>NC_088417.1:74781202-76037452 GCF_034236695.1 Oncorhynchus nerka
CGGTATCAAACATATGGAAACCACATATTTGACTCCGTTCCATTTATTACATTCAAGCCATTACAATGAGCCCGTCCTCATATAGTTCCTCCCACCAGCCTCCAAATGTAGGTACACTTCTGAAAGGTTCTTCAGAAAAAGCTTTCAGTTTGACATTCTTCTCTAATCATTCAGGAGCTTCCAAAACCAGCCTTTAACATGGCCTCAATTTACTTCAACTCCATTTCCGGGAATTCCCTTCAAAGCGCATGCTTTCAAGACAGAACCTCCGCGGGATTGAAAGAGTCTTAAAAGTACACCTGACCTGCTGTAGACATACTCTATCCTTGACAAATGTAAATATACTAGGTCATACGTACACATGCATTATTAAGACTAGGCCATTCACTGATCCTCTCTTAGATAAACTAGCTGCTCTAAGTGCTGCCTGACTGCAGCCAGCCAGAGCCTGACAATACACTGTAAAACAACAAAGAAGAGGAAAATTAGAATTCATTTCCATGGCAGCTCCTTCCACTCTGCCAACCTGTTTGGCAGTTGGCATAATTGGACTTTTCACAGGCACCCTTTCTTATAAGTACTTTATAATAACCCCATCACAGGCTCCTCAATCCAGAGAAGAGATGGGACAACTTAATACTTCACAATGGTACTAGAGAGAAGCTGCTGCACTGTCTCGAAAAGAAGCCACATTTAATCAGAACCGCACTGCAGAATTTACACAGCCGTATAAACATATTTCATGAGGGCGGCAGGTAGCTTAGCGGTTAAAAATCTGCCTATGTGCCCTTGAACAAGGCACTTAACCCTAATTGCTCCGGTAAGTTGTTCTGGATAAGAGCGTCTGCTAAATTACTAAATGTTTTGGTAAAATAATAGGGTTTCGATTGGAGGTTAACTATTTGCCGTTATAAATCCACACTGAATAAAACCGATCTCGCTACATGAACAAGAACGCTGCAGGGTGGATTGAATCAGACCCAGCATCATTTTATATGAGATTTGGCCAGCGGGACATCAGACTACAGATCTGAGTGAAGATGCATCTTGGCTGCTGTGTCAGGAACACTGAGGTGTAAAGCTGACCCACTGAGACCCTGGTCCAGGCAAGAGAGCAGTTTATTGATGACCTTGGCTGCAGAGCATGTGTTATAACAAGTGTTATTGCAACCCTGATGCCGCCCACTGCAGTGAGACGCACAAGCAAACAATACGCCAATGGGAACACTTTTCCATTTAATTTCGTCCCTACAACACAACACCACGTTGACTTGCAATGTTAATAGAACTGTTTAAAAAACACAAATGCTTCTGATTTCAATGGAAAATGGAAATGCATGCAAAGGGCTCTGACTGTGTTATACCCATTCTATTTCTAAAAGGGAACCTGAGTTGCGAGGGGAAGCACATTAGCTTCACCTGGAGAGGGGAGAGAGCATGGCTCAGTGTCTCACTAGACATGGGAGAATACAGAACAAAAGGGCTGGCCCTGCAGTCCCCCTCACCCTGCTGCTTTCAAGTGCTGCACACAGTGCATTATGCATAGCCTTCCTTACTATTGACATTTATACTTCAAAACTCACCTTCCTTTTGCACAGGGAGGGAGATGGGAATGGAGCTGTATAAGAGCAGGTAAGGCTGGCATTTTCAGCAGACAAATCATTCCGCTCTGTTTGAGTGTGTGCGTGCGTGCGTACGTGCGTGTTTGTGTGAGAGTAGGGGTGAGAGTAGGGTGTGAGGTTCGGCACAGCACCTGACATTTTAATAGAAATGCCTCTAAACATGTGGCCTATCAGAAAGTTTGAGATTCAGAGAGAGGCCTTAAATGAAAATTCTGTTGAGTAAAAAAGCTGGACTAGCCAGCAAAAGGTAGAGAGAGAGAGTGTAAATTGCCGTGGTGTACTTTATGTCATGTCCCTACATAAAGAAAGCACCAGCTACAGTGTGCACCTTTAAGTTGTTAACTTTGGGCAACTCTGTAGATTCAATTTAGTGTGTCCTAGTCTTACATGGCTATACATGAGTTTTGTAATACTCCCTTTGTAAATTCATAATCATGCACTATCTAGGATGATAATACTGTACACCATTTGTATGTTTCCCGAGCCATAGCACAATGACTGAAAGTCTACAGGTACAGAAGCACATGCTAGCATACCTGTAGATTTCAAGTCATTGCGCTAACACTAGTTAGCAATAGCTCGCAAAACTACCTCTGAATTCCTTCATACTGCACACAGACGCAAAAATGGTATCTACGAGTTCAGCCAGCACACATATACAGTATCAGATTGGGACTTTTGCAAAACACGCGAGAAAGCTCTTAATGCCAAAGGCTTTAACACAATTTCTTTCCCAGCAAGACCCTCTATTATTGAAATTGCTCTTGGCATATAGAAAGGTACATCAGCCAGCCACAATGAAAATGCCTGGTGTTGAGTAACACCGCAGAGTCTAAACACACACAGCTCTCAGGCACTCCAGAAGAGCGGCTCTCTTTCCCCCACCCCTCAGAGGCTACTGCAATAACCTCCTAAAATAAAACCCCATGTATAATGTACTACCACAATTACTTCCAAAGGTGGAGTAGTCTATTCATCACACATCAACTATTTTTACATTTGGCAACAGTACATCTTGCACAATGACAATCAGAATTGCTTGTGAGGAACATTTTCTTCTGCACAGTCCTCCCCATCGGCTTGGCTCCCTTCAGAAAACAAGCTGAATGCACCTGAAGGGTACAGTGTCACTTATTCAATCTCTTCATTAATACATGTTTACTTTCACCAGATGTCCTTCACAGCTCATAAACCTAGATTTCCTCTCCAACATCTGATGAATCACTGTGGATGAGGACTTGTATGTATGTATCCATATGGTAAAGGATCAATTAAGGTACATTAAACCAAGAGTCTTACCACTCTGTCAGAACCTCTGTGTTGACTGTGGATTGGAAGTCAAGTAAGTCAATGTAACTCATGCCTAGCCTGGGTGAGAGAAAGACCTGAGGAAGGAAAAGGCCTGCTGTTTTAATAGACAGGCCAGGCAGGGTTGTATGTTTACTGAGCAGCAGATTGATAAGAGCACGGTTGGTCTGTTTTAGACATAAAATAACTGAAATGTAGGTGCACGTACCTGGGTAACCTCTCAGTCGACAGTATGTATTTGCCAGCAGGGTCCTTATACTGTAGGACACTCAAGCACCTCTGCCCAGAAGATATGACTATCCTCTTCAGTCATAAATATATTTATTATCTGGCATAGTTATGCATGGTGGATAATACACAAGAGGAAACAGAGGCAAATAATCTCGTATTCCCCCAATTTGACTTGGCCTTTTCTAGCCTGGGCTTCAAAATGCATTTATTGTAACCTGGTGCGTGAATGGAATCTTTTTAAGAGCTTTAAGATGATCCCACTGTAGAAAGTGCTACATGACTTTACACACTTTACACTACACAAGGGGAACATCAATCCATGAGACTAGACGCATGTGTCTCATCTTCTTGCTAGAATTATCTGGGGCACTTCAATCAATAGAGGCAACATGGCAACTTAGCATTCTCGGGTTGAACTTCAAAAACATTTTTTGTTGTCATATTTGAATCATTGTGAACCACGACTTCGCTTAACAATATAGCGCTATCACATGGAATCACGAAAGCTAAAGAGCATGTCCAAAGCAATTCATATAGAGAAATGCAGTTATAAGGTAAACGGTTAAAGACAGATATTTTACGAAAGTCTTAGCAAAATCAGAAAAGCAATATTATCATTAAATAAGTACTTACTTTCACTTAAAGCCTGAGTGTTTGTTTAAAGCCCAAACAACTGAGGACCAGTAGTGGTTTGCTGAATGCCTGACTCATGGCTTGGGCACGATGACATTGATTAATGTGTTATAGTGCAACATGTCAAAAAAAGAACCCATTTTCAGAGGGAAATGGACAATAATTACTGAAATCAACATGTTTCATATATAGTAGCTATTTCAAACGTGTATGTCAAAACATCTGGCTAGTTCCCTGAACACTGTGAATATTTCACGCTATGACAGGGATATTCACAGATGATCTGTGATTGTGTATAATAGGGCCGCGGCACATACATCCACAGATCTCACAGCAAACTAACGTCAGGTATTTTCCTAAGAAACCGCGTGGCTCACGTCATCTCTTTACACAGGGGACTTATTCTAAATGCAATAAAGACAATACAGAGACATGGTTGTAATAATTGAGGTGAGTGAAATGAGTGCTCTACCAGATGGTGCGTCGGTGATAGTGTCACCGTTTGCGGCTCTGGTATTGATCCTCTTTTATAAAATGACATACAAAGGTCAGAGGAAGTCTATCCATTTACCCTTAGCATGCTTTTACTGCATGGATAGATTGGCAGACACAGAGGCCATTGTGTGAAAGCCCATTTGACACGACTGGGTGTACCTGTTGTTCTGTGGCCAGTAAATTCTCCCTTCTCAGATTCATAGCCTCGTTTTATGGGCAACCCTTTCTTTATACTTATCTGATCTGACATGCATTATTTACTGTGCCAGCTTATCTGGCCGGTACACAAACCCTGCACTTTTCACACTTGAAAGAGGAGCCAGACTACAATAGGAGGGAGGATCATAAAATCTGTCAACTGCAATGACACAAACCCCAACAAACCCTATCAAAGACCAATCTAAGTCATTAACAGGAATAATTCAAAACAATTCAAACTTAATGACATTGATCCATACATCTCTATTGAGGAGCATTTGGCTTAAACAACCATGTTAACCTTCCAAAGGTTTAAAGCTTGACTACTGTATCCAATGTCATTAATGAACATAAGCGAAAAATGGATGGAGAAGAAACGGCAGGAAGTTCTTCATTGAGCTGTCAACAAATGTCAAGGTTGGCCTCGCTCACTCTCTGTCTCTCTTGCTCTCTTTCTCACTTACTGTAGATAATGGCGATAGATAAAAATGCAAAGCACTTGCCAGGAGAATTTCACTGTGGTTCTTACACCTAATGAGATATTCAAGATACAAACACAATACCAGTGTTACATTTGGTTACTTTTGAGGTTAGCGAGCTAGCCGGGCACCTAATTAAAGGATTCGTTTGGGAGGGAATAACTTAAGAAAGATAGCTACTGTTTTGAGACAGAAGCACACTGTCACCAAGCTTGCATCCGAGATGAGCATTTCGGATTTTTATTAGACCCCCACGGCTCCCATCCCTCTAATGCCAGTCAGCGTGTGAAGGTTATGTATGTGTCCACATGGGTGGCTGCAGCTCTATTTGTAGAAGGAGTACAATAGAGAGACACTGTGCAAACCACTACACCACAGCCTAGTAATTAATTCAAGGTTCTGCAAACCTTATAGCCTCATTGTTCTTTTGACAAGAAAGACTGCAAACAGAGCTTCAAAACCCGTAGCAAAATGACAGCTTCTGACAGTTTAAGGCTGTTACCAACATGTACACAGCTGTTGTTTCCACAGGGTCTGAAATCTGAACACTTGTTTATTTATTTCCTCAAGTGTATTTTGCTTTAAATAATCAGCTCATACATTTTCTTCTCCTTGTCTTGGGAAAGTTTCTGAAAAGCCTCCTATGAGGATGGGACAATACTCTATTTTCCCTTCGCTCTGCGGGGAAAGTCAGGAGTCAAAGAAAAACTGTGTGAGAGACCAACCAAAATACATGGTCCATTGTTCCTCAGTAGCTAAGGTCTGGCCATCAGGTAGTGGGTACAGTAGGGCACAAATAGAATCCCTTCTTCTTAGTCACATCCTTGATGTAGCTCTAAAAGCAAGGAGAGAGAGAGCAAGAAAATAACTAAGAGACCGTGATTGAGACAATTAAAAGCGGTATTGATCGGTGTTGGCTGCTCTGTAGGCGTCTGCCTAACTGTGCGTGTACCCAGTGCGCCTGACAGGGCAGACTCAATTGGTCTCCTCTCTGTCCGATGGAATTGGCAGGCCTCACGGCATGCCTGACAGAAATTGACACCATATATTACTTTATCAAACCATTATTCAACCTCCATTAAAATAGAGAACTTAACTGACTTCCCACGAGGCCCCTTCAGAAGTGATAGCCATCCATGGAGAGATGACAACCTTGCTGTTAAAGGGCAGAGCTGTCATCGGCTGAGACTACGCCACGTCTCTCTGAGGGCTAATGGCCCTCCGTGCTTCTGAAAGGGGAGTGGACATCAGAACACATAGACTATATAGTAGGTATCATGCATGCTTTTTAAAGGGGAACAGATAGCAGGACAGATAATGCATCAGACTCCCAATGGACCCATTCTTCCTGGCACGAAACCATGCGACAGGGAGGCCATACCCAGTGTAAGCAAAGTTTAAAGGTGCATGGGGATCGTAGAACAGCTGCTAGACTGAATAAACATTATCTATGTCCCATTATATGGGTCTAGGGCATTGTATAAGCCTTATGGTGGGGTTCAATTTCAGTTTCATCAAAATGAGGGGACATAACAATGGGGACGTTGCAAGATTGAGAATCATGCATTCATTATCAAGATGCTAACAAAAGGACAACACAGTTCAGCCGGTACATTTATATACTCTGTCTACCCACATCTCATGTGATTTGCTGATTAAAATAGTGTGTTGCCAGGAGATCGTTGTTGCATAAACATTTTTAATAAGTCTGTTCACCAATAATGTATATCATCTCTACAGACATCAAAATTCAAATGAAAGAGACTGATGATCATTATGTAATATGTACAATTATTTAAGAGCCTTATGCAATATAATTGTGATAAATACAATAAAAAAAACAAGACATTTTCATGGTGAGCAATTATCTTAAAGTGCATTTCAAAACAATTTGCGCCTGAATTGCATTCTTCCTGTTGTCATCTTGAAAAGAAAGCTTTCCTCTTATAAGTCCCCTGCTGGGAACATGTCTCAGAACTTTTTTTCATGACAGAAAGTCTTCGATTAAAGTGCTTGGTGACAATCAAACTCTAAGAACTGCAACACAAATGTAACAGGTTTTTTGACTGATTGAGACACGGCACTGTTTTGTCCGTTTTAAGACATTCTGGATTAGGCGGTGTCAAAGGAAGTCTCTAAAAATTGTCAAAGACTCCAGCCACCCAAGTCATAGACTGTTCTCTCTCTCTCTCTCTCTCTGATGCACCAGGTCTGGAACCAACAGGACTCTGAACAGCTTCTACTCCCAAGCTTTAAGATTGCTAACTAGTTAGTTAACTATCTGCATTGACCCTTTTTGCATTACCTCTTTTGACTCCCATACGCTGCTGCTACTGTTTATTATCTATCCTGTTGCCTAGTCAATGTATCCCTACCTACAGTATATGTACCAGTACATATCTTCCTCAATTACCTCGTACACCTGCATATCGACTCGGTAATGGTACCCTGTCTGTGTACAATGCATTCGGAAAGTATTCAGACACGGTCCTGTGATTTATTTAGAATTCAAGGCACACTTAACCAGCATGGCTACCACAGCATTCTGCAGCGATAGACCATCCCATCTGGTTTGCGCTTAGTGGGACTATCATTTGTTTTTCAACAGGACAATGACCCAACACACCTTCAGGCTGTATAAGGGCTATTTGACCCAGGAGAGGGATGGAGTGCTGCATCAGAAGACCTGGCTTCCACGATCACCCGACCTCAACCCAATTGAGATGGTTTGGGATGAGTTGGACCGCAGAATGAAGGAAAAGCAGCCAAGAAGTACTCAGCATATGTGGGAACTCCTTCAAGCCCATTGGAAAAGCATTCCAGGTGAAGCTGGTTGAGAGAATGCCAAGAGTGTGCAAAGATGTCATCAAGGCAAAGGGTTGCTACTTTGAAGAATCTCAAATATAAAATATATTTGGATTTGTTTTACACTATTTGGGTTACTACGTGCTTCCATATGTGTTATACCATAGTTTTGATGTCTTCACTATTATTATACAATGTAGAAAATAGTAAAATAAAGAAAAGCCTTGAATGAGTAGGTTTGTCCAAACTTTTGACTGGTACTGTATATTTATATTATTTTACTCCAAACATGTCACTACACCTCAACTCATCACCCAAGGGAAATGCCAATTTGCTAGCACCCAGTATTTTCTACTATATGTTTTGCAGTATAAAGGACAGGTAACTGCCAAAGTAAAGGAAACACCAACAAGTCTCTTAATGGGGATTTGGGCCACCATGAGAACAGCTGAAAGCAGAATTACTTTCCCATTGTTCCTCAACTGCAGTGTATGATATACCATTTTCTAGCTCTGAGTCTCTACTTTTATCCAATGTAAAAAACACAAATTCAAATGTTGCTACTTAAGACTGAATCGAGGCAGTCGGTCCCAATTATCCAGCAATCTGTGAGAATACTTGATGATACGTGATGGTATGAGGTCGGTTGGTTTGCAAAGCCTTCCTCAAACCATAGCCCCCTAGGTACGGCACTACTGTATTACCTACAAACACCGCTTCCAGCTGCCTCCTGGTGGCGATTATACATTTTAAATATTTATTTAAATCCTCCTGCTGCAGGATTATTTTCCGCCTGTGACGAAATGGGTCATATTAAGATCCGACATCTGTATGTATAAACAACACATCCACATTATATCTTAAACATTTTTCTCCTATGGTGAAACGTGTAGGTCTCCATCTAAGCAGTTCATTGCAGACAAAACAGTGTCTAATGCTATTAATATATAGAGACATATTTTGATTTTGTGTAGATGATAATAGAGCTTTGAAAATAGTAGAATACCCCCCCCCCCCCCCCCAATCGGATATGGTGAAATGTTTTCCTCTCTTGTTTCTATTCAGTCTACCACTGATGTCTGAGACTTTCATACTGGAAAGTCTATCCAAATTGGGATACTTTTGATGTTTTTCTTTTTTCACTCCCCATCCTCCCACTTTAGTTTAGCAAACCCTGCGGGGTAATTCTGACAAAGGTATCTCTAAGTGCTAAGTCTT
This sequence comes from Oncorhynchus nerka, assembly GCF_034236695.1. Classification (NCBI taxonomy): domain Eukaryota; kingdom Metazoa; phylum Chordata; class Actinopteri; order Salmoniformes; family Salmonidae; genus Oncorhynchus; species Oncorhynchus nerka. Next base: position 74,790,192 of record NC_088417.1, read on the forward strand.
GTATTATGTAGCTGCTTCGCTCCCTCAGCCTTGCTGTCGCTCCGAGCTGTTCCCACCTAGAATGCTGCTAGAGGACTGGAATCCAGTAAGAACTGGATCACTATGTCAAGCTCAGCACATTTTTTACAAATAAATCTGAACTACTGTCAGAAATACCCAGACTTTGGTTGTTCAGAATCAACCAAAGAAGTGTCAGGAAAACCTGCATACATTTCATTCAGTTGAGCGTACAACAAACCTTGTTTAGAATAAATAGTACACAAATTACTTGTAATTGTTCATTTGACCATTTCCCCTTTTCAGTACATGGATAAGGCTCACACCCCCATGTTCTTTTGACTGGTGTAAAGCTACTGCACAACAATGGTTAGCTGAGTAACATTACTGTTCATTCCATTGTCCTCTGGCTGCCATTGTTCTACTCCCAACCATGCGCCACATTAATTATTGTTAATAAATTGCTGCATTTAGAACCACAAAAAATTTGCATTGTTTAACTGCTCAGAATGTGCCCGCACAGTACGATCTGGACAAATATGGTTCCAGAATCCATCTTCTACATAGCATGAAACGGTGTAGCGGGTCTCTGAAGTTATCAGCAGAACAACTCCCTTGTGTCATGTCAAAAATATGTATTTAGCACATTCTGTGGAATAGCTCAGTGCTTGCTCCGATAACTTCCCTATCCCATGTGACACATTTGATATTGAAGAGAAAAATAAGTTCTGCACAACTTGATGCCTTCTTCAGTGGGATACCAACACAGTTGCTAATATGCGGCCCCATGGAGACATCATTTCAGATAAGAGGGATTTGGGTAGACAGGAAATGTAGCTCAGCAACACTAGAAAGCCGCAGGTAAAAAGGAAGTATGGAAACCAGAGATAGGTTTGATATTCTATCTGCAAGCATTTTCAAAAAAGGCCACTGAACATTTCAGAGAATTGTTTTAAAAAATTAGATGTCTGTTTACTGTATTTTGTTTATTGTTTGATGCTTTATATTCAGATATGGCAGGGCCAATTGCAATGTCCAATCTCTAACTGTAAATTGAGCGTTGATCCTGGGGGGGAATTATATACAGTGCATTCGGGGGATTCAGACCCCTTGATGACTTTTTCCACATTTTGTTAGGTTACAGCCTTATTCTAACATGGATTCAATTAAAAATGTTCCTCATCAATCTATGCACAATACCCCATAATGACAAAGTTTTTGTTTATTTCTGCAAATTAAGAATAAAAACAAAAATACCTTACTTACATAAGTGTTCAGACCCTTTGCTATGAGTCTTGAAATTGAGCTCAGGTGCATCCTGTTTCCATTGATCATCCTTGAGATGTTCCTACAACTTGATTGGAGTCCACCTGTGGTAAATTAAATTGATTGGACATGATTTGCTAAGGCACACACCTGTCTATATAAGGTCCCACAGTTGACAGTGCATGTCAAAGCAAAAACCAAGCCAAAAGGTCAAAGGAATTGTCCATAGAGCCCCGAGACATGATTGTGTTGAGGCACAGATCTGGAGAAGAACACAAACTTTTCTGCAGCATTGAAGGTCCCCAAGAACACAGTGGCTTCCATCATTCTTAAATGGAAGATGTTTGGAACCCCTGAGACTCTTGCTAGAGACGTTCGCCGGGCAAAACTGAGGAATCAGGGGAGAAGGGCCTTGGTCAGAGAGGTGACCAAGAACCCGATGGTCACTCTGACAGAGTTCCTCTATGGAGATGGGAGAACCTTCCAGAAGGACAACCATGTCTGCAGCACTCCACCAATCAGGCCATTATGGTAGAGTGGACTCTCAGACCATGAGAAACAAGATTCTCTGGTTTGATGAAACCAAGATTGAACACTTTGGCCTGAATGCCAAGAGTCACGTCTGGAGGAATCCTTGCACCATCCCTACGGTGAAGCATGGTGATGGCAGCATCATGCTGTGGGGATGTTTTTTAGCAGCAGGGACTGGGAGACAAGTCAGGATTGAGGGAAAGATGAACAACCCTAAGTGTACAGTCAAGACAACGCAAGAGTGGCTTTGGGACAAGTCTCTGAATGTCCTTGAGTGTCCCAGCCAGAGTCCGGACTCGAACCTGATCAAACATCACTGGAGAGACCTGAAAATAGCTGTGCAGTCATACCCAAGAAGACTCAAGGCTGTAATCACTGCCAAAGGTGCTTCAACAAAGTACTGAGTAAAGGGTCTGAATGCTTATGTTAATGTGCTATTTATTTATTTATTTTTATATAAATGTGCTACAATTTCTAAAAACATGTTTTTGCTTTGTCATTACGGAGTATTGTTTGTAGATTGATTAGGGGGGAAAGGATTTAATACATTTTAGAATAAAGCTGTAACGTAACAAAATATGGAAAAAGTCAAGAATACTCTGAATACTTTCCGAATGCACTGTATACTTTGGTATAACAATTGATGACCAACAATTGTTTTTAGACAGTTTTGTTTCGATAATAAATAGTAAAAATAAGTAAGAGTCACACTCCTTAAAAGGCACAGTGATGCCGAAAACGTTGGTGTTTTACCCAAGACATTTCTGGGAGATTATATATAGTGTATGTGTGTGTGTGTGTATATATATATATATACTTATTTTTTTATAGCTTACAGTTTATTCACCATTAGTCAGCACCTCTACACAAAATAATATTTTCTGGGTGTGCGCCAGCTCATGCTTTTTATTAGTTCATAACAAGAGTAACAAGTAATTGTTACCAATCTACTTCTAAGAAAATTGTTCAGATTGGAATGACATTAGAATACAAATTGGAGTAAGCTTGGTTAAAGGGGTTATAGAAACAACAATTTGACTCTTGAGTTGATGGTACAATAGCCAGCATTGTTATGCGTCGTTCTTGAATTGAGGTGTAATTTCAACTTCAAATGTTATTTTTTTGTACTTAATTTTTCTTTACCAGAACGTTTTGTACAACGTTAGTGAACCTCTTAACATTATTAATCAACATAAATGATAGCTTAATTAATTTAAATAATTTGAAAACATGTATTCAAGCAATGCTTGTGCTGCAGTTTCGTCATTAGTGTTAAATTACAATTCTGGCTTTCCATCATGTTTTTCTGTCAAATCAACTTGCACATCTAATCAAGGAGATAAAGTGTAATGGTAATTTGAATTTTTTTAAACGGTCCTTTTGCACTCTAACTACAATTATACTACAGTGTACTGCAGTTATACTTCAATCTGACTGAATTTTTTTTTTCCGTAATGGAAGACAATTGTTCATTTTCAGCCATTCAAAAAGGCTCATTTGAATTTCCTGATGCATCCGGAAAATTCTCCGCAATAAAAGAGTGATCAAGTTCAGACCTGACATCTGTATACAGGATGATATTTAATACAAGCATCATTCCACTAGGTAAAAGAATGTCTGGAAATGACAGAATAGCAAACAGCATAATTTGTAGTCAGAGTGTGAAACATGACAGACCATAAGGACACAACACCAAGACTCAATGGATTGCATTCTACCTTCAGACTCAATACAGGGTATGTATACTGAACCAAAATATAAACGCAACATGCCACAATTTCAAAGATTTTGCTGAGTTACAGTTCATATAATGAAATCAGTCAATTGAAATGAACCCAATAGGCCCTAATCTATGGATTTCACATTACTGAGCAGGGGCATTGTGTTGATCAATGACATTGTGTTGTATGACAGAACTGCTCATTTTAGATTGCCCTTTTATTGTCCCCAACACAAGGTGCACCTGTGTAATAATCATGCTGTTTAATCAGCTTCTTGATATGCCACACCTGTCAGGATAAAATGCTCACTAACAGGGATGTAAACAAATGTGTGCACAAAATTTGAGTGAAATAAGGTTTTTGTGCGTATGGAAAATGTCTGGGATATTTTATTTAAGCTCATGAAACATGGGACCAGCACTTTAGAAGTTGGGTTTATATTTTTGTTCAGTGTACGTGTGATTGCTGCTGTGACCTCTAATCTCTAATATCCAATACATCAAATGAGAGGAGAGGCCACTGACCTTTAGAACAACTTAAGAAACAGAGTGAAAATTAAGTTTCTGGTTATAACACAGAATCCATGTAAGTAGACACAACTTTGAGTGGAGACAGGAGACAACAACCTTTGGATGCAGATGACGGGGAGGAACAGGTTCATAGATCAAGTCTAAAAGAAGAGAGCTATCATGCCCCCCACAGTAGGTCATCCGGAGGCCCTTACCCATCAGGCCTAATTGCTGGGAGCGATTCCTCTTCGTGCTGAGGAAGGCTGGGCTGTCCCCGTGGTCAGGGAGCAGCATGCTGGGGCAGGATTAATGGACTGGGAGTCAGGGCTTCGTCACAGCGCAGGGTAATAAGCAAATCTCACATCCGTCAGTCGAGGGAGCCCCCCAGTCCCTGAGCCCCACTGTGCTAAGCTTTTACAAAGCTCATAGGAGTCCTTGGGCTGGGGTGAAAAAGCATTAATGCGTACTCGCCTCACAGTCACACTCCTCACAGCAGTCGATTGGATTTCCATGAGATGACTGTGCTCGTGCTCAAGTCCCCCAAATGTTTACTGTGATTGTAAAGTCTTAAGTCAGTTGATGGTAACATCCATTTCTACATTGGATAATGGGTTATGGTAATCTAGACTGTCTGAGGATGCAAAGTATTGTTCTCATCATTGTGTGAAACCAGTCGTTTCTGTGACTACTGTTTGTCACAGTGACTGCAGTTTAAGAATCAGAAAGCAGGATGAGATATCAACTTTTAGACAAACAATGACAGCATCCCTCTCAGCAAACACCATGCTTTCCCATGTATTTAGAGACCTTAAACACTGGACCGTTTCTTTCACACTGTGGATTCATATGCTGTATTGTTCATATAACTCATTATAATATATCTACCACTGTACATTGCATTTTTGTTACACTGTTTATAACCACTGTGTATTTATACACTGGCTTCTTTAAATAGCTCACTGTAATATATATAATACTGTAAAAAATTTTGAACCTTTATTTAACTAGGCAAGCCAGTTAAGAACAAATTCCTATTTTCAATGACGGCCTAGTGGGTTAACTGCCTGTTCAGGGGCAGAACGTCAGATTTGTACCGTGTCAGCTCGGGGATATGAACTTGCAACCTTTCGGTTACTAGTCCAACGCTCTAACCACTAGGATACCCTGCCGCCCCACATATCCTTACTATATATTTGTGGTGTATATACACAGAATGAATTTGGATTACTGATGCAGTGTTATTTGGGTTGTTAACTGGATTTGATCTGACATCTGTGATTTCTTGCTTTTTTCGTTTTTGTGTACTTGTTTGACATTTTGTATGCATTGTTGGGAGCAAGTAACACAAGCATTTCGCTACACTCACTACAGCATTTGCTAAACTGTGTACGCGACCAATAAACTTTGATTAGATTTTTAGATGCAGTCAATTATGCCAATTAAACTACTGTAGCACCATCACCTAAAATCTGAAAGTGCATTAAGGTCAGTGGTGGAAAAAGTACCCAATTATCATACTTGAGTAAAAGTAAAGATACCTTAATAGAAAATGACTCAAGTAAAAGTCACCCAGTAATATACTACTCAAATAAAAGTCTAAAAGTATTTAGGTTTTAAATATACTTAAGTATCAAAAGTAAATGTAATTGTGACCGACCAGCTTGATTTGGTCTTATGTAGCAAAATTTGAAATTGTGTTTTTTACATTGGATAAAAGTAGAGACTTAGAAAATGGTATATCATACACTACAGTTAAGGAACAATGGGAAATTAATTCTGGTTTGAAAGTTGATAAACTTGTAACCTCACTTTAGAGAAAATGGCCATTGAATGTGCATATGAAATATACTTATTGATGTCACTGAGGGAGAGAGGGTAATATATAACGTCTACATTATGTCAGGATATGTTATTGTTAGCCATCAGGGATCCTCTGGGAGGAGAAGAGACCGTTTGTACCAGTCACCATGACAGCTGTGAGTTGGGGAGGAGTGAGCACTTTGGTCAGGTCAGATGAAGTGAGGAAGAACAGATATCACTAAGGTTCTGTCTAGCAACAGAGACGCATTGGCTGTTCAGATGTGTAGGATACTCAGCATAGGATAAAGTGTTAAATATCAGTGCTTGTGTAAATATGTCTTTGTCTGTTCAGCTGTTCGGCACTTTGGGGTGAATAAACTTGGTTTAAGCTTTCATAGAGTCCGTTGAGTACTTACTCTGATATTTAGAACCTAACAATGTTTTGGTACCTACTGGGGAGCTCTTCTTTGTCTAAATCAAATCAAATCAAATGTATTTATAAAGCCCTTCTTACATCAGCTGATATCTCAAAGTGCTGTACAGAAACCCAGCCTAAAACCCCACAAAGCAAGCAATGCAGGTGTAGAAGCACGGAGGCGAGAAAAAAACTCCCTAGAAAGGCCAGAACCTAGGAAGAAACCTAGAGAGGAACCAGGCTGAGGGGTGGCCAGTCCTCTTCTGGCTGTGCCGTGTGGAGATTATAACAGAACATTATAACAAAATGTTCAAATGTTCATAGATGACCATCAGGTTCAAATCAGTTTTGCTCACCTCTTAAAGGTTTTAGTAAGGATTCATGTGAGGCTATATACTAAACAACCAAAGAGTTCAAGACTAAAGGCTGGCTTATACTACGGGTGTGTTCGTAAATTTAATCTGGAGTGTCAGAGTATACTCTGGGCGCTCGTAAACTCAGAGCGTTGTCAGATTGACCGTTTGTAAATTCAGAGCGTTTTGCTCTCGGGGAATTCAGAGCGCACACTGGAAACTGGCCGGAAAGTAGGGTTGATCTGAGCCTTCTGACCTAACAACAGCAGTCAAGCACCCAAGCTAACTGGCTAACGTTGGCATGCTTGCTGCTACTTCCAGACACAAATGAGAGAACAGCTCACTCTGACCATTTTACTCCCCCTAGCAGAGCTGGTTAGGCTGTTTTTATGTTATCCAGAGTGTTGGTGACTGCAACTGTGCTGCTGGCTACAATTGAATTACTATTTTTTGCCAACGTTTACTGACACCGGCCATATTCAACGGGTGTTGAGTGTTTGTAAATTCGGCAGTTATTCTGCGCTCTGGCATACTCAGACGAGAGTGCTCTGAAATTGGAGTAGATAGCAAGAGCGAATTTACAAGCTACGTCTATCGACAGTTGTCGCAGTATGTTCTATTGAAATAGTTACTTGCATAGTGGAGTCTTTTGTTTAGACATTTCGCTAGCTAGCTAAAAAATGAACCATAATTCCAACTCATAACGTTACTACCCTGCATGAATCTGCAGGTAGCTAACCAACTAGGTTCAATGTTAGCTATCTAACATTAGGCTATAACTAGCAATGCAAATGGCTCTGAGATACGAATACTATTACTATACAGATCATACATGTAACTAGCTAACAGTACACTTTAACGTGAAATGAAAACGCCTTTCTGACAATTAGAAACGTGTAATATCTGAAAATGTAGCTAGCTAGACTCTCTCACCCGTATACATGGCTGGACGCTTCCGCCTCTCTGTCACGGATACCATGGTTGCCCTTAGTTTGAAGATGTTTTATACAACAGCCTTCTGTATGTTCTCTTTTCAACTCTGTCTACATATTTGCAATCAAACACCAGAATTGTCTCCATCTCCTTAGCTATCATACTCTAATTCCACTGATTTCAAAACTCGGTCCTCCAGAAATTGGAGAGCAACACTTATGCAGTTCTACTATATCTATGATATATTTTTTTAAAGCAGTGTTCGAAAGGATTACCTACACATACTGACCAGCTCATATTATAGACAGAAGTGTGCTACATGGCAGACCAATTCGAACTCATCTCTCGGCATGTCCAGTCAATCATAGATAGATGTAAGTTTGCTATCTTTTTCCATGGCTAGTCCAACTAGGCTCGTAGTTTAACCATTTTATTCGTTTTCACAGATAGCATACAAGTTTGTTATTAAGGCACATAGATGTTCACATGTTCCAGAAGGCATGTCTGACAAAAAATGCATTTAGATTTTATTTTAAAGTTTACACTCAAATGGCGCTCCTGTAAAGTAGTGCCGTGCGACATACGCCTAGTTTCCTGAAACAAGTCACAATTGCTCAAATATACTTAAGTATCAAAAGTAAAAGTATAAGTAATTTAAAATTCCTTATATTAAGCGAACATTTTCTTGTTTTTTAATTTACAGATAGCCAGGGCCATGATAGCCAGGGGCACACTCCAACACTGTCATACTTTACAAATGAAGCATGTCTGTTTAGTGAGTCCGCCAAATCAGAAGCAGTAGGGATGACCACAGATGTTTTCTTGATAAGTGCGTGAATTTGACAATTTTCCTGTCCTGCAAATAATTCTAAATGTAACGAGTACTTTTGGGTGTCAGGGAAAATGTATGAAGTAAAAAGTACATGATTTTCTTCAGGAATGTAATGAAGTAAAAGTAGTAAAAAATATATATAAATAGTAAAGTACAGATACACCAAAAAGCTACTTAAGTAGTACCTTAAACCACTGTTTAAGGTACAGTAGACATGGCAAGCAAAACAAGTGTTTTTCTTGAAAAGAATCAGTTTACTATGACTAGGATTGAAATGGATTGACACAAAATATCTAATCAAGTAAATTAGAAAGTAATTACTCTTGAGCATAGAAGGTGGTACTGCTTATGTAAATAGTAATCTCAAGAAATACCCAAAGGGTAATAATGGCTTGAGTTAGGCAACATTGTCTCATTGTTATTTCTCCATACTTTTTCATAAATGCATCATCATGGCTTTTTGATAGCATTTTCAAAAAATCATCAATGTTCACAATTTGTGTCTCAATTCAATCCAAAGATATACAAGGTTTCATGGTTGTTAGATTTGGAAACTAATTCATGTTTGTTGACAGCTCAATTAAAAATCTAACAAAACGGGATGTTGATCATTCTGTATGTCTTGGGAAGGGAGATGAGAATATAAGGAGAGAGATGTCAAAACCAGACAAGGAATACAATCAATCACTCAATCTGCATTAGTACTGCTAGATGTTTGCAATGAAAGACAGCATAATTAAAATACAGCAGCTACATTTATCAGGGCAGTAGAAACATGGAGCTTGTAGTCCCACTGGCCCATAGATCAGGATTAAATGTATCCTTCTTCTACTACTAGAAGCTTCTATTGAGAGAGGGCACTAAAGGCATTTGTGCTTTAATTCCTGTATTATGAAAGGTAAATATAAAACAGCACACTTGAATCTCACAGTCAACTCCGATCCTGGTATATGTTGTGACTGGTGTGCACTGGCTGGATTATGGGAGGTCACACAACATGGTGTGTAAATCCGCAGCAGGTTTGGGGCTCAGCTCAGAGCCCCGATTATTATAACACCTGCTGCTCTGACTCCCACTCTCATTAAGGGCTCTATAACAAGATTACCCACATCATGCAATCTCTCTTCACAGTTTACCATGCAGCTCTGGCTCTAATCAGAGTGGAGGCCCTAATCGTAGTTGTTTTTGAACACGTTTAATATCTGGTCTATAGCAGTAGGCAATTCAGATGTGCTTGAAAGGAAAATTCAAAGAAAAATACATGTAAATGACTAAGGTTTAAAAATGAGCATGTATACAGAATTTTAAACAAAATATGGTACACGCTTCAAGATTGCTTCGATAAAGTGGACTGGGATATGTTCCGGGTAGCCTCAGACAATAACATTGATGTATACGCTGACTCGGTGAGTGAGTTTATTAGGAAGTGCATTAGAGATGTACCCACTGTGACTATTAAAACCTTCCCTAACCAGAAACCGTGGATTGGTGGCAGCATTCGCGCAAAACTGAAAGTGCGAACCACCGCATATAATCATGGAAAGGTGACTGGAAACATGATCGTATACAAACAGTGTAGCTATTCCCTCTGCAAGGCAATCAAACAAGCAAAGCGTCAGTATAGAGACTAAGTAGAGTCCCAATTCAATGGCTCAAACATGAGACGTATGTGGCAGGGTCAACAGACAATCACGGATTACAAAAAGAAAACCAGCCCCGTCGCGGAGATCAACGTCTCGCTCCCAGACAAATTAAAAAACTTCTTTGCGCACTTTGAAGACAATACAGTGCCACCGACACGGCCCGCTACCAAAGACTGTGGGCTCTCCTTCAATATGGCCAACATGAGTAAAACATTTATATGTGTTAACCCTCGCAAGGCTGCCGGCCCAGAAGGCATCCCTAGCCGCGTCCTCAGAGCATGCGCAGACCAGCTGGCTGGTGTGTTTACAGACATATTCAATCAATCCCTATCCCAGGCTGCTGTCCCCACTTGTTTCAAGATGGCCACCATTGTTCCTGTTCCCAAGAAAGCAAAGGTAACTGAACTAAATGACTATCGCTTTGACAGACTAGTCAAGGATCATATTACCTCCACCCTACCTGATACCCTAGAACCAATCCAATTTGCTTACCGCCCCAATAGGTCCACAGTCGATGCAATCGCCATCACACTGCACACTGCCCTATCCCATCTTAACAAGAGGAATACCTATGGAAGAATGCTGTTCATTGACTACAGTTCAGCATTTAACACCATAGTACCCTCCAAACTCATCATTAAGCTTGAGACCCAGGGTCTCGACCCCGCCCTGTGCAACTGGGTCCTGGACTTTCTGATGGGCCACACCCAGGTAGTGAAGGTAGGAAACAACATCTCCACCCCTCTGATCCTCAACACTGGGTCCCCACAAGGGTGTGTTCTCAGCCCTCTCCTTTATTCTCTGTTCACCCATGACTGCGTGGCCATGCACGCCTCCAACTCAATCAGCAAGTTTGCAGACGACCCTACAGTGATAGGCTTGATTACCAACAACGACGAGACAGCCTACAGGGAGGAGGTGATGGCCCTCGGAGTGTGGTGTCAGAAAAATGACTTCTCACTCAACGTCAACAAAACAAAGGAGATGATCGTGAACTTCAGGAAACAGCAGAGGGAGCACCCCCCTATCCACATCCAAGGGACAGTAGAGGAGAAGGTGGAAAGTTTTAAGTTCCTCGGCAGACACATCATGGACAAACTGAAATGTTCCACCCACACAGACAGTGTGGTGAAGAAGGCGCAACAGCGCAACAATTTGGCTTGTCACCTAAAACCCTCATAAACTTCTACAGATGCACAATCAAGAGCATCCTGTCGGGCTGTATCACCGCCTGGTATGGCAACTGCACCGCCCTCAACCGCAAGGCTCTCCAGTGGGTAGTGCGGTCTTCATAATGCATCACCGGGGGCAAACTACCTGCACTCCAGGACACTTACAGCACCCAATTTCACAAGAAGGCCAAAAGGATCATCAAGGACAACATTGACTGTTCACCCTGCTACCATCCAGAAGGCAAGGTCAGTACAGGTGCATCAAAGCTGGGACCGAGAGACTGAAAAACTATGTCAAGGCCATCAGACTGTTAAACAGCCAACACTAACATAGAGAGGCTGCTGCCAACATACAGACTAAATCACTGGCCACTTTAATAAATTGATTTAATAATTGTATCACTAGTCACTTGAAATAATGCCACTTTAATAATGTTTACATACCCTACAATACTCATCTCATACTTATATACTGTACTTTATTCCATCTACTGCATCTTGCCTATGCCGCTCGGCCATCGCTCATCCATATACTGTATATATGGATAATATATATATATAAAGTCTGGTTTTGTTCAAGGGTCTAGTTATGACTGCACACACTCCCACCCAAAAAGGGCACTTTATAGACACACCTGTGCACAATCTTATCGCTTCAAGAGCAGTACATTTAGCCAAAAGCACTTCATACATCATGGCGACGGAGCCAATCTTTATTTAGATGGGTCATCATTTGTATTCCTGACAGCACAATAGTGGGTGAGGAAGGCTAATTCTCAGGGTGGTTAGTGTGCACTCTGCGATAAGCTTGACTCGCGGCAAAGGGAAAAGCACCTATTATGTGGATTTTCAATTCAACTCCTCAGAACTGCCAGCTGCCTGTGACACAGCCATGTGTTTGTTCAGAGCAGCGACACATATCACTTTTTAGGGGCCTGCATGAAGGGTGGAAAGGTCTCTGCTAGTGTCAATATTTCAGATGCTGCTCCATAGCCGTGCCAATGTTTTATTTCACGTCACAGACGCACAGAGGAATGCATTGGCAGAGTGAGGACTCTTGAAATCTTCTACTACTTGGAATGATCTTTCAGGTCAGAGAGGGCTTTTGAGTAATCACAGCAGTGCTCACCAACCCTGCTATCTCAGATATTGCAAATGTGTTTTTGGCAAATGTGTTTGGACAATGCCTTAGGGAAATATTGAAGTTTTGCGTTCAGCATCTCCAAACCAGAGAGCTCTACCAGCCTAACGATTACGCCAATGATGCATCCATTTTCCTGGGTCCCGAGAGGAATGTTGAATATCTACTGCCATCAAGAGGAGAAAGCGACATTAGCCAGAGGTCTCGTTCTGACAGAAAATCCTTAACATTATCAATGAATCATTAAGATAAGTTTAATCAATTAATATAAAGGGATTTAGTAAGCCTACTGTAAAGGTTTATGTCAAATAACATGAATATGGAGCTACCCATTTTTCCCATACCTTTTTCCTCTCTACCTTTTTTCAGACATGCGCAAATCAAACAATTGATGTTGCCATTTGATGATGGAGTATCAAAGAGGATCAGCTTATCAGTGTAATAAGCATTTGTAAATGTTCAGCAGGTGAATTCTCATCATGTCAAATAATTATGAATGTTGACATTCATAGGGGGGGGGGGGGGGGGGGGGCTGGAAACACTGATTTGTCTGTTTAAAACCCCATGATCTAAGATGACCATGTTGCTTCTGTATGTTATGACTATCATCATTAGCCTGGAATATTATACTTTAACATGTTGAAAGAGATGAATTACATTTGTATTCTTCTGTTTCCCATGCATATTATTTCCACTGCATGTTAAGTGATAAGTTCATGTAGATTTAGTTACTGTAATGTTGAATTAAACTTGCTACTGTATGAAGCCATACAAATCCATGGACAGGGACTAGACACACTTGCTTCCTCTGTTTTATTTGCGGTGTTTTCATAGAAAATCTTGGTCTAGGTTAACAGGATAGTGTGCAGGCCCTTTATTGGTTTTACGTTTCCATAAAACAAACATTAACATGGACCTGGACACTGCATTTACATACGCAGGTTGAATACCAAAGGGATCCAGTGTTTTATGTATTAGCTTTCTGTGGTCTTAGCATTCCATTCGTCTGTCTCTGCATCCCAGGGGACCAGTACAGATGTTCCTGCCTGAATCAGATGCTGTTTTATAACAGAACCATTCCATTCATGCAGTCATTACACCATAACACTGAATATGTGCACCAATGGACACATAACAACAACGAGCACAAACAAATAATCGAGTGTATTCATTTCATCAGAGGAATAGAGGTGATTCAATCTATTCATTCTTCAATTAAATTCCGCAACTACAAATTACTGATAATTAAAATTGTCTGAACCGTTCCATTTCTACCAAACCTGTTATTATCATTTTCTATAACAGTATATCTTTATCACATGGCACATATAAAACATAATCACTTTGAACAAATGTCTGAATTTGCATTTAGAGAGACCAAGAAGATGAAACCTCCCATGCTTTGTAGAACCCTAGAGAATGAGACACAATGCAGGCATAAAAGTGGTGTGTGTGTGTTTGTGTACGCGTGCATGCATGTGTGTGTGTGTGTGTGGTGTGTGACAACAGCAAGAGCCAGCCCCAGTTTGCCAGCATTACGCATTCTGTCGGAGGTCAATCCATTATCATTCCTGACATTTCAAACAGATAAGAGCCCACCGCTGCCATTCTATTACCGAAATCATAATGGAATTTGGGGACATTGCAAATAGATGTTTGACTTTGGTGGATTAAGGCAGAAAGCTCCATAAGAAAATGTTATCAAAGGCCTGTTGACCAAACAAATGAAACAGGTGTTGTTCTGTGTTTTCCAGGGCAGACAGTAGCAATGAGCATCTGCAGGGGAGTAGAACATTATTAGCATTTGGGCCAAGTGGGAGTGTGCTCTCTCTCTCTCTAACACCCCTTGTACAGTGTATAATGTAGATTTCCAGCATTGTTATCCTGGTTCTCGTTGAATATCAAATAAATCCCCAAGACAGACCTAGTTCCAAGTGGCAGGAAACGAAAGCCGATAATTAAGAGAGTTGGATAAAAAATCTATCAGCCCCCCCCCCCCCACCAACCCCCGACTGCAACGACCGCAATGGAACCAGAAGAGGAGACTTACATGTGTATAATATGCAATTGAAATAAACCATTTAAACTTTAAATATGTTGAATCCCTTTTCTGTGCTTTGTTTTACGAGATTCTTGCTGCTCTTGAGACTGTTAAAGTGTTGAATGTTAACCTCCCTAATTACACAAACAAGCAGCAAATGAATCTCTCCAGTGGAGCCAGGAGAGCCAGATGTGTCAGTCCTTTAGAAAATATGTCCGTTCCCCAGAGTGATGCCTCCATTTACCATGTGACTAAAGCCTTATGCTTTCTTCCTAAAGCAAGCCACATTATCGCCCGCTCTCACCGACACTCACTGGGAGAGTTGTGCTGTGTCTGTGTGCGGCAACAGCATCATCATCTACCCTTATGAGTAGGAGGTAGGATGGCATAACACCTGTCAACCAAGCTGGAGATAAACTACTGCCACAGTTGCAGCCATGCACAGAATAGAAAGTAATTCTGATGGAAACCACATCCAAAGTTTGTTTGATTATAACTCTGAAACAAGACCATTTTCTAACTCTTCTAAAAGAACCAGGGAGAAGACCTTAGTCCAATGAACGCTCAGAGAGATGCTGGAGAGACATACAATTATGGCAATTCCTCTTCACTAACAATGCAACTGAAGAGGGCATGGATTTTTGTGAAATGTTCATTTTCCCCAACGTAGTTTAAAAACTCAAAACGCCACTTTATTTTCTGAGCAATGTAAGAGAATCAAAACAATGATCATTATGATTTGGTGGGGCTGTCACCTCTGGAGAGATCTATGAATATAAACTTGGTGCAGCTCATAAAGTTAGGTCTTGGTGGTGTCGGATTGAGATGAGGAAGCTTATGCATTTCATAATTACATTTTGAAAAAAAGACTGTGCAAGCCAGGGAGTCAGAAGATGCCAACCGTCTATATTTAATGAGGGTCAAATTTAGAGCTGCCATTTTAAGGTTGTATGGAAGATCCAGAAAAAGAGAATAGGCTATTGCTTATTGTGGTCATTAAGCTGACATTCCAATTTGAGTTCCAACTCCTGAATGAAAAACCCTGCTTAGACTTGTAACTGCTCTAAGAGCCATATGAGGTCTGTTAACTTGGCTGCGTCTGATCATCACTAATTTATGTTATTTTTGAGTCCTTTTCATATTTCATGGTGTGAGAGGGAGTGGAGCAGGAATATAGATAGAGATGGCTTTAAGCCAAAGAGAACAGCTCTTGAGAAAAGAACAGAGGGCAGAGAAGGGAGGAAGAAATGGTGAGAGGGGGGTCCAGGAGGGGAGAAGGGGGATGGGGGGGTCAACATGAGATGTACTGGGGAGGGTGAACGTATTTGGAGCAGTGGATGGCGGATGAAAAAGGACTAATAGGAATAAGTCCATGACTGCCAGGAATGTGGGGGGTGTGGGGGTTGGAAAGAGTCATCATCTAGGAGTAATGATGGCAAAGAAGCGGCAAGGAGGAATTTATGAGTGAAAAGACACAGGCAGGGCAGGCATTGTTAACAAGCATATCCAGTGGCAGATTGCAGATGAGGGAGTTTTTCTATGGAGGAGAATGATATGGACAAGATTAGGAGCTCTGGCAGCTTAATATGTTGGTCTGGATCTCTTCCATTGTGTCTGTCTGCAAGCTTTTTCCTGCTTACTGAACAAAGCTGTTCAGAGCAAAGTTGGAGAGAAAGACATTTGAAGTGGTAAAAAGGGCACAGTTTTGATGGGTGACTGTTCAGAAGAGGAAGACGACTTCAGGGTGAAAGACAAAAAAATAGTAGTTTCAGCAGGAAGAGGGCCATATACAGTGCATTCGGAAGGTATTCAGACCCCTTGACTTTTTTTGCATTATGTTACATAACAACCTTATTCTAAAATGGATTAAATACATTTATTTCCTCATAAATCTTCACAGAATACCCCATTATGACAAAATGAAAATAATTTTGTAAACATTTTTGCAAATGTTTTAAAAATCTAAAACTGAAATACCTTATTTACATAATTAAGTATTCAAACCCTTTGCTACGAGTCTCGAAATTGAGCTCAAGTGCATCCTGTTTTCATTGATCATATTGACACAATTCTTCAACTTGAAACAAGTCAATATGAGTCCACCTGTGGTAAATTCAATTGACTGGACAGGATTTGGAAAGGCACACGCCTGTCTATATAAGGTCCCAGAGCAAAAACCAAGCCATGAGGTTGAAGGAATTGTCCGTAGAGTTCCGGGACAGGATTGTGTTGAAGGAACAGATCTGGCGAAGGGTACCAAAACATTTCTGCATCATTGAAGGTCCCCAAGAACACAGTGGCCTCCATCATTCTTAAATGTAAGAGCTCCAGAGTTCCTCTGTGGAGATGGGAGAACCTTCCAGAAGGACAACCATTTCTGCAGCACTCCACCTATCAGGCCTTTATGGTAGAGTTGCATGACGGAAGCCACTCCACAGTAAAAGGTACCTGACAGCCCGCTTGTAGTTTGCCAAAAGGTTACCTAAAGACTCTCAGACCATGAGAAACAAGATTCTCTTGTCTGATGAAACCAAGATTGAACTCTTTGGCCTGAATGCCAAGGGTCACGTCTGGAGGAAACCTGGCACAATCCCTACGGTGAAGCATGTGGGTGACAGTATCATGCTGTGGGGATGTTTTTCAGCAGCAGGGATTGGGAAACAAGTCAGGAAAGATGAACAGAGCAAAGTACAGAGAGATCCTTGATGAAAACCTGCTCCAGAGAGCTCAGGACCTCAGACTGTGACTAAGGTTCACCTTCCAACAGGACCTTGATCCTAAGCACACAGCCAAGACAACGCAGGTGTGGTTTTGGGACAGGTCTCTGAATGTCTGTGAGTGGCCCAGCCAGAGCCCGGACTTGAACCCAGCAGCGACACTACCCATTCAACCTGACAGAGCTTGAGAGGATCTGCAGAGAAGAATGGGAGAAACTCCCCAAATACAGGTGTGCAAAGCTTGTATTGTCATACCCAAGAAGACTCAAGTCTGTAATTGCTGCCAAAGGTGCTTCAACAAAATATTGAGTAAACGGTCTGAAAACTTAAGTCAATTTTATATCTCAGTTTATTTTATAAATGAGCAAAAAAAAATTAAAAAACTGTTTTTGCTTTGTCATTATTGGGAATTGTGTGTAGATTGATGTAGGCAATATGTCTATCAACATGTCTTAGACAGGCGATTCAGTCATCTTCCAGCTAATTGGTTGGCCTTAGCCAATCAGATCTACTAATGAGTGTCTAATTGATACTCAGCTGGAGGTAAATCCAGGGTGCACAGTGTGTCTCCAGGGCTGGATTTACACAGGCAGTCCAATTCTGATCTTTGCAAAATGTCA
This sequence comes from Oncorhynchus nerka, assembly GCF_034236695.1. Lineage (NCBI taxonomy): Eukaryota > Metazoa > Chordata > Actinopteri > Salmoniformes > Salmonidae > Oncorhynchus > Oncorhynchus nerka. The sequence continues at coordinate 74,807,883 of NC_088417.1, forward strand.
AGACGCAATTAGTGAAAAAATATCAGAATCGGGCTGCCTGTATAAACGGGAGGATCAACGTAGGAGGATCAACGTAGAACAACACTGTAGTAGAGGACTTCATCCTCTCTCCCCAGCCTAGTAGCCTGTACTGGCAGGTGGATGACCTCCTCATGTTTGTTCAGCAGGACACTGATGGTGCTGCAGTCAGCACACATGTCAATTATCACCAAACAAACACACTAGCTAGTGTTAGAGCTGGGCCTTTGCAGTGGGGAAACTGCACCAGCTAGCACATTTCACAAATTCTTTCATTTGAACCATTTCCTCAAATTTTAAGACAGAGTGGTATAATAACTGCACTTATCCTAAAATGGAGCCTCATTTCCTGTTCTCTGGCTTATTCTGATTAGGCTTTAGATATTGAAAATTAAATATTAATACTGGAGGGTTTTAAGAATTCATTAAAAAGGCATTATTTTATAAGTAGGCAAATTATGTTGAACAATAATAAAACAGCCAAAGGGCTGCCTAAATGTACACATTTTCATCCATTCATCATCTATTTGTATCTATCCATCTATTGCCCTGTGAAGTATATTATGGGTAAATTGGAAATAAAATACAGATGTAGGATCTTAGTTTGATCACTCTTTTGTTGCTGAGAATTTGCCTGCACAGCAGGAAATGCAAACTTGATCAGATTTGATTTGCCCTAACGAAAAATGTATCAACCCCTACAAAAAATATCTATTCATTATAATCCACACAATAATTCACATTTCCTGTTGCTGCAGGATTATTTTCCTGCTGTAGAAAACTGGCTCAAATGAAGATCCTACATCTGTAACTACACATCAATTGCATTCAAAAGAGTATCATTCATAGCCAGGGCAGACAGGCTGCTTTAGACCTTGGAGACAGCATCAGGCGGCAGTGGCAGATGTAGAAGCCTCAGCTTTGACATGCAGGCTGTTCCAGCAGTCAGACAGCAGAGGCAGACACATATGAGGGATCTCTCTTGGTTGCTACCTTTAGCATTAATCAGGCTCATCATCACTGGAGCTGCCTGCTCTGAAGTCTCTAATCTGGGGGCGAAAAAAGTTAAGTCTGATTCAACAACCTCCTCAGTGTACATTTCCCTCACAAGAATGGCATGGTAATTCTGCAGAATGATAAACATTTTTTTTTGTTTCTGTAATGTGGGGTTGACGACAGAAAGGCTCCGGATGCAAAAGACAAAACAATGAGACGGAATCAGTCAAAGAACTGTTTTCCACTGGAAAAAATAATACAAATTGCAATAATACAATTCAATCAGACATGTAAAATATCCTATATCCAAGACAATAAGGCCCACAATGCATCAAAAATATGTCACTTTCTGAAGCAGACAGGCTGACAGTCTTGACTTGAGCACACTTAGAAAAAAGGTGCTATCTAGAACCTTAAATGGTTCTTCGGCTGTCCCCATAGGAGAACCTTTTGAAGAACCCTTTTAGGTTGCAGGTAGAAACATTTTGGTTCCAGGTAGAACACTTTTGTGTTCCATGTAGAACCCTTTTTTACAAAGGGTTCTACCTGGAACCAAAAAGCGTTCTACATGGAACCAAAAAGGGTTCTCCTATGAGGACAGCCGAATATTCCTATTGGAACCCTTTTTTAAGAGTGCATAGTCCAATCAGATGGACCGTCTACTCCAAATACAGACATACGATACACCCCAAAACATCAAAGCCCACATCTGTCAGAAATCTAGACAACATAGTCTCTTTAAATAATGACCCCTATAATCAGGCCATACATTCAGCCAGCACTGTCGTTACAGTGAGTAACTTCCCTGATCATTAAAACCATCATCATTACAGCCAAAAAACATTAAGTAAAAGTAAAAGGGCACAAGCTAATATCTAATGATAAACAAGCTAGCATCCTAAGAGGAATACACACCACGGTATTCTGTCTAATGCTCTTAATTCATCTCATATTTAACAGTTTGGTGTAATCCTTCCCTTTGATGTTTTCCTGATGAAATTGTTCAAGCTCGTCTGCTTTATTTAGACTGATATGGCTCGTACGTTTCCATAACGGAGTCTCAGTCAGTCATTAGGAGGGTATTTGATGTGTCCGTCTACCGAGGGTTCGTGTGTCTCACAGCCCCCAATCATCTAGTCTCAGAGTAGCCAGAGGGAGAGGAGGATGGCTCTGATGTCGACACTTTACATTAAACTGATGAAATTAATTCAAAGATGTGAATCCATCACACAATATCAGTCCTGGCATATGGGGGCCGTTAAAATATTAATAATTAATAGAATCATCTTATTGAACCACTGCAGAGCTCAGGTTCTCATTTTCTCATTTTCACTCCTGCCAATTTTCCGGCATGAAATGGAAGGGGGAGAAAACAAATTGAACAAATAATACCTTTTTGGTATGAATTTTAGATTAAGGCTTGTCACCTGTTAAACTTGTATTAAATTACATGATGGACAGTTTGAGAGAGAACTTTATCACCACAGCTTGAATGCAAATGTTATATAGAGCATAATTCATATAAATGAGATATATTTGACAATGCAGTGGGATGAAACCCAGAGGTGTGGATTCTTTATTATGCTTTTTTACTTTCTACAAGATACTGTCATTGTCTCCTGGAAATCTGATCCAAATGTAAAGAACAAGGCAGTTAAAATCACATTTGAAACATGCAAAGAGTCCCTGTACTAACTTTCTTCTGCACAGGGAATATAATCAGCCCATGACTACTTATGTCTGTTTCTGGAGCTCTTCAGACACACAGACAAATGTGGTCCTGATTATTGCCTTATATTTCTATTTAATTGCCCAGGGACATGTTGTAGTACCATATCAGCTAAAGACCCTCTGAGGTGACGAATGGAATGGTCGATAATTCACCAGAGGCTGGGCTTCAGGAGCTAAAAGCCAAATGCATTTACACAAGATGTCCAGGGGACCGCTGTACATGGCCTAATCTCACACCAAATCCCACAAGACCACTCCTGGAATGGATCCAGGCCAGTTTGTTATGTGGCATTCCACCAAGAGAGGAAACAAACTTTGTTGTTTGTGTACAGCATAGTACTTACTCTGTACACATTGGCATGAACAACTTAAACAAATAGATTTTGCATCATTGTATATCAAAACAAGGAAGCAAAAGATTGTTCTAGTTCTGATAAAGTATTACACTAAATAAAACATAAAGACAATATAAAATGTAGTAAAACTTTAGATGGCAAAACAGCTCTGAGCTACATTTGCAATATCTTTGTAAAATAAATACAATATGCTGTAGTACATGTATTGGAATAAAGGCAAAATTGTAAAATCCTCAACATCATGACACATTTAGGATGTAGATCAACTCTACAACATTTTGTCTTGTAACAAGAATACTGTTCAACCCATCGACAACATCTATACTGTAGACCTCATCCGGAAAATGAAGTACACATGAGCATCATCCATTAATGGGAAGCGTTTTGGGATTATTTATACCGTCTGTTACCCATCAGCTATTTAACCCCTCACTTCAAAACATTCAGTGAAGATGAATAAACAGAAGTACTTATAAAGCATGAACTGGATTGAGAAATGAAGAATACATGAATTGATAGATAAGAACACATACTGTATATAAAGCTACAGTATGAAGCTTGAACTTTTGAAACCCAGGGTCAAATTGTTTTTGGCAAATCCTTTCTTATAAATCCATTAATGACCGAGTGAGTTACTCCTGTAGTTTTGTTACTGGGAGCTCAATCCAGGTGAAGCATTAATGTATAATCTGTCACAAAGTCTCACTTTACAAATAAGGAGATATTGATCGGATGGGAATCTTTTCCTTCAATAATTTTGTTTGCGGAGATTTGGCTGTTTCACCTCTGAATTTCTCAGGAACATTAAAAAAAAACGAAACCCTTTGGTGGTGCAAGGCACAGGGGGAGGTGATGCATACAGATTTATGTTACTGCTATGATTGACACCAGTGAAAATGTAGGCTCATGCAGGGTAATAGATGCACACAGCGGATATGACTCAAGATGCAATTATTGTACAGCTATTCTAAAATCAAATTATCAATATTTCCTAGGGTCTGCCTAGAATGTACTGTAGTTAGCCATCCAGCAGAGAGACATACTGTTCATAACATGAAAGTGCCCATCTACTACTACTACTACTACTACTACTACTAAGGTGTTATGATCTCTAACACTGCTGGCCAAGGGTATAACCTCAACTATTTTCTTGAGGACAACCTCACACATGCATGTGACAGCCACAATGGGGCCTAATCCATCAATGTTTGGCATTAGATATCGTTGTGTTTCTTCTGAAGGGGTACAGAAGCCTAGAACGAAGAGGAGGGTTTATGGCAATCAACCAAATGTGCTGTATGATATATGAACCAAATATTGCTAATATATAATGTACAGCCTGACCATAGCAGATTTTCACATAACACTTCCAAACCCTTGAAGAACTGGACAAAGCCACTCCTTTCCAAATCAAAGAATAACAAGAAGCCTTTTCATTCATTCTTAGCCTTCATGCTTGTCTATGGTGCATAGCATTCATTTCTACACTCATCCACAGTGGTTTTACATGCATGGTAATCCTTTACAGAACAATAGTTGTATTTACCCAACATAAGCTGTGAAATACCAGGAGAGGACAGAGTACTGTGACATCAAGTTGCCAAAATATAACAAGAGCAATTGGTTTCTTCCAAGGGAGTATAAAGGTCAGATCTGTTCAGAGTAAACTGATAAATACTGCATTAAGAAACAGTGATAATATTTTTCTACATGGGGAGGAATAGCATTAGATACTTTAATAGTGAGGAGCCAAGACATTAACTCAGGGAGGGAGGTAAACTGCATCTGAACCTCCCTCTGCGCTGCAGCTCATTAAAATTTCAGATCACATACCTCATCAGTGCCATGCCAGTTCAAAACACCATCCTGCTCTTCCTTTCCATTGGCCTGTCAGTCTTAACAGATCAGCAGGAGTCAGGGACGGTAAGAGAAAGACAAGGCCCACCATATTCCCACTTCAAACACAGCCTTTTTCCCACCACACAGCAATATTTATTCCCTAGAGTGATAATCGTTCTGACTGAGAATAAATAAATGCTGAGGGACATTCTGGTGCAGAAAAAGACAATAAGGCAATATTAATAATAAAGCAACAACAATGACAACATTGTCTATGTAATGACCTCAGCGATTAACGTGGTCATGCTTCCCAGCAGATATACACTGACGATACAACATTAGGAACACCTGCTCTTTCCATGACATAGACTGACCAGATTAATCCAGGTGAAAGCTACAGTATGATCCCTTATTGATGTCACTTGTTAAATCCACTTCAATCAGTGTAGATAAAGGGGAGGAGACAGGTTAAAGAAGGATTTTTAGGCCTTGAGACAATTTAGACATGGATTGTGTATTTGTGCTATTCAGAGGGTGAATGGGCAAGACAAAATGCCTTTGAACAGGGTATATATGGTAGCTGCACCAGTTTGTGTTAAGGACTGCAACACTGCTGTTTTTTACACGCTCAACAGTTTCCCGTGTGTATCAAGAATGGTCCACCACCCAAAGGACATCCAGCCAACTTGACACAACTGTGGGAAGCATTAGAGTCAACATGGGCCAGCATCCCTGTGGAATGCTTTCGACACCTTGTAGAGTCCATGCTCCAATGAATTGAGGCTGTTCTGTGGGCAAAAGGGGAGGGGGGCGCATCTCAATATTAAGAACGTATTCTCAATGTTTTGTACACTCATTCACAAATGCACATTTCTGGCAGGATAAATAGTCAATGTGAAGGCTAAGGAGTACATGTGGATGGCAGTAACATTGCATCACAGCAGACAGTACCCTCCAGTCCACAGCTTACACTCTCAAAAACAACTCATCTGCATCTGTTTATTAATAATGTTCTCTGGTGATGCTCTATTTCTTCCATTATTACCACAAAATTACACCATGCATGAACCTCGTGTAAAAGCACATTGAGACAAACATTCAAAATAACAAGCTGATATAAATCAAATTATTACTTGATATATTCTCTCCTCCACATACTGTATGTTGATAGATATATATTTTTTTTTACAGCTGTTGGAGACCTGAAATGGGTAACTAACACTGCTGTCTGAATTCACATTTTGAATGGACCTCAACATGAGAAATGAGGCTGCTACAGACTCACTCCTTTCTCTCATCAGACTTGACCCTGGAAAAGGTTCCTCACACAAGCAAACTTAATTTCACACTAACGTTCTGCCTCTCACTGAAGAGTGTGCATAGCGAATTAAGAGCGTGACATCCCTGATACAAATATCACTTCTCTTGACGATCAATAGACTGAGCCTGCTCTTTGTTTGCTTTCATTACCCGCTGAATGAATCCCTGGGTCTTCAAGATAAATACATACCCCAAAATCATTATATTCCTCAGTACACACTGTCGCAGTACACACACTGTCACTTTATGGTGTATAGTACAGTAGGTCCCAATGCCTTGAGGACCTTGCCGCCTTACAAAAGGTTTTACCTGACACCTTGCAATAGTGGTCACTATGGAGTTCTTGGGTTGACATCATGGACAGATTTGGTGGAAAACATAACAGAAGTGTTTAGCTTTACTGCAGCGGGACCCATTTTCATAGCAAAATTATGGGAAAATAGTGGGATTCACAGCTACCTATTTAACAAAGCTCAATCCTACGTACAGCATAGTTATTAATAACAGGTTATGAACAAAAAATGGGTTATTGTTTTATACATTTTGATGAAATGATAACACACAGACAGTGGAATATGTAAATAAATGGTGTATAATCCCATGGTGTTGCATTTCCCGTGTCGTGTGGTCTTACCGTTCTCACCGTCTGACTTCCTCTCCTGCTCAGTGTCAGTGAGAGACAGGACAGAGTTGGCTCTGCTGGACAGACAGGAGCTGTGCTCTGATTTAATCTCCTGCATCCAGAGTCTTAGGGCGTGGTCGGGCGTGGTCCCACCCTCTGTTTCTGTCTCCACATCAGAGCCCATGCCCAGTGGGTAGCCGTGCTGGGGGGTAGAGCGAAGCTCTGCCTGGTAGTTGGGCCGCGCTAGCTGGGTGGATTCACAGAAGTCCATCTCTAGGAGAGAGAAAGGAAATAACAACATCAAGTCACATACCTTATGTATAGCAATATGAACTTATTTATTTTCATATCTCCGCCAGTGTTTTATGGTGTATTATTTCATATATCAAAACAAAGAATTATACTGTACACTGCAGTAAGTTCATCACTGAAGAAACAAATAATATTTATAATAAACAGGCACTGCAAGAGCCAAGAGGACACTATTTTGAAAGCTACAGTACTTGGTAGAACTGTTGTAATGCTACCGATAATGGAACGCTACCTTCTTTGGACAGATATTGTCAGAAAATACTTTAGAATGTAATACTTTCAGGCTTTATTTAAACCATTTGGCTATTCATTTAAATTCACAATATACCTCTAAATGGCTCACCTATTTTAAACATCAATCATTGAACAACCATCTACAGATCATTCTAACTAAATGAGAACCAAAGACTGTTTCTATTCTAATAAAACCGTGAGATAATTCATAGTGACATATGGTTTCAGGGACGAAATGCTGTGAAGTAAATTGAGTTTTTCCCATTCTTAGATCTCCCAAATAAGGCAACGGAAAGAGATATTTTTGGTGCTCAGTTACATATCCCTTGGGGAAGTGCTCAACAAACATATGAAAATTGTTTCTAAGAGTCAGATTTCTTTACAGAGAATGGGCTTCATAGGTATCACAGTATCCACTAAGGTGTCATACTCTATTTATTGAAAGGTAGCTGGTGGCAGTGAAAGCAGATTTGCAAAGGCTATTCTAGAGTGCAACATGTCATATTTTTGTCAATGCACATCATTTTGAAACAATGTTTAGCCCACATTTCGTGTTTGGTGAACAGAACCATTTTATAACGGAGAAACAGAACCATTTTAAAACGGGACATTTTACTGCTGCATGTTGATACCTATCAGTCCTATCAGTATACTATGTGGTACATTGACCTACACTGGTATAGCCTGGGTAAAACTGTTTCTGCTCTCTTGCCAACTCCTTATGGAATTGATCCTTCGCTAAGCCCCGCCAATCGCAGGGCTCCGTTGGATAGCAACTGTCATCAACCAGGCTCGAATCCGACCTGCCTCAGACAAACTCACATTTCACATACAATGTTTAAATGGCTAAATAATTGATAAGTGCACCAGGGGTACTTGCGACTGTGATTCCTGAAATGCAGAGCCTATTTTACGAATTCAAAACACTAGTTAGTTAGCTAGCCAGTCAATATAACTTGTTTTATCCAAATGGATATTAGCTACCTAAGTTAGCTATATTATGAATTTAACTCTCATCTGCTGTCAACATCAAATTGTAATTGACAATTACAATTTGAAGAGTGAAGAGTGTGAAGGAATGTGAATGTATGTGCGTGCGTGTGTGTGAGGGGAATGGGTCAATATACATGTATGTTGTGTGTGTGTGTGTGTATGTGTGTGTTGGAGTGCCAGTGTAGTATGTGTGGGGTCGGTGGTTAGAGTTCAGTGAGTGTACATCGAGCCTGTGCAAGAGAGTCATTGCAAAACATTATAATAGATAACAATTAAATAAGGGGGTCAATGCAAATGGTCCGGGTAGCCATTTGATTAACTGTCCAGCAAACTTAAGGTTTGGAGTAGAAGCTGCTAAGGAGCCTTTTGGTCCCAGACTTGGTGCTCCAGTACTGCTTGCTTTGACTGCATGCTGACATTGCCGAGCCATTCAGTGGCTAGCCACACTATTTTACCAGGTTCCTGTGAAGCAACTGTTATGACAGTCCACCACAACATACCAGAGAGGCGCATCATTTGCAAGGAGTAGTCTGTGTTTAGGGGGCGGGGCTTAGCTGAGGGTTAACTGTCATGCTAAACACATCAATGGGCGAATTTGTTTTGCATGGCCCAGTGCCCCGGTTTTGCTCATTTTCGACCATTCCATTGGTCCTAAGGTGAAGTCTCTTGCCTGATAACAATCATGTTTGGCTTGACAATGACAATGGAGCTGGCAAAAGCACAAACCGATCTGGGACCAGGTTAAATCTGGTACATTCTGCCTACCATTTTCTGTAACAATATTTACATTAGTAGAGTGGTACATTCTCTTTTTCTCTCTTCATTTGATGTTCCGAAATTGGAGAGGCATTGTGGAAGTGTGTGGATGCTGTGAGTATTCCCACAGAATGAGGCGTTGGGAGCACCATCTGTTATCACCACCTCCAGATCAGGGATGGGTGAACAGTAATTCCCCCAGTTACCTTTCAAGACAGAATACAATATGATATCCTTCAAAATAAATAATTAAAGACTAAGAATACTAATTTTAACTCACAAGCCTGATTTCTAGGTCATTGTTGGCATGGCACAAAAAGGCAAGTTTTGTTTTCACTTGAAAAAGCAGCAGAAATACTCTATGTCACGAAGCACTTAATTGACTAAATCTGGGAAAATTAGACACACTTCTTCCACGTCAGCTTTGCACCTCTATAACAGGTGTGACCTTGAGCGATATTAACTTGAGCTGTGAAAAGTGTCTATGTATATCCTTTGCAAAAAAGAAATGAACCTACTCCAGAGAGGATGATGCATCCTATTTTATTCCTAATCTGTTCTGCACTGTTTGGTCAAATCATAACTTCCAACAGTTACAAAAAGAACAGTGCCCAAAGCGTAAACCCAGCATGTAGAAAGACCAAGGTTTAATCTTTCATTATGATTTATCTGTTTATTTGTTTATTGGGATCCCTGTTAGCTTATGCAGAAGAAACTGCTACTCTTCCTGGAATCCACAAATAAACTCAAAACACTGATAGACAAGGACAGCCACACACATTTAAAATAAAGCTTTATACAAACAATGCAACAAAAAAATACAAATACAAAAATAATGTGCGTGTTCGAGTCTATCTGTTTTTGCATATGTTTGTATGTGTGTCACCTCACAGTCCCCGCAGTTCCATGAGTTGGTTTTTTATCCTATTTTTAAAGGTAATTTTGCTGTTTGCATGAGTAATTGGAGATGGAAGGAGATGGAATCTTGTTTCTCATGGTCTCAGAGTCCTTTAGGTGCCTTTTGGCAAACTTCAAGCAGGATGTCATGTGCCTTTTACTGAGGAGTGGCTTCCGTCTGACCACTCTACCATAAAGGCTTGATTGGTGGAGTGCTGCAGAGATGGTTGTCCTTCTGGAAGGTTCTCCCATCTCCACAGAGAAACTGTGGAGCTTTGTCAGAGTGACCATCGGGTTCTTGGTCACCTCCCTGACCAAGGCCCTTCTCCCCTGATTGCTCCGTTTGGCCAGATCTCTGAAAAGTCTTGGTGGTTCCAAACTTATTCCATTTAAGAATGATGGAGGCCCCTGAGTTCTTGGGGACCATCAATGCTGCAGAATTGTTGGTGTCCTTCCCAAATCTGTGCCTCGACACAATCCTGTATCAGAGCTCTACAGACAATTCCTTTGACCTCATGGCTTGGTTTTTGCTCTGACATGCACTGTCAACTGTCAGACCTTATAGAGACAGGTATGTACCTTTCCAAATCATGTCCAATCAATTTAATTTATTACAGGTGGACTCCAATCAAAGAAGGGGTCTTTCCGAATGCACTGTAGTTATTCTTGTTTCGTTTAAGATCAGTGGCAAATCATTTGTAAAAAATAAAGAAGAGTATTAGCCGAATGCAACTGCCCTGAGGGATACCGTACTGTTCTTATCTGATGTTAGAGAAGCTTCCATTGTAGAACACTCTTTGGTTTAATTGGATAAAAACTATACAACCATATGATGGCAGGTAATGTAAAGCAATAGCCAGTCTGTTTTTTTATAACAATTTATTATCAATAACATCAAAGGCTGCACTGAAATCTAAAAATTAAGCTCCAACTAGCATCTTATTATCCATTTATTTTAACCAATCATCAGTCATCTGAGTCAGTGAAGTACAAGTTGAGTGCCCTTCTCTATATGCATGCTGAGTCAGTACTCAACTTGTTCTCTGAAAAAAAGAGCGTTGTATTTGGTCAAACACAATCCTCTCCACCAGATTACAAAGAACAGGCAGCGAACTGATTGGGCTGCTGTTAGAGCCTGTAAAAGGTGCTTTACTATTTTTAGGCAGTGGAATTACTTTAGCTTCCTTCCATACCTGTGGACACACAAACCTTTAGAATTTGGTTACCGATATAGAAAATAGGGGTGGCAGTACAGTCTGCAACAATTATCAACAGTTTCACATCAATGTTGTCTATACCTGGTGACTTATAATAACAATAGTTTTTCCACCTCTCCCACAATAACTTGACCAAATTCAAAACAGCATTCCTTCTATCATTATTAGATATTTTATAATAGTGTTGATGGTTCACTGTTTAATGTTATCATTTCACTTTGAGTTTTTTCTACTTTACTAGTGAAATAGTGGTTGAAATGATTGGCAATATCAACTTCAATGGTTTTCTTCCCATAATATAATTTAAGGTACTCCAAAGTATTTTTACGTTGTATTTTATGTCATTTATCTTTCTTTGGTAATATAATTTATTCTTCTTTTTTTAAGTTTAGTCACAACATTTCTCAACTTACAGTGCGTCAACCAAACAGCTGAGCAGCCTGACTTGTTTGCCACCTCTTTTGCATAATTTATTTGAACCATACAATTGTTCAATTCATCATCCATCCTTGGGGCTCTAATAGTTATCACACTTAGTTTCTTAACAGGTGCATGCTTGTCAACAATTGGAGCAAAGCTTTGCAGCATTAGTGAAGAAATACATTGCCAGTCAAAGGTTTGGACACACCTACTCATTCTAGTCCTAAAATGATCTACATTGTAGAATAATAGTGAAGACATCAAAACTACGAAATAACACATGGAATCATGTAGTGAGCAAAATAGTGTTAAACAAATCAAAATATATTTTAGATTTTAGATTCTTCAAAGTAGCCACCCTTTGCCTTGATGACAGCTTTGCACACTCTTGGCACAGTCTTGAAGGAGTTCCCACAAATGCTGAGCATTTGTTGACTGATTTTCCTTCACTCTTCGGTCCAACTCATCCCAAACCATCTCAATTGGGTTGAGGTTGGGGGATTGTGGAGGCCAGGTCATCTGATGCTGCACTCCATCACTCTCCTTGGTCAAATAGTCCTTACATACCCTGGAGGTGTGTTTTGGGTCATGTTGAAAAACAGATGATAGTCCCACTAAGTGCAAACTAGATGGGATGGCCTATTACTGCAGAATGCTGTGGTAGCCACGCTGGTTAAGTGTGCCATGAATTTGAAATAAATCACTGACAGTGTTACCAGCAAACCACCCCCACACCATCACACCTCCTCCTCTATTCTTCAAGTGGGAACCACACATGTAGAGATCATCTGTTCACATACTCTGCGTCTCATAAAGACACGGCGGTCGGAACCAAACATCTCCAATTTGGACTAATCAGACCAAAGGACAGATTTCCACCGGTCTAATGTCCATTGCTCGTGTTTTTTGGCCCAAGCAAGTCTCTTCTTCTTATTGGTGTCCTTTAGTAGTGATTTCTTTGCAGCAATTTGACCATGAAGGCCTGATTCACACAGTCTCCTCTGAACAGTTGATGTTGAGATGTGTCTGTTATTTGAACTTTCTGAAGCATTTATTTGGGCTGCAATCTGAGGTGCAGTTAACTCTAATGAATTTATCCTCTACAGCAGAGGTAACTCTAGGTCTTCCTTTCCTGTGGCAGTCCTTATGAGAGCCAGTTTCATCATAGCGCTTGATGGTTTTTGCAACTGCACTTGAAGAAACTTTCAAAGTTCTTAAAATTTTCCAGATTGACTGACCTTCATGTCTTAAAGTAATGATGGACTCTTTGCTTATTTGAGCTAACTTTCCATAATATGTTTTTTTTTACCAAACAGGGCTATCTTCTGTATCCCCCCCCCCCCCCCCCCCCCACACACACACACACCTTGTCACAACCTAACTGATTGGCTCAAATGCATTAAGAAGGAAAGAAGTTCCATAAATTCCACAAATGAACTTTTAACAAGGCACACCTGTTAATTGAAATACATTCCCATGAAGCTGGTTGAGAGAATGCCAAAGGTGTGCAATGCTGCCATCAAGGCAAAGGGTGGCTACTTTGAAGAATCTCAAATATAAAATATATTTTGATTTGTTTAACACATTTTTGGTTACTACATGATTCCATGTGTCACTTCTCAGTTGTGATGTCTTCACTATTATTCTATAATGTAGAAAATAGTAAAAATAAAGAAAACCCTTCAATGAGTAGGTGTGTTCAAACTTTTGACTGGTACTGTATGATTAATACAAGTGGAAGTAACAGATCCAACACTATTGGTATGCACTCTACTTGGTTGAGTAATAACCTGAGTCATATTCAAGGCAATAGTCACAGTTAGAAGCATCCTCTTGAGAGGACAGCTAGTTGCTAACCAGTCAATGTTCAGGTCACCCAGGAAATAGACCTCTCTGTTAATATCACACACATTATTAAGCATTGCACACAGATTATCCAAATACTGACTGTTAGCATTTCTTGGCCTACAGCAGCCCCCCAAAACAAGAAGCTTTAGATGAGGCAGTTGAACTTGCAACTACAACACTTCAACAACATTTGACATGAGATCCTCTCTAAGCTTCACAGGAATATGGCTCTGAACATACACAGCAACAGCTCCCCCATAGGCATTCCTGTCTTTTCTGTAGATGTTATATCCCTATATTGCTACTGCTGTATCATCAAAGGAATTATCTAAGTGAGTTTCAGAGATTGACAGTATATTAATGTTATCCGATGTTAGCAAGTTAATGATTTCATTAACCTTATTTATAAGGCTACATACATTAATATGAACGATTCTTAGCCCTTTCCTTGGTAGCTTATCAAAGATAGACATAATATGGAGACAAAATAAATATGTGTGTGATGTTGGACTGAAGTTACTGACCCTGAGGCTTGGTTCTCTCATTCCTCCCGGGCCTTTGGGAGTGAAGGTGGACAACAAGCCTGTTGTAGCAGATGTAAGCAATGTTCCCATGCTCTCTGGCAGCTTTCATAGCTGGGATAAGTTCTTTCCGACTCTGGTGCACAGCTTCAGAGAAGTCCTTGTTGAGGAAGATGTTGGTTCCTTTCAAGTTCTTGGCTCTCTCCAGAACAGCCATCTTGTACTTAAACCTCAGGAACGTAACCACTATTGGCCTGGGTCTGTCACCTAGGATGGTTACATATTTTCCAGACCAGTGGACGCGCTCAACGTCAATCTTCGTAGGATCCATTTACAGCTTTTCCGTGATAATTTTCCTTACGTTCTCATCAGACTTGGCCCAGTTCTCATGTGAAAATGATGGTATGCCATCCACAACTATGTTATTCCTCCTGGAATGTCCCTCAGATCAGTGGTCACTAACCTTTTCTGAGTCATGATCACTTTCGAGGTCGAAAAGCAAGCCGAGATCTACGGCTCAGATATGTTTTTAAACATGACGTATGATTTCTTTTTACATTAACCTAATATAAACAGTTGTGTGGGAATTAAGTTTGTGCAGTAGGGCTAATACATTTTACACTAGGCTACCTGGGTAGGCAGGTAGCCTAGTGGTTAGAGCATTGGGCCAGTAACCAAAAGGTTGCTAGACTGATCACGTCAGTGATCTTCAGGTTGGAAAGCCGGTGCAATTGCCCCATTCAACCCCCCCCCCTTGTTCAAAAATATTTTTCACAGTAGAATCTCTTCATATTCCTTGTTCCCAGTTGTCTAGAACACACTGAAGTCAGAAGATGGAGATTTCCAAGTTCCCAGTTGTTTTAAACACGCGTCTTAGCAGAGGGAGGGAGAGAGCAGCATAGGGCCAATTGTGCGCCACCTCAGGATCAAACCCGGATCTGTAGTGACGCCTCTAGCACTGTTATGCAGTGCCTTAGACCGCTGCTCCACTCGGGAGGCCCAGTGCAAGTGGAATTAGGGAGATGTGACTTTTATGTTTTGTAATAGTGTTTAATTTTTTACATGAACTCACTCATAAAAACAGCAGCTTTTTGCTGTATTCTTTAACAGTCTCTCTGTGGTCATGGTTTTATCAGTTATTCAATCTTGTGTAGGCTAGTATCAAACTTTGCTGTGGCCGGGGTCGTGGAAGCTCTGTAGGCACCGTCATTTGAGCTACCCGATTGGCTAGTGCAGTAGGCACACTCTTTAGCCACAGATCTCCCGGTCTGCCCGGTAGGTGGAGTTAGTCTTTTCATACAAATGAAATGGTTCAAAATAGGAAAACTTTGCTTACCCAGTGCGCAGGGCTTATGAATCAAGTGCACCTACCACCAACAGCACAACACAAAAAAAAGGTGCACAAGCCTTTATCATTGGCTTTTTTACAGAAGTTTGGTGATCAACTAGGAATGCCTTGAGGAACGATCAGTCGACCGGTTGGTGACCACTGTCCTAGATAGTCTATTTTCCCAGTCATTGATAAGGATCAATGACTTTCGATGATAATGATTCACAGATGTCATCTCAAAAGGACTTACAGTTTATTGTCATCTTTCTGCAAGTCTATTTCAGGACCTCCACCTCTCTCTGTGAAGGAGGATCAATCTTTATCAACATTTACACTGCTGAGCATGAAATGACCTCACCTTAGAGATAATTTGTGATAAAGACTGGGTCACATAGCTAAACCAGAATAAAATATAACAGAGTACCTTCACTTAACCCTTACACACAAAGATGAACTGTACATTATCTAATTAGATTATATTATCAAAACTATACAAAGAGTGTGATGTAAATTATTGCAGATACATGAGACTTGTTATACTGTATAGTGATACAAAAAATGATTTAATTAAATATATTGATCATTAGAAAAATTCACTACCTGTCAAAAGTTTTAGAACACCTACACATTCAAGGGTTTTTCTTCATTTTTACCATTTTCTACATTGTAGAATAATAGTGAAGACATCAGCAATATGAAATAACACATATGGAATCATGTAGTAACCAAAAAAGTGCTATACAAATCAAAATATATTCTATATTTGAGATTCTTCAAATAGCCACCCTTCGCCTTGATGACAGCTTTGCATTCTCTTGGCATTCTCTCAACGAGCTTCACCTGGAATGCTTTTCCAACAGTCTTGAAGGAGTTCCCACATATGCTGAGCACTTGTTGGCTGCTTTTCCTCTGCGGTCCGAGTCATCCCAAACCATCTCAATTTGGTTGAGGTCGGGGGATTATGGAGGCCAGGTCATCTGATGCAGCCCTCCATCACTCTAATTCTTAGTAAAAATAGCTATTACACAGCCTGGAGGTGTGTTGGGTCCTTGTCCTGTTGAAAAACAAAATGATAGTCCCACTAAGCCCAAACCAGATAGGATGGAGTATTGCTGCAGAATGCTGTAGTAGCCATGCTGGTTAAGTGTGCCTTGAATTCTAAATAAATCACAGACAGTGTCAACAGCAAAACACCCCAACACCATAACACCTCCTCCTCCATGCTTCACAGTGGGAAATACACATGTGGAGATCATCCATTCACCCACATCGTGTCTCACAAAGACATGACGGTTGGGACCAAAAATCTCAAATTTGGACTCCAGACCAAAGGACACATTTCTACCAGTCTAATGTCCATTGCTCATGTTTCTTGGCCGAAGCAAGTCTCTTCTTATTATTGGTTTCCTTTAGTAGTGGTTTCTTTGTAGCAATTCGTCCATGAAGGCCTGATTTAGACAGTCTCTGAACAGTTGATGTTGAGATGTGTACGTTACTTGAACTTTGTGAAGCATTTATTTGGGCTGTAATTTCTGAGGCTGGTAACTCTAATAAAGTTATCCTCTGCAGCAGAGGCAACTCTTGGTCTTCCTTTCCTGTGGCGGTCCACAGGAAACTGGTTTTTGCGACTGCACTTGAAGAAACTTTCAAAGTTCTTGAAATTTTCCATATTGACTGACCTTCATGTCTTAAAGTAATGATGAACTGTAATTTCTCTTTGCTTATTTGAGGTGTTCTTGTCATATTATAGACTGGGTTTTTTTACCAAATGGGGCTATCTTCTGTAAACCCCCCTACCTTGTCACAACACAACTGATTGTCTCAAACGCATTAAGAAGGAAATTCCACAAATTAACTTTTAACAAGCACACCTGTTAACTTAAATGCATTCCAGGTGACTACCTGATGAAGCTGGTTAAGAGAATGCCAAGAGTGTGCAAAGCTGTCATCAAGGCAATGGGTAGCTGTTTGAAGAATCTCGCTTTTTTGGTTACTACATGATTCCATGTGTTATTTCATAGTTTTGATTTATTCACTACAATTCTACAATGTAGAAATAGTAAAAAGAAAATAAAAACGAGTAGGTGTTCTAAAACTGTACATTTTAGGTCAATTGGTTTAGCAACCGTTTTAATGGATTTGTCAGGGCTGCACAATAATCAGATGTAGATCAGAATCCTGTGTGACTAGATTCAGTAATATCAGCCTGTGGCCATGGTGTGTACACAACACTGTGGTGCGGCTTGCATATGGAGAGGTGTCGTCTTTCTTTAAACTGCTCTTGAGAATCCCTCACCAAGGTGACTTGCCTGACCTCACTCTCAAGTAATAATCTCAACACTAATTACGCCAGTCAGGAACCCATGTCCTTGACCAATTTCTTGTCAGTGAATATCTCTCTCCGACCTCCTGCCCCTTAAAATCACAGCCGCGAAATGGAGGCACCAGCGGAAAATGGACACATAAATGAGCACAGAGAATGTTCTCCTCTCCACGAAAGGGGCTGAAATCCTGTGCATACTGTTTTGCTATCAATCTGTTCAGGTTGAAAAAGCTGCTGCTCCGAGCAAATGCCATTTGTTCATTTTATGCAGTTTCCAAGGTAACCAGAACAAAATGTTTTGTTCAGTGTATAATTTGAATACCGCAATACATGGGAGCATAAAGCTGATTTGAGCTCACATTTGCAGTTAAAAACAAACCAATAGATGAAAATATGTATTTTCATCATTCGCATAGGTTTGAAGGTAAATCTAAAGAAAAGAAGCTACTACAGTATAAAGAGGATCATGTGATTAGAAATATGTCACTGTTAATCATATCAATGTGAGGGATATGTAGTTCAGGTGTTATTCATAGGTATGTAAAATGTGCCTTCAAATAGGCAAGTACTGTATGTGAAATAAATATGAAGTGTTCTCTTTAGAAAGTGTAAAATCATCATTTGAATTAGAAATACCTACTCTAATCTTCTAATGATCAATCACTGATAGGCATCATTAGAGAGGATCCTCATATAGATAACAATGACATCATGGTCATTATACCAGACTCATAGTTTCAGCATGACTACTTTGTTCTCCAATTATTCTCTTCAAATGATATCCCAATGATCAAGGAATGTGTCATGTCAACGATATTTCTGCGTTTGTTCCAGGACTCTATGAGAAGAGACAGAATAAGGTTAGAAGAACTCGTATGTAAAACCATAAGAAGAGCAACACTGATCAAACTAAAACTACGGCGGTACAAGTGTACTATTACCATTACCATAATGTTCTACGGTAATCTGTTTTCGTCCATCTTCTGCACCTGTACATACTTATGCCCAATAACCTTACAAATAGCTTTCGTATGTAGAATTGCCAACAACAACAAAAAATACAACTGTAGTGAGGAAATCTTACAGTAGCTCCTATAAATCATTGTTTTCCAATGACACTGCCGTTTCTGATTGTGTTGTTGCCCGAATCTCACAACCGCTTGTTTTCCCCCGATATCAGCATTGGCCATCACAGCCAAGAAAATATTGGTTTTTGTTCCAGATTTCTCTTATCTGGGCATCCCTAGTAACCATGAATCTTTGACAAGTACTAACGCAATATGGAAATGTAGGAAATGACTCTTACCTTATCAAATGTCTTATCAAATTAGAAATGAGTCTATAATAATTTCAAGACCTATAATGTGTATTGTGAAAGGTAAACATTCAACCAGTGGTTTAGATGGGACCTGGAATAACCTCCTTTAATCTCCATAGTGGTATTTCATGTCTTCCTGAAGCAGACCAGACCCTGTGACATTTTCATGATGAACCATCAAAAGACAGTGATGACATACTGCACAATGTCTCCAGTGAATAAGGTAGATAACAGTGTAGACTGCAATGGAAAACGGAGTAAAAACATCTCCACTCAAACCATTCATAATTCTTTGAGTTTTGACCTTGATTACATTGTTTCCCCTGCAACACACATTTCTTATTCTCATTTCCTAACGATAGATGTGTTTAGCGTGGATGAAATAGAGGTGTGATTGTGTTATTTTCTACAGAGAAAAAGTCAATTCAAACCTAATTATACAACCCCTCCGCCATACACATCCCACCCACCAAACCCCAACACAGCCCTAAGGTGTTAAAAAGCTCCTATGTGTGACTGACTAGGAAACAATTGATGGAATAAATGAATTACCTCTAATTCAAATATTTTGCAGCAATATACAACCCGAGTCTACCTTCCACATTAGAATGCAATACTTCCATAGTCACTGCAGCAGCAGAGCAACGTTTTCATACATTTACCAGGGGATATGTGGATACGGGAACATGAGATTATGAAATTCATTCTGCTAGCTGCAAAGTCATGATAAGCTGCAATGTCTTATCATGCATACAATCAGTTATCCAGTCACACTGCATTTACCTGTTTCCCCCTGCAACCTCTCTGCCATTTTGACTTCATAACTGACCATAACCTGTGTGCAGGGAAAACTGATTAACCTGCAATGTCAAAACTGGAACTTGGGAGTTTATCAATAACTCAGAAATGGAACAGGCATTTACATAATAAATGCCTCCATTGCAGTTACCAATTCAAATGAATTGTTATTTCAATTCAAATACTATTTAACAATCTCACTTTGACTGGTTAAACTTGTTTTTGGTTCGTGGTGTTATGCCGTACCTCCAGTGGGCTCCACTGTTTTCCGCTTGGCTCTGTGGCTGTTGTAGTTGAGTCTCATCTCCTGGCCGTAGTCGGGCAGGGTCTCTCGGGATGTGTAGGATTTGCAAAGGTTCCTACCATCCTCGCTTTCATCTGAGGAGCTGGTGTATGCAAGCTCCATCTCATTCCGGGCCTTGGATAATGATTGGTAAGGCTTACAATCCATCTGCTCCATGACTGGCAACGCTGAACCAAGCTCATTCAGTCATGGGATCCACAATGCAAGACCAATCTGGAGGAAGAATGAGAGTGGAGACAGAGTACAGATTTAGAACAATTAATATACCTCACACATGGATAATGTTGTGTCTCAGTATTGTGAGAAAAAATATATCACTCAAGTAAAAAGTAATTATTTGGATATTAGTGTCCTTAATCAACATGTTCCTGTTCTAAGGGATTGCTGCTGGGTGGTGTGGTAGAAGATTGAGTTGTTTAAGAGACACAGGGGAGGAGGAGCTGTTGTAGGAACAGATTGAGAGATACTTTAATTTTCAACAGAATCTGATGGACTGCTATCAAATACGATGACATAAATCATGTGGTGAACAATGTAGTTCTTGCATCCTAGAGCAATGTCTTCTTACACACTACTTAAAGTGCCAATATATAACTTTTTGAGCGACCTGACTAAATTCACAGAAATGATTATAGATCTATCATTCTAGTTGAAAGCAAGTCTAAGAAGTGATATAACTGTTCTATGTGTGCTATTCCTATGCTTTCCATTCTTACATTTTGTTTTCGCATCTTTTACTTTCGGTTTTATACACCAGCTTCAAACAGCCGAAACAACAATATTTTTGTTTATGTAAAATATATTTCACAGCGGTTTAGATGAAACAATGATTGTCTACACTATACTAGCTTATTTTGTTACATAAACTGAAATTAGCCGAAATATTACAGTTTTAGCAACCAGGAAATGGCGGAGTGATTTCTGCATAGTGCAACTTTAATATAGCAGGGTTTGAATTCTCAATTGTATCCTAACATCACATCCTGACACTATTTTTAGAATCAGTGTTTATAATTAGCATTATCCAGTAGAAACATAACAGTAGCACAATGATGAATACTGTTATTTTGCATCTGAGTTCTAGTGCAGTTTATCACAGTAGTGTTTTGCTGTGTAGTGTAACGCACATTGGTAACCTTGACATGAACCCGTCTGTTCTGCCCTGAGCTCTGCTTGGGCTGACATTTCTATCATTGCTGCCTGACAGCCACTAAAACTTGGCCTTGACCCAAACAGTCGCCCTGTGAAGCAGAGAGTATTGTCTTCACCCCACTGTGCTTCTATCCTCTGGGAACAGACGGTGAAAAACTTCCCATATTACACATTTCAGCAAGAAATCAGAAGAGGTTTCTGACAAAGTTTGCCCTCTGACATTTGTAATCTTTAACAGCATTCAAGACAAATATGACAATCAAATGCTCATTAGGCTGTGCCATCTTTACCCGGCTTGTGGTAAAAGGTTATTAATTGCAAGTTCAGTACATATCTTGCTTGACTAATTGGCAGTTGAAAGCATTTTAATGGGCCATTTGTATTCTGTGCTGTGGCCAGCCCCCTGGCCGGACAAGGCTGTTCTTCTGTGCGTGCAGAGGTAATTACTCAGGGTAGGTGTGGCTGGAAAATGATGATTGGGGAGTCAGCACCACCAGTTGAAAAAAGGCTGTTTTTTGTGAGGTTACTGTATAGACTATAAGGCAGTTCAGTTCAGGGCTTTAGACACACGCTGCCCACCTCCCTGTGTTTGTTTTATCCAGTTGTGGGAGTGTTTGCATTGTTTATCAGAAACGCTCGTTTATGGAAATGATGCCTTTATTTTCATAAACACGTTCATTTGTGGTCATTGTTTGTCTATTTGAACAATAGTATTGCCATCAGTGTAAGTGTATAAGTGTATAATCAGAAAGTGTACAATTAGAATGAACCTGTTTGAATGTAACGGCTGTTGGATGAAGGAGAGGACCAAAGCGCAGCGTGGTACAGTAAGTGTTCATCTTATCGAATGAAAAAACTGAACACTGAATAACAAACAACAAAGGAACAACCGAAACAGTTCTGTCTGGTGCAGACACACAAAGACTGAAAATAACCACCCACAAAACACAATTGAAAACAGGCTACCTAAATATGGTTCTCAATCAGGGACAACGATTGACAGCTGCCTCTGATTGAGAACCATACCAGGCCAAACACAGAAATAGAAAATCATAGACAAACTAACATAGATAACCCACCCAACTCACGCCCTGACATAATAAAACAAAAGACAAAACAAAGGAACTAAGGTCAGAACGTGACATTGAAAGGTGTAAGGGGAATAGCTAGTCAGTTGTACAACTGAATGCCTTCAACTGAAATGTGTCTTCTGCATTTAAACCAACCCCTCTGAATCAGAGAGGTGCGGGGGGATGCCTTAATCAACATCCACGTCTTCGGCGCCCGTGGAACAGTGGGTTAACTGCCTAGCTCAGGGGCAAATGACAGATCTTTACCTTGACAGCTCAGGGATTTGAATCAGCAACCTTTTGGTTACAGGCCCAGTGCTCTAACCACTGCCGAATGGTCAGGTCCTTTTAGCATGTTTGTGGTTAGATTATGGTTTACAGAAACCCTTCAAATAAAGTTGCATGTTTTAATCATGTCAGGAAGAATTTTTGCATTTTAGCTAGCCCTAACCCTTACTCTTTTCCTAACCTAAAATGAATTATCCTAACCTGCTACGTTAATTATCCTAACCTGCTACGTTAATTATCCTAACCTGCTACGTTTATTCTCCTAACCTGCTACGTTTATTCTCCTAACCTGCTACGTTTATTCTCCTAACCTGCTACATTTATTCTCCTAACCTGCTACATTTATTCTCCTAACCTGCTACGTTTATTCTCCTAACCTGCTACGTTTATTCTCCTAACCTGCTACGTTTATTCTCCTAACCTGCTACGTTTATTCTCCTAACCTTCTGCGTAAATTCTCCTAATCTGCTATGAAACGTCACTTCTATCCGTAGCTGTATACCATCTAGTCAAAACCTTTTAGCATGCCTGTTCTCACATCGCCTCATTAAGGATTAAGGTAGAGATTTTTGTCTTGGTAACATGATGTGACTAGCTATGCTATAATATTTAAATGCTTGAGTTTATGGGCATTTTGCCTGTTTGGGGCTATTTTCGCATTTGTCCGCCAGTTGTGGTAATATTGCTATTGGTAGTTCCAGTTATGATAAAAAAAATTGTTAAGTAATTTTTGTCATCAACTATTTTCATAATTTCTTAAAAATACATATCTGATTCAGTCTTCTACCAGTTCTACCACTCCTACCACCTATTGTTACACCTGATCCTCTGACTCTTCTGCTGCAGCTCCACACCAACTAAATAGGCTGCCCTGTTCTCTATCATGAGGTTAGAGACAGTTAATGGACTCGTTGTGTACACCAACTGGTCGATCGCGATCAACTGGTCGATTTCCAAGAATATTCCTAGTTGATCACCAAACATTTCTGTAAAAAACAACAACGATAAAGCCGTGCGTTCCTATTTCATTTTATTTGTTTCATGCTGTTGGCGGTAGATGTACTTCATTCTGCAGCCCTAGCACCAGGAAGGCAAAGTGTTTCCATGTTAAACCATTTCATGTGTCTGAAGGTAGAACTCCACCTACCCAACAGGCCCAGAGAGCAAATCAAGTGCACCTATAGGCCTACTGCAGTCATTCAGATAGCTCAGATCACAGTGTCTGCACAATTTACTCGATCCATAGACTGTAAAAATAAACAGTACAGTTGATACTGTGAGATTTAAAAACCTTTAAATCCATGACTAGAGAGAGACTACAGCAAAGAGCTACTGTTTTTATCAGTAATTCCGTAATTAAGTTGTTATTTAGCACGGCCAACACTGTGTTCAACACTTCTTTAAGCCATAAAATACCAAAGTGTTCCGATAAGCTTGTGTTGCTATTATTAGCGGCTTGTGTCTTTTTTAATAACGAGGAATATTTCCCTTTCTCTGGTCATAGGAGTAACAACATGGATTGGTTCATGTAGTGCGATTGTTTCGCCATCAGCTGGAAGATTGTGTCCTCCTTTCTCAGCGGACAGAGGGACAGGGAGTCGGGAGAGAGGCAGCCTCACCGATGCTTCAGACTGGCCATCAGTCCAGCAACAAACATCAAGCATAGCAATTCAAGTAGGCCTATAGCCTACTGCACAAACCTTATTGCTACAAAACCTTTTAAAATGGTTTAATGTTGCATAGGCTTATGTAAAAAACTTTTTTTTAGAGGTAGATCTCGATTGCATTGTGACTCAGCAAAGGTTGGTGACCACTGATGCACACAAATGACAAGAGGTACTCAAATGTATTTCTTTTTTAGAACCTTTATTTAACTAGGCAAGTCAGTTATGAACAAATTCTTATTTCCAATGACGGCCTACCCCAGCTAAACGCGGACGATGCTGGGCCAATTATGTGCCGCCCTATGGGACTCCCAATCGCAGCCAGATGTGATACAGCCCGGATTTGAACCAGAGACTGCAATGACACCTCTTGCATGGAGATGCAGTGCCTTAGACCACTGCGCCACTCAGCTGCCCCAAAACCACTTCCTCTGACCAAAAACAAATAAGTGGTGGCTACCGCATGCAAATACAATCATTTATTTGTGTACCTTCTTAACTTAGATATGGATCTGTTTATTTTTACGAAAGACACTTAGTGGATACAGTAATATAGCTACAACCAACATGTGCCAAATATGCAGACAAAAATCACAAGAACATCTTCATAGTGAGATTGAAAGAGTTCTCGATATGATCAATAACACAAAAATGTTACATATCATAGTTGAATGTATTAAATGACTCTTGGTGAAAAAGGAACAATAATAGCAGACGGACTTAATCCAGTGCAAAGTTCACAAGGCACAACAAATCCAATCAAAAAGGGTGATATTCACAACTTATTTTTCACACTCAAAAATCTATATTATTCTGTAAATGTCATTCAAATCAGCAGAAATAGAAAATATACATTTCCCCATCTCTGAAAGGGCACATGCATAATGTAGCACCGGGAAAATGTAACATTTTATCTTTCTTCTAAGCAACTTGCAATTTAATTACGCATTCCTAAAATAACATTGTGTTAATATTACAACCCTTGCCTTTTATGAATGTGAATCATGTTCCATTTGGGAGACGATCAGTCTTATTTCTCTTACAGTAAATATCCCTTTTCTTCCTAATGTTCCATAATGATATTGGTTGATAGTTGCACCATAATTGCAAACTATACCATTTGTCTGCTTGGTTAAGACTGCTTAGTTCTACCTTACCTATCTGGTGCTTAGCAAAATATTTTTTTAATGCAGAGATTTAATGGGAGCATATTGGGGCTAAGGCAGTGTCTTCTGATGAGCACCAAGTAGCTTTTAATGAGATGATTACGGTTTTTGGAAATAAACCACCAAGTGGACACACAAATCATTCAGAGTAACACCAGCCTGCACAACACACAGTCATTTGCTCATTATCCATGGGCTTTAACAGGATGAATGTTGCTGTACATCTATTTGTGGTCCATAACCTTAGAATGTGAAAGCCAGTGCCATTCCGGAACACTCTTAACATTCCAAAGCTCCATGACAAAAGAATCAGTACCACTGTAGAGAGAGCGAGAGTAGAATAGGCATACTGCTACGAGAGAAAAAAAAAAGACAAATATTTGATTTCTTGTCTTTTCCGTACAAATACAATATCCTGCCTTGGTGTCGTACACTACAGTATTAAGTCCATTAATCAAAGGCTGTTTGGTTGTTTGGCGCCAGTTTGTCATGCACCATGATGCTGACTGCGCCATCCGGGGACTCGGCAGGGTAAAGTGCTTGGTGTTAATTGGGTAGCTAGGTGGGGAGATACAATATTCAGATGAAAGTCCCCCGTCGAGTCTGGGAAAGTCTGGCTGGTCGGTCCAGCATGGGCACACCAGCCACAAACTTCATTACAGTGCTACAGGCATGCCGTAGGCACTCCTTGCCTCAATCTCTGTCATAGAGATTCTCTGAAGTTATACCTCTGCTTCCAACTGAGAGAGATCTGTCATTGTCATTGCTCTATACAGTATGCATCTAGTGGTGAGTGTTTTCTACCCTACTGTATTTTCACCCCAGCTCATTCATTCCCTCACATAAGCACTGTTCCTAGGTCGGGGTTAGTATGTACCCAAAGGGATTGGCTTGAGCGCCTCGAGCACACAAACCTATCACTTAGAATGTATGATGTAACTGATTCTTGTGTGAACTGAAGATGTCTTCATAGACATACATAAAAAATACTTGTATGTCTACATCACCGAAGAACTATCATGGTCCAAACATACCAAGACAGTCGTGACGAGGGCACAACAAAACCTTTTCCCCCTCAGGATTTGGTATGGGTCCCCAGATCCTCAAAAGGTTCTACAGTTGCACCATCGAGAGCATCTTGACCGGTTGCATCACCACCTGGTACGGCAACTGCTCCGCCCACAGCCGTAAGGCTCTCCAGAGGGTAGTGAGGTCTGCACAACGCATCACCGGGGGCAAACTACCTGCCCTCCAGGACACCTACACCATCCGATGTTACAGGAAGGCCATATAGATAATCAAGGACAACAACCACCCGAGCCACTGCCTGTTCACCCCGCTATCATCCAGAAGGCGAGATCAGTACAGGTGCATCAAAGCTGGGACCGAGAGACTGAAAAACAGCTTCTATCTCAAGGCCATCAGACTGTTAAACAGCCACCACTAACATTGAGTGGCTGCTGCCAACACACTGACTCAACTCCAGCCACTTTAACAATGGGAATTGATGGGAAATGATGTAAAATATATCACTAGCCACTTTAAACAATGCTACCTAATATAATGTTTACATACCCTACATTATTCATCTCATATGTATACGTATATATACTGTACTCTATATCATCTACTGCATCTTTATGTAATACATGTATCACTAGCCACTTTAACTATGCCACTTTGTTTACATACTCATCTCATATGTATATACTGTACTCGATACCATCTACTGTATCTTGCCTATGCCGCTCTGTACCATCACTCATTCATATATCTTTATGTACATATTCTTTATCCCCCTACACTTGTGTGTATAAGACAGTAGTTTTGGAATTGTTAGTTAGATTACTTGTTGGTTATTACTGCATTGTCGGAACTAGAAGCACAAGCATTTCGCTACACTCGCATTAACATCTGCTAACCATGTGTATGTGACAAATAACATTTGATTTGATGTGATTTGATGTGATTTGGTATGGCAACTGCTTGGCATCTGACCATAAGGCACTACAGAGGGTAGTGTGAACGGCCCAGAACATTACTGGTGCCAAGCTTCCTGAAAAAATTGTCAGAGACTCCAGGTACCCAAGTTATAGACTGTTTTCTCTGCTACCGCACGGCAAGCGGTACAGGAGCGCCAAGTGTAGGACCAAAAGGTTCCTCAACAGCTTCTACCCCCAAGCCATAAGACTGCTGAACAATTAATTAAATTACCACCGGACAATTTACATTCCCTCCCTTTTTGTACACTGCTGCTACTCGCTGTTTATTATCTATGCATAGTCACTTCACCCCCAAAATACATGTAAATATTACCTCAACTAACCTGTACCCCCGCACACTGACTCGGTACCGGTGCACCCTGTATATAGCCTCATTATTGCTATTGTTATTGTGTTACTTTCTATTATTTTTTTATTTTAGTCTACTCGGTAAATATTTTCTTAACTCTTCTTGATCTGCACTGTTAGTTAAGGGCTTGTAAAGTAAGAAGTGAACAGTAACCACCACACTAGAGGCAGATCAGCTGCAAACTGTAGAAACACCTGCATGTGTGAGAAAACTGTAGCTACTTTAATTAAAACATTTCAAAAGAGGTGCATC
This sequence comes from Oncorhynchus nerka, assembly GCF_034236695.1. Lineage (NCBI taxonomy): Eukaryota > Metazoa > Chordata > Actinopteri > Salmoniformes > Salmonidae > Oncorhynchus > Oncorhynchus nerka. Next base: position 74,835,980 of record NC_088417.1, read on the forward strand.
ATAAGGTTTTTGATTTGAAAATGTCCTTCCTAGTTTATGCAACACAGTAGAATACTAAGGATGTGCAACTTTCCCTTTCAAGACGATTATATATGTATCTAGATACATGGGCTCCGATACGATACGGGAACGATACGCCATAGTTTGATTCAGTGCATTTCAGTTTGGTTAGCGAAATAATCTATGTGATTCGGTTGGATGCGATACAATACAATTCGATAGACTAACATTTGCTGCATAAACACATTAATTTTCCATCATAAACTAAAATCTGCTGCTGATGGAGCTCATGAGCTGGGGGGGGATGGGTCAATATACATATACAGTGGGGGGGAGTATCTAGGAATGGGCCAAAATACCAGCAACAGTGTTTGAAAACCTTGTGAAGACTTACAGAAAACGTTTGACCTCTGTCATTGCCAACAAAGGGTATATAACAAAGTATTGAGATAAACTTTTGTTATTGACCAAATACTTATTTTCCACCAAAATTTGCAAATAAATTCTTTAAAAATCCTACAATGTGATTTTCTGGATTTTTTTCCCTCATATTGTATGTCATAGTTGAAGTGTACCTCTGATGAAAATTACAGGCCTCTCTCATCTTTTTATGTGGGAGAACTTGCACAATTGGTGGCTGACTAAATACTTTTTTGCCCCACTGTATGTTGTATATGTTGTATATGTGTGTGTGTGTGTGTGTGTGTGTGTGTGTGTGTGTGTGTGTGTGTGTGTGTGTGTGTGTGTGTGTAACTGATGTACACTACCGTTCAAAAGTTTGGGTCACTTACAAATGTTCTTGTTTTTGAAAGAAAAGCAATTTTTTTGTCCCTTAAAATCACATCAAATTGACCAGAAATACAGTGTAGACATTGTTAATGTTGTAAATTACTATTGTACTGTAGCTGGAAAAGGCAGATTTTTAATGGAATATCTACATAGGCGTACAGAGGCCCATTATCAGCAACCATCACGTTGTGTTAGCTAATCCAAGTGTATAATTTGAAAAGGCTAATTGATCATTGCAATTATGTTAGCACAACTGGAAACTGTTGTAATGATTAAAGAAAAAATAAAACTAGCCTTCTTCAGACTAGTTGAGTATCTGGAGCATCAGCATTTGTGGGTTCGATTACAGGCTCAAAATGGCCAGAAACAAATAACTTTCTTCTGAAACTCGTCAGTCTATTCTTGTTCTGAGAAATGAAGGCTATTCCATGTGAGAAATTGGCAAGAAACTGAAGATCTCGTACAATGCTGTGAACTACTCCCTTCACAGAACAGTGCAAACTGGCTCTAACCAGAATAGAAAGAGGAGTGGGAGGCCCTGGTGCACAACTGAGCAAGAGGACAAGTACATTTGAGTGTCTAGTTTGAGAAACAGACGCCTCATAAATCCTCAACTGGCAGCTTCCTTAAACACCAGGCTCAACGTCAACAGTGTACCTGTGGATGTATTTCAAGGCTTACCTTCAAACTCAGTGCCTCTTTGCTTGACAAAGAAATTAGCCAAGAACTCAGAAACAAATGGTAGACCTTCACAAGTCTGGTTCATCCTTGGGAGCAATTTCCAAACGCCTGAAGGTACCACGTTCATCTGTACAACCAATAGTACGCAAGTATAAACACCATGGGACCACGCAGCCGTCATACCGCTCAGGAAGGTAGACGCATTCTGTCTCCTAGAGATGAATGTACATTGGTACAAAAAGTACAAATCAATCCCAGAACAACAGCAAAGGACCTTGTGAAGATGCTGTTAGAAACTGGTACAAAAGCATCTATATCCACAGTAAAACGAGTCCTATATCGACATATCCTGAAAGGCCGCTCAGCAAGGAATGGGCCAAAATCCACCCAACTTATTGTGGGGAAAGCTTGTGGAAGGCTACCCGAAACATTTTACTCAAGTTAAACAATTTAAAGGCAATGCTACCAAATACTAATTGAATGTATGTAAACTTCTGACCCACAGGGAATGTGATGAAAGAAATTGACATTTCACATTCTTAAAATAAAGTGGTGATCCTAACTGACCTGAGACAGGGAATTTTTACTAGGATTAAATGTCAGGAATTGTGAAAAACTGAGTTTACATGTATTTGGCTATGGTGTATTTAACTTCCGACTTCAACTGTACATGCAGTTCAACACTGAAGGACAGGATGCATCAGTTGTCACAAAATATGAGATTTTGGGGGGGGGAAAAATAAAGAATCTAATATGAGCAAAACATTTATATTTATATTTTGGGTTTTGGGGTCCGCAGACCGATGCACTTGTATCTTAAACATTTGGGGACCGATGCGTATCAGTGAATCCTTACATCCCTATAGAATACATTAAAAAAAACTTCTCTGCAAGTTATTTATCTTAATAGGATGACCAAATATCCACCCATTGCCCGCTGTCATACTTCAAGGTAATGATCCAAGATCAACAGTTAGATTTTCTCCCCCAGCTCAGTGATGAGAGAAATATCAGCAGAGTAATATCATTTTTCAGAATGTACCTCCAGCAGGTGACAGACAGGTCCAGAATTAACTACACTACAGGCTTTATGGCTAGCTACCTCCATCCCTCCATCCCACTTTAACATGCCCCACATAGACCCACTCTCCTGGGGAAGCACTAAGCTGGCATGACCCACCTATCCATCCGCCTCCCCCAAGCCAGAGACACTTAGTGACGGCAGACAGCAAAATGAACTTAAAAAGCAATGATTTTTATTTAAAAGATGAATAATACAAGACTGACAATTCACAAAAAAAGAGGTCCTCCACAGTGTATCTGTGTTACTGGCAGTAATCCCACCAAAATGTGAACCATTTCAATTATTCATAGATATTATGAAATGTCCTATCCTGTAGCTTTCGTGGAGTCATATGACAACTGAATACACTTACTGTAATAGTGGGCCTTGGTAAGACTAGCTGCACACGCACAGAAAACAGAAAACAAGGAAAAAGGATAAAATCCTTAAAAGCAGGGCTCTGACTGAAATGGCAATGAGGTTCAGACTAAACTAGATTCCCCAGTGACTCTTAATAGAAATTACTGATTTAACGACTCACGCACGTTCATAGAGCTTGGCATTGACCACAGAGAAGGATCCTGACTAATGTGATCATCTATACTTCTTGACCTCCCCAAGGGAGAACAAATGCATTTGTATACACTGCATACTGTTTAGATGACAAAGCCAGTAAAACAACAGTGAATAGCATTATGCTCCCTTTAGTAAGCCTTGGTACAATATGGTAAGACAAACTATAGACAACAATGGTTCTTAAAAACCATATTGAACAACCTCTGCAAACAATCGAGGATGGGCTTCCTCCCCCAGTCATAACCTACTGGTCAACAAAATGTAGAACAAGGCAGACCATCCCCCTGTTGTTGAGGTGTTGGCCAAAAACAACCCCTTATATCAGACTTCTTATTTTAGTGCTCAGATATACAACAATGCCTTACAGGGAGAACTGTATCCCTGGGCTTCCATCCTCTTAACTCATAGGTGTACAGGTAATTGCCAAAATAAAGGAAACACCAATATAAAGTGTGTTAATAGGGCATTGGGGCCACCACAAGCCAGATCAGCTTCAATGCACCTTGGCATAGATTCTACAAGTGTCTGAAACTCTATAGGTCGTTATCAATTCAATGTCACAATACGGTGCAGAGCGTTCGATTTGGCTGCAAAAAGATCACAAGCTCCACTAAAACCCTGTGGTAGAAAAAGTACCCAATTGTCATACTTGAGTAAAAGTAAAGATACCTTAATAGTAACTCAAGAAAAAGTCACCCAATACAATGCTACTTGAGTAAAAGTCTAAAAGTATTTGGTATTAAATATACTTAACATTCAAAAGTAAATGTAATTAAAATATACTGTTGAAGTCGGGAAGTTTACAAACACCTTAGGCAAATACATTTAAACTCAGTTTTTCACAATTCCTGACATTTAATCCTAGTAAACATTCCCTGTCTTACGTCAGTTAGGATCACCACTTTATTTTAAGAATGTGAAATGTCAGAATAATAGTAGAGAGAATGATTTATTTCAGCTTTTATTTATTTCATCACATTCCCAGTGGGTCAGAAGTTCACATACATTCAATTAGTATTAGATAGCATTGCCTTTAAATTGTTTAACTTGGGACAAACATTTCGGGTAGCCTTCCACAAGCTTCCCACAATAGGTTTGGTGAATTTTGGCCCATTCCTCCTGACAGAGCTGGTATAACTGAGTCAGGTTTGTAGCCCTTCTTGCTCACACACACTTTTCAGTTCTGCCCAAAAATGTTCTATAGGATTGAGGTAAGGGCTTTGTGATGGCCACTCAAATACCTTGACTTTCTTGTCCTTAAGCCATTTTGCCACAACTTTGGAAGTATGCTTGGGGTCATTGTCCATTTGGAATACCCATTTGCGACAAAGCTTTAACTTCTTGACTGATGTCTTGAGATGTTGCTTCAAAATATCCACATAATTTTCCTACCTCATGATGCCATCTCTTTTGTGAAGTGCACCAGTCCCTCCTGCAGCAAAGCACCTCCACAACATGGTGCTGCCACCCCCGTGCTTCACGGTTGGGATGGTATTCTTCGGCTTGCAATGAATGTAGTGAAGTAAAAGTAGTCCAAAATATTTTTAAAATAGTAAAGTACAGATACCCTAAAAAGCTACTTAACCTCTTCAACCTATGGGGGCGCTATGTCATTATTGGATAAAAAAAACGTTCCCGTTTTAAGCGCAATATTTTGTCACGAAAAGATGCTCGACTATGCATATAATTGGCAGCTTTGGAAAGAAAACACTGACGTTTTCAAAACTGCAAAGATATTATCTGTGAGTGCCCCAGAAATGATGCTACACGCGAAACCAAGATGTACCCTCAAACAGGAAATGAGCTGAATTTCTGAAGCTCTGTTTTACTATCGTCTCCTTATATGGATGTGAATGTGCTGTGAACGAGCTTATGCTCTCTGCCGTTCGTCCAAGATGTCTGCAGCATTGTGACGTATTTGTAGGCATATCATCAGATTGGCCATAAGAGACTACATTTGCCAGGGGGCCGTCCGGTGTCCTTTGTCTAAGTTGGTGCGTAATTCCCAGTGGCAATCATTTTACCATGCGATAACAGAGGGAGAAGCACACTTCCAGGAACGATACATCATTGAAGAGATATGTGAAAAACACCTTGAGGATTGGTTCTAAACAACGTTTGCCATGTTTCAGTCGATATTATGGAGTTAATTTGGAAAAAAGTTTGGCGTTTGGATAACTGAATTTTCGTTTTTTTTTTTGGTAGCCAAACGTGACGCACCAAACGGACCGATTTCTCCTGCACAAAATCTTTCAGGAAAGACTGAACATTTGCTATCTAACTGAGAGTCTCCTCATTGAAAACATCCGAAGTTCTTCAAAGGTAAATGATTTATTGAATGTTTTTGCTGGTTTTTGTGAAAATGTTGCCTGGTGATGCTAACGCTAAATGCTAATGCTAACGCTAAATGCTAAATGCTAGTTTTGCTATGGTAGAGAAGCATATTTTTGAAAATCTGAGATGACAGTGTTGTTAACAAAAGGCTAAGCATGAGAGCTAGCATATTGATTTCATTTCATTTGTGATTTTCATGAATAGTTATGGTAATGGGGTTGAGGCTGTAGTCATGATACCGGATCCGGGTTGGCTCGACGCAAGAAGTTAAGTAGTACTTTCAAGTAGTTTTACTTGGGTACTTTACACCACTACTAAAATCATTAACAAGTATGTTCCGTTTTCAAGGGATTGTTAAATAAATGTTATAATTATTTGATTATTCCACATTTACCTCTCTGAACCCGACGAGCAGGCTGAGATATGACGTGGGATGGGAGCCTACCGACCCAACCGGGGCAAGGAAACCTCTCCAAACAACTAAGGCGTGAAAGCCCGGAGACCCAGTTGAGGCACCCCCGGTTCCATCGGCGGCAGCACCCGGACCCGACATCACCAGCAAAACAAAAACCTCCCTGATGCTTCATATAGTGGTGTCAGCATTCTTTGAGGATCGACGCTGGAGACGAGAAGCATGTACATGGAGTGAATATTTAATACATGTCCATGCCCGTCTGAAGTTGCTAGAGAGCATTTGGATGATCCAGAAAAAGATTGGGAGAATGTCATATGGTCAGATGAAACCAAAATATAACTTTTTGGTAAAAACTCAACTCGTCATGTTTGGAGGACAAAGAATGCTGAGTTGCATCCAAAGAACACCATACCTACTGTGAAGCATGGGGGTGGAAACATCATGCTTTGGGGCTGTTTTTCTGCAAAGGGACCAGGACGACTGATCCGTGTAAAGGAAAGAATGAATGGGGCCATGTATCGTGAGATTTTGAGTGAAAACCTCCTTCCATCAGCAAGGGCAATGATCCCAAACACACCGCCCGGGCAACGAAGGAGTGGCTTCGTAAGAAGCATTTCAAGGTCCTGGAGTGGCCTAGCCAGTCTCCAGATCTCAACCCATAAACCCCATAGAAAATCTTTGGAGGGATTTGAAAGTCCGTGTTGCCCAGCAACAGCCCCAAAACATCACTGTTCTAGAGGAGATCTGCATGGAGGAATGGGCCAAAATACCAGCAACAGTGTGTGAAAACCTTGTGAAGACTTACAGAAAACGTTTGACCTCTGTCATTGCCAACAAAGGGTATATAACAAAGTATTGAGATAAACTTTTGTTATTGACCAAATACTTATTTTCCACCATAATTTGCAAATACATTTATTAAAAATCCTACAATGTGATTTTCTGGATTTTTTTTTCTAATTTTGTCTGTCATAGTTGATGAAAATTACAGGCCTCTCTCATCTTTTTAAGTGGGAGAACTTGCACAATTGGTGGCTGACTAAATACTTTTTTTGCCCCACTGTACGTGCATTCGCACACATGCACACACAGACACTGAAGCAGTAAATAACAGTAAATGTAAAAGCCAAGCTCGGGGTCAACTAAGAATACCTCTTTGCTCTTGGCAATTTTCCATGGTGCTGAAGAGCAAGTGCCTCAACATTAATCTTTTTAACTTGCAACAAGGAGTAGAATTTGTATGTAATATCATGCAAAAGATATGACAGTGGGGCCAGAGAGCCAAACATAGCCTCTGGGAATGAGGAGAGGAAATGTCAACTACCTGTATATTGTTTTCCATGCTTGCTGTTAGAAAGTGGTACTCACATTTTAAACAAATCTGTCAAGAAGGCATAGTATGTTATCACATTTTGGGACTATTCAAATAACGCACAACATCATCTAGGTTTTGAAACAAATACTCACATTTTTACTTATACATTCTTCTCTGGTTCAAAATATTTGCAAGTATTTCCTTAGGCATTGTGTATTTCCTTTGACTCAGTGTTATAATGCCAACTTTACCAAAATGCTGCCTGGTAGCTATCTATTTCTCCAATTAGTTCACTATTTTGCATTTCAGAATCAAAGTGATGAAATAAACAGCTGTGGTTTCAGTGTTCCCATAAATACTCTAATTGCAACTATAAGGTCAACCCATTAGATTACATTATATTAGGAGCATTACACACTCTACAGAGGCGGTGTTATTTACAAATGTAGACTGGCCAAGCCATGTCCTAACAAGGAATGTTGTGGTTCCTCTCTTTCCTGTCTCTTTTTCACAATACTCTCCCTCTGGTTTCACAGGTTGTGTAGATCTGCTCATGCTGGCCCCTCTGCGTCAAGCCCATTTGGTGGCTTGATGTTTCTCTTTGATATGAGACCTGAAAGCCTGCCCTTCACTAAAAATGAAAGAGGAATCTTTGAACATTTGAACGTTTTTTAATAGATAGCCCCAGGTTGGCTCGGTTCTCTATGATGCACCATGTCATCTGTCTGTGGTGATTTATCTACACTGACATGAATATATTTTAAAGCATGAGTTTTCTGTTTTTAATTTGATGTCTCGTTTTGCATGTTATAGAATACATATCATTTCTGACATGTGTCAAGGCAAATATTACAAAAGCCATGTGATACAGAAGCACAATGGTGCTAAATAGCTTAGTTCCACTTTGCTGACATGGTCTACATTGGGTGTGAGTAGGCAGTAATACTATGTGATATTAACAACATACTCCAAATCATGTTTTGCTCTCATTCCTTGATTGATTGGATGATGTGTTCTAGGTGGAGTTTCAGGAAGACATGTTGGATTATTCATTATAAAGCAAACCTGTTCTGTTCACATGACCCCAAAAGTGAGACTGTCAAATACCTTCATAATGCTTGCCAGTGTTTTTGACTTACAGTACACACCCCTCTTTGAATAACAGCACCAGCAACATCACTGCCTCCCCAAGAATGCTATAGCATACCTATAGGTCCGTGACTGCCTTCCACAAAACCAATTACTACTCACTGACAGCGTGTTCCAAAGAGGGAAACCTTCCCTTGTTAGCCCGGATGATCAAAGTTTTTTCCCAATGATTTTGGACACACGGTAAAGAACCTACAGGCCACTGAATCATTACCATAATTCAAAGTCTTTAATCTTCTCTTAACAGTGCACATCAAAGTAGTTTTCAGCCTCAGACTCTAGTAAAGTGGCAACATGACAAGGAGCAATATGACAGATTCTCTCAAACTCACCCTGTTGTTTAGCTATTTATTTGTCTATTTTAAACAGACCCAAAATAACATGGGCTGTCACTTAGGGATCTACAATAATCAATGATGATTAAAGAGAATTACCCACCTCATTGGTGACCACTGAGTGCAATTATGTAAAATCTGCCAGGAACATCATATAACACCCATGCAGTGTGCTGGAGGTATGCACCTGAGGAAAATCACATTTAAATTCACATTGGTACTCTTGATTTTTACTGAAAATAAACCTTGGATATAGGCCTACTACAAGTCCCACAGAGAGCATTGGTTTTGTAGTGGGATCACCCCACAATTACATCAACATATCTCCTGTTTCCCATTTGTTCAGGGAAACAACACAATAATAACAAATAAAAAAATGCTTAGGAATTCCAGAAGTATACATATAATAACTAGGGGTTAGTGTATTTTATACAATTTAATAACATTAATAAACAACAAGTTATACAAAACGTTTAGCCTGTTAAAGGTAGTTTCCAGCCCCATGACTTACAACATAGTTGTCCCAAAATGTTGTCATCAGGGATGGGCAACTCCAGTCCTCGGGGGTCGAAGTAGTGTCACATTTTTTCTGTATCCCTAGCAAACACAGCTGACTAAACTAATTGCATTCTAAACTGAAGATTATGATTAGTTGCTTATTGGACTCAGGTGTGTTAGCTGGGGCTGAGGCAAAAGTGTGACACCAATCAGGCCCCTGAGGACTGGAGTTGCCCATCCCTGGTCGACATTATTGTATTCATATGTCCATCTAATGATGGTGTTCTCCATGAGGCACAGCAAAACAACACCCCACCTCATTAAAAGATGATTTAGAGAAAACGTATACATGATAGAATAACTTTAATGGTAATAGAGTTGAAATACAGCCAACAGTCTCCCAGAGGAGATGCCAGTAAGGTCCACAGCTCGCCACACATCACTGCCTCCTTTTAGAAGAAGCTAATTATTCCAACACTTTAGCAGGTTGTGTATCTTGTCAATGTCCCTATGTGTATTCACGGCTGACACCAGGTACTGGTTGGAAATAAATAACTGGATCTGATAGTTTGGTGAGAACAATTCCTATTGATTTTAATGTGAGATCCAGTCAGAAAACCATTACTGATAGAGAGTGAACTGAAGGCAGTAGATGCACTCAACAAATGTACCTTTATTTAACTAGGCAAGTCAGTTAAGGACAAATTCTTATTTCCAATGATGGCCTACCAGGGAACAGTGGGTTAACGGCCTTGTTCAGGGCAGAACGACAGATTTCTACCTTGTCAGTTTGGGGATTCAATCCAGCAACCTTTTGGTTACTGGCCCAACACTAGGCTACCTGCCGCCCCAAATGACAGTCTCAGTTGACAGTCTCAGTTAAACACATGAAGCAAAACTGACCAGCTCTTACAGTACTACACATTATCTACTACTATCTTCTCACTGTTCCTAGTTGCCTAATAATGGCCTCTAAAACCACCAAGAAACAGCATATTAAAATAAGGAATAGGTCACTGTCCTATGCATCATTTAAAGAGAAATTAAGCTCAAGTCATATAGTAGGGTCGTTCCACCAATTCGGTGCCTTTTGAGAAGAGTAATGTTTGATTTCACCCAATTTTAACATTCTGTCATAAAGAGCTCAACTTCATAAAAAACATGTTTTACGATCTGAAGAGGTTGAATAAAAATGACTATAGTAAGTGCCTATGATTGCTAAATAAAGTAACAGGGTTGATGATTTCTTCTTAAATCAGCTATAAATCCCCATATGACTGGGGAATGGAAGCTTGTTGTGTGCAACAGGAAGTGGCAATTGAATGCAAGCTTCACAAAAATATATATATGTTGTTAATTAAAGGCCCAGTGCAGTCAAAAACGTAATTCCCTGTCTTTTATGTATTCTTCCACACTATAAGGTTGGAATAATACTGTGAAATTGTGAACATTGTGATAATGCCCTTTTAGTGTAAAAGCTGTTTGAAAAGACTGCCTGAAATTTCTGCCTGATGACATCAACATGTGGTAAATTGGTTAATAGACCAATAAGAAAGAGACCTCCAAACCTCTCTGCTAATAACAGCTAGTGTCAACCTGTTGAATGTTAATGTTAAGTGGATGGCCGTATAAAACATATCTTCATGAGATGGCCATGAACAGTAACTAGTAATACCTTATACTTTTTGGGGGGGATATGTTATTTATCTATGATTTATATGCACATTTTGCACTAGTCTGCACTGCTATAGTAAATAGTATGAAAAATAGAATATCGTAAATTTCATTTTGAAATTGTATATGCTATGAATATCCTACTCATGAAAAAAGGGGGAATAGGGCTTGACATTTTTTGTTGATAATCTACATATACTCACAATACATTTTACAATTGACATGCTATAAGATTTCAGCTGCCTTATTACTGTAATAATGTTTTATATAACTAGTGGTCAGGGAAAATCTGTGAACTTGTGTTGGCTCACAAATTTACTGATTTGTCACGATCTCAGCTTTCATCTAATATAAAGTTTGTCCCTCTGTGATGAACACAAAATGGTTTTGTTTCACATCTTCAAATTGTGTTTGAGTTTTTTTTAAATTAAAATTGATATAAATCGATGTGTGTTTGTCATAGAACAATGTGAGACTCTCAGCTTTGCAGCATTATACAGCTTGTGTGCCTGAGATGTACCGTTCCTCCACAAATTGACGGACAGTCCAATCAGCGAATGAGAGTTAAGGCGGTACTCCCGAGCCTCCAATGGCTGTGGATATGTAACCTGATACCCCAGAGTCATTTGAGGTCAACTGAATTGAAGCAGGGAAGCGGCAGAACTGCAGTGAAGCGATTTGGCCTAACAGATGTAGATTTACAAGTGAATTACCCTGATATGCCGTGATAAAACAATTAAATTAAAAGGAAGGTCCCCTAAATAGGGGATTTAACATTTAAGAAGTTAAAACATTTCTAGCCTGTCTATATATGGGTAACAGGGTTGATGTGTTTTGCTCGACCCGTTCAGTTTTCCACTACAAAACACCAGAAAATGACCAAAAAGAGTAGAACCAGCTCACCTGCTTTTACTCTATGATTTGACTATTAGATGTTCAATGTTTCTTTGGCAAAAAAAATATATTTAAAAAGGAATAGTTTCACCTTATTGAAACGAGAGTTCAGTTCGCGTAAAAGGGTTAACCTTAAAATGAAGGACAGACAAATGAATCACTAATCACATAAAATAAAGCAATAAGGCCCGAGGGGGTGTGGTATATGTCCAATATACCATGGCTAATGGTTGTTCTTACGCATGATGCAACTCGGAGTGCCTGGATACTGCCCTTAACGTGGTATATTGGCAATATACTGTCCCACAAACCCCTGAGGTGCCTTATTGCTATTATAAACTGGATACCAGTGTAATTAGAGCAGTAAAAATACATGTTTTTTTTTATACCCGTGATATACAACGGCTTTCAGCCAATCAGCATTCAGGGCTCGAACCACCCACATTCAAATACATAATCATCTTCAGAAATGACCTTGTCAAAGCAACAAAATAACTAGGGCATTACAATGATGGTGAAACCTTGAGAAATGTGGGGATTAAGTGGGTTTAAATCTTCGTAGAAGTGACACAGTGACGGAGGGACATGTCAAAATGCTGAATTTTGGCACTTTAGCATAATATTCATAGAAAGAATCAGATTGATTGAATTCTCCATGTGGTCTATATTAAAGGGCACTTCATTTATTATAACAGGCTTTTAAAATGCAATACTGGTGCACAATTTCTATTTAAAATACCAAAGGGACCCAAACGGCACTCATTTTGTGCAACGACCCAGTAATTCATAATGAAGTCTGTGTTCCCTCATAGAGGAGCAGAAAGGAGATAGAGAGTATTGTCTGCTAGCTACTTTTATAGAACACGTAGATTAGTATTTAGGAGATGTTTGAGTGATACAGTTTTGTAACCTGACAGAACATGTATTCCTATTCTGTTGTGATTCATTTGTGTGAGGATTAATTGGGCTCGGTTTTAGATTCAACAATACAACTCACCCATAAACAGGTTCTGTTTTAATTTGTTGTAAATGAAAGAGAAATAGGATGACAGTATTTAACAGAACACTATTTGACATCGTAAGGCCTGTTAGATTTTCAGTCCTTTTAATTAATGATGTGTAATTTAATTAATGGTGATATAAATATCTTAATTATATTGGTGTAACTGCCTTACCTTACTCCATAGTTTATGATTTGTTGGCATAAGATAAAAGAAATCATGTTGACAGATTCAAAAGAGAAAAAGTAATGTTGTTCTTGGAGGACAGTAATTCCTTCCTACACATAATATAAAATAGGTAGCATGAAAATGTCATGGGATTAGGTTTGCACAATTAGTGGTATTTTACAAAAGTTACTGGAATCTTCTGTAATGTTGGTAATTAACAGAAAAGTAATTAACAGTAACTTTGGTTAAAAACATTTTTTATATATAGTATACATTGTTGATATCTGTGTCCATATTGTCCATGAGTTTCTAGTAGATAAACCATATGGTTCAAGAGAAAATTGCCTAATTAATGAAAATAGCATCTAATCAACAATGGCATTATTATAGTAGCAACTCTTCCAACTATTTACTTTTTTCACAACTGCCACCAGCTTCACACCAAAGCAAAAGACAACAAATACATACTGACATAAAAAACATGTTGAAAGGATATTGCTGAAATATTAAACACCAATGATATTCACTAAGTTGATGGTTTATATTTAGCCTAATGTTTTACTGCTTTGTCATTCTATTTTACATTTTTAAATCATCTTATTTAAGTATTTCCTATATTTTACATGCGATAAAGCCACACATATGGCCATAGATAATTAGACACCTGTGATAATATGAAGTACCCAAAAGGGTCACTAGATGTCTTGTGAGAGATTACATAAAGCCCTTGAAAGACACCAAAATGCTGGTAGTTTACTTCTTGTGAGAGATTACATAAAGCCCTTGAAAGACACCAAAATACTGGTAGTTTCCTGGTAAACTTCAAACGTTTCAAGTAATATACCCTCCCTTTGCAAACCTACATGGGATGCATTTGCTCCATTGTTTTGTTGGTGGCCCAGCCTTGTATGGCATCCACATCTTCCAAGAATGTGCTTTTAAGGTATACACATTCAATGAGGGACATAGGGTCAACAGGTAGGAAGAGGATTCTCTTGCCTCCTAGAGAGGAATTCTGCTTCAGCAGCACTAGAGATAATCCACAAGACTCAGTGATAAAAGGCTTTACTGTTCCCACTAAGTACCATGTAGTCCCCAGCACCTGCAGCTATCTAGGGTTACTGCCAAACTAGTTATTGGGGGTATATGACAGAAAACAACTCAGATCCACTGTGTACACCCCATTCCCTGCTTCACATTTACTATAACAATTGCAGCTATTGAACATCACACACACTACATGGGTAAGAACACACATGCACGCCCACACACCCACGTGTGCATACACACCCACATGTACAGACACACCCACGTGTGCATACACACTCACATGTACAGACACACAAATAAATTGTTTATGTAAGTTAACCCAATTCTGGCATGCCCTGCCCAAGGTTGCCATGTGTAATTTTCCCTCCAGAGGAAAAATCCCCACCACTAATTTAAATGTCAAAATAGTTTTCTTCTTCTTTTTCTTCCAACATAAACCAGTTATGATCATAAATCATTAATACACTGTAAAGCTTATTCAAAAATGGGAAATTTGTGTGACATAAATAGAAGATGGATTCCCATAAATAATTGATACGCTTAAATAATAAACCATGAATATATTTGCAATTTTATTCACTGTATATTACTTGTGCTTATAGAAATGATTGTATTATTGTATATTCAGCGGGCTTCCTTCTTGTTTTAGGTGAATAGAGTAGTCCCATACTCTATAGTTTTTCATTATGGAAAAAACAGCACTCGTGAATAAATAGCAGAAAATCTAAATAGCGAAAATAAGATATATCTTTTAAGTGGTAATCCTCTGAGGCTATAAAACAACAGCAATGCTCACAGGGACGCAAAAACATCAAATTAATATTTCAGCAGTGTCTGGATACAATGGCAAGCAGCAGCCCCACTTGGTCAATTACTGCAGCTCAACCATGTGACAACACTAATCAAACAATGCCTCACCACAACCCATCGCTAACTAAAGGCCAATTCATACTTAAATGTCCGCGGAGCCGTAAGGGCCCACCAGTTCATTCTGATATATTTATGGTTACCGGCAGGGCTCTTTTGGCCTACAGTACACCTAAAAAATAATCTCACCAATATAGCTCTGCATGTGGATGTGGCTTCATTCAAGCAGCAGGTACAGAATTAAGAGATAGAGTTGTTATTTTAACCTAGGTCATATGTAAGGTAAGAAACCCATCTAACAGCGCACAGTCAAATATTCGACAACATAGTTATGCAGGTCCATCCATTTTTTGTATGGAAGACCAGTAAGAGTTAATTATAGAGATGGTGCATCACTACAGTAAGTCATATACAGTACACCAGCTCTGCTCTGTCCATTCCACCAGGAAAGACAGGAGTCCAATTAAGTGAGTGCTGGGATTGTTTTGTGACACCTGTCTCTTCACATGGAGATGCCACAGCTTGCGGAGCGGAGCAGAGTGGGGGACTGGATGTACTATAACAACATTTGATTACAGCTCAATAACATGTAGGCCTCTCTTTCACTCTCAGAGTCTCTTGCTCGATAGCTTCAATACATCTCACTAAACTATACATCCCACTATTGTACATTCATGGCATACAAACATATGACTATTATCCTCTCCTGTTTGATTGCTGTTGTATATAGTAGGTGAATAGGTGAAATGGAATTGTATAGTATGGCCTTCTGAGTGATGAACAGGACCCATACCTCGGGAAATAACTTTTACAAGCTTGTTGCTGAATGGTCAACAGTTGCTTCTTGTTTTGACTATAAAAACAATATAGTTACTGTTACTCTCTTGCATCAATTGTAACACTGGTCTCCCAAGTAATCACAGCCAACATCTAATGGTAGCCTAAGGAAGTCCACAACAAGGGACACACTAACACCCACAGCACTGTTTTGGATGCTGGTACCCATTGCACTTGACTGTAGCCTCTTCCTCCTTTTCTCATATACAACTCTGGGGTCTTGTATTCAATCATCATCTTTCACCTTGTCACAGGGCCCTGCAAGGCAGGCCTGTGGACTGTGAAGAGATCACTCTCCCTCCCCACCCCACCACCAGTGTTAATGAAGCGGGCCCAGAGATGGAGGAGGCGAGGGACGCACTGAAATCCTCTCTTTCCTACCCTGTTATGTGCAGATTAAAGGTGACTCCTCCTAATGCAATAACCCTTTCCAGAATCTAGTACAAGCAGCATCTCCTGAAAAAGTAATCCATAAACGCAGGTTAAACTTTCGTAGCTTTGCAGAATATTTTAGGTGACGACCTGATAGGCAGCATGTTTCACTGTGACTTTCCCTTCGTGCTTTGACACCTACGGATCGTAAACATTCAAAGGGTGCTCTTGGTTGTCACGGCGCGTAATGCACTGTTAGCTACATGAGGCTATCAAATTAAGTGCTGGAGGCATTGATTTCTCTGCTTTAGAGAGACATGTTTGTTTCTGGGGCTCAAAAGAGGCTGTTCATAGAAGAGAGTTTTATAGTTTTAGGGAATCCAAATGATCTCCAAAGATGTATTGGTAGTACCTACAGTACATAGCATACAGTGTATTATACAAATACTACAAATACACAAATGAAAGCCTATGGTATGCTTGATGGTGAGTATACATAATTCAATGATAATTCAATATTATAGGGGATTACCATGGGCGATATAACAGTCTCGTCGACCGGCTGTCAACCGTACCTATTTACGGAACAAGTACGTTTATATGCACACTAATCATTTGATTTTAAACTGATTATGGCTGAGTATGGCATTAGTCATGTAAACACCTTACTCTGTTTATCTTAATCAGCGTAAGGTAGCCTAGTGGTTAGAGCGTTGGACTAGTAACCGGAAGGTTGCAAGTTCAAACCCCCGAGCTGACAAGGTACAAATCTGTCGTTCTGCCCCTGAACAGGCAGATAACCCGCTGTTCCCAGGCCGTCATTGAAAATAAGAATTTGTTCTTAACTGACTTGCCTGGTTAAATAAAGGTAAAATATATAAAAAATAATTGAAGTAAGCATATGCCGATTAAAACACCTGGTTTTCTGAGCAATATTTCTAATTATTAGGACATGTAAACAGCTTAATCGGTGTATTGATCTGTGCATGTGCAAGCATCTTTGTGAGTGCGTCTTAGAAACTGTTTTCACATAACAACATGTCCGAACTCAGAATCAAATAGCACGGTCACTATGGTAGAACGCTTAGTTTGATTTAAGATTTTCTGCATTTAACGAAAGGCCCATCAGAAGCCTGATTTCAGATGTTTCCATGTAAACAGGCTTATTAGTGAAATCGTTCTTCTTGCAATATCAATGCATATAAATGTTTTAAACAAACTATTATATTAATATATAATATATTATTGTGTGCATGTAACCGTGCTCAATTGTCTGTTGCATTTATCTGTTGTGAATGAGAGCTCACCCTAATATTTCCTGGAATCTGACTAGCAGCAATTGATTTCTGCTGCTCCCTGTAAGCTATTGTAGGCAGCCTCAAAGTCAGGGGATATCCTCCCTTATACAAACATCCAATAGTATCATTTGTTAAAAGGGAAATCTGCAGTTGCCGCATACATTTTTTGACGTCTACATTTATGATATATACCCATTGATTCTTGAAGAATATAACTTAGAAATGCCTCATGAGTTTCATTCAACTTTGGTACCCTATCAGAACCCCAAATATAAGCTTGTTTTAGTCCAATGTTTGTAAACAACATAAAAGTAAACAAACACTGTATAGCCTCAAAACATCATTTTGATATAATAGATGGTCAGTCCTTGTACATTCCTCCAGCCCCATCCCTCAGCTTTTCACCAAAACAGTGGTGGGGTGTCTGCTTTGTTTTTCTTTCAACTCCAGTTTGGCCCTTGAAGCAACCAGCCTGTAACCTTTTCAGCATGCGGCAACCCACCCAGAGTGTGGGCAGTTCTAGCTCAAGACGAAATTCAGAGTTTACTAGGCTTATAAGCCTGGTATGCATGGTTAGCTACGCAGAAATCCTTGGTGGTTTATGGGAACTAGTACAACCCTTTTATAGGCTGGTTTAATTCCCAGTTTGACGAATGGGACGACTTGGTTTTAAGGGTGCTCCCCACCATTTCTAGTCCTGAAGTTCCAAGGAAATGACACAACAAGTCATCTCTTTGCTTATGCTCCAAACTGCCAGTAGACACAGACACATAATGGACTTGAACTAAAAGCACTGGAACTATGATTTGAAAACAGCTGGAGAGTTCAGAGTCTGTGGGTGGTACTGCTGTTTATATCAAAGGAGATGATCACTCTAGACTACACTGTTTGAATATTTAAATAAAAACCATTGACCAAAAACCCCTATGGAAATAATGTCAAATAGTCCAATGTTACGCCATATATTAAAACACGGTTGCATGGTACCACTGAAATGAGCAATGTGCATGTGCATGTGCATTTGCACATAAAAGCTTTTCGATGAATTGACCAATGCAGGCAACATGGATCTCAAGATGGATTACAACAGAACTAATGTTTTTCTTGATGCTCGCTCACATTACACGCCAAGTTTGGGGCACCAGGGTTATAAGTAAAGTAGAGGGATCTCTTATGAGAATGGCATCTTATTGTAAGGATGAATAGAACACTCCCATAAAGGCATACATCCACTTTATTCCCAAGCCATGTATCAAATGGAGGCGTTATACTCAGACACGTGCACTTTTGACAGGCACCAGGGAACAATTTATTGTATGAGACATATCTTCCACTTTCATGGTCCTCATTGCATTGTGCTGCTGCTGCAAATCATCCATTTTGAGTGTAAGAAGGTGTCACTCAGAATCTTCCAATGTCAAATGTCTGTATGACACTCACGCTTTTGTCATCCCTCAACAGTATACCGTTTGACATTCAACTTTGGCTCCATCCTTCCCGCATGGACAAGCCCTTAGATGCAACACATTATTCACTATCCCTACCGGCACGTCTGTCAAGCCTCTCTCTCCACTGTGCGTCTCCACCATGCATCACAGCTGGCTGCTCCCAGCCTCCCATCCACTCTGCTGGGCCGGCCCTTCCAAAGCCCGTCCTTCAAACCAATCATCCGTGCTAGACATGGAATGTATGTGCCATGTACTGAACACACTAAATCACATACCAGTCAAAACTCATTTGAAAAAACATAATTGCTTTGCTCGAAAACTAATAACACTGACATGCAAAGTGTGAAAACTATTGTAGTTGAATATATGCATTTAATTCAGCTCCACTGCTCTTCCAAATCCAATTGAAGCTGTTTATTCTACATAAGACTATTTTAGTTCTTCCTTGTCATCCATTCATTTGTTTATTTCACCTTGGTACTATGTGTTACTGTCGTTAACTGGAGTAATCTCCACAGCAGAGCTTCCTTGTCCTTTCTTCTGAACCATCTAATCAGCTGAAAGCAGCCTGTCTTGTCTGTCGTTCTGATCCCTCTCTGATAAGGAACATAGATCCTAATAGAAACCACTGAGTTGGATTGTGAGTCAAATATTTGTAGATGTTGTTACTGTAGCTCTTTTGTTGTAAGACAACAGTAGAGCAGATGCACTATTTTTGATCGTTGGTCTCTAGTGGCACGAGGTAAACTTTAGAAATCTTCAGTTGTTCAAAACAAACCTTCCTTTGTAATGTCTTATACCAGCTCTGCTTTATTCAATGCTAGTGTCATTAGTCTCAGTTTATACGTAATGTAGATTCTATGGGGAAGAGAAAGGTATGCAGAAGACAACAACAATGATTCACATATCCACCAAGCAAAATGTAATTCGTCCCTATTAGCATTTCAAGACAACTACAAAAGCTGATCAAGTTTCTCCCTAGAGTCCACTTAATATATTTCAGCAGACACATTCTGGATAAGTTATACAAGAGTAAACGAATATGACTTTGGGTATTCCATACACATAACTCAAAGATATCTCTGGCTTCAAGATCTTTCTTTTAACCTCTAACCTACATGTTGACAATGCTGTATTCAACACAGTCGTTTTTCTAGTACAGTGTAGGGTTAACCCATGGTAAATCATGGTTCAATGAGCAACTCCTTGAATGAAGAAAGAGCTCTTGCTCAGGCCCAAGCCAGGTACTGTATATCCACAAAGATTTAGTGCCACTACTGTACAGCATGATACGAGTTATGGTGCATTACTAATATCCATTTTATGGCTGTATCCTCTCCAGTCAAGAGAGAATTTCATCTTCACTCACAAATGTTCGTCCCTTCCTTTCCAACTCACTGCCCCAATACACCTCTCCATGATAGTGAGAGGCCAAATGAACGTGGTCAGGTACTGCGCCTATAGGTTCAGGACATTTCAATGGCCTTGTGTACTGAAATTCTAAAAAAAATTTTTTTAACTGCATCATTTATATCAGTACAATTTAGAGATTAAACTAATATATCATGGAAGTTTTAACAGTCGTTCTGCACTGAGTGTACAAAATATTAGGAACACCTGCTCTTTCCATGACATAGACTGACCAGGTGAATCCAGATGAAAGCTATGATCCCTTATTGATGTCACTTGTTAAATGCACTTCAATCAGTGTAGATAAAGTGGAGGAGACAGGTTAAAAAATGATTTTTAAGCCTTGAGACAATTGAGACATGGATTGTGTGTGTGCCATTCAGAGGGTGAATGGGCAAGACAAAATATTTAAGTGCCTTTGATTTGAGTGTGTCAAGAACTGCAATGCTGCTAGGTTTTTCACCCTCAACAGTTTCCCGTGTGTATCAAGAATGGTCCACCACCCAAAGGACATCCAGCCAACTTGACACAACTGTGGGAAGCATTGGAGTCAAAATGGGCCAGCATCGCTGTGGAATGCTTTCGACATCTTGTAGAGTCCATGCCCTGACGAACTGAGGCTGTTCTGAGGGCAAAATGGGCTGCATCTCAATATTAGGATGGTGCCCCTAATGTTTTGTACATTCAGTGTATAGTCTATACTACTATATGATCAGTACGTTCCTGATAAAAGAAAATGGAGAGTGACACATGACTATAAAGACTGAAATTTTATAACATAAGATCGGGACAAAATACCGTGTACAATATAGCTTTCAATAAATATGAGGAAAAATGTGAGGCATAATACAGTAGTTGTATGAGAAAGCCACTGCTGTAGTGGGAGGCTATGCAGAGGATGGGGGGATTGGGGAAATTATTGCCTTTGTTGTAAAGACTACAATCCATTTGACTACAGGGTACTGTACTGTATGCCAACGGCATCATTTGAGAAGACAAGCATGGGTAGGTGGAGACAAATAATTGAATAAAAAATAGGCAGTTGACATTTGGCAGAATGGGATCTTGGTGCATGGGAAAATACCTGCTCATACAATCACATGATATGGGGAGAAACCTACATAATATACACTATGTGCTATGGGAAATGTTCATCCAAAACTTCACTTCAAATAAATGTTTTTATCACCAGTTGAATACAAAGTAACACAATTACGGTTAGGCAGACATAAAAACAATCGGTTGTTTCAATGCCAATGGGAGAGAGGCAGAGTTCACACTTAATGCAACTAGAACGTAGGGATTAATGATTGTTTAATGGACATAATTGTTTGATGATGAAGAAGAAGATGATGATGATTATGCATACTGGAGATTGTGGTATGCTGAATTCCTCATTACAACCATAGAATCTGACATGAGAAAACTGAAAACGTTTAGGCCTTTAGGTGGTTTCTTTGGGCTCCATAAGGGTCACATGCGGATAAATTATCAAAATAAATTGACAATAAAGGATGATTTAGATACCAAAACATGTACATGGCAAAATAAACGTAATTAACTTAACCATTTTGAAAATATATACACATAATCCCCAATAACGCAGAAAAACAGACAGCTGCAGGTCTCATTTAACACAACAAGGAAATAACTAAAAGGTAATTAATTAAAAGGTTATCCCTCCCTAGAATAACTCACTAGCATCACCACTGCCATTACCAGCACCACCACAACATTCATTCACCACTACCATTACCACCCCCAACACTGTCACTAAAAAAACACTGCAGCTACCACCACCACCACAACATTCACCACTACCATTACCACCCCCAACACTGACACTAAAAAACCACTGCAGCTACCAATACTGCACCTCCAACAGTGCCCTTAGATCAGCTATCAGCCAGGAACAACATTCCTCAGCTCCTTGTCCTGGTACATCTCCTCTTATAAACTGCTTATGATTGTATGTCCTTTGCCCATGTATATGGACATTTGGAAATACATGTCTATGTTTTAACCTGATATTAGAAGGGCCAGTGAACAACAGGCCATATGTATTTACTTAATTTAATGGTTCTAAAACTATGTGATAATGCATTAAGAATTCATAACCAGACCATTAAATAAAGTGTCACCTTGTACTTTTCTGCAAAAACAGCAGGGCATACTCGACAATGACACATACAGTAGTCTTGTGTCTCATACATTTAGTAGGTATGCTTCGGGATGGTCACTGAGCAGGCCAACATTCATCTAGGAATGGAAAGATATGCATACTAATGATCTTGTTTTCACCACCTTCAGACATCAAATGTCGCAACAATATGTTTCCATATTTCCTTGGACATTAAATGAAAGAATAACCAAACTGCATCTCCCATTAGTTTATGTGTGGGATGTGGAATGGAATATATTTGCATAACTGATTTACTGATTTAAGATTTGGTTCAAACTATCCTCCAGTCTTCAAACTGTGACCTAACCTATAAGATACATAATTTATTGTATCACACAATGCATTCAGTCACTAACAACTGTTTTAAAATACACCATTGATTAATGTGAAACGCAATCAAGTCAGCAAAGTTTCCAGGCAAATGCCCTTGCATAAGGTTATAGGCCTTGAACTGTAAAAATATATACTAAAATAAAAGTAATGGAATGACATAATAACAGAAGGTTTCTTTGTGAAATGAAGGTCTAGAAACAGAAACATTTACTTTAGCGCCCCTCTGGTTTAAAGATAGACTATGCAGATGAGTAACCAACTGCAATGAATTGTTAGGATACGTAAGATGGACAGGCCAGGTATTGGTTTAGCATCATACAAATCAAACTGTGTTTCTGTACAAACTGTAAGACCTATTCTGGATCCTGACTAGTGCTTGGCCATAAATGCAGAATATCATAAGCAAACTATTTAGAAGTCCTAATCATTTAGAAACTTGCATTTCTGTTTTTTTCTACCACTAAACCCAGTGGTTTAATTTGAATTGAGTGAGAAATAAGGCATAGGGAATGGCTGCTTGGTGGTGTACCATGTAAACCAATTGAATTCAGTGTACATGACTTCTCAAAACACACTGAGGGCTCTATTTTAACAAACCTAATGCAATGGTAAATCTCTCACAGCCAGAATTATGAGAGCATTATCTGGTAGTAGCGCAACAGGGCTGGGTTTTGATGAATTCTGTAGAATTCTGTAGTAAACTGTAGTATACTGTAGAATACTATACTACACACTGTAGTATCCCTCGATCATGTGTAGTACTTACTATAGCATGTTGTAGTATAGTGCAGAATCCTATAATAAATACTACAGTATTATCAGCAAAATAACACTGTAGTAAATACTACAGTAATCTTTTCAAAAACACTACAGTCCGCAAAAACACTACACTCTTTTAACTATAGTAAATACTACAGTATTTAATATCCATATACCCTGTCCATTCCCCTACCCCATGTCCCAATTTGTGCAACCCATAAGTGAGAAACAAACATGCCAAGCACAAACCATATTGTGTTCCCTATAGAAAAGAGCAGTTCAGAACTATCCATTCTGACCCCAGTCCTACCAACATACAGGTTATGGAAAATGTGCTCTTTTAGCATTTCTCCAGTAGGTTTCCTCAAGGAGAAAGACTGCGTTTCTAAGTCAAAGATAATAAAACCAAAAAACTATAGTAAATACTACAGTAATGTCAGCAAAAACACTACAGTAAATAATACAGTATACTCAATCCGCAAATACACAACATTAATTACTATAGTATATACTACAGTTTTCGTTTACTAAAGTATTTATATTATAGTTAAGAGTAAATACTACAGTAAATACTAGAGGTCGACCGATTAATCGGAATGGCGATTAATTAGGGCCGATTTCAAGTTTTCATAACAATCGGAAATCGGTATTTTTGGGCGCCGATTCGCCGTTTTTTTTTTAAACACCTTTATTTAATCTTTATTTAACTAGGCAAGTCAGTTAAGAACACATTCTTATTTTCAATGACAGCTCGGGGGATCCAACTAGTCCAATGCAATAACGACCTGCCTCTCTCTCGTTGCACTCCACAAGAAGACTGCCTGTTACGCAAATGCAGTAAACCAAGGTAAGTTGCTAGCTAGCATTAAACTTATCTTATAAAAAACAATCAATTATAATCACTAGTTAACTACACATGGTTGATAATATTACTAGATATTATCTAGCGTGTCCTGTGTTGCATATAATCTGACTGAGCATACAAGCATACAAGTATCTAAGTATCTGACTGAGCGGCGTAAACATTCATTCAAACAGCACTTTTGTGCGTTTTGCCAGCAGCTCTTCGTTGTGCGTCAAGCATTGCGCTGTTTATGACTCCAAATCTATCAACTCCTGAGATGAGGCTGGTGTGACCGAAGTGAAATGGCTGGCTAGTTAGCGCGCGCTAATAGCGTTTCAAACTTCACTCGCTCTGAGCCTTGGGGTGGTTGTTTCCCTTGCTCTGCATGGGTAACGCTTCGATGTGGTGGCTGTTGTCGTTGTGTTGCTGGTTCAAGCTCAGGGAGGAGCGAGGAGAGGGACGGAAGCTATACTGTTACACTGGAAATACTAAAGTGCCTATAAGAACATCCAATAGTCAAAGGTTAATGAAATACAAATGGTATAGAGGGAAATAGTCCTATAATAACTACAACCTAAAACTTCTTACCTGGGAATATTGAAGACTCATGTTAAAAAGAACCACCAGCTTTCATATGTTATCATGTTCTGAGCAAGGAACTGAAACGTTAGCTTTCTTACATAACACATATTGCACTTTTACGTTCTTCTCCAACACTTTGTTTTTGCATTATTTAAACCAAATTGAACATGTTTCATTATCTACTTGAGGCTAAATTGATTTTATTGATGTATTATATTAAGTTAAAATAAGTGTTAATTCAGTATTGTTGTAATTGTCATTATTACAAATACATGTATTATTTATTTTTTTATCGGCCGATTAATCGGTATTGGCTTTTTTGGTCCTCCAATAATCGGTATCGGTATCGGCGTTGAAAAATCATAATCGGTCGACCTCTAGTAAATACTACAGTGAATACTACAGTAAAGTCTGCAAAAACACTACATTGAATACTATAGTATTTATACCATATTATACTATAATATTTTTTAATGTGGGTTGCCAATCAACGCGTTCCATGGTTTAATACTGCATGTGTTGGTCTCAAGTTCTGTAGGTTATTGATGATCTTTGCATTGTCATCAACTCCAATCAAATCATTTAAAAAGAAGATGGAGAACAAGCTATGAAGGGAAAATACTAGGGTTTTAGTACAGGTACAGCCAACTAGCGCAAAAACAATATTGCAATTTTGTCAAAACGATGCAATACGATATATTGTCAAAAATAATATCCCAATATGTATCTGTATGGATATTTTCTCCCGTCACTAGCGCACAGCTCAGACACCCATGCATACCCCACACAACATGCCACTAGAGGTCTCTTCACAATCCACAATCCAGAACAGACTATGGGAGGTGCACAGTACTACATAGAGCCATGATTACAGGAACTCTACTCCACATCAGGTAGCTGATGCAAGCAGTAGAATCAGATTTTTTTTAAACAGATAAAAATACACCTTATGGAGCAGTGGGGTTCTTTCTGTGAAGAGACACACAAAAGTACAGACACGTGCATACACACACTAGCACACGCACTCTACACACACGTACATTGTAATATTGTTGTATGGTGGTATTATACATTTTGTGTTGTAGATATGTAGTGGTGTAACAATGGTATATGATTCACTGTTTTTTCTTTTGTTTTATGTGTAATGTAAGTGCCTTAATGTGTATAGACCCCAGGAAGAGGAGCTGCTCCCTAGTAAATACAAATACAGGGCTTGATATGAAACGGAAAACAAGCAATCATTTATTTTAAACAACAACAATATTTCTAAATAGGATGGGGTCAGAAGCATGATATCATAAATCGCTTCTCTCGTTCCATGGCACTCACTGTATGCACATGTAGGCCTAAATGTCTTTATGCATCACATTTGCACATCTACACAAAATACTAGCCCCTATCAATTGTATTGTTGTGCAAGGCAGATTTTTTTTTAAATGCAGTTGATATGGCATTATAGGAGTACTGAATAGTTTGGTGGAGTGTGTGTTTGGTAAGCGGATGAGGGGCACTCTTTGAAAATGGGGATGGATAGCCTACTTGAACAAGCAAAATTAAGTATGCAGTGAATTGTGAATAATTAAAAGGCATGAGGGCAAAAACCTCCAAAATATTTCAAAGCACAAAATATTTTTAAAACCCTTCATTCATAGGCTACTTGGCTAATGGCCAGGATAAAAATACGCACCTATGCAATGCTGTTAAAACAGCCTTGATGGTAGGCTATGCTTGGTTTTTGCTCAAATTAAACAAAAATGGGGGGAAACCAATAGTTTTTAAAAATGTTTTTAAATACGAAATTCACCGGCACAAGGAATCTCTCTTCCAAGGGCACTGCGCGTCATGGCTGGATAGGCTGAGCTTCCACTCTCAAAACCCATTCCATTATCAGCAGTGTTACCATTAAGAACGGCTTTTTCTGGGTCTCCAAACTTCCCATTAGCATTGCATGAACCTCACTTTTGTGCTTGTTTTTAAGGAGACACTACAAATATTGCCATCCCTCTCACCTCAGTGCAAGCGAGCTGATGTTAGACAGGTGGTACATTTCCAAACCTGGCTTTAGGGCTGGAAAATGCCAGTGCGCCAGTTTTAACATGACATAATTGCAAACTAACGTGCGTTTGACACTTGCGCTTCCTTAGTGACAGCCCAAAATATAACCCTCAGACCTACTTGTACAGATTTGTTAATCAATGGCTCTCAAAAATGACTGTGTCCTTTTATCTAGAAAAGTAACTGTTGTCACACTGTTCCTCAGTCCAATACTGGTTTTCAGATTTATGAGTGGTGTTTTATTCGGATTATATATTCGTATTGATCTATCGGAGAGGTTCATAGCAATTGATAAGAATATCATCATATATCCATTACAGTACATGAGGTAGGCCTACATAACGGAATATTACTTTTACATTACACATCTGGAGTCTGCAGAACTCTTGCCTACTCAATGCAGATTAATATAATTAACATTTTCCAAAAATGCAGTAAGCTCAACATTGCCTCTGTTCTGACTATATTAGCCTGTGTGTTTCAGGTTGTGCCTGAGAGTAAATGAAAGCCGTGTGTTGATCATACGCAGTGGCCTTATAATATCATATCTAATATCATAATTGCAGGTAACAAATATGTAATAATATGTAATAGTTGTTTTCAACGAAACATAGGTTCCATGTTAGTAAGCTATTACTGGACACCCCTGAGTAACACATATTTGAGTTGCCAGTTTAAGATGGGTCTGTCTTGCACATTGCACAAGGTTGTCAACAGATTGCAGCAACTATACAACCTGCCATAGACAGAATTGAGATATTATTATAAAATAATGTTGTTTCATCCTTGACAGTTGGAACATACTGTATATTCTGTTTCTGGTCATGCCATCAAGCCAAGAGCATTGGCATTACATTTGACATAGCCTACATGCACTTGTTTGCATCTTCACCTGAGGAGCTGATCAACTGATAGCGGGTTCTCAAGGATACGTTCTCAGACATTACATAGGCTACTGAATGTCTAATACTACTACCTACCATTGATAATACATATGATACACAAGTTTACCATGATAGCCTACATTTAGAAATAGAGCTACATTATAACCTAACCTTACTGTATACAAGTACCCAAATATATTTTAATGCACTGGCTCACTGCCCACTGGGAAAAACTGGTTGAATCAACGTTGTTTCCACTCATTTCAACAAAACAATTCAATTGAATGACGTTGAATCAACGTATTAAACTGACACCACGTCAACAACGTTAGGGAATTTCGTATTTTTTCACCCAATTTTTAATCTAAATCCAATTACATGTTTTGTTGATTTCATGTTGAATACACAACCAAATGTAAATCGAAACTAGGCGTTCAGATCACATATGTGCCCAGTGAATGACCGACATGTCAACTCAATGACCCATCTGTCTGTAAAGTTTACGTGTCAGGTGTATAGCCTTTAGCAACATCGTCATGTTTAGGTAGGTTACCACAGAATGTATCTTTCCTCAGAGTTGGTATCACCAGCTAGGAACATAAAGGTAATGTACATTAGCATCACGGGCCCACGGAAAGAGAATAGCCTGGCCGGCACCTTGTGTGTTGATACGCGGCTATCACTACACTCTTCATTCCCGTTTCTCGATACACAATGTTTGTGCACCTGAGGCTACCGCGATTCACAAGCGATAAGACTATTGCGCGCCACGTAGAAATTCTGCGATACACACAATCTGAAAGCAGTAGCTAGCCTACTACACAAATGGCTCACCTTTGCGTGATGTGACCATTCCGCAGACTTATTCCCATGTCATAGCTTCACTTCAGATACATAATACGACTGTTGATATTTGTATATGTTGTATCCTCGTGTATCCTTGGAAAATAACGCAATGGTGATGGTTGAGATCCACTCGCTTCAGTTGAATAGGCTATGATGCTCCGGTGAATGTCTCGAAGAGAATTGCAAGACAGCGTTTGAAATGTAATGCCGGAACGCGTGTATTAAAAGTTACTAGCTTTTTTTCTAAGGGTTATCTTTCAACTGCTCATCTTCAACCAAATCTTCCCCGTTGGACACAATCACCAACTCAGCATCACTGGAATATACCATATGCTACAGAGAGGAAGGGGGTGTGGCACCGGTGACCAATAATTTCAACATCCAACACATTCAGTAAATGCCTGCCGAGATTTAAAGCGCGTTAAATTGGATTTAGACAGTATCAGGGTGAAGAGATATTGCTGGACAGTGTAAAGGTAGTTCTCACTACCTTATAATGGTATTAGTGTGTATTATTACACAAAAATACGCTTTTGAATGTTGCTAAATTATCCAAATAATGATTAAAATGATAATGATGATCATGGCATTATTATCATTATTATTATTAATGTGTTTGTTGTTATTATAAGTAGGCTATTGTCAAGCCACTTTTTTCAACAGATTTTTACGGTAGACAACCATTAACGATCTGTCTACATCCAATAATGGATGTAGACAGATCCAAATAGGGAGGTGAGTTGAACGCAATCCATGCCTGTGAACTGGTTGCTTTCTGCCGTTAGTATTCAAGGCTGCTAGCTTATCATGGCTAATTTGAATTGCAATCTGTTTGCGCAAGGGTCCTGCCAGAGGGAACCAAGGACTGAGTCTTATAAACTCTGGGAGGCCACAGCCCTGCCTCTGCTGTGCACCAAGGCAACAAGATTAATCAATACAGCAGATTTAAATACATACAGCCTCACCGCACCATTGAGCTTTATCAAGGACTAATTTCAATGGTGCAAGAAAATAGTTCCTGTGTTATGCCATTAAAGCAATAAATATAGACTAAAGCAAACATACAGACAAGGGACATGAGCATAGAATTACTTCCATTATAACTGAGCGCATGTGGCATCTTCAGGTTGCATGCTGTTTAAGCCTAATGATACTGTATATAATGTATAGTTACTGTAAAATCCCTGAACAGTTCCCTAACACCATAGTTTGCCATTAGCCCCTGGAAATGACTAGGTGCTATTATGAGGTCCTACAGTTGAGGTAGAGGTGATTGGCCAGTCTTGCCACAGTATAACGATAAACGATAGCTTACTTTTACTAGGTTTTGGTAGAGGGGTGAGATAACGTCATGTAGCAGGCTGAACTTGCAGTGAGTGACTATTCTGATTAATCTACTGCAGCCTAATGAGCTGTACAGTGCCACAGACACAGTAGGTTTCAGAATCATTCAAGGATTTCGTCTGTGAGGATCCTGACTAATTAAACCTATTAAAACATCTGTGAATTATAAATGAAAACAAAACCTTTCTTAACATAAACTATTGTTCAAAGATTTCACATTGTGAGGGTCCCATGTAATGATAATCTTTTATATTTTTGTTTGTTTGTCTGGTCTTGTCTTGTTATCATCTTGCAGGGTAACAGGCAACATCTAGAACATCAGAGTGAGAAAAATAAATTACAGCTTTCATACAACCGTCCCCGGGGAACATGATAAATAATCTCACGGTGAGAGCATTTGTAACACGGTTTTGATGGGAAATATAATTTTGTGTATACTAGACACTCACGGTTAATGCTTCAACACAAATATAGACTAATGGAAAATAGGAAAATAAATGGGACTGAATTGGTCTAGCCAGGAAGATTGACCGATGGCTCATTGAAGTAGCCATCAACGCATCAATCAATTCACATTCACTATACCATATGATTTCAGTGGATAAATATTTTCTTCTTTTAAGAATGAACAAAAATACATCAATGTACATAGTTTTCATCTTAACTGAACCAAAACTTCAAACAAACATCGACAACAGTGTTTCCAGGGTTTGGTTAATCCCAAACTGAATTCATGTTTCTTGACAATCCCATCAAAATTGGATGTTGATCTGACGTCTTTGCCCAGTGGGGAGTAGGCCTACTCTGTGGTTATAAATGCCAAGGCCTTTGTATGGAACACACAGACAAAGAAGTACTTTAAGATGACATTTTATTTGTCCTTGTGTCAGAGGACATATCACAATTGCATCCGACACACAGTGGCTTGGTAGCTTAAAAAGAAACCAGCACTCAGCCACTGAGACTGAAATCTTTACATACTTACTTAAGACAAGGGAGACGTAATTTATTTGCTGCATCTCTTTTTCTCAGACAGGTTTCAACACTTTTGTTGCAGTTCCAACCAAGAGAGTGAGTTTATGCAGTCTTTGATCTGGGAGTCTGTGGAAGGACTACTAATCCCGATGCATAGCAGCCTGTTCATTCACCTCACAGAGGAATGGATCAGCCTATCTATCATTCTACAAACGTAGTGCTGGGTCACTCTGACAGCACTAGATGACTTTTTAACTACAGCCCATGTCTCCATGCCAAAATTAAAGACTGATGTCAAATCAAAAATATATTGATAATGTCCGTCTTATAACACTAGCATTACATGTGGAATACACAAAGATCTCTTCATTTAAAGAGCTACAGTACAGCTATCATAGGGCGGTGTGACTACATTACAGAAAGTCATTACATTATACTGGATCAGACTGGACAATGTCACTTTGATTTGATGGTGCTCAGACAGCCTTTAGCTTACTCCTCTAGAAAATAGAAACACGGCCAAATGATAGTCCTACAATATGCTTATAGTTCAAAATCACAACCGCCCACATCTTGTACTGGTCGGTTTGGGACAGTCTTGCTAGTACTGTGGTGATCACACAATGCTTCGCTCAAGGGCAAAGTACTGTAACCATGCATGTTTCCCAGACAACCCCCCTCACATAAGGTTCCCTCATATCAAACCCAAATTATTCTCATATATAGCCATACCATAACCAAATATTATGCTAGGTAGCTTGATTTATTTCTGTCAGAGAGACTACATGCAAATCAATATATTGTTGAACAGAGGGACAGTTTGAAATTTACTGGGGGTGGGTCTTAAATATGGGGGGGTTGTCTAACTTTTTTTTTGTTTTGGGGAGGGCTGTGTGTTTTTTTATTGGGCACTGGGAAGGGTAGTGTGTTTTTTCCCTGGTTTGCATGGACTATTTTGCAGGTTCTACGATATCATTTCTTCCATCATAGCCACATTTCCTCATCTGCCTCCATGTGCCTCACCTATACCGATGTGGTTTGCTACTTCCCTTAAGCACTATGCTAACTTTTACTATACCACAGGTCAATATAGTCTACCAGTCTAACTGTCTTTCCTGCCCTCTATCCACCATTCATAGTGACAATAGTGGTAGTGGGATGGATCGTCTGTCCAGGTCTGCAATAGGCTATTAGCAATCATAACACATAAAAGCATTTAAAGCTGCATCACTTTTCAATATGAATCCACAAGAACAAATAGCAATAGCTGATAGGCAGTGGAGAGGCCAGGTGCATCATTGCGCATGAAAGAACATTGAAGACATCAGACACGCAGCTCAAAAAGCTCCCCTATTGATCTTGTTGAGGGACAATACAATTATCCTACATAGACTAGCCTACAACACCACACTGCATAATTGCAATAATTACATTATTGTTTACAAGTGAGTAATTTTTTTTTACTCTAGGTTGCAGTGAAAATGCAATTTGAATAACGGCACAAAAGCCGTGTGATTTGAATGTTTATTTGATTTGGATCAGTTGTGGGTCTATTAGAAAGGCACAGTAGCAGGCTAGTCTGGCTGTATTTTTACTTTGGATACTGAGATGCGCTGTCTGTTGTGGATCATCATTCTCCCAAGTCGTCCTATAACAATGTGGCCACACATGCCCAGCTATTCAGGGAAGTTTAACACACGCTCCACTCCTCTCCAATCCCAGAAGCTAATCTTAGCGCACCTAGAACGTAATGCTTCACTATAGCCTAAATATTTGTCATTTAACTTTTAAAATGTATTACCTTTTATATGTGGCATTAACACAACCAGTCATAATGTTTTAATCTGATTAGGATTCTACAAAAGTCTCCTGTAGGCTTGCGCATATTCGTCCAACATAATTCCAGCATCCTCAAAATGGCTTGACATGAACCAAGTTTCCATCCAACATGTTTATGCGAGGAAAGTACATGTTGGATATAAAATGTCAAGACATCATGGGAAAGCATGATGTTTATTAGGCTACATATGAAATAATGAACTTCACCGGGTGGTGAAAGTGCACAGTGATAAGCTTGATGCTCCTTATTCTGGTGGGTCTTATTCTGGTGACATGATGATCGATGCTTGGCTGCCGTTTGACAAATAAAAATGATCTCACAGTTTTGTCCATAATAATCTCATAATGCTTAATAATCTTCTCATGCAGGCTATACCCACACTGTATCTGTGAGCTGTTGATTAGAGCGCACGTGCCAATACTAGAGTAAACACATTCGTTATACCTACGCAACATTTTTGGGACAAAACCATCAGTAGACCCAGTAGTTGAAAATGTGATGGAAACCCGTTTCACTTTTATTTTTTATTAGGTACATGGGAAGTTAACCACAAAAGTCAATTGGATGGAAACACCAGAGATGTCCACCAGCATAATACCAGAGCCAGAGATTCTAATATTGACTGTTTTAAATATGAGACTCTATCTGGGAAGAACACATTTGTGTATACCAGCGCTGTTTAGTGGAACAAACTACCACAGCAACTCAAAGCCATACCAAAAAGAATGTCAAAAGCCGGCTAATGTGTGAACAGCATAACTTTTTTTTGTCTGTATCTCTGTAATTTGCCTGTCTCTATGTAATTTGCCTGTGTCTATGTAATTTGCCTGTGTCTATGTAATTTGCCTGTGTCTATGTAATTTGCCTGTGTCTATGTAATTTGCCTGTCTCTATGTAATTTGCCTGTGTCTATGTAATTTGCCTGTGTCTATGTAATTTGCCTGTGTCTATGTAATTTGCCTGTGTCTCTGTAATTTGCCTGTGTCTCTGTAATTTGCCTGTGTCTGTGTAATTTGCCTGTGTCTATGTAATTGTATAAGTATTTTTGTAAAAAATAGGAACCACAATGGAAACAGGTCCCCAAATTTATTGTGCAATCCTGGTCACTTTTACAAATATTTGTACTGTGTGTTAATACAGTATATATATATATATATATATATATTATTATATATATATATTTACTGACAAATAAAATCAATAAATCAATCCAAACTGTGCAGTGGCCATTTGATGAATGGTAAAGAGACATCTGCTACAAAACACTAAAAAGTTTAATGATATTCAGAGATTATCAGGCCAAGCCTTCGATACTGCCTACAAGGTAGGGAGGGATGTATTTTCTGTCTATTTATTGTGGTGCAGAAACACAAAACCATGATATTGAAGTGCCCAAAGTTGGTATGCTTTATTTATTGGTTGTGTGGTTCATTGGTACAGAAACCTATTGGTGGATTTCCTTTGCATATACAGTATTTATATAATTATAAATATGTGGAACATATGATTTCCCCCTAGCTGATCATTGTCTGCAACCTGCTCTGATCATAGTGTAGGCCTAATGAAACAAGCAGGGAGAGTGAGCTCGTCTATGGTGGTCCGCAAACCCTCAACCTTCTGGCCTGTAGCCCTGCAAAAGCATGCTTAAGTGGCAAAGTCATTATCCACGTTTATAAACACAGGGTCACTACAGTTATTGTTGTTTGTAAGCATTATTTTGAGGGGGGACGGTGTGCAATTATTTTGATAGTACAAGGGGAGGGTCATGTGAAAATATTGTTTTATGGCACTTTGAGTTGGACCCCCCCCCACACACACACACACACACACCAAATTTCAAACTGTCCCTAAATAAAAGTACAGGTCCTCTGTTAGTACTTTGTTTGTTCTGTAATGATATCACTCTGTAATGTCTATTCCTCACCTTTCCTCAGGCCGAGGAGAGCACAGTGGGTTCTGGGTAAGATGTTATTTAGGGAATCATAGATGAGGCACACCTAAACACCGTGTGGCCTTTATCATTCGCTGCAGACATGAACGGAGCGCAGTCATGTTACTCAATCTTCAAACGTCTCAAACCTGTGTCTCTCCAGCATATCTTCACATGTTTAGGGCACTCTTCACAGCCTTAAAAGTGCTATTTCTTTGACCACTGCAATATGTAATTTGACAGAGTGCTCACTTTTGCTCAATAGGTTGATAACTCTTGATAGCTCTGCTAGGATAGCTCTTAGCTCTTCTAAGTCTCGACTTCCAAGATTTTCAAGTGCCCTGCTTTTCCATTGTGCATTCTCAGAATTGAAGCATCAATGACAGAATATTTCAACATCATCAATATTCCTTATTCATTGATTCCGTGATCTCAAATAAACTTCACAATTATATATTTAAAAAAAAATACAAATTAAAAGTACAATTAGTTTTACTTACATATCTGATCATTCAACACTGCTTCATTTTTTGAAAGTCCCCTTGTTGGGATGCTGTTCTAGCATGTACTGTAACCTACTCTACAGTACATACTATTTTCATTGGTAGAACAGGAAAAGGAATGGAGTTGAAATGGAGTTAATCTGGCATAGTATAGATCATTACTTGCTCCCTTGTTAAGGCACAAATGATACCTTGCTCAATTGCTAGGGTAAAGGGAGGGTGACATTTTCTAAATCATTGAAGCCTATGATTAAAATTAAAGTTTATGACAGGGAGAGTCTGAGTTACTTAATGAGCATATAGGTCCTACTAGCAAACGGGTGCTGAACAATATTGTCACATAGAAGAACTCAAAAATCTTGGACCATCAATTTAAAGCACAATTTAATAATAAAATGCACAAATTATACAATAGAACTTACAGAGGGCCACATTTAAAAATCAGCATGTTCCCGCCAGCTATGAGTGCCAAAGGACAGTGGTTGGTTCCTGGTGTTTGTTTTGAATTGCTTTACTGTTCCTGTGTCTAAAATACCTTTAATACAATTACAACTGTTCTGAAAGTTGGCAAGATTATTTTACAACGTATCGCTTGATACTGTTCTGCATTTGTCTTTAATAACTGTCACAGTGAGTTCCCAGTACATTCAACTGGCCTCTGCATTAGTATCGGTGTCCTTGGAAAGTGACCTCTGTCTTCTTAATCGGATTCTCTTATCTTTCTGTCATCTTTAACACAGGGAGCCTTATCAATTATGTAGTAAGGCTTTATAAGCATAGATGAATTCAAAACGAGATAAGGACAGTAGAAAAAAATGCATTTTCTTATGACATTGTGGGGCCATATACTCTCTTTACTACAGCCTACAACATCCGCCAAACGACCCAAACCACATGTAAAGATAGCAGTTATACTGCTTTATTCTACATCTGTAGTGCAGGGGTGGTTTATTTGTCTCATCCCTTGGTGTGCCTGAGTACTTTTGTAGTTTTTAGTCTGGCTTTGGTCAGTACATTTCCAGTGGCACGATAAGTATCGATCTACAAAGGAACTACTAGAGCACATTGAACATTTGTTGGTTTAGATTAAAACTGAAATTAGGACTAGCAGCTATCTTGTGTATTTTTAACCAGGCAAGTCCGTTAAGAACAAATTCTTATTTACAACAGAAGCCTCAGAACAGTGGGTTAACTGCCTTGTTCAGGGGTAGAACAACAGATACCTTGTCAGCTCAGGGATTCAATCTAACAACCTTTCGTTTACTGGCCCAACGCTCTAACCACTAGGCTGCCTGCCACTCTATCTAATAGAGAGCTTTGTAAGAATGTCTTCAAAAGAGGGTTCATTCTCTGATCAAAGCCTATAACAGCTTGGTAGAAAATACCGGTGTTTTTTTGTGCCTCTTTTCCTTTATGTTCGCAAGTATAATCCACTTCCTTATCTGTAGAATCGGACTTTCTCAGCTATCAAGAAAACCTTTTGGCCAGCCTTTCTACTTGTAAGATGACTGTATTCGGGGAAAGATCAAACTTCAGATGAAAAGGTTTATACTCCACGTCCCTGTCCCTTTTTTACCCATGCAAAAACCAGAGAAAAAGTCTTAAATGTCATCTAGGCTGTGTAGGCATCCCAACCCTGACCCTTTCATGGCTCATCATTGTTTACTCTCCCCGCTTTCTCTTCCTGTTCTCCTTTTTGCAGCCCAGCTCCTTTCATGAAACCACATCTCATTTAATTTGAAAAGAATGGAGCAAAATGGACATTGTTGTTGGAAGTCTGTAAAACAGTGAGCAGATATATGGTACAAATGACAGAAGGTACCTGATTTGAAATCCCTACTTAATGCCAACCACTCCATCTGTGCCTGACTGGGAAATCTCATCTCTGATGCCTGTCCATGGACTCCATCCTTCCCTATCTATAGGAACAGACAATATGAGGTTACTGAACTTTGTACCTGATTAACCCTTTCAGTATAGTACCAAATACTTGAGTTATGACACAGTTATGACCAATTTGTGTTAAAATATTTCCAGACTTTTATGCTATGGGTATTTTTAGGTTTTATGCTTCCATAAACAATTGTTTTGTTGAACGGCAAATATAAACATATCATTATTGAAACCAGTGCTCCATCTCACACATTTTTATTCCTATCCACACAGATCTAATCCTTTTTCACAGTTAAGCAGCTATTTCTGGGACAGATCTCTGCAGCACCTCTTATAGACACTTTGGGATTATTAAATACTGTTGGGTTCCTTTTCTTTACATTGATCCAGTCATAGCATGTCTGAATAATGTGATCCGGTTCTATATCATCCACCCGTGCTGTAGCATTTAAGTATTGTCAAAGAGGATGTCATAGTACCCTGCAGAAGCACTCATTTGAATGGATAAGTGAATAATGAATATGCTCTAAAGCAATTAGGCAGTCTGGACATCTTGTTCTTATATGTTATAATGAGAGGCAATAGAGCTAAAAGCATGCCTTACAGCTTCCGGCATATTAGTATCATTGTGAAAGCCTGACATCTGGAGAAGGAAAATACAGACCCACCTTGCCAAAAGAACTGGCAGTCATTGTGAATATGAGAGGAGTCACAGAGAAAACTACGAACCAGCTGACGACATTATTAAGTAACATTTTCACCATGGCAACTCATGGTTAAACGAAACTTCAGCATACTTAACGTTCATATGTCTTTCAGATGCAAGTTCATGACCACGGAAACATAATAATGTAGAAATACATCCCCAATAGCAAGCAGATTACATCCTGGCTTCTTCCCATGACAGGATTGTGATGAGAAACCACTAGCCAGCCCCCAAATGACAAAATGCATTAATACCGCATCGATGGAAATGTGTGATTTATAGTGTCTAAAGTATCTGTGGATACTCAGTGTAGTGTACTGTAAAAGGGTAAAACTGTGGTTAAGAGTGACAAACTGTGGGGCTATTAAGTATATGAGGGGGAAATGGTATTTGCCTCTTTGCTGCCTGGAACAAGGCTAAATATGTTTAGGCCTGTGGCTTTTAATGCCTTGCTGTGAGAAACAGGGAAATGTTGTTTTGTCCCCCTCACACATTGACGTTCACCATTGTGATGCTCATCTCCTGTAGCTGCCACAAGGGAGGTCGCTGAATATCATAAATCCTCTGTGCTTTTCAATGTCACCCGGTAATTAACAGTCCACACCCGTTGTAAATCAAGCCAAAAATACTGTCTGGAGCCGGTGGGGTAATATACAGTGCGTGGCTGCAATACGATCACCTCTGTTACAAGAGGCAGGCATCATCATCCCTGGTGATCTGATGAAATACTCTATGCTAAATGAAGTTGTTATGATGAACTGTGTTACAGGGAATCTACAGTATGTCATCCTTATATCACCATGCTCCAACTAACAGCTGTCTGCATGCACATAATTACCATGATCCCTTTATGCAAAGCTATAAATATGAGGTATAGCACCAATGCATTTTACAGTACTTTTCTACTGGGACATTTTGTTCTCCTAAGGGGAAAAAAATGAATATTTCTTGATTGAAAATTAAGGTCACTTTTCAGCTCCTGTAAGATCAAGGCAAGATTTATGAGTTAAGTTAGAAAACCGTTAATAATGGCCTCTTATGGACATTGGTCTTATTTGAATGCAGTCTATACATCAGACTTAGAGAATACAGTATTGCATTATGACTGTCTGTCAACTAGATGAAGAAATTACAGATAAGGACTACTTGGCATCTTTGATGGCATGACAGCTTACCACAAAAAGACACAAGCGAACCACATGCCTCCTCACAGTAAATACATTTGATAGTTCTGTATTCATAGTATCACTAGTGGTACTAGTGGTACACTGTCTCAGAGTGATAGCATTCATATAGCAGCATCAGTAGTGGTAAGCCTACTAGTCTTATGCTGCCTCAGAGTGATATCATTCACACTACTACTGGTGCTAGTCTTGCACTGCTTCAGAGTGGTCATTGTCTCAATTGTATGTGCTGCGGTCTGTGTCACATTAACTTGTCTGTCCCTGTCTCCCACTGTAACGCCATGCGTTTTCCTCAGGCATGGGGTTGGATCATGCTTAAATACATGCTTCTCTCTCTCCCCGAGGGTATGGAAATGCAGCTGGATGGAAAACAAGAGCCTTTTCTCACATCACATTGTCTTCCCTGGCCTCAGTCTTTTGCATCTTGCATTAAATTCAGTGTGGAGACTCCTGCTTTCTTGAAGATGGGTAGAAAACATTATAGATTTGAGCACGTAGTCAAGATTGCACACAACAATGTTTGATGAGAACAATGAATCTGTGCCATGGTAGTAAACACTGGTAGGGAGAGAGGCATTGTGTACATGCTGGGGGACACATTGCTTTTACAATTTCAATTTTCTCTAACAGCAGCATCGGGGAAGCACATTACGTGCATTCCTAAACGTTTAAATACTGGCATCACCGATGCCAAACTTGTATTTGACCTTTTTTGCCATAAGGACTGGTTTGCAATGTCACTACTTAAAAATAATGTCATACCCATGTTTCACATTGCATTTATATATGCATTTTCAGAAAGGGTGATGTACACAATGCTAGGTTGTTAGGATGATCCAGCTGCTAGGTTACATGCATTGTGTCACTTAGTTGGGTTGTTTTCTTTATAAAGAGCAAGGTTGGGTTGTTGATGCTGGGTTATCGATGCTGGGTTATTGAGATACAGTATGACCCAGTGGGTCAGATCAAAATACTGGAGGTGTGGCTTAGTAGGGGCATGTGGGTTTCAGATAGTTATTTTTGGCAACCAGTGAGCGTAAAAGTCATGCAGATTAATCTGTTCTGTTGTATTTTTTATCACTTTAAGGTCAAAGACTGACACTTTTGTAACTTTTATGAGCCCTGTATGAGTTCCTCAAGAGCCTATGCACATCCCGATGTTGGGATAGTTACCACTTTGTTATAATAATGTAAATATAATTGTATTAATATTATAAATATTCCAGGAATATCAAACTTAACATGATGAACAGGAATGACATTTACTCTCATAGGTGGCCAAAAATAACTACATGAAAGCCACACCCCTAATAGGCCACAACTCCTGAAAATAACCTATGGATTACATTAAAAAAGACCCAGCTGCTGGGTCAACCCAGCATGAAAGTGAATAAAAGCCCAACTGATGGTTAAATTAACCCATGTTTGAGTAACATATTGGGTTATTTATACAACCTAACTGGCTGGGTAAAAATAACTCAGTGTGTGTTTTGTCCATTAATTATCCAGCGCTGGATTACCAAATAACTAAAATTGGGTGGTTTTTAACACAGCATATTTTGGGGTGTATAGCACTCATATCTATTTTCAATTTAAACATCAATCTTTATTTACTTGTTTGATCATCACTCATGTTTTCCAAAGCTTTTGTTCACGACTCCTTGAGATCTTGAGATCAATTCTAATAAAGAAATATTAGATACAAGACACGTCCAAGCAAAAATATGCACTTAGTACATCTTGTATTATTTGAGAACTTAACATTATAGGTTAGGCGTTATAGGTGTATGTACAAAACCATTCAAGGACTATTAATTCTCTCTCTCTCTCTCTCTCTCTCTCTCTCTCTCTCTCTCTCTCTCTCTCTCTCTCTCTCTCTCTCTTCTCTCTCTTTCTCTCTCTCTCTCTCTCTCTCTCTCTCTCTCTCTCTCTCTCTCTCTCTCTCTCTCACATAAATCTATTATGTAAAAATAACCATGGTCAGGGCAATCTATTATGGGGCATTTGTGGAAAAACACATACATTATTTATTCCCCTTCTGTTTCCATTGTGCGCTGGGGCACCCATACTTAAGGCTGTTTCTTTCATGTGTATCATAACTATTGTACTGTTTTCATAAGGCCATATAACTGGAGATATCATACTTTATTGTTGCATAATTATACAGCACACCCCCAGTAGCGTAAAATAAATAGCTGTGCGTGCCACGAATCTGAAATCCACACCGCATACAGTATCTCAACCAGAAATAATATGCTAATAGGCTTTGTTGTGTGGTCATGTCTCGAAGTAACATATGAGGTCTTCTTTTTCTCTTCACAAAATAACAATGTGCCAGATCATAAAACAGGTCATTAATTTGGGTGCTATTGCATGTATATAATTGTGTGCTGAGATACTATTCCCAACGCTAGTAACATTTTTTTGAAATCCACTGAAGGCTGTTAGTTACCCCTGAGCAGTTTTATTTGTACAAAGTTTCTCAAGTGAAAACAAAACTGGAAAAACACTAATGGCTATTAATTGTATTAAACAGAGAGGCCATTAGGTGGATGGCTGGGCATTAGGGGAACAAACCTTTCTGGAGGGAACAAGCCGTGAAGGGGGTAAATCTACCTCCACTTACTGCACCCCCCTTGCCTGTGCACTTGAGCATGATATTCACTCGGTTAAAACTCGAGGGCTATGAGGGCGATGTGCCCAGCTAAACTCTTACTTTAGTATAAAGATAATGGAAAGAAATAGAGATAGATAAAGTGCAGGGCAAGAGTTCATAGTTTGCATAATGGTCGTGGTCAGTCAGCTCAGAATCATGGTCCATCATAGTTATTTTAAGTATGATAACAGTTGATTGAATTGTAGTGGGTTGCTGTGCTTCGTGAGGTTAATGTGGGTAGTGGTGATTTGGGTATGGATTATAGAGTCATGTGATGCCAGTGTGTTGTGGAAGGTCCACTGATACAGCTTTACTGTATGTGGCATGTTAAGAAAAGGCACATTTCTTGCAAGGGGTTTGGAGCTACGGTATATAATGTCTATATTATAAAAATAATGAGTCTGTACTGCTCAATGCTTCCACAAATGGTCCGCTAACACGATTTGGTAAAGTTGAGGAAAATTCGTTTTTTTTTAAAGCTTTTAAA
The DNA here is from genome assembly GCF_034236695.1 of Oncorhynchus nerka. Taxonomy (NCBI): domain Eukaryota; kingdom Metazoa; phylum Chordata; class Actinopteri; order Salmoniformes; family Salmonidae; genus Oncorhynchus; species Oncorhynchus nerka. The sequence goes on from NC_088417.1 coordinate 74,878,157, forward strand.
GTGATCAATAACATCAGCTCCAGTACATTAGCATGTAGAGTGAAAACAATACTGTGGCTGAGACAAAGGGTTGAAAGGAAGCTACTTTCACAAGGATGCTCAGTGGGCCAGCAGCACTGCTGTTGATGTTGTATAAAATGGCAACACTGACACTTTAGGTAAAACACACCATGAGCATACAGTATATCTAACGAATATCCTGTCCTCTACATATACTACATTCTCCTCTATAGTATCATGGGGAAAGTGCTCTTTCAGCAACTAATGAATGTGCTGGCCTCTTGCTGCTAATATTAACCATGCAGGCAAAAATAAGCACCGGTATAATATCATTTGGATGACTATGTTCTGAAGAATGAGATCAGAATGTGTTAGGATTATTTCGCTGTTCACTCACACAGCTCATTGTGAACATTAGAATAAACACAGCAGCATGAACGTGAGATACTTCAACAATGTCCCTAGGCTGGGGGCATATCCCTGCTTTTACATCTGTTTCTGGTCTGTCGTATTCTAGGACTGCATCTTTTATTTATGCTCAGGTTTTTTGTGTTTGTTTGAGGGGGAGGAGAGAGAGAGGGGCGTTCCATGTGGTTACCGAGCAGGGCCACTCCAATACTGTCTCTGATCCCTGCACTAACATTCTGCTCAGCCTCAGAGCAGAGTAGAGCAGGATGCAGCCTGAGAGGAGAGACATGTTGGAAATGAAGTGGAAAAACGATCCTGGGCCATCCTCCAATGCCACCATTCCTCTGAAACTACGCCTTCAGGGAATCGGGGACATCTCCACCAAAACATGTACGCCTACGTGCAGCAAATCCCTCTAGGACCCCAGGCTACCAGGTGCTGTTGGAATTGGAATACTGAGTCTAGAAGACAATTAAACTATTTACATGCGTCATTTATGCGCAGTTTAGCAGGCATACCAAACCTAATCAGTGAGCAGTAAAAATCTATGGTAAAATAGTGAGGCCTGCCATAACTCTACAATAATCTTTTTAGATATTTTCATTACCTTGTGAAGTAATATCCTGCATGATTGAGATACCAGTGATTGAAGGTAGTTCTCTGTGTAGTTCTGGATGCACTGAGACCTCATACTGAGACAACAGATCAAATTGAATATTTATAAGAATAAAGGAGAGGGGTTTATTTACAAATTGCCCGATCCAATTAAACATCTTATTATATTTTTCCTATTCCAGCCTTGGGCTTGGTGAGGAAGGATGGGGTACAGTATGTTACCTGCACCCTGTCTAAAAATAAAAAATAAAAAAAATAACTAAACAATATATCTCACCATGACAGTAACAACATATTAGACTCAACAGAGTACATGATAACAATACAATTAAACAATAAGCTTTGTTGAAACAAAGATTATTTGGAATTCTGAGCTCATTTACTCATGCACCATACTAGAGATTTATGCAGAGAAAGCCTGGGAATATAGTGAGTTTATTGTACTTGAAGCGCTGAGATTCAATTAGAGTAGAAAAGCCTCCACAGATAAGCGTCTCATCTGCTCAGACTGACACAGTAGAGCATGCCCACAGAATACATCACAGCTAGCTACAGTACACTCTCAAAATTACAGCTAAACACCATGTCTGTCAGACAAGTGAAGGTATACACTACCTGATTCACTGATTAGCACAGAATGTTGACTCTGTTGATTGTGGATGTACCTTTTAAATTGCTTCAACAGTTTTAAGTAGCTGAGATTCAATCAGATGGCATAGGCAGAATACAAATCCACAGACATGCTTTCCAAAAATATCAAAACACAGTAGGCTACTATGATGAAGCCTGTAATTCACTGCTGTGTTACTTTAAAGAGCTATGTTCCCCTGACACAAGATTTTGTCTTCTAATAATGAACACAATGGTGTCACACAACGGTGCAAACTACTTTCTCTGGTCAGTCAGAGCGACCATTTCAGTCCGTCTGTAAGAGCTTGCATGTACGTTAAAATATAAAAGAGCGATTAGTCATTGTTTTTCTTTGGTAAACAAAATGGAAAAATAACTATTGAATCCACTTCAGTTGTCATGCTTATCAGTGAAATGGACTAAATTAAAATGGTGTGTCAAATAATTAGGGTTTAAAATGGAACTTTGTAGGGAAAGATAATACTTTTAAACCCATCTGGCGAACACATAGCCACAAAAATGTAATAATATCTTCATGAAATTACTGGGTAACTTTTCCATTGCCTGTGAATGAAATAGCATTACGTAAGATTCTGTTTTAATAGCCTGCTCTTTTCATCTCCTTATATCAGACATGGTTATGGTCCATAATGTAACTTCAAAGTTACTTGTGTTCAGTGGGAGCTGAGGTTTCTATGTTCTGTCCCTCGAGCAAATATAATGTCCTTATGTTCTTCAGTCGCCCCTTTCACAAATACATACTTTAGAGTTTCAATCTTCTCAGAAGATTGTAAGCATGGGCTGTTCGCTGGTTGTTTATCCTATAGAAATAGTTGTCTGGGCCTGATCTTGCAGGCATAGTGTGGATTGTATTTGACTTCATCCTAACTCACACAGAGAAAGAGAGAAAAGAATGTGAGGGCATTATTGAGCATGGAAAATACATTATGTAAAAAAATATATAAATAACTCAAATTACCTGCACTTGTCTTTTCTTACTAGCACTTACTTTGCTGATAGCTACTTTATTGAGGGAAAATGTACTTACTAGGACTGAGATATGTGGTTGTCTCACCGAGCTATTTTAAGATGAACGCTCTAATTGTAAGTCACTCTGGATAAGAGCGTCTGCTAAATGACTAAAATGTAAATGTTAGAATAAAAAAGTTATGCAAGTTTGTATATTTATACAGATTTTTTAACAGAAGTGAGAAAAGATGTGCTTGTTCAGTATGTGAACCTGTAAACCTCTCACTGCTGTTTCAGGACCTTGGACAGCAACCAGACAAAAACCCAGAGGCAGAAAATCCAACGATACTGGTTGGCTATAGAAGTACCTTGAGGCAACCAAACTCATGGGGAGAGACCTATCGACTTGGAATATAGATGTGTGTGGGGTGGTTGGGGTATCACAATGATTGTCTGCCAAGCTTGAGATTAAAGAAACATCCCACAAAAGTGGCATCAAGTAAATTTAATTATATGAAATGTTTGCGTTTTACACTTAATCTGGTGCATATGAAAGAATAGAACTTTGTTTGGCTGGCTTGATTCAACTGTAGCTTTAGAATTCCTCATAAATGCTGATCACAACAAAACATTTCCCTGATATTACGATGCCATACGTTTGATGCCATAACACAACATGCTCATCCTTCATTTTGATTGAGCTGCATGTCTAATGTAGTCATTATTCTCTTGATTCGTGTGTTAAGTAGATTTTTCACAGTAGCATTCCTGGAATTGATTTATTTGTTCTTTGCAAAAACATTACACCACAGGATGTAATGTGAAATGTGAAAACAAGTTTCAATTACAGGGAGGTGACCTTCGTGGAGAATGATTTGAATCTCTGTTTTCTAATTAGCAAGTTTTCTTGTTTTGAAATAATGTCTTGCCATTCTTTTGTGTTGCCAAATAAGATAGCATGCTGATTTATTCCTCTGTGCACCATGGCATTCTGTACCTATTAATTTCAGTTGAATTAACAGTGATGTCATTACTTTCCCTAGATTTACATTTTACTTCCTGGTGTTTGTTAATTTACATTACAATAGCCTAATTCCAAAATTGTAAGCTCCACAGTAACGGAATTACACAAAGACTCCAGTTTTTCACTTCAAAATGTCACCCAATAGAAAGCATTAATTTCAAAGTTTATACACAAACTCTATGCACAAATTTCTACTGAACATTTTACAAAAACTAATTTACTGGAAGAACTGTGCAGATGCAAAGTTTGTAACAGAATTTCTGTCAAATCTAACAGTTTTTAGTGACCTTGTTTTCCAAAATATCTGCTGTGAATTAAGATTCAAAGATGTCTGCAGAAATAATGGGTTGTCAGCTATGACATGACACCTTGACTTCTCAAGCTACATTAAGAGAAGTGGATTTACATCTGGTAATAAAATTACGTAAGAGAATTACATCATGGGCCACTGATCTGTACTATACAACCATGCATAATTATGGATATGAATATCATTCTGTTTATGGTGATGTATCCTGAATAGGTACACAAAGGTAAAAATATGCAATATTTGGCTATTATTCTATATACTATTATTCTTATGACCTCCGCCCCAAAACAAGACCACATTTGGTTGGTCAGGGCAAGACCAAATCTGAACCAATCATGGACGTGTATGTTTCACAAGTTTGGACATCACAGTACAGCACAGTAGAGCACAGTACAGTACCGCATAGCACAGCACAGCACAGCACAGCACATCACAATAGAGTAGAGTTCAGTACAGTACAGTATAGTAGATATGTTCAGTACAGAACAATACAGTAGAGTACAGTACAATACAGTAGAACATCATACTTTACTCTAGTGTGCTCTAGTGTAGTGTATTGTACTGAACTCTGCTGTTCTGTACTGTGGAATACTTTTTTATTTACTTTACTTTACTGTACTTGACTATACTGTTCTCTACTGTCCTCTACTGTACTGTACAGAACTGTGCCATCCAAACTTTTGAAACATATAAACTCAGCAAGAAAATAAATGTCCTCTAACTGTCAACTGCGTTTATTTTCAGCAAACTTAACATGTGTAAATATTTGTATGAACATAACAAGATTCAACAACCGAGACATAAACTGAACAAGTTCCTCAGACATGTGACTAACAGAAATGGAATAATGGGTCAAAATCAAAAGTAACAGTCAGTGTCTGGTGTGGCCACCAGCTGCATTAAGTACTGCAGTGCATCTCCTCCTCATGGACTGCACCAGATTTGCCAGTTCTTGCTGTGAGATGTTACCTCACTCTTCCACCAAGGCACCTGCAAGTTCTCTGACATTTCTGGGGGAAATGGCCCTAGCCCTCACCCATCCGATCCAACAGGTCCCAGAAGTGCTCAATGGGATTGAGATGGGATTGGGTCTTCGCTGGCCATGGCAGAACACTGACATTCCTGTCTTGCAGGAAATCACACACAGAACGAGCAGTATGGCTGGTGCCATTGTCATGCTGGAGGGTCATGTCAGAAAGAGCCTGCAGGAAAGGTACCATATGAGGGAGGAGGATGTCTTCCCTGTAACACACAGTGTTGAGATTGCCTGCAATGACAACAAGCTCAGTCCAATGATGCTCTGGCACACCACCCCAGACCATGATGGACCCTCCACCTCCAAATCGACCCCGCTCCAGAGTACAGGCCTCGGTGTAACGCTCATTCCTTCGATGATAAATGCGAAGTCGACCATCACCCCTGGTGAGACAAAACCGTGACTCGTCAGTGAAGAGCACTTTTTGCCAGTCCGGTCTGGTCCAGGGTTGGGTTTGTGGGTTTCGGCCCATAGGTGACATTGTTGCCGGTGATATCTGGTGAGGACCTACAATACAACAGGCCTACAAGCCTTCAGTCCAGCCTCTCTCAGCCTATTGCAGACAGTCTGAGCACTGATGGAGGGATTGTGCATTCCTGGTGTAACTCAGGCAGTTGTTGTTGCCATTCCTGTACCTGTCCCACAGGTGTGATGTTCGGATGTATCGATCCTGTGCAGGTATTTTTACACGTGGTCTGCCACTGCGAGGATGATCATCTGTCCATCCTGTCTCCCTGTAGCGCTGTCTTAGGTGTCTCACAGTAAGGACATTGCAATTTATTGCCCTGGCCACATCTGCAGTCCTTATGCCTCCTTGCAGCATGCCTAAGGCATTTTCACACAGATGAGTAGGGACTCTGGGCATTTTTCTTTTTGTGTTTTTCTAAGTCAGTAGAAAGGCCTCTTTAGTGTCCTAAGATTTCATAACTGTGACCTTAATTGGCTACCGTCTGTAAGCTGTTAGTGTCTTAACGACCGTTCCACAGGTGCATGTTCATTAATTGTTTATGGTTCATTGAACAATCATGCGAAACAGTGTTTAAATCCTTTATAATGAAGATCTGTGAAGTTATTTGGATTTTTACGAATTATCTTTGAAAGACAGGGTCCTGACAAAGGGATGTTTCATTTTATATTATTTATATCTACTGTATTGAAAGGTTCAGAACCAATCATGGACTTCTATGTTTTAGCCAAGTCTGTGGACGTTGAAATTATGGCGGGACCGGACCTAAAAATATCAACTACTTGTTCACGCCATGGACATCCAATGTCAGTTGGTGCTCAGTGGGTGTATATCCTGGTTACAGTAAATGGAAAGAGGGTAGGTGTCATGGTAGGTGTCAGTAAGAAGGTGAAAAAGGTGAAATTAACTGGAGATGGAGAGGGAGAGAGAGACCAGACTGTTTTCACATTCTTGTTTTGACCACCAGATGACAGAAAGAGAAATAAATCAGTTATGACTGAACATAACAGTATGCCAGTGAGGAAAGTAGCAGGTGCCCCATCTGTGGTTTGTGACTACGATGATTTTCCATTGTAGCCAATTCAATTGAAGTAATTCCATTAGTGATTTGGTAACAGAATTACGAGTTGAATTATTTAATAATTAATAAACAAAACTGATATCAGTAAAAACACCATAACTAATTGATAGGTCTACCTTTACTTGTTACTTCTGTGGTTACTTTCATTATCCTCCCTTCTCATGAGGTAGAGAAATTAGAAAATATCGTAAAGATTTTTGTAAATGGAACTACAAGGCACAGGGCTGTTTCTTAAACTTACAAAAGGCAAATAATGTATCTAAAACTAAATATGTGTTGATATTACACTGAACAAAAATATAAACGCAACGTGTAAAGTGTTGGTCATGTGTCATGAGCTGAAATATAAGATCCCAGACATTTTCCATACTCACAAAAAGCTTATTTCTCAAAAATGTGCACAAATTTGTTTACATTAGTGAGCATTTCTCCTTTGCCAAGATAAACCATCAACCTGACAGGTGTGGCATATCAAGAAGCTGATTAAACAGCATGATCATTACACTGGTTCCCCTTGTGCTGGGGACAGTAGAAGGCAACTCTAAAATGTGCAGTTTTGTCACAAGATGTCTCAAGTTTTGAGGGAGCATGCAATTGGAATGCTGACTGCAGGAATGTCCACCAGAGCTGTTGCCAGATAATTTATTGTTAATTTCTCTCATTAGCCACCTCCAACGTCATTTTAGATCATTTGGCAGTATGTCCAACCGGCCTCACAACAGCAGACCACATCTTGTTTCTTCACCTGCGGGATTGTCTGAGACCAGCCACCCGGTCAGCTGATGAAACCGTGGGTTTGCACAACTGAATAATCTTTACACAAATGTTCAGAAACTTTCTCAAGGAAGCTCAACGGTGTGCTCATCGTCCTCACCAGGGTCTTGACCTGACTCCAGTTCGGCGTCGTAACCGACTTCAGTGGGAATATGCTCACCTTCGATGGCCACTAGCACGCTGGAGAAGTGGGCTCTTCAGGATGAATCCCGGTTACAACTGTACCGGGCAGATGGCAGACAGAGTGTATGACATCGCAAACGTTTTGCTGATTTCAACATTGTGAACTGAGTGCCCCATGGTGGCGGTGGGGTTATGGTATGGGCAGGCATAAGCTACGGACAATGAACACAATTGCATTTAATCAATGGCAATTTCAATGCAGAGGCCCATTGTCGTACCATTCATCTGCCGCCATCACCTCATGTTTCAGCATGATAATGCATGGCCCCATATCGAAGGATCTGTACACAATTCCTGGAAGCTCTTAATGTCCCAGTTCTTTTTTGGCCGGCATTCTCACCAGACATGTCACTCATTGAGCATGTTTGGGATGCTCTGCAACAACGTGTTCCAGTTCTCACCAATATCCAGTAACTTCGCACAGCCATTGAAGAGGAGTGGGACAACAATCAACAGGTCACAATCAACAGCCTGATCAAGTCAATGCGAAGGAGATGTGTCACACTGCATGAGGCAAATGGTGGTCACACCAGATACTGACTGGTTTTCTGATCCACATGTCCCAGTCATGTGAAATCGATAGATTAGGGCCTTATTAATTTACTTCAATTGACTGATTTCCTTTTATGAACAGTAACTCAGTAAAATCTTTGAAATCGTTGCATTTTTTTGTATATACTTTTGTTCAATGTAGTTGGCAATTTTTTAAAATTATTTAATTTTTTAACCTTTATTTTACTAGGCAAGTCAGTTAAGAACAAATTCTTATTATCAACATTATTGTGTTTTGATGTATTTCTAGTACCTTTTAAAACTTTTCTGGTAGATGGTATCTAAGAACCCTTTTCCATCTGTTTGGCCAGTAATCAAAGCCTTTGCTTATTCCTTATTTTGAGGATGGATAATGGTTAATATATACTATATGCCTTAATGTCTCAAAAATATAGACTCAGCTTTCATTTGACACCCAATTTGACATGCTTCTGTGACTTCACATATTGGTGCTCATGGATCCTTTTACTGTATATGGAAATGCCCATGCTGAGAAACACCAACAGTTACCCCAACTGGTGAATTTCATGCTAATGTGCATTAATGGAGTGACATTGTTCACTTCAGCCACAAAATGTCAAACATTTTAAAGGCTACCCTTTTCCAACAACAGCAAAAATCCACTTTCTGCTCGAATGGATTAAACAAATAGTATAATTCTCAGAGATAGAACGGGAAATAGACTTGTTGAACACTGAGCACAGATCATTTGCTTTCCAAATACACCAAGATTTCCAAGCCAAGTAAGTTGCTCTAGAGAGGTCACCACTGCCGCAGGACCTGAATCCAAATGAGATGGTTACGTTGTGTTCATTTCAGCATACAGCAGTTATCTGCTGGATGAAGGACAGATCTTGGTATATAACCAATGATGGGCTTCCACTGACATATTCTGTGGTAATTAGTTTTGAACTGTGAGCAATATGGCAATTGACTTGTAGAGGTGCATGTTGATACCGGGGAGAGGGGAAAGGTCTGACACTAGCTTGTTTGTTGTTTGATCAAGCAGGCTTGTAGCAGGTGGACCATGGACTCAAAGCCTGGACTGTGTGTGAAACTATTGTAAATTAAGACTTTAAAGGTCAGATGCAGCCGTTTTTATCTCAATACCATATCATTTCTGGGCAACATATGTCGTTGTTGGGTTTGGAGCTTGCAATAAAAGCATTTCTCTGTTCTTGGGTGCATGAACTTGAAATGTAACAATGTAGTTAGTACCTTGTGATCGTTTTCAATTACAATGGACAAAAATAAACAAAAATAGCTTCTTAGCAAAGAGCAATTTCTCAAGCAATAATTTTTCTAGGACTGTCTGCAACTGGTCTGAGGAAGGGAAAACTGAAAACTAGCTGATGTTGGCAGAGAGGTTTGGAACTCTCTTTCTTATTGGTCTATTAACTTGTTTTCCGCCTGGTGATGCCACTAGGCAGGCCAAAACTCCATCCCACCAAAACAGGATGCAATTTCAGGCGGTCATTTCAAACAGCTCTTACACTAAAAGGGCATTATCAAAATGTTCACAATTTCACAGTATTATTCCAACCACATAGCGTGGAAATATACAGTAAGATCCAAAAGTATTAGGACAGTGACACATGTTTTTGTTGCTTTGGCTCTGTACTCCAGCACTTTGAATTTGAAATGATTCAATGACTATGAGGTTAAAGGGCAGACTGTCTTTAATTTGAGGGTATTTACATCCATATCTGGTAAACTGTTTAGAAATTACAGCCCGTTTTGTACATTATCCTCACATTTTAGGGGACCAACCATTGAATAATTTCAAATACAAAGTGCTGGAGTACAGAGCCAAAACAAAAAAATGTGTCACTGCATACAGGACAATAATGTTTTGACCGCATTGGGACTTAAAAAAAAAAATTGGTTTATCGATTACACTGTACAGTATTGTGCATGGACTCACTGCCAACAAGCATCAGGCAGTTGATTGTGCACAACAAAATATGCAGCCACGGTGTTTGATCCTAGTTGACTGGCATGTTGGATGATGGACGGGGGTGGCATTGCTTGCACTACTTTCAGGCAGATTATAAAAATGCAATAGAATGGAAAATAGCTTGAAGCTGAATATTGTGGAGGAACAAAATAACCCTTTGCATATCTGATGTAGCACGAGGTAGAAATGGCATATATCAACCACTGAAAACATACATTAATTTGATGTTTGTACTGTAGGTTTTATCTTGTTAAAGGTAAGCCCATGACACTTTGTGTTACTATTTTGACATAATGGTACGGTATGACAAGTATCAATACATTTGTTTGTAGAGAATATCTGCTAGGATTTATCCCAATCAATCTGTTTTATTCTTCTCAGTGTGGAACAACGAAGCACTGCTCTCTTGTCTCCAATTTGCATTTTGATAATATAGTATGTTTCCTTTTTTAGGATGTTGCACTGGGGCTTCTCAATATATGCCAGGGTCCTTAGAGAGAGGAAATACAGATCTGCTCTCTGCCTCCCTCTCTCTTTGCCTCCATCTCTCTGCCACCCTCTCTCCCTCTCTCTCTCTCTCTCTCTCTCTCTCTCTCTGTCTATGTGTTCTCTTCCCCTCTCCCCTTCTCTAAACTCATTGTTCTCAAAGTCTTCCCATTAGGGTTCCCTGAAGCAGATCCACAGCTTTGGCTACCAAGAAAACATTGGCTATTTCTTACTCATCCACATATTTTCGAGAAAATTCATAAAGTATTTATCAGAACAATGTCTTCCTTTCTCTCTCCCTTCCTCGTGAGAACCATTTGTACAGCTACTTACTCAGTATCGGCTCAGTATACAGCTTTTACTCTCATCGATCCAGGCATTTAAAATCCAACATCAAAAGCATGCTTTGGATCTTGTAAGCACAACCGCAGCAACGTATACTTGGAATATATTGGTCATAAAATAAATTTGATATTTAATAAGAAGAAAGCAGGAGGTTTATGAAAGACAGCATCACTCAATGGAATTGGCTAACCATCAGAAATGACACAATCTAAGTATGTAGTACTCCCAATGCCATCTACTGTAGCTGTCTTTGGCAAAACCAGAATCAAATACCTCAACAACACAGGCCTAAACATGACAGTGACACTTGGCCATGACGGTATAGCCCTCTCTAGAGGCAACAGCAGGTATTCAGTTGTTTCAAATATTTTACTGCTATAATGAGGTTATCCATCAAGAAGCGTTGAAAGAAGTCTGCTCACGTGAGGATTCTTCCACTAAAAAATGTTACCACATACTTTTCTTTTCTAGGGTAAACACCATCTGATAATTAATCAGTATTTTATAAGAGCGTTCCAGTGGTAAAGAATCACATAACCCACAATATCCCTGCCTGTTATTGTCTCATGGCCATTTTCTGCATAACAATAGTTCTGACCTTCAGTTTGACTCCTTTAGCTGCAGTAGAGGAGATGTCTGGTCACGCTTCAAACTAAAATGGAGACATCTGAATTGGATAATTACAAGGTGCACTTTGCTTTTGCAAAGGAATCTAATTCCAATGGTGATGGGACAGCAGTAAAAATGTCATTCAGGATTCAGAGGACTCTTAAAGTGATAATTTCTCACTTGAATAGGCATAGTGCAATGGCAAAGATGTCTTTATGCACACACACACACACACACACACACACACACACACACACACACACACACACACACACACACACACACACACACACACACACACACACACACACACACACACACACACACACACACACACACACACACACACACACACACACACACACTCACCCACTCTGCTACCGGTAGGTATCTTTGGAGGAATTCGTTTTATGTGCTCTTTTTTGATGACAGACCAATATAAACCATAGTTAATTAAAGAGTGGAATGACATTTTCAGAGAAACGTGAGTATAAGTACAATGCACACATGAGTGTGTGTTGTCTCTCTCTCTGTGTGTGTGTGTGTGTGTGTGTGTGTGTGTGTGTGTGTGTGTGTGTGTGTGTGTGTGTGTGTGTGTGTGTGTGTGTGTGTGTGTGTGTGAACTAGATGACTGCAAGAATCTTTTCCTCATGGCAGCTCATAATATTTTAGCACCTTGCTATAAGGTCAGTAATACAGAGATATAGAACGGGAAGCCCTGGGCTTGGTCTCAGAACTCTGACTTACCGGTAGTTATTTTTGGAGGAATGAGTTTTATGAGCTCCTTTTTGGTGGCAGACCAATAAAAAACCATAGTTAATTAAAGAGGGGAATGACATTTTCAGAGAAACGTGAGTATAAGTACAAAGTGCACATGAGTGTGTGTGTGTGTGTGTGTGTGTGTGTGTGTGTGTGTGTGTGTGTGTGTGTGTGTGTGTGTGTGTGTGTGTGTGTGTGTGTGTGTGTGTGTGTGTGTGTGCGTGTGTGCGTGCGTGTGTGTGTGTGTACGAGGGGTGATAAATGCCATAAATTAACCGCTGAACATGTGAACATCTGCATGTGTGAATGTGTGAACCTGTGTTTTTTATTTAATTCTTTGGTATTATTGTTATAATAACATTTTTTTGTTGAAGGTGTGAATTGTGTGTGTGAATGTGTGTTTTTATATATATATATACTTTAATTTTTACCATTCAACCAAGTTTATTTATAACAATACAATGCGTAAAAGTATGATTAATTCAGTTCCAAACAGTTGCTTTAATGGAATTCACTCCAAAATGTAATAGCCACTGTACTATCAGGACCTCAGCACTGTTTATCATCTGTCAAGGTGGGGCTATAATGCCTGTACTGTATACAGTACAAACACAACACGTCAACCAAATTATAACATTGTTCATTGGGTCTACATTAATTAGGTTAAATGTAAAAAAAATCATTGACCTGTCAGTTATTTCATGTTAGGCTATTACATAAGCTATAAAGTGTGTGTGTGTGTGTGTGTGTGTGTGTGTGTGTGTGTGTGTGTGTGTGTGTGTGTGTGTGTGTGTGTGTGAGTGTGTGTGTGTGTGTGTGTGTGTGTGTGTGTGTGTGTGTGTGTGTGTGTGTGTGTGTACGAGGGGTGATAAATGCCATAAATGAACCGTTGAACATGTGAACATCTGCATGGGTGCTGTCTGAATCGCTGTGTCTCCAGCTCGCCTAGCTTCCCACTGGTCCCAATGATCACTCGGCTACGCATGCCTCTCCCTAATGTCAATATGTCTTGTCCATTGCTGTTTTGGTTAGTGATTATTGTCTTATTTCACTGTAGAGCCTCCAGCCCTGTTCAATATGCCTTAGCTAGCCCTTTTGTTTCACCTCCCACACATGCGGTGACCTCACCTGGTCTAAATGATGTCTCTAGAGACAAAACCTCTCTCATCGTTACTCAGTGCCTAGGTTAACCTCCACTGTATTCACATCCTACCATACCCTTGTCTGTACATTACGCCCAGAAACCTGCTCCTTTTACTCTCTGTTCCGAACACACTAGACAGCCAGTTATTATAGCCTTTAGCCGTACCCGTATCCTACTCATCCTCTGTTTCTCTGGTGATGTAGAGGTTAATCCAGGCCCTGCAGTGCCTAGCTCCACTCCCATTCCCGAGGCGCTCTCATTTGTTGACTTCTGTAACTGTAAAAGCCTTGGTTTCATACATGTTACTATTAGAAGCCTCCTCCCTATATTGTTGCTTTTAGCACTCTGCCAATCCGGATGCCTGAATCCTGGCTTAGGAAGGCCACCAAAAATCCTGAAATTTCCATCCTTAACTATAACATTTTCCGACAAGATAGAACTGCCAAAGTGGGCGGAGTTGCAATCTACTGCAGAGATAGCCTGCAGAGTTCTATCATACTATCCAGGTCTGTGCCCAAACAATTTGAGCTTCTACTTCTAAGAATCCACCTTTCCAGAAACAAGTCTCTCACCATTGCCGCTTATTATAGACCACCTTCTGCCTCCAGCTGTGCCCTGGACACCATATGTGAATAGATTTCCCCCATCTATCTTCAGAGCTCGTACTGTTAGGTGACCTAAACTGGAGCGTTTAAGGAGCGTTGTTTTTTCTTTCTTCCGTGAGTAAATGTGTTCTCTTTTGTCATGGGTGTTTATTTGGTATTGTACCTGACCCTATTGTTGTGGACTTGCCTATTAAAAGATCCTACTTGGACATCTCTGCTCTCCTGCGCTTGACTCCTTCACCTACCTCCTAATACAATAATGCAACAATAAAGCTCTTGGTTCACTCCAGACCTGGCTGCCCTTGGCCAGCACAAAACATCCTGTGGCATACTGCATTAGCATCGAATAGCCCCTAAGATATGCAACTTTTCAGGGAAGTTAGGAACCAATATACACAGGCAGTTAGGAAAGCGAAGGCTAGCTTTTTCAAACAGAAATTTGCATCCTGTAGCACAAACTCAAAAAAGTTCTGGGACACTGTAAAGTCCATGGAGAATAAGAGCACCTACTCTCAGCTGCCCACTGCACTAAGGCTAGGAAACACTGTCACTACCGATAAATCTACAATAATTGAGAATTTCAATTTAAAACATTCTGCGGCTGGCCATGCTTACCACCTGGCTACCCCTACCCCGGTCAACGGCCCTGCACCCCCCACAGCAACTTGCCCAAACCTCCTCCATTTCTCCTTCACCCAAATCCAGGTAGCTGATGTTCTGAAAGAGTTGCAATATTTGGACCCTACAAATCAGCTGGGCTAGACAATCTGGACCCTCTCTTTCTAAAATTATCCACCACAATTGTGGCAACCCCTATTACTAGCCTGTTCAACCTCTCTTTCGTATTTTCGGAGATCTCCAAAGATTGGAAAGCTGCCACGGTCATCCCCCTTTTCAAAGGGGTAGACACTCTAGACCCAAACTGTTAAGGTCTTCGAAAGCCAAGTTAACAAACAGATCACCGACCATTTTGAATCCCACCGTACCTTCTCCGCTATGCAATCTGATTTCCAAGCTGATCATAGGTGCACCTCAACCACGCTCAAGGTCCTAAATGATATCATAACCGCCATCGATAAAAGACAATACTGTGCAGCCGTATTCATCGACCTGGCCAAGGCTTTCGACGTCAATCCCCACATTCTTATCGGCGGACTCAACCAACTACTTCCCAGACAGAGTTCAGTGTGTCAAATCGGAGGGCCTGTTGTCCGGACCTCTGGCAGTCTCTATGGGGATGCCACAGGGTTCAATTCTTGGGCCGACTCTTTTCTCTGTGTACATCGATGATGTCACTCTTGCTGCTGGTGATTCTTTGATCCACCTCTATGCACCATTCTGTATACGTCTGGACCTTCTTTGGACACTATTAACTAACCTCCAAACGAGCTTCAATGCCATACAACTCTCCTTCTGTGGCCTCCAACTGCTCTTAAACGCAAGTAAAACTAAATGCATGCTCTTCAACTGATCGCTGCCCACACCTGCCCGCCCATCCAGCATCACTACTCTGGACGGTTCTGACTTAGAATATGTGAACAATTGCAAATACCTAGGTGTCTGGTTATACTGTAAACTCTCCTTCCAGACTCACATTAAGCATCTCCAATCGAAAATTAAATCTAGAATCGGCTTCCGATTTCGCAACAAAGCCTCCTTCACTCATGCTGCCAAATATACCCTCCTAAAACTGACCATCCTACCGATCCTTGACTTCGGCGATGTCATTTACAAAATAGCATCCAACACTCTACTCAGCAAATTGGATGCAGTCTATCACAGTGCCATCCGTTTTGTCACCAAAGCCCCATATACTTCCCACCACTGCGACCTATATGCTCTCATTGGCTGGCCCACGAGAGCCAACCAACGAAAGCCCCGCCTTATCTCAGCTCACTGGTCACCATAGCAGCACCCACCTGTATCACTCGCTCCAGCAGGGATATTTCACTGGTCACCCCCAAAGCCTATTCCTCCTTTGGCTACCTTTCCTTCCAGTTCTCTGCTGCCAATGACTGGAACGAATTGCAAAAATCACTGAAGCTGGAGACTCATATCTCCCTCACTAACTTTAAACATCAGCTGTCAGAGCAGCTCACAGATCATTTCACCAGTACATAGCCCATCTGCAAATAGCCCATCCACTTACCTCGTCCTCATATTGTTATTTTTTCCTTCTCCTTTGCACCCCAGTATCTCTACTTGCACATTCATCTTCTGCGCATCTATTACTCCAGTGTTTAATTGCTAAATTGTCATTACTTCGCTACTACAGCCTATTTTTTGCCTTACCTCCCTAATCTTACCTCATTTGCACACACTGTATATAGATTTTTTTCTATTGTGTTATTGACTGTAACCTTGTTTATTCCATGTGTAACTCTGTGTTGTTATTTTTTGTCGCACTGCTTGCTTTATCTTGGCCAGGTCGCAGTTTTAAATGAGAACTTGTTCTCAGCTGGCCTACCTGGTTAAATGAAGGTGAAATAAAAAAATAAAAAATAATTTAAAAAAGTGGGAACATATAGCAACATTCAATCAGACTTGTGAGTTAAAACATGTTTGAATCTTTCTCCTTCTTGGTGTCTTCACATATATGGACACATTTATTTTTGGAGGATTGAGCTTTATGAGCTCCTTTTTGGTGGAAGACCAATAGAAACCATAGTTAAATAAAGAGTGAAATTACATTTTCAGAGAAGTGTGTGTTGTCTTGAATGTTTGTATGTGTGTGTTTGTGTGTGTTTGTGTGTATGTATGTGTGTGTATGAGGGGTGATAAATGCCACAAATGAACCGTTGAACGTGTGAACACGTGAATGTGTGAAAGTGTATTTTTTAAACTTGAAAGTGTGACTTGCACGCCAGCAATCCCAGTTGATTGGTGTGTGTCACCAGCAAATCACCCCCACACTATAGCACCTCCTCCTCCATGCATAACAGTGGGAACTATACATGCAGAGATCATGTGTTCACTTACTCTGCGTCTCACAAAGACATGGCGGTTGGAACCAAAAATCTCCAGTTTCGACTCTACAGACCAAAGGACAGATTTCCACCAGTCTAATGTCCATTGCTCGTGTTTCTTGGCCCAAGCAAGTCCTTTAGTAGTGGTTTCTTTGCAGCAATTTGACCACGAAGGCCTGATTCACACAGTCTCCTCTGAACAGTTGATGTTGAGATGTGTCTGAGAGGTTAAGCATTTATTTTGGCTGCAAATTCTGAGGTTGGTAACTCTAATGACCTTATACTTTGCAGCAGAGGTAACTCTGAGACTTCCTTTCCTGTGGTGGTCCTCATGAGAGACAGTTGTATCATAGAGCTTGAAGGTTTTTGTGACTGCACTTGAAGAAACTTTCAAAGTTCTTGAAATGTTCCAGATTGACTATCCTTCATGTCTGAAAGTAATGATGGACTGTAGTTTCTTTTAGCTTATTTGAGCTGTTCATGCCATAACATGGAATTGGTATTTTACCAAATAGGGCTATCTTCTGTATACCACCTCTAACTTGTCACAACACAAATGATTGCCTCAAACGCATTAAGAAGGAAGGAAATTACACAAATGAACCTTTAACAAGGCACACCTGTTAATTGAAATGCATTCCAGATGAATACCTCATGAAGTTGGTTGAGAGAATGCCAAGAGTGTGCAAAGCTGTCATCAAGGCAAAAGGAGACAACTTTGAAGAATCTAAAATCAAAAATAAATGTTGATTTGTTTAACACTTTTTTGGTTACTACATGATTCCATATGTGTTATTTAATAGTTTTGCTGTCTTCACTATTATTTTACAATGTAGTAAAAATAAAGGAAACCCATTGAATGAGTAGGTGTGTCCAAACTTTTGACTGGTACTGTACATAGTGAACTCGTACATATTGTAAATATGAAAATAGAATACAGTCATTTAGAAATGTGACCAATCGCTTGCATGTCAATATCAGACTGGGAAGAATTGACGTTTGTGGCATCCCCCTATCTGCAAGCGTAACCAATGGCATTCCGCCTTATTGATAATGTAGGTACATTCAACCAACCAATAAAAATACATAAACATTGAACACATCTCTAAAATGTCAAGTGGAAACACAACATGCATAACTGAAGCTTATACTTTTATAACATATCTCTCTTATAATGTTATGCATGACTTATTTTATTCCCTGTCATCATCCAGGTATTTGCAGAAAGTTAACTTATTCCTATTTTATGAAAAACCCATTTAAGTTCTCAAATTAGTTATATCCATTTAACACTGCTCGACGAAATCATCAATGTAATAATAATTGAATTTCTAATCCCAAATTAGCAACAGAAATATATCAGGATACTCTTTGATTTGGCATTTGTTTCTCAACAAAACATGTTCATTTACCGAGCTGGATGCACATGACTCAGATTAACAAAGACTCTCCAACCAAACCAATCACTTCGATGCAAACAACAGTCACACTGTCCTCTGAGACAGAAGATGTGCACCAAAGGACTGTGCCGTCTCCTTATCAACGAGGGTCACCAAGCCCACCTATCACAAAGCTTTAAAGCTGAGGAGAACAGGGCTTAGATCTCCACGTGTGATGTGCACCTGCTCCTGCACAGGGAAGCTATTTTCTTTGAGACGGTCCCCATGGTCCCTCATTCATCAGTGGCAGCATGGGCTGAAACCACGGCCGCCTCGGACACCGTGGCCTTAACAGAAACAGTCACGCCTTATAATTTCCTTGAGATGATCCCCAATGCTGGAATCCAAGGGCATTTATGTTGTTGGTTTGCTATGGCACATATCTCTCTCTAAGGCAGAGCTGGGAATGGTGTGGGCTTATTAACTAGCAGGTTGTGGACTCCAAAAGATGTGCTGGAAGACTTTATTCATCATTGTGTGTGTGTGTGTGTGTGTGTGTGTGTGTGTGTGCGCGTGCGTGTGTGTCTGAGTTTGTGCCCCCTCAGATTTGACCTGTTTTATATTTTTCAGATGTTAAATCAATTACTAAACTTATTTTTTAAGCCCACATTTTATCATGATTATTTATTTAAAGATCTGTCAGTAAGTGGTTCCTTCTGAGGTGCACCATGGAGCAAAGATATGCTAGACAGGACATTAGATACTCTAGTGTGTGCAGATAGTATCATCAGTGGAGGAGGAAAGAAATGGTCAATGGACACGCAGCATTTGATTTGATTTTAGCTGCCGGTGATGGCAGGACTGTTTGTATGTTGGAGGTATGTTTGTAAATGAATTTGATCAAGCTATGTAGTCTATTCCTTCTTGATTAATAAATCAAATTAAAATGTTTTATTGTTTCTCTGTAATACAACCTGCAGAGGCTGAGGAGATTGCTGATGCTATTAGCATCATTGCTAAGACAAATTGACCTACAGAAGGGGTTTCTTACTGGGTTCAAATTGTCACAGCCTTTCACTATGCATAGATCAGATGAAAGTGACAAGCCCAGTCAGACAGACAGGTTGTCAACATTCAATGAGTCCAGAGTCACATTTAATGAAAGGTAACTGACAGACAGTGTGAAGGGGTGGCTGCTCTGCTTATTCACATATGATGCAATTCCAGGAGAAAAAAGTTAGCCACTCCACATACACACACACAAATGCAGGCATGTGCGCCCACATGCACAAATCTCAAGTGGGTTTTGTGTAAGCCTAGGCGGTTTCCATAAGAACAAATGTAAGTATTTCTACAAATGTCGATAGTGTAAGGGGTGCGTAACTGGTGGCAGGGAAGTCAGACACAGGAGAACAGAACTAGTTAATAGCCGGAGCAGCTTAATTGCAAAACCAACGGCATAAAGAAATAACCAACATGATTGGTGATGCCAACTGCCGAACGCCGCCCGAACAAGGAGAGGAACCGACTTCGGGGGAAGTTGTGACAGTAGTCCCCCTGGACGCGCGGCTCCAGCAGCGCGCCGTCACCGGCCTCGGGGACGACCCGGAGGGCGAGGTGCAGGGCGATCTGGACGGAGACGGTGGAACTCCCTCTGCATTGAAGGGTCCAACACGTCCTCCACCGGAACCCAGCATCTCTGCTCCGGACCGTACCCCTCCCAGTCTACGAGGTAGTGAAGGCCCCTCGCCCGACGCCTCGAATACCATACTGTTTGGATTGAATGGAGTACGCCGGGGCCCCCTCGATGTTCGGAGGGGGCGGAGGAACCTCCAGCACCTCAGACTCCTGGAGTGGGCCAGCCACCACCGGCCTGAGGAGAGACACATGGAACGAGGGGTTAATACGGTAATCGGGGGGAAGCTGTAACTTGTAACTCACCTCGTTCAGGGGCAGGTTTCGGGTCGAGAGCCAGACCCGGTCCCCCGGGGCGAACACCAGGGCCTCACTGCGGTGACGGTCAGCGCTGGCTTTCTGGCGCAGCACGGCGCGCTGAAGGTGAACATGAGAGGCGTCCCATGTCTCCTCCGCACGCCGGAACCAGTCTTCCACCGCAGGAGCCTCGGTCTGACTCTGATGACAAGAAGCCAGAACCGACTGATACCCCAGTATGCACTGGAAGGGGGAGAGGTTAGTGGAGGAGTGGCGGAGCGAGTTCTGGGCCATCTCTGCCCAGGGCACGAACGCCGCACACTCCCCCGGCCGGTCCTGGCAATAAGACCTCAGAAACCTACCCACATCCTGGTTAACTCTCTCCACCTGCCCATTACTCTCGGGGTGAAAACCCGAGGAAAGGCTGATCGGGACACCCAGACGTTCCATGAACGCCCTCCAGACCCTCGAAGTGAACTGGGGACCCCGATCAGACACTATGTCCTCAGGCACCCCGTAGTGCCAGAAGATGTGTGTAAACAAGGCCTCCGCAGTCTGTAGGGCCGTAGGGAGACCGGGCAGAGGGAGGAGATGGCAGGACACAGGAAAACGGTCCACCACGACCAGGATTATGGTGGTACCCTGTGAGGGAGGAAGATCAGTAAGGAAATCCACCGACAGGTGCGACCACGCCCTTTGTGGAACGGATAAGGGGCTTACCTCTAGGCAGGTGCCTAGGAGCCTTACACTGGGCACACACCGAGCAGGAGAAAACATAAACCCTCACATCCATAGCCAAAGTGGGCCGCCAGTACTTCCCACTCAGACAGTGCATCATCCGACCGATTCCTGGATGACCAGAGGAGGGTGACATGGGGGCCCAATAGATCAGCCGGTCACGGACAGCAGTCAGAATGTACAGACGCACAGCGGGACACTGGAGGGGAGTGGGCTCTGCACGTAGCACCTGCTCAATGTCCACGTCCAGCTCCCACACTACCGGCACCACCAGGCAGGAGGCCGGTAGTATGGGGGTGGGATCCATGGGCCGCTCCTCTGTGTCATACAGCCGGGACAGTGCGTCTGCATTAGCGTTCTGGGAACCTGGTCTCTAAAAAAGGGTGAAAACAAAACGGGTGAAAAACATGGCCCACCTTGCCTTGCGAGGGTTCAGTCACCTAGCAGCCCAGATGTACTCCAGATTGCGGTCATCAGTCCAGATGAGAAAAGGGCCCCTCAAATGTATAGCCCCCTCAAACCAATGTCTCCACACCTTCAAATCCTTGATGACAGCCAACAGCTCCCGGTCTCCCACGTCATTGTTTCGCTCCACCGGATCCACCTCCACTATGAACGCCAAAGAGGGATCTGGATGGGCCAGCACGGGAGCCGAGGTAAGCAGAGCCCTCAGGTGACCAAAAGCCCTGTTAATGGGCATACCCTAGAAACCGCTGCACCTCCTTTACCGTGGTGAGAGTTGGCCAATTACGCACAGCTGAAATGGTGTCACTCTCCATCTCCACCCCTGAGGTGGAAATGCGGTACCTTAGGAAAGAGACAGACTTTTAGATGAACAGGCATTTCTCAGCCTTGACGTACAGGTCATGCTCCAACAGATGACCAAGCACCCTGCGCACCAGGGACACATGCTCGGCGCGTGTAGTGAGGTATATCAGAATGTCATCAATATACACCACTACACCCAACGAGTGCATTTCCCTGAAAATCTCGATGCACACCCCATGCATTGACTCAATCGCTGTGGCTATGAGAGATAGAGGGTAACTGTACCTCACAGTGATCTGGTTTAGACCTTGATAGTCAATACACGGGCGCAGACCTCCCTCCTTCTTCTTCACAAAAAAGAAACTCGAGGAGGCAGGTGAAGTGGAGGACCGAATGTACCCCTGGCATATGTTTCCATAGTCACCGTCTCCGCCTGTGACAGGGGATACACTTGACTCCTGGGAAGTGCACCGTCTACCAGGAGATTTATCGCACAATCCCCCCTACGATGGGGTGGTAATTGAGTCGCCTTCTTTATGGAGAAGGTGAGAGCCAAAACGGCATAATCAGGGGGGATGCACACGGTGGAAACCTGGTCTGGACCTTCCACCGTAGTAGCACCAACGGAAACCCCTAAACATCTCCCCGAGCACTCTCGCGACCACCCCGTGAGAGCCCTCTGCCACGAAACAGTGGGGTCATGACAGGCTAACCATGGTAGGCCTAGCACCACAGGAAACGCAGGAGAGTCAATAAGAAAGAGACTGATTCTCTCTTGTGATCCCCCTGCGTCACCATGCCCACGATAGTGGTGGCCTCCCTAATCAACCCTGACCCTAATGGTCGACTGTCTAAGGCGTGAACAGGGAAGGGCACAGCCACGGGAACAATGGGGATCCATAAACTATGGGCGAACGATGTCACACCCTGACCTTAGTATTCTTTGTTTTTTCTTGTTATTTTGGTTAGGTCAGGGTGTGACATGGGTGATGTATGTGTTTTTGTATTGTCTAGGGTTTTTTGTATTTTTATGGGGCTGTTTCTCTTCTAGGTTTATTGTATGTCTAGGGTTGCCTAGATTGGTTCTCAATTAGAGGCAGCTGTCTATCGTTGTCTCTGATTGGGAACCATATTTAGGCAGCCATATTCTGTGGTACTTTGTGATTGATTGTTTCCGTGTCTGTGTTTGTTTCACCACACGGTACTGTTTCGGTTTTTCACGTTTCATTTATTGTTTTGTACTGTTTCAGTTTTTCATTAAAATCTATTATGGCACTTACCACGCTGCATTTTGGTCCGATCCCTCCTACACCTTCCGACGAAGAGGAAGAGGAGGAAATCAGCCGTGACAGTAACGATGACATGAACATGTGTTGGGGTTGACATCCATACAAGCATTATAATCTTACCTCAACATAGTGTGAAATACACATATAGACAATAGGCTAAATCTACTGGGTGGCATTGAGGATATTTTCCCCATGCATTTCCATTGCAATTCCATTGTTTTGGGGGCTAATTCGATTGACCTCTTTACCGAATCTATAGTTGTGTTAAAGATCTCAGTAAGAGTTGGCAGTTGACAGATAGCAAAGTAAACTTTTAAGCATGGTTACATTCTATTCTGTTGAGGCTGAATACTGAAATCCCCAGTTTATGATAAATATTTAGTATTTGGTATTTTATTAGGATCCCCATTAGCTGTTGCAAAAGCAGCAGCTACCCTTTCCTGGGGTCCACACAAAACATGAAACATAATTTTATTTTTATTTTACCTCAACTGTTTAAAGCAATACCTCGTGAACACATAAATATGTTCAAATCAAATCAAATCAAATTTATTTATATAGCCCTTCGTACATCAGCTGATATCTCAAAGTGCTGTACAGAAACCCAGCTAGAGAGGAACCCAGAACATTTCAAGATGTTCTGACCAGCATGGTCCAGAACACAAAACATGAAACATAATTTTATTTTTATTTTACCTCAACTGTTTAAAGCAATACCTCGTGAACACATAAATATGTTCCTCTAGGTCTTGCTTTTGTGCTTCATGGTCTTGCTTTATTTGATTTTGTGTAAAGGTGTACAATTATGCAATATTCTGCTCTGCACTAAATATTGGAGCATGTGTATGTATATCAGATTGCCTTGCTGATACTACAACCGTTTGTCCCTTGTCCCTTACGCTAGCTAGTGTACCATTTCTCCCTACTAGCTAGCTACTTCTAGCTTATGTTGTTGTTGGCTAGCTGTTCATGGCTTTTTGTTACATTTAATACACATGCCTCTTCTATAATTTGATTGTACTGTTATACAAACGGTTGTTGCACAAACAATGCATGGGTGTATATTTAGTGGTTTTGCAAACCACCATCTTTAGTAATAAACTAGCTAACTAGTTAGCTAACATACCCAGTTCAAACCCTGATACGCCATACATACACACCTAGTAAGACATACATTTATGCAGGCAATTAGCTAGTAAAGTAGATTTTTCTAGATATTGTTGAATTGAATGTAACACTTTTGCATTCTCTCTGACATACAGATTTACCACCCAGCACAATGTGTCTGTGCAATGTCAAAGAGCACGAACACCCCAGCTAGCAATGAGGAATCGGCCCAGAAGCGGCCCTCTTCCGAGGGGGCGAAACTGATTGAATGGGCATGGAATCATTTGTCGGACTCGGCCCGGAATGAAAATTAATGACTGCCCAGATTCGGCCCAAGTACCTCCGGCCGTTTCCATCTACCGGAATTCAGCCGAATTTGCCGGCATCTTACCAGAATCCCCATAGACGTGGCCCGATGCAAATGTAAATACATGTATTTTGTAGTAGTTTCTGTGTAACACTAGGTTTATTACTCCTGTATTAATCCTCGTCCTTGGAATACAAAGTGCATGCATGGCCCTATTACATGTTTCATGTTATATATTCGAGTCTAGAAGACTAGAATAAAAACAGATGTTGAATTCCACCCACCTGGATTAGAGTGGCTGCTATAGCCCCCGTAATTCAATTAATCACTGATTGCTGTACTACTTTGTTAGAACACTCAGTAATTTCACAAGACACCAAAAACAGTTTGTGGGAACTTCAATCAAGGTAAGTGATAAATGTCAAAGGTTGAAATTCCCCTTTACCATCTCTCAATCTGGGGTTGGTGGGGTTGGCGGGGTAAAGTTCAGATTTTATGTGATTTTACAGTGCCTTCAGAAAGGATTCACACCCCTTGACTTTTTCCACATTTTTGTTGTGTTACAGCCTGAATTTAAAATAGATGAAATGGAGATTTTTGACACTGGCTTACACACAATACCCCATAATGTCAAAGCAGAATGATGTTTTTAGAAATATTGACAAATATATTTTTTTAAAAATAAGCTGAAATGTCTTGAGTTAAAAAACATTCAACCTCTTTGTTATGGCAAACCTAAATATATTCAGGATTCAAATGTGCTTAACAAGTCACATAATAAGTTGCATGGACTCACTCTGTGTGCAATAATAGGGAAAGGGAAAGGGGGATACCTAGTCAGTTGTACAACTGAATCAGAGAGGTGCGGGTGGCTGCCTTAAATCAACATCCTAATAGTGTTTAACATGATTTTTGAATGACTACCTTATCTTAGTACCGCACACATACAATTATCTCAGTCGAGCAGTGAATTTTAAACACAGATTAAACCACGAAGACTAGGGAGCTTTTCCAATGCCTCGCAAAGAAGGGCACGTATTGGTAGATGGG
This sequence comes from Oncorhynchus nerka, assembly GCF_034236695.1. Taxonomy (NCBI): domain Eukaryota; kingdom Metazoa; phylum Chordata; class Actinopteri; order Salmoniformes; family Salmonidae; genus Oncorhynchus; species Oncorhynchus nerka. The sequence goes on from NC_088417.1 coordinate 74,903,646, forward strand.
TAAAGAAAATGATCAAATATATAGCTTTATATCAAAGGAATATCCCTTTGAGCATGGTGAAGTTATTAATTACACTTTGGATGGTGTATCAATACACACCGTCACCACAAATATACAGGCATCCCTTCTAACTCAGAGTAAGGAAACCGCTCAGGGATTTCACCATGAGGCCAATGGTGACGTTAAAATAGTTACAGAGTTTAATGGCTGTGATAGGAGAAAACTGAGGATGGATCAACAACGTTGTAGTTACTCCACAATACAAATCAAATCAAAGTTTATTTGTCACGTGCGCCGAATAAAACAGGTGTAGACCTTACAGTGAAATGCTTACTTACAGGCTCTAACCAACAGTGCAAAACAGGTATTATGTGAACAATAGGTAGTAAAGAAATAAAAACAACAGTAAAAAGGCAGTGAAAAATAACAGTAGTGAGGCTATATACAGTAGCGAGTCTATAACAGTAGCGAGGCTGCATACAGGCACCGGTTAGTCGGGCTGATTGAGGTAGTATGTACATGTAGATATAGTTAAGGTGATTATGCATATATGATGAACAGAGAGTAGCAGTAGCGTAAAATAGGGGTTGGGGGAGGCACAATGCAAATAGTCCGGGTAGCCATTTGATTACCTGTTCAGGAGTCTTATGGCTTGGGGTAAAAACAGTTGAGAAACCTTTTTGTCCTAGACTTGCCATGCGGTAGTAGAGAGAATAGTCTATGACTGGGGTGGCTGGGGTCTTTTAGGGCCTTCTCATTTTAAGGGCCTTCTTCTGACACCTCCTGGTGTAGAGGTCCTGGATGGCAGGCAGCTTAGCCCCGGTGATGTACTGGGCCATACGCACTACCCTCTGTAGTGCCTTGAGGTCGGAGGCTGAGCAATTGCCGTACCAGGCAGTGATGCAACCAGTCAGTCTCGATGATGCAGCTGTAGAACCTTTTGAGGATCTGAGGACCCATGCCAAATCTTTTTAGTTTCCTGAGGGGGAATAGGCTTTTACTGGCTCAAATAGCCATCCAATCAGCCTGTAACCAACCCTTAGTAAACTTTTGGGGAAAAAAGGTTTTATTTCCATTTCCCCCCCAATTTCGTGATTACGATCTAGTCTCACCCCTGCAACTCCCCAAAGGGCTAGGGAGAGGTGAAGGTCGAGTCATGCGTCCTCCGAAACACGACCCCTCAAGCCACGCTTCTTATCAACCGTTTGTTTTACTCAGAAGCCAGCTACACCAATGTGTCGGAGGAAACATCGTTCAAATAATGACTGAAGTCAGCCTGCAGGCACCTGGCCCGCCACAAGGAGTCACTAGAGCGCGATGAGTAAAGTAAAGCCCCCCCCGGCCAAACCCTCCCCTAACCTGGATGACGCTGGGCCAATTGTGAGCCACCCTATGGAATTCCTGGTCACGGCCGATTGTGACACATTCTGGGATCGAACCCCAGGCTGTATTGATGGCTCAACACTGCGATGCAGTGTCTTAGACCGCTGTGCCACTCAGGGGGCCCACAATGCTATTTTACAGTAAACAAATTTACAACAGACTTTCAGCATGCTTATAGGGAAGGACATTCAACAAGCACACCACTTGACTAATGATTGGCGGAGAGAATTTGGTAATATAAAGATTGTGGGGGCTGTTTTGTTATACTTCAGTGCGACTTTTGACATTATCGATCATAGTCTGCTGCTGAAAAAAGATATGTGAACCCTCTCCAACATGATCCAGGTAGAATCAGGAATTCCCCAGGGCAGCTGTTTAGGGCCCTTACTTTTTTCAATCTTTGCTAACAACATTTGAGTAAAGCCAGTGTGTCTATGTATGCGGATGACTCAAATTTCAGAATGGGTGGCAAGGAATAAGTCAGTCATAAATATTTCAAAAACTAAAATCAAAGTATATAGGACCTAAACATCAACTAAATCTTGGAATGATTAATGTGGAAATTGAGCAAGTTGTGGTGACTAAACTGCTTGGTAACACTGGATTGTAAAACTGTCATGATCAAAATAGATTGATACAACAGTAGCTAATATGGGGAGAAGTCTGTCCATAATAAAGCGCTGCTCTGCCGACTTAACAACACTATCAACAAGGCAGGTCCTACAGGCCCTAGTTTTATCGGACCTGGACTTCTGTTCAGTAGTGTCCATAAAAAGGGACTTTTTTTTTACACTTGGCTCAGAACAAGGCAGCACGGGGAGCTAGCATTAATCTCTCATGGCTCAAAGTGGAGGAGAGATTGATTTCATCGCTACTTGTTCTTGTAAGAGGTGTTGACAAGCTGAATGTACCAAGCTGTCTGTTTAAACTAGTAGCACACAGCTCGGACGCACATGCATACCCCACAAGACATACCAACAGAGGTCTCTTCACAATACCCAAGTTCAGAACAGACTATGGGAGTACTACATAGAGCCACAGTACTACATAGAGCCATGACTAAATGGAACTCAGGTAACTGATGCAAGCAGTAGAATCAGATTTTAAAAAACAGGTAAAAATACACCTTATGGAACAGCGGGGACTGTGAAGAGACACACACAAAGGTACAGACATACGCATACACACACAAGCGCTAGTACACACACTCTACACACACGTACATCATAATATTGTTTTATGGTGGTATAAATTTTGTATTGTAGATATATGATATGTAGTGGTGTAATAATGTTATTTGATGTGCTGTTTAACCTCTTCAACCTATGGGGGCGCTATGTCATTATTGGATAAAAACACGTGCCCGTTTTAAGCGCAATATTTTGTCACGAAAAGATGCTCGACTATGCATGGAATTGACAGCCTTGGAAAGACAAAACTCTGACGTTTCCAAAACAACAAAGATATTATCTGTGAGTGCCCCAGAACTAATGCTACAGGCGAAACCAAGATGAAGTTTCATACAGGAAATGCCCCAGATTCTGAAGGCGCTGTGTTCCAATGTCTCCTTATATGGCTGTGAATGCGCCAGGAATGAGCCTGCGCTTTCTGTCGTTTCCCCAAGGTGTCTGCAGCATTGTGACGTGTTTGTAGGCATATCATTGGAAGATTGACCATAAGAGACTACATTTACCTGGTGTCCCGCCCGGTGTCCTGTGTCGAAATTATTGCGTAATCTGTAGGTCCATGCGCGTTCCATTTCTTCAGAAGAGAAAGTCAACTGCCACGAAGGATTTTATCGTCGATAGATATGTGAAAAACACCTTGAGGATTGATTCTAAACATCGGTTTGCCATGTTTCTGTCGATATTATGGAGTTAATTTGGAAAAAAGTTCGCATTTTAATGACTTAATATTTTATTTAATTTTTTTCCTTACCCAAACGTGATGAACAAAACGGAGCGATTAGTCGACACAAATAATATTTTTTGTAAAAACTGAACATTTGCTATCTGAGAGTCTCCTCATTGAAAACATCCGAAGTTCTTCAAAGGTAAATGATTTTATTTGAATGCTTTTCTGGTTTTTGTGAAAATGTTGCATGCTGAAAGAGAGGCATAATCCTATGCTAGGCTTTCAATACTGTTACACAAATGCTTGTTTAGCTATGGTTCAAAAGCATATTTTGAAAATCTGAGATGACAGTGTTGCTTGCGTCCCAACTAGAGCTCTGGAAATGCAAATGCGCTACGCTAAATGCTAATAGTATTAGTTAAAACTCAAACGTTCATTAAAATACACATGCAGGGTATCGAATTAAAGCTACACTCGTTGTGAATCCAGGCAACAAGTCAGATTTTTAAAATGATTTTCGGCGAAAGCATGAGAAGCTATTATCTGATAGCATGCACCAATACACTACAACACAAAAGCCACGCAGGGGACGTAAACAAAATAATTAGCATTTTGGCGTTACACAAACCGCACAATAAAATAGAAAACAGTCCTTACCTTTCACCATCTTCTTTGTTGGCACTCCTAGATGTCCCATAAACACTATTGGGTCTTTATTTCGATTAAATCGGTCCATATAAAGCCTAGATATCGTTATATGTAGACTGTGTGATAAACGAAAAAAACATTGTTTCAAAACGTAACGTCATTTTTTAAAATTCAAAAAGTTGATGATAAACTTTCACAAAACACTTCGAAATACTTTTGTAATGCAACTTTAGGTATTAGTAAACGTTAATAAGCGATAAAATTCATCAGGAGGCGATGTAAAGATCATTAGCTGTCCGTCTGGAAAAATGTCCGGCTAGAAACTCAACGAAAATATCCGGTCCTAGACGTGAAGAAATATGGTGCCTCGCATGTGTTTGACCAAGAAAAAACTCGAAGGGAAATGACAAGACTCTAGACACCGTGTGGAAGCTTTAGGTACTGCAACCTCAGTCAATTAATTGTGGTTCACCTTTATCAATGGGTTCAAGTAGCGCATGGATATATTTTCCCATTTTCAGTGATCAGTTTTTCCTGTGCTTTTCGATGTAAATGCCGTTCTGGTAAAGCCACAGCAGTGATTTAACCAGTTTTATAAACGTCTGAGTGTTTTCTATCCACACAGACTAAGCAAATGCATATACTATATTCCTGGCATGAGTAGCAGGGCGCTGAAATGTTGCGCGATTTTTAACAGAATGTTCAAAAAAGTAGAGGGTCGACTTAAGAGGTTAACAAAAGGCTAAGCTTGAGAGCAAATAGATTAATTTCATTTCATTTGCGATTTTCATGAATAGTTAACGTTGTGTTATGCTAATGAGCTTGCGGATAGATTTACACAATCCTGGATACAGGTTTTTTTTCGTAGCTAAACGTGACGCAGAAAACGGAGCGATTTGTCCTAAACAAATAATCTTTCAGGAAAAACTGAACATTTGCTATCTGAGAGTCTCCTCATTGAAAACATCCGAAGTTCTTCAAAGGTAAATTATTTTATTTGAATGCTTTTCTGGTTTTTGTGAAAATGTTGCCTGCTGAATGCTAACGCTAAATGCTACGCTAAATGCTATGTTAGCTATCAATACTGTTACAAAATTCTTGTTTTACAATGGTTGAGAAGCATATTTTGAAAATCTGAGATGACAGTGTTGTTAACAAAAGGCTAAGCTTGAGAGCAAATAGATTAATTTCATTTCATTTGCGATTTTCATGAATAGTTAACGTTGCGTTATGGTAATGAGCTTGAGGCTGTAGTCACGATACCGGATCCGGGATGGCTCGACGCAAGAAGTTAATATTTTGTTACATATGTAATGTAAGTGCCTTAATGTGTCTGGACCCCAGGAAGAGTAGCTGTTGCCTTGGCAAATACAAACTTGAGCAGCTGCACAGCCAGCTTTACTTACATTAACGGGAAGGATGTGGGTGAACATGGACGGAGACAGTGGCAACCCATCATTCGCGAACAGCAACAAAATATACATGTTGAATTAATAAAACTGCATACAACATGGTCTCTTTTTCACTTTCTTGAGTAAGGCAGCTCCAAAATGCAGGTGTTTCAGCCTAGCTCAGTGCTTTCTGTGGAGTGGGGCAGCCAGAAGAAAATACAGAGCGTAGGCGTTGGTAATGTTCTCTGGCTGCGCCATGATTGGCTCAGTGTTCTGTCACTCATGGGGATATACGGGTAGAGCAAAAGAAATTCTAGCCCCTTCGGTGCTGCCGTAGACTTACATTAGAGGTGCCCATCCAAGAAGGCTCAAGGTCATTGGCCACAGATAAAATGATGTCAAATTATTATTCAACCATGCTGGTCATTTATGAACATTTGAACATCTTGGCCACGTTCTGTTATAATCTCCACCCGGCACAGCCAGAAGAGGACTGGCCACCCCACATATGCTCTCTCTAATTCTCTCTTTCTTTCTCTCTCTCTGAGGACCTGAGCCCTAGGACCGTGCCCCAGGACTACCTGACATGATGACTCCTTGCTGTCCCCAGTCCACCTGACTGTGCTGCTGCTCCAGTTTCAACTGTTCTGCCTTATTATTATTCGACCATGCTGGTCATTTATGAACATTTGAACATCTTGGTCATGTTCTGTTATAATCTCTACCCGGCACATATATATACACAGAGCGTAGGCGTTGGTAATGTTCTCTGGATGCGCCATGATTGGCTCAGTGTTCTGTCACTCATGGGGATATACGGGAAGAGCAAAAGAAATTCTAGCCCCTTCGGTGCTGCCGTAGACTTACATTAGAGGTGCCCATCCAAGAAGGCTCAAGGTCATTGGCCACAGATAAAATGATGTCAAATTATTATTCAACCATGCTGGTCATTTATGAACATTTGAACATCTTGGCCACGTTCTGTTATAATCTCCACCCGGCACAGCCAGAAGAGGACTGGCCACCCCACATATGCTTTCTCTAATTCTCTTTCTTTCTCTCTCTCTGAGGACCTGAGCCCTAGGACCGTGCCCCAGGACTACCTGACATGATGACTCCTTGCTGTCCCCAGTCCACCTGACTGTGCTGCTGCTCCAGTTTCAACTGTTCTGCCTTATTATTATTCGACCATGCTGGTCATTTATGAACATTTGAACATCTTGGTCATGTTCTGTTATAATCTCTACCCGGCACAGCCAGAAGAGGACTGGCCACCCCACATAGCCTGGTTCCTCTCTAGGTTTCTTCCTAGGTTTTGGCCTTTCTAGGGAGTTTTTCCTAGCCACCGTGCTTTTACACCTGCATTGTTTGCTGTTTGGGGTTTTAGGCTGGGTTTCTGTACAGCACTTTGAGATATCAGCTGATGTACGAAGGGCTATATAAATAAATTTGATTTGATTTGATTTGATTTGAAATCATGTTATATCTACCGTAGCTTTGATTGGACTGATCATGTCAACATCATACTTTCAAAATCTTAGCTAGCAAGATAGACAAGCAGTCATCAAGTCGGAAATCTACTGACAAATTGTTTTCAAACCTTGCCAATTGGAAATTGGACATAAACATTACACAACAAGTTGGATATTGCAAATTCAACAATGAGTAGCCCCGGTTTGATCCCAGTCTGTGTCACAGCCAGCCAGCCCATTAGGTAGTGCACAATTGGCCAAACATCGTCTGGGTTAGGGGAGGGTTTGGCCGGCCGGGTTGTCATCGTGTTCTAGTGACTCTTTGTGGCAGGCCAGTCGTCTGCAAACTGACTTTGGTCGTCAGTTCAACAGCATTTCCGGGTTAAGTGAGCAGTGTGTCAAGAAGCAGTGTGGCTTGGCTCTCGACCTTCCGTAGGGGAGTTGCAGCGATAAGACAAGAGCGTAACTACCAATTGGATATCACAAAAAAAGGGGGAAACGCCATGTGCCAAAAAGGTTTGAATACATTGTCAATGCTGTCAATCAAACATAACTTCTGCCACATTCAAGACAACTGGGAACTCGGATAAAACTATCTCCGACTGGGAAAATAATTTTAAACCGTCATCCAACTCGGAATTCCAAGTCGGAATTTTGGGCTTCTTTTAGAGCCCACAAGAAGGACCGCCGCGCCACCTTCCTGTTCAGGTGAACACAGCACAACAAGGTGAGTCCAAAAATCTATTGTATGATGCTGTATAAATGATGTAATGGTCACGTTCTTTCAAAATCGAACCCAGAAGCAGACCAGGACAAGGAGAGTAGGAAGAAGGTGAGTATTTATTTACAAGTGAATGGGTAGATATATCCAGGTGGCGTAGCGGGCAGTGGTGGTGAGTTGATGGGACTAAATAGGTGGATCCAATGGGGTAGCGGAATCCTCCGACGACCAGGCGGGAATGGGGTAAATGATCCGGGTGAGTAACTGAAGACAGAACAAACAGAGGTAAGTTTAAGGCAAGCAATACATAAAAAACAACAAAACAAATTCTATCCAACTTGAGGCTGATACTATGGCACAACATACTGTTCATGGCTAACGATCCGGCAGGGAATGGATGTCAGGTCAGAGCTTTTGAAGGGGAGAGGTGATGATCAGGACAGGTGTGCAGATTACTGATGGGATACAGGTGCGGGTGAACATCGATCTCCCAACAAGCTAATTTGCCCGGCAACCAGACAGGGTGCGTTCCAGGACACCGGAAACACACTCCAGGACAGAAACACAGGCAAACACAGACTCAGGAAGCGGGATTCGTGACAGTAATATGCCAGAGAGATGTGTATACTGTAGCCAAGAAAGTAATACTTAGTGTATGTTGTGTAGTAAGCTATTAGTTGCCCATGTGCCTTACCCTAATAATTTGTTCCTTTTCCTCCCTCATAACTTAGCCTACTGTTCTGATTTGATGGTGCACATGTAGCCTATTTATAGCCTGTTTTAGAGAAATATACTCATTGAATATTGTAAGGAGTTTCATTGTCTGCTTATATGCTCCACTTATTTACCCTACGGTTCTGACTTGGTGTACAGGGAGAACACTGTAAGAACGGCCCATGTTCTGAATTCTGTCGCTGTACATTTCAAAAGTGCTGAACAAATAGTTATATTGACTACATCTGTAATAACTGTAGCTTGCTCATTAATCTCTTAATCGAAATCACGGATTGCCTCATATGCCATAGCTTGTATATCTCAATTGTCAGTAGAAACCACATTTGTTTAAGTAAGTCAGCTAGTTGGTCACATTTTGATACATGTATTTCTTGTGAAAGAGATAGGCTAGAGCTATTATTTTTTCATCATACCATGTCATGGGCTAGTGAAAAGACAGACATGATTTTGTTTGAAATATATTTCAAGGTAATTGTATTCTGGAGAGACAAATAATAATGTTTTGTGGCAAAACGCTATATACAATCCACCCCAATTAACAGAACACCAATAGAAAAAGTATCCCGATTGGGTTTTAATCAGTTACATGTAGGGCTAATAAAATCAACCAGATGGCTCAAGATTGACTTCGAAATTGGACTTCTGTCCATGTATTGAGGACGTCGGGAAATGACTTCAAAACTGGCCACTAAGGGCAACAGTAAGTGCTATTACCATCAAGTAGGCGTAATTCCGGATCTGATGGTTGAGTGTTCAATCCCAGTGGTAGACACTTGTTTTTATTTTATTTTAACCCTATCCCAAACCTTAAGCCTTAAGGGGATACTTCAGGATTTTGGCATTGAAGATGTTTATCAATGTTTCTCCAAGTTAAGGGTCAAGGTTTTGGATATGGTTAAAACATAGATTTTAGGCATTAATTCCAAATGGTTAAGATATATTTCATGATTTTTGCAATGAAGCCCTTTATCTACTTCCCCAGAGTCAGATAAACTTGTGGATACCATTTCTATGTCTCTGCATACAGTATAAAGGAAGTTATACAGTGGGGCAAAAAAGTATTTAGTCAGCCACCAATTGTGCAAGTTCTCCCACTTAAAAAGATGAGAGAGGCCTGTAATTTTCATCATAGGTACACTTCAACTATGACAGACAAAATGAGGGGAAAAACTCCAGAAAATCACATTGTAGGATTTTTTAGGAATTTATTTGCAAATTATGGTGGAAAATAAGTATTTGGTCACCTACAAACAAGCAAGATTTCTGACTCTCACAGACCTGTAACTTCTTCTTTAAAAGGCTCCTCTGTCCTCCACTCAGTACCTGTATTAATGGCACCTGTTTGTACTTGTTATCAGTATAAAAGACACCTGTCCACAACCTCAAACAGTCACACTCCAAACTCCATTATGGCCAAGACCAAAGAGCTGCCAAAGGACACCAGAAACAAAATTGTAGACCTGCACCAGGCTGGGAAGACTGAATTTGCAATAGGTAAGCAGCTTAGTTTGAAGAAATCAACCGTGGGAGCAATTATTAGGAAATGGAAGACATACAAGACCACTTACAATCTCCCTTGATCTGGGGCTCCACGCAAGATCTCACCCCGTGGGGTCAAAATGATCACAAGAACGGTGAGCAAAAATCCCAGAACCACACGGGGGGACCTAGTGAATGACCTGCAGAGAGCTGGGACCAAAGTAACAAAGCCTACCATCAGTAACACACTACGCCACCAGGGACTCAAATCCTGCAGTGCCAGACGTGTCCCCCTGATTAAGCCAGGCCCGTCTGAAGTTTGCTAGAGAGCATTTGGATGATCCAGAAGAAGATTGGGAGAATGTCATATGGTCAGATTAAACCAAAATATAACTTTTTGGTAAAAACTCAACTCGTCGTGTTTGGAGGACAAAGAATGCTGAGTTGCATCCAAAGAACACCATACCCACTGTGAAGGACGGGGGTGGAAACATCATGCTTTGGGGCTGTTTTTCTGCAAAGGGACCAGGATGACTGATCCGTGTAAAGGAAAGAATGAATGGGGCCATGTATCGTGAGATTTTGAGTGAAGACCTCCTTCCATCAGCAAGGGCATTGAAGATGAAACGTGGCTGGGTCTTTCAGCATGACAATGATCCCAAACACACCGCCCGGGCAACGAAGGAGTGGCTTTGTAAGAAGCATTTCAAGGTCCTGGAGTGGCCTAGCCAGTCTCCAGATCTCAACCCCATAGAAAATCTTTGGAGGGAGTTGAAAGTCCGTGTTGCCCAGCAACAGCCCCAAAACATCACTGATCTGCATGGAGGAATGGGCCAAAATACCAGCAACAGTGTGTGAAAACCGTGTGAAGACTTACAGAAAACGTTTGACCTCTGTCATTGCCAGGGTATATAACAGAGTTTTGAGATAAACTTTTGTTATTGACCAAATACTTATTTTCCACCATAATTTGCTAATAAATTCATAAAAAATCCTACAATGTGATTTTCTGGATTTTTTTTCTCATTTTGTCTGTCATAGTTGAAGTGTACCTATGATGAAAATTACAGGCCTCTCTCATCTTTTTAAGTGGGAGAACTTGCACAATTAGTGGCTGACTAAATACTTTTTTGCCCCACTGTAGTTCATTTTGGGGTTCCCTTTTTGATATTCAAGCAACTTTTGGAACAATTTAATGGGGTTTTTGCTGTTTTTTTTTCATTAGGATAAATCAAGGGAAGCTTTTTTTAGTTTGATTATACATACTGTAGGGAAGGATTTAAGTAATAATAAGGACATTGAAAGTCTGTCGCAGTTCATTATTTTCCGATCAAGGATGGATTGATTCTTATTGTCAGAGTGACGCAGCCTGCTGTTTACAACCTCTGTATGTTTGCAGTCAGTAGCCTATTATTGGTTCCTGTCACTGGATTTTGCGTCTCTTCTTTTCATGAGCTTGTTTAGAAAGTTTACTCTTTCGGCCAACAGAAACAGATATCACAGGCTGTCGAAGGAATCCATAACCAAAAGGTCCGCCACACTCAAGAGCTCAAAGCTAACGTAACACAGTAGCCAGTGCGGGAACAGCTGGAAGTGACAGCTATTAATCACCTTATCTGGGCTTATAAACCAGAGGATAGCCGAAATGATTAAGATAATGCTTATTAGGTTTGGAAAAAAAGTGTGGGAAAATACAGTACCAGTCAAAAGTTTGGACACCAACTCATTCAAGGGTTTTTCTTTATTTGTACTATTTTCTACATTGTAGAATAACAGTGAAGACATCAAAACTATGAAATAACACATATGGAATCATGTAGTAACCAAAAAAGCGTTAAACAAATCAAAATAGATTTTAGGTTCTTCAAAGTAGCCACCCGTTGCCTTGATGACAGCTTTGCACACTCATGTAGTAACCAAAAAAGTGTTAAACAAAGTAAAAATCTATTTTAGGTTCTTCTAAGTAGCTACCCTTTGCTTTGATGACAGCTTTGCAGACTCTTGGCATTTTCTCAACCAGCATCACATGGAATGCTTTTCCAGCTGTCTTGAAGGAGCTCCCATATATGCTGAGCACTTGTTGGCTGCTTTTCCTTCACTCTGTGGTCCAACTCATCCTAAACCATCTCAATTGAGAAAGTCAGTTGTACAACTGAATGCATTCAACTGAAATGTGTCTTCCGCATTTAACACAACGCTCTAACCACTAGGCTACCCACCGCCTGGGATGAGGTTGGGTGATGTGCAGGACAGGTCATCTGATGCAGCACTCCATCACTCTCCTTCTTGGTCAAATAGCCCTTACACAGCCTGGAGGTGTGTTGGATCATTGTCCTCTTGAAAAACAAATGATAGTCCCACTATGCGCAAACCAGATGGGATGGCGTAGAGCTGCAGAATGCTGTGGTAGCCATGCTGGTTAAGTGTGCCTTGAATTCTAAATAAATCACTGACAGCGTCACCAGCAAAGCACCCCCATACCATCACACCTCCTCCTCCATGCTTTACGGTGGGAACCACACATGCAGATATCATCTGTTCACCTACTCTGCGTCTCACAAAGACACGACAGTTGGAACCAAAAATCGCCAATTTGGACTGATCAGACCAAAGGACAGATTTCCACCGGTCTGATGTCGATGGCTTGTGTTTCTTGTCCCAAGCAAGTCTATTCTTCTTATTGGTGTCCTTTAGTAGTGATTTCTTTGCAGCAATTCAACCATCAGGGCCCCTGGACCCTCGCCCTGTGTGCCTGGTCGGTATTCAGCTACGCTTACTACAAGTTTAGATTACTGGCTAGACTAATTTATCAATCTAAAAATTGTTAGCTGACACAGCTAAATTTTGTGACTGTCAGTGACTGACAAACAAGGAAAAAGCTGCTGAAGCACAACCAAGTTTTTAACTTTTAACTCCCCGAATGAACCCCCCCCCCCCAAAAAAAAGATCATGATTTTAATGTGGTTTCGCAGCCCCCTATAGAGGCCGGGGACCCTTAATGATCGCTTTTGACTCTTATGCCTGGAGCTGGCCCTGGTTATTGGGGTGCTAACATGGCTGCCATAGAATTGTGAAGTGTCATGTATATGCACCATAATGCAGAAACCTCAGTGTCCCAACTCCTTAAACACATGGCTCTGGATATATCGTGTGTTTGTATGAAACAAGCGGGTTAGATATCTCCTTTTGCAAAAAAAAAAAAAAACACTTTCTAAAGCACATTTAAAGTAAATGTTTAAAAAGTGTTCATACATATAGAGACACATGAGTATTGTTTTCAGATGAAAAAATGTGAATGTAAAAAAATGGCTGTTTATTGCATTTTGGAATCAATCAAACCCTTCACTTATCGTTACATTTATTTGAACATAGGCTACATTTTCATTGCTAATTAATTTATCAACAGCAGTGACAGTGGCCTAAATATTAGAATGAGTTTAGCTATTAATGCTCTTGTTATTCTGTGATATACTTTTGCCACACTGGCTGAACATGAAAATAAATCTCACTTTGGTGGGTTTCTCTGGTTGATAGGGGATTCGGGGAATAGTTGAATATCTCACTCTCACTACATAATTGATGAGGTGTTTAGAACTGTATTCTTTATTCATGCCAGATGTACATTTAAAAGCATCTTGTCTATAACCAAATGTTCGATAAAATAGGCAGAAATGTTCTCTCTACCTACTGCACACTCTTAGAAAAAGGGTTATTTGGAATTCTATATAGAACCTCTTGGTTCTTTGAACGAGATGAAACAACCCTTTATTTAAAAAAGGTTGTATACACTACCGTTCAAAAGTTTGGGGTCACTTACAAATGTCCTTGTTTTTGAAAGAAATGCAATTTTGTTGTCCATTAAAATAACATCAAATTGATAAGAAATACAGTGTAGACATTGTTAATGTTGTAAATGACTATTGTAGATGGAAACGGCTGATTTTTTTATGGAATTTATGGAATTTTATGGAACAGAGGCCCATTATGAGCAACCATCACTCCTGTGTTCCAATGGCACGTTGTGTTAGCTAATCAAAGTTTATAATTTTAAAAGACGAATTGATCATTAGAAAACCCTTTTGCAATTATGTTAGCACAGCTGAAAACTGTTGTACTGATTAAAGAAGCAATAAAACTTGCTTTCTTTAGACTAGTTGATTATCTGGAGCATCAGCATTTGTGGGTTCGATTACAGGCTCAAAATGGCCAGAAACAACTAACTTTATTCTGAAACTCATCAGTCTATTCTTGTTCTGAGAAATGAAGGCTATTCCATGCGAGAAATTGCCAAGAAACTGAAGCTCTTGTGCAATGCTGCTTACTACTCCCTTCACAGAAAAGTGCAAACTGGCTCTAATCAGTATAGAAAGAGGAGTGGGAGGCCCCGGTACACAACTAAGCAAGAGGACAAGTACATTAGAGTGTTCAGTTTGAGAAACAGACGCCTCACAAGTCCTCAACTGGCAGCTTCATTAAATAGTACCTGCAAAACACCAGTCTTAATGTCAACAGTGAAGAGGCGACTAAGGGATGCGAGAAAAGAGAAACCGGAAAAAGCAGGAGCTGAGACACAAACCGCTGGTAGCCTTGAACAAATAAGACAAACTGGCACAGACAGACAGAAAAAGCAGGTATACATACCCAGAGGATAAGTGGGGAAGATGGGTGACACCTGGAGGGGGTGGAGACAAGCACAAGGACAGGTGAAACTGATCAGGGCGTGACACACCATGCTGAACTGTGGAGCGGCAGGTAGCCTGGTGGTTAGTGTTGGACTAGTAAACGAAAGGTTACTAGATTGAATCCCCTAGCTGACAAGGTAATATTTTATATTCAGGCTGTAACACAACAAAATGTGAAACAAATCAAGGGGTGTGAATACTTTCTGAAGGCACTGTAAGTTTTTCTTCTATATCACAATAATTACATGTCTGTATAGCTCATGATTTGGTTCCTTTTTTCTTCTTCTCAGGAAGCAGGCGGGCAACAACCCATACTGTATTATTCCTTAAAGAAGTCAGCAAGATTGTGGGCCATCATTCAACCAAAGAGAAGCCTCTCTTGCCAGCAGTGCATATTTCCAAACTATGCTTGTATATAGTGACAATAAAAAAAGGATGCTTGTATTATTTTGACCATTATTTAAATGTTTATTTATATTATATTCTTAGCTAAAAATAAAAATATGTATTAGTTGTAGCCATAATTCATAAATGGCATCATACAGGGATCTACATGTATATGGAACCCATTTTGGTTCAGTGAAGAACAACCCTTAGAGTTCTAACCAAAGAACCAATGGGTTCTATAACATAACTTTTAGGGGTTCCATATATGAAGCGAGAGATATAACCTTTTTGGTTCTACATAGAACATTATTTTCTAACAGTGTAGGTTTCTGGACGTAAAGGGTCCTTTCTCAAGTGGTTGGTTGCCAGAATCCACTGGGTTTCAAAGATCTATGTTTTTCTGTGGATTATTTCCCATAACACATTCTGGTCCCGCTGTTCCCATCAATCTGCCTACTGTTGACAAACATGCTGACATTCACAGTAGCCTACATATAAATGGATTAAAGATTCACTAGATTGATTTCACATTTCTCCAGCAGCGTTACACAGTGATTATTTAAAGCACAGGGCAAGAGAAAAACAAAAATATTTTGAGGAAATATTGAGAAGCCAAAATGTTTTCTCCTCCACAAAGTCATGCTAAGTCACTTTAGGTTGAACAGAATCAGATCTGTCTGGACAATGACATGTCAATTTGTTTTCGAAGGGTACTTTTCTCTGAATGGAAACTCAGACTTCATTTTGACTTTTGGATTGCTTAGTAGCCATACCAGCTCTCAACCAACTCTGTTGATATCCCTATACATGCATACTGTAACACCAAACAACTTCCAAATAAAAAAGGATGTGTCGTATTACCTTTGCATTTTGTTCTGAGTATTACCAAGAGGCATACGTATCGTCCATGTCAGTGAATGTTTCCTGTGTTCTCCTAGTCTTTCCCTTAACAGAGACTCACTTCACTTCGGCAATGTAGTATTTTGTGTGTGGGCCCACCTCTTGCATACTATTTCAGAGGAGAAATCATCCAAAGCTGATCCCTCCATGTCTTCATGTACAAGTTGAAACACTGCTGACGCCGCAGGTTTGTTTGCCACTGTTACAGGGCTAAGCAGCGGAGTGGAAAACTTGATTTTCTGCTGGTGTAACAATTCCCAGTGCTTTATACCATAAAACTAATTAAAGACGTGAGCTACAAAAATGTATCATCCCTGTTGTGCAGCTTCAAAAACTTCATCACAGCTTCCTATTCCCCTGTCTTTCATTCGATCTTATTTATTTATTGGCAGGCTATGTAGGCTGGGCAGAGAGAGAGGAAGGCAGGGCTCACCGTGTCTGTATAGATTAACCAGGGATGAGAGAACTCCACTCATCTCACCTGGCGGAGTTACCTTGATTGATTCTCCAAACTGTAACATGGCAGAAGTCAAAATATCTTGGAATGCAAATTATTTGTAAAAGTACAGTTTAAAATGCATGTAAGATAAATGGTGCATTTCAAAAGGTTGGGAGGTCAGGGATACGTTGGCAAATAATGAACTCGCCATTCGCCACTGCCATCTGACCAGGAAACTGAGAGTTATTTTGCTTAACGATTGCTACGGTAATTATGCTAAACCGTGCTCATCTGCTTTGAGCCTCTTTATTAGATGAGGAATGTCATTTGCACCAAATAAAAATAATCACATCCACAACATGAACATTCCTGGTGGCTGTTTCTCTGACTGTACTCTTGCAGCTCCCAACCAGTTCATATCAAATCAAATTGTATTTGTCACATGTGCCGAATACAACAGGTGTAGACTTTACCTTCAAATGCTTACTTACGAGCCCTTCCCAATGATGCAGAGTTAAAATAAAATAAAAATAGTAACACAAGACGAATTAAATACACAATGAATGACGCTGTACACGGAGTGTACAAAACATTAGGAACACTTGCTCTTTCCATGACATAGACTGACCAGGTGAAAGCTATGGTCCCTTATTTCTTTTGGGTTTTTCACACTCAACAGTTTCCCGTGTGTATCAAGAATGGTCCACCACCCAAAGGACATCCAGCCAAATTGACACAACTGTGGGAAGCATGGGCCAGCATCCCTGTGCGCTTTCAATACCTTTTAGAGTCCATACCCTGACGAATTGAGGCTGTTCTGAGGGTGAAAGGTGCATCTTGATACACACTGGAAACTGTTGAGCGTGAAACACCTGGCAGCATTGCAGTTCTTGACACATTAAACTGGTGTGCCTGGCACCTGCTACCACACCCCATTTACATTTATTCATTTATTTTATTTTTATTTAACCTTTATTTATCTAGGAAAGTCATTTAAGAACAAATTCTTATTAACAATGACGGCCTACCTTACAATGACGGCCTACCATTCACCCTCTAAATGGCACACATGCATGTCTCAATTGTTTCAAAGCTTACATTTTTTTCTTGAACCTGTCTCCTCCCTTTAGTCTACACTGATTGAAGTGGATTTAACAAACAATAAGGGATCATAGCTGGTCAGTCTATGTCATGGAAAGAGCAGGTGTTCTTAATGTTTTGTATACTCAGTGTATATCGTATGTATCTGTGTTTTTAGTGTTTCTGAGCATTGATTGAATCAAATATGCCTTTTTTGAAAATACACATCCCAATTATTTGTGTGATATCTGTCATTTCTCCTGTTTAAATATTACTGCATACCATACGCTGTATTGGCAACATCTATGTTTGAATTATCAGCTGTAAGGTGTAAGCATACTCTTTGTTTGCCCAGTTTGCCCTCACACAAAGAACTAGAAATCTTAGCCAGAGTCTATCTGTTCTAATCGTCATAGTTATCCCACGATAAAGGCAACCCTGCTTGATCAGCAGTGTCAACTTTGGTGCAAGAACCTGAGTGTTCTCTAAACACTGAATGTCTGACACATGCCGAGTTCAGGCAACAATTCAATCAGTGTACTATCACGGGGGACACAGGCTTATTGACAAAGAGACAATACGTGGGCAGTTAGCTGGCACTCTGACAGAAACATGGACGCCACAGACCAGAAGGTCTCATTTAGATGATATGATGCCCATGCCACTTTACACATTCTGCCAATAGGCCGAAAGAAAGTGTTGCTGTTTAGAAGCTCATGGATTCTTGAAAGATGGGACAATCTCAACTTTTTTTGCTCGTGGACACACGGATGGCTGGCTCTGATTACAGAAAACTCCTCCATTTTAAATAGTAATTGGCTACATTTTGTAGATATTACATGTTTCACTCACAGGAATAACTGTGGTATTATTTTGGATCTTGCCATACACTCCAAAAGACTTCCAATGACTCGTAAGTCATATAATAATCATTGAAAAGTCTCTGCAAAAGTATCTATGTTTTTAAGCATTGGGAGTGTTAGGGATTGCACATTCAGAACCTGTCACGTTCGTCGTATACATAATGAGCGGACCAAGGCTCAGCATGAGTAGAGTTCCACATATTTATTAAAGTGAACTTTCAAAAAACAACAAAGAATAAATGAACGTGAAGTTCATAGCACACATAGCACTAAACCAAAATGAAACAATATCCCACAAACGCAGGGGATCACATTAATTGTGATCCCCAATTAGAGGCAACGATCATCAGCTGCCTCCAATTGGGAACCATACTCACACCAACATAGCAATACAAAACTAGAACATCCCCTAGTCACGCTCTGACCTATTGCACCATAGAGAACCCCAAGGGCTCTCTATGGTCAGGGCGTGACAGAACCTTGCATAATACTGAAATAAAGACCTGCAACTTTGATCTTACTCTTTGCATTCTGTTGCATCAGGGTGTACTTCCAATAAAATCAAATTATTAACAGTTTACTACCTTAGTGTCAGAGGAATACTTGATTTGTTTGTATAATTCAGACCTTAATCAGACACCAGCGGCTACCTGGGGCTACCCTTGACAAGGTCAAATGAAATGAAATCAAATAGATTTATAAAGCCCTTTTTACATCAGCAGATGTCACAATGTGCTTATACAGAAACCGGCAGGCATCACATCACTTCACTGACAGACAACTGAATTACAGATAAAAGGAGACCGTTTTACCAAAGAATTATGTTTGTCACAAAAGAGGAGATGTAGTGTCACTCAGTAACCCCAAGTGATGTTTTTAGAGGTAAGCGTAAGGTGGACAGAGAGATAGAGAGGCGGCTCTCCCATGCGCTTGGTGTCCTTCTCGCTTTAACATGAGCTGACACCTTGTGTCTGGAACACACACTATCAAACAAGATGTGTGAGGATCGGCTGTGCTCCCCTATGCATACTAAAATCCTATAGGTCCCACTTCCGAAGCTCAGGAGACAGCCACTTTTTATTTTAAATAGACAGGCTCTTGGTTTGTATGCCTCCTCTTTCATTAAGCAAATACTTTACTAGCGTACAATTGCTTTTTCTACAGAGCACAGTGGGTGTAATCATATTGGCTTTGCAGCTCAAAGCACTCAGCATGTGTCAAAGAGAGTAGAAAAGACTGTAGCTTAACACAATCCAGGAGAAAGGGAACTCTCTTTAACTCTTTCAATCGGTTTGTTTTCATCGATATCAGAACAGTTACACATTTAATGTCACACATGCTTCATGAACTAACCCTGCAATACATATCTCACTTCTTTAACTGAAACAGCTAAAAGATCTTGACATTCAGTAACATTGTGAGAGATTCATGAGGAGTTAGACATGATGTGGCCTAGATAGTAAATGTGTCTGTGAGCACGACAACTTAAAAAAATACAGTGAGCGTTGATAAGCTTGTAAAGGATACAAGTGATTGTGTTGTTTGAGAGGTTTTTGATTAGAAACAGACGGGGACCTTGGGAACTGGCAGGAGACCCAGGAACCAGTGGTGTATGAACCATTCCCATTTGGCAAAGGGCAATTTCCTCCCTTAAGGATATGCCCCCTTTTTTCAATTTTCACCTAAAATGACATACCCAAATCTAAAAGTGATCCCGGCATTATAAATATTGTTGTTTGAAAACAGAAATGTTGGGGAACACCTGTTCTGCCGTTTTATTCAAATCCTCATTCCCCAATTCCCTTTATTTGATATGACGCAGCTTCCAGTTGTCTCACTACCGTGGTACTTTTATGACAGCCTTTGTGATAATGTTATCACTGTAGAACATAAAAAAATATGTTGTAGGCTAATACAATTTTCATTACAGTAAATTCAAAGCCTCTTGAGGGGCATCTCATGTATCACCAGTGGTCAACAAACCTCCATTTGGGAACCTGTGGCCAGATGTTACCTAGAAGCTAGAAGTATAATGATCTGTGCAACTGATAAGCAATATAGGAACCTGACAACCTTGAGAAAAGTAATAGACTAACTTATTAGTGTAATGAGTCAGAAATGTATTGTACTGTAGCCTATACACAGACTAACTCCAGACTAACATTTTTACCCTGGTGACAGTGGAGCCACTAACTTTTTCAGTTGGTGTCACCAGTTCATGATTTTAATTATCCTATAATTGTAATTCACAGTGCTTTATTAAAAAAAATGTTATAGACTACTGATATGTTATTCAAGAAATACGTTGTTTCATCGAACATGATTAAGCAGGAATCCAAGTTATTTTGAGGTGCAACCTAACCCAGTGATTGTCAATCATTTTGGGTTGACATTTAGGCCGTTGTTGTTATATTTTACTGTTAAAATAGGAATTTTCAACAAAACAAGAATCAATAGAGATACATTTGCCTACATCTTTATGTGCACTAATGTCATGGGCTAATTTATTTGGTGCTAATTCATCACCTGACAAAGTGGAAACACAAAACTCATTGGCTAGATCGCTAATTCTAAATATAATAACCACTGGTAGTAGCCATGTACTAATCTAACAGTACATTTTATGTCCTAAAAAACTTTGCAGTCGTGGCCTACTACCCAATGAGGCCCATGCACTCGCAATGGACAATACGCATTTTGCTCGATACGTATCTCAAAGCCATATCAAATATCTTGGTTGTAAAATAGTTGCTTTAGAACAAAACATTTAGAGTAGAAAAATAAAAAGTATACCTACAGAAAGCTGAGAACCTACTCTTTTCAACTATAACAACAAGTATTACACAGGATAGCTGTGTTTTTCCAGCAATTGGATATTGAAATATTATACAATCAGGAAACATTTTTTTATCTCGGAGTGCAGTGAGAGAGGCATTGAGAGTGGCTTTCTCTTCACAGCAGCAGGCACCAGTGAAACAGGCACACCGTCTGGGCAAACACTTTCATTACAGGAATCATGAGGATAATACACTTCACTGTTTGACCAAATCATGTTTTAGCCTCCTAAAAAATAGGACGTTTTGAGTAAGGTGACCTTGTATGATGCGATCAATAAAAAATGTAACTTACACAGCCAAGTCAAGGGTCGTAAAATGCAACTAAATGGTCGCAGTCTGGAGCCCTGCCTATACATCAAAATCACATGCTGATATTCACACTTATGCTCCATATCTCCTTATCTACTGAGAATTCTGCACTTATTTATTTTACTTTGTTGACATTGTCTCTATTATCTACTGTAATGGTTAACTTCCCAATTATGAGATATTCAGCAATGGCCTTAACGAACTGCTGCAGTGCCATTATTTGCAGTGCCATTAGTTTTGATATTGCAACCTTCGCTGTTGAAACTCTCAGTGCTGTTTCCATGGTGACCACCTCTGCCTCTCAGGCTATTGTGTATAGCTCTCTCCCTGTCTGGCCTGTGAGAATTGTCTCTTCACACTCCCCTCTCTCTCTCTCTCTCTCTCTCTCTCTCTCTCTCTCTCTCTCTCTCTCTCTCTCTCTCTCTCTCTCTCTCTCTCTCTCTCTCTCCTTTTCTCTCTTTCTCTCTCTCACTCACTCTCTCTCACTCACTCTCTTTCTTTCCCCTCTCTCTTATCTCTCTCTCCTTCTCACTCTCAAGGTCATTTAATCAATTACATTTTCCATGAATTAATGATATACTGTACATGGTGTTTGTGAGTTTACCACATATATTCCCTTTCAACAACACAGGAACTATTGATTGGAGTGTTCTATTATGTTTCTATTTTACTACAATTTTATACATATGGTTACTTAAAGAGGCAATTCGCAGATGAAGCAATAACAAATTGTTTTCCCTGCCCGTTTTGCCAAAAAGGCTGGAGAAATATAACCACTCTCAAATTCATATACAAAGCTATGGATGCAAGGACTGACCATCCATGATGTCAAACTATAGTTTAAACCATGTTTTGAGGGTACATAGTGTTTCTTTACATTTATGTGTTTACAAGCATTGGAATAAAAAAGGCTTATTTTTAGGCTTTTGATGTCGTATGACAGTTGAACTAATCTCATGAGGTATTAATAATTGATATTCTTCAAGAATCAATGGGTACGTATCATTCATTTATAAGTTGAAAAATTGACGTAGCAACTGCAGATTGCCCCTTTACGCTAATATGACCAATATTATACAGTCCGTGGTCAATATGTGTGCTGTAAACAGATTTAAGTACCAATGAGCTGAATATTGTTAACATTGTTCTCAAATTTTCACGTCACAGGTGGCTCAGCCTGTAGAGCAGCGGTGTGGGAGTTTCTCCTCTTGTGGAGGCACAGGATCGAATTCTTTACTAAAAAAAAAAGAGACATATTGTATGTGATCTCAATGTAATCTCAATGTGATCTCAATGTGATCTCAATGTAATCAAGTAATGAAATTATCGCTATTTTCCAATACAATCTCTTTTTGGGCTTAATTGTGATCATTTGCAGTGTACAAATGACAATATTTATGTTCTGGCCCGCGACCATCCACTCTGACAGAAATTGGCCAACGGTTGAATCTGGTTGCCTACCCTTGTTGTAAAGAGTTCAATCAATGTGTGTCGAAGCTATGCCATGCGTTGATCCATGCTGTACTTCTTTATGAATATGGTTTTTATGTTGTCGTTTATTTATCTTGACTTTTTTAATGGTCCAGGAGATATCACTTCTTCATCCCCTTCAGGTCTCATCTCCGAAATGGATAGGTACTCAAAAGTGTGGACATATGATGTAGGGATGTACACTTCATTGACATCTTTGTCTCTTCCTCACAATGCTGTCAATGGTAGGACCATGCTTGGTGACCGATTTTACCAGTTGGGGACTTTTAGAAGTGCTGACAACACTATGCTAGGTCTTCATCTTCTAATCCATGTGACCATTATCTGACCATCATCGCTAGTGATTACAGACTGTGCAGTCAGCTTATAATTACTGCTCAATGACCAGAGGATCACATGACCACTTGGTTAGAGAAGCTCTGGGGATATTAAGGTTTTGCCGCTTCAATTGCTGGCCAATGTCTCTAACCAATCTTTTCTAAAGGCAGAGTGACCATGTGACAACTCATAGTAATAGTTCTAACCTTCTCTCCGGCTTAGAGAAATGTATAGGATTTTCATTTACTTACATTTTTATTTTGAGATGGCGTAGGCGTGGATCCTGTCTGCTTGCCTTTGAGTTGTTTGTCAGATTTCTCAGCATGACAATCCCATTAATCAGGTCTGATTATAGGGAGATTATTTCACCTGAATAATTGCAGTTTTGCTCTAGTAACTCTCTGAAATATCTCACTATTAAATGCATGAATTTAATGACCGTAATGTCATCGGGAATATAAGATGTGTGAAGTCATTATTTCCATAATCTTAAGTGGGCCTGTAAGCAGGTACCTTCCCACCTCCCTTAACATTTCAGTGTTCTTTGTGACTTAGTGACTTGCCTAAGGAGAGCAGAGGCCAATTACATAGAATGCCCCATTAGCTCACTTCATAATTTATACTTTTAACACTGCTTAAAAGGCTTTTGAGGTCTCTCAGAGGGACAAACCCTGGACTAAATGTTAAATTACAGGCTAAATGTTGTCACGTGAAACCTACAGTTTAATTTATGCAATAAATATATTTTTTATTCAACCTTTATTTAACTTGTTAGTTAAGAACAAATTCTTATTTACAATGATGGCCTACCCCAGCCAAACCCTACTCCGGACAACGCAGAGCCAACTGTGCGCTGCCCTATTGGACTCCCAATCACAGCCGGTTGTGATACAGCCTGGAATTGAACCAGGGTCTGTAGTGATGCCTCTAGCACTGAGACCGCTGTGCCACAAAGGAGCCCAATAAACAAATGTAAATGTCCTACTGTTGGTTCAGTAAACATAGATGAGTGCATACCTTTACTTTAATGCAAAGACAATGATAAGTGAAACAAAGTACTTAATGTTTGTTGAACAAAAGTGGACTTGTTGAACATGGTTGATTTCTTCATAAGTGTGACATGAGGGTGATATTAGACAGTTACCAGTAGGGACAGGACTAAAAAACTATAAATGAAAGAAACTTAATGCAGAAATCGCTCCTCCATTTCCTGGTTGCTCAAATTCTAATAGTTCGCCTAATTTCAGTTTATGTGACAAAACAAGCATGAATAGTGTTTAGAATTATTGTATGATCTAAACCGCTGTGAAACAGATTTTCCATAATCAAAACTATTGTATTTTCAACAGTTTGGAGCTGGTGTACAAAACTAAAACTAAAAGACGCAAAAACTAAACTTAAGCATGGGAAGAATATAAATAGTGCACATAGACCAGATCTACTATTTCTTAGACTTGCTTTCAATGAGAATGACATATCTATAACTTCCATTTCTATGCGAATTTGATCAGGTCACCCAAAAAGTTATATATTGCAGTTTTAAGTCTTTGGCACGACTTTAGCACACTTTACTTTGTCTTACAGCTGCAACAAAGATGTATTTTTATTTTTATGAAACAGTACACTACTATTAGACATCATAATGCAATGCAAGTTGATAGCTTAGGAGATATATCCCAATGCCTAGTTGGTGTCCTCATAGTGTTTACGGATTCAGTATAGTAGAGCAGCTCTAACTTTATCAGACACAGCAAAGGCGATGTGCAAGACTGCAGAAATACTGTTCCAACCTGTCACTGTGATTGCCTAATTGGCTTGCCTCTCAAATCAGATGAAGCTGCAGGAGAATTCATTATTGCGCCAGCATGGCACCTCTACAAAGATAATTACTTTGCTAAAAAGTAGACAAATGAGCATAATCTGAAGTATTTTCACTATGTTAAGTCAATAATTGTTTGCTAGCAAAATTGAATCATCGAGGGGTGAGGTAGTGGGCCGAAGCAGAAAAACATGAAGTTGATCAAGCCCCGTCAAGGGAAGAGCTGACATTTTCTATATGACAGTAAAATATTGAATATGATGACTATAACATGTGTTGGCACCTTCAATTCTTGCACATTTTTTCATAAAAATACCATTTTAACACTGTCTGCTCAGGCATATTTGCCGAACTGCTAAACTTGGAACCAATCAGGCAGCCAATGGCCTGCTTCTATCTAAGATGTAAACATAGCCTCACGTGAACATTTGTGTGTGTGTGATAAAGAGGAACATAATAGCTAGCTCCCAAAGACTGAAATAATACCAGGACAGAAAGAATACCTGTTCATTGAATTCAGCTCAGCATTCAACACCTTAATCCCCTCCAAGCTCATTACCAAGCTCAGGACCCTGGGACTGAACACCTCCCTCTGCAACTGTTTCCTGGATTTTCTGTCGGGCCACCCCCAGACGGTAAGTGTAGGCAGCAACACATCCGCCATACTGATCATCAACACAGGGGCTGCTCAGGGTTGTGTGCTTAGTCTGCGACCTGGCAAGATAAAGCAAAGCAGTGCGACACAAACAACAACAGAGTTACACATGGAATGAACAAGCGTACAGTCAATAACACAATAGAAAAAAAGTCCATATACAGTGTGTGCAAATGGCGTGAGGAGGTAAGGCAATAAATAGGCCATAGTGGAGAAGTAATTACAATTTAGCAAATTAACACTGGAGTGATAGATTTGCAGATGATGATGTGTAAGTAGAAATACTGGTGTGCAAAAGAGCAGAAAAGTAAATAAAAACAATATGGGGATGAGGTAGGTAGATTGGATGGGCTATTTACAGATGGGCTATGTACAGCTACAGCTAACTGCTCAGATAGCTGATGTTTAAAGTTAGTGAGGTAAATATAACTCTCCAACTTCAGCGATTTTTGCAATTTGTTCCAGTCATTGGCAGCAGAGAACTGGAAGGAAAGGCGGCCAAAGAGCTTGGCTTTGGGGATGACCAGTGAGATATACCTGCTGGAGCGTGTGCTACGGGTGGGTGTTGTTATGGTGACCAGTGAGCTGAGATAAGGCGGAGCTTTACCTAGCAAAGACTTATAGATGACCTGGAGCCAGGGGTCTAGCGACGAATATGTAGCAAGGGCCAGCCGATGAGAGCATACAGGTTGCAGTGGTGGGTTGTATATGGGGCTTTGGTGACAAAACGGATAGCACTGTGATAGACTGCATACAGTTTGCTGAGTAGAGTGGTGGAGGCTATTTTGTAAATGACATCGCCGAAGTTGAGGATCGGGAGGATGGTCAGCTTTACGAGGTATGTTTGGTGGCGTGAGTGGCGGAGGCTTTGATGTGAAATAGAAAACCGATTCTAGATTTAATTTTGGATTGGAGCTAGCCAGACACCTAGGTATTTGTAGTTGTCTACATATTCTAAGTCAGGACCGTCCAGAGTAGTGATGCTAGTCGGGCGGGCGGTTGCGAGCAGCGAACGGTTAAAAAGCATGCATTTAGTTTTACTAGCGTTTAAGAGCAGTTGGAGGCCACGGAAGGAGTGTTGTATGGCATTGAAGCTCGTTTGGAGGTTTGTTAACACAGTGTCCAAAGAAGGGCCAGATGTATACAGAATGGTGTCGTCTGCGTAGAGGAGGATCATGGAATCACCCGCAGCAAGAGCAACATTGTTGATATACATTTACATTACATTTAAGTCATTTAGCAGACGCTCTTATCCAGAGCGACTTACAAATTGGTGCATTCACCTTATGACATCCAGTGAAATATACACAGAGAAAAGAGTCGGCCCGAGAATTGAACCCTGTGGTACACCCATAGAGACTGTCAGAGGTACGGACAACAGGCCCTCCGATTTGACACACTGAACTCTATCTGAGAAGTAGTTGGTGAACCAGGCAAGGCAGTCATTTGAGAAACCAAGGCTGTTGAGTATTCCGATAAGAATACGGTGATTGACAGAGTTGAAAGCCTTGGCCAGGTCAATGAAGACGGCTGCACAGTACTGTCTTTTATCGATGGCGGTTATGATATCGTTTAGTACCTTGAGTGTGGCTGAGGTGCACCCGTGACCAGCTCGGAAACCGGATTGCACATCCGCCATACTGATCATCAACACAGGGGCCGCTCAGGGTTGTGTGCTTAGTCCTGTTTAGATCTGCTTAGATCTGTTTATTAACTTGGCTTTCAAAGGAGAAGGATAAAGGCAGCAGGGTGTTCTGAATGCTATTCCAACTAAATCAAATACATTTTTATTGGCCACATACACATGGTTAGCAGATGTTATTGCGAGTGTAGCAAAATGCTTGTGCTTCTAGTTCCGACAGTGCAGAAATATCTAACAAGTAATCTAACAATTTCACAACATCTACCTAATATACACAAATCTAAGAAAAGGGATGGAATAAGAATATGTACATATAAATATATGGATGAGCAATGATGGAGCAGCATAGGCTAGATGCAATAGATGGTATAATATACAGTATATACATATGGGATGAGTAATGCAAGATATGTAAACATCATTATTAATGTGGCATTAATAAAGTGACTTGTGATTCATTTGTTAGAGTGGCCAATGATTTAAAGTCTGTATGTAGGCAGCAGCCTCTTTGTGTTAGTGATGGCTGTTTAACAGGCTGATGGCCCTGTTGACAGGGGAATTTTTTATTTGTCAGCATGAAGGAAATGAGTGTGTCCTGCCTTGATGACTGTATTCAATTTATAATACTTGTCCTAAGTATTGATTTCTGAACTTTTCCTAAGTTAAAACATTAGTATTGTGTTGTTTAAAAATTAATATGAATTTATTTTCTTTGCATTATTCGAGGTCTGACAACACTGCATATGTTTTGTTATTTTGACCAGTTGTCATTTTCTGCAAACAAATGCTCTAAATGACAATATTTTATTTGGAATTTGGAAGAAATATTGTCAGTAGTTTATAGAATAAATCAAAACATTTAATTTTACCCAAACACATACCTATAGATAGTAAAACCAGATAAACTGATCATTTTGCAGATAAACTGATACATTTTTTCCAGAGCTGTAGGTTCTTCTTTGGATGTGTGTATGATACAAGTCACTGAAAATAGTTCAAGCATTTTAGCTGTCTGAAGAATGAGGTGATACCATTTGTTCTGAGGGCCTTTCATACCTTGAATGCGTTTTGTCAGACTTTTCCTGACTACTTTTCTAGCTATTGCATTGCTGTGGTTTACTGATTGAAGTATTTCAGCCACAAGTGATCTGACCCTGATTCATACATATTTGACATGTAGACTGTCTGGGATGTGTGTATAGAGAAAGAAAAAGTCGAAGGTGGACTTTCTTGACCAGACAGGTGATGAAAAGGTTTAGACTACATTGTCCTGTTAGTACAGAGGACAATAAACTGTTTATTGACTGTAATACAGACCCACAATATTGAGAGGACCCGATGTGCTTATATAAACTGTGGTTACACTGATTTGTTCACATGTAGAAGGCTTGGGCTGTTGCACAATAGCAACCGAAGCCCATGAAATGCAGTTTATAACATTCCATCATTGGTTACTCTAAAAGTTCCTCATATTGCCATTGGCTACAGCCTCAGCCTATGGTGCGAACCTTGGAAAAGTAATTCCAATTTCTACTCATTCCTCAATTACTAATAGGAAAGACCAAATGGTGCAGTTCTATGCAATATTATAGCCATACCAACTATATCAATATCAACCATCAGACAGGGCCTGCAGCGGCCTATTGAACGTAGCTTGTATGAATTTCTGACTTGAAAAATTGTAAAGGACTTTGGTTGATGCATCTTAACATTAGGAGTTTAAGTCCTAAACTGGATTACATCAAGATCTGGGTGTAAAGAGTGACGCTGGAGAGGAGAAGCAGGTACGAGGAGTCAAACATTTAATAGGGAACAGACATAGAACAAGACAGGAATATCGTCAGAACAGGGGTAATACGGACATATGACAATCAATCCCGAAGCAGGGAACAGAGCTTGGGAACAGACAGATAAAGGGAAGGTAATGATAAAAGTAATTGAGTCCACATGAGTCCAATGATCGCAGATGCGCGTGCCGCGGGGAAGGCAGGTATGCGTACTGATGGTTGCTTGAGTGCGTATTGCTGGGGATCCTGGCCCTCGAGCACTCGAGCGCCAGGGGGAGGAAGAGCGGGAGCAGGCATGACACTGGGCAAGGTGGATGAATCCGGACATTCTGGTATTGACTAAAAATTAGATCTCTGGAGACATTCTGGACCCTAATATTAGTATTGATGGTTATAATGTGTTCAGAGCTGACAGACAGGGTAGAGACGGTGGATTGGTCATTTAAAAAAAAAACCTGAAAGCATTTGTCTGGGGAAAAATGTATCCATAACTGTCATAGTCGTCTACCGTGCTCTCGAGGAGTTAACTAGTTTGATGTCTTCTTGTACTATATAAATCAGAAGTTATTATCCTGGGTGACCTAAATTATGATTGGGAAATGCAGGCTTCAGACAATATAAAAGAGATGTGTAATGGTCTAAACCTAACCCAGATGGTAAGCCCAACCCTAAAGATCCTTCGAAGTCAACTTGGATTGATCTTACTAAAACAAATACAGCTGAGAAATCTGTTTCCACTGACATCTTCGGCCCCAAGACATTAGTGACCACTGCCCAGTTGTTTATGTTAGAGGTGTGAAAATATAAAAATCTAAGCCTCGTGTCTTCACAAAGGGTAACTTTCAAAACGTAATCTTTATTTTAGTATCCTTGATTGTATTTCAGCTATCCATGAACCTGATTTAGATTTGAGCCTTTTTGCAGATGTCTTCAATACTATTGTGGATTATCATGCGACCTTCAAAAAAATGAAGGGTTAAAGGTAGATCGAATGCCTGGTACACTCAGGAATTATCAGAAGTCATTCATAAAAGAGATTATGCTTGGGTCAAGGCCAGGAACACAGGCTTAGGCCCATACTGGTAAGCGTTTAATAAACTGGAGGAATCATTGTGTAAGAAAAATCTGAAAGGCTAAATCTGATTATTATGTAACCACTCTTTCGGATTGTAATGGGAACCAGCTAAATTCTGGAAAATTGTAAAATCCCTGAAGGGTACTACTTCCTACTCTCTGCCACAACAAATTAATTCAGAAACTGGCATCATTACAGAAAAAAATGCCATCATTGATCCATTTAATCACCAGTTTATTTCAGCGGGCTATCTCTTTGAAATAATTTCTAAGCCAATTCACAATGATATTGGACTGGATGCTGATAGGGGACACTTGCTGAATGATCAGAGAAATTATAGTCAAAGATTTTCTTTTAGGCTATCTACAGAAAAATAAGTCCTGGATGCTTTGTTAGCAATAGACAACAAGAAATCCAAAGGGGCTGACCAATTGGATTCTGGTCTGCTTAAGTGTGCAGCACCCATCATTGTAGTCTCAACAACCTACAGTTTTTGTTTAACATTGTTATCAGAAAAGATTCAAAACGTATGGAAATCAGCTCTTGTGCTGCCACTCCATAAGAGCAGGGATAGTAGTGATCTTAATGATTATCGCCCCATTTCAAGGCTTCCTTGTCTAGCTAAGATGTTTTAATGTAAACCAATCAGGGTTTAGGCCTGGACATTGCAATATTACAGCAACCACTTTAGTTTTTAATGATCTTGTCAATGGTTTAGACACTAAAATGAAATGTGCTGCTTTGTTAGTGGACCAGTCAAGAGCTTTGATACTGTTGATCATGCTATTTTATTTAATAAGTTGTCCTCGATAGGCCTGAGATCTGAAGCCTATTCATGGTTTATGATTATCTTCTTATGGCCAGGTGGGAAGGTAGTGTCCCACCTGGCCAACATCCGGAGTGCAAAAAGCTTAACTTCTTGTTAATCTAGCTACTGTGTCAGAATTCAAAAAGGCTTTATGGCAAAAGCACACCATGCGATTATCTGAGGACAGCGCCCCGCATACAAAAGCATAAAAATATATTTCAACCAGGCGCCACAAAAGTCAGAAATAGCGATATAATAATTGCATTACCTTTGATGATCTTCTTCTGATGGCACTCGAAAAGGTCCCAGATACATCACAAATGGTCCTTTTGTTTGATAATGTCCTTCTTTATATCCATAAAAACTCAGTTTAGCAGGCGCACTTCAGTCAATAATCCACCCAGTTCCCCTCCATCAAATCAAATCAAATGTATTTTTATAGCCCTTCTTACATCAGCTGATATCTCAAAGTGCTGTACAGAAACACAGCCTAAAACCCCAAAAAGCAAGCAATGCAGGTGTAGAAGCACGGTGGCTAGGAAAAACTCCCTACAAAGGCCAGAACCTAGGAAGAAACCTAGAGAGGAACCAGGCTATGAGGGGTGGCCAGTCCTCTTCTGGCTAGGCCGGGTGGAGAGTATAACAGAACATGGCCAAGATGTTCAAATGTTCATAAATGACCAGCATGATCAAATAATACACTGCTCAAAAAAAGAAAGGAAACACTAAAATAACACATCCTAGATCTGAATGAATGAAATATTCTTATTAAATCATTTTTATTAAATACGAAATCACACAAAAATGATCAATGGAAATCAAATTTATCAACCCATGGAGGTCTGGATTTGGAGTCACACTAAAATTAAAGTGGAAAACCACACTACAGGCTGATCCAACTTTGATGTCCTTAAAACAAGTCAAAATGAGGCTCAGTAGTGTGTGTGGCCTCCACGTGCCTGTATGACCTCCCTACAATGCCTGGGCATGCTCCTGATGAGGTGGCGGATGGTCTCCTGAGGGATCTCCTCCCAGACCTGGACTAAAGCATCCGCCAACTCCTGGACAGTCTGTGGTGCAACGTGGCGTTGGTGGATGGAGCGAGACATGATGTCCCAAATGTGCTCAATTGGATTCAGGTCTGGGGAACGGGCGGGCCAGTCCATAGCATCAATGCCTTCCTCTTGCAGGAACTGCTGACACACTCCAGCCACATGAGGTCTAGCATTGTCATCCATTAGGAGGAACCCAGGGCCAACCGCACCAGCATATGGTCTCACAAGGGGTCTGAGGATCTCATCTCGGTACCTAATGGCAGTCAGGCTACCTCTGGCGAGCACATGGAGGGCTGTGTGGCCCCCCAAAGAAATGCCACCCCACACCATGACTGACCCACCGCCAAACCGGTCATGCTGGAGGATGTTGCAGGCAGCAAAACGTTCTCCACGCCGTCTCCAGACTGTCACATCTGTCACATGTGCTCAGTGTGAACCTGCTTTCATCAGTGTGAACCTGAAAAAAAAAATCCAATCTTGGTGTTCTCTGGCAAATGCCAAACGTCCTGCACAGTGTTGTAAATGTAAGCACAACCCTCACCTGTGGACGTCGGACCCTCATACCACCCTCATGAAGTCTGTTTCTGACCGTTTGAGCAGACACATGCACATTTGTGGCCTGCTGGAGGTCATTTTGCAGGGCTCTGGCAGTGCTCCTCTTGCTCCTCCTTGCACAAAAGCGGAGGTAGCGGTCCTGTTGCTGGGTTGTTGCCCTCCTACGGCCTCCTCCACGTCTCCTGATGTACTGGCCTGTCTCCTGGTAGCGCCTCCATGCTCTGGACACTACGCTGACAGACACAGCAAACCTTCTTGCCACAGCTCGCATTGATGTGCCATCCTGGATGAGCTGCACTACCTGAGCCACTTGTGTGGGTTGTAGACTCCGTCTCATGCTACCACTAGAGTGAAAGCACCGCCAGCATTCAAAAGTGACCAAAACATCAGCCAGGAAGCATAGGAACTGAGAAGTGGTCTGTGGTTATCACCTGCAGAACCACTCCTTTATTGGGGGTGTCTTGCTAATTGCCTATAATTTCCACCTGTTGTCAATTCCATTTGCACAACAGCATGTGAAATTTATTGTCAATCAGTGTTGCTTCCTACGTGGACAGTTAGATTTCACAGAAGTGTGATTGACTTGGAGTTACATTGTGTTGTTTAAGTGTTCCCTTTATTTTTTTGAGCAGTGTAATAATCACAGTAGTTGTCGAGGGTGAAACAAGTCAGCACCTCAGGAGTAAATGTCAGTTGGCTCCAGCTGTCTCTAGAGAGTTGAAAACAGCAGGTCTGGGACAGGTAGCACGTCCGGTGAACAGGTTTCATAGCCGCAGGCAGAACAGTTGAAACTGAAGCAGCAGCACGGCCAGGTGGACTGGAGACAGCAAGGAGTCATCATGACAGGTAGTCCTGAGGCATGGTCCTAGGGCTCAGGTCCTCCGAGAGAGAGAGAAGAACGAAAGAGAGAAAGAGAGAATTAGAGAGAGCATACTTAAATTCACACAGGACACCGGATAAGACAGGAGAAGTACTCCAGATATAACAGACTTACCCTAGCCGCCCGACACATAAACTACTGCAGCATAAATACTGGCGGCTGAGAGGAGGGGTCAGGAGTCACTGTGGCCCCATCCGATGATACCCCCAGACAGGGCCAAACAGGCAGGAGATAACCCCACCCACTTTGCCAAATCACAGCCCCCACACCACTAAGGGATATCTTCAACCACCAACTTACCATCCTGAGACAAGGTCGAGTATAGCCCACAAAGATCTCCGCCACGGCACAACCCAAGGGGGGGGCACCAACCCAGACAGGAAGATCACAACAGTGACTCAACCCACTCAAGTGACGCACCCCTCCTAGGGACGGCATGGAAGAGCACCAGTAAGCCAGTGACTCAGCCCCTGTAATAGGGTTAGAGGCAGAGAATCCCAGTGGAGAGAGGGGAACTGGCCAGGCAGAGACAGCAAGGGCGGTTCGTTGCTCCAGAGCCTTTTCGTTCACCTTCACACTCCTGGGCCAGACTACACTCAATCATATGACCTACTGAAGAGATGAATCTTCAGTAAAGACTTAACGTTTGAGACCGAGTCTGCGTCTCTCACGTGGGTAGGCAGACCATTCCATAAAAATGGAGCTCTATAGGAGAAAGCCCTGATTCCAGCTGTTTGCTTAGAAATTCTAGGGACAATTAGGAGGCCTACGTCTTGTGACCGTAGCGTAGGGGTAGGTATGTACGGCAGGACCAAATCGGAAAGATAGGTAAGAGCAAGCCCATGTAATGCTTTGTAGGTTAGCAGTAAAACCTTGAAATCAGCCCTTGCCTTAACAGGAAGCCAGTGTAGGGAGGCTAGCACTGGAGTAATATTATCACGTTTTTTGGTTCTAGTCAGGATTCCAGCAGCCGTATTTAACACTAACTGAAGTTTATTTTGTGCTTCATCCTGGTTGCCGGAAAGTAGAGCATTCCAGTAATCTAACCTAGAAGTAACAAAAGCATGGATACATTTTTCTGCATTTTTGGACAGAAAGTTTCTGATTTTCTCAAGATGGAAAAAAGCTGTCATTGAAACAGTCTTGATATGTTCGTGAAAAGAGAGATTTAGGGTCCAGAGTAACGCCGAGGTTCTTCACAGTTTTATTTGAGACGACTGTACAATTATCAAGATTAATTGTCAGATTCAAAAGAAGATGTCTTTGTTTCTTGGTACCTAGAACAAGCATCTCTGTTTTGTCCGAGTTTAAAAGTAGAAGGTTTGCAGCCACCACTTCCTTATGTGGCTTCTAGCGAGAGCAATTTGGGGGCTTTACCATGTTTCATTGAAATGTACAGTGTGTCATCCGCATAGCAGTGAAGTGAAGGTTAACATGCATCTAGGGTATTGCGCAAGGTTAAATTGAGTTCCTCAGTTAGGTGGTTAACTGATTTTTGTCGTCTGATGTCCTTGGGTAGGCAGAGGGAGTCTGGAAGGGCATCAAGGAATCTTTGGGTTGTCTGAGAATTTATAGCATGACTTTTGATGCTCCTTGGTTGGGGTCTGAGCAGATTATTTGTTGCGATTGCAAACTTAATAAAATGGTGGTCCGATAGTCCAGGATTATGAGGAAAAACATTCAGATCCACAACATTTATTCCATGGGACAAAACTAGGTCCAGAGTATGACTGTGAGAGTGAGTAGGTCCAGAGACATGTTGGACAAAACCCACTGAGTCAATGTTGGCTCCGAAAACCTTTTGGAGTGGGTCTGTGGACTTTACAATGTGAATATTAAAATCACCAAAAATTAGAATATTATCTGCTATGACTACAAGGTCCGATAGGAATTCAGGGAACTTAGTGAGGAATGCTGTATACGGCCCAGGAGGCCTGTAAACAGTAAAAAGTGATTGAGTAGGCTGCATAGATTTCATGACTAGAAGCTCAAAAGATGAAAACTTCCGGGGGGGTTTTGTAAATTGAAATTTGCTATGGTAAATGTTAGCAAGACCTCCGCCTTTGCGGGATGCACGGGGGATATGGTCACTAGTGTAACCAGGAGGTGAGGCCTCATTTAACACAGTAAATTCATCAGGCTTAAGCCATGTTTCAGTCATGCCAATCACATCAAGATTATGATCAGTGAATTGTTCATTGACTATAACTGCCTTTGAAGTGAGGGATCTAACATTAAGTAGCCCTATTTTGAGATGTGAGGTATCACGATCTCTTTCAATAATGGCAGGAATGGAGGAGGTCTTTATTCTAGTGCGATTGCTATGGCGAACACCGCCATGTTTAGTTTTGCCCAACCTAGGTCGAGGCACAGACACGGTCTCAATGGGGATAGCTCAGCTGACTACACTGACTGTGCTAGTGGCAGACTCCACTAAGCTGGCAGGCTGGCTAACAGCCTGTTGCCTGGCCTGCACCCTATTTCATTGTGGAGCTAGAGGAGTTAGAGCCCTGTCTATGTTGGTAGATAAGATGAGAGCACCCCTCCAGCTAGGATCGAGTCCATCACTCCTCAACAGGCCAGTCTTGGTCCTGTTTGTGGGTGAGTCCCAGAAAGAGGGCCAATTATCTACAAATTCTATCTTTTGGGAGGGGCAGAAAACAGTTTTCAACCAGCGATTGAGTTGTGAGACTGCTGTAGAGCTCATCACTCCCCCTAACTGGGAGGGGGCCAGAGACAATTACTCGATGCCGACACATCTTTCAAGCTGATTTACAGGCTGAAGCTATGTTGCGCTTGGTGACCTCTGACTGTTTCATCCTAACATCGTTGGTGCCGACGTGGATAACAATATCTCTATACTCTCTACACTTGCCAGTTTTAGCTTTAGCCAGCACCATCTTCAGATTAACCTTAACCTCTCTGGGATAGCCAGGGAAAATGCAGAGCGCTAAATTAAAATAAATTACTATAAAAATCTAACTTTCATTAAATCACACATGCAAGATAGCAAATTAAAGCTACACTTGTTGTGAATCCAGACAACATGTGAGATTTCAAAAAGGCTTTTCGGCGAAAGCAAAAGATGCTATTATCTGAGGATAGCACCCCAGTAAACAAAGAGAGAGAAGCATATTTCAACCCTGCAGGCACGACACAAAATGCAGAAATAAAAATATAATTCATGCCTTACCTTTGACGGGCTTCTTTTGTTGGCACTCCAATATGTCCGATAAACATCACAAATGGACCTTTTGTTCAATTAATTCCGTCAATATATATCCAAAATGTCCATTTATTTGGCGTGTTTGATCCAGAAAAACACTGGTTCCAACTTGCGCAACGTGACTACATAATATCTCAAAAGTTACCTGTAAACTTTGCCAAAACATTTCAAACTACTTTTGTAACACAACTTTAGGTATTTTTAATGTAAATAATTGATCAAATTGAAGACAGGATGATCTGTGTTCAATACAGGAGGAAAACAAACTGTACCTAGCTTTCTGGTCACGCGCCTCTATCTAACAGTATACTTCAAGTTACCCTCGTTCTGAATAGTGCTACTTCTTCATTACACAAAGGAATAACCTCAACCCATTTCTAAAGACTGTTGACATCCAGTGGAAGCGGTAGGAACTGCAAGAAGGTCCCTTAGAAATCTGGATTCCCAATGACAATTCATTGAAAAGAGAGTGACCTCAAAAACAATCTGATTGGTTTGTCCTCGGGGTTTCGCCTGCTAAATACGTTCTGTTATACTCACAGACATGATTCAAACAGTTTTAGAAACTTCAGTGTCACACCCTGACCATAGTTTGCTTTGTATGTTTCTATGTTTTGTTTGGTCAGGGTGTGATCTGAGTGGGCATTCTATGTTGTGTGTCTAGTTTGTCTGTTTCTGTGTTTGGCCTGATATGGTTCTCAATCAGAGGCAGGTGTTAGTCATTGTCTTTGATTGGGAACTATATTTAGGTATCCTGTTTGGTGTTGGGTGTTGTGGGTGATTGTTCCTGTCTTTGTGTTTGTTACACCAGATAGGGCTGTTTTAGTTATTTTTTCACATTTCTTGTTTTGTATATTGTTCATTTATCATCTTCATTAAAGATGTATCACAATAACAACGCTGCGTTTTGGTCCGCCTCTCCTTTAACAGAAGAAAGCCGTGACATTCAGAGTGTTTTCTATCCAAATCTAATAATATGCATATCTTATCTTCTGGGGATGAATTGGGTATGCATTTCATCCGGACGTGAAAATACTGCCCCGTCACCAAGAAGTTAACGTTGGTAGCCCTGTCTCCTGGTAAACAGTGTATGATCGCTGGATGATTCGTTTTAAATCTAATACTGCGGGTAATGGAGTCGCCAATGACTAGGGTTTTCAATTTGTCAGAGCTAATGGTGGGAAGCTTCGGTGTCTCAGACCCCGTAACAGGAGGAGTAGAGACCAGAGAAGGCTCGGCCTCAGACTCCGACTCTCTGCTTAATGGGGAAAACCGGTTGAAAGTTTCTGTCAGCTAAATGAGCAACACCGGTTGAGCATTCCTACAGCATTTCCTTCCAGAAGCCATGTGAAAAGTGTCCGGCTGGGGGGACCGTGCAAGGGGATTTGTACTAACGTTACTATCTGTACTTACTGCTGGAACAGACGCTGTTTAATCCTTTCCTACACTGAAATTGCCCTTGCCTATCGATTGCGTCTGAAGCTGGGCTTGCAGCACAGCTATCCTCGCCATAAGGCGATTGTTCTCCTGTATATTATGAGTACACTGCAATTAGAAGGCATCATGTTAATGTTACTACTTAGCTTCGGCTGTTGGAAGTCCTGACGAACCATGTCCAGATAAAGCGTCTGGAGTGAAAAAATGTAATGAAAAAAAGTTAAGTGAGGGAAAAACTAAAAATATAAACGGTAATTAAAAAGTAAAAACCGTAAAGTTGTCAGGTAGCAAGGTAAGGTTGGCAACAAAACGCACAGCAACACGCAAACAAGTCTGCAAGTTGTGACCAGAAATAACACGCTCAGTTGAATCCCAAACGTTACTAATAAACTTTTCCAAACAAGTCAAACAACATTTACATTCAAACCTTAGGTACCCTAATATGTAAATAAATGATACAATTTAAGATGGAGAATCGTTATTGTCTCTACCGGAGAAAAATACCAAAGAACGCGCTCTCTTCCACGCACTTGGAAACACTACAGCCAAAATGCGAGCCACCTAGAAAAACTACAATTTCTAGCTCATTTTTCCAAAAACCAGCATGAAACTCTTTCTAAAGACGGTTGACATCTAGTGGAAGCTAAAGGAACTGCGATCTGGGAGGATTTCGCCTTATAATAAAAGTGACAGCCATTGGTTTGTCCTCAGGGTTTTGCCTGCCATATCAGTTCTGTTACACTCACAGACATAATTCTAACAGTTTTAGAAACATTAGAGTGTTTTCTATCCACATCTACCAATTATGTGCATATGCTATTGTCTGGGCCTGAGTAACATGCAGTTTACTTTCACACACAGTTACTGGTATTTTGGCCCATTGCACAATGCAGATCTCATCTAGAGCAATGATGTTTTGGGGCTGTTGCTTGGCAACACAGACTTTCAACTCCCTCCAAAGATTTTCTATGGGGTTGAGATCTGGAGACTGGCTAGGCCACTCCAGGACCTTGAAATGCTTCTTACGAAGCCACTCCTTCGTTGCCCAGGCGGTGTGTGGATCATTGTCATGCTGAAAGACCCAGCCACGTTTCATCGTCAATGCCCTTGCTGGTGGAAGGAGGTTTTCACTCAAAATCTCACGATACATGGCCCCATTCATTCTTTCCTTTACACGGATCAGTCGTCCTGGTCCCTTTGCAGAAAAACAGCCCCAAAGCATGATGTTTCCACCCTCATGCTTCACAGTAGGTATGGTGTTCTTTGGATGCAACTCAGCATTCTTTGTCCTCCAAACACGACGAGTTGAGTTTTTACCAAAAAGTTATATTTTGGTTTCATCTGACCATATGACATTCTCCCAATCTTCTTCTGGATCATCCAAATGCTCTCTAGCAAACTTCAGACGGGCCTGGACATGTACTGGCTTAAGCAGGGGGACTCGTCTGGCACTGCAGGATTTGAGTCCCTGGCGGCGTAGTGTGTTACTGATGGTAGGCTTTGTTACTTTGGTCCCAGCTCTCTGCAGGTCATTCACTAGGTCCCCCCGTGTGGTTCTGTGATTTTTGCTCACCGTTCTTGTGATCATTTTGACCCCACGGGGTGAGATCTTGCGTGGAGCCCCAGATCGAGAGAGATTATCAGTGGTCTTGTACGTCTTCCATTTCCTAATAATTGCTCCCACAGTTGATTTCTTCAAACCAAGCTGCTTACCTATTGCAGATTCAGTCTTCCCAGCCTGGTGCAGGTCTACAAATTTGTTTCTGGTGTCCTTTGACAGCTTTTTGGTCTTGGCCATAGTGGAGTTTGGAGTATGACTGTTTGAGGTTGTGTTCAAACAGGTGCCATTAATACAGGTAACGAGTGGAGGACAGATTAACCTCTTAAAGAAGTGATGTGATTTTCTGGATTTTTTTTCCTCATTTTGTCTGTCATAGTTGAAGTGTACCTATGATGAAAATTACAGGCCTCTCTCATCTTTTTAAGTGGGAGAACTTGCACAATTGGTGGCTGACTAAATACTTTTTTGCCCCACTGTAGAATAGAGACCTAGGTCTCAATTTGTCTTCCCTGTTAAAATAAAGGTTAAATAAATAAAAAAAGATGTGATTTTCTTTACACTTCAGCCTTGGTTCAGCTGGGTGCTGATGAGGGTCAGAACTCTTTAAGTTATTACAGATAAGAATGAACCTAATTTATATTTTGGAGACAACCTTTAGAAGAGAGCTACTGTATGTTAACAAACCATGCAGGTCTTTTCGTGTTATTGTAGGCCTATATACATCTCTATTTTAGATCTCCCGTCTTTGTGTTACAGTTAGTCAGGATGCTGTTTCATCACAGGCCCACGCATTTCCTCTGCATTCCTCCCATAAGATTCAGAGGTGGTGTGTATAGACTCAGATCATTTTTGGTGACACCTGGGGGGTCGCTGTTGATAATTGTCAGGGGAAGAGGCTCTATCTTCAAAGACGCCCTCACACCTGACTGTTTTGGAGGAGGCTAATTTTCCCTTGACGAGTGCTCGTTTTCACTCAGCATCAGAACACGTATTCACAGACTTTTTGGTTGGCATTGTCAGAATGTGTATATTTGATTTCAAACACCACACTTTTCTGTTGTTTTCCCATATACAGTAGTGATCGTGAAATGTCAAATCAAAGAGGATTCTGACTGTGAAGTGGGATTGTGAAACCTTTACTGTAAATCCCTGTTTAAATGTTTCCTCTGAAGCTTACCTAACCTGTGTGATAGAGGAATAGTAAGATTAATAAACTAACAAGCAAATAAGATAATTAGACTCATAATTTGCCTTTGAAGGATAACAAATAATGTCATTTAAATTATTTTAGAGAAGAACTGACAGAATGTCATTAGAGGTGGTCAGCAGGTTCAGAGGAAAACACAATTATTTGTACCTACAGTACACTATACATGGAGAAAGAAAGTGAAAATATTTTAGAATTTTAGGGAGATTTTCTCCCATCTTGTGAGGAGGAGATCATTTAATTTGTATTCATTGGTATTCTTGGCCAACTCAAATGGCAACACAGTCATTATGTTTCACAGCTCCCAGGACTCCAAAAGGCTCCCACACACCACACAGCTTAATATATATGTGCAGCCTGCAAACACATATGCTTTGTTTTGAATACAAATGGACCTGTATTACATGTCCTACAGTAGATCCACATCTCTATTAGTCTGATGTGTTCTACACTGAAGGATTTTGAAGCGTTGGGTCATGGCTAAATCTCACTAGCTGGACAGGCATTTAAATGTTGTCACTAGTGTGCATACCTGTAAGTTGGTATCATACAATTGGTTGCTATATAAAGAGTGGTCCTTATTGGAAGATGTTCTGAGATCATTCAGATGAAGCAGTGACATGGCGACATCTCCATACTATGACAGTGTACCATAGAGACTAAACCCACTGCACATACGGTCCTTTGACTTGGGTACATTGTGGTCCATTATTGAAAATGTCTGAGTACTTATAGTATTACAGTAGAAAATATTAATATAACTTGGCTATCATACATTTTTGTGTATCACAATAGTATCTGTAGAAGTCAGTAAGAGGCCTCTCCCACATGACTACTCCAAACTTCAGGTTCAAATACAATACAAATACAAATACAAATACAAAGGTGAAACCAAAAACAAATGCTGAGTCCAACAACCAATCCTTTATACTGAGCTGATCAATAAATCAAGTATATACTCCATAGATATACTGTAATTCTGTAATTCTATAAAACCAAACCAGCATATGCTTGTGTTCTAGCTTAATTGATTGTACTAACAACAGAAAGGCTGAGGCTACATATATCATTATTTTGATAATCAAAACTATGATAAAATAGCTGTCATATCCTGATTAATAGTATTTATTGGTTGCACCTCTGTCACCTGGTCGCATCACGCCATTGTTATGAACGCTCTAAAGACGTCTCAGCTAGTTGTGCCCGAAAGTCAAGTGGTGCCCAATTATTCTGAACAGGGGCTAATGACTGTTTCGTTTAAAGGGATAGTTCGGGATTTTGGCAAAGAAGCCCTTTATCTAGCAATGGTTATTAAAACAAAGAAATGCAACAGTTGGACAACTGATGAATATACTCCAAACCTTTTTAATAAACAAAAACCCATCAGATGTTGAATGAATTATAGCACATAAAACATTTTACTGGCACAGACAGATAATGAATGGAGTGCAGGGATTTTGGTGAGAATTCAGGTATTCAATTTATTGCCAAATGTCACTTTATATTCTTAGAATGCACTCATATGTCAATTTTCTAGTGGTATCATGTATTTGAAAAATATTTTGTGTTAAAATAAAGAAAATAATATGTGCCTCGTTTGCAGAAATAGACTAGGTGTATGTGCATATATGAATGAATTAACAAAGGGGTGGAGCAAGGCTGCTTGCAACTACCAAAATCTTGATCTATCTAGGCCTACCTGTACTCACCTGAGCTCTCTAGACTACCTCATTAATTACTGCTGTTGTCGTGTTCTGTTGCATAATTCACCAAGTGTCAATAGCAGGATACCCTTGGATAAAAAATCAACACGCTTAGCTCTAGATTACACCTATCTATACATACTTTACATTGTTTGCAAGATCAGCCATAATATCACTATAATCTGAGTTGTTCATTTTTGGAAAATGCTTTAATTTCAGCACATCTCATTTGAAAACTTTTCA
The DNA here is from genome assembly GCF_034236695.1 of Oncorhynchus nerka. Lineage (NCBI taxonomy): Eukaryota > Metazoa > Chordata > Actinopteri > Salmoniformes > Salmonidae > Oncorhynchus > Oncorhynchus nerka. The sequence goes on from NC_088417.1 coordinate 74,946,288, forward strand.
AATGTACAAAATTATTACAGCCATTAAAATAAAGTTATTTTCTCTTTCTTGTGATGTAAGAGTCGAGACAATGCGCCAAATCCCAGACTAAGCTTAAGCATTCTTTGTAGATGCAATGGAAAGACAATGTATTCCAGCACATTTCAGCCATTACCGGGGTGTGTTTGACAGATCATTACAAACATTTTCTTGGATGTGAAATGGGATAAAATAATGGGCACAGGCAAGAGTATGAAAGAGTTACAGGAGTAAAATGAAATCAATCAATCCAATGAGATTTAACTGACAAGTGGATTTTGCACCCCTCAAACACAGGAAATAGATAGCTGAATGACAGATCCACAGGTGGACAGGGCATGCACATTGCTACTTTATCTACTTCCCCAGAATCAGATGAACTCATGGATACCATTTTAATGTCTCTGTGTCCAGTATGAAAGAAATTAAAGCTAGTTTTGCAAGCCAAAGCTACCTAGTTGTAGCGCTTTCTAAGCGCAAAGACTGTAAGTCTTCTGGGTTTTTCTTCGGGTTTTGTACTCAAAGACTTCCAGTCTTTGCGCTAAGCTAGATAGTATTGGCTTGCAAAACTACCTCTTTACTTCCTTCATACTGGACGCGGAGACATAAAACTGGTATCCACGTCTCTGGAGAAGTAGATAAAGGGCTTCATTGCCAAAATTCCAAACTATCCCTGGGAATACGATGACATTGCTAAAGTAGGGAAATAAATATAGTGCCTTGCAAAAGTATTCATCCCCCTAGGCATTTTTCCTATTTTGTTGCATTACAAACTGTAATTTAAATGGATTTTGATTTTGATTTCGTGTAATGGACATACACAAAATAGTCCAAATCGGTAAAGTGAAATGAATTGTTTCAAAAAATAAATAAAAAATAAAAACAGAAAAGTGTGAAGATGTATTCACCCTCTTTACTATGAAGCCCCGAAATAAGATCTGATGCAACCAATTACCTTCAGAAGTCACATAATTAGTTAAATAAAGTGCACGTGTTGCAATCTAAGTGTCACATGATCTGTCACATGATCTCAGTATATATACACCTGAAAGGCCCCAGAGTCTACTACACAACTAAGCAAGCGGCACCGTGCAGACCAAGGAGCTCTCCAAACAGGTCAGGGACAAAGTTGTGGAGAAGTACAGATCAGGGTTGGGTTATAAACAAATATCCGAAACTTTGAACATGTATAAAAAAATGGAAAGAATATGGCACAACAACAAACCTGCCAAGAGAGGGCCGCCCACCAAATCTCACAGACCAGGCAAGGAGGGCATTAATCAGAGAGGCAACAAAGAGACCAAAGACAACCCTGAAGGAGCTGCAAAGCTCCACAGCGGACATTGGAGTATCTGTTCATAGGACCACTTTAAGCCATACACTCCACTGAGCTGGGCTTTACGGAAGAGTGGCCAGAAAAAAAACATTGCTTAAAGAAAAAAATAAGCGAACACGTTTGGTGTTCGCCAAAATACATGTGGGAGACTCCCCAAACATATGGAAGAAGGTACTCTGGTCAGATGAGACTAAAATGTATGTTTTTGGCCATCAAGGACAATGCTATGTCTGGCGCAAACTCAACACCTCTTATCACCCCGAGACTACCATCCCCACAGTGAAGGATGGTGGTGGCAGCATCATGCTGTGGGGATGTTTTTCATCAGTTGGAACTGGGGAACTGGTCCGAATTGAAAGAATGATGGATGGCATTAAATACAGGGAAATTCTTGATGGAAACCTGTTTCAGTCTTCCAGAGATTTGAGACTGGGATGGAGGTTCACCTTCTAGCAGGAAAATGACCCTAAGCATACTGCTGAAGCAACACTCGAGTGGTTTAAGGGGGATGGGGATGAATAGTTATGTACAAGTTTTCAGTTATTTTGTCTTATTTCTTGTTTGTTTCACAATAAAAAAAGTAGTAGGTATGTTGTGTAAATCAAATTATACAAACCCCCCTAAAATCCATTTTAATTCCAGGTTGGTAAAGCAGCAAAATTGGAAAAATGCCAAGGGGGGTGAATACTTTCGCAACCCACTGTACTAAGAAACAACTTTGCTACCATTATGATGTGGTCGAATTTACTTCAGAGATGGCAATGTTGCTATTAGCTTGTAAAGTTTGTAAAAAAAACAGGTATCAATGCTAACGTTAGCTAGCTACAATCTGGTACTGTCCACTCATTTTAGCTAGCTAAGGTTATACTGCATCTAAAGTCAATCTGGCAACATCACAATGATGACAAAAGGTTTTCCTACTAATTATGTGCCTCCTTTTGAAATGTAATCATCTTTCCAAGCCACTGTAATGCATTTTCTACTACATTTTCATCAATGCCAATTGAGAATGCATTAAAGGTAGACTAGGCAAAATTACATTGACACAAGCGGCACCTCAGATATTGCGATGAGCTAAATGTAAGACTTCGCTCACACACTCACAGAGTATCAGAGCATGTGCACGGTTTCACTTCACGCTATTATAATGTGGTAGCCACGGGACCAAAACAACGGAAAAGTTATGCCTTCAATGCTCTTAGGTGTTGAGGAAATTGACCCACTATGCTGTTAACTTTGTGCATCTATGTCATATTCCAAGAGTCTACCTTTAAGTAGAATGTTCAGTCGGTGCAGTGCTCAAGATCATTTTCATAACAATGTGCAACCCATAAATACCATTGGGATAGAAACCAGTGCATCGCTGCTGTAAACACCTGGAAAGTGTTACGGAAAATAGTCTTTAATCGTGACAATGAATATAATATTTTTTTAGTGTTCAATTCTTAGCCATCGTATACTTGGCTGCATCATCCAATCTTCATCTCTTGTACATCACACAATGAAACTAAATACCTTAATTTCCATTTAACAGGAGCTGTATAATTATAATGGCTCCACATCAGTGTGAGGGTTGTATTACTCTGTCACAGGGGTAATACATTTGGCATCGTCAGACTAAGTAATCCCTTGATGATGATGGTAAGAATCAGGCCGTTTTTTATGTGTACAACAACTGTAGGAAATATCAATCTCTGTAACTATTTGGAATCCCTCCATTGGTATGTGTTTGTCTTTAATCTTTTCTCTCCTGACACATCTTAAGTTTATTATTTTTCTAACAGTTTGAACATGAAGCAAATTCCCAATCCTCTTCTTCAACAGTCCCAGTGCTTTGCAGTTGCCAGCTGTGCCATTTGATGGAAAAGTAGTGATAAAGAAGTAGCTTTGTCTCTAGAATTTTGTGAACCACGCCATGGGATAACAGTCAACATGTGTGAGATAACCATTTGAGTGTTTTCAGCCCTTTGGTGAGACATCACACTGACAGAGAGCAGGGACGATACAGTTGGAATTGAGCATTGACATTGGTGCATTTGTGGATGGCATTTGTGCATGGACAGTTGTCATAGAAACAGAGCACTTGTAACAGCATGAGCTTTTTGACAGATTAGGAAGGGTTGGAGTCTATTCAATGAAGCAAACAAGGCTCATCCAAAGACAACTGTTGAAGGAATAAGAGGTACTGTAAACTATTGTATTGTTTTGTCATTTATGCAAACTGAAACGGACATAAATATATTGTCAAACAGGTGGAATTATTAGAACATATTTATGCTGCTGACTGTAGATCTAAATAAATGCTTGTGTACAATGTATTTGTCAAAAGAGAGCAGGAGCATGCTATCTTACATACATTCTCAGGGTGATGTACCCTACCAGATTGGAGACGGTCAAGATCAACAGACTTTCATTTTGAAATGTGGCAATTAGGGTATTTTGGAAAAGCTTTCAACAAAACCAGCAGATGGATGGTAGAGTCTGCGGCTCCATGGAAACTTTGAAGTAACTTTTCATTTCCTCCCACCACCAGGATGTCAGCCTGGTCAAAATGCCTATGGTATACACCGGCTGGAACTCTGTGGGAACATTCAGAAGACAATGAAATACTAACAACTCTGAACAATTCTCTCAGTAGATCTTTTCAGCCATTAGTACATATTGTGTTGTAAAGGTATTTGTCTCAGGGCAAGGGAGGGCTATGATATCATGATTATGTGCTTCTTATTGGCTAACAAGCATAGGGATGAGCTGAGAGAGGCACTGGTTTAGATCAGGTGTTTGGGGACAAATGTATTTGTGATGAATTCTTAGTAGTCGTCTCTCAATAGTCAATAAACGTGCATCCAAACAGATTTAACAGGTAAGCTGAGTGATTTACATCACGTTAGGACATAAAGTAGCTCTGCTCTCAGAAATCAATGCTATCAATGTTTTGTGACTAGTAAAGAACTGACGTAGTGGACTCCTCTACATCAATACTTTGTGTGATTCAAATATATAAACAGTCGTTTATTAAATTATTGATTTATTTTCTTGATACAAAATCAACCGCTTTTTACAGTCTGTGTGTTGCACAGTTGCTGCCGTGGTACTGTATTGTAAGCAGAAATTCACTTTCAATTGTGTTTTTGTGGACAACATCATTTTGACAACATAGAAGGAGTTCTACTGTTGCCGTCTCCTAGTAGATGGAAGGCCGTGTGATGTGCACCTTGTTGTGCCAATTATATTAATTAGTCCTACTATGAAGCCATTGATGAGTCATTTAAATGTTCCGTGAAAATCCTTTTCTTGGATGGCATGTAGATGGATGGCCATATTGCTTAAATACTCAGTGACAATTATAGTACGCCAAAACATGCTGCAACTAATAGTATTTCATAATGAGATTAAGTATCCACACGGTTTTGTTTAAAATAATAATAAATGATTGCATCCAAGTTTTGAAATTAATATTGAAAAATATACACTTTTGATACTATTACTTTTTGTGTTTTTAATATTAGATTGATTGATCCTGAAAAAGCTTTTAAAACCTGAGACCTGGACTATTGGACCACATCTCTCATGAGTAACAGAATAAGGACAGCCTGAGCTTTTTTAACAGTGGCTTACTGCTTAGACACAGTCCTAATTTATAGCTGTGAGTATAAAACACTCAACTCCAGTCCACCACTAACATGCTGAGATCCAGCCTCTCACGATGATATGTAGACAAAAAGGTATCGCTGCTTTTGAAGAGAGAGTGCTTAAAGATTGAAATCTTGCAGCGATGCAATCATAAAAGGCAGAGGTATGAGACGGTTTGAAGGCCTTAATCGATATGTTGCATCGGTTGGCTGTACAGTGAAGATGACATGGCTGCCTCAGAGACACAGGTGGGCAAGTCCAATCCACTCCAGTCCTCCATGTGGTCACAGCACTCAGCCAAGTCCCTGGCCACTTCCAGCTGGCTCACAGCACTGCTGGAGCAGACAGATGAAGAATTCTCATGTATGACCAGAATCAAGAATATGGCCACGCGTTACATTACACAGCGCTTATACCAGAGTAATTACAATGTAACAAACTAGAACGTACATATACGGTTGTGTACTGTTATGCTGCCATTTGTAAGTATTTAAGGGGAATATATTGTGGATAATATGACATAATTACTTTTATTTAGCCTGATATAAGAGAATTACATATGTTATTACCATGCATTTACCGTGTAATATTGTGATTGTAATGTGAAATATTATGAATAGCACAATAACTATTCTCTGTTTCTGGGGTTGAATGGCCATGAATATTATAAACATACTGTATTGACCTTTCTCAAGTATATTTAAATTAATATTAAAATCATCCAGCTGTCAAGATTTTATGCACATTGCATCTTTTAAATCTTTGCATATATTGATGTTATATTCTTTTTTATCTAAATTATTCTAAATAATCTCCGTCCTAAAATACAAAGACATGAATATTCTTGGATGAACAAAAGTTTTAAAATGGACTGTGGTTTGTCTTCAGAAAAGAATGCAGTAGACTTACATAGAGTATTACATTTTTCTGTCGTATTATATCATTACGATGTTTGGCATGAAGTTACTTTTTAAAATCCTAACCTATAGACCAATGTATTATTCAGTTATGAAACCTATTCATTTCTATCTGGTGGTGTTCTTCAGCTAAAAAGACAACTGTAAACCTACAGTACCTGGCAGGCACATTCATGCATAATGGCTACATCAACATAGTGTATTGTGTACCATACAGTGACTTGTATAGCACATGCATTTAAATAAAACATGGTGTGAAATAGTGTTGTCAATGAGCATGATACTAACATTGGATAACATAATTCCAACTAAAGCTGCTGCTATAGTCCAATGTTGTCTAGTTTCTGTACTGCAAGTTGTGATAGGGTAAATTGTACACAAATCTGCAAATTCATTGAATTAGGAGTGCACAGTCAACATCTGCTAATCAATATGTGCATATGCAGTTGCTGTGTTTGAACGGAATTTATAATGACACACGTTTAAAAGGCATTTCTTTGTACCTCTCACCTCTAATTACTTTTGCCTGTAGCCAGGTAGCCCCAGCCTGTCAGTCATCCAGTCAATTTATCGTGAGAACTGACTTAATTAAACAAAATAACTGTTTCCTTTGACCCTCCACCACTTAAGTTTCAAGTCAAACAATTTGCAACAACAGAACTGGTCCCAAGCATTTGTTTTACATATAAGGTTACCATTTTGTGTTTAATTTTTACGGTTCAAGCTCTAATTGAATCATGAATTTATCCAGCCAATTTATAACCCTTATACTGTGTTGTAACACATACTTAGCCAACATTCTATGTGTACCCAACAAAGCCTCTGGTATATATGATTTCATTCACATGTATCAGACTCAGTTATGTTATGTGATACAATAACTCAACACGAGGTCTTACAACATAAGCTCCCTAGGGTGGCTGCATCGAGTCAACCTCAGAAACGTTGGCTTCCCCTTCAGGTAGCTTTGTTAACAAAAGGTCCAGAGAAGAAAATGCATGGATAATTTAACATACCATCGGCGGTGACATTTTGATGAATGGAATAACCTATACCTGTGCATGCGGTATGATGGTGGATTTACCTCTGCTGGGAGGTACAGAGACTGAGGATAAAAAGATCCAAGCCAAGGATAAAAGAAGGGTGATACAGATGAGGGAGAGCGTGATAAGCAGAGCTGAGACAACTTATGCAATCTTGCATTGTTGAAACAATTGCTTAAGCAATGGACAGATCTACACTGTAAATGCCAATGTAAACAACATGATCTACCATGTTGTAAGAAAGGTGAATCTCAGATGAGGTCAAGGCAAGTTCTACACAGAATACTATACCACACCCCCATACTTTGCACCAGCCTGCAGTCATTTTAACATGTGGCATCATCTCCACTGGTTTAGATATGGCAAATATTGATTTAGAGTCTGACTTTGCAGTAGCGACTCTGCCCAACATCTGGACCCCCAGATTGTAAAGTGACATGGGAAATCAAGCACAAATGTTTAATTGCCTTCAAGGAAGACAGCACTTTTGAACACCGTCTCCAAGGAGACCAAAGACATTTGGTCTTCAGGAGGCTTATCACTTTGGAATATTCAGCACAGATGACAGCTGTCAATCAACAGACAATAGTTGTGCTTCAGCTAAGTGAAACATGATTTTTAGCACTGTTGCTACCCTGTTGTGAGCAATGCTTTATATTACTGTATCTGACAGTATAGTGCATATTTAATATTTTTCATTAAAATCTTTTCAAAGTTTTACCATCATAACCTCCCATTGTATTCTCTAAGTGTCACCCCAATTTCTACCCCAAGACAGCATTTATTTCTTATGTAATGACATGTCATGTAATTCACAGGGCTATCATGTAACAGTGTTAATTATTAAAGGCAGTGTAGCACTTATTTCTCAATGCCAGAAACGCATATAATAGCAGAGGTTCACAACTTTTTCACTCAGCCCCCCCTCCACCATTTTGAAGGTTTAAAGCTTATTTCCTGCAGTTCTACACATTTTGTCATTGGGTGGATAGAACTTTTTACAGTTTTAAGCAAATTTCCTTGCAATTCTATACATTTTGTCATATCTATTGTGTATTCATGTGATATTTGTGTGACTCAAACATTACAACAAAATCTATGGGCTAAAAAAACCTAGCTAAAAAACGTTAGCTGACGCGGGCTAGTCGATCTGGACATTTCTGACAAGTTATAAATAGCTCTCTAAGGTATGCAATGGCTGACATGACCATTTCAAAATTGCACCTTGTGCATTCTACTATTTACAACTCTTCAGAGTAAGTTGAAAGCCGGTCTGAGTTCCTTAAAAAAAAGCTGGGGGACTACCAACTCCAAACTGCACCACATTTTGGGAACCACTGACTTAGAGCACAGAAGAAAACATTCCCAAATTACAAACTCTTAAATCAATGGTTTTAATATTATAATGTTGTTCTAAAAGTTGGGTTTGAGATTTTCTCCAAATGAGCTCTAACTTCAGTAGAGTAGGCTACAGGCAATATGTTCTTCCACCGTTTGAGTCATAGAAATTATGATCTTGCGTTCAGGGCTTTCCGGCAGTCTTCATAAAAAAATTCAAGTTAGAAACCAACTACATACATATCTGTTAGGATCCATTATCTGCTACCTGGACTTTAAACTATTTTGATGGTTGTACAATGCTGGCCTTAATCTTCTATTAAAAAGATGTCTGCAATACATTATGTTTAATGGAAATGATGTAAATGGTGGGGTTCTACAGGATAAATCAAATATATAAAGTAATGAGTAACTCGTAGTATAGTGCACTCATAGTATAGTGTACAATGACACAAAAACAGTATGGCCTGTAATACAAATACACTGGCTTACATATGTACATACTGTATACCAATACACAATCCATGCAGTACAATGATGATGAATGATTAGTGAAATAATAACAGGGTGCAGTTACAGGAAATAACAGCTACAATAGACACAACATAGTCGAGTTAAATGGCTGAGTGCACAACCACACTGGGGCCACGAGGCAAAGGCATGCACATTTGCATGTAGCAAGGTTGAAACAAGGGGAGAATGACTTCCCCTCTCTCACTGAAACCATGGAAGTTCAAGGCCAACCGCAGTACTGCAGGCATTGTTATCAAAAACAGGATCCCCCATTATAGTGAATGAAAAATTGCAATCTTTGTGGTCGATCTTCATGTAAAAAAAGAAAAAAATTGAAGACAATCATGGTACAGTGGGTTGCGAAAGTATTCACCCCCTTGGCTTCCAGTTGAAGCTCGCATCCGCTACAAGACCATGGTGCTTGCCTACGGAGCTGTGAGGGGAACGGCACCTCAGTACCTCCAGGCTCTGATCAGGCCCTACACCCAAACAAGGGCACTGCGTTCATCCACCTCTGGCCTGCTCGCCTCCCTACCACTGAGGAAGTACAGTTCCCGCTCAGCCCAGTCAAAACTGTTCGCTGCTCTGGCCCCCCAATGGTGGAACAAACTCCCTCACGACGCCAGGACAGCGGAGTCAATCACCACCTTCCGGAGACACCTGAAACCCCACCTCTTTAAGGAATACCTAGGATAGGATAAAGTAATCCTTCTCACCCCCTTAAAAGATTTAGATGCACTATTGTAAAGTGGCTGCTCCACTGGATGTCATAAGGTGAATGCACCAATTTGTAAGTCGCTCTGGATAAGAGCGTCTGCTAAATGACTTAAATGTAATGTAAATGTATTTTCCTATTTTGTTGCCTTACAACCTGGAATTAAAATGATTTTTTAAATTAATTTAATTGACACAACATACCTACCACTTTGAAGATGCTAATTATTTTTTCTTCTGAAACAAACAAGAAATAAGACCAAAAAAAATGAAAACTTGAGCGTGCATAACTATTCACCCCCCAAAAAACATTGTAGAGCCACCTTTTGCAGCAATTACAGCTGCAAGTCTCTTGGGGTATGTCTCTATAAGCTTGGCACATCTAGCCACTGGGATTTTTGCCCATTCTTCAAGGCAAAACTGCTCCAGATCCTTCAAGTTGGATGGGATCTGCTGGTGTACAGCAATCTTTAAGTCATTCCACAGATTCTCAATTGGATTGAGGTCCGGGCTTTGACTAGGCCATTCCATGACATATAAATGTTTCCCCCTAAACCACTCAAGTGTTGCTTTAGCAGTATGTTTAGGGTCATCTTCCTGCTGGAAGGTGAACCTCCGTCCCAGTCTCAAATCTCTGGAATACTGAAACAAGAAGACTGCGCCAGAAATAGCATTTTCCTTGATGGCCAAAAACCTACATTTTAGTCTCATTTGACCAGAGTACTTTCTTCCATATGTTTGTGGGTCTCCCACATTCCTTTTGGCGAACACCAAACTTGTTTGCTTATTTTTTTCTTTAAGCAATGTTTTTTTCTGGCCATTCTTCCGTAAAGCCCAGCTCAGTGGAGTGTATGGCTTAAAGTGGTCCTATGGACAGATACTCCAGTGTCCGCTGTTGAGCTTTGAAGCACCTTCAGGGTTATCTTTGGTCTCTTTGTTGCCTCTCTGATTAATGCCCTCCTTGCCTGGTCTGTGAGTTTTGGATGGCGGCCCTCTCTTGGTGGGTTTGTTGTGGTGCCATATTCTTTATATTTTTATATATGTTCAAAGTTTTGGATATTTGTTTATAACCCAACCCTGATCTGTACTTCTCTACAACTTTGTCCCTGACCTGTTTGGAGAGCTCCTTGGTCTTCATGGTGCCCCTTGCTTAGTTGTGCTGCAGACTCTCGGGCCTTTCAGAACAGGTGTAATATACTGAGATCATGTGACAGATCATGTGGCACTTAGATTGCACACAGGTGGACTTTATTTAACTAATTATGTGACTTCTGAAGGTAATTGGTTGCACCAGATCTTATTTAGGGGCTTCATAGTAAAGGGGTTGAATACATATGCACGCAACACTTTTCCGTTTAAAAATAATATGTATATATTATAATTATAATATGTATATATTATAGTTATTTTTTTCATTACACTTTCATTACACTTTACCAGTTTGGACTATTTTGTGAAATCCAAATAAAAATCAACTTAAATTACAGGTTGTTATGCAACAAAATAGGAAAAACGCCAAGGGGGATGAATACTTTTGCAAGGCACTTTACCAATACTTGCTTCTAATAGACCAGATGTACGTTCTTGAACTGATTATTTTAAAATCGTACACAGAAGAAGTTTTAAGAATAATTGAGTTGCTAAAGGCAGCCTGCAGTACCCCGGTCAGCCTTCAACTTGAGTTACTCAATGAGAGGGGGCAGCAATGAGCAAGCCTGCAACGTCACTTCCTGGAGTAGCTCAAATGGTTATGTCTCCAAGAGATGCCATCTTAACTGACTTCGTTTGGCTTAAATGCGCTATTGAGTCTCACATAGGAATGAATGGTGTCAAGAGCTCAATGGCTTTGTCCATCCAGATATACAGTCATTGGTTGGAACCTGTTCAGAGAACAGAACTGAAAAATAACTAAATGTTTCAAGGAAAGGAAAGTGATCTCTAGTGTTGTGGAACATAACCATTATTTTAAAAGCATGGGAATTTGTTTTAATAACTTTATTTTACGTTCTGTGCATTTTTTCAGTCCAACAGAAAATGCAGTCATGGATGGCATCTATGGCTGCAAAGCACTCACTCTGTCACTCATAAACGTGTCCTTCCAGTGTCTGCCTGACAGCTAGTTTTGTAGGCTAGTTAATGCTACTACAGTTATCAAGTTTCACATTGGATTTATTAACTACGAAAAGGTAAGACGTGTTTGAGGCACCCAGTAAGTGATATAAGGCTTTGTTCAAACAGGATACATAATGTACCAAGAACCTGTGACCATGGGTATTGTTACACAAGGAGGCTATATTTATACAATACCGATCGGGTGACATAAACATTAAAAATTACTAAGAAAACATGATATTTTGAGATCCATTGTCAAGTTGTGTATTAATGCATGTCTTAACCATTTTCATATCTCGTACAGTTACATGCACACAATAATCCAACTATTGTGGATAGTTTGATCATTTGATTAAAACATTTAAATGCTTTGCAAGAAAAACAATTTCACTAATAATCATGTTTATATGGACACATCTGAAATCAGTTTGTATTTGAAAACTACTTCTAAAGACGCGTACATTCAGTTGTGGCGAACCTACTTCACTCGTGCTAAAAAGAGTGAGGCTTGCTCGGCTGGTGCTTGCACATGCACACAGATACACCACTAGAACACCGATTAAGCTGTTTACATGTCCTAATAATTCTACAGATTGCTCAGAAAACAAGGTGTTTTAATCGGCGTATGCTTACTTCGATTTTGACCGTACGCCAATTAAGATAAGCAGAGTAAGGTGTTTACATGACTGTTGCATAATCTGCCTACTGCCATAATCAGTTTAATAGCGAATTATTACTGTGCATGTAAATGTACTCTGCTTCAAGATCTATTAGGAAATCTCAGCAGATTGGTGGTGATCTCATCTGTCTCAGCACATTAGATCACATTATTACTGTAGGTTTGTACTAAAACAATTTGGCATTCCTCCAAGGCCTAGGATTGCTCTCTGAAATGAGCTGTGTAGTGTTTTCTTACTCCCCACATCCTGTCCCCACAGGAAAGTAGTGTAGCAGGCCGAGCGGAGCGGAGAGGCCTGACTCCTAGGCTGCTTGTACCAGTCCTGCCTGCAAAAGGACATGATTGGAGAGAAATTAATCTAATTAATGACTCATTCAAGGTCACATTCATCAGTTACACCCTCCAGGGTGAAATCTATATTTATAAACCTGGAGCAGATACAGTATATGATTGCTCCTCAGTGGTCTGCTCACTGGTTGCAACTTATTTGCAGTTATTTTGTGTCCACCTAAGCTGACTATCAAATTCACTCCCAGCAGACGATCAACACATGCAGGATGACTGTTATGTTTGTGGGTCCACCACCGGTCAAAAAGCTACAGACAAATAAAGCAGAACCAGATATTCTGAGTGTCTAATTAACTAAATGTTTTTAAAGTTTCAGAGCAAGTGCTTCCTATAAAAAAGATTATGAATTATCAATCACAGTGAAGCTTTACTAATCTGATTGACAAATGAAATGTTGGACACTTCGCATTTCAATCATACTTTTTATTGGACCTATGTAATCTGAAAGTGTCTAAATAGCCTAGTACCAAAGTTGACTGGGTAGTAGTGTGTAGACGATAAAAAGAGAAAACATGCAATGGCTTACATTTCTTGTCCCAAAAGGTCCAATTCGATTTGCACACGTTACTTGAATTTCCAGGCAAATCCATACATTTTTTATATATGTATATATATATATATATATATATATTTTTTTTTTAACTTTTGACCCCTTTTTCTCCCTAATTGGTATTTACAGTCTTGTCCCATTGCTGAAACTCCCATACGGACTCGGGAAAGGCGAACGTCGAGAGCCATGCGTCCTCCAAAACACGACCGTGCCAAGCCGCACTGCTTCCTGACACGCTGCTCGCTTAACCCAAAAGCCAGCTGTGTCGGAGAAAACACTGTACAGCTGGCGACCGAAGTCAGCGTGCATGCACCTGGGCCCGCCACAAAGGAGTCGCTAGAGCGCAATTGAACAAGGACATCCCGGCCGGCCAAACCCTCCCCTAGCCCGGACGACACTGGGCCAATTGTGCGCCGCCTCATGAGTCTCCCGGTAGAGGCCGGCCCACAGCGTGGGATCAAACCCGGGTCTGTAGTGATGCGTCTAGCACTGACCGCTGTGCCACTCGGGTGGCAGGCAAATCCTTATTTTGACCTGAATCAAAATGTCAATGATTTTATATTGAAGTGTGGTGAAGTGAAGACAATGTAAATACAACACCAAAAACAATCCAACCATATGTGAATACATCCACGTATAGAAAAAGAGCTATCTTTGGTGTTACATTTTTTACATGCGAAAGCATAACCAAACTCCCATGATAGGGAGTTTTTAAAGTCAGATACAGTATAGCTATATTCACTCATCTTGCCTTGTTAATTTACATCATCCTGAAAGTTTCCAGAGCACCTGCAAAAGTAACTCAAGATCCCTTCTATCTGTACTTCTATGCCAATTAATGCTTTTCCTGACATACTTGAAATCCTCCGCATGTCAGTGTGGTTCAGGAGTGTACTCAAAGTAATCCCCCCAGAAAGACTATCTTGACACAATCAAAGCTGGCTTGTCTAAAGGAGAGCTAATCAAGGGGCACACAGTCAAGCACATTAGTCGTTAGCATCTATCTCTTGAATTTCAACTGGGGATACTCTCTGCTGCGCTCTGTCAAATCATTGTTAGTTTTATTGACATGAGAAAGAGATGTAGAGAAAGAGAGTGCTTGGTAAAGCATTCTAAAAAAATAACATTTTCCATACCTACTATTTACAATTAAATTCACAGTCGACATTTGGTAAATACAGAAGTTTTCACACCATTATAATGTGAATAACCTCCTGTTGAAGCAGTTCTTTGAGAGTCCAATTGGACAATAGAGTTGGCATGACGTAACAAATCTTTGACGGGCTGCGGATCCCTACACTACAGTTAACAACTGTCCTGCTGTGAGTACAAGAATCTAACTGAGGAGAAGCTCCAGGATAGATTGCCCAATGGGCAAAGTTTATGTGGGATTTGAGATGAAAATAAGAACTAAGCTTAAAGGGGATCCTAAAGGGGACGCATTACCAATACAGCAGCCCAGAGAAGCCTGTGCAGAGGAGGGAGGTGAGGGCAGGACGGGGTTGAACTTGAAGAACGAATCCCAGGTTTATTGGATTTTCTGACCAGCTCAGTAGCAGGCAGGGGATGGATCAGCCCCTAAAGACCAGGCAGAAAGTGGTGAGGCATGTGAATGATAAAGATTAGCTATCGGCAAATAGATTTTTACCTCTGTCTCACATTGTTCCCAGATTCAAGATTTCCTCTGTTGACAGAAATCCCTTGAACGGTGAAAACAAAAATAAAGTGTTACCCAGTTGTGTGTCAGAAAAGTAAATGAAGATAAAGATCTCTGTCCCAATGTTTGACTGAACACACAGGTTCAGACTCAGAATTCATTGGTATGAAATACTGGAATAGCTGCATCATTTTTTTAAGGGAAGACCAAAATCCAAGAGGAATTCATTCCCCTTGCATGCTTGCAATGGTCCAATAATCCTATTACATACTACCTCTATTTGAATTATTTGAAAGCCGGATCAAAACATGATAGGATGTGGTTGTATTGTGACTTCAGATGTTCTCCAGTGGATCTCCTTACGGTATCATAATGTGTAGAGAAACACTGTGGAAGACAGAACAGCAAAGGGTTTTAAGAGAGTAACGAAGAGAAGAGTCAGGGGCTGGCTCCAGTCTACTTACTTCTCATTCTTGATCTCTCACACCCTGGAGAGGACAGGGATATTTCCAGCCTCTTTCCCACACTTGTTTCAATACCCTAATTGTCCCGAAGGGAGGACAGACTCCAGTGTGAGATAATCTGCAAATCAATGAAGGAGGTTGTAAAACTCTTACTAAGCCATGTCACCCCAGCTGGAGGTAAATTCACTCTGGATACTTCTAATTAGGAGTGTCAAACGAGTGGAGGTGTTTAAAAAGGTAGGGTGATATTCTGTCACTTTGTGTCTGTAGGCTACCCTCAACATACAGTTGTAGTGCGTTACCAGGGAAAGTTGCACTGCAAGAAATGTATTTGGTTGACATTTACCTGCAGCTCTGGTCATCAGTCAGGTTCAGTCCCAGAACTGAAAATGGTACTACATTGTAAGATGATGTGGCAATCATAAAATGAATAATAATTTATACAGAGCCTTGAAAGAGCGAGCCACCGCCTAGCACTAGAGGAGAGTGCAGCTGTTTCTCACACTGGTTGGTTGTTGTCACAGTGCTCATAACAAAAATCCTGGAGTGTTTTTCACGACCAAAATAAAAAATGTCATGTCTTGTTGTTTATGTTTAAAATTGCTGAGTAATATAGATGATATATTTGAGAACCAGCCTCTATCTCCCGTACAAAGTTGATATAACATGAAAATATGGAAGGTTTGAATTTTGCCTGAATTTATACAGATGTTTTTACTTTCCTGTCAAGTATAATGTTACAAGTGTTTACAGCTTTTGATGGGAATGACTTTCAAAGTTAACTCTTTGACCTCATAAGCATTGTAGGTTTGCTCTTGCTATTAAAATAGTCTATATGCATATATCTGTATGCAGACCTTACCACCACAGTAATCCACGCTTTCCACAGTTTGTCTCCAAAGACCTCTCTGCCCTCAAGAAGACAAACAAAGGATCTTTATGAATCCCTTCAGGATTACCACCAACCAATAATTATTCCAACACTTAGATTAGCATTTAAAGCTAATCTAAACATATATATGGACAGGAGGCTGATGGATGACCAGTCCACCTCTTTGCATAGGATATAACATGTTTAATAAGGTCCTTTTGTCACAGTTGGAAATATTTGTTGATCTTATACATAAATTGAATTTAAAATGAACATTATTTAGTTAGCTTTATTTGACCAGGTAAGTTGAAGGTAAAGTTGAGAGCACATTCTCTTTTTTAGCAATGACCCAGGGAAGAGTTGCAGAGGAGAGGTCAAGGGTTGAATGAGCCAACCTGAGACTGGGGTGTTCAGGTGGCCATGGTAGCATGGGCAGTCAGGTTAGGAATTTATACAGGACACTGGGGTTAGAAGCCATTGTCTTACGACAAGTGCTATGGGATCTTTGAATGACCATTGAGAGTCACAACATCTGTTAGGCTTCCTATTCGCAGCTTCCTAGTCTCCCCAAACACTGTCCTGACATTGGGGTCTCAGAGGGAGGCATGTCCCCTACTGGCCTTCCAACACGCCTTCCAGAGTCTTATAATGTCCCTTCCAGGTATAGAAAAGGCTCCACCTGCTTAGCTTCAAACAGAGGAAATCAGAGGGATGAAGGGTGGTATAGAAGATGTGTACAGGCTGGAAAATAGTAATAGTCCTGATCACACAACAAATGTGTATTTAATGGCATTGTTGAGAAAAAATGTCATTAAAGGAAAATTTGACTTTTCCTTTATAGAGTGAATGTGTTGCCAAGCCTTGTGCCCAAATAGCCAAGTCAGTCGCATATTCACTGTCATGCAGTCAGGAAATGCATGCCCTAATCCCCCAATACAAATGAGGCTGATATTCTGCCATATCACGTCCAAGGCTTAGAAAGATTATTCTTGAACCACATCGAATGCTTAAATAGATTAAGAAAACCAATACCGCATCCTGTTAGGAAACTCCTGCATTAAAGTAAGAATTAAAAAGAGGCAGGGCTTTTGGATTCCCTTATTTGCATATTTTGTGCTATTTCTGTTCGTATTGCAAAAATGTATACCTTTATAAATGCCTGAAATGGGTAGACCACAATGCTATCATGATTAATTAATAGTCTATCTGAGAAGAGGTCTTTAGGTAAAGGTTGTTTATACTGAGTGCAAGTCTCAAGCTTTCAGTTGACTCATGAGGTTACAGTGCAAATACAGAACACATTTTGTAGCTATATAAAGCGTTTTTTCATCCATTCCCCCAGAGAATGTTTCTGTCACATTTGTACCAAGAATATTTAATTCAATTTTGGATTCCGTTATCTGCTGAGTCCAAAAACAGATGACCTGCATCTGACCCCATGATATAAAAGTGGACTTGTGGAAGAATGGGTCATAGAAGGCCGGAGAACAGTAGTGTGTTTTGCAATGGCATTTCTCTGGCAGCCTCACACGGTTGCTTTCTATTGCTCTTTTAAGGTCACTGTGTGCTTGCTGGATCTATCCTTGGGCTCCTGATGGCATTTCTTTATACAACACCATGAATATTGAGGTTGTTTAAGCCGACCTGTCCCCTACAATATAAATGGTTTTCCTGCTAAAGTATCAAAGGAAATTTATATCTCAATGTCTATCTGAGCAATTCCCCCATTTAATTGGACATCATTGCTATTGGTTTATCTTGACATTTCAGTATGAATCATCACCCTAGCTACTATATTTCAGTCCCTAATGCAAACCTGTCACTGGCTTTTATCCTCATAAACATTTTGATGTTAGAAAATAAAACATGGTCCCCTGAGGGAGCTGTAAGTGAATGGGTAAACTGCCGGGGTGAAACCTGTTAAACCCAGAGACTGTTAATTGCAATTGGGTCAGTTAGTGCTACAGGTCTGATCTGATGTATAGAGACCTGTAATAGTTAGATCTACAGGCCTGCTGGGTCAGATAAATGTTGTATAACACAGCTGCCCACAGCCACTGAACTGAGATCTGTGTAGTTGGCCTTTGGAATCACCAATATCTTAACAAGCTGTCTCCTGTTTATTTCCAATAATAAAATATAAATCACAAGACACTCTGCCCCCTTCAAGTCATGCTTCTTTTTACTGTGCTTATTCACCATGTAATAATTAGGTATACTATGTAGAAATACTATATAATTAACTATCTCTACTTAAATGATTATCAAGACTTGGCTACTGACATGAGCACCTAATTTTAAATTATTTATAATTACTATGTCAAACGCCGGGTATGTGTAGATTTACTTGACAAATATAAAGTGATACTGACGAAGTCAGAAACCTCTGGTGCAATTGCCATTTAAAGTGATAGTTCACTCTAAAATCAATGTTTGTCAGATGTTTTTAGACTTCAAAATTGTTCTTATGTCGAGATGATTCCATGTCCTGTGGTATCTATTTTGTATATCCAGCTATTTGCCTCAATATCATTTCAATTGAAAAGATAGGCACACAAATAACTAGATTAGACATTTTCTTTCTGGCCTTTCTCCTTTTATCGAGCTAATACTTGAACAAGGTTGCATTTTTTTGCATCAGCATTATGTGAGTGCACGTTTGTGCTCAAATTATCGAGAGTAGTGCTAATTCAATCTACATTATAAGGTCAAGCCTTGAAATCAGTCTTTCATAACCAGCAACATACATTGTAGCCAACAAAATAAGTCAGTGAATATAATAAATCCATTCACATTAAGATAAGGGTCAAATCTGACGAAACAGAAATCCATAAGCGAAATGCTCTGTGGATGCCACTTTGCCCATTTCTAATGCGTTCTTTTAACATGAGCATAGTTGGCTGGAAAATGTTGGATTTTGCATAGAGTAAAACTTGAAGTGGTATTAGTGTAATTAGTTTTCAAAGACCGTTCATTTTATTGATGTATGAATCTTATTTCCTAGAGGCTTAGTTAATGACTCCTCCCTGCTTCAGGGGTAGGCCGTCATTGTAAATAAGAAATTGTTCTTAACTGACTTGCCTAGTTATACAAAGGTTAAATAAAAAATACAAAAATGTAACTTTATTAACCGTATTATTATACCCTTTACTTTAGCTACATAAAGTACCTGGAGGTAGGAGACTGAACAGGAAGAAAAGTTTATGTGTGGGAAATGAAATATAACTGTATTGCATGCTTTAGTCACATTCTTGCAAAAAAATAAATGTTTTATTTCTTAAAAACGTATGACACTTGAAAATAAGTCCGATTTCCTTTCAACTCCGGGCCTTTACCTTTCATACGTTTAAAAAAATTCAAAGTGTGGATCTCTTTGTAGTTGATTTCAAACTTATGTTCACAAGGGATGAAAGAGATTTACTTTTCCTGATGCCTTGTAAAGCATACATAAAGGTAACCTTGATGAGCTGTTCCTTTAAAGGCAAAGCCTGAGAAGTCTGAAGCTCATTTGAGAGATGTCAGATCTTCCTGTTGAGGTACTAGACAGTTGAAGTGATCCCATATTTATTCAGCAAGTCACTTTTGAATTCAGGTTAGGGGTTCAAGAGTCTCAATGATTCTCAGCAACACTATCCTGATGAAGACTTCACCAAATTAATAGACAAAAGATTGTGCCATATTTGTTGTCATTTGGAATCAAACTGGCAACATGGCCTAATTATAATCTTTGAAATGCAATAATAATAGTTTTGCGTAGGGTGATATTCATTTTTGTGTAATATAGTCAACCTTTAACCTTGAATAAGGACGGAATTAAAGTCACATCTTAACTTCATTATTATGTGTGAAGAAACAAAAAAAGTATTCTATGTATATATATTTTTTTATAATTGTGTGTCCACAATGGATGGTTCAAATCTACTGTCACTGGCAGGACTATGTACTAGCTCATAGTCAGCCAACCACAAATCAACAACCCTGCAATGTTGAAAAGCAGAGTAAGGGACACACTGAATGTCTCCATGGCTCTCTAAAGATTTTTATCTCCGTTTCCATCTTGTATGGACAGATTATTCTCTCTTCTGCCAGGGTCTTTGCTGACCCTTTGTCAAGTCTACGCGCTGAGAAAAAAGGAAGTTAGCAAATCAATCCTAAAGACATTCATTTTCGACTGGCAGGTAGAGACCTGACACCCTGAATCCATCATCTGGGCAGAATCCTAATAAAGACAAATTCAAAGGCCTTCACTTTTGGGAGAGAGAGCTGAAGAAAGATCTTTAAACACGCCCCATGCCAGGTTACTGCCAATTAGTATCTTCAGCCACCAACCCTGTCTACATTTGGAAAATGTAAGGAATCGGGGTTTCATTTGCATATAAATGTTGACAGGGACATATTTCATATTTTATGGGGCATGAAGCTCTGAGGATGAAGTAAAAAGTACACAATGACAGCAATATACCACCAAGTCTTTTATTTACCCACATGATGTGTTACCATTGAAATTACATTTCCTGCTGCTCACCATTGATTATGGGTAAAATATATATCTGCCAAAGTAACCTCCTAAGATCTCCTAAGATCATATACTGTATCATGGTGAGACACACTACCATGTCAGATATTAGATGAAGTACAATAGGCACAGCCCCAAATTAAAAATAATACGTGAATTTCACCTCCCATGTTACATCAATGTTCACTCAACGCTATTAACCCCAGGGTGACTTTGACATTGTCACTTTTGCAGAAAGAAATACTCATTAATTTATTTAATTATTAATATGGCATAGAATGTACATGTACAATTTGTATCATTCTCTGAAACAGGATTCCAGCATGAAATATTAAAGCTATTGCATGAATATAAATTGCTGTATGATTTCCATATGTAGTATATCTATACATGACATACTGTATACACAACTTATACAGTATGTAATGGGCCCCCAAGTGGCGCAGCGGTCTAAGGCAGTGCAAGAGGTGTCATTACAGTCCCTGGTTCGAATCCAGGCTGAATCACATCTGGCTGTGATTGGGAGTCCCAAAGTGCGGAGCACAATTGGCCCAGCATCGTCCGGGGTGGGACCGGGTAGACCGTCATTGTAAATAAGAATTTGATCATTAACTGACTTGCCTAGTTAAATAAAGGTTAAATACAAAACAAACAAAAAAACTTTGCAAAAATAGATAGATTTCAG
This sequence comes from Oncorhynchus nerka, assembly GCF_034236695.1. Classification (NCBI taxonomy): domain Eukaryota; kingdom Metazoa; phylum Chordata; class Actinopteri; order Salmoniformes; family Salmonidae; genus Oncorhynchus; species Oncorhynchus nerka. The sequence continues at coordinate 74,967,682 of NC_088417.1, forward strand.
ATAGGGAATAGGGAATCCTACTCAGTATGAATTGGAGCATGGTCATCTTTCATTGAGAGTTCCCTTAAAAATATCATGGACAGAATGATGGCTGCAAAATATGGCTTAAAAGAAAGTATGCTTTAAAGAAAGTGCCCATAACAGCATTAAAGGGTGTCTGCTGTGACTGATTGTCCCTTGGTAGAGGACCATTGTCAGTGGAGAAAATATGGACCTTCATACTACCACGTTTCTCCCCAAATAAGCACTGTGCATTGTACCATGATCTATTGCTGTGAGACCTCAATGGCCACCGTTTATCATGGCTGAAGCATTGCTGTTGATATTTACAACAGGCCATCCTTTTATTACCAGACCGTGTCAATCATTTCTTCTCAAGTGTGGTTGGTTTGGGCTGCTTCCAATCTGTACATAGAAGCCTAGAAGGCGTCAAAGAATTCCCATCCCTGGATGGACATAAATAGTTAAATGAATTCCATTGTATCATTTTGGAGGTCTACCATGACAAATATTGACCCAGAGAAGACATACAGCTCCCATGAGGCAGAGAAAGTGTTACTTTGGGTAATACCCGTGAGCCTGAAATGACACTGCCTTCATATTTTTAAAGCTAGAGTCCTTAATTGAAACAGTAACAAAGCGGTCACCCCACCTCTGTTTTGGTAAAACGTTGTGGGATGGGCCTGGAGAAATGTAACCACTCTCAAATTTATAGATAGAAATATGGATGTAAGGATTGGCCATCCATCATATCCAAATTATAGTGTTAACCATGTTTTGAGGCTTTACAGTGTTTGTTTACATTTACACTATTTACGAACATTGGAGTAAAACAAGCATATAATTTGGGTTCTGATGAGATATGACAGTTGAACTAAGCTCTATTCTAAGCTCTATATTCTTCTTGTACACTGAGTGGACAAAACATTAGGAACACTTTCCTAATATTGAGTTGCACCCTCTTTTGCCCACAGAACAGCCTCAATTCGTCAGGGCATGGACTCTACAAGGTGTCAAAAGCTTTCCACAGGGACACTGGCCCATGTTGACTCCAATGCTTCCCACAGTTGTGTCAATTTGGCTGGATGTCCCTTGGGTGGTGGACCATTCTTGATACACAGGGGATACGGTTGAGAGTGAAAAACCCAGCAGCGTTGCAGTTCTTGACACACTCAAACCGGTGCGCCTGGCACCTACTACCATACACTGTTCAATGGCACTTAAATATTTTGTCTTGCCCATTCACCCTATGAATGGCACACACATACAATCCACATACACAGTCTCAATTGTCTCAAGCCATAAAAATCCTTCTTTAACCTGTCTCCTCCCCTTCATCTACACTGATTGATGTGGATTTAACAAGTGACATCAATGAGGGATCATAGTTTTCACCTGGATTCACCTGGTCAGTCTATGTAAAAAATGGATGTAGCAACTAAGGATTCTAGCTTTAAGGCCTTGTATTTCCCGTGTGCAGTAGTTACAGCTCACTAATGGTTCTGGAGTAGTTGAACTGGGATAATGTTCTCAAAAATGTTCAGTTTGACTGCACTTCAGGCCAGACCAGCCTGCATGCTAAAGATATACTAGTGGGGTGATCTAATAGAATGAGCCACAGCAATTCCTCTCCACGGCAATTTGAACTTTGCAATAATCTGAAGGAAAAAGGGTTGACATATACAGTGCATTCTGAAAGTATTCAGACCCCTTTTTCCACATTTTGTTACATTACAGCCTAATTCTTAAATTGATTAAATAGTTTTTTATCTCATCAGTCTACACACAATACCCCATAATGACAAAGCAAAAACAGGTTTTTAGAAATTGTACACAATTCTAAACTGTAAAAACCTGAATTATCACATTTACACAAGTATTCAGACACTTTACTCAGTACTTTGTTGAAGCACCTTGGCACACCTATATTTTGGGAGTCTCCATTCTTCTCTGTAGATCGAAGAAAACCAGTGTAGACCTTACCATGAAATGCTTACAAGCCCTCAACCAACAACACAGTTTCAAGAAAAATGGTTTAAGAAAATATTAACTAAATAAAGTAAACAAAAACAGTAACATAATAAAATAACAATAACAAGATAAAATCTTGTTTCTCATGGTCTGAGTGTCCTTTAGGTGCCTTTTGGCAAACTCCAAGTGGGCTGTTGTGTGCCTTTTACTGGCCACTTTACCATAAAGGCTTGATTGGTGGAGTGCTGCAGAGATGGTTGTCCTTCTGAAAGGTTCTCCCATCTCCACAGAGGAACTCTGGAGCTCTGTCACAGTCACCTCCTTGACCAAGGCCCTTCTCTCCCGATTGCTCAGTTTGGCCGGGCGGCAAGCTCTAAGAAGTCTTGGTCATTTCAAACTTCTTCCATTTAAGAATGATGGTGGCCACTGTGTCCCGGAGCTCTACGGACAATTCCTTCAACCTCAGGGATACATTTCAAGTCTCATAGCAAAGGGTCTGAATACTTATGTAAATAACTTATTTCAGTTTTGTTAAAAAAAACTCAGGGCTTGGTTTTTGCTCTGACATGCACTGTCAACTTTGCACTGTCAACTTTGGGATGTTATATAAACTGGTGTGTGCTTTTCCCAATCATGTCCAATCAATTGAATTTATCCAATTGTAGAAACATCTCAAGGATGATCAATGGAAACAGGATGCACCTGAGCTAAATTTCAAGCCTCATAGCAAAGGGTCTGAATATAAATAAGGTATTTCAGTTTTGTATTTTTAATACATTTGCAAAAATGTCTAAAAACCTATTTCACTTTGTCATTATGGGGTATTGTGTGTAGATTGATGATGATTTTATGTATTTAATCCATTTTAGAATAAGGCTGTAACGTAACAAAATGTGGAAAAAGTCAAGGGGTCTGAATACTTTCTGAGTGCATTGTAGATTTCCACTGCTCAAAAGTAATGAATCTCAGATGTTTATTACAACACAGAGGGCAGATAAATGGCAGGTTCAGGGCAGGCAGAGGTTAGTAATCCAAGACAGCGTCAATAAGGGAGATCCCGAATAGACAGCCACACCCTCTGCCAGAGACGATAACGGGGAGCAGAGGTCCGGTGGCGGTCCGATTGTCGCCTATACCTGGAGGTGGTCTTGAGAATAGCAGATCGGGCTCTCTTCCAAGTACGGCGACAGTGACGGATGAACATCTGGGCGGAGGGTATGCTGAACTCTTCCTTTGCTCAGGGAAGAGCCGGGGCTGATATCCCATGGAACACTTGAAAGGCGAGAGACCAGCCGCCGAGCAGGGAAGGGTGTTCTGGGCGTACTCCACCCACACAAGTTGCTGGCTCCAGGTGGTGGGGTTGGCGGAGACAAGGCAACGAAGAGCCTTCTCCAGGTCCTGATTGGCTTGCTCCGACTGGCCGTTGGACAGGGTGAAAACCGAAGGACAGGCAGAACGCCTTCCAGAACCTGCACGAGAACTGAGGACTGCGATCGGGGACCATGTCCACCGAAAGTCCATGGATCCGGAAGACGTGCTGCACCATGAGCTGGGACATCTCCTTGGCTGAGAGTAACTTGGGATGGGGAATGAAATGGGCGGCTTTGGAAAACCTATCAACCACGGTAAGGATAGTGGTGTTGCCATCTGATGGAGGGAGACCAGTGACGAAGTCCAGGGATATATATGACCAGGGGCAGTGAGGAACAGGGAGTGGTTGAAGGACGCCAGCCAGAGCTTGCCGCAGGGTCTTATTCTGAGCACACACAGTGCAGGCGGCAACAAACACGGAGACGTCAGGAACCATGGCAGGCCACCAAAAACATTGTTGTACAAAGGCAAGGGTCCAATGGGAGCCAGGATGTCAGGCAAGTCTGAAAGTATTAGCCCATTCCAGGACCGGGGAATGGGCAGAGTCCGGGACAAACATCCGGTTAGCCGGGCGCCCCCAGGGAATGCTGCGCCTCACGGACCTGGTTCTCTATACCCCAGACGAGTGCAGCCGCTAGACAAGAGGTAGGGAGGATGGTCTCGGGGTCAAATGGTGTAGCAGCGGTGCTATAGAGGTGTGAGAGTCCATCAGGCTTCACATTCTTGGACCCCGAGTGGTCGGAGATGGTAAAGTTGAACCGAGTGAATAGCAGGGCCCATCTAGCTTGCATAGAGTTGAGGCGTTTGGTGATGCAGAGATATTCCAGGTTCTTGTGATCAGTCCACACTATGAAAGGATGTTCTGCTCCCTCTAACCAGTGCCTCCACTCCTTCAACGCCATCATCACCGTGAGTAGTTCTCGATTTCCCACGTCATAATTCCTCCCAGTGGTGTTAAGATGATGGGAAAGGAAAGCGCAGGGATGAATCTTTTGGTGGTGGGGAGAACGCTGGGACAGGACAGCCCCCACTCCGACGTCTGAGGCATCAACCACCACCACGAATTGATGGGATGGATCCGGATGGATTATGATGGGAGCTGTAGTGAACTGATGCTTGAGGTACGAGAACGCCCAGTCAGCAGCTGGAGACCACGTGAACGGGACCTTGTGAGAGGTGAGTGCTGAAAGAGGGGAAGCCAGGATGCTACAACCCCAGATGAAATGGCGGTAGAAGTTATCAAACCCCAGGAAGCATTGCAGCTGCACTCTGGATGTGGGTTGAGGCCAATCCACCACCGCTCTCACCTTGCCAGGATCTATCTGCATATTTCCTGCAGCAATGATGTCTCCTAGGAAGGAGATGGTGGAGCGATGGAATTCGCATCAGCTTTAACCAAAATCTGGTTCTCCAGGAGACGCTGGAGGACCTGTCGGACGTGGAGGACATGTACTTGAGGTAAGTGGGAAAAGACAAGGATATCATCGCGGTAGAAGAACCCGAACCGGTTCAACATGTCACGGAGAACGTCGTTAACCAGGGCCTGGAACACTGCAGGAGCATTGGTCAGTCCGAATGGCATCACCAGGTATTTGTAGTGCCCACTAGCCATGTTAAAGGCTGTCTTCCACTCGTCTCCATCCCGTGTCCGCACCAGATGCTAGGCGTTCCGAAGGTCCAACTTTGAGAAGATAGTAGCCCCCTGGAGAGGCTCGAAAGCCGAGGCGATGAGTGGTAGCTGTCTTCCGCTCGTCTTCTTCCCATATCCACACCAGATGGTAGGCGTTTCGAAGGTCCAACTTCGAGAAGATAGTAGCCTCCGGGAGAGGCTTGAAAGTCAAGACGATGAGTGGTAGTGGGAAACGGTTCTTAACCGTGATGTCATTAAAGCCCCGGTAGTCGATACACAGGCGCAGGGTTTCACAGATGACTGAAATATAACAAAACAGTTTGACATAGGAATACAGGATTTTCTGAGTGAAAACAAAATAATTATGTATGTGTTATGAAATTATGAAAAAGATTAATAACATTCCACCCATTAAGCCAAAGAGGACGATTTTTGTCATTGACAGCAGGGAAGGGCTACATGATTTGTCAATTAAATAGATCAAGTTGAGTAAACGTTAGTTGATACTGAACATTTTAGGTCAGACGGGCAACTCGTCTTTTTGAGTTTAAACGTTGAGATTGTTTTAGTGAAACAACATTCTTGTATTGTTCTATAAGAAAATGTAGTAATTTCATCCCTAAGCATTTTCAATGTAAATATTATTTCAATCACTTTGGCTGAAACAAGCCATCACAAATCACTCTTGTACAGTATTATTGGAGGCCTGTTGCTAAGAAACAAAATTTGCAGCAGTGCATGCCAGAATACTTACTGCTGTCAAATCCAATGTGGCATACACTAGACTGACAGAGAGAAACCAGCCCACATACAGATCTTGATTTATATGACAATGATTATTATGGACGTCACATTTAAAACAAAAATATGAATGGTGTGTCCAAGTAGATTAAATAAAATACAAATGAGAAAAAAACTATATTTATATTTATTTTAACATTTAAAGAATAGCACCACTGAACAATTTCAAGCTCTAGTCTAGACATTTCTGTTAGAACAAAGACAGCTAGACAATGATGTGGGTTTGATCTGCCAATGACCATTCACAAAGAGAATCGGAAAACTAAAATCAAAAGTGACATTTTGATAAAACAATATCATACTCCTTCTATTAGGCTACATTAGAACAACATTATAGAGTCTGAAAATAAAATTCTATATAAAACGTTTTCACATGAATATCAAATTGGAATCCATTTCTGGGAATGTGCATGATATTAAAGTGGGACTACAAAAGAATGACTATACCTCCCCAGGGTTTTTGGGACATGAGCAGATCAACCACTTTAATTAAGAGAGGAGGACAGTTGCACACTCACCCAGTAGGTATTCAACACCTACTCTGAGATAAACCACTTCAGAGGCCATAAATAAACATTTTGAATCCTGTACTTCAAAATACTGATAATTACAAGCAAACAGTGCAAATACTGTTTCAAAGTCACCAGTGACCACTTACTGTAGGTCTGGATCGATCTGTGGCCATTGACCAGGCAGGTCTCTTCAGTTTTCATCTAAATGGATTCTGCAATGGATTTATCTGTTCCGTCCCCTATGTCCTCACCCATGTTACATGATGAAGTCAACCAGCCAGCCATTTTGGTATTTCCACAAGATCTAGGCTACTATAATGTATGTCCACAATAAATTGAAAGTTAGGAATAGGAAAGATTTTAATATTGAATATTCTACATTAGGTATTTAGAAACCTCAATATGTTGACTTAGGTTTTAATTATTCTGTCCTCGTAGTAGAGATAAAAGTTACAAAAATAACATTTCACCTGAAAAAACATGATTCATAAGATTAAATTACTGGTTTGTATATCTACATAAAACTAAAACAAAAAAATAATTATTTTTCTACCGTATTTTGATATACATTTCATTTCTCTTTGTAGAATAAATCTGAGGAAATGAACAGTGAGTTATGATACATTCTTGCTCCCACCTCAAAAATACATTGTGAGATTGGATTTCCAGCTCATTTAACAGGCAGAAAATGTGGGAATGCCATACTGGCTCTTGGACTGGGAGTAATTTAGATTGTAATGAGTAATCTAGGTCATGTCCTGCCCCGGGAAGTGGAATCACTGTGTGACTGAATACAGAGGTTAATTCAAGCACCTCTACAGGTGTTGGAGAAAATCAGAGCTCCGCTGCTGCTCTTTAATACAGTAGTCCTTTCCTCAGATCAGAACACATCTGCTGTGAGATTGGATGCAGGGCTCTCTCTTTTAAATAAAGTGACAGGTGACCCAGTTGTTCGCCATGTCCCTGTGCCCATCTAAAAAATGGAGGTCCAGCAGAGCATGTCTGACTTTTTAACAGCGTACGAGAGGTGAAACATTGACAGCTCTCATAAAGCCAGATCGATTTCCAATCAGCAGCGGTGGCCAGATGTGCCTGCACACATGGGGAACAGGGGGAGGACTTATTGAAGTATTTTGGGAGCTGGTCAACAGGTGTACTGTTAGACTTGCTGTGCTAGATAAAAGATAGCATGGCTGTACCATGGGATGTATGTGGTATTTCAATTCGAGGAAGAAGTGAATCACAAGATGCAGGAGGGTTTGGAAGAACGGCGCATGGGTGGGTGGGAAAGCAGATGGAGATGATGAAAAAGTACTTGGCGTTGGCTAAACAATACAATAGAAAGGCAGCAGCAGGCAGTTCTGACAGCAGAACTAACAGTTACACTAAGGCATAGTGGCAAGGCTCTGGGAGACACGCCAGCAGCAGAGAAGGCCACGGGATATTAGGACTGGATGTCAAGTGTTAAAAGAGTAGGAGGAATGGTAAACTGAATTAATTACAGGCTTCAAAGAGACTCTCTATTTCATTGTACTGTATGTCGCTCAGATGGCTGGTTGTCATGTTGATGTCGTCTGTTATGCAACTATATGAATTATATGATCGGCAAAGTGATATACATGGAAACAACATACTGTTAAAAAAACACATATAACAACAAGTCAGAATTTCGGGTTGCAAAATTTCGGGAACCTTTAATAAATTCCCTGGTTTTTTTCTTCGTAATCCCGGTTGGAATCAGGAGGGTATAAGCAGGAAATCCGTAATCCTCCAACCAGGATTTCTGGAAAACCAGGCAATATATTGAACGTTCCCAGAATTGTTCATCCCTTGTTAGCATTGCACATCCCCATACATCCTACTGTTCTTTCCACAACTAGCAACTTGCATAGTGTATGCCTACACAGAGCTGGGCACAATGGTTCCCTTTTCCCTACAAGGAATAAACAGCCTGTCGCTTTGGGGCATTGTGATAGGGTCATGTGTGAATGTAAATCTGTAAATCTGTCAACCACTACCCAGGGCTTTGGCATCTATCATGCATCAAAACGATATGCTGAAGTGACATTAGACTGGGAGGTCATACCGATTGTGTGGACAGAAAAAAGCTCTTCTTAGAGCAACCTAATGAGGTGTATAAATACAAATATAAACAATATTCATCAAAACTGGGTGGGAATGGTAATGATTTCCATCCTGTTGTTCATTTAGTGATTGGTGAGGTGATTTGGTCCAAGTAGGTCACTTTAGTCCTGAAAAGTTTCTGCAGAAAACACTGGAAGACAATTCATGAAACACCTATCATTAGCATTGCTAATTGGGTTGTAAAACAGAATAAAGTCATCTTGCCATATGTAAAACATTGCTCTCTCACCAGACAGCAGTTAGCGCTGTAAAGGGTGTCATCTCTCATAACCTGACTGGCAGCCATCAGGTGATGGAAAATTACTTGGAGACAGGCCAAGTAATTTTGGGCCCCTCTATATTACTGGGCCCAACAGCGAGAACAGAAGCTATTATCATGTTCACAGGGTGTTTAGTTGGCCAAATAGAGTCTGAGGGGCAACATTGTGTCCTCCTCACAGACAGAGCTGATGCCATTTTGACTGGCCAACATATACATAAACTGAGAAAATTGAGTTTAGCATTTTCTACAAAATATGGATTTTTCACATCAGTGTTGTGGCTCAAACAATCAATAAACATATCTCTGTCTATTTTGTATGAATATTGACAATTGGTCCAGGTAAAGATGTTATCTCTTCACCCATAATGTAAATCGTTCCAAAACTACCACAAGGCAAATCCAACTCAAATTTGGCCATTTCACACAATCTACTTTTCTATTGAATAGCGCTAAATTGGTATGAAATGTGTAATTTCAGATGAAAGTTCACACTTTGATACAACTATTGTGAAAAATGTAGATGAATACTATCTTTGGAGAAGTCAATTACAAACTCACGGTCAATAATATCATTGTCAACACACAAATTCTCTTTGTGACTGAGAATTATCTCCGAGTACAAATCTACAGGGACAAGAACTAAGTCAACTTGAAAACATCACCTTTCTAACTTGTCTTGAGTTGTTTCATCAGCCCAGTCTCACCTGGGAAACACAGTGAAAGAGCCAGGAAATTCAAGAGTTTGTTTTTGCTTCCCTTTCTTTGAAAGTTTTTCCTCCTTTGTTTCTGATGGCAATCTCAGAGGGCCTTATTATTTCTTAATTATAGATAGGCTGGCTCTACGATTTGGGACAGTTTTATGAGGGCTGTCATGCATCATGGCTCCCTTCTCTCACCGAGCATTTAGAAGACAACAGTTCACCTTGGGCTATTCTCTAGGACAACAGAATGACTCTCACTCTTTAACTAAGGGAATCAGACGCATCAGCACAAAGAAATGACTATTTGACACATTGTCAGTGTATCACACAATGGTTGCCTTTCTTTCAGATGATGCAGTAGCCCAGTGTAATATTTTATTGATTGACAATGCACCCAAACATAAGACACACAACTACAATATTCCTATTCAGCATTAATGCATTTTATGTAGTTTAGTCTGCTAAAATAGGCTTACTGTTGTCACCAGTCACAATTCTGTATAGCAACTGCAATAAGTGACACAAACTAAAGCTCCTAATTAGTGCAGGATTTAAATAAATACATTTTTGAAACAACAAATGAGAACATCACTGTTAACTGATAATTAGATAATCCATGCATTAGGAAGGAAGTAACATTGTTAACATTTATCACACCTGAGTGATCATCATGCGTTAATTATAACTAGACTACATGTAGCTCCACAAAATACTTTTTGAAGCTCTGGCAGAAGACACCTTATGCAAGCTACTGAGATTCACATTCAGTTTTCCTATAGTTGTTTGTAAGTTTGTTAGCTAAATTGCAGGGGCTAATATCGCAGTCTCCATCAGATCATGTTAACGCAGTCTCAGTGTTTACACTCTCTGAAGCAGCAATTCTATTTAAATTGGATTAACAGTATGTGTGTGCTTTTTGAAAACAATAATACAAATTTAAAAAACGAGTTGAGTTGGTTCAAGGCGAAGATCAACATGACTGCAGGGTGGTTTGCAATATAAGGGGTTTCTTAACAGGTTATTTAAATGACACGATGAATATAGCTTACTCTCAGACTAGTCCACTGCTTTAACGCCACCTTTTATTCTAGGACAGCGTTAAAATGCCCCCATGTGGCCATACAGTGTAACTTCATCCTTATTAAGAATTGGGCCATGGAGGCACGAAGAGTTCCTCCCAATAACACACGAGCAGCTTAAATTCAACCTCATTGCTCAGTGAAGATTATTAATGCTCTAGAACTTGTTAAAAAGGGGAACTATACACATTTTATGCCTACAAAAATGGGGGTCCAACGTGTTATCACAGTCAGTGCCAAATACAACATACAGTAAGTTGGTACTAGGTAGTGCTTTTCTAATACTATCTGTTACTGTTGGGTTCACAGCGTCCTTTACATTAGTTTAGTGATTTTAATATAATGTAGCAGGATTTTGTGAGACCTATCAAAATAGTTACATGCAAAAAATGTCAACTACTATATAATTAAGGTTGGATTTTGTTTAATAAGTGAACTCACAAGTAAGAAAATACAACAGGAAAAGCGAAATACAACAATCACTTTTTGTTCAAATACCAACACAGCTTAAAAAGGATAGATGAAATTAAACACAGTATAAAAAGAGCTTAGGACATGTGCAAAGCAATAGGTTATATAAAGTGCATAAGGGGAACCACTTAATGATGCATAATAACAATGTGTCAAACACATAGCTTAAACAACAGCCATCGTTATTTCACCACCAATTACACAAGACATGAGACAACAATCAAAACAAATCCGTACATACGTATATGGCATGTTGAGTTGAAAAGGGCATCAAACACTTGCAAAAACAGCAATACAAAATGTCTTAAAAATGAGAAACCACTCACTTCCACAGAAATTACTACAGCTATTGAATGTTGCGTTTGTATTTTTTTGTGTGGGTGATTAATGCTGTTTGTTCATGATGGGCCGAATCCTAATTTGAGATCTGTGTGCATAAATCAAATTACTTATTTTTCAAGTTAGGATTGGGCCTGATGGGAGCTACATTAGTTCAATGACGTCTTCAGGCTCTGGCTTTCTTCTCTTTACGTCCTGTGGCTTCTGATGACGCATCTGCCTTCCTTTTGTGAGCCTGACAGAATCAAATCAATGACATGTCTACTTGTAAATGTTACAATGTATGTAATCACTGAAATATTAATATTCTAACACGAGTATTGACACATTTTTCATGGTATAATGGTTTGGAATCCTCAAGATGGTTAGCCAATATGTAATTTTCTTCCCACAAAATGTTTATCCCAAAAACAAAACCACTGGTTGTGGGTTTATGGTTAAACCCATTTTGTACCTTAAAATCTGTATATGATTGTTTTGAAACAGTAAGATCAATTACCATCTGGCTTTTTGTGGTCCTTTTCTTCTTTTCAGCACGTTCCTTTTCCTCAATCTCCATATTTTCTTTTTCGATGAGGGAGATGAGAGTGTTACAGCGTCGCTGAAGTTCCTGGGGGAAGAAGAGGAAACTGTTTGTAGAGAAAACAAAACGATACTACAATGGATGTCTGATGTTCCTCTCGGTTAGCCAGTCTGTTTGAAGCAAACCAGTTTTTAATATTTATTCATTATTCTCCTTGTGTGGTTATTACAGCTTTTGTTCATAATATTGACATTTTAATAACCAAAACAGTTCATGTAACATACCACTTTGTCAAAAACACAAAGTAATGATAAATAACCCCAGAGAGGTAACCCAGCAAACAGGGGACGTCCGGAGGACATTTGGCGATGTTCCCAATAACCCCAGAGAGGTAACCTAGCAAACAGGGTACGTCCTGAGGACATTTGTCAATGTTCCCATTTGGTCCCTTAAGGGTTTCAGCACGACGTTATCCCACTGACGTTCCGAGCACATTCTAAGAACATTACGTGATGGTCCCAAGGGACCATGCTCTGGGGGACCATTCTATAGTTCCCGGTTTGACCCAGGGATATTTTTAAGATGTTCTTGGGACATTGTGTTATGGTCTCCTGAAGGTCACCTGAACGTTCTTGGGACATTGTGTCACGATTCCCTGGAGGTTTTGCCTAGTTCTGGTTTGTCCCGGGGATGTCCCCGAGAACATTTTTAGGACATTCTTGGGATGTTGTGTCATCGTCCTCTTAAGGTTCCCTAGACATTCATGGGATGTTGTGTCCAGGCCCTCTGGAGGTTTTTGTTACGTGATGATGGTATGGGGGTTTTAAGGTAAGTGGGACGCTGTTCAGCTAAAATTGTGTAAAACATCTTCAATCAACAAGAATATGATTACATTTGACATGATCACTAGTAACTTTTCAATATGACCACACCTAGGATTTGAACTCTCAACCTCTGGATTTGGGGTATGCTGATCTTCCTGCTGCGCCACAAAGTCGGGAGAATTGCAGAAGTTATCGGTTAGTTATCGGTTAATCTGACTATTCTCTCATTGATTTCACTGACTTATTTCAGTGATTTGAGTTGAGATTTTCAGTATACAGTAGTCTGATGTTGGTGGGGCATATTATTCTGTTTTTATGTTACTCCTGAATCCCTATGATAAATATAATAGTTTTTCTTCAGTGTATTTTTAAACAGAGCTGAGATTTACTTTGAAGTCAAAGTGAAACCAGTCATTGATACTGACATGGCGTAGCAGGAAGAGTAGAATGCTGTGAACCAAGAGGTTGTCAGTTCAAAGCCCAGGTGAGGACATGTTAAATAATAATTATTGTATGAATATACATAATGTAATCATGCATGTTAAAAGCACTGTTTATGTGTGGGTGTCCCTAGCATTGCTAAAAGACAAAGAGCTGAGACTGTATCAGTGGTTCACCAATCAGGGCCTTGATAGGCTTGGCAACAGTAACAAGTGGTGTAATTATTTATATTTTTTTTGAGGAGGGGGGGATGTTTCTTTGCAACAATCAGGCAACGTCCCTGGGAAAAAACGGGAACTAGACAAAAACCTCCAGGGGACCATGACACAACGTCCTGATGACTTCAGCTGACCATTTTGTGATGTCATGGGGACGTCCTAACGACTCATTATTGTTTGCAAGGAAGTGTCTATGTATGCATGAACCTGAACAATAGTCTTTCCTCCCATGAATTCCCATCCATCTCAACTTGTAAATAAGGGCCACATTGAAACAAATACAATTCTATATTCAACCATACCTATTATAGATCATGTGAGAGGAAAGCAAACAAGATTGTCTCTGAACTCACTGCAAAGTCTATAATAAAAGTAATAATATAAGTTTTTATGATGGTCCAGAGACAGCGAAGGAGGACACCAAAGCCTCATTTACACCTTGCACTAACATGTACGTTTCCTGATCTGATTAATATGATCCAATCACTATCTGATCAAGGTTTGTCGTGTCAACACATTGTACTAAAATGTGTCTCTTATCCGTCCACTGTATCCGCATTGTGACCAGATTAGCTGGCGCCTCCATGTATGCAAATGATTTGACATACTATTTCAAATAATATAATTTGTTAAAAAATTACAGATGCCATAAGTCAATGGTGCTACATGTCAAAAGATTTTAAAAGCTGGTATAATGATGATCAAGACAAAAGGTGCACGTTAGCACTAGGGCTTAAGACACTATAACTGGGTTCATGAACTATCCCAGAGGCAGCCCAGGCGTCATCTCAAATACTGTAACTGTCCCCATGTTTGCTCACCCAAGACTTCTGTAACATAGATAGTCAAACTGTTCAAGACATATTGTACCATGGCAGTTCGGGACTTGATGAACCAGTCGAATCTGAACTGGGGAGCATTCCGGACACACTGTCGGAGTTCTTCATAAACATTCTCCTTGTCAAAGCCCATCTTGTGGAGCATACAGATCAGGAACCTGTCCTCCTCCTCCGTGTAGTTCTTCCCTTTATTGGTGCCATACTGAATCCTCAACTGGTGGAATGGGGCCTTGTATCTCGCAATCTGAAACGATCAAAACAACATTTCCATTTAGTCAATTTGAAAATAAGAAGTAATCTTGGAGCATACTCAAATAAAGGTTCATAGTAGTAAATTTAAATATGTAATTTCCAGAGTATCTACCATAGGAAATACAGTGCCCTCCGTAATTATTGGGACCGTGAAGCATTTTTTTGGCTCTATACTTCAAAAGTTTGGATTTCAAATCAAACAATGACTATGGAGGTTAAAGTGTCAGTAAACTGTCAGCATTAATTTGAGGGTATTTCCATCCAAATTACAGCACTTTTTGTACATAGTCCCTCCATTTTAAGGGAGTAAAAGTATTGGGACAAATTCACTTACATCTGTATTAAAGTAGTAAAAGTTAAATATTTGTTCCCATATTCATAGTATGCAATGACTACATCAAGCTTGTGACTCTACAAATTGTGGATGCATTGGCTGTTTGTTTTGGTTGTGTTTCAGATGTGTTTGTGCCCAATAGAAATGAGTAAAATGTACAGTAGTTGACCTTTGCATCCAGCGCCTTCTTAATGCTGATCCTCCTCTGGATACGGGCCTCGCCACGCTCGATCTGAGCCATGATTTTTTCAATATCCTGGAGTTCATTGCACCGCTCCCAGAAAATGGCTTGAAAATAAAACAAGAACATGTGTGAAAGGACTCGTGTGGCGCATAAAAAAGTTATAATCTGTAATAACCATGGTTATTTAAAACAGATACAAGAATGTATCTAAAGGAAACACAATTATAATGGAATAAATATGAGGATGATTCTGATGAGGACCGGTATTTTACCAGAATATTCAATGACTTCCTCAGGGTTTTTCCCCTCGACTTCCCGAGCAATGCTGTCGATGTCATCACGGCCGTATTTCTCATTGGCTTTAATGAACTGATTGAAATCTCGCTTGTTCCAACTTGTGAACCCCTGTGAAACAACATTCACCACAAACACAGCACTTGCTTAGATAAAAGCTTTAGAATGTCCAATAACATGGCACTTTTTGTGACAAACAAATAGGGATCTTACTTACTAAAATAATTTATGCAGGAATCTCGAAAGTTGTGTCTCGCCTAGCACCCTGCAGTACCTGTGTGAGAAGTTTCTCCTTCTCCTCAGTCTCCTCGGGACTGAGGGGCCCCGCCTCGTCAATCTTCCTTTGCTCCTCCTTCTGCACCTGGGCAGCGTTGGGGATGTCAGGGCTCCTGGGGACCTGCAGCGGCACAGGGGAGAGAACAGACACACAGCTCCTATTAGAGACAGCTCCAATGAGACATAACACTGAACGGCACAGTCTCTCGCTACGAGGCAAGAGACTGCTAAGGCTGGGTGAAGCGATAGACAGGCCTGTTGGGGAACCAGACTAACTGAACAGATGTACCCTGGGATCAGGTGGCATAGGGGGAATGTGTGTGTGTGTGTTCTGTGGTTCTGGCACCATGGAGGAGCACAAGCTCCAATCTGTCTCAGTTCAGCAGCCTGCCCTGGCAGTGAGTGCCTCGGCACAGCGAAGCACTTTGGGATGCTGCTCACAAATGTCAGAGTTGAGACACACTTCTATGGACTCTATCCACGACTCCCATGTGTAACATGTTGGCTGTGTGAAAGCCCAAACCAACAGATTTCAAAATGTTGTTTTTATAATATTGAACTTTGTAAATTGTTTCAGTAAAATAGAACCAGCAAGACGTGGAAACAAAAATACATTACTATAAACGGCCAAGCTTAAAGCTACTGTACATAAGATAACATATGCACACTTTCTTTATCTATCAGACAACGAACATAACTACAGCTCTCTTACCTTGTAGCCTATAGTCTTCCTATAATAAAGGATCTCCATCTCCAGCAGCTCAAACAGGCGAGGAGGAAAGAACTGGAAGTCCTGGATGTTGGGCTGTTTGGGGGGACGTGGGGCCTGAAATACATTCATAATTATTAATCATGTTCTGGTGAGCAAGATTAACATGTACGCCACTTCCATGGACATCTTTCTGACCTGACTAGCCATCATTATTTGGAAGAATGGGGAAACAAGACGAAGGATTGACTACTGACTAGCAACTCACCCATGAACAAGGGGGCAGCCCTTGAATAAGCATGTTGTTTATAAGCAGGGATACAAAGCAAGGCGGCAGCCCTTGAAGTTTCTGTGTGCTTAATCTGTGAGTGGGCGTTACCTTGGGGGCTCGAGGTTCACTGACACGCAGGGCTTCTCTGAAGTAGGCATCCACCGCATAGTTGGCTTTCCTCTCTCTTTTAGGAGGCTCAATCCATTCCATCATACTCAGCTACAAAACAAGGCCAGGTCATGACTCACAAGGGGAATCAAGTCAGTATATGGTATATGATGCACACCTCATTTTATGGTTATGGTGGTTTCATAAAGTTTGTCATAAGCATCTATGAATAGCATACTCTGTACGTCATATCTACCTCTGTCACACAGTATTTACAAAGTTCAATAACTGAAATGAAATTAAACCTGAGGCACAAGGGAACGAGCTAATCTAAGTACAGTATCATCTCAAGCGTCTCTTTGATGCTATTAACAGGTCAAGAGCCATGGCAAAGCATGTAGTAATGTGATACCTTTTGCTTCTCTCTGTAGTCCTCCCCTTCAAAGTTGTAGAGGCTGGTCTCTGCTCCTCCTGTGTCCACCGTGAAGTTCCTGAGGGAGCTCTCTCCCAGAGACTCCATGCGCTCGTTCATCTCAGCCGTCTAGGACAGGTCAAAAGGACAGGTCAGCACAGCGAACCAAACAGCCAGTCTGTCAACCAAACACTATGTGCTGTTCCCTCACTCACCTTCTTTGCCCCCCTCTCTAAGATAGTGTTGATGTCTTCATCTGTGAGCTCATTGTCTTTGGAGGCGAAGACGTGAGTGGCCCCATGCCTGATCATCTGCAGCATCTCATCTTTCCCCAGTTTGTTAGACTGCTCCATCAGCCTCCCTGGAAAGTTGAAAGATGTGAGAAGTAGTTGGGGTGTGGGACTGAATGTACCCTGCAGCAGCCTCTTACATTCATGTCTCAGGGTCTAGATCCTTCTGTAAACTGATACTAGTATCTGTATCACAGGAGGCTACTGAGGGGAGGACGGTTCATAATAATGGCTGGAATGGAGCGAATGGAAACCATGCGTTTGCTGTATTTGATACCATTTCACTCACTCCGCTCCAGGCATTACCACAAGCCTGTCCTCCCCAGTTAAGGTGCCACCAATCTTGTGTGATCTGCATACATGCATGCATTTGGTATCATTTTGTCCCAAGCCTAACCAAGGTCTGTCTGTCTTACCTGTCCCAAAGACCATTGCTTAACATGTAATGACAAACCATGAAGTTGGAATCAAAAACATGCTGAATACCTTGTTGTATAACTATGGAGTCTAGCCTCAACTTCATCTCAGCTCTTTCTACAATCCTCTCTTCGACTGTATTATCAGTGATGAGGCGGAACACACGCACTGGTTTCTTCTGACCAATCCTATGAGCCCTGTCCTAGAGAGGCAAAAACAAACACACCGATTGCCTCAGTTGATGAGGTGTCTATTTCTTTGAAATACAAGCCAGTGTTATAAATCAATATTACTAGTAATTTGTATACATGACATAGAATTTCACACTAAATGACTAATACTTACTTTTCCAAACACTTAATATATAGATGTACATTTCCAAGGAAGCCACAAATGAAATGTTTCTCACCATTGCTTGCAGGTCCACTTGAGGGTTCCAGTCAGAGTCATACAGGATGACGACGTCTGCAGTTGCCAGGTTAATGCCCAGACCTCCAGCTCTGGTGCTCAACATGAAAATGAACTTGCTGCTGTTTTCAGCATTGTAGGCCTCTATGGCGTCCTAGAAACACGGCCATAAAGCAGGGGTGTCAAACTCATTCCATGATGGGCCTAGTGTCTGCAGGTTTAATTTTTTCCTCATAATTAAGACCTAGACAAACAGGTGAGGGGAGTTCCTTACTAATTAGAGACCTTATTTAATCAATCAAGTACAAGGGAGGAGCGAAAACCCGCAGACACTCGGCCCTCCGTGGAATGAGTTTGACACCTGTGCCATAAAACATTAGGCAGACAATGTCTAAAATATCAGTTTTTATGTAGTTGAAGTAGACACTTTACACATTAGAGCAAACATTTTTACAAGCAGGGTCAGTACGAGCACGGTAGACAAAGTAGTGGCTTAAACTAAAGTCCATGATTTGATACTGTTCCACTATAGCTCCTTATGGTTTCCATGGGAGCCTGTGTTGTGGCCAATGAGGCCTCATCAGCTGAAGTCATGCTCCGTACCTGTCTGGCTTCGTGTGGAGTGTTTCCATCTAGACGGCAGTACTCATAACCTCTCCACATGCAGTAGTCCTCAAGGATGTCAAGGACCCTGGTCATCTGGCTGAAGATGAGGACTCTAGACCCTGGCAACCAATGAGACAAAACAGTCATTCCATTAGAGAACAGAACAGCATACATACACTATCAGGTCACATAGCTCAAATGCAATCTCCAAAGAAAGAAAATTATTCATAGGGTTTCTTGCATGGCAGGAAGGTTTGATTCATCTCATTCTAAATGAGCATGGCTGATTTGAGAGTCAAATGAACCTTTCTCATCAAGAAAACTTCGCAAGAAAATGCTAAATTCTACATGTGAATCCTGATATCCTTCAACAGTACGCAATCTTTTGAGCCTGCGTCCTCTGAGGTTGTCCTTGCCTTTTAAAGACCATTATGTTCTTCCATTTATCAGAGTTTGCATAGACAACCTATTGCATAGTCTGTTACAACTGCAAATGTACAGTGACAACCACAGATCTCTTTGAGATAAACACATCAAATATACATGAAGATGGGATAAACTACAGTATACATCGATGGGATAAACTACAGTAAAATCCTTGAATGATGGGTGTATCACCTTGTTCCTGGACTTTGGGCAGCAGTTTATCCAGGGCCACCATTTTGCCACTGTTGGTGACCAAGTGACTGTCGGTAGTGTAGGGGGGCCCGGGCTCGGCCCCGTCAAACAGGTATGGGTGGTTGCAGCACTTCCGCAGTTGCATCAAGATATTCAACAGACGCATCTTGTCTGTTTTTCCAGAAGAATTGAGGATGTCAATGTCTTTCATCAGAATTCGTGTGTACCTAACAAAAATAGAACAACAAAACCTTTTTTCATTTGAAATTATTTTGGAAAGAATTTAATTAGTAGAAATGTTGAACCAACACAAGCTATGGGCAACACTGGGAAGGACAAAGTATTTGAACCAAAAACATACCATTCTCGCTGCATCTTACTCAGTCCGAGGTAAATCTTCACCTCTTTTTTGGGAGGCAGGTTTTTCTCCACTTCAGCTTTTATACGACGCAGAAGGAAAGGCCTTAGCACCTGAACAAACATCACGTTATACACAAGAAGGAAAGGCCTTAACACCTGAACAAACAGCCTATTACACAAGAAGGAAAGGCCTAAGCACCTGAACAAACATCACGTTATACACAAGAAGGAAAGGCCTTAGCACCTGAACAAACATCACGTTATACACAAGAAGGAAAGGCCTCAGCACCTGAACAAACAGCCTATTACACAAGAAGGAAAGGCCTCAGCACCTGAACAAACAGCCTATTACACAAGAAGGAAAGGCCTCAGCACCTGAACAAACAGCCTATTACACAAGAAGGAAAGGCCTAAGCACCTACTAGAGCCTGACATATATGTTTATTTGGGTCCAATACCGATTCCGATTTTTGTGAGGTTAAAACTTACCGATACCGATTTATCTGCCAATACACTGTTTCACAGCAGCAAAATTTAATTTCCTTACTCTGATTTCTAATAAATTGCCATCCAAAAGAGCAATTGTTCAACAAATATGCTTCAAATGTTAAATAATGACATCATGAGAAGTGTTCAGATCAGCACGACATTCCCTTTTTTCATCCTATTTATTGAATATCGGTTATCAGTGGAATTATCAGCTGATAGCGATATAGCGTTTAAAAGGCCAATATCGGATGATAATATCAGTGAACCGATATAATCGGTCGGGCTCTATAACAAACAGCACACTAACAAGGCAAATACTTTTCTAACTAAATACATTTTATTATCCATCTCTTAACACAACAGAATAATAGATAAGGAGAATTCTGCAGTAATCTCTGAGAGTAATGGAAATGTGAAACACAGCTTACCGCATGCAGACGCTCCACCAGCTTCTGGTCCCCCAGACAGTTGTTGGTGTCAAACCAAGAATCAAAGTCCTGAGAATATAAGGAACATTTTCCTTTTGTTTTCAACAAGTAAAGATTTTCCATGAAAGTGCAAAATATAATTTTGAGAGAGTAAAGATGATTCTGCTTTGGCTTCATTTGCAGAGGGGAATGTGTTAGAGAAAGGACAGGATACATATGATAAGCTACAGCTTGTGGGGGTGAGGGATCCCAGACAAACTTGGAGGAACTGACAACAGAACAGAGCAGTGCCTGAGGGGGAGGCCTGTGCTCGGGGCTACCTTTCCCTCTCTGACACATCATGGAAAGACAAGAAGCATGTCAGGTGGGGCTGAGGACTTCCGTGATTGACAGATGCTCATTGAAACTAGGTGGTATAAAATGGAACAACAAAAAACATTAAGTTACTGCTGGAGGGTCTTTTGACACAAAACAACAAAATAATGCAGTTCATTTTGCCTGGAGCGATATGATTTTATTTTCTTCCTCCATTTAGCATTCCAGTCACATTCATCTAAAGGAGAGGAATATCCCTACTAGAGAAATACATGGAGAGAACAGACAGAGGTAGCACTCACATTGGCAGAGTTGAAGACATCAGGCAGCAGGAAGTTGAGGAGTGACCACAGCTCATGGAGATTGTTCTGCAGAGGTGTTCCAGTCAGGAGGAGACGGTTGGTGGTTTTGAACTCACGGACAATCTCTGAGAGCTGACAACACCGGACAGATGTTAAGATGACATAAATATCATTCAAAAAAAATGTATTGGCCAGAGTTTAATTAATTGAAAAGTAGAAAGAAAAGCTTGGTTCAGACCACAATTATATTCATTCGAGTACATACCTTGGACTTCTCATTTTTTATCCTGTGAGCTTCGTCGATGACAAGGTATCTCCAGTTGAACTTCTTGAAGACCGATTTTTCTCTGATGACCATCTCATAGGATGTGACACAAACATCCCATTCCCCTGGCATCATGACATCGCGGATGAACGCCGCCTAGCCAATAAGGAGAACATTTGTCAAAGGAGTCATCTGTGGTCTTGGTTAGCTACCCACTTGATAATGCTTTATAAGAGGACACATTTTCAATCAGTGTCAATCAAGAGAAAAAACAGGACATACTCTTGCATCCTTGTCCCCAATAAGACAGACAGCCTTCAGGGTTGGTACCCAGCGTTTGAACTCATTCATCCAGTTGTGTAGCGTTGATTTGGGAACCAGAACCATGTGGGGGCCTGGAATGTTCCTGTAGTGCTTCAGGTATCCCAGCAATGCAATGGTTTGGAGGGTCTTCCCTAAGCCCTGTTGTCAACAATAAAGTAGGTAGTTCGAGTCCTGAATGCTGATTAGCTGACAGCCGTGTTAAATCAGATTGTATACCACGGGTATGACAAAACATTTAATTTTACTGCTCTAATTACGTTGGTAACCAGTTTATAATAGCAATAAGGCACCCCAGGGGTTTGTGGTATATGGCCAATATACCACGACTAAGGGCTGTATCCAGTCCCTCCTCGTTTCGTCGTGCTTAAGAACAGCCCTTAGCCGTGGTATATTGGCCATATACCACACCCCATCCGTGCCTTATTGCTTAATTAAACAGTGGGTGGTTCGAGCCCTGAATGCTGATTTGGCTGACAGCCGAGGTATATCAGACCATACATCACAGGTATGACTAAACATTTATTTTTTGTCTTCTAATTACATTGGTAACCAGTTTAAAATAGCAATAAGGCACCTCAGGGGTTTGTGATATATGGTCAATATACCACGGCTAAGGGCAGTATCCAGCACTCAGCGTTGCATCTCCCTTAGTCGTGGTATATTGGCCATATATCACACCCCCTCGGGCCTTATTGCTTAAATAAACAACCTGTCATACACAGCTTGACTCACAACTAGTGGCACTTACTTACATTTGGATATAGATATAATATACATATGTATCTCAATATAAGGCTCTGGCACTTAAACATAAACTATTGTTAATTGCATGTTTAAGGTACAGTTGTTACCATTTCGTCAGCCAGAATTCCATTAATGCCATTTTCATAAAGGGAGATCATCCAGTTGAGACCTCTGACTTGATAATCTCTCAGCTCTCCATTTTTCACATCTGGAAAATAAAATAGGTTATGTCTGTAGCCCTTTCCTGCAGTCAATGACCAAAAGCGCCCTCTAAAAATACAATGAAGATCCAGTGTTTCTATGTCAAACAGTTTTGTTATATTTCAGTCTTCTGTGAAGTATATAAAGTGTAATATTGGGATGCAAATTCAAAATGGAATGCATTTCAACTCTATATCTGACATGGTACCCACAACCATCAATGTGTGTGAGGTGTATATTTTTGTATCAAAGAAGATTGGTTTAAGACTACCAAGAATCACTCTGTATAACCCTGATTTAGCCCACTGCAGTAAAAAGTTAATGAAAAAAAAGGAAATTATATTCGTATCCATCGTCAGCTATTCTCAAATGGGAGCTAATTTGGATTATAGGTATAGACCTGATAGAATACAACACTGAGTTACACCTGCTACTGTTCATTTACACAGAGAGCATTAACATTAGCATTTAAGCTATATGAGAACATCATACAGGATGGGGACTCTTCAAAGCAAACCAAGACGTTAGCTGCCTTCCTGCACTCAGATAACATTTAAGCTATATGAAAACATCATACAGGATGGGGACTCTTCAAAGCGAACCAAGACGTTAGCTGCCTTCCTGCTCTCAGATAACATTTAAGCTATATGAAAACATCATACAGGATGGGGACTCTTCAAAGCGAACCAAGACGTTAGCTGCCTTCCTGCTCTCAGATAACATTTAAGCTATATGAAAACATCATACAGGATGGGGACTCTTCAAAGCGAACCAAGACGTTAGCTGCCTTCCTGCTCTCAGATAACATTTAAGCTATATGAAAACATCATACAGGATGGGGACTCTTCAAAGCGAACCAAGACGTTAGCTGCCTTCCTGCTCTCAGATAACATTTAAGCTATATGAAAACATCATACAGGATGGGGACTCTTCAAAGCGAACCAAGACGTTAGCTGCCTTCCTGCTCTCAGATAACATTTAAGCTATATGAAAACATCATACAGGATGGGGACTCTTCAAAGCGAACCAAGACGTTAGCTGCCTTCCTGCTCTCAGATAACATTTAAGCTATATGAAAACATCATACAGGATGGGGACTCTTCAAAGCGAACCAAGACGTTAGCTGCCTTCCTGCTCTCAGATAAAATTTAAGCTATATGAAAACATCATACAGGATGGGGACTCTTCAAAGCGAACCAAGACGTTAGCTGCCTTCCTGCTCTCAGATAACATTTAAGCTATATGAAAACATCATACAGGATGGGGACTCTTCAAAGCGAACCAAGACGTTAGCTGCCTTCCTGCTCTCAGATAACAACTCCTCATCTTCTTCCTGTTCTGTGCGTCGGTGGCGGTTACTGTAAAAAACACAGGAGGCAGACAAATAGTTTATAAAAAATAATGATATCTGGTATGGGTACAATGGTAAACAGATTGTATTGTTTATTATTTCATGGTTTATTGATCAAAATAGCTTGTTTATTTAAAATAACAGACCTGTCAATTCAAAAACATACAAATAATGTCAGGACTCTAAAAACAAGTCAGCAGTCACATACTCTCCAACAGAGAGGAGATTTAGTTTCTCATCCTGTTTAACGCGAGGTCGTCCAGGTTTCACTTTCAGGGGTGAAGTAGGAGACTTCTGAGATGCAGGCTGGATGAAGTGGGCAAAGAGTTCTGTTTGCTTGAGCAGAAACTCAAACCGGTTCGCTCTATCTGTTTTCTATGATTAAAAGACAGGGAGAAAATAAAAAGTTAAACCAACAGGTTCTGTTTTACTAGTAAGGATATGAGATCAATGTTATGCTAAACTGTAATTTTGCCATTCACTTTCCCTATACACTGCAATTCCAAACATTTACCACAGTGGGGAGCCCATTGCAAAAGTTGGAGAAAAATAAATGATGAAAAATAAATGATGAAAAATAAACATATCAAATATCTGGCACAGAATTCAACCAAGATGTGACTACTCTTGTGTGACGTGATAATCCCTAGAGTAATATGTCTTGCAAATGCATCTTAAAATCGCAAATTAATCCTATTTAGATATCTATAAAGAATGTTTGTGAGAAAGCAATTTGTCTCACCCTTTTCTCCTCATACTCTGGATCCAACTCCCCCTCCGCCTTGGGCACAGCCTTCAGAGGTGGCTTCAGCTGAAACACAGTAGACTACTTTATTACATTCTCAACGTACTGTACATATCTATGATTTGGTAACATTCAATCAATGCAATGTGCAATTTAAAATAATTAAATGTTCTATTTCAGTGGGTCTTATTAAGGGAATTTGTTGTGTATTGTATATAATTTCCTCTGAATTAATGCAAAATGATTCTAATTATTCTACATGTTGAATGATTATGGCTTTGGTTGCAAGTTGGCTTCATGTGACGCTTGTGCAATCAATTTTGTGCACGTTCACATATTGTATGCTCAAAATGTATTATAAAATGTGCAAAAAGTTATGCCTTCTGAAGTTCAAGCATTTAGCTTCACCTTTAATGTTAGGCTACTCTTCATAAAACATATTACATAGCTACTGTAGCTAGCTATAGCCAACTCGACAGTCCCCAAAGCACAACAGCCAGTGTTGAAATTGACAGCTGATTTGCTTGGGGCTGCTCGTGCTGCGTGTGTTGTGCTGCCAGGGCTGAGTGAGATACACAACAAGCTACTACTATACAGTCAGAGGCTCGGTCTGGGACTACGAAGCTTGTCACACTGGTTACAAATTGGCAGCATTTATAGAAGTCTACGGGAATATTGGCTAAATGTCTATGAATTGCACGACGAAACCCATTGTTATGTTTGCTGGCCAGCCCAGCGTCTGACCTGGTAGCTACCTAACATCTGTAAGAGAGCTATGCAGATGTGCAAGCCTCCTTCCCGCCATGTTCCCCCCAATTGAACAAAACTGCAAACTTCTAGCAACCTAACAGTACAGTGTATCTCATATTTCTGGAAAAGAAGATGTCTGCTTTTAAATGCTCACCTCTTCTTCTTCGGGTACAGGCTCTCTGGAAGTTGAAGGAATCTCTTCATCTGACATTCTGTGGACTCGGTTTTTATCATGAGTTATTTTAGACCAGACTGTGTAAATTATACATGGCAAAAAGGCTTGCTACGTCATTAGATAGACTGTACATTGTGAGCATACGCCCCCTTCATAATATCTCGCGAGTATATAGCATTGAAATACCGCGATAACACCATGTACGCCACTAGAACGTTCGAAATTATATTGGTAGCCCCGTTTCATTTCAGCAATTAGGCATGAGGGGGGTACATGGCCAATATACCACGTCTAAGGGCAGTTCTTATGCACGATGCAACCCAGAGTGCATAAATACAGCCCTTAGCCATGGTATATTGGCCATATATCACAAACCCCAGAGGTGACTTATTGCCATTATAAACTCGTTATCAACGTAATTAGAGCAGTAAAAATACATGTTTTGTCATACCCGTAGTACAACGTCTGATATACCACGGCTGTCAGCCAATCTGCATTCAAATGTAATTTATAAACTTGGTGGTGTGATCCCTGAATGCTGACAGGTATGACAAAACATTTATTTGTTTATAAGTAAGCAATCCTATGGTAACAAAAACATAAACAATTAAGTAAAAGGACCTGCTTTTCTTTCTATCTCTGGTTGTTATTGTAAAACCTCATTACAGTTTATAAGCCATATTCTTCAAAATCAAGGGGTGTATTTCATTTGTTGAAAGGAGGCCTGCTGCATATCTACCACAAGATGGCGATCAGGTACAAGCATTTATAACGCTCGTTCACCAGCCGTAGGCAAGCTAGACCATTTAATGTATATATTTTCAAAACAATATTCTTCAGCCATAAATCACATGGCCTTAGACAAACATAACCTTTTTTTGGGGGGGGGATTCTAAATTACAGCAAGATATCTCTTTGCAAAATTAACCTTTATCAATACATTTATGCTCTAGTTTCTTCATTTCCCCCTACAACTAGCCTACTGTACAAAGCCTTTTAGGTTTCAAAGCCACTATATATATAGGTTTTTGTACAATGTAAATGCATCCCCAAAGTGTGTTATGTGTTTTCTCTATTAGTGTATTTAACTTGCACAAGGTTGTTATTTTGGTGCATACCGTTATTCTTACTAAGACAAAGAACATTGGGATGGTTTATGTGACAGCTGGCTCTAGGTTTTAATGATGCACACACATTTACAAATTCACATACATGTTCCTCTCTCTATCTTGATCTCTCTCTCTCACTCACTCTGTCAGACCCACACACATCTACAGACTCAAGCATACAGACACCACCCCCTTTCTCCCTTTCTCTCTCTGCCTTTCTCTCTCTCCCTCTCCCTTGTCTGTCAGTGTGATCAATGGCTTGACTTCCTCTTTTTGGTATGGCTGTAGGCTGTATACAAGAACGCAGGATTCGCGTGGTGCTGCTCTCAGTTTCACAGCAGCAGCAGCCAGCAGTGCTTGAAGACAATTATATCTAGAAAACACGCCGGATTCCCTCTGCAGTCAAGATGAGTGCAGGGGATGTGGTCTGCACCGGCTGGCTCATCAAATCCCCCCCTGAGAAGAAACTAAAGAGATATGTGAGTAGAAGATCAGGCTGTGCAGGTGGCTGGATCTGTGCTATTGTGATACATTTTACCCAAGCAGTAGTAGTACTAGTTCCTGCTGCAGAGCAGTGTGTGTGTGTGTGTGTGTGTGTGTGTGTGTGTGTGTGTGTGTGTGGGATTCTCAGCCATCAACACAACTGCACTGCAATGCCGTTAGTTCACAAGATACTGTTGGTTTATTTTCCCAAATTAAGCTTGCAGAGGCATGTAGAATCATGACCATTACATGCCTTTTTGTAAATAGTGTTTTCATGCAACCTCACCTGTGTCTTCCTCCTCATTTTTATAGTAGTGGCCATTAATGACATACTGTTCATGCTGATGTGCATCATCAATGCACTGTGAAAATAAAATGTTGATGCCCCTCAGCAAACGCAAATGAATTTTAAACATACAAACTGCTTATAAACCATTATGTTTACCATTTTGACCTTTGTTAAGAATTTCATAATTTGGGGTTGCCTTTTATTAAATATTCAAGTGCAGTATACTCTAATGCTAACATGTCTGGATGAGCGTGTTTGACCAGAAGTGAAATGGGACAAGTGCCTTGCATGGAAATCTGCAGTGTTTCTGTAGGGGTCATGTGAGAGTGTTGTTGTGTAAGGAGGAAAGGGGGAGGCTACTCATTCTGCTACTCAGTGTGTTGAGACTGTTGGTCTCTCATTCTGTGAAAATTGGGGATGTTATGCAAAACATGGGAAGTACTGTCACTGCCAAGCAATACAAAATGACCCGGCAGGCAGAAATGACCAGGCTTTATGATGGCTGTTTGCACTTCCTCTCTCAGGATGAGGGCTTTTCTGAAAACTAGCACAGAGAAAGGGGGACAGTGGTAATTCACTGGAGGGAGAGTCACATTAAGAGACACTATTTGCTGGGAAATAGTTCAAGGGCTTTGTGGAGGACACAGACAAACAGGAAGGACATGGTTTTCCATTGCAAGAACCAGACTAACCATACACAATAGCAATGTGTGTGGGCATGCGTTGGACATCACTCCTTACCAGGGTTGGGTAGGTTACTTTCTAAATGTAATCCGTTACAGTTACCAGTTACCTATCCAAAATTGTAATCATTAATGTAACTGTTGGATTACCCAAACTCAGTAACGTAATCTGATTACATTCAGTTACTTTTAGATTACTTTCCCCTAAAGAGACATTAGAAGAATACAAACATATATGTTACCAATTGAACGACATCTTTTGCAGGATAAATCAATGTTAAAGTTTACATAGCTGGCTATATATGGATGTTAAATGTTACTTTATGGGTTGGTTATGTAGACTTCTTCTAACCCATCGCTTTCTACTACATATAATAATACAATTTAATTACATCTTTACATTAAAAACCAAAGTCTATCAGAATTCCAGTCATTCCAATAATTGTTATACCCCTTGATCTTCAAAAATAGGACTTGGAAATATGGAAGAATAGATTAGCCAAATTGTTTTACCTGAGCATAACCCCAAAACTAAAGACCTATTAGCCAGCCCTGTTGTTTATGATTTTGTTGTCATGGAAAACTTATTGGGCTCATTGATTCGAGTTGAAACCCTAACCCTAACTGCTAACCTCATGGAATGGCATGCTTTGAGCACTACTGAAAAGTGCTATTTGCATGTTAAAAATGAATGCCCATATGCTGCATTTGCTATAGGCCTATTTTTTACCATTTTGTTGGTGACACTTTGATATCTTGATAATATGCATCTGTTTAAAGGACAAATCCACAGATGAAACAATAACAAAATGGCCACCCACTTTTGTTTCAGTAAAAAGCTGAGGGATGGGCCTGGAGAAATGTAACCACTCTCAGATTAATAGACAGAGCTATGGATGCAAGGATTCATGATATCAAAATGATTGTTTTAACCCTGTTATGAGGCTAAGCAGTGTTTGTTTACATTTGCGATGTTTACAAACATTGGAGAAAAACAAACTTATATTTTGGGTTGTCATGGAGCGTGTTAGTTGAACTAAGCTCATGAGGCATTTATAAGTTAAATTCTTCAAGAATCAATGGATACATACACTACCGTTCAAAAGTTTGGAGTCACTTAGAAATGCCCTTGTTTTTGAAAGAAAAGCAATTTTTTTGTCCATTAAAATAATGTAAAATTGATCAGAAATAAAGGGTAGACATTGTTAATGTTGAAATGACTATTGTAGCTGGAAACAGTTGGTTTTTAATGGAATACCTACATAGGCGTACAGGCCCATTATCAGCAACCATCACTCCTGTGTTCCAATGTCAAGATGTGTTAGCTAATCCAAGTTCATAATTTTAAAAGGCTAATTGATCATCAGAAAACCCTTTTGCAATTATGTTAGCACAGCTGAAAACTGTTGTCCTGTTTTAAGAAGCAATAAAACTAGCCTTCTTTAGACTAATTGAGTATCTGGAGCATTCCATGCTGTGTAGGGTGCCGTCTTTCGGATGGGACGTTAAACAGGTGTCCTTACTCTCTGAGGTCATTAAAGATCCCATGGCACTTATCGTAAGAGTAGGAGTGTTAACCCCGGTGTCCAATCTAAATTCCCAATCTGGCCCTCAAACCATCACGGTCACCTAATAATCCCCAGTTTACAATTGGCTCATTCATCCCCCTCCTCTCCCCTGGAACTATTCCCCAGGTCGTTGCTGCAAATGAGAACGTGTTCTCAGTCAACTTACCTGGTAAAATAACAGATAAATAAATCATAAAATGCTGATTAGAATGTAATTGAGAAAACATAGAAACATCCTTTCTGAATTTAAAAGTAATCCTTGAAGTAATCATCTAGTTTTTCAAAAGTATTTGTAATCCCATTACAATATTTTTGCTGGTAACGTAACGGAATACAGTTACAGCATTTTTTGTAATTCTTTACATGTAATCCGTTACTCCCCAACCCTGCTCCTTACACACACCAAGTGAAGGCCCAGAACAGCTAGCTCTTAGAAACACTGATGATCAGACTCAGACAATCAGAGTTTACATTTGAAGTCGGAAGTTTACATACACATTAGCCAAATACATTTAAACTCAGTTTGTCACATTTCCTGACATTTAATCCTAGTAAAAAATTCCCTGTTTTAGGTCATTTAGGATCACCACTTTATTTTAAGAATGTGAAATGTCAGAATAATAGTAGAGAGAATGATTTATTTCAGCTTTTCTTTCTTTCATCACATTCCCAGTGGGTCAGAGGTTTACATACAATCAATTAGTATTTGGTAGCATTGCCTTTAAATTGTTTAACTTGGGTCAAGCGTTTCGGGTAGCCTTCCACAAGCTTCCCACAATAAGTTGGGTGAATTTTGGCCCATTCCTCCTGACAGAGCTGGTGTAACTGAGTCAGGTTTGTAAAGCCTCCTTGCTCGCACATGCTTTTTCAGTTCTGCCTACAAATTTGCTATAGGATTTAGGTCAGGGCTTTGTGATGGCCACTCCAATACCTTGACTTTGTTGTTCTTAAGCCATTTTGCTATAACTTTGGAAGTATGCTTGGGGTCATCGTCCATTTGGAAGACCCATTTGCGACCAAGCTTTAACTTTAACTGATGTCTTGAGATGTTACTTCAATATATCCACATAGTTTTCCTCCCTCATGAAGCCATCTATTTTGTGAAGTGCACCAGTGCCTCATGCAGCAAAGCATCCCCACAACATGATGCTGCCACCCCCGTGCTTCATGGTTGGGATGGTGTCTTCAGCTTGCAAGCCTCCCCCTTTTTCCTCTAAACACAACGATGGTCATTATGGCCAAACAGTTTCATCAGACCAGAGAACATTTCTCCAAAAAGTACGATCTCTGTCCCCATGTGCAGTTGCAAACCTTGGTCTGGCTTTTTTATGGCGGTTTTGGAGCAGTGGCTTCTTCCTTGCTGAGCGCCCTTTCAGATTATGTCAATGTAGGACTCATTTTACTGTGGATATAGATACTTTTGTACCTGTTTCCTCCACCATCTTCACAAGGTCCTTTGCTGTTGTTCTGGGATTGATTTGCACTATTCGCATCAAAATACGTTCATCTCTAGGAGACAGAACGCGTCTCCTTCCTGAGCGGTATGACGGCTGCGTGGTCCCATGGTGTTTATACTTGCGTACTATTGTTTGTACAGATGAACGTGGTACCTTCAGACATTTGGAAATTGCTCCCAAGGATGAACCAGACATGTGGAGGTCTACAAAAAAGTCTTTGCTGATTTATTTTGATTTTCCGATGATGGCAAGGAAAGAGGCACTGAGTTTGAAGGTAGGCCTTGAAATACATCCACAGGTACACCTCCAATTGACACAAATTATGTCAATTAGCCTATCAGAAGTTTCTAAAGCCATGAGATCATTTTCTGGAATTTTCCAAGCTGTTTAAAGGCATACTCATCTTAGTGTATGTTAACTTCTGACCCACTGGAATTGTGATACAGTGAATTATAAGTGAAATAATCTGTCTGTAAACAATTGTTGGAAAAATGACTTGTGTCATATGCACAAAGTAGATGTCCTCACGGACTTGCCAAAACTATAGTTTGTTAACAAGACATTTGTGGAGTGGTTGAAAAACGAGTTTTAATGACTCCAACCTAAGTGTATGTAGAATTCCGACTTCAAGACAGTTTAAATTCTCCAACACAGGGAGGTCACAGCTACCATTGCTAGTGGCCCATGCTGTTTTAAAAAAGGGTCACAACAAAATGTAAATGGGTAATGTGTTGACATTTTCTTATATTAATTATAATAGTGTTATAAAGAATATCATGGGGAAACAAAAATATGATTTAGAAACTTGAAACATAATTCTCAATAGAGTAGGCATAGTTTATTTTCTAGCATAGTTGAACTCACGCTCAATAAGACAGTTATCACCCACAACAAGGAAGTGTTTTCATACATGATTCTATAGAGGTTTCTAGAGCGTGAGTATATTTCCTGTTAGCAGGTTGATTATTCTCACATTATGTATTTTAAACGTGCTTTGACTTACTGAAAATGTACCACTGAAGAGGGACATGAGCTTCCCTGCTCTCTGTCTCTCTGTTCTATACTAGCACTGTGTGATGCAAATTAGGATTTACAACTCGTCCACTGTTTATAGTTGATTTGAATATGAGTGAGGGCACACCAAGCCAGAGTTTTGGTTTCAAACAAACGAACAAACAGTCTGAGTATTTTCATAACTCTCTAGATAGATCATCACAAAGTGATACAATGTACTCCCAAATTGTTGGCTGGTGGGTTATAGCACACACTTACTTTGTCAACTGAGATAGTAAAAACAGCGTAATACAGACAACTACAAAATGTGTTGTTTCCAGTATGGCTAATACCTCTGACTCTTCAAAACAAATCATGTCTCTTTATGATAGGTTGTTTCACCACATGTACTCTCAAAGCTCAAAAACAGCTGATTTAATTTCAAGTCATGTAGTGTTCCATGCCAACAGACTTCTGACTAATTGAATAATGCATGAATCACCTGAATGCTGCATTTATGAGGCAACTGTATAAAAATATACAACTCCTGCTAAAAAGGTGGAATTGGAAATGGCTTTAAATAATACATGGGTGAAGTTTGAAACAGACATAGTATGGAGGTCAGTCATGAATATTTGACTTTTAGAATATAGATGAACCTATGACTTATAGCCCATGTGAGTGACCATGAGGTCATCACGATCAAGATCAAAACGTTAACAATACTTCAGTTAGGCCTACTTACTCCGTATCAAAATTAAGAGAGCCAGCTAAGCATCAAATTCCCATAGCATTAAAGAAAACAAAACTGCTCCTATACCAATCAGTAACCATACTGACATGAAAAAACGAATCTCAGCAGAAAAAGAGGTTGCCTTTTTAATCTTCCCCAATTAGTTAGTGAACCACTGCAGTACAAATAGCTTTTTGTTTGTGTCAGACATTCTCTTTTACATAGAATTCACTTCCTCTTCTTGTTGTCAGTTCCAGTACCAAAAGCAAGAAAAAGGGTGTTGTCTATAGTTAAATTAAGGTTTTGTAGCTAAACTTCCCAGTGAACATGTTTAGAAGAGCAGTGATACATCTTCCTTTTAATTGTGTGTGAAAACCTGATTGACACAGGTCACAACGCTGGAGACTACATGAGGATATAAGACATTGATCTGTACAAATCATCTTTAGTCACAGTCAGGGGACATAAAAATATTAAAAGCAATTCTGTATTGAGCTACAGGTCCATGTTCAGATTGTTCACTGACGGTTCTGTTGATGACCTATAAAATAGACATAGATATACTGACATTCTATTGCTGAGGCCTTGGTTGAAACTAAATTCACATCAAATTGCATCAAACATAATAACCAACCAAATACCTCTAAGGTTACTAACCAACTAAGGCAACTAGTCTACATACTGTATGCATGCAGAATAATTGTAATAGACTGAATAAAAATATAAACACAACATGTAAGCTGTTTCATGAGCTGAAATAAAAGATTCCAGAAATGTTCCATATGCACAAAAAGCTTATTTCTCTCAAATTTTGTGCACAAATGTGTTTACATCCCTGTTAGTGAACATTTCTCCTTTGCCAAGATAATCCCTCCACCTGACAGATGTGGCATATCAAGAAGTTGATTATACAGCATGATCATTACACAGGTGCACCTTGTGCCGGGGACAACAAAAGGCCACTCTAAAATGTGCAGTTTTGTCACAATTGGCATGCTGACTGCAGGAATGTCCACCGTTGCTGTTGCCAGAGAATGTTAATTTCACTGCCTCCAACCTCGTTTTTAGGAGAATTTGGCAGTACGTCCAACCGGCCTCACAACCACAGACCACGTGTAACCACACTAGCCCAGGACCTCCAGATCCGGTTTCTTCACCTGCGGGATTGTCTGAGACCAGCCACCCGGACAGCTGATGAAACTGTGGGTTTGCACAACCAAAGGATTTCTGCACAAATTGTCAGAAACCATCTCAGGGAAGCTCATCTGCGTGCTCGTCGTCCTTACCAGGGTCTTGACCTGACTGCAGTTCGGCGTTGCAACCAACTTCAGTGGGCAAATGCTCATATTCGATGACCACTGAAATGCTGGAGAAGTGTGCTCTACACGGATGAATCCTGGTTTCAACTGTACCGGGCAGATGGCAGACAGAGTGTATGGCGTTATGTGGGAGAGCGGTTTGCTGATGTCAATGTTGTGAACAGAGTGCCCGATGGTGGCGGTGGGGTTATGGTATGGGCAGGCATAAACTACAGACAATGAACACAATTGTATTTTAATTGTATGTCCCAGTTCTTCCATGGCCCGCATACTCACTAGATATGTCACCCATTTGAGCATGTTTGGGATGCTCTGCATTGATGTGTATGACAGAGTGTTCCAGTTCCTGCCAATATTCAGCAGGCCAAAATCAACAGCCTGAACAACTCTAAGCTAAGGAGATGTGTCGCGCTGCATGAGGCAAATGGTGGTCACACCAGATACTGACTGGTTTTCTGGTTTTCTGATCCGCCACTACCTTTTTTAAAGGTATCTTTGACCAACAGATACATACTTATCTGTACTCCCAGTCATGTGAAATCCATAGATTTGGCCCTAATATTTTTTTTTTAAATGACTGATTTCCTTATATGAACTGTAATTTAGTAAAATCTTTGAAATTGTTGCATGTTGAGTTTATATTTTTATTCCGTGTATATATATTTTTAGAAACTGGGTGGTTCGAGCCCTGAGTGATGATTGGCTGACAGCCGATGTATATCAGACATTATAAACTGGGTGGTTCGAGCCCTAAATGCTGATTGGCTGACAGCCGTGGTATGCCAAGGGTATGACATTTATTTTTACTGCTCTAATTACGTTGGTAACCAGTTTTTAATAGCAATAAGGCACCTTGGGGGTTTGTGATATATGGCCAATACACCATGGCTAAGGGCTCCGCGTTGTGTTGTGCATAAGAACAGCCCTAGCCGTGGTATATTGGCCATATTCCACACCACCTCGGGCCTTATTGCTTAAGTCTATTAGTACATGCAACAGTACATTATGTTGATCTGTCTGGTTCCCTGTCCCCTAGGCATGGAGGAGACGATGGTTTGTTCTTCGAAGAGGACGTATGAGTGGGAATCCAGATGTGTTGGAGTACTACCGAAACACAACCTCAAAGAAGCCCATCCGCACCATCGACCTGAGAGAGTGTGAGGTTCAGATGCAGACGGAGCAACGCCTGGTCAAGAGGGAGTTCCAGAACCAGCACCTCTTCGTTATCAAGACGTCGTCTCGCATTTTCTACCTGGTGGCCAAGACTGAGGAGGAGATGAACAGTTGGGTCAGCCAGATCAGGGAAATCTGTCACTTTGGACCTCTGAGTCTGGATGATGGGACAGGTAAGGACCTGGCACAGAGACACAGTTCAATACGGTCACAGTTTAAATGCCTTGGGTATTAGAAATGCGCATTACAAATTCAATTAATTAGACTGCTCTAAGTACGTCGGTAACCAGTTTAGGGGCTCCCGAGTGGTGCAGAGGTCTAAGGCACTGAATCTCAGTGCTAGAGGCGTCACTACAGACACACTGGCTCGAATCCAGGCAGTATCACAACCGGCCGTGATTGGGAGTCCCATAGGGCGGTGCACAATTGGCCCAGCGTCGGTCGGATTTGGCCGGTGTAGGCCATCATTGTAAATAAGAATATGTTATTAACTGACTTGCCTAGTTAAATAAAGGTTAAATTAAACATATATTTTTTTATTATAATTAGTCACAAAATCACATTCATATGTTCAATTTATACAAAGAATATAGAGAAACACTATTTGGTATTCAACACTTGTTGGAGGCTTTTGTCCAGTGACCTACAGTAAGAATGTGTGCGCATGTGTTTGTGCGTGGGTAGAGTAGCCATGTTTAGGGAAGGTTGTCTATATTCAAGACTGAGATAAATCAAATCCATTTTTATTGGCCACATATACATGGTTAGCAGATGTCATTGCGAGTGTTGTCAAATGCTTGTGCTTCTAGTTCCGACAGTGCAGCAATATCTAACATGTAATCTAACAATTCGACAACAACTACCTAATACACACAAATCTAAGTAAAGGAATGGGATAAGAATATATACATATAAATATATGGATGAGCAATGACAGAGCGGCATAGGCAAGATGTAATAAATGGTATAAAATACAGTATGTACATATGAGATAACAACCCATTGAGGTGTCTGATGATTTCTCTGTGTTATGAGCTTCTTAAAAATGTATTGAGGACATGACTGGTAAATCAATGACCGTCTCAGAGAAGCCCGCAAAAATAATATATTATTTGAAGATGTGAATATTAATTTGTCATGTGTAGTTTTGCATTGCATTTAAAGGAGACGTTTGAATTAAATGTGTTTATTCTCATTAATGCTCCAAGCCAAGTATGATACTTTGCCTCTTCTTGGCTGTTAAAGTCTCTGGGCTCAAGAAATGTACTGATGTCCCTCAATGACATATTGTAGTATATTAACTATTTTAGGAGTATTAGGGTGAGGTTAGAAATCTTTTTCGCAAAAGGGCCCCTGATGTACATGTACAATCAGAAAAGTGCACACTAAAATGATAGACACACACACGTATGCAGACACACACACACAAGCACACATGCAGGCATGCACACACGCACCCATGCATACACCTACTTCAATGTTGTAGCAATAATCAAATCAGAACCATTTGGCAGACAGCTTCTGATTACAAACAGTAAATCACTGAACAGTGCTGAAGTAAAATGTGATTTATTTTACCCAATTCAGTTACAAGTCATCTTTCTCTGTGAAACTCATAGTGCCATAGATATTACAACTCTCCACAGGCATGCAAGTTCAGCTAGGGTGATGCTTGAACAGTTAGACACCAAGCTCTCTTGTCTTCATGTCTTATTAACTCCAAACCAGGGGGAGAGCTGTGGATAAGAGCTGTCAGTTGGAACATTTAGTTAAACATTGTTCTGTATGGAGCAGATAGAGCCGACTACATGATCTCCAGACAAAGAGAAGAGATTATAGCCCAGAAGAACAGTGGCAAACCCCAGGTTTACACATTACTGGGAATGATAACACAATGTCAGACATTCAGTCAATGAAATCCTGAACTAGTTTACTATTCAGTACACACACAAAAATCTTTCCAACACACACTGTCGTAAATCCATTGTGTGAAAAAATACAACAGATAATGCCACAATTTCATTATTTTCTGCAGTTTCATGTGCTGAATAAATACCTTTAGGCTTTACAATATGCCTCATAACTATAAGGTACTTACAGCATTTAAATCATTTTCAAATAGTAGTTACAGTGTATCTCATTGTCTCCAGAAATTTGAATACACAAAGCGTTGATAGACCAAGCTATTATACTCTACCACATGGTGATACTCACACTCATACTTTGGTCTTTATAACTATACCGAACAAAAATATAAACACAACATTAAACAATTTCAAAGATTTTACTGAGTTACAGTTTTTCACGCCCTGATCTTGGGGAGCCTTTTTATGTCTCTATTTGGTTTGGTCAGGGTGTGATTTTGGGTGGGCATTCTATGGTTTGTTATCTAGGATTTTTGTATTTCTATGTTTTGGCCAGGTATGGTTTTCAATCAGGGAGAGCTGTCTATCGTTGTCTCTGATTGGGAACCATACTTAGGTAGTCCGTTTTCCCTCCTTTCTTTGTGGGAAGTTGACTTTTGTTTATGGCATATAGCCTGTAGCTTCACGGTTTGTTTTGTAGTGTTTATTGTTTTGTTCGGCGTCTATTCCTAAAAAAAAGAATATGTATGCTCACGACGCTGCACCTTGGTCCAGTTCCTTCAACAGCTCTGACAGAACTTTCCAACACCAAAGGGCCGAGCAGCGTGTAATGGACTCCTGGACATGGGAGGAAATCCTGGACGGGAAAGGACCCTGAAGGCAGGCTGGGGAGTATCGCCGTCCACGGGAGGAACTGGAAGCAGCTAAAGCTGAGAGGCAGCGTTATGAGGGAGCAAGGCTGGCAAGGAAGCCCGAGAGGCACACGGGGAGTGTGGCAAAGTCAGGTTGGAGACCTGAGCCAACTTCCCGCGCTTACCGTGGCGGGCGTTGTACTGGTCAGGCACCGTGTTATGCGGTGGAGCGCACGTTTTCTCCAGTACGTGTTCTTAGCCCGGTGCGCTACATCCCAGCTCCCCGCATATGCCGGGCTAGGTTGAGAATTCAGTCAGGAAGGATTGTGCCAGCCCTGCTCTCCAGACCTCCAGTACGTCTCTACGGCCCAGGATATCCTGCGCCAGCTCTGCGCACTGTGTCTCCAGTGCGTCTGCACAGCCCAGTGCATCCTGTGCCTGTGCCCCGCACGTGCCGGGACAAAGTCACCATACAGCCAGGACGGATTGTGCAGGCTCTTAGCTCGAGACCTCTAGTGCGCCTCCACAGTCCAGTGAATCCGGTGCCTCTGTCTAGGACAGGGACTCCTATATGTCTCTCCAGCCTGGTGAGTCCTGTGCCTGCGCCCAGAACTAATCCTCTTGCATGTCTCCCCAGCCTGGTGAGCCCTGTGGCAGCTCCACATACCAGACTGCCCATACGTCTCCTCCCTCCAGTGATGGTCCATGGCAAGAAGCCTCCAGTGATGATCCATGGCACGAAGCCTCCAGTGATGATCCATGGCACGAAGCCTCCAGTGATGATCCATGGCACGAAGCCTCCAGTGATGATCCATGGCAAGAAGCCTCCAGTGATGATCCATGGCAAGAAGCCTCCAGTGGTGAGACATGGCACGAAGCCTCCAACGAGGGCCTCCTGTCCGGAGCTTCCAGCGACGCCCTCCAGTCCGGGGCCCGCAGAGACGGCCTCCAGTCCGGGGCCCGCAGCAGCGAGGGTGCCCAGTCCGGGGCCCGCAGAAGCGAGGGTGCCCAGTCCGGGGCCCGCAGAAGCGAGGGTGCCCAGTCCGGGGCCCTCAGCAGCGAGGGTGCCGAGTCCGGGTGCGGCGGCGGGGTGCCCAGTCCGGGGCCCTCAGCAGCGAGGGTGCCCAGTCCGGGGCCCGCAGCAGCGAGGGTGCCCAGTCCGGGGCCCGCAGCAGCGAGGGTGCCCAGTCCGGGGCCCTCAGCAGCGAGGGTGCCGAGTCCGGGTGCGGCGTTCCCCACACCAGAGGCGTCACCAAAGCGGGGTGAGCCAGAGGTGGAGCGGGGTCTGCGTCCCGCACCTGAGCCGGCATCACGGATAGATGCCCACCCAGACCCTCCCCTATAGGTTCAGTTTTTGCGGCAGGAGTCTGCACCTTGGGGGGGTACTGTCACGCCCAGACCTTAGAGAGCCTTTTTATGTCTCTATTTGGTTTGGTCAGGGTGTGATTTGGGGTGGGCATTCTAT
The DNA here is from genome assembly GCF_034236695.1 of Oncorhynchus nerka. Classification (NCBI taxonomy): domain Eukaryota; kingdom Metazoa; phylum Chordata; class Actinopteri; order Salmoniformes; family Salmonidae; genus Oncorhynchus; species Oncorhynchus nerka. Next base: position 75,007,425 of record NC_088417.1, read on the forward strand.
GTTTTGTTATCTATGATTTGGTTCTCAATCAGGGACAGCTGTCTATCGTTGTCTCTGATTGGGAACCATACTTGGGTAGCCCGTTTTCCCTCCTTTCTTTGTGGGAAGTTGACTTTTGTTTATGGCACATAGCCTGTAGCTTCACGGTTTGTTTTGTAGTGTTTATTGTTTTGTTCGGCTTCTTTTCCTAATAAAAATAATATGTACGCTCGCCACTCTGCCCCTTGGTCCAGTTCCTTCAACACCCGTGACACAGTTACAGTTACAGTTCATATAAGGAAATCAGTCAATTTAAATAAATTCATTAGGCCCTAAATCTATGGATTTCACGACTGGGAATACACATATGTATCTGTTGGTCATAGATACCTTTAAAAAAAAGTAGGGACTTGGATCAGAACCAGTCAGTATCTGGTGTGACCACCATTTGCCTCATGCAGCGCAACACATCTCCTTCGCAAAGAGTTGATAGGCTGTTGATTGTGGTCTATGGCATGTTGTGACACTCCAATTCAATGGCTGTGTGCGAAGTTGCTGGATATGGGCAGAAACTGGAACATGCTGTTGTACACGTCAATCCAGAGCATCCCAAACATGCCCAATGGGTGATATGTCTGCTGAGTATGCAGGCCATGGAAGAACTGGGATATATCCATGTCCCAGAAATGTTGTACAGATCCTTGTGATATGGGGCCATGCATTGTCATCCTGAAACACGAGGTGATGGCGGCGACTGAATGACACAACAATGGGCCTCAGGATCTCATCACGGTATCTCTGTGCATTCAAATTGCCATCAATAAAATGCAATTGTGTCCATTGTCGGTAGTTTATGCCTGCCCATACCAAAATCCCACTGCCACCATGGGGCACTCTGTTCACAACGTTGACATCAGCAAACCGCTCACCCACACAACGCCATACATGTGGTCTGCGGTTGTGAGGCCGGGTTGGACATACTGCCAAATTCTGTAAAACGACGTTGGAGACGACTTATGGTAGAGAAATGAACATTCAATTCTCTGGCAACAGCTCTGGTGGACATTCCTGCAGTTAGCAGGCCCATTGCACGCTCCCTCAAAACTTGAGACATCTGTGGCATTGTGTTGTGTGACAAAACTGCACATTTTAGAGTGGCCTTTTATAGTCCCCAGCACAACGCGCACCTGTGTTATGATCATGATGTTAAATCAGCTTATTGAATGCCACACCTGTCAGGTGGATGAATTATCTTTGCAAAGGAGAAATGCACACTAACAGAGATGTAAAAAATGTTTGCACAGCATTTTAGCGAAATAAGCTTTTTGTACGCATGGAACATTTCTGGGATATTATATTTCAGCTCATGAAACATGGGACCAACACTTTACATGTTGCATTTATATTTTTGTTCAGTTTATAATGGCCTCAGTCACTGAAAGCCCAGCAGAGATGGTTGCCAGTGATGAAGTAACGACAATCTATAAGCAATGTGTGAATGATAAGAACAATGATGTTTCGTCGTATATAGATCTCAGGTTCCTGTCTGCATGTTCTCACCACTCAACTAAAATAATTTTAACAGAAAATGAATAGTTATAGCTGTGTAGCTACTAGTTAGCACCTCGCCTAAAATATTTTCAATAGAAAAGTCAAACACATAACGATGCATGCACAGCACACAGTCACAAACTACAGTATGTACAGTATATGGTTTGGAAAAGTAAAGAAATAATACATTTTTCAATAATTACACTGCCTGGTCTTTTTTTTCTCATTCTTATGTGTTATGGTGCTGGTCAAATAATGTTTATTCTACATGTCACATATTTACACAAAATAGAATGAGTATACAAAACATTAAGAACACCTGCACTTTCCATGACATAGACTGACCAGGTGAATCCAGGTGACATCTATGATCCCTTATTGATGTCACTTGTTAAATCCACTTCAATCAGTGTAGATGACGGGAGGAGACAGGTTAAAGAAGGATCTTAAAACTTTGAGACACTTGAGACATGTATTGTGTATCATTCAGAGGGTGAATGGGCAACACAAAACATTTTTGTGTGAAGAACTGCAATGCTGCTGGGTATTTCACGCTCAACAGTTTCCCCTGTGTATCAAGAATGGTCCACCAGCCAAAGGACATCCATCCAACTTGACACAACTGTGGGAAACATTGGAGTCAACATGGGCCAGCATCCCTGTGGACCGCTTTCAACACCTTGTAGAGTCCATGCTCTGACTGTTCTGAGGGCAAAAGGGGGGTGGGGGGTGGGTGTTCCTAAAGTTTGTTATGCTCAGTGTATAACATGTTTATACCTACACATGTGTTGTGGTTATACTGTACCATAGTGGACTTTTTATTAGAAAAGGGGTTACTCAGTCTGAATAGTTACATGGTGGGGGATTCGTTTACAGTAAGGGGGACATGGACAAGCGCAAAAACATTAAAAGCACTACAAATTCATTGCACTGCCACCTGCTGGAGAGTACTGACAACTACGTTTCAGAGATCACATTTATCAAGAGAGATCAGGATTCCTGTCTGACTCTGGCCCAATGTCTGTGTAACATTATCCTGAGCCAGCCCAGAACTAATGTAGAAACTATGGATTTCTTCTCTCTATTCTCTCTAATCCCCCTGTTCTTTTTCTCTCCCTCGCTCTCTCCCCATCTCTCTGTCTTTCAGAATCTGAGGAAGTTCTCTCTCACACCCCAAACCCCCAGCAGGTTTCACCAGCTCTCTCCCGAAGTATGTCATTAATTTCCAACCATGACTTTGTGGCCAATGGCAACAGCAGAGTGGAGATGCCGAGCCAGATGGAACCCAACTATCCACTGGATTACCTATTCCTCTCACAGTGTGAGACAGGGAGGTTCAGCCTCTCTAGGTAAATAGCCTCAAACATCAAGCTGGACACCATATCAACACCACACGTTGTTTAACACTCTACTGCACACATTTAATTTTTTCATTTAAAAAAAGTGCAGTATGCAGAAATCGCTCCGCCATTTCCTGGTTGCAAATATTCGAACAGTTCGCCTAATTTCAGTTTATGTGACAAAACAACCAAGCATCGTGTAAAGAATCATTGTACCATCCAAACCGCTGTGAAATATATTTTCAATAACCAAAATATTGTATTTTCAGCTGTTTGAAGCTGGTATACAAAACCGAAAGTAAAAGACGCAAAAATGAAATTTAAGAACACAAAGCATAAAAATAGTGCACATAGAACATATCTACCACTTATTAGACTTGCTTTCAATGAGAATGACAGATCTATAACTCACATTTCAAAAAGTTACATATTGCATCCCCCCAAATATCCATTCTATTCTTGGAAGATTTAGGCTTTCTGATAATGTATCAATAATTTCAACAACAAAAAAATTACTTTTACCCCCATCACCCAGATTAGAATGTTTTGCCTCAGGGCAACTCTGTGTCATAAGGGTACTAAAACACCAAGGCATATAGTATTGGGCATATACAGTGGCGTGCCGTGGGCCTGGGGGCTGGGCCTTCAGTGAGGTCCTACACAGTCCCACCCAAATTAATCCACCTCTTATTACCATCATTATGATGCCATGGCTCTAGACACTATACATTTAGACAGAAACGCATTATAAAACCAGGCGTTGCGTCACCTTGAAATTGACATTTTTATTCATAGAATTGCAGGGGAAGAGTACAATACCTTTTCATTGTGCAGCTCCCGTTGCCCTGCGCGCTTGTTCGTTGAGCTGTAGATCCACTCGGGTGTCCCCAAAAGTTTTCAAAAGCACCATTGCTTGTAAGTGCCCAGCCGTGTCTCATTGCTGCCTTGGTTAGACAACTCAAGTTTGCAAAGCCAGTGTGGCTCCAAACACCAAATCTATCACTTGCAAATAATAGGCATTCCCAGCAGTACAGTTTGCAGTGCTTTTCGGAGCATGTGAGCCATTGATAGCGCTCGTAGTTGGAACTTTGAAAGTGGCGAACAAACCCCTTTCCCGCCTGTGACAGGCTTTGTAGCGTCGGCGTCGGGCGACCTCTCCTGACAATGTCTAACTTTTTTTGAAAAGTTTGTCTTGAGAATGGCGTTATAATTATATTGTAATGACCTGACTAGATCATAAATGAACAATTGTCCAGACAGAGGCCTGAGCTTGCGAATTGACGGTTTATTGAACCAACTTTACAAAGGCTACTGTTTGGGCCGTAGCACACGCCAAATAGATAACCCACAATCCAACCGTGACCTTCTCTTGTGAAGCCCAGATGTAAGAGAGAGAGAACAAAGGCTGAACCTGGTCTTAACTTCCAATGCCCAACCCCCCCTCCACGCCACTCCGCCAACCACCAGGATGCCCGGCATCAGAACATTCCAGGCATTCCCGTGATTGGCAGATAGCAGGTTGATTGACATGTCGGACCCCGCGAACACCGGGTACTGGTCAGTACAACACAACCACCTCCTAGCCTAGCACATAACACACAGCTGTCTGTGCGGGTCGCTACACAGCCCCCCCACCACAAAGTCCCTCGTCCCCGAGGGAACAAACAAAGTCTCTGAAGCGACCCGGAGGTCTCCTTTGCCTGCGTGGCCGTGATGGTCGCAGAGTGCCCCTCTGGGAACCAGGGGATGAAGGCAGGGATATGGGGGACAAGGAAGCGGAACGGGTAATACAGTCCGTGGTTCTGGGGAACCACGCGGTGACACAGGGGGAGACAGGGGGAGTGGGCTGTCTGGAGCCTTGTCTGCGGCACCTGAGGGTGGGTGCCTGGAGAATGTCATTGCCAGAGAGGGGAATTGTGGGGGTTCCTGGGGTTTGGGAGAAGAGGCCCCTCTGTATGGGGCTAACCTGTCCCGGTGCAGTGCCACCTTTCTCCCCCTGGGAGGAAGCTGCACCCGGTACACAACCTCCCCTACCCTCTCCAGGACACTGCAGGGTCCCACCCAGTGACTGTCCAACTTGGGGCATCTGCCTTTTTTCCTTAGGGGCTGTAGACCCAGACCAGCTCCCCAGCCACAAAGTGCCTTCCCCGGGTGTGCACGTCATAGTTCCTTTTCTGCCTCACACCTGCATTCACCAGCTGCTCTCTGGCGAAGGTGTGGGCTGTCTCAGGCGGTCCTGGAGTCTCCGGGCATACTCCGGCCCCGGAGGAACATGAGGGCTATCCAGGGGCCGACCAAACGCCATCTCCGCAGGGGTGCGGATCTCTCCCCAGCATGAGGAGGGCAGGCGTGCAGGAGGTGGAGTCTTGGACAGCGGAGCGGCATGCCATGAGGACCATAGGCAGGTGCTTGTCCCAGTCACGCTGGTGTTTGGAAGAGACGATGGCCAGCTGCTGTCCAAGCGTTTTGTTGAAGCGCTCCACAAGGCCATCACTTTGAGGATGGAGAGGAGTAGTGCGGGTCTTGTGCATACCCAGCCTCTCACACATGGTGGCGAACACACGGGACTCAAAGTTTCTGCCTTGGTCGCTGTGGATGGACTCTGCAGCTCCAAACCTGCTGAACATCCCCGCTGTCAGGGCGTCGACGATGGTCTCTGCCTCCTGGTCAGGCAGAGCATAGGCCTCGGGCCATTTTGTGAAATAGTCCATGGCCGTGAGCACCCAGCGGTTTCCACTGTCTGTGGTGGGAACGGCCCAACTACATCCACTCCCACCCTCTCCATGGGAGCCCCCACTGGGAACTGTTGGAGCTGAGCATGAGAGCGGCCTGGGGGCCCTTTCTCGCTGTGCAGTTGTCACAGCGGCGACAAAAGTCCTCCACATCCCTCTTGTGCTGCCCCCAGTAGAAGCCCTGACGGAGACGGCGCAGTGTTTTTGTGACCCCAAAGTGTCCAGTCCCCACCCCCATGAGTACTCTGGAGCACAGCCTCCCGCAATGCTTTTGGGACCACCACCTGCCACCTCTCCTCTCCCGTAGCTGACTCCTTCCATGCCCGCTGTAGCACGCCATCAGCCAGCCGCAGTCTCTCAAACTTTGACCACAACCCTTTGGTCGCGAGTGAGAGCGCTGTCACCTCTTCCCATGGTGGCCTCACCTGCGCCTCTACCCACTGTAGCACTGGCTGTAGGTCTGTGTCCCGTCCCTGCTGCTGCCGCCATTCAGCCACGTCGACAGTCTGCAGCTCACAGCAGACAGGCCCGCTCGCCCGACACACTGTGGCACAGACACCCTCCTCTGCCCGCAGCTCTCTCTCCCGTCCCTCTCTCCGTTCACAGTGGCGGCAGCCGTCTGCAGTACAGGGCCGACGGGACATGGCGTCGGCGTTGGAGTGGCGTGCCCCTGCCCTGTGCACCACCGTGAAGTCATACGGCTGAAGCTCCTCCAACCAGCGTGCCACCTGCCCCTCTGGCTCTCTGAAAGACATGAGCCACTGGAGAGCAGAGTGGTCAGTCCTTACAGTAAAGGGCAGACCACCCAGGTAGTACTTGAAGTGTTTGACGGAAGCCACAACAACCAAGAGCTCCCGCCGGGTGACACAGTAGCGGCGCTCATGTTTGTCAAATGTTTTGCTGAAGTACGCCACCACTCTCTCCCCCTCTGGCCCCACCTGGGCCAGCACCCCACCCATGCCCACATTGCTCGCGTCTGTGTCCAGGATAAAGGGCAAGGTGAGGTCAGGGGGGGCAAGCACGGGGGCCTCGATCAGTGCACGTTTGAGGGTGTTGAACGCCTCCTCACACTCCACTGTCCAAGTGAAAGCCTTGTCCTTCGGCAGCAGGCGGTTCAGTGGAGCAGCAATGCTTGAGAAGCCCCGTACAAACCTCCTGTAGTACGAGGCCAGGCCCAGGAAGCTCTTCAGCTGACGCTGGTCGGTGGGGGTGGGCCAGTCTCTGACAGCCCCTACCTTGTCCTCCATGGTGCTGATCCCCTCCTTCCCCACTCGGTGGCCCAAGAAGGACACCTCTCTCCTCATGAAGTGGCACTTCTCGGGGTGGAGCTTCAGACCTGCGGCAGCCACCCTCTCCAGCACACGCCGTAGCGCCCCCAGGGCTGACTGGAAGGAGCTGCCATGGGCCAGGATGTCATCGAGGTATACCAGACACTGCTGTCGGGGGATGCCATCCAGCACCCTGTCCATCAAACGCTCAAAAGTAGCTGGAGCGTTGCACAGGCCAAAGCACAGGACCTTGAACTGCCAGTGTCCTCTGTTAGTGGAGAACGCAGTTTTGGCTCTGGCCTCTGGGGAGAGGGGCACCTGCCAGTAGCCACTGCGGAGGTCTAGTGAGGAGAACCAGGAGGACCCCTAACCAGGTCCAGCGACTCATCGATACGTGGTATGGGGTATGAGTCCTTCCTGGTTACCTCATTCAGCCGCCTGTAGTCCGCACAGAACCTCAGCTTGCCCCCCTTCTTCGGAACCATGACGACTGGCGCCGCCCAGGGGCTGTCTGAGGGCTCAATGAAGTCTGCCCGCTGCATCTCCAACACAGCCTTGTCTGCCGCCTCCTGGCGTGCCAGCGGGATACGGCGGGGACGCATCTTGATGGGTCGAGCATCACCTGTGTCGATCTCATGCTGCACCAGAAGAGTCTGACCCACCTCTTCCTCACTCAACGCAAAGCTGTCTCTGAATTCAAACAGCAACTGCCACAACCGTTCCTGCTGCTCAGGGTCAAGACCAACACAGTTCCTCCCCATATCTCCCTCACTGCAGACAGTGTCCTCTCCTCTCCCATCTGGGGTAGCTGGGCTGGGGGTGCGGCCCGGGCTCACAGAGGGCTGTGTCATGGAGGTAGCTGGGGAATGTAACACACCGCCGTAGGTGACAGGGGGACTGGGGAAAAGTCACACACAGCTGTGGGGGAGGGGGCGCAGCCATGAGTCTCTGCTGCTTTAACTGTTGGAGTAAAGGGTTTGTTGGGTTGAGTGAATGTGACATTAGGGGGGGCCATGGTGACTTCCGTCCCTCCCTGGAAGCTCAGTGTGCCCCTATTTAGGTCTAACTGGCAGCCTGTGCTCCTAAGAAAGTCCAACCCCAGGATACAAGGGTCCTGCACAGCCGCCACCCACACAGGATGACGCACAGTCCTGCCCCCTACTGTCAGAGTCATTATTCCCTTCCCTTTCATGGGTGCCAGCTCACCTGTGACTGTGCGGAGCTGCACAGTTGTAGGCTCACACTGAGTCCAACCTGGCACAATATCTGGCCTCACCAGGGTTACTGTGGACCCAGTGTCCACCAGGGCGGAGCAGGGCACCCCCTCCACAGTGACATGACAAAAGTCCCCAACACAGGTCCGGCCCACCACAACAACAGGCTCCCTCCTCTTGCCCTCGTCTGCTTCTGGGGGAAGTGGAGCCTTGCTTCCCCGTCTGTGCCGGTGGGCTCCTCCTGAAGATGATGGTGGTTGGGATAGAAAGCCAGGGGTCCGCACTACCCGGTCTATGCGGACCCCAAGCCGTTTCCCTGAGCTCTGGGGGACATGGGGCAATCTCGGCGCAGATGGCCTGGCTGGCCACAACCCCAGCAGACCCTGGGACCAGGGCTTGTGTTTCGTGCCGCCTGTAGCGACACAGCCCGAATGAGTTCTGTCATTTCGGCCACCCAAGCAGGCTTTTCCGGCTCCGGGCTGCTCTGCCCCCCAGCTCGCACAGAGGGTGTGTCTCCCTGCACCCCCACCAAAGCCCCAGCTGAAGCCCCAGCCCACACCAGCTCCCTCTCCAAAGCCATCTCCAAGGCTGTCTGCAATGACTCAGGATGAGCCAGCTGGGTCTGTATGCGCAGCTCCGTAGGGGAGAGCGCCTGTATGAACTGGTCCCGTGCTAGCTCGCTCTGCACGGAGAGAGAGGCTCTCAATGTCATTAGCTAGCACCCGTAGAGGCTCTCCAGGCTGCCTGCGTCTATTCCTCAGTTCGGAGCGCAGTAGCCCGGGCTGTACACACTGTCCATAGCGCCTCCTCAGTGCTCCCACTAGAGCACCATAATCATGCCTGTCCTCGGGGCTAATCAATATTTTTATTTATTTATTTTTTATTTCACCTTTATTTAACCAGGTAAGCAAGTTGAGAACAAGTTCTCATTTACAATTGCGACCTGGCCAAGATAAAGCAAAGCAGTTCGACACATACAACGACACAGAGTTACACATGGAGTAAAACAAACATACAGTCAATAATACAGTAAAAAAAAATAAAAAAAATAAAAAAAAAAACAAGTCTATATACAATGTGAGCAAATTAGGTGAGAAGGGAGGTAAAGGCAAAAAAGGCCATGGTGGCAAAGTAAATACAATATAGCAAGTAAAACACTGGAATGGTAGTATTGCAATGGAAGAATGTGCAAAGTAGAAATAAAAATAATGGGGTGCAAAGGAGCAAAATAAATAAATAAATTAAATACAGTTAGGAAAGAGGTAGTTGTTTGGGCTAAATTATAGGTGGGCTATGTACAGGTGCAGTAATCTGTAAGATGCTCTGACAGTTGGTGTTTAAAGCTAGTGAGGGAGATAAGTGTTTCCAATTTAAGAGATTTTTGTAGTTCGTTCCAGTCATTGGCAGCAGAGAACTGGAAGGAGAGGCGGCCAAAGAAAGAATTGGTTTTGGGGTGACTAGAGAGATATACCTGCTGGAGCGTGTGCTACAGGTGGGAGATGCTATGGTGACCAGCGAGCTGAGATAAGGGGGACTTTACCTAGCAGGGTCTTGTAGATGACATGGAGCCAGTGGGTTTGGCGACGAGTATGAAGCGAGGGCCAGCCAACGAGAGCGTACAGGTCGCAATGGTGGGTAGTATATGGGGCTTTGGTGACAAAACGGATAGCACTGTGATAGACTGCATCCAATTTGTTGAGTAGGGTATTGGAGGCTATTTTGTAAATGACATCGCCAAAGTCGAGGATTGGTAGGATGGTCAATTTTACAAGGGTATGTTTGGCAGCATGAGTGAAGGATGCTTTGTTGCGAAATAGGAAGCCAATTCTAGATTTAACTTTGGATTGGAGATGTTTGATATGGGTCTGGAAGGAGAGTTTACAGTCTAACCAGACACCTAAGTATTTGTAGTTGTCCACGTATTCTAAGTCAGAGCCGTCCAGAGTAGTGATGTTGGACAGGCGGGTAGGTGCAGGTAGCGATCGGTTGAAGAGCATGCATTTAGTTTTACTTGTATTTAAGAGCAATTGGAGGCCACGGAAGGAGAGTTGTATGGCATTGAAGCTTGCCTGGAGGGTTGTTAACACAGTGTCCAAAGAAGGGCCGGAAGTATACAGAATGGTGTCGTCTGCGTAGAGGTGGATCAGAGACTCACCAGCAGCAAGAGTAACATCATTGATGTATACAGAGAAGAGAGTCGGTCCAAGAATTGAACCCTGTGGCACCCCCATAGAGACTGCCAGAGGTCCGGACAGCAGACCCTCCGATTTGACACACTGAACTCTATCAGAGAAGTAGTTGGTGAACCAGGCGAGGCAATCATTTGAGAAACCAAGGCTGTCGAGTCTGCCGATAAGGATGTGGTGGTTGACAGAGTCGAAAGCCTTGGCCAGATCAATGAATACGGCTGCACAGTAATGTTTCTTATCGATGGCGGTTAAGATATCGTTTAGGACCTTGAGCGTGGCTGAGGTGCACCCATGACCAGCTCTGAAACCAGATTGCATAGCAGAGAAGGTATGGTGAGATTCGAAATGGTCGGTAATCTGTTTGTTGACTTGGCTTTCGAAGACCTTAGAAAGGCATGGTAGGATAGATATAGGTCTGTAGCAGTTTGGGTCAAGAGTGTCCCCCCTTTGAAGAGGGGATGACCGCAGCTGCTTTCCAATCTTTGGGAATCTCAGATGACACGAAAGAGAGGTTGAACAGGCTAGTAATAGGGGTGGCAACAATTTCGGCAGATAATTTTAGAAAGAAAGGGTCCAGATTGTCTAGCCCGGCTGATTTGTAGGGGTCCAGATTTTCAGCTCTTTCAGAACTTCAGCTGAATGGATTTGGGAGAAGGAGAAATGGGGAAGGCTTGGGCGAGTTGCTGTTGGGGGTGCAGTGCTGTTGACCGGGGTAGGAGTTGCCAGGTGGAAAGCATGGCCAGCCGTAGAAAAATGCTTATTGAAATTCTCAATTATGGTGGATTTATCAGTGGTGACAGTGTTTCCTATCTTCAGTGCAGTGGGCAGCTGGGAGGAGGTGTTCTTATTCTCCATGGACTTTACAGTGTCCCAGAACTTTTTAGAGTTAGTGTTGCAGGAAGCAAATTTCTGCTTGAAAAATCTAGCCTTGGCTTTTCTAACTGCCTGTGTATAACGGTTTCTAGCTTCCCTGAACAGCTGCATATCACGGGGCTGTTCGATGCTAATGCAGAACGCCATAGGATGTTTTTGTGTTGGTTAAGGGCAGTCAGGTCTGGGGAGAACCAAGGGCTATATCTGTTCCTGGTTCTAATTTTCTTGAATGGGGCATGTTTATTTAACATTGTTAGGAAGGCATTTAAAAAAATATCCAGGCATCCTCTACTGACGGGATGAGATCAATATCCTTCCAGGACACCCGGCCAGGTCGATTAGAAAGGCCTGCTCGCTGAAGTGTTTCAGGGAGCGTTTTACAGTGATGAGTGGAGGTCGTTTGACCGCTGACCCATTACGGATGCAGGCAATGAGGCAGTGATCGCTGAGATCTTGGTTGAAGACAGCAGAGGTGTATTTAGAGGGGAAGTTGGTTAGGATGATATCTATGAGGGTGCCCGTGTTTAAGGCTTTGGGGGTACCTGGTAGGTTCATTGATAATTTGTGTGAGATTGAGGGCATCAAGTTTAGATTGTAGGATGGCTGGGGTGTTAAGCATGTTCCAGTTTAGGTCGCCTAGCAGCACGAGCTCTGAAGATAGATGGGGGGCAATCAGTTCACATATGGTGTCCAGAGCACAGCTGGGAGCAGAGGGTGGTCTATAGCAGGCGGCAACGGTGAGAGACTTGTTTTTAGAGAGGTGGATTTTTAAAAGTAGAAGTTCAAATTGTTTGGGTACAGACCTGGATAGTAGGACAGAACTCTGCAGGCTATCTTTGCAGTAGATTGCAACACCGCCCCCTTTAGCAGTTCTATCTTGTCTGAAAATGTTGTAGTTTGGAATTAAAATTTCTGAATTTTTGGTGGTCTTCCTATCAAACAGGACAGAGCTTCATCCGTGAGGCATAAAGCCAACTGCAGTGCCCTTTCTTCATCCGACCACCCCCTAAAATGAGCTAACAGTTCAAACTGAGCATGAAAAGCTTCCCAATCCGCCTTACCGGAATACTTCGGGGTCTTAACAGATACGGACGCAGCCGGGAACTGGGCGCCGCCATGTTTGTTTACATCCTGAGCCCCAGATTCCTCGTCACGCCGCGTCGCGCCGCCCGGTCCGCCCACCAGAATCCGCGCGAAATACACTCGACGAAGCACTCATGCCCGCTTCAGCCACCATCACTCTAACGTCCTCCCTCAAGCGGCCTCTGCGCTCCGACGCCCTGGCGATCTCCTCAGACAGAACCCCCGACGTCCATTCACACGCACCTCCTTGGCCATAATCGTCCCCTACCTCCACCTTCACTTTCGGATTCCCTCGAAGCATTTTCAATCCCCGTTCTCACCTACGGTAGCTAGCCACATAAGTCAGCTAGCTAGCTGGCTAACTTGTATCAACGTTTTTACTTCTGACACCAATGTAATGACCTGACTAGATCATAAATGAACAATTGTCCAGACAGAGGCCTGAGCTTGCGAATTGACGGTTTATTGAACCAACTTTACACAGGCTACTGTTTGGGCCGTAGCACACGCCAAATAGATAACCCACAATCCAACCGTGACCTTCTCTTGTGAAGCCCAGATGTAAGAGAGAGAGAACAAAGGCTGAACCTGGTCTTAACTTCCAATGCCCAACCCCCCCTCCACGCCACTCCGCCAACCACCAGGATGCCCGGCATCAGAACATTCCAGGCATTCCCGTGATTGGCAGATAGCAGGTTGATTGACATGTCGGACCCCGCGAACACCGGGTACTGGTCAGTACAACACAACCACCTCCTAGCCTAGCACATAACACACAGCTGTCTGTGCGGGTCGCTACAATATCCTCGACCAAATCGATATATTCTCCTCCTTCCGCCATTGTGGGTTAAAAAAAACAGCTTAGTAGTACGCAAATTAATTAGTTTATCAAATTCAGTTTCCTAGTTCTGAGGTTTGCATATACCTGCCCATATAGGACCTGCCTCTCAATATTGGTAATCCAATCAAAAGACGTGCACGCACTACGCCTGCTAGCTGGCTCCTGTGTAACACTGGAGCCAGCCAGCAGGCGTACAATAGCTAAAGCTGATTGGTTGACACTAAATTTTCATTTCTATTCACTTTAAGCTACAAGCGCCCGCACTGTTGATTCTGAAGGCCCGAGGGCAGATTTTAGACCCCTGGCAACACATGATGGCTGAATATGATTGGATAAAAGATCTAACATAAAGACCAGCCCTCCAAATCTCAACCTGGGGCTGGAAGCAGTGCAACCAAGAGGAAAGCTATGAAATGAAGAGTATAACTCTTACTCTGGGGAATAATTTAATACATATTTGTGGGAAAATATATTTAAAAAAAATATTATATTCTGAGAGAAGGCCTTTGCTGGCCCTGACGGCCCACCACTGGGCATATAGTATTTCACTGCCTCTCAAACCTGATTCTGGGGTTCATTCTTCCTCACTGTCCTCAAGATCACTGTCCTCACTATCAGAGGCTATGATCCTAACTGCTCAATTAGGCTAATTTTGCCCATAGAATTTCCCTGTGTCAATTGCCTGTGAATGTCAGTGGATATGTTGGCAAAAACATTGACCAAAGTTTCAATCAAACTACATGTCTTTCATTGAGTATGATATTGCCCTGAAAAGTAGCATAACTGCTCACCGTTGCCCTGAGGCAACAAAAAGAAAACTACATTTTAAAAATGTATTCATAAAAACTAAATATGTTAAAAACCTAATAAATATGCTTCTTTAGAGATTTGTCAAGTAATCTCTATTTAAACATGAAAAAGTCTGAAATATTTCTTAACCTTCGCTCACACCATGCGCTTCATGTCGCTCTGCTTCCTGAAGACGATCCCTCCCCCAATTGATACATCATACCAACTTCTGCACCTCATTGGATTGTTTACAGACGTCATCACATATTTTGATGTTTTAGGTTAAATGATGATAAACGATAAACACTGTATTTTTATTTATTTTATAGATGCGACAGCTTTTCAAATTCGGAGAGATCTCTGGAACAAAATTCATCAGACACTACTACTGAAGATGTCTTCTCTTCACCCCTCGGCACTGATCCTTCTCCGTCTCCCTTTCCCCATACTGGCCCATTTCCGTCCCCCTTCCCTCACACTGGACCATCTCAGTCTCCCTTTCCCCACATTAGGACGCATGACCCCCCTTTCAGCGCACCATGTGGCCCCACGTCAACCTCATCCTCTCCTCGAACACTCCATCGTACACCAGATGTCTTCCAGTTTGACAAACCATACTCTTCTGCCATATTGGAGGCAACTAGTGATGGACTAACTCCCCCTCCTCTACCCCCAAGCCTGTCCACCTCTCAGAGCACCTCAGAGATGACGGCTCCCACGGGCCTCTGGCAGGAATTAGGCAGCAGCTCACAGGCCAACCTGCACTCATCCCCCGGAGGATCTCTCTGTCAGGCCTGCCAGACCACTTCAGAAGAGGTACTGTATATAACCAGCAGAGTCCTTCAGTCTAGGCCAGGGTTCCCCAACTGTGATTTGATTTTCCCCCCCAAGTTTTCTGCATTTTTAATGTATTTTTTATTGTTGGACTTAAGACTCCAAAAACACCAGGAAATCAGTTCCAAGTGATTTTAAATTTGGAAATCTGATCCAAAGTATTCCTAAACAAAATAGAGCTATGTATGTGATTGTATTATAATGTAAGCAAGGTTTGAAATTATTATGTTTTCGTCAAATATATCTGTTTCTAGCTTCTTGCGGTCAATTTGCAGTCTCCAATTGTATAATTACACTAAAAGTATCTGGACACTGGCTCGTCGAACATCTCATTCCAAAATCATGGGCATTAATATGGAGTTGGTCCCCACTCTGTTGCTATAACAGTCTCCACTCTTCTGAGAAGAGAAGGCTTTCCATTCAGGCTGTATCACAACCGGCCCTGATTGGGAGTCCCAAAGGGCGGCGCACAATTGGCCCAGCATCGTCCAGATTTGGCCAGTGTAGGCCGTCATTGTAAATAAGAATTTGTTCTTAACTGACTTGCCTAGTTAAACAAAGGTTAAATAAATAAAATAAAAATGTCGGAACATAGCTGCGGCGACGTGCTTCCTTTCAGCCACAAAAGCATTATTGTGGTCAGGCAATGATGTTGGGCGATTAGGCCTGGCTCGCAGTTCCAATTAAATTCCAAAGGGGTTAGATGGGGTTGAGGTCCGGGCTTTGTGCAGGCCAGTCAGGTTCTTCCACACCGATCTCAACAAACCCTTTCTGTACGGCCCTCACTTTGTGCACAAGGGCATTGTCATGCTGAAACAGGAAAGGGCCTTCCCCAAACTGTTGCCACAAAGTTGAAGCACAGAATCGTCTACAATGTCATTGTATGCAGCAGAGTTCAAATTTCCCTTCACTGGAACTAATGGGCCTAGACCGAACCATGAAAAACATCCCCAGACCATTATTCCTCCTCCAGCAAACTTTACAGTTGCCACTATGCATTGAGGCAGGTAGCGTTTTCCTGGCAAACCCAGATTAGTCCGTCAGACTGACAGATGATGAAGCGTGATTCATCACTCCAGAGAAGCATTTCCACTGCTCCAGAGTGCAATGGCGGCACGCTTTACACCACTCCAGCCAACGCTTGTCATTGCGCATGGTGATCTTAGACTTGCTCGGCCATGGAAACCCATTTCATGACGTTTCCGACAAACAGTTCTTGTGCTGACGTTGCTTCCAAAGGCAGTTTGGAACTCGGTAGTGAGTTTTGCCATCGAGGACAGACGATTTTTACGCACTGCGCATTTTAACACTCGACGGTCCCGTTCAGTGAGATTGTGTGACGTACCACTTTGCGGCTGAGCCGTTGTTTCTCCTAGAAGTTTCCACTTCACAATAACAGCACTTACAATTGACCGGGGCAGCTCTAGCAGAGCAGAAATGTGACAAACTAACTTCTTGGAAAGGTGGCATCCTATAACGGTGCCACGTTGAAAGTCACTGAGCTCTTCAGTACGGGCCATTCTACTACCAATGTTTGTCTATGGAAATTGCATGGATGTTTGCTCGATTTTATACACAGGAACGGTGTGGCTGAAATAGCCGAATCCAATCATTTGAAGGGGTGTCCACATACTGTTTTGGCCCCACGACCATTCACTCAAGAAAAAATCGGCCCGCAGCTGAATGTAGTTGATGATTTCTGGTCTAGGCCCTTTATACCTGCCGCCACATACTGTATGCTCATCAATGTGGTATATGTAATCAATATAGTCAGCACGTGTATTTATTCTGACCTAACATGTTTCCAACCACATAGTATGCCTGGTGTCATTGTTTCTGTTATATAACATGATAACCACCTTCATTAGTGATATTTCTGTCTTATCTAGGAGACATTGAGGGGAGTGCATTGAGGAGCAGGAACAAAAGGCTTAGTCTCAATTTGGTGAGAAAACATGTACCTACAACGGATGAGAACTGAATGTTTTGCACATAATTTTGTCAGATAGTTCACAGCAGGGAATAATTCTTAACTGTCATTGTTTCCTTTTTGAATCTCAAACAACACTATAGGATTTGTAAGTGACTTATTACATCATTCTAGGCCATGCTGTAGTACAAATTTCTAAGTTGGTCTGGTCTTGTTGTCTTGTAGCCACATTTCATTGCCACTCAAAGTCCAAACTGCCATGAGGACTCTTACGTGTCCATGGCCTCTCCGCGTGTCTGTGTTGGTGAAAATGTATCGGACGGCTACATCCCTATGAGCCCCACTCCAATTAGCTTCCTCAAGGCTAATGGCAAAACAGAGGCCCCTCTCGCTCCCACCCCCCTTCCCATTGCAGATCTACCTGGGGATCTAGAACCACCTCCAATCAACAGGGATCTCAAACCACGCAGGAGAGGTAATGAACAAAAAGGAAGTAAAAAAACATGTATAAAAGGGCTTCATAATGTATTTAATCCTCATTCCAGCAGTGGGTACTAAGTAGAGGAAGCATAAAAAATGCATTCATAAGCATGTATTTTGAGGAAAAGCTAAATGAAAAATGTTTTCACATTCTATTGAATCTTGTGACTCCCTGTGATAGTCTCCTTTCAGGACAGTATTTCCTGAGTCAACATTTGCAGCATGGCTCTATTTGAAAAATTGCTGTTTCAACACAAATGTCCTTTGTTGGGGGAAAAGTACAGCTGATCATTATTGTCCAATAGAGAATTTGAGGGTTGCTTGCCTCACCACCATATTGTTTCTCTGGTTTGCAGCACGGCCTCCACCACTGGACCTGAGGGGTCTGTCCACTATCAGAGAATGTCCGACTCATATGGCTTTGATCAGAACCATGACAGAGCCAGGGTGAGTCCGAAATTTTACTCTCTTCATCCTGAACTCTCAGCTCTCTTTCTGTCCAAATTCTAAAATGAAAAAAAAGCTGGATTTATTTGTGTGTGTTTGTTTGTGTTGTACCCAGAAATTCACTGCAAGGAAAACTGGGAATTAAAGGAGACCAAGAAGCCAGCATTCCAGTAGTAAAGTTACCTTCTGTATTGACATTATAAATAGTTATACATACACTTCTGTTTCTGCAATCATCAGCGAGAAGAAAAGTACCCAAGTCAGTTCATAGAGAGACTACTTCCCTCCCCTAACCATGAATAATTCAGCTGTTGTGTCTAAACTCTGAGTTCCAAACTGCCTAAAGCAGGGGAATAAAGCTTTGAGCATCATGAATATTTATTTATGTTTGGGGTACTAAGAAAGGCTTAAAATATTACAATTGATATTCACCTGAAACTAGCGATACAAAATGAAAAATGTTCTGTATTAGTGAACCATATGACATAACATATACCGAGATCAAAATATGTATGAATGTGAGGTGAGACTCATTGTAACTGGGATTATTTTCATTTCAGGAGTCAAGGCAACAGTTCTCCACTACAAACGAGGGCGCCTCCCAGCCGTGGCTTAGGAGATCAAACCTTGACTACCTTTCACTGGATTTCAATTCCGCATCCCCCTCTCCTGTGCAAAAGGTAAGCTTGATTGAATAGACAGAGGTCAAATGGTAGGAATGGGTTTGTTTCCAAAGCAAGACATTGATTTGATTTGACCATTTTAAAAACATAAAAATTTTACACCACCAATTTTACACGCCTGAAGGTACCACATTCATCTGTACAAACAATAGTACGCAAGTATAAACACCATGGGACCACACAGCTGTCATACCGCTCAAGAAGGAGATGCATTCTGTCTCCTAGAGACATACAGTTGAAGTCGGAAGTTTACATACACTTAGGTTGGAGTCATTAAAACTCGTTTTTCAACCACTCCACAAATGTCTTGTTAACAAACTATAGTTTTGGCAAGTCGGTTAGGACATCGACTTTGTGCATGACACAAGTCATTTTCCAACAATTGTTTACAGACAGATTATTTCACTTATAATTCACTGTATCACAATTCCAGTGGGTCAGAAGTTTACATACACTAAGATGAGTGTGCCTTTAAACAGCTTGGAAAATTCCAGAAAATGATGTCATGGCTTTAGAAACTTCTGATAGGCTAATTGACATAATTTGAGTCAATTGGAGGTGTACCTGTGGATGTATTTCAAGGCCTACCTTCAAACTCAGTGACTCTTTCCTTGCCATCATCGGAAAATCCAAATAAATCAGCCAAGACCTCAGATTTTTTTTTTGTAGACCTCCACACGTCTGGTTCATCCTTGGGAGCAATTTCCAAATGCCTGAAGGTACCACATTCATCTGTACAAACAATAGTACGCAAGTATAAACACCATGGGACCACGCAGCCATCATACCGCTCAAGAAGGAGACGCACTTTGGTGCAAAAAGTGTGAATACATTCCAGAACAACAGCAAATGATCTTGTGAAGATGCTGGAGGAAACAGGTACAAATGTATCCATATCCACAGTAAAACGAGTCATATATCGACATAACCTGAAAGGGCGCTCAGCAAGGAAGAAGCCATTGCTCCAAAACCGCCATAAAAATGCCAGACTACGGTTTGCAACTGGACATGGGGACAAAGATGGTACTTTTTGGAGAAATGTCCTCTGGTCTGATGACCAACTGTTTGGCCATAATGACCATCATTGTGTTTGGAGGAAAAAGTGGGAGGCTTGCAAGCCAAAGAACACCATCCCAACCGTGAAGCACGGGGGTGGCAGCATCATGTTGTGGGGGTGCTTTGCTGCAGGAGGCACTGGTGCACTTCACAACATGAGGAGGGAAAATGATGTGGATATATTGAAGCAACATCTCATGACATCAGTCAGGAAGTTAAAGCTTGGTTGCAAATGGGTCTTCCAAATGGACAATGACCCCAAGCATACATCCAAAGTTGTGGCAAAATTGCTTCAGGACAACAAAGTCAAGGTATTGGAATGGCCATCACAAAGCCCTGACCTCAATCCTACAGAACATTTGTGGGCAGAACTGAAAAAGCGTGTGCGAGCAAGGAGGCCTACAAACCTGACTCAGTTACACCAGCTCTGTCAGGATGAATAGGCTAAAATTCACCCAACTTATTGTGGGAAGCTTGTGGAAGGCTACCCAAAGCGTTTGACCCAAGTTAAACAATTTAAAGGCAATGCTACCAAATACTAATGGAGTGTATGTAAACTTCTGGCCCACTGGGAATGTGATGAAAGAAAGAAAAGCTTAAATAAATCATTCTCTCTACTATTATTCAAACATTTCACATTCTTAAAATAAAGTGGTGATCCTAACTGACCTAAAACAGGGAATTTTTACTCGGATTAAATGTCAGGAATTGTGACAAACTGAGTTTAAATGTATTTGGCTAACGTGTATGTAAACTTCCGACTTCAACTGTACCAAAATTGCCTAGGATAAGATACACAAAAAAGTCAAAAAACTTGTTTCCATTGTGGTCCTCTCATTATGGTCCTCTCATTGAATCAATTCAACCATTTAGCAGTGTTAAAAGTGCCTGTCTTTTACTTTGAACTGCCATTGGCAGTTTTAAAGGACCTCAAATTACCGTCATCATCCACTGCAATTCCCTATGTTCATTCTATTGTGTGTGGGCATATCAATAACTTATTCATCTATAGTAATATCACTTTGTCTCTGCATGCTTAATTGATACACATGACAGTTAACAGATTGGTGTCACATTTTCATTATTGGCACTATGCTCACTCTTATCGTTTAATCTGCAATTGAATGTTCAATGCGCCTATATCGAGGAAACATGTATTTTTTGGTAACTACATGATTCCATATGTGTTATTTCATAGCTTTGATGTCTTCACTATTATTCTACAATATAGTAATAAAAAAATAAGAAAAACCTTTGAATGAGTAGGTGTGTCCAAACTTTTGATGGGTAATGTAGAAAGCATAGGGCGGCAGGTAAACTAGTGGTTAGAGCGTTGAGCCAGTAACCGAAAGATCACTAGTTCGAATCCCGATCGAGCAAGGTGAAAAATCATCCGATGTGCCTTTGAGCAAGGCACTCAACCCTAGTTAATCCAGGGTCATCGTTGATAATAGCTGGTCGTGACCCCACTCTCTGGGAGTGTGGGACATGCAAAAAACACATTTCCAATTCACACATGAATATTAATACACATGTGAAATAGGAGAAATAAGTACAAAGTATTGTGTTCTGTATGTGACATTTTCTTTAAGTCTCACTTTTGCATTGACTCATATGTTAGAAATCGAGCCAAATTATTGGTCTGTTTCACCATCTGAGCAGGGGTGCAGAATAGGTTTTCATTTCAGTAGTACTTGAAACCATACGTACTGGTCATACCTTAAAACAGTGAACAACATACATATATTGCATGTATCATCTAATTTGTTTGGTTTTATTGGTCCAACTTCCATCTGATTTCAATAGCCCAGAAGTAAACAATACAGTATATTGTGGAATTGGCTCAAATAGCACTTGCAAGGTGTAGTTGTGCCTATTTTCATGGTCATGAATTTGACTCATTGTTTTGGTGATTCACAGCAAAAAGACATAGTGAAAGGAATACTAATGGCTGGAATACAGGCTGGACCATAGAGGACATATGTCATGAACAATAAGACTGCATTATAACCACTGAATAACTGACAAAACAGCATCAATTTCAAATTGTTTTTCACGTTATGGAAAGGTGGGAAGTGTCATCTATGTACGACTGATAGTTCTATTCTGGATACAGGTTTGGATTGAATAATGTCCTTACCTTAGTTTACTGTACACCAACTCTGCTGTGATGTCTTCCAGAAGCCCTTACTTACTGACGAACACAGGGTGGACTATGTGCAGGTGGATGAGAAGAAGACTCAGGCCCTGCAGAACACTAAGATGGAATGGAAGGATGTCCGGCAGTCTAAAGTGTAAATCAGACGGAGAAAAAGTAAGATGGGATAAAACACAAATACTTTGCATTTCACAGAACAAGTGGAGCAAATGCAACATCACATTAAATATATGTCATAACAAATGGTAGCTTATCTCAAAGAGAGCAATTCTTCTTTCATGTACAAAATAAAAGCACTTTGAAATTGATCAGATATAAACATCTATGAGAGAAGAAAGTAGACGGTGTTGTCAAAAAAGGTTTAAATGACTGGTTTGTAGTTTGGGGCATCAACATTCACTGTACAAATATCACATCAAAGTTACACTGTGAATGTTACCTTACCGTGCACTGTGTCACAATGCTGTTTTTGTATCAAATGCTATGCAATGAAAAGGACATTGCTCATTGCTCATTATTTTGCTGAAACAGATTGTATGGATTCTTAATACACAGGAATTCAGGGATTATGTTTTTATATGAACAATGGTCTGAGTTTGAGATCATCTTAAACCAAATGAACACGTGTCTAAATGTTAGCCATGGAATCCTAAAGACAAACATGCATTAATGCTTCTGCCCAGCATATTGCATTTGTTGTTGTTTTTTAAGTTCTGAAGCCTTCGATTGCCAGCCAGCAGGAATAGAGCCATGCAATCTGTAGTCATGCACATAGGGAGTGAATGGAGTAGTATCGATCATTCAGAGAACTCATACAGTATCAACAGGATGAAAATCTCAGACCTGATACTGTGTAGGCCTAACAGTACTGTGTTGTTACTGTTTAGCAGAAGGCAGATTTATGCATGCGTGTAACATACATCCTTTGTCCCGACCTTGTCCACATTCTTATAGTGCCCACATTTTCAGACAGGTGTAGATGATTGAAAGACGCATCGTGATCTGATCTTCTTGACCACTTCTGGAGATAGTCAAGGACCCACTGTGTCTGGATATCTTACAAGTGCAGACGGATCTGGACAGTGAAATCATCATTATCCCATCGTCTAAAACCATTGACTTATGGAATTCATTTTTTAAATGTATTTTACCTAGTAAGTTAACTGAGAACACAAATCATGTGTCAAATAATGTGCATACACCTGCATTGCTTGCTGTTTGGGGTTTTAGGCTGGGTTTCTGTACAGCACTTTGAGATATCAGCTGATGTACGAAGGGCTATATAAATAAATTTGATTTGATTTGCATACAGGGAGGGACCAGGAAATCTGGTCACAATGTGGACACAGTGAATGGATATGAGACACATTTTAATACCATGTGTAGACATATTTCAGAACATGTGGGCACAATAAGAATGTGGACAAGATCAGGACAAAGGACGTATGTTAGCGCCAGGTATAAATAAAGCCAGATGGTACCGATGACTCAAACCACAATATCCACACCATCTTGATAGGTCAATCTACAGCAGAAAGCACAAATCACTCAGTGTGCCTATTCTAAACTTGGTGAGGGTGAATAACTACCTTACAATGAACGGTCGGCACACAAATGTTGGGAAAGCTGCAGTCTTAACTAGATGTTTCTACAGATGGAATTGAACCCATTATTTTAGCATAAGCGGTACCAGCTTCATGTTGTGTTTTGTTTTAATGTATGTTTTAACGTGTCCATGTAATGTATGCAAAGATGCACATCTAAGAATGTTTTCATGCTTTAATAAATCACTTTTACCTGAAATACATTTGTTTTCTTTATTAAGTCATCCACAGCTACAGTAGTAGGCTATACTACATCACTGATTAGTGTAAACAACTGAAAGGCTGTTACACACAACCAGCAGGCTACCAAGTCTACCACTTCCCTAACTAGCCAGTTGTGGGCCATAGTGCAATTATACTGTAGCTTATCCTTGAATTTCTCAGTTTCAAACATATATATATATATATAAATATATATATAAATTATGTTTAAAGCCCTTCAACATACATGCAGTGCCTTCGGAAAGTATTCAGACCCCTTGACTTTTTTCACATTTTGTTAAGTTACAGCTTTTTTCTATTTAAAAAAAAAATGTATCCTTAATCTATGCACAATACCCCATAAAAAAAAATGAAATATCACATTTACATAAGTATTCAGACCCTTTACTCAGTACTTAGTTGAAGCACCTTTGGCAGCGATTACAGCATTGATTATTCTTGGGCATGACGCTACAAGCTTGGCACACCTGTATTTGGGGAGTTTCTCCCATTCTTCTCTGCAGATCCTCTCAAGCTCTGTCAGGTTGGATGGGGAGTATCGCTGCACAACTATTTTCAGGTCTCTCCAGAGAAGTTCGATAGGGTGCACATCATGTCCGGACTCTGGCTGGGCCACTCAAGGACATACACGCACTTGTCCCAATGCCACTCCTGCGTTGTCTTGGCTGTGTGCTTAGGGTCATTGTCCTGTTGGAAGATGAACCTTTGCTCCAGTCTGAGGTCCTGAGCGCTCTGGAGCAGGTTTTCATCAAGGATCTCTCTATACTTTGCTCCGTTCATCTTTCCCTCATCCTTGATTAGTCTCCCAGTCCCTGCCGCTGAAAAACATCCCCACAGCATGATTCTGCCACCACCATGCTTCAGCATAGGGATGGTGCCAGGTTTCCTCCAGATGTGATGCTTGGCTTCAGGCAAAAGAGTTCAATCTTCGTTCCATCAAAGCAGAGAGTCTTGTTTCTCATGTCTAAGAGTCTTTAGGCGCCTTTTGGCAAACTCCAAGCAGGCTGTTATGTGACTTTTACTGAGGAGTGGCTTTAGTCTGGCGACTCTTATCATAAACACCTTATTGGTGGAGTGCTGCAGAGATGGCTGTCCTTCTAGAACTCTAGAGCACTGTCAGAGTGACTATTGGGTTCTTGGTCAGCTCCCTGACCAAGTCCCTTCTCCCCCGTGAGCTCAGTTTGGCAGAGTGCAACTCTAGGAAGAGTCTTGGTGTTTCCAAACTTCTTCCTTTTAAGAATGATGGAGACCACGGTGTTCTTGGGGACCTTCAATGATAGACATTTTTTGGTACCCTTCCCCAGACCTGTGCCTCCACATAATCCTATCTCGGCACTCTACAGACAATTCCTTTGACCTCATAGCTTGGTTTTTGCTCTGACATACACTTTCAACTGCGGTACCTTATATAGACAGGTGTGTGCCTTTCCAAATCATGTCCAGTCAATTGAGTTTACCACAGGTGGACTCCAAGTTGTAGAAACATCTCAAGGATGATCAATGTAAACAGGATGCACCTGAGCTCAGTTTTGAGTCTCATAGCAAAAGGTCTGAATACTTACAGTGGGGCAAAAAAGTATTTAGTCAGCCACCAATTGTGCAAGTTCTCCCACTTAAAAAGATGAGAGAGGCCTGTAATTTTCATCATAGGTACACTTCAACTATGACAGACAAAATGAGGGGGAAAAATCCAGAAAATCACATTGTAGGATTTTTAATGAATTTATATGCAAATTATGGTGGAAAATAAGTATTTGGTCACCTACAAACAAGCAAGATTTCTGGCTCTCACAGACCTGTAACTTCTTCTTTAAGAGGCCCCTCTGTCCTCCACTCGTTACCTGTATTAATGGCACCTGTTTGAACTTGTTATCAGTATAAAAGACACCTGTCCACAACCTCAAACAGTCACACTCCAAACTCCACTATGGCCAAGACCAAAGAGCTGTCAAAGGACACCAGAAACAAAATTGTAGACCTGCACCAGGCTGGGAAGACTGAATCTGCAATAGGTAAGCAGCTTGGTTTGAAGAAATCAACTGTGTGAGCAATTATTAGGAAATGGAAGACATACAAGACCACTGATAATCTCCCTCGATCTGGAGCTCCACGCAAGACCTCACCATGTGGGGTCAAAATGATCACAAGAACGGTGAGCAAAAATCCCAGAACCACACAGGGGGACCTAGTAAATGACCTGCAGAGAGCTGGGACCAAAGTAACAAAGCCTACCATCAGTAACACACTACGCTGCCAGGGACTCAAATCCTGCAGAGCCAGACGTGTCCCCCTGCTTAAGCCAGTACATGTCCAGGCCCGTCTGAAGTTTGCTAGAGAGCATTTGGATGATCCAGAAGAAGATTGGGAGAATGTCATATGGTCAGATGAAACCAAAATATAACTTTTTGGTAAAAACTCAACTTGTCGTGTTTGGAGGACAGAGAATGCTGAGTTTCATCCAAAGAACACCATACCTACTGTGAAGCATGGGGGTGGAAACATCATGCTTTGGGGCTGTTTTTCTGCAAAGGGACCAGGACGACTGATCCGTGTACAGGAAAGAATGAATGGGGCCATTTATCGTGAGATTTTGAGTGAAAACCTCCTTCCATCAGCAAGGGCATTGAAGATGAAATGTGGCTGGGTCTTTCAGCATGACAATGATCCCAAACACACCGCCCGGGCAACGAAGGAGTGGCTTCGTAAGAAGCATTTCAAGGACCTGGAGTGGCCTAGCCAGTCTCCAGATCTCAACCCCATAGAAAATCTTTGGAGGGAGTTGAAAGTCTGTGTTGCCCAGCAACAGCCCCAAAACATCACTGCTCTAGAGGAGATCTGCATGGAGGAATGGGCCAAAATACCAGCAACAGTGTGTGAAAACCTTGTGAAGACTTACAGAAAACGTTTGATCTCTGTCATTGCCAACAAAGGGTATATAACAAAGTATTGAGATAAACTTTTGTTATTGACCAAATACTTATTTTCCACCATAATTTGCAAATAAATTCATTAAAAATCCTACAATGTGATTTTCTGGAGATTTTTTTATCTCATTTTGTCTGTCATAGTTGAAGTGTACCTATGATAAATTACAGGCCTCTCTCATCTTTTTAAGTGGGAGAACCTGCACAATTGGTGGCTGACTAAATACTTTTTTTGCCCCACTGTATGTGAATAAGGTATTTCCGTTTTGTTTTTAATAAATACATTTGCAAACATTTCTAAAAACCTATCTTCGCTTTGTCATTATGGGGTATTGTGTGTAGACTGTAGAGGATTTTTATTTTATTTAATACATTTAGAATAAGGCTGTAACGTAACAAAATGTGGAAAAAGTCAAGGGGTCTGAATTCTTTCCGAAGGCACTGTATGTGCAATAGACAATAAATTGATGTCTTTACACATTAATGGTAATTCTTTAATAGTATATCTTATACATGACTTCTCTTACAGGTTGGTGTGCTTCATTAGTCTGTTGGTACATTAAGAAGGAAAGATAAGGAGATATGGTGATTATTTGAGGAAAAAGTAAACAAACACCTGGCAGAGAGAAATTAATTTAGATCATCTTGGTGGTTATCCCTCTCATTAGAATTTGTTAATGCACATCTATTAACACCTAACAGGGTACTGCACAACTTAAATTATTAAGAAGGAAACAATCATGTTAACGCATTTTGATTTATTCCAAGCCATAGTCACAAAATTAATGATAAATCATCCATAATTATCAATAAAACCAAAAATGAAATTAAACAACTTATCAATTCAGATATTTAAGCATTTGTTTTCATTAGAAAATGCACTTTTTAAAATAAATGTATGAATGTTCCATATCAGTTCATCAAGAGAAAATGCCTTAATATTTAAAGTGTTTTTTTTCCTTCAATATTACTGCACACTTTCATATTGCGCTTTTATACTGTATCTAATGCAATGTATTAAATCCTAGTTGATTTTTTAGGCATATAAATAAATATCCTTTTAAAAATTGTTTTCACCCTGAATACAAATATAGATAACAAGCTTGACCACCAGCATTTCCTTTGCATTTTTCATGTGAAATTCTGGTATAACTTTGTTGTTGAAGTAGCCATCATAATGCCTAAAAAAAACACACTGGAATCCCCCTGAAATGTTCCCCATCTTCTGCTTCATCTAAGCCTGGTGGCAGCGCAAGCGAAGGATTTAACCTGCAATGACAGGCGTAAAATCAGTCATGTCATAACATTGTGCTGGCACTATGAAAGCCACCACAGGAAAAAGACTACCAAGATGTTTTAACTGTAGTTTGGCTACCTTAAAGTGGTATTCTTTCACTATCAAGAATGAATATCACATGAAAATAAAGCCAATGAATAGGGGTTTAACCATGGTCATTTATGGAACTATCGGCAAATAATTTTATGGTAGGCCTTTTTATTTCTGAAACTTATGCGATCACAATCTTCGTTAAATGACTTGGGTGGTTGAAAGGCATTCGTGCAGACTCTTCTACCTGATGAAATCACAGATGGATCTTAGGTAAGTGCAACTATAACCACATATTATTCTACAATGACTGAGGTGCCCGGTGGAAAAGAAAGCACTATGCAATGATAGCTGAATATAGCCTACTGTAATATCATGTCTCAAACTACCATCCTGGTTTTGTAAAATCAGTGTGAATGACTATTTAAGAGAACACCACGAGATGATATTCCTATCAGACTTAAGTACCTACATGTAATAAAAATATATACAACATATATACCCTGTCAACAATATAAGATGTATTGGAATGAGTCACACTGAAGTTGATGATGCGGATTCTCTTTTCCCTTTGACCCATAAGAATATAATTGCACAATAAATACCTACAATGGACTTCATCATGCATTTTAAATTAACAAAAATAAAATGGAAATAAATACTCAAAAACAATACAAGACTGATGAATCTGGCCAGCATTTTACTTGAAAAAAAAAAAGGAAAAAAAAAACTCATAAAATGCCCATTAAGGTCACAGTGAACTGTAGGACACAACCAGATTTGGCATAAAGATCAATGTATGACTAGTGCTTCCTCAGTTTTAAATGTGGACACAAATGTTCTGTTAGTTTTTCCTTTAAACTCACGGTTCCCTTTTCCATTGTCCAAGGATTAGTAGAGGTCACAAAAATATTCTCACAGATCAAGAGATAGGAAGGTGTTTTGGTTTCTCTCAGGTTCCAAAGGTGTGGTCATTCGCTGTGGTAGTTCTGTTGGTAGTTGTCATTGCAGTCATACAGGTAAAGTGATTACAACAGTACAGTCATCAATGAGATGCTCACAAGCTAAATGTTTGACAATCCAAATACTCGTGTTCAGCTTTCCCTTAAGAGTCACAATTGAAATACAATGGTGCTTCTCAAAAAAATAAGGTGGTCTTTCTAAAATATATCTCTTCTCTATTTCCTAAAGGGAGTTAACCTGCTGAAGCTCTGCCAGAAGGGAGACTTGCACCTTTCAGGTTCAGGGAATTCAAATTCTGATTGTTCCATGCCGTCTCCTACCAAGTACTGTCCTGGATTCATGGGGTCCATAGGAGGGGGGTATCCAGGGGGCACAGATCTATGGCCTACACATGGGAGGAGAAATATATTAAGGAGGAGAGAGATGCACTATAGATGGACTAAAAACAAAAACTGTTAGTTAACTCATTTGGGAAAGTGTGCATTTACCTTTTTGTTTGGTCATTCTTCGCACTGTCATCGCTGCTTGTCGCTTCTGATACTCTGATATCTCAAACCCTGAAAAATATAAATAATTGTCATATTCATTCACCATTTGAATTTGTTGTACAAATGAACATTTCTTTCACATACACACCTATTTTTTCATCCTCTTGCACCATCTTGCGTTCCTCATGAAAAGCTTTTAGCCAGCGAAGTTTCTCCTCCAGCTTCTTGGCCAGGAAGATGTGGATCTCGTCGGAGTCCTTATTACTCAGCTTGAACGCATTCTTCACACTCACATTGAAGTCATCATCTCGCCCATCCACAGCATCAACTAAATTGTACCTGTCCATATCCATGCGGCCCTTGTAGTACAGGATGTCTCGTCGTATTAAGTCCTGAGGGAAAAGTAAGGGAGTGAGGAGTGGAAGGGAAAAATTAAGTAGAGAGTGGATTCTAATTTACTTTGAATTATCTACACCAGTGCTTTGAACAATAGTGAGGCACTGCGAAACCCAGGTGACAGACAGATAGGAAATGAAAAGGATTGAATTCCTGGCAGCCAGGAAGAAATAAGTAAATTTTTACTAATTGCAGCCTATCAATTTCCCTGTGATAGACAGGGTTCCATGCAATCACCCTGATGAATAATGCACTTTGCTGTAAACAGCTGCTCCTGATTCCAGGTGTCCCATCCCCATTAGTGATGTTTCTGCTGCATACTATATATTCCTGTCCCCTCAGAGAGCTTGTGTCACACATGTCCCAGCGGTAGCAGTAAACTCAGAGACACAACAGCCCTGTGTACTGTACTGTAAGCTTCCTCTAGCTCCCCTTTGGACATGATGGCCTTATGTTACAACACTGTTGTCATCCACCTCAGGAGCAGGAATCAATCACAGTGCTGAGGGGATGGAGATAAAAGGTAAGACCTCACAGACAAGCAGGAACGAATCTCCATCCAGTTCTGTTACAACAAGTACCACAGGGTCAATTTTCAGGAGCTGAATTAAAGATGTGTTCCTGACCATTTTAATTTCAAACTACAAATTGCACTGTGACAATATATCACACAGAATTTCCCTCACTGTGATGTTTGTGAGCTACCCACCACATTTGAATGACAGCTTTTACGAAGACTCATACTAATCGGCCTAATTCATGGGATTGATTGTGGGTTTAAGAGTTAAACACTTCATGAATTGAGAATTTTCTTAGCATGACCTTTGAGAATCTCTCAACACATGTTGAGCTATTGGAAGCATTTCAGAACTTCGTAAATTTCTCTTTTTTTCTTGAGATGCTTATTTTTTTAAACAATTTAAGTTTTGTGTATATGACTCAAGTTTTGTCAGAATTGGGGAGTAAAGAGGAATTGCTGTCATAAAAACTACTATCAAACAAGCCTGTTCGGCCATAAAAACGGCTGTTATAATGTCCTAAGCTGTGTCTTTGTCACCACAGTGGTGAGGCTAAGCATTTTCTCATACAAGCCGGTGACTTTCTGTTTCACACAATAAATCATTACCCCTTAGGTACATTCATCTGGTGACTTGACTCTTTCAAGCAGTGGCCTTCATTTGCCTTGAACCTGGGAGTGTAACTAAGGGTACAAACACACGTACTGATTTTGCTGCCATGTTTTATTCACAAACAAACTGACCGGTTGATCACATTCTAAACAAATTCATGCCAACTCTGTCTGCAAAAGAGAGGGGTTACATAGGCAATATGTATACCTGGGAGTGTCAAGACTGGTTCGTTCTGATCAATTAAATAGCATTTGTGACCCAGATGTGTCCACCTTACCTTTTTACACAGAACCATCTGATGGTCGAACAGGAAGAAGACCCTGGTCTGACTCCGCCCATATGGCTGGTAGATCCAAGACATCTCCCCAGTGTAGACCAGCTCTGTACTCCTGTCTAGAATATCATCCCCCTGCACAGAGAAATACAAGATGGTTAGATCTTTAAACAGGATCAATAACACAGTCTGTGATACATAGTCAAGAAAACGGAATCCTTTTATGCTTATGACGTTAGAAAAGTGACTGATAAGATAATGACTAGTAAGACAGGCTTCCTCTGTTTAAGACAGGCTTCCGCTTCCTCAAATACATAGACGGTGACAAAGTAGAACTCTGGTGGGTTTGATTTTTTTTTTTTACTTGACATAATTACAGTACCTCAGTGATTGTGCAACTCTGGAAAAACTCTTCAACTAGGTCAGAGTGGCCTGCTAATGCTAGCTCTCTCACATTGAATACAGGCTCGAGTCTAGCAACACAGATCCTTACACTTCCTTTTCTCACTCCTGATTAACTTCATCCCGATGAAACGGAGTGCTTCAAAATGCACCGCATCTGACAGTCTGTTTTCTTATTTTATCAAAAGAGTACATACTCCAAAAGGAGCAATTGATATACTTTCCTTTGGAAGAAACAACTTCTTGCCTCTAAACCTTCATAGAAGGTCTACGTGACAGCTTATCAAAATATTTGCATTGTAAAATACATTGTGTTTCAAACTTTGACCAAAACAAGCTAGTAGCAAAGGAGTGAGTTGACAGAGCCAAATCATTAACTAAAAACGGCTTGTTGTATGTGTTTTCCACAGTACTTGTTAGTTCCTCAGCCATGTCACCCTGTCTCAGTCCTACCTCCCAGTCCAGCACAGACGCCTGCCACTGTGCTATCTTGTCAATGTTTTCTAGGCGACGCTTCCTCTCGTTAATCTGCTGAGTGACGTTCCGCATGACAGCCAGCGCTGCAGCGACGTAACGGTAGTCACTACGAGAGGGGAGGAGACACAATGTTATAGTGGGGGTGACCAAGTAGGAGGAATAGGTCAACAAAAGAACTGTATAGTCAGGCATGCATACCGTGCCACATCTCTATCACAGCTTCACTGCACAAAACAACAATACTTTAAGTTTAGCATCCACGTCTAGGATCCTCACATATTAATGAAAGATCCTCAAGTCTCATACTGGCCAATTAACCTGAGAGCAAAAAATACCAATCATTCCAGCAGGATCTTTATCAGTAGAAACAATGCTTCATCATGACACAGAGGTCAATGTAAATATTTGATGTGACATTGAGACTAAGGGACAGGTACCTGTGCTCCTGGACAGTGTACTTGAGAAGCTCTGCCAGCTGCAGAGGGTACTTGCAGATCTTCTGGACAGGCGTGAGCAGGAAGCCATCAATGGCGATGTCAATCATCTGCTGCACCAGGCGACACGCCTCAAAGAAATGCTGATAGCGGCCATCCTTCATCAGCCGAGAGAGCTCCATGCAGGCATCCACGTGGTTGTTGCAGTACTCTGAGTAGATCCAAAAGCCATCTTGCTGCAACAGATAAACGTGTACACAGTATGTTTGAAATGCTGAAACGAGCTGAATTTTCTTTTCTTTTTTGGAGTTAACAAAATAGTGAGGGTGCACTACTGCCTTAAAATACCATTGAAATTAATAACCAAAGGGAACTCTGAAATGCCCCATCATCAAGGTTCTCAGAAGTATGAAAAATGATGAGAATCCAATGGCCATGTAGATATGAGACACAAGGTTAACTCAAACCTATTGAGGGATTACATTTCAAAAACACTTGAAATCCTGAGAGATACAAAAATGCTTACATGCTCTAGGAAGCAGGGACCTATTTCACTGAGATGAGGTTCTTCTGTATTGTACTGCTTCTCCAGGTCTCTGACAAAGCCCATTTGAAACCTGTAGATATCTTCAATGTTCCCAAATATGACCCTCAACTGGTCATCATTGAACATGTCTCTTCTTTTTTTACATTGCCGGAAGTAACCCTGAGGCAACAAAGAAAAACAAATGGTTTTGATCCAATATTATGCATTTCAAATGATAGTATTTCATTGATGTTGCATGACATCTTATATAATTTTTTCTTTACTGCAGGGTGTCATGTAAAAATCTTCCCAGCATGAAATAGTTCCCAATCGTTGTGATTGTAACGTCATATAAAATTTCTCCCAACGTGAAAATATTCCCAGTTCAATAATTGCACGTGGATGGCGGAGCTAGGCGGATATTTATTTTGCCCCCTCCCGTAAGCGCCCAAGTCTTTACACTGGCAACATATCTCTCCTCACATCAACATTCAGCACTTAGACGCGTGAGTCTGGGTGTATATATGCCGACCTCACGCCTCAACAAGCTTCTGATTGGTCAGTGTCAATACTCCTGGCCACCATTGAATGACAGATCTGTGAGAATGCGCATTTGCTTCACACAGAACAGTTTTTCGAGGTCAAGACAGGGTGAGAGAAACATCTGCACGAGCTCAGCCATCCACATAAAGATCTGCGCGTGCAATTATTGAACTGGGAACTATTTCACACTGGGAATATTTGTACATGACACAGGGCATTCAAACAGTTTTGTCTGAGTTTAAAAAAGGCATCAGTGCCAATGACTGAATCATAATCATTGTTTATTCCCTGTTTAATTTCCCATCGAATTTATTTTTCTAACCACATTTTTCCCAGATTAGATCTAGAGGGAAATAAAAGGCAGGGAAGATGGCTACAGCTCTATAAGCAAGAGTCTCAGTTATGTAACTCATCCCCTCTGTGGGAGCTCATTTCTCCAATAACATTTCAAGTCATTCATGAAAAATCATATAGTTTCACACTTAAGGGACCCATCACGCTTCAATAGGCATTCCCAGTCACCTAGACATTACGATTTGCCATGTGATGTTGCTTACACAATTTATATTTTCTCTGCGTCATTTTGGGGGTTTCGAAGCACATTGTGATTATGTAATATTTATGTGGGAACAGAGGGAAAACTGATGAAAAACGTCTGATTGGGTAACAGCTTTTTGAGTACTTTTTCATGTCCTCTCCTGGGTGTGTTGTTTGACGGAGACAGGTGGTGCGTGAAGAGATGGAGTGCTTGTTTCTATATATGCTGGGGAAGAGTGGTGTGGGATGGGAGGGATGCTATTTCTGAGCCCACAACCAGCACTTACGGGTCAGCCATCGCTTCTAATCTCTCACTAAAACACTGTAGCATGTCACTACTCTTTAGAACATA
This sequence comes from Oncorhynchus nerka, assembly GCF_034236695.1. Taxonomy (NCBI): domain Eukaryota; kingdom Metazoa; phylum Chordata; class Actinopteri; order Salmoniformes; family Salmonidae; genus Oncorhynchus; species Oncorhynchus nerka. The sequence continues at coordinate 75,041,471 of NC_088417.1, forward strand.
ATTGACTGAAGTTTGCCTTTAGACACATTTTGTTCCTAGTCCATGGAAAGCACTGTACTGCATAATCTAAATCTGCACAAGAGCTGTTATAGCACTGTGGAAATATTGGATATACAGTTTATTGGGTACTTAGATAAATACACTTTTTTTCATGCCCATTTAATATTTCATATTGGATAATCACTAATAATCTGTCTTCTCTTGCTATGAATAGTGGTTGGGTAATGGCCTAAAACAAGGTAATTGTCTAAAACAGAGATAGGCAACTCGAGACGTCATTAAAACAACTGCACTCCCCTCCCCAACACATTTTTTTTCTTCACATGACCCTCCCTTTGTACTGTAAAATGTTTTGCACATCCTCCCCCCTCAAAATGTACTCAACAATTATGATTACCACCATAAATAACCATAACTCTAGCAACCGTTGTATTTATACATGAAGTTATCGCCACTTTCGCATGGTTTTGTGGCACAGTCAGTTTATTGTCAGGGCAACGCTCCAGAAGGTTAAGGGTTCGCAGACAACGACCAAAAAATAGACAACAACAAAAATGACTCTCGTTACACTACGTTCAGAATCGGCTGCAGACAATGATCAGCTAGGGGGAAATTCGTTTCACATTTTATGATATTTATAAATTATATAAAATAGATGCAACGAATTTTCCACCAACAGGTTTCTGTGCCAATGCACCACACACAACCAATAAGCAATGCATAACCGCATACCGACTTGGAACGCTTATCATCATGGTTTCAGCATTCGGGGGGAAAAAATCTCAGATTGTATAGTGCCCCTGTCACGCCCTGACCTTAGAGAGCCATTTTATTTCTCTATTTGGTTAGGTCAGGGTGTGATGTGGGGTGGGGCATTCTATTTTGAAAACTTGAAAACAAGTGAGTACATTGGATTGTGGTGTTGTAGGCTAGACTTGGTAGGATAATTTTATTGCCCCTAAACAAGATCAATTGTTTTAGATAGATTTAAATAATTTTATGTGTGGTATGATTGATAGTTAACCTATTGCAGATCTGGACAAACGATCCAACAACCACTATTGTCACTATCGATAGAGGGCAGGATAGACAGTTGACTGGTAGACTATATTGATCTGTTGTATAGTAAGCGTGTGGAAAAGCATAGTGCATAAAGGTGTCTGGATACTAAGTTCAGTTTGCTCCTAGCAGAACTCAACTAGGTGAAGTGAACATCTGTGCCTCGCATATTCCCATAAAAGAACGCTTGAAAATAAAAAAACGGCAATAGGACTGTTTGTCCCTCTTAAGATGCCATAGCCAGTATACACACCTCAAAATATCCGGAATTAATCTAAGATAACTCAAGAAACTGTCATTTATTTTGTTTTTGCAGAGGTCTTTTTTTTTTTTTTTTTTTGACATCTGCAGTATTTCCTAAGTGAAAAAATGTGCATGAAAACAGGTTGTCTTTCATTGAATGACAACAAACACTTAATTGAGGAATCCCTACTATTGACCAATCACCGATGAAGGGGCGTAAAACCCTTGCCGAAGACCAAAACAAACAAAAATGTCTAAAATATTTTGCCCCCAACAAAATGTCACTTAGGGGCCCCAAAAGACTAGGGCTGGCCCTGATTGCATGTAAGATGTTTTATTGTTACATACACCGGAGATGTGCAGTGAAGTGTGTTGTTTTACAGGGTGAGCCATAGTAGTACGGCACCCCTGGAGCAAATTAGGGTTACGTGCCTCAAAGGAACATCAACAGATTTTTCACCTTGTTGGCTCGGGTATTCGAATCAGCGAGCGCCCTTTCATTTACTAGCCCAACACTAGGTTATATGGATACGTAGACCCGTGACCCACTGTGGCCCCTCATGACATTTTCAGATTTTTTGTGGCCCCCACCCCACGCCCATCCATAGTCTATAACTTCTGCTTCACATATGCCCTTCTGTCTTTGGAAGATCTCTAGCCAGCCAAGCCTACCTCACATATGTCCTTCAGGTGTTTGATGTAGTGACGCTCTGTGCTCATGATCTCGTTGATTACATTGGCCCTCATCTGGTCTCTGTTCTGGACGGTTTGGCCCAGGCAAAGACAGTCGCTGCTGCTGGGGCTGGCCTCCGCATGCCCGTTCTGGACCTCACTGGGGCTGGGGCTAGCCCCCTCAACTGTCTCTACCGTCGTGCTCTCCTCCTGGTTCACCCACAGCTGAGGACGGCAGAACACAACATGTCAGCCTGGACAAATAAACAGTAGCATCAACAATCAGGGTTCGGGTTGTAAGTGATCTAAAATATTTTTTAAATACAAAACAACAACACCATATTAATTCCAATGTCACGGGGCCTTTTCTCCCTATTCAAATAAATTTTCAATGCCACTTCTTCAGTTTAAATTGAACAATGTGTATCATAATTAGATTTGTCAAAAACGCGTTAAAAAAGTACAGAAATATCCATATCAGGCCTTCATTCCTCTGATGCACCCTTAAAATAGGTACCTGTTCAAAAAACATTGTAATTTATCTTGAATTCTAACGAAGCCTTTACATTGAGAGTTGGGTTGGGAATTGCCAGGGACCTCACTATAGGTCTGCTGTAGAGGGACAAGAGAGAGCCATGATAACGAGTTTTAATTATGGAAATACAAGTGCTGAAGACAAATTAGCTCCCTATTTAAAAAGAAGATGGAGAACAAGCTATGAAGGAAAAATACTGGAGTTTGATGCAGGTACAGCAAACTATCGCAAAAGTAATTTTGCAATATTGTCAAAGCGATACATTGTCAAAAATAATATTGCGATATGTAACTGTATCGATGGAATAGGTTGAGCTAAAGCAACAGTATGCATCAAAACTAGAAAAAGAAACAAGCATGAAATTGCAGGTTAGGCTGAGTACATCACTGTGACTGCACAATAGAGCTTTAAGCATGAGCGCTCACAAGATGTAAGGCAGTGACACAGGGAATTTAAAACAGAGCTTTGCTACTAATAAATGGGACAGTTGATAGACTGCACTGCACAATCCCTGTGTTTCAACTGTGGCTCCTGACAGTCTGTTTCCAGGAATGTTCAAATTGACAGTGTTGGGGAGTAGTGAATTACATGTAGTTCAATTAGTAATTTACCTACATTTTGCAGTATCTTGGTGGAAGTTGAACTCAATAGAAATCTTGGTAGTGTTTTCAGGAGTTAATTACTTTTTTGCCATGTAGCGGTGTAGAAAACTACTGGAACAACACAACATTTTTTTCTAACCAAAAAAATAAGGGTGAAGTAGACAACCATTTCCTTTCTTTTTCAGTATCAGACCTGCCAAATTCTCACTTGAAACAGAGTTTTTGTGTTTAATTGGTAGCTTGGTAAACTATATTTTCAGAGTAGCTTCCCCAACACTGCAAATTGATAGGGATATAACCTTAACATGCTATAACTTAATATAATGAACAATATGGGTCCACACAAGTTTAAACTTCTCAGTCTCAAAATGAGCAGTAGCCAATTAAAATAATCTACATATAATGAACAATATGGGTCCACACAAGTTTAAACTTCTCAGTCTCAAAATGAGCAGTAGCCAATTAAAATAATGTACGTGGTTGCACTTGATACAACGCTAAATGTATAGCTGGTCCCATAACATAACCTGCCACATTTAGCACGATGCTAACCTGACCAGCAGGCCAGTGATTATTTCCTGTAACAAATTCCGCATCAGCCTATCAAAGATCTTATACTTTATATCCACCAACCAATGGCATTTCTTAAAATAGGTCAACTTGGCCACCAGGGGGATATTTTAAACCTCCAAATTCAAGGTTTACTTATGTTCCACTTAGTATGTCACAATTGTAGTGTGCCAATATTGCATGGTGCTGATTTTCCGCTATATGACCAAATGTCATGTTTTTCACACACATCCATGTGCTTTTACGGGAAAAAGATAAAGGAGGTCTATACAACATTTACGTTTAACATACAACTTTTTTTTAAATTTGAAGAGCCTTATGGTCTTGTCAAATAGCTGTCATGTACCTGTATTATTATTGCTGCCAGGTAGCATATACCAGTGAACTGTGAATCTGCAGGATACGGTAACAGTGGGTTTGAGGCCCCCTTGTGTCTCACAAAGATGCAGCTGTTGGAACAAAAAATCTCAAATATGGACTGATCAGACCAGATTTCCATTGGTCTAATGTCTCTTATTCTTATTGGTGTCCTTTAGTAGTGGTTTCTTTACAGCAATTTGACCATGAAGGCCTGATTCATCCAGTATCCTCTGAACAGTTGATGTTGAGATGTGTCTGTTACTTGAACTCTGTGAAGCGTTTTTTTGGGCTGCAACCTAAGGTGCAGTTAACTAATGAACTTATCCTCTGCAGCAGAAGTAACTAGCCTAGTGGTTAGAGTGTTGGGCCAGTAACCTGAAACGTTGCTGGATCGAATCCCTGAGCTGACAAGGCGGAAATCTGTTGTTCTGCCCCTGAACGAAGCAGTTAGCCCACTATTCCCTGAAGATGTTGATTAAGGCAGCCTCCGCACCTCTCTGATTCAGAGGGGTTGGGTTAAACGCGGAAGACACATTTCAGTTAAAGGCATTCAGTTGTACAACTGACTAGGTATCCACCTTTCCTAACTCTGGGTCTTCCTTTCCTGTGGCGGTCCTCATGAGAGCCAGGTTCATCATTGCGCTTGATGGTTTTTGCGACTGCACTTGAAGAAACATTCAAAGTTCTTGAATTTTGACTTTCATGGCTTAAAGTAATGATGGACTGTTGTTTCTCTTTGCTTACTTGAGCTCTTCTTGTCATAATATGGACTTGGTCTTTTACCAAATAGGGCTATCTTCTGTATACCACCCCAACCTTGTCACAAGACAACTGATTGGCACAAATGCATTAAGAAGGAAAGAAATTCCACAATTCCACAACAAGGCACACCTGTTAATTGAAATGCATTCCAGGTGAAAACCTCATGAAGCTGGTTGAGAGAATGCCAAGAGTGTGCAAAGCTGTCATCAAGGCAAAGGGTGGCAATGTTGATGAATGTCAAATAAAAAAATATATTTTCATTTTTGTAACACTTTTTTGGTTACTACATGAGTCCATGTGTTATTTTTAAGTTTTGATGTCTTCACTATTATTCATCTACAATGTAGAAAATAGTTTTAAAAAATAGTAAAAATAAACCCCGGAATGAGTAGGTGTGTCCAAACTCTTGACTGGTTATCCAATCATTGCATCCACACTGGTTCTATTTGTGACGCTTGATGCACTGCAAGTCCTGCCTCTCCCATCTCAGTCTGGTCAGCATGTTAGCGCCTGGCTACGCGTACTCTCGTTGACGCGCGCGCAAGCAGTATGGGTGCAATGATTGAATAACATGTATGTGCACATTTATTTTGCAACGGGTGGTGTGGTTAGCATGTATGTCTGGCAGGTTATCCTATGGGAAAAGCTAACATGTAGCGTTGTATCACATGCAACTACGTCAACAATTTCAATTGGCTGATGGGCATTTTGAGAACTTTTTCTAATGTTCGCAAGTATGGACGCGATAAATATATACCATATAGTTCTGTACATGAACAGTTTGCTTATATTCACATCGAACCCCAATATCAGGAGCCACTAGAACAGGTGACCCTGGGACCCCCATCATACGATTTTTGTTCACATGTTTTGTCTTATCAGGTGAATGATAATGGCAAGGAGAAGTAATCAACATTTTAAAATTAATAGATTTGGTAGATAGTTTTTTATTGTTTTGACCTCCCCACATTATAATATACAAACGGTCAAGAAATAACATCGTATTACAAAAGGGATAAAACCATGAAACAATTAACATGATGTCCTTCTACGCAGTATTCATTGTTTGATTAAAATCTGATACCTCCTAGTTGAGGGAGTTCGAGGAGTTGTGAGCGCATTAGTGCATTGGTTGCTTGAAGGCATCTCAAGGAATGAACTGTCACTTTGTGTAATCCTCAAAGGGAACTAATTTTAGCAACCTTGCCAGAGGACACGGGGTAGGTAGCTGACTCCTAATAAACATCTACACAATCATGATGTTTTTCAGGAAAAATACACATTACAAAGCCAGCCATGATGCAACTGTATTGTTAATGGGCACATTTCCCTCTAGGATATGAAGGTACTATTTTCCCATAGAATTAGCTTATAATTTCTTGTCACATAAATAAAATCAAACACAAACTCTAGCAATCACTGAGTAAGATGAGATCAGTTAGTAGATTCAGTCAAATAAAAAAAAGATGAGGTTGAAGCATTTACTCATTTACTTAGAGTTTAGCTCAATTGTAATGACAGATAGTGGGGTCCGAAATGATTGACACCCTTGATAAAGATGAGCAATAATGACAGTATAAAATAAATAATTCAAATATTGTATGTTAATAGAATTGGGAAATTATATTATTTTATACAAGTACAATTGCTCAGAGAAAGATCATACCCCCAAGACATGGTAAAAACCTAAGTTATTGGTAATTGTGAGAGGTTACCATGTCTTGGAGGAAAACTACATATACAAAAGTATGTGGACACCCCTTCAAATGAGTGGATTCGGCTATTTCAGGCACACCTGTTGCTAACAGGATTATAAAATTGAGCACACAGCCATACAATCTCCATAGACAATAATAGGCATTAGAATGACCTTACTGAAGAGCTCAGTGACTTTCAAAGTGGCACTGTCATAGGATGCCACCTTTCCAACAAGTCAGTTCGTCAAATGTCTGCACTGCTAGAGCTGCCCCAGTCAACTGTAGGTGCTGTTATTGTGAAGTGGAAACGTCTAGGATCAACAACGGCTTAGCTGCGAAGTGGTAGGCCACACAAGCTCACAGAACGGGACCACCAAGTGCTGAAGAGAGTAGCGTGTGAAAATTGTCTGTCCTCAATTGCAACACTCACTACAGAGTTCCCAACTGCCTCTGGAAGCAACGTCAGCACAAGAACTGTTCGTCTGGAGCTTAACAAAATGGGTTTCCGTGGCAAAGCAACCGCACACAAGCCTAAGATCACCATGCGCAATGCCAAGCGTCAGCTGGAGTGGTGTAAAGCTCAAAGCCATTGGAAACACTCTCTCTGGAGTGATTAATCACACTTCACCATCTGGCAGTCCGACAGAGGAATCTGGGTACGGTGGATGCCAAGAGAACACTACCTGCCCCAATACATAGTGCCAACTGTAAAGTTTGGTGGAGGAGGAATGAAGGGAAATCTTGTGAAGGGAAATCATAATGCTACAGCATACAATGACATTCTAGACAATTCTATGCTTCCAACTTTGTGGCAACAGTTTGGGGAATGCCCTTTCCTGCTTCAGCATGACAATGCCCCGGTACACAAAGCAAGGTCCATACAGAAATGGTTTGTTGAGATCGGTGTGGAAGAACTTGACTGACCTCCACAGAGCCCTGACCTGAACCCCATCGAACACCTTTGCGACTGCGAGCCAAGCCTAATTGCCCAACATCAGTGCTCGACCTCAGTAATGCCCTTGTAGCTGAATGGAAGCAAGTCCCTGCAGCAATGTTCCAACATCTAGTGGAAAGCTGTTAAGCGTGGAGGCTGTTATAGCAGTAAAGGGGGGACCAACTCCATATTAATGCCCATGATTTTGGAACGAGATGTTTGATGAGCAGGTGTCCACATACTTTTGGTCATGTAATATTATATTCTTATTTACAGTAAAACTGACTCCAAAATGACACAATACATTATTAATCATTCATTTCGATTGGACACAAAATAATCTGAAACACAACCAAAACAAACTGCAAATGCATCTAATAAGTTGTAGAGTCACAAGCTTGATGTAATCATTGTGTGCTAGGAATACGGGACCAAATACTAAACGTTTGACTACATTATTTATAAGAATCTTTAGGGGTGTCAATAATTCTTACCCCTACCTTTTTGAGAAAAAACAATACTTGTTAAACAAAATATATTTCTCTGAACAATTGTATTAGTATAGCTCAATATTTGAATTATTTATTTCATACAGTCATTATTGCTTATCTTGATCAAGGGTGTCAATCATTTTGGACCCTACTGTATTTGACTGTTTGTTTGCAAATATGAGGTAGTTGTGGTCATTAAACCTATATCTATATTACAAACACTAGACCCAACCATAACATACATAGAGTCATGGGACCCTTCTGAGATTGATTTTAAATATGCATGTGGCCATACAGAATTCACATATGGCCTGTGCTGTAAGTAATCTTTTCCAGACATCAGGTCTCAGTGCTTGATGGTTCTGTGTACACAGTATATCTCAGCCTGAGTACATTGTCCACGGGTGTCTATTTAGAGCCCACTCTCTCTGTTTCCTTGGACCAGTGGACAAAAGCTGCATGGTCAATTTATAGGATGGGCACAATAATCCAGAAATGCTCTTAAGATTTTAGAAAATGTATGTTCCTGAAAATAACTTCCAACATGACAACAAATCCGGTAACATAAAATAACCATTAAATAGCTTTTATTTGAGTCACTCATCAAGCCTTGTTCGTTTTATCCACCTGTTTGATATGCCCTGTCCTCTGCTAAAAGGTTGGTCATACATGTTTCATCATTCAAATCTGAGATGAATCAGTGCCTCATTGCTCGCTTTTCAGTTGAGTGAGAGTGCAGAGAGTGAGTTAAAGAGAGTAAGTGAGAGTGAGAAAGAGAGTGTTGTTTGAGATACTATAGTTTGACCGTAATGCTATTACAAGCTTGACACTTGAAGCATGGTGTTGTCTGCAAATGGAAGCAGTAGTATAAAGCGACAGGATGTTAGATATGGGGTGGTCCAATGTGCAGTGAGATGCTAGTTAAAACAGTTGCTTTGAAATACTTGCTGAAACTATTAAACGCACCTTGGTAGTTGTGTTTTGGAACCTTGGAGCTGCTATAGGGTTGATATAGAAAACCTGTTTTGTTTGAGGTTGTGGTGGGTGGGGTTCAACCTTTGGAGAGAAAAACATGACATACCTCGTTCAGACTCATTTTTACAGTTGGCAGATGGAGAAGGCTAGTAGTGATAATCCCGCAATGTAATAACTCCTCACTTTTCTGAAGTCTTCTTGTTTTCACAGTATTTCAATTGGAGACTAGTAAATATTTTTAGTTCCTGTGAGATTAGCATGGCATAATCATATTTTGATCTATATCAAAATATCATCATCATCACCCAAGCCTAAAATATCTGCCCTCAAAACAGGGCAGTGAATCAACGATAATTATCAATGATAAGGCAATGGCAAAGGATAATCCATCGGAGCATTGAGAATAGGTGGTAAACCCTAGTGTACTTGTTGAGGGGCAAGACACGGTGCAGTAGAGAATGAGAAAATCTTTGATGGCTCCACTCACCCTCACAAAGCTGGCTGGGAACCATCCTTCTTCATCATCAATCTGTCCCCACCACCAGTCCTTATTTGATGCATCGAGGACCTTGATGACATCCCCTGCCTTAAATGCCAACTCCCTGTCGGCCATGGTGACATGATCCCATACTGCCTCAGCGCTGACGATGGATCCTCCACTGATCAACTGTTGGTGAGGGGTGAGGGGAGAGAGGGGTTGAGGTAGGGGAGAGGAGAGAAGGGAAGTGAGAGAGAAGAGGGGAAATGGGGGATTGGGGTGAGAGTGGGTAGAGGGAAAAGGTGAAGGAAGGGAGTGAGAGGAGTAGTGGTGAGGGAGAGAAGAGAGGACGGTAAGGGCTCATTAGTACTTTTACAAGGGCAGGAGGGCACTCAAGTCTTGGTGACAATATCTGAGTTTCAAACCAATTTATCTACTTATTCCTTTTTTTAAAGTATTATTATTATATATATTTTTAAAAAATATATATATATATATATATTTTATTTTTTATTTTTATACAAATGACCAGTATTATAAAGAGTTACACATCTTTGATTCAGTGAAATGACTCTAACACATGAGGTGTTATAATCAATGCCAAAGTGATAAGCAATGGTGGTGTGGGGGCTGTGCTTTGGCAAAGTGGGTGTGGTTATATCCTTCCTGTTTGGCCCTGTCCGGGGGTATCATCGGATGGGGCCACAGTGTCTCCTGACCCCTCCTGTCTCAGCCTCCAGTATTTATGCTGCAGTAGTTTATGTGTCGGGGGCTAGGGTCAGTTTGTTATATCTGGAGTACTTCTCCTGTCTTATCCAGTGTCCTGAGTGAATTTAAGTATGCTCTCTCTAATTCTCTCTTTCTTTCTCTCTCTCTCGGAGGACCTGAGCCCTAGGACCATGCCTCAGGACTACCTGGCATGATGACTCCATGCTGTCCCCAGTCCACCTGGCCGTGCTGCTATTCCAGTTTCAACTGTTCTGCCTGTGATTATTATTATTTGACCATGCTGGTCATTTATGAACATCTTGGCCATGTTCTGTTATAATCTCCACCCAGCAGAGCGAGAAGAGGATTGGCCACCCCTCATAGCCTGGTTCCTCTCTAGGTTTCGGCCTTTCTAGGGACTTTTTCCTAGCCACCGTGCTTCTACACCTGCATTGCTTGCTGTTTGGGGTTTTAGGCTGGGTTTCTGTACAGCACTTTGAGATATCAGCTGATGTATGAAGGGCTATAAAAATAAATTTGATTTGGATGACAACTGCCTTGCTCAGGGGTAGACCGACAGATTTTTACTACATCAACTCAGGGATTCAATCCAGCAACCTTTTGGTAACTGACCCAACGCTCTAACCACTAGGCTACCTGCCATTCCATGTAGACACCCCAGTTTCGATCCCCCAAAGACCTCATACCATAAATTGACACTGGTCTCTAAAATATGATTAAGTATAACATCCAGTAGTGGGTAGAGATGACTCAAGGATGATACCCTAACAGACACATGCATATTTTTTATTTCACCTTTATTTAACCAGGTAGGCCAGTTAAGAACAAGTTCTCATTTACAACTGCGACCTGGCCAAGATAAAGCAAAGCACTGCGACAAAAAACCACACAGAGTTACACATAGTATAAACAAAAGTTCAGTCAATAACACAATAGAAAAATATATATACAGTGTGTGCAAATGGAGTAAGGAGGTAAGGCAATAAATAGGCCATAGTAGTGAAGTAATTACAATTTAGCAAATTAACACAAGTGATAGATGTGCAGATGATGATGTGCAAGTAGAAATACTGGTGTGCAAAAGAGCAAAAAAAGTCAATAAAAACAATATGGAGATGAGGTAGGTAGTTGGGTGGGCTATTTACAGATGGGTTATGTACAGCTGCAGCAATCAGTAAACTGCTCAGATTGATGATGCTTAAAGTTAGTGAGGGAGATATAAGTCTCCAACTTCAGCGATTTTTGAAATTTGTTACAGTCATTGGCAGCAGAGAACTGGGAAGAAAGCTGGCCAAAGTGGGTGTTGGCTTTGGGGATGACCAGTGAGATATACCTACTGGAGCGCGTGCTACGGGTGGGTGTTGTTATGGTGACCAGTGAGCTGAGATAAGGCAGAGCTTTACCTAGCAAAGACTTACAGATGACATTGAGCCAGTGGGTCTGGCGATGAATATGTAGCGAGGGCCAGCCGACGAGAGCATACAGGTCGCAGTGGTGGGTGGTATATGGGGCTTTGGTGACAAAACGGATGGCACTGTGATAGACGGGTGGCACTGTGGGGTGGCAGGGTAGCCTAGTGGTTAGAGAGTTGGACTAGTAACCGGAAGGTTGCAAGTTCAAACCCCCAAGCTGACAAGGTACATTGAAAATAAGAATTTGTTCTTAACTGACTTGCCTAGTTAAAGAAAGGTAAAATAAAAAAGACTGCATCCAGTTTGCTGAGTAGAGTGTTGGAGGCTGTTTTGTAAATGACATCGCCGAAGTTGAGGATCGGTAGGATAGTCAGTTTTACAAGGGTATGTTTACCAGCGTGAGTGAAGGAGGCTTTGTTACGAAATAGGTGCCGATTCTAGAATAAATTAGGGATTGGAGATGCTTAATATGAGTCTGGAAGGAGAGTTTACAGTCTAGCCAGACACCTAGGTATTTGTAGTTGTCCCCATACTCTAAGTCAGAACCGTCCAGAGTAGTGATGCTAGTCTGTCTGCTCACCCTCAGAGAATACCTCCTTCTACAGATTATCAATCTCAATCTGGGGTTTAGACATTAAAGTGGGGAAAACTAAAACTGTCCCAAAAAATAAATGAAGTCTCATGAAGAGGAATGATTGCATTTATATTTTCCCATCTGTATTGCCATTGTAAAAGCCAGGTCAAACAAAATAAATTCACAGTTTGACAACCCTATTAATTGCATCACCCACAGGGATTTAAATATTACACTTTTGCCACTTTTTGTCTAGCCCCTCCCTCTCACGAAATGGCCCTAGATTTGTGGACAAATTCTGTAATTGGCCTTATTATGTCTAAAACAGATTTACTGTACATAAAACACTTTTCCTCTGTGTAAAAGTCAATGTTACATAAAATGATCAGTAGTACATTGTTCAGTCACACTACTACAAAAAGCAGTTAAATAAGGCCAAAAGGAGTAATATACCATCTTCTTCCAAATATTTTCTTGACTCAACATTTAACATTAAAGTGTAAAAACCTGAATATGAACATAAACTATTGCTAACCTATTGCTCTAAAGAGCTTTGTGTATGTAGTTGGCTGGAGTGTGGTGGAGGCTATAGGGATCAGGAGAACCATACTGAAACAGGGTGCAGATTGGTAGATGCTACATTGGTGCCGTGACCCAGAGTACACAGCTGAGCTGCACTATCGGCTGGCCGATAAATCCCTAAATCATATCCGCTCTGTTTGGAGTGACTGTTTTTCTCATAATCCAAAACAAACTTTGGCATAATTTATATTTTACTCAACAGCGTTTCTCTAATATATTATGTAGAGAAAAACTCTAATTGACCTACCCTCCATTCACACTTTAATGTCATGATCTATTCCAGGCCAAATGACTTTATGTATGAACATAATTAACATTTCTTTAAACAAAGATTTATGGAATAGACCACAGGTCTATAGACCACAGGTGCCCTGCATATGAGCTCCACCTCCAATCCTAATAACATGAGTGAATGAAAAAAAGGTGATATCTCAAACTATGAGAGATACAACAGTTTGAAAACAGACAGTAATCCCTCACAGTTATATACTAATTAACAAGTCAACATGTCCCCTGATAAGTGTCAAGAGAGCTCGCTCTCCACTATAACTCACATGCTCAAGAACAGAAAGGGGTATTTTTAGCTCCACATGCATCTCCATGTGAATGCACCCCTGCCTGCATTAAATATGCACACCCGTTTTGATATGACAACCTGTATTTGGCTTCCTCATAATACAATTAATGAATAACCCTGTCTTTTTAAAATAATATCTGCATAGGCGTACTGACAGTAATACTGTTATTACACTAGAGCAGAGCATTCCCCTTTTGCAATACAGCTTTTTTTTAATCTCCTGTGAGACTCGATGCATCACCATTTATTTAACTGTGATCCTGTGATATGAACAGCACTGTAAGCAGTCAATACAACAGGGAGGTCTTTGCATTAAGTTGCAAACAAACACACACACACCAAAAACATGCTGTTACATTCATAGCATCTGTAGAATTGTCACTATGAAAACGCAAACTGTATTATATTAGTTCTACATAAAAAAAGAATATCCACATAACCATTCGTCATACTATTTAGGCCTACCAATTCGCATAAACTAAAAGCAATGTTTCGAGATATCCTATAGGCTACGTCATAAAATACAACATTATGAGGCACCATGGGGCCTACTGTGAGGTAGGCCTACAGTAGAAGCATGGAAGTATATACATAAAAAACACTTCAATATCAATGTAAAACCATTACAAAACGGGTCAATATTTAAACACTAAACACTACATTCGATAATACATTATATTATTAGGCTACTGGATAGCTCGTTTACAGTAGGCTAGGTGATGCTGTTTTTGCATTGTGCCCAGTAGCTCTGAGACCCAAATGGCATGGTCAGTAGTTTACAAAACGCAATCTACAGCCTGGAGAATACAGTTATTCTATTTAATTATATTATTTTAGCGCATGTGAGTCGCATCTTTTCAATCCTACCAGATCAAGAAGATTATGTGATAAGACTATATTTATTTCAAACGAGCACCATATTGCCAACGCCAAGTAATCAACAGAACAGGATTTTACTGAAAAACATTGCCTCTCCCACATCGCATGCATAGATGTGTTTTACAACATGCCAATAAAATACATTTACAACGAGAGAACGCCGAGACAAGGAACAATTCCTAACAATCTTATAACACCGATCTGGCGCCCGCGACTGCCATATGCCACTGATGGCCGACATGCTAAATAAAATGTAAACCACAAACAAGATATGGTAATATAGAATATACCAGCGCCATTCATATCGTGATGAGGCCATGTTGAAGCCCCGTGTGTACTTCCATAAGAACACGCATTCACTCCCACTTCCTCGCCTCCACTGCACGCCGTGCGTACTTTAGTGCAGGCTGTGATTATCCATACGCGCACTGAGGCACAGTATCAGCAACCACCAACCACACAAACAAAAGCATCGCATACGATAATTACGACCATGCAAATTATCATTTTCATATCCAAGGTCATAATGTAGAGCATGAGCTCTGCAACATTTAATCGGTTAAGGTGCATATTGCTGTACACCAACATTTTGTGACTGTTCATAATTATATCCAAACGCAAGGAAACATTTCTGGTATAATCTCTAGCTACCTCCTCTTTCACATAATATTGTATTCATACGTATAACTCTCTTACAGAATCATCATCCTCACCATCATCATCCTCATCATCATCAGAGTCTGCACCGTTAGTTCCCCTTCCACTCTGACACCCGTAGTCCGCTAGTTTCCTGATTTGCCGACTTGAATGCCGTTTTTCATTAGGAGTAGGGGTCTTTGCATGCACTAAAATTGTGATGGTAACGTAGGCACTGTAGAACGCTACTGCTGCAACTCTCCCTGCGTAGCGGGGAGCAAAAACCTGGGCGGTGCTTCGTGCATAGAGGAACAAACCACAGGCACTCATTGGGGGCTCATTATGGTTCCTATCTATGCTTCAAACTGGGAGTCCTAACCTCGTGATGCTTGCTCATCAAAATATAGTTAAAATCACGGACCAGAAATATTAAATCATAATAAGAGGAACATAGACACTGTATGGGGGTTATATTGGCCTGTGCCAGTTGGCAATACAAATGTCGTAATTTCATTATATGCCTAGGCTACTGTAATCACTGATAATAGTAATAAAAATAGGCAGGTTTTTGTAAAGAGAAATATTGACATCCACCCACGTGGACCATTCTACACAAATCAAATAGTAACAGAGGTCTTAACAGTAGGATAACTACTTTGTAATTTATCTCAGTAGAGATTAATCTCTCCTCTTGGCTCCTGTGCACCTGTCACTCCAAATCCCCATGCACTCTGAGCTCGATTGTTCACTGGCCCCATCGCTGTCACTCCTGTAGCTCTCTCTCACAAGCATGATGAGAGAAGTGCATAGTTGCACTATCAGCCTTGGGTCTCAGACTTCCACCAACACAAACATCAGGGGGAAAAACTCACAGAACTCATAAGGATAAAGAAGAATAGAATTGAACAATAATTCAAATAAGACATATGAAAGCAACACAACACAGGATGAGGAGAAAACATGCTTTGGGCTAATAGCACAAGTGGATGAGGATGTTCCAACACCCATACAGATGATTTTGAGGGGTCATAACAAAACCAGGTGGACCATACACTGAGTCCTCATGGGGGAGATTCCGGGAGACCAGAGGTAACAAAGCACTGGCCTGGCCGGTTGTGTGGTCTTATCATTGCCAGCAGGTAGAGAGGAGTGGTTACCCTCACTGCCTCAAAGGCAAGCACAATGGCTTTGAATCTGAAGCCAACAATAACTGGGAGCTTGTGTGGAGAGATGAGGAAAAGGTTGACATGGGCTGACTTTAAGAAAAGCTCAGATATACAAGTATTTAGTCCACACAAACAAAGTTAAGTCCACAGACAAGACCTCTCTGACACTGGCAGTCAACAGCTTTTTGTTGGCAGCTACTTGAAAGCAAGGGGAAAAGCATCATGTTGTTTTGACCTCAATGCTAGGCTGCTGTCTGTCTTTGCGGCTCATCTGAGGATAGGAAACGTTTCATATTAGAATCAGAGGAGTCTCCGCTGCCCTCAGATGACAATGTGCCTGTACCTTTCAAACGAGAGAATCTCATTATCTGGAACCTGATACATTCACTTCACTGAGGCTCAGTGACAACGACAGCTCAGAAGTAAAAAAAAACATGTCACTGTTTAAAAAGGAAACAAACATCATTAGTGAGAAGATCTTGCTATTTTTACTCTCCCATGATGATAGAATATGCTGTTAGAATAAGCTTTCAAATGATACTGTGCAACGGAAAAAGGAGGTGGGGTAGAGGGGTACTGTAGAAATCCAGTGAAATCTAAAACCAGGGAGACTGCAGCATTAGAGTGGGGCTAAACCACTGCAGTGGGAAATCTACATACTTCTACTACAGCTTTGTAGTGGATGCACTGCGCTGCAGTGACCCAGCCTTGGCCCACGTACACCTCAAATAGTCTCACAGTCCAGTTCACATTTGTATTTCGTTCACTTGTTAATGTTCAAATGTGTTCTATTAAATTAACATCACATAGAGCTTTCAGTCTCTCTCTATATATCCACATAGGCCAATAGACACTTATCTAAATCAGGAGCAAAAACAAGAATAGTTCCAGTTTCCTGTGTCGCAACTCCTCTGGAGACTGCGTGGTTGAGCACAGTAGTTGGCCGCAAAAGGTCTTGGATGACGGCCAGGCAACCTCAAGAGTAGCATTTCCCATCATCTCAATGTGTTTACAGTTCAGGGAACACAAGGAATTACATAACTCAGGAAAATGGCTCTTCTCTCCTGGTTTGGACACAAAAGACTGTCACACATAAATACACAAAGATGAATAGCTGTAAGGTAATCATACACAAGCTTTATGGTGTAGCCTACTGAATTGTGGTCAGGGTGTGAGATTTCATTTGATGCATTTCTAAGTATTTTTCCAGTGGCAACACACCAACATCTTGTAGTTCCAGGTGTTTTGTCAACACTACCACACGGACTCTAATATACTATTTGTGAAGTAGGCTTCAAACTATTATGCCATGGTACTGTCTGTTCACTCTCACTGCAAATCCAGATAACACAATACCTACTGAGCACAGACTGGTTGAATCAACGCTGAAATTTGTCAAAGTATGGCGATGTGCAATCTAAGTGGAAAATACATTGGATTTGAAAAATTCATTAACGTCAACTTTTGTTTTGAGCGTGAAATTTCAACCACAGGATTATCTCATCATGATAATCAATTTTCAACAGACAAACCTTGTTGAATTTGTACCTTCAAGACAATGTCAGATCTTCAACCATATAGCCACCCTCAGAAAGAAAAAAATCTGTGCAGCACCACCTACTGGATGATATTTTCATCTACAGCTATCCATTAAACATGCCCAACCCTGCTTAACTTAGGTGTTTATCACTGACTAATACCAATGGGCTATCTTCAGAATGATCATTGAGAGATCTCTTAATAACTAAATAGATTCACTATTGCTATTGATGTAATTCCAAAGGGTAGGTTAACTAGGTTTAAGAGTAAAAATAAAATGTAACCATACCTTGTCATATCATCAATTATACTATTTAGGCCCATATATAGCATTTGCAAAGTCATCCACAGCTATTGTCTTGTTTCAATTTAACCCAGAGTTCAACTAAAAATAGACAATACATATAGGCCTAGGGTTTCCGTTGATTTCAAATTGCATCTCCAAGATAATAATTAATATGTTGGATTCACATCTCCATCTAAACCACAGATCAATTGCTATAATCTGCACAGAAACTCAAACACCATTGATCACTTGCACTATGTACTTTAATGTAATGTAATCTCAACTGCAATCCAGCTCATTGGGTTGTGCTATTAGATAAAGCACGGTGATAACACATTAAGTTGTATAATAAATACAAAATATCTGACATTGAATTCCCATTTGAACTTTGTTGTGCTTTAAAATGGTTGAAAGTGCAGTGATATCACATTTAAATAAAAAACTAAAATCTGGTTGAAAGCATAGTGATAACATTGGGAATTCAAAAAACTTCTGGCAGTCTTGAGTGGGTGAATAAAGGTTGAAATCTCACTGATCAACATCTCAACCAATTAAAAAAATGTCAATGTTGAAATGATGTGGTGTGCCCAGTGGGTAGCCGAGAGTC
The DNA here is from genome assembly GCF_034236695.1 of Oncorhynchus nerka. Classification (NCBI taxonomy): domain Eukaryota; kingdom Metazoa; phylum Chordata; class Actinopteri; order Salmoniformes; family Salmonidae; genus Oncorhynchus; species Oncorhynchus nerka. Next base: position 75,059,836 of record NC_088417.1, read on the forward strand.
AATGGTTGTACAGCAAATGGGGAGGAATTTGGAGGCTTGCTCACAACAGATGAGACTGCAAACTGACCTTGATGTTCTTCTATTTCAGCATTAGCAAGCTCCAACCTAAAAATCAACTATTATTGGCTGCTAGCGCCATCAAAAGATATAGGATTGTATGCTCCTGGATTGTTGGTCTCATTTGCTGTTGTAAAGTTATTTGTCCAGCAGAGGGTAGTGTCTCTAGAGCCACAGATATATAGGCCTTACTTCTCATTGACGCCAAACTCATCACTGGTGTGTGTGTGGCCAAAGAGCTCTATTATCATGTAATGTGACGAAAGCGTTAGTTCCAATCCAAGTGCCAAAGCCGTTTAGTAAACTCCAGGCGCTTACATTTGTTGGATGATATGAAAATAGAGCTCCTTGGCCAGGCACACCAGTGGTGGGTTTGGCATCGAAATGAGAATGCATGAGCAGAAAAAAAAGCATGCCTACTGTAAAATATGGTGGTGGATCTTTGATGTAATGGGCTATTTTTCCTCCACTGGTCCTGGGGCCCTTGTTAAGGTCAACAGCATCAATAACTTCACCCAGTACCTGGATATTTTAGCCAAAAACCTGGTTGCTTCTGCCAAGAGGCAAAAACTTGGCAACACGTGGATCCTCCAGCAAGACAATAACCCCAATCATTTTAATCACAAAGAAATTGTTAATTGGCCACAAAAATCAACATTTTGCAATGGCCATTTCAGTCTCCGGACTTGAAAGTGATTGAAAACCTGTGGTTTGAAAAGGGCAGTCCATGAGCGCAATGTATATCAAGGATCTGGAACTATTCTGTATGGTGGAATGGTCTAAGATACCTCCCAATGTGTTCTCTAACTCAAAACATTTGACAAAAAACGCTCAATGCCGTTAACCTCACAAGGTGAGGTATTGAAAGGTATTGAAAACAGGGGTATCAAAAATTTGACCCACCTTGTTAAACAAAATCTCTTTCTCTGAGCGATTGTATTAGTATAAAATAATATACTTTCCCATTTTTTCAGCATACAATAAAACAGTATTTTAATTATTTTATAGTAATTTTTGCTCAACTTTATTAAGGGTGTCAATAATTTTAGACCCCACTGTATATGCTACATGTAGGCATAGAAATTTGAACATTTGCTTTCATTCATACCAGCTGCTTCGGCATGTACGTGACAAATCAAGAAATTGATATACATATACAGCCTATTCCTTATTGTTGAAAAAGTTAATTGATACAATTACACATGCCCTTTGTCAATGCCAGTGAGAGCAAAAACACATACTAAAACTCCCATAATTGGTTTTGTCAACATGGGAAAAATCATCTTTGGGCATGAAATTGCCACAGATAGCTTACCACAACAAATTCAGTTGTAACAGCTGACAGAAAACAATAACATAGGGAAAATCTAACTTAAAAAGGGGCAATCTGCAGCAGTTACATACATTTGTAGACTTGAATTAATGTTCTTGAAGAATAAAACGTCAAGATGCCTCATGAGATTACTGCAACTGCCATTCCCAATCAGAACACAAAATGTCTTACTCCTTTGTTTGTAATTAATGTTGTAAAAAGTTTTTTTTAAAAACACTGTATAGCCTAAAAACACGATTAAAACTATAATTTTGATACCATCATTGATACATATTAGGTCTGTTCATGAGTTTGAAAGTGGTTACATTTCTTCTGCCTTATCCCTCAGCTGTTTACCAGATCAGTGGGGGGTGACCGCGTTGTTATTGTTGGAACTGCAGATTGCCACTTTAAAGACAAGAATCATGATAAGATGTATTAATGCTCAAAATACAAAAGTTAAACATGTAGCCATGTGCTCAGTAAATACATAAAACTAACTGTAGCTAAGACAGGTCTTACAGATGAAAAAGACAATGTAGTGTAGAAAAGAAAGTGCTGAGATGTAGAAACAAATGCAGAGTTGGTCAATGAGTATAATATATCGAAAAGGTCTTACAATAGTATGATAATCACAGAAATAAGGAACATTTACGATGAATCTACTAAAAATCGGCAATAAAAAAGTATCCCAACCATCCCCGTGTTTTGTCTTTTTATCTACAAAGAAAACAAATGTATCAAGGATTTAAGTGCAAGGCAGCATTATATTCTTCATAGTGCTAGACAAAAAAAAAGATAACCGAGGCAATATCCCAAAATGCCAACCAGCATGACACAATTTCACAGACTTTGCCAGCAGACAGTTGAGTTACGATTACCTGGGTAAAATCAATCTATATCAGTTTTCAGCAGATGGATTGGTTGTGAATACAAATTTAACATCACTTTTTAGAATTATTGCAGAGGTACTACAGAATACAAATCTAAAGAACAAAGCATTATTTTCAGATATCAGATTCTGTCAACCAAATATAAAACATACAGCGTAACCATTATTTTTTTTAAAGGTACAACTTAACTGATGTAAGATGAAATAAATTCTAAACATAAAACAAATTGTAACATACAGTTTATAGCCTACCAACAAAATCAGTTTCACGAAAATGTAAGACATTATCGATGCGGTTCCCCCTACATTTGATATCTAAAAAAGGTTAACTGACCTCCTATCCAAATCTGCATGTTGAAGCTGAATCTTATAAATGCATCACAATCTAATACCATCATAATAGTGTACTAGTACAAAGACTGCAGTAAACAGCTTTCTGTAAAGAAAGTCATTTTTTTTAAAGACTAAAGGCTACCTACAACTTGACAGACTGAACATACCATGTAGTTTAGCTACCAATATGTGTAATAAAATGTGATGTGTAGCCTAACGCTGGGCTGAGCAAATGCAAAGTATACTCGTGCCTGAACATTTTAATGAAAGATTGCATGGGAGTTTGTATTTTGATGACTGTTCACAAGATAACGCAGCATGATAGAACAGCACAGGCTTCCTTATCCATTGCAACACAAATTCTAAGGCTTGTACATCACATTGAAATACAATAGCTTATTAATCAAAACAGCATATTTGCAATGTGTGATAACGGTAACAGACAATCATTCTATTTTCGGTGATGTAAACGTACTGGATGGTGTCTTTTTGGTGGCACATAGTATGAAAACGTGGGATACAGGCCTATATGCTAAACTGTAGAGGTTTCATCCCATTTTTAGGGATTTGCTCCAGACATGTGTTTGCTACATTCAAGAGGGCGCACCATTTCCACTGTTTTTCTTCCTTTACTGGTGAAGTCTGGCAGCTGCTCATAGTCCACTGGGCTTACAGGACTCCCAGACTCAGAGCAAAGATGAGGCATTCCATGGGTGATCCCCACTGGCCTAATCTTACTGTGTTGATTGTAAGGATGAGAGTCAACAGTCGATGTGTAAAAAAGGGCCTCACCCCCACCACCTGATGCCTTATCTGATCTCCCATAGTGAGCATGAGGTCGACCAGGGGCCTGAGGCCGACAGGATTCTGATCGCAAAGGAAGATGAGATGGCCTATGCAACGGTCCTGTATTCTGAGGGATAGAATTACAGGATACTCTGTCAGTCAGTTTGCTAGCTGAGATCGGTTGAAGTTTACAGTTTGGGACTCGACTGACAGGCTGACTGAATGATACCACGTGTCCGTCTTGGGTTTGATAGAGACTGTGCGTCTGCTCTTTTCTTTTCCCATCTGCTCCAGGGTGAGTTACAGTCCCCTCAGTATTTGGTTGCCATGACTGCAACATGTTTCTATTGTCCCCATTTTCTGAAGTGGAAATGTGACCATTATTTTTGCGGTGAAGTGAGGACGCCATCTTTGACACCCTTTCATTTCTAGGGCATGACGCTAGCGCTGCCCCATTCCCTAAATACATGTCAGTCATCTCTAACTCCAAGCTCTCTGTGTCCAGGGATCTACTCCTCCGATTTAAGGCCAGAGGACTCGACAGAGGAGCCAGTGGACTTGACTGATGGACTCGTGTAAGGCTAAGGTGACGTGGCAGGCTGGCGATTCCCCAAGTATTACTGAGGAGACTCCGTTCATAGAGGTCAAACATTTGTAAGTCACATTCAGCAAACGCATCCTTTTGCAGGTAGCTTTCTTCAAACACTTCGTAAGGCGACGTGATGTCTTCCTCCTCCATTACCATATCCATCTGCTGATCATATTCCCCCTCATTATCGATGTCCACGACATCAAATGTGACAATGGCTGGGAGGGATTGCATGTTTTGGGAAAAGGGAGAGCCTGACTCAGAGCCTCCCATGCTTTCATTTGAATCACTATAAAACTGTGACTGTTTTGTAAAGTCCACTAGGGCTTGGGAGAAGCAAATTGCCTGGTCATCCTTCAAATCATTATTTGTTTCTTTAGAAATATCATGATTTCCTCTTAAGTGGGGGGACTGTGGCTTGTTTTGCTCAGGGCCCATTTCTTGTGATTGACATGTTTTTGAAGCAAGGGAGCTAAAAGCTGCATCTGACATTCTCTCACTATTCCCACCATTACAGGCTTTGAAATATCTCTGCTCTATGGCATGCGATCGGTTTTCTTTTTTATTCAAAGCCTCTGGGTTGACCTGGTCCTCTTTCATAGAGGCTTGAGTTTTTGTGTTGACCTTAGAAATGCTTTCCTGGAAACTATTATCTTGGTGGATCCTCCCTTTGGTGAACAGAGCCTGCTCTTTGGAAAGTTTACACATGCTTTTCAACTCCGCGCAGAGAAGGTCCTGATGGATCAAAGTCAGCCTGTCCTCTTCCATTAGATCTGTTTCAGGAGTGAACATAGCATTTACATCACTACACTGAGCTGGCATTTCTAAAAACTCAAGTGGATCAGGCAGCTTAGATTTTTCAAGAGGTGGACTGATAAGACTATCATCAGGCTCAAAAAGCTCATACAGAGCGTCACCACTGTAACTGTCCCTTGGTAGTCTATCCGTCCTGACATTGTCAACTTTGTCACGTCCGTCTTCATCTTGTCCTGGGGTGGTAGAGTCATAGTAACCCTCATCGCTGTTAGGAACTGACTCTTGATGGTCACTCTGAGGGGTCATGACATCCGCAGATGTAAGGGTGGTCTCTGTAACTTCAAGATCACCATTGCTGTTGTTGCTGATGTCCATGTTATAGGAGCTAGATGGCTCTTCAGGTGTCATCCTAGGACTTTCACTGTGTTCTAGAAAGTCTGGTTCCTGGCTGTCTGTATAGCAAATGTTCTCTACAGCGTCATTTTCCCAGAGGTCATGGAGATAGTCTCCAGCCACCTCATCAGGGGTGGCCATTTCTTCTCCTCCACCCTGGTAGGTAACATAACAGGAACTCCTTTTGCCTGCAGTTCGACTCCTTTCCCCCGAGACTGTGCTCTCTGCAATACTGTCATCATCTTGATCAGCTATTATGTCACCACAGCCAGTGAGTGAGTCAAAACTCTTCAGAGACGCCACATCACCATAAAGCAAGCTTATTTGAGATGAGCCAGTAGGCAGCTGGACGTTCACTGTAGACTCTAGGTTGGTGTTCGGGAGAGAACCAGGTTCAGTGGTTTCATGGAGTGTCTCTTCATGTTTATTTGGGTTATCATTCTTTGCTACAATGTCCTTGCCTTTCATCAGTTCCCCTACAAGAGAATCCACACTCCTTTGTTTCACCATATTGTTCTCAGACACTATGACATCAACATTAATACATTCAGGCGCAATAGTCAAACAATCTTCGACATTTGCCAAAACAGGCACATTGGATTCAGACAAACTGTTCAGGCACTCAGTGTCATTTTGGTCAATCTTAGTCTGGGCAATAGGCACCTCTTTGTTGCAGACATGAGACATTGCAACCATTTCATTTTTTTCTAAATCACAATTTCTATTCTTTCTATGACGCCTGATACTGTTAAAAAGTCCCCTCAAACCCTTTTTCTGACGGGGGAGGGAAAAGGACTTCTGATCACCAGTAGAGTGACCAAATTCACTACAACAAGTGCTAGGAGTCTGGCTGTGGTACTCAAAATCTCCTGCTGGAACATATCCACTTCCCAGACTGTCCTCCCAACCTGCCTTGCTGAGTCCATCATGCGTTTTACTCTTGCTTACTCCCTTTTTAGAGGCACACTTGTTCTGATTTTTGTTCCTCCCTCCAAAGAAGTTGGGCAAAACACAAATGCTTTTACGTCCTCCAAAGAATCTTAAGGCAGTCCTCTTCAGTTTCCCTGATGGCTGAGGCTCAGGGGGCACAGCATCAAATGTGTCAGATGGAGGCTTTACCTCAGTCTGTGAATCCTGGCCACCCATGGCTGTCTGCTCGCAGCCAGCAGACAAATGCTTTGTATAACTTGCTGGCTCATTTCCTCCGCAGGGCTCCATGGCAACACAATCTACAGGAAGATGAAATTAACAGAGAGCATGACAGTCATCACCATCAGGTGCAAAGAAGACTGCTGCCATGCTATCCTACAAAACCATTTGCTTCCATGTTTTCTGAAATGTAGGACAAATTAAGGATTAGGCATAGAATGATTCGATTCTGTTTTATACACTGGTGGGCCTACATCAAGCATGTTGGAATGGTTTTCTTCGCATTAGAGGAAATAACACGTTTATAGTTAATGATCTGACAAACCTTCACAACAGCAATGTCATGCTATCTGCATAAAAAGTGTAAAGCAAGTTGTCCATTATCTAGGTGCAACATTATGCGCAAATAAATAAACAATAGGATGTGCCAAAACTGTTTTAACTTGGCATAGCTATCAAGTCACCACCTGTTTTGGAAACAAAATCATTAGCTATGTAGGGATAATTGTTTATTATGCTATACTACGCGAGAAAACAGAGAAGCATGACGTTTGTTACCCAAGCAGTCGTCGGGTTAGGACAACAACAAAGCTTAGCTATGTGTAGCTAAGTTAATGCCTAACGTTAGCTTGTGTGTGGCCTGTAAATCTGAAGGACGTAAACTACCAGCAAATTATCATCTACCTAGCTAATATTCCGAAATTGAGGTGATTGTATTAATCTAGCTTGCTAGCAATCTAGCTAGCTACTTCCAAGAAATAACATTTTACTTTCTTGCTACAGTAACTACCATTGTTGGGAAATATACACACTGGCAGCAGAGGTGATAAGCTACGTTAGCTAACTAGTTAGCTAGCCTAGAATACAATAATTCCCTGCAAGCGTCAAACAGTGGTTAGCATAACAACGAGGGACATTTTTCAAAACACCTTCCCAATAAAAGTCATGTTTAGGCGATGGGGAGATATATAAATTAACCAACCTTGTTGTTTGGCTGCTACACCCCAGGATAATATACACAATAAATCCGATTCACTTTGTTCAGTCGCGTTAACAGTCTGGAGCCTCTTGTTCATATGCGCATTGAATTCTGGTAGTCGTAGTGAGGATGGGATATGTCTTTCTTTTTAGTTATCGTCTATTGTAAATACTAGAAGAAAAAAACGAGAAATTAGAAACGTGTCAGTTGTAAGAAATCATATCTGAAACATCTTGTGAAAATAAAATAAAAATAAACGACAAAATAATCACAAAACAGAAAAGTAGTGTCGGTGCTTGGATCCTCAAACTAGGAACATTTCGTCAACAAGACATTTATTAAATAATTTGATGGTCAATTTATCTTTCATTCATTCTAGTTACGTAGTACCTACCTCAAATATTCCAGTATGCCTACACATTGTACATGTGTTACTGGCAGACCCTGCATATAGCTTCCGCTCTTATTTCCTATTTCACGTGTTTTTATATACATTGAATACTGCACTGTTGAGTAGGGTTTGCAAGTTAAGCGTTTCACTGTACACACTTGAAACGTTGTTAGGTCTACATGGCTATTATCATAGCTCAGTTGAAATTGTATTGTTAGTAGACTACTGGAACGTCAGCTACACCATCAATGTAATGTCAATTATGTATATTATTACTTGCATGGTGCACTGCACCAACTCATTGGTGGAATGCACCATGGACATAATAATATACAGGGCCTTCAGGAAGTATTCATACCCCTTGACTTATTCAGCCTGAATTAAAAATGAATCAAATAGGTTTGTTTCTCACCCATCTACACACAATATCCCATAATGACAAACTAAAAACATGTTTTTAGAAATGTTTGCAAATGTATTGAAAATTAAATAATTGACGTAAGTATTCACTTCCCTGAGTCAATACTTTGTAGAAGCATCTTTGGCAGCGATTACAGCGGTGAGTCTTTCTGGGTGTCTCTAAGAGCTTTCCACACCTGGATTGTGCAACATTTGCCCATTATTCTTTTCAAAATTATTCAAGCTCTGTCAAATGGGTTGTTGATAATTGCTAGACAAGCATTTTAAGGTCTTACCATAGATTTTCAAGTAGATTTATGTCAAAACTGTAACTTGGCCAATCAGTAACATTCACTGTCTTCTTAGTAAGCAACTCCAGTGTATATTTGGCCTTGTGTTTTAGGTTATTGTCCTGCTGAAAGGTGAATTAATCTCCCAGTGTCTGGTGGAAAGCAGACGGAACCAGGTTTTCCAGAATCTGTCCTGTGCATAGTTCCATTCCATTTTTTTTTTATCCTGAAAAACTCCCCCGTCCTTAACAATAACAAGGATACCCATAACATGATGCAGCCATCACTATGCTTGAAAGTATGGAGAGTGGTACTCGGTAATGTGTTGTATTGGATTTGCCTGAACATAACACTTTGAATTCAGAACAGTCAGTCAATTAGGTTAGTATTGTGGAGTAACTACAATGTTGTTGATCCATTCTCATAGTGAAATCCCTGAGAGGTTTCCTTCCTCTCCGGCAACTGAGTTAGGAAGGACCACCTGTATCTTTGTAATGACTGGGTGTATTGATACACCATCCAAAGTGTAATTAATAACTTCACCATGCTCAAAGGGATATTCAATGACTGTTTTACGATTTTTACTAATCTACCAATAGGTGCCCTTCTTTGCAAGGCAGTGGTAAATCTCCCTGGTCTTTGTGGTTGAATATGTGTTTGAAATTCAATGCTCGACTGAGGGATCTTACAGATAATTGTGTGAGGGCTACAGAGATGAGGGAGTCATTCAAAAATTATGTTAAACTCTATTATTGCACACAGAGTAAGTCTATGCAACCTATTATGTGACTTGTTAAGCACATTTCCACTACTTCTTGCCATACAAAGGGTTGAATACTTGACTCAAGACATTTCAGCTTTAATTTTTTATTATTTTTTAACATTTCAAAAACAGAATTCCACTTTGACATTATGGGGTATTTTTTGTGTGTAGACCAGGGACCAAAACAACTCTACATTTAATTGATTTTAAATTCAGGCTGCAACACAACAAAATGTGGGGGGGAAAATTCAAGGGGTGTATGCACAAAGTGTAAAAATAAAAATAAATGTTCTATTGCAAAATTTGTCATTTTAATGGCTGTAATTTTTACAGCACATTTTATTTTATACTTACATTTCAGTCTTTCAAAATGCACATAAATTCAAACAGATGTATATTACACAAATATTCTAAAACAAAGGACAAAATATTAAAGCCTAAATAAGTTAAATTAAAGCCTAGAGCCTAAATTAAAGCCTAAATAAGGCTCATCAAATGATGTGCATTTAAAGGCCTTTTTTAAAAGGCTGTTGATGGCTATCTAGTTAACGTTAGCTAGCTATTTTCTTTTATGAGGGAGGACGAGGTGGACATTTTCACCAATTGAAAGCTAGTTATGCTATGCACACAACAATACATGGAAGAATCTTTAATAATCACTTAATGTTAGTCTGTTTTCCCGCAAATAGCTTCTTTTGCAATTTTAGTTATGTTTATAGCTAGCTAGTAGTTGACTTCCTGAATGACAATCCATATTCGATTATTTCGGTGTGCATACGCCGCATTCAAAACAACTGGGAACCCCGAAATTTCCGACTTCATGCCGCGTTAACCTAATAGTCGAAAAATCCTCCCCTAATTTGCTAAGAAAATCACTTTGTATCGACGTGCCATGAAAAAGAGACCGAGGTAAAGTTGGTTTTATGTTCACACATTCAAAAGACACTCAACAAACATTCATCAGACATTCAACAGACATTTGCCAAAAGCCATTTAAAAATCAATAACTAATTCACTGTTTGTCACAGAATCATCAAGCTAGATATGATTTCTTCTATAAATGTCTATCATACTTTTACAACCTTAGTTTTGAGAAGAAATTCCAGTTTTGACTTGATAGAAATACATCAAATCTATAAAATGCCATTTAAAATGGTAAAAATCAATAACTAATTCAGTTTGTCACCGAAACATCAAGCTAGGTATGATTTATTCCATAAATGTTTGGCATACCTTTAGAACCTTTGTTTTGAGGAACAATTCCGGTTTTGACTTGATATAAATACATAACATCTATGAAATGCCATTTAAAGCTACAGTTGAAGTCAGAAGTGTACATACACTTAGGTTGGAGTCATTACATTTTTTAACCACTCCACAAATTTCTTGTCAACAAACTATTGTTTTGGCAAGTCGGTTAGGTAATCTACTTTGTGCATGACTGTCACGTTCTGACCTTAGTTCCTTTGTTTTTGTCTTAGTATGGTCAGGGCGTGAGTTGGGGTGGGCAGTCTGTTTGTTTTTATATGTTGGTTTTTGAGTTCGGCCTAGTATGGTTCTCAATCAGAGACAGCTGTCAATTGTTGTCCCTGATTGAGAATCATACTTAGGTAGCCTGGGTTTCACATTTGGTTTGTGGGTGTTTGTTTCTGTGTGAGTGTTTGGGCCACACGGTACTGTTTCGGTTTTGTAAATTCACGTTGTCATGTATTGTTTAGTGTTCTGAGTTTTAATTAAATATCATCATGAACACTTACCATGCTGCGCTTTGGTCCTCCTCTCTTTCTCCCGACGAAGATCGTTACAATGACACAAGTAATTTTCCCAACAGTTATTTACAGACAGATTATTTCACTGTATCACAATTAAAGTGGGTCAGTAGTTTACGTACACTAAGTTCACTGTGCCTTAAAACAGCTTGGAAAATTCCAGAAAATGATGGCATGGCTTTAGAAGCTTCTGAAACATCATTTGAGTCAATTGGAGATACCTGTGGATGTATTTCAAGGCCTACTTTCAAACGCACTGTCTCTTTGCTTGACATCATGGGAAAATCAAAAGAAATCAGCCAAGACCTCAGAAAAACAATTGTAGACCTCCACAAGTCTCCTTCATCCTTGGGAGCAATTTCCAAACGCCTGAAGGAACCACGTTCATCTGTACAAACAATAGTATGCAAGTATAAACACCATGGGACCACACAGCCGTCATACTGCTCAGGAAAGAGACGTGTTCTGTCTCCTAGAGATAAATGTACTTTGGTGAGAAAAGTGCAAATCAATCCCAGAACAACAGCAAAGGACCTTGTGAAGATGCTGGAAGAAACAGGTACAAAAGTATCTATAGCCACAGTAAAACGAGTCCTACATCGACATACCCTGAAAGGGCACTCAGCAAGGAAGAAGCAACTGCTCCAAAACCGCCATAAAAAAAGCCAGACTACGGTTTGCAACTGCACATGGGGACAAAGATCATACTTTTTGGAGAAATGTCCTCTGGTCTGATGAAACAAAAAAATAACTGTTTGGCCATAATGACCATCGTTATGTTTGGAGGAAAAAGGGAGGCCTGCAAGCCGAAAAACACCATCCCAATTCTGAAGCACGGGGGTGCTTTGCTGCAGGTGCACTTCACAAAATCGATGGCATCATGAGGAGGAAAATTATGTGGATATATTGAAGCAACATCTCAAGACATCAGTTAGGAAGTTAAAGCTTGGTTGCAAATGAGTCTTTCAAATGGACAAGCATACTTCCAAAGTTGTGGCAAAATGGCTTCAGGACAACAAAGTCAATGTATTGAAGTGGCCATTACAAAGCCCTGACCTCAATTCTATAGAAAATGTGTGGTCAGAACTGAAAAAGCATGTGCGAGCAAGGAGGCCTACAAACCTGACTCAGTTACACAAGCTCTGTCAGGAGGAATGTGGACCAAAATTCACCCAACTTATTGTGGGAAGCTTGTGGAAGGCTACCCAAAATGTTTGACCCAAGGTAAGCAATTTAAAGGCAATGCTACCAAATACTAATTTAATGTATGTAAACTTCTGACCCACTGGGAATGTGATGAAAGAAATAAAAGCTGAAATTAATCACTGTTATTCTGACATTTCACATTCTTAAAATAAAGTGGTGATCCTAACTGACCTAAAACAGGGAATTTTAACTAGGATTAAATGTCAGGAATTGTGATAAACTCAGTTTAAATGTACATTGCTAAGGTGTATGTAACTTCCGACTTCAACTGTCTCTAAATCAATAACGTTTTCACTGATTATGACATAATCATTAAACTAGGTATGATTTATTCTATAAATGCCTGGTATACTTTTACAACCTTTGCTTTGAGTAGAAATTCCAGTTTTGATTTGATATAAATACATAAAATCTCAAATATTGCATTTAAAGAAGAAATCTAATTCAGTGATTGTCTCAGAAAAAAGTGAAAATATGCATTTATTTGCAATACTTTAAAGAAATGTTAATTTCAAGTGCAATTTTTTCTATATGAAGTTAGACAATGTTTTCATAAAGTTGTACAATGTTAACAATCTTAAACTGTATGCCAAATCAATGTTCGCATTTTTAGTGCAACAGTACCACATTTAAAGGTAGTTACAAGGCACAACCCTCAGTTATTTATACTTCTCTAATTTAACAGCAAAGAGGTCCCTTCCAATCATTTTCTATTTTGGCTTTGTTGAAGTCCTTCTTTGTCATCCCCAGACAAGCTGAATGGTACCATCTCTGGCACACAGAGCATTCTATCTGCAGTATTAAAAACATAAAACAGGGTTGTTTATTTACATGTAAATTACAGTTCTGGAATACCCAAATTCTGTTAGATGCTTTTGCAATTAGGAACATTTTCAAATTGAATTGGATTTTTGTTCAATTGCTAAATTGACTTTAAATGACATGCATTTCACTGTAGAGCCTCTAGCCCTAATCACAAAACCTTATCCAACCTTTCAGTTCCACCACCCACACATGCGATGACATCACCTGGTTTCAATGATGTTTCTAGAGACAATATCTCTCTCATCATCACTCAATACCTAGGTTTACCTCCACTGTATTCACATCCTACCATACCATTGTCTGTACATTATACCTTGAATCTATTGTATCACCCCCAGAAACCTCCTTTTACTCTCTGTTCCAGACGTTCTAGATTACCAATTCTCATAGCTTTTAGCCGTACCCTTATCCTACTCCTCCTCTGGTGATGTAGAGGTGAATCAAGGCCCTGCACTGCCTAGCTCCACTCCTATTCCCCAGGTGATCTCTTTTGTTGAGTTCTGTAACCGTAATAGCATTGTTTTCATGCATGTTAACATCAGAAGCCTCCTCCCTAAGTTTGTTTTATTCACTGCTTTAGCACACTCTGCCAACCCAGATGTTCTAGCCGTGTCTGAATCCTGGCTTAGAAAGGCCACCAAAAATTCAGACATTTTCATCCCTCACTACAACTTTTTTAGACAAGATAGAACGGCCAAAGGGGGCGGTGTTTCAATCTACTGCAAAGATAGCCTGCAGAGTTCTGTCCTACTATCCAGGTCTGTACCCAAACAATTTGAACTTCTACTTTTAAAAATCCACCTCTCTAAAAACAAGTCTCTCACCATTGCCGCCTGCTATAGATCACCCTCTATCCCCAGCTGTGCTCTAGACACCAGATGTGAACTGATTGCCCCCATCTATCTTCAGCACTCGTGCTGCTAGGTGACCTAAACTGGAACATGCTTAACACCCCAGCCATCCTACAATCTAAGCTTGATGCCCTCAATCTCACACAAATTATCAATGAACCTACCAGGTACCACCCCAAAGCCGTAAACACGGGCACCCTCATAGATATCATCCTACCAACTTTCCCTCTAAATACACTGCTGTTTTCAACCAAGATCTCAGCGATCACTGCCTCATTGCCTGCATCCGTAATGGGTCAGCGGTCAAACGACCTCCACTCATCCCTGTCAAACGCTCCTTGAAACACTTCAGCGAGCAGGCCTTTCTAATCGACCTGGCCGGGGTATCCTGGAAGGATATTGATCTCATTCCGTCAGTAGAGGATGCCTGGTTATTTTTTTTAAATGCCTTCCTCACCATCTTAAATAAGCATGCCCCCTTCAAGAAATTTAGAACCAGGAACAGATATAGCCCTTGGTTCTCTCCAGACCTGACTGCCCTTAACCAACACAAAAACATCCTATAGCGTTCTGCATTAGCATCGAACAGCAACTTTTGATATGCAACTTGATATGCAACTTTTCAGGGAAGCTAGAAACCAATATACACAGGCAGTTAGAAAAGCCAAGGCTAGCTTTTTCAAGCAGAAATATGCTTCCTGCAACACAAACTCAAAAAAGTTCTGGGACACTGTAAAGTCCATGGAGAATAAGAACACCTCCTCCCAGCTGCCCACTGCACTGAAGATAGGAAGAGCTGCAAAATCTGGACCCCTACAAATCAGCCGGGCTAGACAATCTGGACCCTTTCTTTTTAAAATTATCTGCCGAAATTGTTGCCACCCCTATTACTAGCCTGTTCAACCTCTCTTTCGTGTCGTCTGAGATTCCCAAAGATTGGAAAGCAGCTGCGGTCATCCCCCTCTTCAAAGGGGGGGGACACTCTTGACCCAAACTGCTACAGACCTGTCTATCCTCTATCCAGACCTATGTCTATTCTTCCTTTGGTCGCCTCTCCTTCCAGTTCTCTGCTGCCAATGACTGGAACGAACTACAAAAATCTCTGAAACTGGAAAAACTTATCTCCCTCACTAGCTTTAAGCACCAGCTGTCAGAGCAGCTCACAGATTACTGCACCTGTACATAGTCCATCTATAATTTAGCCCAAACAACTACCTCTTTCCCTCCTGTATTTATTTATTTTGCTCCTTTGCACCCCATTATTTCTATCTCTACTTTGCACATTCTTCCACTGCAAATCAACCATTCCAGTGTTTTACTTGCTATAT
Source organism: Oncorhynchus nerka (assembly GCF_034236695.1). Classification (NCBI taxonomy): domain Eukaryota; kingdom Metazoa; phylum Chordata; class Actinopteri; order Salmoniformes; family Salmonidae; genus Oncorhynchus; species Oncorhynchus nerka. The sequence continues at coordinate 75,074,904 of NC_088417.1, forward strand.
TGTATTTACTTCACCACCATGGCCTTTTTTTGCCTTTACCTCCCTTCTCACCTCACTTGCTCATTTAACAGTATAACTTTAGACCATCCCCTCGCCCATACCCGGGCGTGAACCAGGGACCCTCTGCACACATCAACAACAGTCACCCACGAAGCATCGTTAACCATCGCTCCACAAAAGCCGCGGCCCTTGCAGAGCAAGGGGAAACACTACTTCAAGGTCTCAGATCAAGTGACGTCACCGATTGAAACGCTATTTAGCGCGCACCACCGCTAACTAGCTAGCTATTTCACATCCGTTACACTCACATTGTATATAGACTTATTTTTCTACTGTATTATTATCTGCTAAATGACTTAAATGTAAATGTATTATTGACTGTATGTTTGTTTTACTCCATGTGTAACTCTGTGTTGTGTGTCGAACTGCTTTGCTTTATCTTGGCCAGGTCGCAATTGTAAATGAGAAATTGTTCTCAACTTGCCTACCTGGTTAAATAAAGGTTAAATAAAAAAATACTAAATTAAATTAACCACAACCCTGACAGAAGCACACATAACTGTGGTGTTAATAATCATTGAGTATTCAGGCAATATAAATCATATAGTAATAAAGGCATACATTTGCAAAAAGAATATGCTTGATAAAAAAAGATATCACACATCAATGTTGTAATATCAAACATTACAATAATGGCAGTCTTTGAAATCCAAATCGGTTTAATCGTCACTTGTGCCAGATACAACCTGTGTACCTATTACAGTGAATTGCTGTCATAGTATGTCTCATAGTAGAGATACTAGAGCAATAACTAGGGTTGCAAAGGGCTGGAATTTTTCCAGGAATGTTCCATGGGAAGTTAAGCCCGGGAAATGTGGGAATTTTGCTTAAATTCATCAAAAAAGTTAGCTTATAACAGTGAACCTGTCATGTTTGTAATACAAAGGAGACCAAGGTGCAGCGTGGTATGCGTACATTCTTCTTTATTAAATAGAATGAACACTGAACAAACTAACAAAATGAACCGTGAAGCTATATGAATAGTGCAGACAGGCAACTAAACATAGAATAAGATCCCACAAACACGAAAGAGAAATGGCTACCTAAATATGATCCCCAATCAGAGACAACGATAAACAGCTGACTCTGATTGGGAACCATGTCAGGCCACCATAAACATACAAATCACCTAGACAATACAAAAACTAGCGTATTCACCCTAGTCACACCCTGACCTAACCAAAATATAAAGAAAACAGAGATATCTCAGGTTAGAGCGTGACAGTCTCCCCCTGTGCTATCTCCCCCTGCTTCCATGGCAGGCGATAATTTCCTGCCAATATTTCCTCCCACGTCCAGGATCCTTTACCGTCCAAAATCTCGTCCCATGCCATGATGTCTGCTCCTCCTGAACACGCTGCTTGGTCCTTTTATGGTGCGTTCTTCTGTCACGTTCATAATACGAAGGAGACCAAGGTGCAGAGTGGTATGCGTACATTCTTCTTTATTAAATAGCATAAACACTGAACAAACTAACAAAATGAACCGTTAAGCTATATGAATAGTGCAGACAGGCAACTAAACATAGAATAAGATATTTCCCCAAATATAATTCCTAGATTTAGTAGACAATAACTGTGCAGTCCAGCACATAAATACTCATATTGTCAAGATACTGTTAGTAAACCAGACTGTTCTCACCATGAGTCCCTTGATGGTCTGATAGAAGAGGTCCAAGAGGATGCTGGCCAGAGAGCACACCTGGGCTGTGCGATCCCAGCCATCTGAGCAGTGCACAAGCACGCTAGCCTTCTCCTCAGCCACAGCCTTAGTAGAGACTAGGGATAGCTCAGAACCACATGCTAGAGTAAAAAGTAGATGCAAACATGATCATTTGGGGGGTTTTAATACATTTTTTCACAGGTTATAGATACCTAATAAGAATGTTTAATTCAAACATAGCAACACAAAGGAGATGGCTACATGGAAGGATGTCTATTACCTTAGATAGAAACACTCCAGCATCCATCACAGCCTTGATGTGACGCAGCCAACCAGAATTCTCCAGTCCCGTCAAGTAGTCACTCATTGTTGGAGACTTCATAGCACACACTGAAAACAGGCAACTAGGCACCTTATAAACTGGAGGCTTTGTTAAGCATGAACTTTTCCTCGTATTTTCATGCTGCAAAAAGTATATGATTAATAAATAAAAACCACTACACCCAAAGATTATGGTTCATCCCTTTTTATGTGAGACCAATGATAGTAACCTTCTAGAAGCTTCTGCAGACTGTTTCTCATGACATGGATATTCTCGATGCCCACAAACTGAAAGCGGATGTTTGAGTCGTTGTCCTCTTTCTCATATTCCTTCCCTGCTGCTCTATTGGCCATGGCATTAAACTTGAAATAAAATAAAGGCAGGACAGTTTGGGTTAGGGTTGAGAAAAATACAACAGAGGGGAAATTAGCAATACATTTATCTTAAAATGTGGTTCTTACCTTAGGTCTGGTATCCACCATACATGAAGGTGCTTTTGGGATTAGCCCAGCTGATTGCCTGTAGCATCGCCTCATCTTCTACACATCGAACATTTAACCCAGACAGGGGCTGGCTACAACGGCAAATGGCAGCCTGGTATGTGAGAGGAAAACCAGAACAGCGTCACCATGAAGTGCATTTGGAATGCCTTTGTAATCATTAACATATACTGTAAGTATAGCATTTTAGATTTGCTAACTTCTTAGTAATGACTCGGGACGTCGGTTTTGATAAGAAAGCTTCTTTTAGTAAGAATAATTGTTTACGTTACATTTAACAACAATGGTTTTGGTACAGAGCAATGCAGGTAAGATGCTGTCGGAAAGTCAGCTACAATCACCCGCACCTGCACATAATTGGTGCATTATCACTCATTCCTCTCGCAAGGCATTCTGGGACTTGCAGTCAAAAGCATAAATCAACACAACCCAATACAATTACATATGCAAATAAATCCAAAGAAATATCTCAAATATCTCTGCTCAAAGAATAAACTTAAACATTAACTCTAACACATTAAAGTTACAACATAGCATGAGCAGAGATGAGTCGCTGACCCTTGCATTAAATAAAGGAGAGTCTGAACTTACATTGCTTTGCTTGTGGAAGTAGGAGAGAGTAGGAATGCACCCTCTGCTCCTGAATTTGGCACTCCCCAAGACTGTGCCCTTGCTTGCAGTTTTAGGAATGCCCAGTTCTGAGTGATATGTGCTGCAAAGCTAAGCAATCCATCAGAGGGAACAAAAAATGTATGACTATAACAATAGCCATGAAAACATGTGCATAGAATTGAATTGAGAATTGGTCAATTGACATAGAATTGGTATATTTACCTCATAGTTCTTGTTGAATTCTGTCATTTCCTAAAACTCATTGGGCAATCTCATTCTTTTGGCTAGGAATGACAAAGTGAGCCACGTGGAAATTCTTGCAGGAAATGTGAAGCGGGCATCCTGTAGCTGTAAGAGGGAGTTTCTCTACTGTAGCTATGAGATGGTATAAAACCTGGTTATGAGTGAAACAAAAACTACTAATCTTGAGTCCTGGCTTTTAAGTCTCTTACCCCTACCACTTAAAAGTTGGCAGAAACCTGGATAAGTGTAGGCGTAATCAGTGTGGCACCACTCCTCCTATCAAGGGGCATGGTTGCTTACACACCAACTAAGCGTACATCTATCCAGTGCCTTCATAGCTGTGAACAGCAAAGGGGTACATGGTTTTAGAAAGGGCCAGGGGTGTTTTCATAGCACGTACATTGGCTCTCACCCCTTGCCATGATATCTGAACAAATGTCATACCCATGTTTCCTTGCGAGTTTTACAGGATGTCTCCACAAAGATGAGATGGGTTTCTGTGAGATAGAGAGTGCCAGTGGCTGGCTTCTTTGCAGTGTATCACTCTAACAATTTAACTTCTTCCACCTGTCATTATAAATATATATATATATATGGCCAGATTGAGGTCCACAGTCAGTTCTCTGAAAAACAAATATCAGCAGGTGAATGAATGGCTGAGAAATATTTCCAAGCACTCCTACTAAAACAAACAGCAGGAAATCCTGGAGACCTAGAGGTTCCAACACAGGGATCACAGACAGAACAATGAGCCAGATAAGTGTGAATGAGCCATGTATAAGAGTGAAGCATTCATGTTTCCACTCACTACTACCAAATATGGTAATGAGGTAGCCCAGTGGCCAGCAGTGGTAGAAGATGATTTCTGGCTGACATTATGCAAATGTTCTCATCAATAAAACATTTGATCTCAAAACTGTACTTTTCTGTTCCCAAAACTAGAATCTGTTACAAACAGAGTGGACTAAATTTGGTAGATGTTACCCTTTGCCAAAGCAATAAAATAAGAACCCTGTTGTTTAGAAGGAGTGCAAGGGCAAAATGAGTTATTGGGGCTCCCAAGTGGCGCAGCGGTCTAAGGCACTACATCTCAGTGCTTCAGGCGTCACTACAGACACCCTGGTTCGATTCCAGGTTGTATCACAACTGGCTGTGATTGGGAGTCCCAATGGCCGGTGTAGTCCATTGTAAATCATAATTTGTTCTACACACACACACACACGGAACAGCTACTCTGAAGTGAGCATTCCCTAATGAAATATGCAAATTCATGCTAGACCACTCCAAGGGATCTCGCTAGCTCGTGCTTGGCTCTGCCCCCTTGCTGGTTCTTCCCACTAGGACTAATTTGGACTCGACAGGTCGTTGTCTACCTTGGGTTAGTTATACAATATTTGCAGGGATGTCATTTAGTTAACTAACTTGTAGTGACTGTGTTAGTCTCATGAAACCCAGAGCCATGTATGTCTAATACATTTCTCTGATGACACAGCTAGCAAGCTACTAACTTAAACCAATTCCCAAACGGCTATAACATACTTAATAGTTAGCTAAATTAAATAACAAGTAGACGAGTCAGTTAAAACTCCCCTAGGAAGTTTAACAAGTTATACTGGCTAGTGAAGTTAATGTTCGCGTAGTTGCAAGCTAGTGGTCACTTACCTTTGGCGTTAAAATGTGCTCCATTGTCCTATGCCGAGAAATGGATGCTGATCTAAACCAGATACATTTTTTCACGGCGACTTTTTTCTTATAGTCTTTTGCCATTTCCCGAGGAAACGATTTTGCACGTTAAGCAATATGGTGTCCCAGCCGAGCAAAAAACGGTGGATGCGTTCCAGGTCGCCTTATTTGTGGGGAACTGTGTAGACTTTTATTTTTTTTTATTTTTTATTTTACCTTTATTTAACCAGGCAAGTCAGTTAAGAACACATTCTTATTTTCAATGACGGCCTGGGAACAGTGGGTTAACTGTTCAGATTTGTACCTTGTCAGCTCGGGGGTTTGAACTTGCAACCTTCCGGTTACTAGTCCAACGCTCTAACCACTAGGCTACGCTGCCGCCCCGACGATGAATTAAGGCTGCGTTTACACAGGCAGCCAATTCCGATATTTCAGCGCTGATCTGATTGGTCAAAAGACAAATTAGTGGAATAAGATCAGAATTGTCCTGCCTGTGTAAACCCAGCCAAAATGCGTAAAATTTGACAAGGTTGCCGTTTTCAAATCCATGCAGCCATGTGTCATATTTTGCTGCGGTAGAAAAATGTATACAGGAAAATATACCCCTACCACGCACACCGGCATTATTTGGTGTGCCTTTATACAGCATGTCTGGACATTGCATGCACTTGCTGAGACTGCTTATTGGCTTGTTCAAACACCCATAACACTTTATTATGTCTGTTTGCTCTAATTTTAGCAAGGGTAAATACCAACATTGTGCTGATATGAGATATTATTGTACGGGTATTAGTAATTTCAATTATATGAAATACAACACTTGATTAAACCATAAGAACACACAAAGAACATATCCTAAAGCTTTCATTAACAATGTTGACAAAAGGTTATGAATGCATTCATGGAATATCACTTACTGTATTAGAACGTCAAGATGGATATTCTTATTATCATGTGGAGGGCCTTTTTCCTAACCATAACCTAATTCTCCTAACCTGCTATGTTAATTCTCCTAACCTGTTGCGTAAGTTCTCCTAACCTGCTACGAAAACCGTTAGGGTGAGGTGTTGCAGGGTGGCCCATGATTTGCCTAATTACTTGGGAAGCCCCCCATTGATAGCCCTATTATCATCTGAACGACTCTTTTACTTACCTCCAGATGTATAACCTGATAACTGAGAAAATGTCATTGCTGATTGAAAAATAATACCATTTAGGGCATTGATTGTCCTTTTGTCAAAATAATCACAAATAAAACAACCTGTTGAATTAGTGAATCTGAGTAAATTTACCTTGGGGAGCTCTGTTGCTAATTTATTACACCAGATTTGTTATATTCTCATAATATATTTGAGTGAAAGAATTTAGTGAATGCTAGTACATGCTTTAAAGTCTAAATGATTCTTCATAGTCCTCAACTACTTTTATTTCAATTTAATTTATAATACTGACTTAACTCTAAACCTGAGCGGCTGGAGAATCCTGGTCATGTCATCATGTTATTAGCAGAGATTAGGTATAGCACAAAGAGAGTAAATTGCAATTGTCTAAAGTGCCTTCCAATTAGCATTCAACAAACAATGCCAGCCAGTTTAGGGTTTGTGATGCTAATTCAGCAAGCTTGTTTCACTGAGGCTGACTTGCTAGTAATGGCCCTTAACGTTGCAATGGATTTCAGCGATATGGCATATAGGAGATGTATTTTTTCTCCCTGCTCTTGTCTGATAAATATGAATGTAGAGGTTAGGTGCTTATATACAGTGGTGTAAAGTACTTAAGTAAAAATACTTTAAAGCACTATTTAAGTCGTCTTTTAGGGTATCTGTACTTTACTATTTATATTTTTGACAACTTTTACTTCACTACATTCCTATAGAAAATAATTAACTTTTTACTCCATACATTTTCCCTGACACCCAAAAGTACTTGTTACATTTTGAATGCTTAGCAGGACAGGAAAAGTGTCCAAATCACACGCTTATCAAGGCAACATCCCTGGTCATCCCTACTGCCTCTGATCTGGCAGATTCACTAAACACACATGTTTCGTTTGTAAATTATGTCTGAGTGTTGGGAGTGTGCCCCTGGCTTTCCATAAATTAAAAAAACAACAAAATGGGACATCTGGTTTGCATAATATAAGGAATTTGAAATAATTTGTACTTTTACTTTTGACACTTTAGTATATTTTAGCAATTACATTTACTTTTGATATTTAAGTATATTTAAAACCAAATACTTTAAAACTTTTACTCAAGTATTATTTTACTGGGTGACTTTCACTTTTTAATTTTCTATTAAAGGTATCTTTACTTTTACTCAAGTATGACTTCTGGGTACTTTTTCCACCACTGCTTATATAATGACATAAAAAAAATTATTGTATCTTGACTACTATCAATAAGAAACCTGTCACTTTATTATTGCAATACAGCAACAACATTTGATTAGGATAGATAGGTGTTTGATGTCAATGTTTGATATTATTCAATTGACCTGACTTCTGTTTATTATTGAGAAAGCATATACAAAACAACGCCACTTGGCTACAGCTCATTAGGTAAATGGGAATACAGCACTTCTCCGGGTGTGGTACAGATAGTGTTTGACCTCCTAAATCTAGACTTAAAAATTTGTGGTAAGATAAACAGACTCATTATCACCACCCCAGTCGGCTCCAAGCTCTGACAAGCTTACTGTTTGCACAGTTTGTTTACTCTACCCTGTTGGTTGGGGGTTGAAGGATTAAATGACTAAATGTAATCAGTATTTCTTCTGCCTAGTATCTTACGCTATCCAGTTAGTATAATAATCAGACAGACCAGGCTTAGGCCTACATTGACATAGCCAGTCCATGAAACCCTAAACGGTTAACACAACCACCACAGTAAATTAGAACAATATTAAAGGGGCAATCTGCATTTAAAAGAATAACAACGCCTGTTCCCGCCAATACATATCTATGGATGCAAGAACTGACCATCCTAGAAATCAAAATTAAAGTTTTAACCATGTTTTGAGGCTTTATGGTGTTTGTTTACAATTACATTGTTAAAAAACCATTGAGTAAAACAAGGTCACTTTGCTACCATCTAGCAGAGACAGTACAGGTGCATCAAAGCCGTGACCGAAAGACTGAAAAACAGCTTCTATCTCCAGGCCATCAGACTGTTGAACAGCCATCACGCCATCTCCTGTAGTAAGTAAGATTTGTAAGCAGTACTTCTGTAGTAAGTAAGAGACAAAGATAGACTCACTCACACATAACACACAAACATGTATACCCATGTATATATAGACATTAAACACTGGACCGTTTATTTTAGATTTAGATTTTTTCACACTGCATTTTCATTTACTGTAATCTCATATGGCTCATTCAAATATCTACAACTGTACATTGTATTTTTGTTACACTGTTAATACTCACCGCATATTTATATACTGGATTCTTATTAATATACTGGATTATATACTGGATTCTCATTCATATACTGTATTCTTCCCATAGCTCATTCTTATACAACATTTTTGTTACAATGTTTATATACACCGCCTGTATTTATTTACCGGATTCTTTAACATAGCTCACTGTAATATACTGTATCTACTGCTGTACATATCATTCTTAGTATATATTTCTGGTGTATATACACAGCATGCATTTGGATTACTGATACAGTGTTATTTGGGTTGTTACTGGATTTGTCCTAACATTCCTGATTTTCTCTTTTTTTAGTATTGGATTATTATTATTTGTGTACTTGTTTTACATTTTTACTGCATTGTTAGGAGTTAGTAACACAAGCATTTAGCTGCACCCACTGTAACATCTGCTAAACTGTGTACGCTACCAATAACCTTTGATTGTAGGTTATATTAGGAGTTTTGATGGTGTATGACAGTTGAAGTAAGGTCATGAGGCACTTATAAGTTATATTCTTCAAGAATCAGAGGGTATATATCATTCATTTTAAAGATTGAAAGTCTACATTGTAGTATCAAACACATGCTTCCTCCCTCCCTCAACTCCTCACTTATTTTTGTTTGCACTGAATGCAGACCTCTCCATTTTCCTCCAACAACTTTTCAAAGAAATATGCAAGGTAACACATTACACCCAGACCTCACCTTACTATTTTGAATATCTAATTGAGTAAGGCTGGTTGAATCTGAATGAACATTAAAAAAAAAATCTCCAGTAGCCTATTAGCCCATATAGTATTGTCTCCTTATCCAAAAGTGCAGACAGGTCTTGGCCTGGGGCAGGCCTACATGAAATTAGCAAAGTAATGTATCAAGCCCCTCCCATATTAGGCACACAATAGGTGTGAGGGAGGGGGGCAGAGGATAAAACAGAAGTGAAATAGCCACATACTCACATTATGGTCACAGATCTGCCTTGCTTCACCACTTGACCATTGACTGCATAACATCACTTTTTCATTCATTGAATTGTTGTTGATATTTCATTGACCATTTTCTTCCCAATTGTGAGCATGTCATTGGGCTTTTGATTTGAACTTTTTGAAGCTCCAAACAGCTGTTTCACCAATTGGGTGTGAGGGTTTTTCCTGTCATACAAGATGCGTTTTTTAATTGCTTTATATTTATTTTTCTCTTTGATGCACAAACATATTGTGGCCAGCTCAGGAGAGTATTGCCATGGCTGGTCCGACTCTTACAAGATCTGGCACAAGGGCTTCCAGTGTCCAGAGCAGTATGACGGCCAGGATGCAAAGTACTGCTGTGGGACCTGTGCTCTCCGCTACTGTTGCACGGCTGTGGAGGCGAGGCTGGATCAGAGCTCCTGTGACCTGGAAGAATTTTTTGAATTTGAAAACGATAACACAATCAACATGACACCAACGGGTAAGATTTTGTGTCAACATTTTCTATTTTTGGTTTATTCAACATTTAAAATGTAATGGCTAAATGATCTCTCCCTTGGAAAGGTTAAAGCATTTATGTTAGAAATAAATAGCAGGCATAGTAATTTTGGTTCAATGTATACAATTCATCGATCGTGGTTTGTGGTTCAGCATTTACATTTTGTTCTATCTTTTTTTCCCTCCAGTACCCGCCTACTTGCCATTTGTGATAGTTGTGAGCACATTTCTGTCCTTTGTGCTACTTGGTACCATTGTGTCCATATGCTGCTGCCAGTGCCTAAAGCCAAAGGCACAGGATCGTCAAAATGCATCAGCACCCTTCCAGACCAGCCTGTTGGAATCTGGAGGGCCATCTCCAGAAAGCATGACTCCATCTCGCCAGTCTAGTTCCAGCTCAACAGGAAGATCAACATTGGCACCCCCAAGACAACCAACCACCTCCACTCCTGGCACTGATGTCAACGTAAACATGTATGTTGCGCCTTTGAATAATGGATACCCTGTTTCAAGCACACAGTCTAACCAGTGTGTGCGTCATCCGCAGCCCCCTGGTCCATTCTATCAGCCATATCTAAACTATGGGATGCCCCCAGAGCACACGTTGCTAATGGCTCCATTCTTAGATAACCGCTCAATGTACGGACACCAACTGGTCCATTCCATCCCTCAGACTCCAATGCACACAGAACAGTTGTACACAGGTGTCACAATATGAGGCGATTACTCTATGGACAACTTTTTGCCACATGACAGTCATTTTTTGAGTGCCCACTTGCCTTGTCTAAGAGTTATTTATGGAATGTTTATTATCCACTGATTTCAGTGTATATTTATCAGTGTAAATAAAATGTATTTTTAACTTTTTTTGTCTTAAGTCTTAACTCTGATCCTGTAATAAGGATTCCAAACAGTCTAAAATCCCACTGTACTATAGTGACTAATACATCATCCCATAGGCCTGTATTGTCAAAAGGAGCCCTACTCATGATATTGCAAAGTTAATCATATGCTATTTCGAAGACACTTTTTACGTATGGGTACCACGATAGAATGCTAAATCAATAGCCTTCCAATGTTTTGGGCTGCAAACAAGCTTTGTCTTCAGGATGGCCAGAAGATTTGGAGTTAAAGTCTTTTGTGATGTATCCCAGATGTTTTCAAAAGAGTGTACTTACTGGTGTGTGGGGAAAAACAGCGGGAGGGAAGGACAATGGACGGAGGTTGCAATCTCTGAATAAACCTAGGTAAAGAGGGGATTGTGGTAATCTCTTGAAAATGAGTTGGGGGAAGTGAAGGATAAGTACATAGGAGGGCACAGCTTGGGGTTCAGGGGATGCACACAGATAATCAACTACCTTATGACAGTCATTAGTGTTGAGGCTAAAAACAGTTTTACATAGGACATTGTGATACAGTAGCCTAGATAATAAGGAATGGGGGGTAGTATTTAGTAAGACATGCACATTTCAGTTCAACATGCACATTTCAAAAGATAACAGCCTGTAGATGGAATGCCCACCAAAACAAGAGTTATGATATTTGAGGCCATGTGAGTCTGCTAATACTTTTTAAAGTTTGCTGAAAATAAATAGCCAAATTGAATTTGCAGTTAAAACAGTCTGTGTTGATTAAAGTGGACTGGCTTTATGAGGTGGTAATTCCTTCTGCAAATTCCTTCTGCAGATAATCTAAAATATGATCCTCTATGCAGCGGGATTGCAAAAAGACGACCTGGAACGGCCCCAGAATGTTTATTTTTAGTTTAGCAGACATTGCACGGAATCGGCGTCAGAGGGCGTCCTACTTGTTGCTAAGAGACAGTATGTGGGAGGCTGTCAGAAATGATGAAGGGAGGGGATGATGAATGATATTTAAGCTAGCTGTAATGTTCGTGAATAGACTGTAATAGCTAGCTAGCTATATAACTTAAATACATCTACTTTACTACATTCTGAACAAAACATCACAGCTAAGCAATTCGTGAGACAGCTGAGTGCGTTGTATTCGTGAGTCGTTGATTTATCATAATAAATGGTTTTGGAGCTGGCAGTGCCCGCAAATGCAGGCCCATTGCTTCACCGCTCCATCCAGCACATTGAGCGTATTTTCCGGGTGAGGGTCAGCTACGGATCCGCTGAGTCAAACTGCGACAGCGCAAATGTCAGCACCAGCAATATAATCATAGTTCGTGTCGGAGAGGGCGAGGAAGATGACTGCACCAAGGCAAAAGTATGTAACTTTTCTGGGACGTTAACATATGCTTTGTGTTTAACAGCCTATCTATCTCTGGACTGGAGAGTAACGTTCGCTAGCTAGCAGGCTAATGTTTGCAGCTAACTAGTACTAACGAAGGTTAGCCTATTACGCTCATCTGTTATTGTAGTGGAGTTGGTAACGTCTGACTAGAGTTACATGTAACGTACTGTCCTTTTTGTTTTCAGTCTTATGTTGCTAACGTTAGCTAGCTAGTATACGTTAACTAACGTTACTGCTACATTCTTAGCTAACTAGCTAATAGTAGCTAACGTTAGCTACTTCGCAAACGTAGTTAGCTAGTGCTATACAACTTGTTTGAGTATTTTTTTTTCTCTGAATAGATGCCATTATTACAGTGCCAAAATTGACCTAAATGATGTGGTTCATTTCTGTTGGACGCTTTTCAGCTAATGTGTTAGCTAGCTAGTGTCTACAGGTCTCGATCTCATCTAGCCAACGACGTTAACGTTACCAGTAATGTATGGGAAATATGATCACAGGTATTTATTTCTTTGATATGATTGTGAGCTCTAGCTAGTAGTATTAACTAGCCCAGCTAGCTACCCTTTGCACGAATGTTTCTGAAACGTGATGCCAAATGTGCCAAATAAACTCGTAGGATCTTGCTATCTATCTAATCAGTATTAGCTCACCTTAGACACCAATGAATCCGTTCTAACGTTCATTCTGTAAGCAGCACCAGCTACGAACATTTCGCACTAATGTTGCAAACCTCATCATAGCTACTTAAATGACCCCTTATTTGACATCGTTTTGACTTATTTGACATCGTTTTGACTTACTCATGGTGTTGTGTGCTTTAGAGACCTCTATTACTGCAGCATATCTGTACTTTGCAGCTTCGCTGTGGGGCCTCAGCATCCATTTACGTTTCAGCTTGACCAACCATCTGGTGCTTCTGAAGGCACATGTTCCACTTGTTGCTATGAGACAGGGCTGCACAAGCCTGTGCATGTGCAGTGCTTTAGTCTTGTGGCCTTGCTGTGCCTCAGCCTGTTCTGTGGAGGGGGGAAAGGATGGGGCTTCTTTGCTGTTATGCCATGTAATGCCAGGAAATTCCAACACATCAGTATTGTTGTGTGGGGTAGCTACCAGGTTTCCTACATATACACAAATGTCTTTGTGTTGATGTTGTGAGGGCATCTGAAAATAATCTGCCACTTTTGTTATTGAATGTGCTCCGTCTCTTCCCAATAGGTTATTGTTCTTATCATGTATAGCCTAGCTATATTTGTTCTAAGGATCAAGTACTGTAGTTTCATTCCACCACTTTCTCAGGCCAGATCTACTCTATTATCTTATGTTTTCTATAGAGTCTTGACTCACTTTCTTTGATATGAGGTGGGGAAATAATTAGGCTCTCTAAGTAAGTAAGTCAATAAAACCTTTAGGCTCATCATAAGCATAAGGCTCATTATATTATTTTTACCCTTTGATAGAAGAACACCATAGAAAGACTACTAGAGATGGACATTTTCTGTTTTTATGTGATTATCAAACGTCTGTTTTTCCCTTAGCTTTGGCTCTTGACAATGTGGTGGTTAGGATACAATCTGTATAAAACTGGGGAAAATATGTAGCAATGTACTGAATTAATGCTTTTGTTGTGTTTGTTTCTTACATTGATTTATGCGCCTAATATTACTAGTGTTTTACATTGTAAATCTCATATTTTGAGGCATGCTACGTTAACCATGTTTGTCAGGCTGCCTAGAGAAAGATGGACTGTGTTCTGTTAGTCGTGACTGCTAAAAAGCAGTTAGCTGATGACAGGGCTGTGTTGCTAGGCAACCCATTTCATGGGCTGAGCCTCTTGAAGCACTAATGGAAGTAGCTCTCAATCTACTATCTGCAAGACCTGGGGAAGTACCGGTTTCAGGAGCACATGCAATCCGTTTCCATTTGTTTTAAAGCACTTGGGTCTGTATGCATATTTATTGTTTAAATGCTCATGTAATCTCATGCATCTCAGCCTTTACATTAAGTCAATGACAATGGATAAGATTTATATTTTATTTGAACAGGAACGGATACAATTAATTGACACATCAATTTATTGAAGAGTCTGGTGCATTGCACCATTCCAGTTTTTACATTTCATGGGGAGTTCAGGGACCTTAGATTTCCTCTGAGGCCATACTTAACATTTACACATGAATTAGACATGCATTTAATTTTGTACTTATAGACAGGGATGACATTTGGCCAGTTTGGTGATTTATTGACAATTACCCTTTGTTTTCCTCCAGGATTACATAGTGTCCTTAATTTCGCCAGCTCACCGAAAGAGGGAGCGGCTAACGTTGGCTTCACACATACAGCTGGCTGCGCTGAAGTCAGCCATCGAGTATGATTCTCAGGCTGTGGTGGAGGTGAGGGAGCATGTGGTGGACATCTCCGGTGGCGAGAGGAACGTGATGACGGCATGGTCGATGGTGGAGAAGATCAAAATGGAGAAACACCCATGCAGGGAAGAGGCCCCTGAGCTGACTGAGGCCCAGCAGCCCAGTGGGGAGTCTGAGGAGGGAAGCAGCTCAGAGAGCGAGTCCGAGGAGCAGCATCAGCTGCAGCTGAACAGCGGCGGCTGTAAGAGGAAAGAGCCCTTCAGTGCCACCAAGCCTCACCGGCAGCTCTGTCGCTCTCCATGCCTGGACCGGCCCAGCTTCTCCCAGAGCTGCACTCTACCAGAGCTCCGCATTGAAGACACCAAGGCCACTGCAGTGCTTAAACATGCCAGTGACAAGGAGTACCAAACCAAGATGGAGTTTGCCTTGAAGCTGGGATACTCAGGTGAACAGGTGGAGACCGTGCTGAACAAGTTAGGGGCTGCTGCCCTTATCAATGACATTCTGGCTGAGCTTGTAAGGCTTGGTAATAAAGGAGAACCGGAGGTTCAAGCCAGCAGTAACACCGGCACGTTCGTCTCCCGTGGAGGCCCCTGTGTCAAAGAGGCTGTCAGTCCAGAGGTGTCACTTGAAGATGATTCTGTGGATCCTTATGATAATCTCAGGCCTATCGTCATTGATGGATCGAATGTGGCGATGAGGTAAGTCTCTATTAGACGCACACAATCAAAACAAATCTCGCCTCATGCAGAATGTTCTGAGCCATCTGTTTTTTTTATGGCTGTAATTTAATTAGCTTTACAAGCAGACCTTTTACTAGATTTGGTTGTGTTGTTTTGTAGCCATGGAAACAAAGAGGTGTTCTCTTGCCTTGGTATCCAATTGGCTGTTGATTGGTTTTTGGAGAAAGGACACAAAGACATCACAGTGTTTGTTCCTGCCTGGAGGAAAGAGCAGTCGAGACCTGATGCCCCCATTACAGGTACTAAAGCTCTACTTCAATTAGCCACATTAGACAAGATGTTTTCTAAAAATGGTCTGTGTTGGGGGAGGGGTGGGGGGTATCTGTGTGTGTGTGCTTTTTTAATCAACATGTTTGGACATTGAGCTCCATTTTCCCCATGCAAAAAAGCACGACCCACAGTTTGAAAAATAACTAACATTTTAAGTATATAATTCTGAATGAACAGTAACATGAATTTTGGATAAATGTTTATCCACAATTAATTTGAGTTTGTTTTCAAATGCAATGCATATGAAAATGTCAATGTGAAACCACAGGTACATAGGCCTACATGTAACAATTTGTACACTGCTGTTCTTCACTAATTTAATGCTTTTCTTTTCACAGACCAAGACATTTTGCGGAAGCTAGAGAAAGAAAAGATCCTAGTGTTCACCCCATCTAGAAGAGTCCAAGGAAGGAGAGTGGTGTGCTATGATGATCGCTTCATAGTGAAGCTGGCCTGTGACTCTGATGGCATTATTGTGTCAAATGACAACTACAGGGACTTACAGAATGAGAAGCCAGAGTGGAAGAAGTTCATAGAGGAGCGACTGCTGATGTACTCATTTGTCAATGATAAGTAAGTCATCAGAGCCCTCAGCGACTTGGGTAGGAAGTATAATTAACTACAGAATGACTAAGCATATTCTCCTTTTATGTTTCAGATTCATGCCACCTGATGATCCTTTAGGAAGACATGGTCCAAGTTTAGAAAATTTCCTCCGCAAGCGTCCTGTTGTTCCAGAGCACAAAAAGCAACCCTGTCCATATGGTAGGTTGTCTCAACAAATTATGATTTTATTTTTGTGGTTGTACTGCTGATGTCAATATTGTTTAACTTGTGCTCTCTTTTATATCACCTTGAACAGGGAAAAAATGCACTTATGGACATAAGTGCAAGTACTATCACCCAGAGCGTGCAAACCAGCCTCAGCGGTCAGTGGCTGATGAACTGAGAGCGTTTGCCAAGTTGTCTGCTGTAAAGACAATGAGCGAGGGGGCCCTGGCCAAGTGTGGCACTGGACCCACCACAGCTAAGGGGGACAGTGGCTCTGAGGCTAAACGTGTGGCCCCCAAGCGCCAGTCTGATCCCAGCATCCGCTCAGTGGCCTGCGAGCCAGAGGAGAGACTGTCTGCTGTCCGTAAGCCTGAGGCAAATTCTGTGCCTTCCCTCGTGTCTGCCCTCAGTGTGCCCACCATGCAGCCTGCTAAGAGCCACGGGGCTGGTGCCTTGAACACTCGATCAGCCAGCAGCCCAGTACCCGGCTCCCTCCAGTTCACCCACAGCTCCCTGGAACACATGTCTAGTGTACAGTACCCACACCCACCCATCCTAGTCACCAACAGCCATGGTGCTTCTGTCACTTACAGTGAACAGTTTCCTAAATATGATTCTGTGAGCACAGACCACGGATACTACTCTATGCTTAGTGATTTTTCTAACATGAGCATGAGCAGCATGCACAACGTGGACAGCTTCTGTAGCATGGAGCATGAGCATGGGATTTATCAGCGAAATCCCAGCCAGCATTGCCCTGAGCCCTGCCTCAGCCACTCGAACAGTGACTCCTTCTCCTCTTATGGGGAATTATACATGAGCTCAGTGGACAGTAGCCTGGATGAGAGCATAAAGGGGCAGCAGTCTCCTGCACAGAGCAGACTCCAGGCCTTCTCCCATGGGGGGTTCCACCACGAGGCCCTGACCCGAGTGCAGAGCTATGGCCCTGAGCAGCCTAAGCAGGGTCCAAGCAGGAAGCAGTCCATATCCCACCTGGCACCGCATGTCCAGCACCCTGCTGTTGGGGCCAGGTCCAGCTGCCCAGGGGACTACCCCTTACCTCAGAATGTCCTCCCGTCACAGTCCTCACAACCGGGACGCTCCCTGGGCATGACACGCATGGACAGCATCTCAGACTCCAGGCTGTACGAGAGTAACCCCATGAGGCAGCGGAGACCCCCACTGTGCCGCGAGCAGCATGCCAGCTGGGACCCGCTGCCCTGCGGCAGTGAATCCTATGGATACCACTCGTACCCCCTGAGTAACAGCCTGATGCAGCCGTGTTGTGAGCGGGTGATGGTCCGCAGCATGCCTGACAAGATGGAGCAGATCTGGAGGTCTCCGTGGGAGAACCCGCCTCAAGCCGAGCACCAGGAGCGCCATGTCATCCCAGAGCACCAGTACCAAACATACCGCAACCTCTGCAACATCTTCCCCGCTTTCGTGGTGCACTCTGTCATGGAGAAAAACCCTCATCTAACGGACCCACAACAACTCGCTGCTGTCATTGTCACGAAGCTGAGGTCTTGCCATTAAGTGTTTTTATTTTATTTTTTAAGCTACAATTGTCTGAATAGTATTAGTATTCTATATTTGAAGTTATTTGATTGTCATCAAAACAATTTCTCCTCATGAAATTCAGAAACCCAAAATCATTATAATCAAATGTAAGGGAAACTTTGACTGATGGTAAGATTATGTATTTGAATTTAAACGTAGTCCTCTATCATTTGATACAGTGAGGAATTAGTTCACTATACCTAGATAATATTGTGCATATCTGACACTGATGTAAATACTATGTGACTTTGTTGTTTATTGTGCAATGATTTGTGGTAAAAGACAGAGGGAAGTGAGTGCAACCATACCTCAGAGCATGAACTTTTACATTTTAATGGCCTTATATCTGAATGACCTCACTTCTCCAGTCATTGTTTAATGGATTTCAATGAATATCCTTATGTTGTTGAGGTCAGTCTCTTTTGCTTTTTAAATGTTAAGCACTGTAAGTATTTAGAATGATATATATATATATATATATATTTTCTCAATCTCACTTTACAAAGCTACTATTTTGGTAGAACTTGTGAGTGCACGTATATAAGCAAGCCAAACTAGAACTGGGAAAGATCAGACTTAAAACACCTGTGCTCATATGACACATGAAAGCCATTTCAAAGCTGCTGAAATAATGCCAAAAAGATAGATAATTGACCTTGTCATTATAAAGCAATTATAGTTTTGACGCAGACAATTGATTGGATAGTAGTGTAACATCACACCAGTGTTGTAAGCCTTTCCTATGGTATATTGTATGGCTTGCTGTGTTGATTAGTTACATTAATGTAACTGTGTTACATGAACATTATTGGAATCATTTTGAGCATGTGTATATATCATTGGGAACTGGCATGTGACTTAATGGTACTTCCATTGTGTCTAACATGACTTATTTGTAATTACTAAGGAACTGGTGAAGTCTCTTTGGCAAAATGCTTTAAAGAAAAGCATCCATTTCCTTATTAATGCTGAGAGACAACCCATATAAATGAACACATGTAAAGAAAACAAAAAAACATTTCTGAATGTTATTTGCCCAAAAGAATTTTGGGGCTTTGTTGACTTTTGTTTTTTCATGAACTAAGAGCAGGCCATGTTGGGCCTGTTGTCTCTTCATGAGAAGGTGTGACACACTGCCTAAATGTTTCTTCCTGTGAAACACTCAGAAAGCGAGGCTGCCGTCAGGGTTGTTTCTGGCATTTGGCTTACAGTTTGCGTGCCTACCTTTTCCCCTCACTACTTTCCATCACGTTTGAAAGGTTTCATATGATGTGAAATATGTTGGTTATAATATTATTTCTAAAGACTTATGGAATTGTTTCTTTTCTCAGTGAGTAAAATATGATCTGGAATCAAGGTCTTGGGCCATATCTAATACACGTTCATATTTTGTTTATTTTTGACATGACGTGCATGTTTCATATTTTTGATGGGAGTAGAAGAGGTCCCCCCCCCCCCATTTTGAAGTGCCGCAAACAACAAAGCCTAAAATGTCTAGAAATGACCTTTGTTTGTTGATACAAATTGTATCTATTTCTTGATTGTAAAATATATTTATGAAATGTACAGTATCATTAAAAGTTTTATTTAAGGAAAAAAAATACAATGCCATAATGTTTGTGACACTGTGTGTCACTGGGAGTAGCCCATTGGTATGTACTTTTTCTTACTGGGCACAGTAGTTTATTTACAGGGACACTTACGTGCTACATGGAAGTGCATAGATACCCTGTGTGCAGATGTAAGCATCGTGTCCTTTCTCTGTGTATGTATTAATACTGAAATGACCACTCATTGTACAGTTTCAATGCGCTATTTAACTTGTTGCATCAATGTTTTTTTGCTGTGTTGTAACCCAAGCAGCTTGGTAAAAAATGTGACCCCTCTCTAACTTTTTTTTATCCATATCTGCTCTATTCCTGTGTTGATACCATCTATATTTAAATGTATTGACATATTGAAAAACATGCCAAAACTGGTTAACTTTTAATTGCTGCACAGAAAACTGAATAGGTTGCAATGTCAGTCATATATGCTTGGGTTACGACACCTAGGGGGTTATTTATTAAATAAATACTTTTAAAAAAATAATTTGACCCCATAATACTATATTCAACTCTTAGGCTACTGCCACAGTAAAGTCGAGTGTCGGTATGATTTAGTATTTATGAGACCGCGTCAATTACCTCTGGTTGGACATGGGTAAAACCCATGGAAAAATATTTGATGGATAACCCCCTTTTTTGGTGACAAGATTATAACTATTGATTTGTGGTTTACTTTAGAAATCTGTGACTCTCACCAGAGGCACTTGATCTAGCCTTAAGTATTTTAAAGCATGTGAGAGTATATTGGTTTAAATTCTATTGTTTCAAATGAGAAATTATATTTTTGCTGTGAGCCTTTGTAATTACATTTGAATTTACAAGATAGGCTTGTTTGTGATGACTGACTGATTTCAGTCTGATATTGGTGGTCTGAGCAACTTGCAGTTGATTTTGTTGGAATTGAACACAGCAGGTAGATGTTTGAAAAACTACAGAAATTTCCAATGTGTAGATTAACCTTGAATTGTGTTCTAAATATATCAGCTTACCTGAAATGGTAAATTCTCATACACCCACAATATAAATTCTCAGGTACTATGAGATTTACAACAAAAACAATATTGCTGTGTGCTATTATGAATGATAAATGCGCTTACCAAGTCATTTGTGAATTAGTGCAGCTCTCATGTCCTAAAGTTACATTGAACTGTCTTGTATTGTGGTTTTGCAATGTAAAAGGGTTATAAGAGTGAGTTGACAACTAGGCCGTGTGCTATGAGCTGCAGTAGTTTGTTCTATTCCATGTTGAATTAAATGCATTGCTTTTAAAATTGTTTTAAGTGACAAAACAATTACCAAAAGACAAAACTAACTCTTTGGGTCTGTTGGCTCAAACAAAATGTAAGTCTCAATGACGAAGTGTTTGTTTCCTCAAATAAAGCAAGACTATGTTTATACAGTGTTCTTTTGTTGGCCGTGTCAAGTGTTCTCGGAATGTCCAACGGAATTTTGATATTCTATAGCAGTTCCCCATCCAAGGGCCAGCAGAGTGGTTCAGATGGCTGCTGAAACTAGTCACCTTTGTTATAAGAACTTGTAAGTAAGCAATTAAATGGTACTGTGTCCTGTGCATGTGACAAACTTTGATTTGATTTATTTGTGCCACACACTGATTTCCAGAACACTGTTCTGACTGACTAAATTCATAAGAATTTGCCAATTGTAATTGACATTAGTGGCATAACAGGGATTCATGAACCTTGTTTGCAAGTAAGATGGAATTTAATATTTAAAATCAAAAGAACGTAATACAATGTCTTGGGTAGTCTTTAAGTACTTTTATTTGCCACGTGCCTTTGCTGGAAAAAAACAATAAATGCTTTTGGCATGTCAGAGTAGAAACAATGCAATGCGTTTGCAGATGAAGATCAATGACAGTGAAGGCCTTTATTTTACAGTATTGGCATATTTGTTTAAAACAGTTGCAGGCCAGCTTTCAATTTGCTGATGTCATTGTGTGTCCAGAGAAGCCCATCCGTGGTGACTCTGTGTGGCATTGAGACACTGGAGAGATTAAGAGAAACATTACTGATCAGCTAAGTACAATTGCTTAGTGATGGTTGATCTGACTTACTCATACTTTTATTTCTATGGGTGCCTACAGATATATAGTAAACATTTTGTTTCTTACCCTGCATGCGCATTGTGCTGAGTGGCATTCTCCATTTCCACCTGCTGGTCAAACACCATAATGGTAGAGAAGTTATCTACCATTAGGCAGGAAGGGTCCTCTGACTGGCCTGGAACTTTCCCAAGAGGATAATTCTTCCACTGGACTTTGTCTAGACAGGTGAGAAAACAAACCTATTTAGATCAAATGTAATATTCTAATGAAATATTGTGGAATCAGATCAGATTCATGTTCTGCAAATTGGCATGACAACTGAACTGACCTGTGCAAACTTGCCAGGGAGAACCCCTGAGTTCCGCGGCCCTCTCGGCCAGGACATCTGGGCTCAGGTGCTCTTGGAAGTCCTCGGTCCTCTCTGGCAGGGCCTTGCGTGAGTCAGACACGATTCCTGGGTGCATCATGTAGACCTGGCATCTGGACTGCACCCGCAACCTCTCATGCAGGCTCTCCAGGGTGTAGATACCGCTAGGCTGGCCTGAATGCTCCATGGGAGGATCACACCCCGAGTCTGCCCCCTGAGTGTAGATACTGCTAGTCTGAGTAGCTTCTGTCGGGTGTCCAAGGGCATCGGATGTTCCATGTCCTCCAGGATCCTAAAAGTTCAAACAGTAAGTCATTTTCAAACATAATGACAAATTATATTTCATAAGCTGGTACAACACAGTAGAGAACACAGTAAGTGATGTATGTACATTATGAAGTCACTTACTGCTGGAGCAGGTGAGGCGTGGCCACGCAGGGAGCATTCAGACATGCTGCAAGGAGTTGCTGCCACCTCAGCTGGATGCGTTTCATAAAGATCTTGTCCTTCAGTCTGGATTTCCTCTGGATTTTCGATTCATAATGGTATTCATTCTCTGTAGAAACAAAATTAATCCACATCAGTAAATCCAGCACAGTTTTGTATTTACATAGTTATTTTGTTATTGGGGTAGAAAATGATCATACTGTTGGAGTTGCAGAGGATGACCTCAGAAATCCACCCAGCGATGTAGAAGGATCTGTGTTTCTGGTTGTCTTCAGAGAGCTGCTGCAGCTCCACAAACAGTTTCTCCAGGAGGAGATGAATGAAGAGCTGAGAGTTGAGATCCTTCAGGAGGGGCAGCCAGAAACGCAGGACAACTCGAGGAAGGTGGGGAGCAGTGGGGTCTGCATCTTCAAAAACAAAGGCATTCTAGTCACTCAGGTAAGTGTGTATGGCTTACAGTATTTAACATGTTCCCAGTCTTACAACATCTGTAAATAAAATCAACATGGGATTTACACACAGATTTATTTTAAGAAATGTATTGGGAGAAAATCTACCTAATCCCAGTCTTACCTGAGTTGTCGACACTAAGTGACACCAGTTGTTCAATGGTTGGAACCATGAATCCATCCTCAATCAATGCATCTATTAGTATTTCACTATATGGGAAAAAGAACAATGAGAGCCCGGAGCTTTGCTTTTTAAATTACGTTATTCTTGTAGAATACAATCTGATGCAGTTTGTGGATTTGACAATCACTGCAATACCAATAAATGTGTTAACTGACCTAGACTCTAGTGCAAAGTGCTTGATCTGGGCAAGGATCCAGCTCATGTCTGCAGAGGGTTCTGGCCACAAGCTCGCCTGTTTGTCCTCCTCTAGAAATCCTTCAAACGTCTAAACAAAAGAAAAGAGTAATGACCACCCAACCACTATAAACATTTCTGGCAGTAGAGAAAACCCAATCACTCAAGAGTGATGTCAATAACAAAATGCCTATCTTGAGAGGCCCTCATTTATAGATGGAAGAGGAAATGCTGTGCAGACTAGAGAACAGACGTCTTCACCCTCTAATATAGTGGGTTGAGTTGAGTGGGTAAGTCTCACAATCATAGGAAAATTATTACGTGGTTATGAATTGTGATTAAATATTTTGAGGACTTCCCACAACCATATCAAATCAAATTTATTTATATAGCCCTTCGTACATCAGCTGATATCTCAAAGTGCTGTACAGAAACCCAGCCTAAAACCCCAAACAGCAAGCAATGCAGGTGTAGAAGCACGGTGGCTAGGAAAAACTCCCTAGAAAGGCCAAAACCTAGGAAGAAACCTAGAGAGGAACCAGGCTATGTGGGGTGGCCAGTCCTCTTCTGGCTGTGCCGGGTGGAGATTATAACAGAACATGGCCAAGATGTTCAAATGTTCATAAATGACCAGCATGGTCGAATAATAATAAGGCAGAACAGTTGAAACTGGAGCTGGAGAAAATATCGTCCTTGATGTTGATTATGCATGATTCACATGATTCACATTTCACATACATTTGACGTACATGGCATACAGTGCAAATAAACCTAACAATCCTGCTGTTAAGGGATTTCACAAATCAATACAAAAATGTAACAGGCAAAGGGTAATGCGGGGGTGTAAATACCTGAAACTGCTCTTTTTCAAAAGATATCAATAACTCTCGTGCCTTCTCTGAAAAGAGAGGGAAAAAAGCTGTTTTAAATACCCTTTGAAAATGTAACTGGGTAATAAGCAGCATCTAAAGTGTTCAAATGTTTCCAACTTACTGTAGGATTCAATTTCTTTTTGTCTGGTGATGAGCTCATCCTCCTGCCTCTGAAGCTCATCTTCTCCATCCTCCCCCTCTGACTGGGACTCCCAGTTCTCAGCCAGCCCACTGCCCAGCTGCCTGGACCAGTACTCCTGCTGAAGCCACTCCAGCACAAACTTACAACCTGCAACATAGAAAAGACATCAACACAACTAAGAGTAAGATCACTGCAGAAAGTCCAAAGTCACAATGGAAAGTAGGAATGATATCATATTGTTATTGAGGATGATGAGGATAAAAACCCATGGTCTCTGAGATTATGAAATTCTTAAGAGAAAAATTCATCTGTTCCTTCATGCTCACCTTTGCGACACCATTTCAAGGTAGGGAGCTTGCGGTGGGTAATGTCATGTCTGAGGTTTACAATCCACTCAGGGATCTTCAACTGTTAAAAAAGCCATTAGAATAAAAACATGTTTAAAAACGTATTTATTATTCCATCACCTGTATAGTGAGGTCCCCCAGATGACATGATAATTTCATGAGTAGTGAGCAGAGGAAAATGTAATATTAGATTTATTAATCATGATGCAAGAATTACATATATTTACTCACATTATATTACATATATTACTCACATTATATTACATATATTACTCACATTGCTGGCTAGCCTTCTGAGGGGACGAGCAATTTTCCCCTGCTGACGCTCTGTAATTAAGTTGACAAACCTATTGAGAAAAATATCAAGCCAATAGAGGAATCAATAAAACACGTTTTTTAAATTATATACAGTACCAGTCAAAAGTTTGGACACCTACTCATTCAAGGGTTTTTCTTTATTTGGACTATTTTCTACATTGTAGAATAATAGTGAAGACATACACTATGAAATAATATATGGAATCATGTAACCAAAAAAAAGTGTTAAAACAAGATTCTTCAAAGTAGCCACCCTTTGCCTTTGACAGCTTTGCACACGCTTGGCATTCTCTCAACCAGCTTCACGAGGTAGTCAACTGGAATGCATTTCAATTAACAGGTGTGCCTTGAATTTCTTTCCTCAATGCGTTTGAGGGAAACAGTTATGTTGAGACAAGGTAAGGGTGGTATACAGAAGATAGCCGTATTTGGTAAAAGACCAAGTCCATATTATGGCAAGAACTGCTCAAATAAGCAAAGAAAAATGACAGTCCATCATTACTTTAAGGCATGAAGGTCAGTCAATCCGGAAAATTAAGAACTTTTAAAGTTTCAAGTGCAGTCGCAAAAACAATCAAGTGCTATATGAAAATGGTTCTCATGACTGCCACAGGAAAGGAATACCCAGAGTTACCTCTACTGCAGAGGATATTCATTAGAGTTAACTGCACCTCAGATTGCAGACCAAATAAATGATTCACATAGTTCAAGTAACAGACATCTCAACATCAGCTGTTCAGAGGAGACTGCGTGAATCAGGCCTTTATGGTCGAATAGCTGCAAAAGAAACCACTACTAAAGAACACCAATAAGAATAAGAGACTTGGTTGGGCCAAGAAACACGAGCAATGGTGAACCGGTGAAAAGTCCAAATTTGAGATTTTTGGTTCCAACCGCCGTGTCTTTGTGAGACTGTAGGTGAACCACAGAATTCTGCAGCGATATGCCATCCCATCTGGTTTGTACTTACTAGGACAATGACCCAACACACATCCAGGCTACGTAAGGGCTATTTGACCAAGAAGGAGAGTGATGGAGTGCTGCAACCCAATTGAGATGGTTTGGGATGAGTTGGACCGCAGAGTGAAGGAAAAGCAGCCAACAAGTGCTCAGCATTTGTGGGAACTCCTTCAAGACTGTTGGAAAAGCATTCCTCATGAAGCTGGTTGAGAAAATGCCAAGAGTGTGCAAAGCTGTCATCAAGGCAAAGGTTTTAAGAATCTAAAATCTATTTTGATTTGTTTAAACACTTTTTTTGGTTACCACAATTCCATGTGTGTTATTTCATAGTTGATGTCTTCACTATTATTCTACAATGTAGAACATAGTAAAAATAAAAACCCTGGAATGAGTAGGTGTCCAACTGTTGACTGGCACTGTATATACACACATCATTGATTGCAACAGTATGTAGCCACGTGAGAAAATGTAACAATGGACCGGACTTGTATGAGCACATTTAAACATTAAAAAGCGATTTCAACCTCATGAGTGCTGTCCCATAAAGCAAGACCAGGTCGTCAGCGTCAAGTTTTCCTGATCTGTCAAGTATTTGACATCTGACCAGGTCTGCTGTGCTTTCTACAGCGATGGGAGTGTTGTGGGCAAATCTGAAAAAAAAATAATCAAATGTGATCATATTTTTCATCTAGGAACGGCTTTGTCCACTAGAAAACAGCAGTGGTGGGATGAACTAACGTTAGCTACAAGCTAAGCTAACCAACTATTCTTCAATTATCTAGCTAACAAAATAGTAATTATGCAACAGGAAAACATTATCTGAAGATCAAATACGTGTATGCCTTACCTGCCCTTCCACGCCGATATTCGGTGTAATGCATACTTTTGTAAAGCACAATCCTTTGAGTACAGATACTCGAGCACCTGGTCCCATTCTGCTTTGTTGATCCATGCAACTACATGGCCCTTTTTCTCTGTTGTTTTTTTCTTCATATTTACCACCTAAAGAAACGACAGAAAGACAATTAGAGACAAACCGTTTTTACCTACTTAGTTTAGCTCTAATGCAAAACATGTAGCTAGCTAGGCTAACCAAAATGGGATGTTCCTATGCTAACCTGCCAACATCATCCACAGACTAGAGTGGGGTCGGTTAAATGCAACAGCAAGAAACCGATACCGCGCAGAAATGTTCCGCTATTGCACCCGCCAAATTATAATGCCATAAATAGAAAAAAACAACGAAATAATAAGCAAATATAACAGTTAACATCTAGTCTGCCATTCAATCATACAATTATAGTGTGCAATGTATTGGCATAGGTGTTGCGCATGAATGTAGGCTAAAGCCTTCCCTCTTGTAGGCCCGCGGATAAAATAAAAACAAAAACTAACATTTTGTTTGGAACTCAGTTGGGGTCTCTACTTACTGATGAGAGTTAGAATAGTAGAATACACAAAGTGCAATTTCGAAATTTGGTTGTGCATCAGAAGTTTTTCCTCTCAAGTCAGTCACTGACAGTCACTCAATTAGATAGCTGGCTATAGGCATTTACCTATCTAAACGTGTAGTAATCATGGTCAAATTACCGACCAGGGGGCTCTCGTTGATTTCGTTTGTCACTCACTCAGATCCATATTAAAAACGGCAAACATGTCTCTCCAACCTATGGCAAAATTACTAGAATTGCATGGAATTAGTTATACAATTGCAAAATCTTCCCTCTGCCTCGTGGCAATATGTGTAGAATTACAGCATATTTTATTTAAAACTGCAACATGTTTTCTACGCCCTATGGCAAAATGTGTAGAATTGCAGGAAATGAACTCTAAAACGATGTCAAGAGGGCGGCTAAAATTTTGTTTAGGGCCCCCAAAATCCTCGAGCCGGCTCGTGCGTATGTATGCAGACCCTCGAGTCACTGCAGCCCCTTGAGTTCAGATTTGTTATGGCCCCACTCCCATAAAAGATGCCCATCCCTGGCCAAACTTATTGTGAATTATAACTTATATTTATGGACAGGAAATCAAATATATTGTAAGCTACTGTAATGAAACAGGCAGGGACCAGGTCTCGAACCTCCGCGCTTATAAACCCAGGGTCGTTACACTACTTTAGCTTACTGGTATCGAAATGTGGCTTATATTTGTATGCATCGTGACAGGCCTTTATAGTGGACCTTGGCCTATCCCATTTCTGTAATTATTTCAGTAGCTGTCTATATACAGGTACATATATAGGTTGTCCATGGGTCAGGGGAAGTGGAATGAGGCTATTTCTGTCTGGATTCCTTTTGAATGGATATCAATGATGCATTTGCGTACACAAAATGCACATCATATGAAATGGTGATTATTGTATTGATTGGAA
Organism: Oncorhynchus nerka; assembly: GCF_034236695.1. Taxonomy (NCBI): domain Eukaryota; kingdom Metazoa; phylum Chordata; class Actinopteri; order Salmoniformes; family Salmonidae; genus Oncorhynchus; species Oncorhynchus nerka. The sequence goes on from NC_088417.1 coordinate 75,103,147, forward strand.
GTTGTGTCATATGGGGGTGTCAGACCGTGTCATTAGAAAAAACTCGTCTGAGGTTCAATAATTGATTGGAAAAATAAATCTGCTTTATATTTATTCGATCCATTAGCCTATAAAATATAGTTCTGACTAGGTGTTTGTTGAAAATAATATGCAATGGCAAAATTTTTTTATCAAATATGCCTAACCACCCTATCCGGTGCGTCTGTCCCAAACAGTGTGTTACCCTCAAAATGGTATTATATCTTAGATTGAAAAACTGGAGTAAAATCAAATGTCGCTAGCTATATACTTATGGTATACGGGAAATTACTTATATCGGAACCTTGTGGGGTATCCGGGCTTAAATTTAAAGTCCAGGAATTTAGTTTAGCTGCTCACGTTCAACTGGAGCTTGACAAAGGAATAACGGGTCATTGAGAATACAGGCGGAGTCTGCTGAAAAACTCATTTTAGTATGTCTTCATTGGGCTGGGTGTGGTTTTCCAGTCACCGTGCCGTTAGCAGGAAATTAAGCTCTGGATCACCACTTTGAGGCGATACAAAGAAAATAGGAAAATACGAGCAGTTTGAAAAGTTTGAAATCAAAGTTTAACTGAAGTTGACAGACGATTTTCAGATTGTGCACTTTATCTAATGGACACAAGTTTTTGTTGACTCCATTGTTGCTACCATCCAATTCCTGACATCAGTGACTAAGGACAGATAACTGCGAAAATGCCGAAGACGGTGAGTAGCCTTTATTCGTGTGTGGGACCAGCTTTAAAACACTGATGTTTACATAGAAATAAGACATTATATAAAACGCTATCTCTGGTCAAAATGTAGCTTTCCAACTTGTTGTCTTGTTTGGTCGAGAAAGATAATTTAGCCCATAACAGGCTATAAAATTGATATCCTATAATTCTTCGAAAGCATATATTTGGCAGATTTAACTCAATTGGGCTACTGAATGTGTCTGACGTTGTATAGCCTATGTAGAGCCATATAGGTTCAGAAAAGGTTTAGCGCCCCTCAAATGAATGAAAAGTGTATTTTAAAACATGTATTTCATATAGGGCAGGACGCTGTAGCCTATATTTTTTTCTCCAGCATCCCCTAAACTTGTTTTTATTACGAATTACAAGGAATTGATACAATGTTGCCCAACGTTATTTTTTGTTAGGCTACCCTAGGTTTGTGTCTATCCTATGAACCGTTATTTTGTGTCAAGCTATGCGCCATCGGCAATCCCCTGTTCCTTGGAACGTGATTGGCTTTTGAATGAACGTTCAAGAAGTTGAATAGACCAGCTTTGGGTTCATATCAACTCGATCCATATTCATGAATAATTATGTCAGACATTTTAAATGTTGTTCAAATGTAGTCTCTAGACAACATTAACGCGTCACCGGGCCCAATTCATATCAATGTGGCCTATTAGTGTTGATTTTGTTTGCTGTAGGCCTACCGGAGGTTCCCATGGCCCATTCAATGACGTTGTGTTTGTCTTTGTGGTACCCCGTAGTACAATAGCTAGCCTATGCACTCTTCAACAGTGGACTCCCATTTTATCCTGTCCTATAGGCCTGCTATTGAGTGATGGAGGTTAGATCACTTGCATTGTGCTCTATCAAAGTATAGGCTATTCTAGGAGGTACAGTATCTAGAAATGTAGGTTCTTGTAGTTTGATCTATGGCAAACCTTAGCCTAGAATATTACCAGGCCTGCGTGATTTAGATATTTGCTATATTTATTATATTTGACCTTTATTTACCTAGGCAAGTCAGTTAAAATAACACATTCTTATTTTCAATGACAACCTAGTTCAGGGACAGGACAATTTTTTTTTACCCTGTCACCTCCAGGGATTCGAACTTGCAACCTTCCGGTTTCTAATAGTTGAACGCTCTAAACACTAGGCTACCTGCCACCCAACAGTTGAATGTAGAATCCACTGGATCAGTTCTATTGATGTTAAATAGCATTGCATTTGTAATTTATTTGATTTCTACGTATCTTAATCAAGTATTTACTCCAAATTAGGAACAATGAATAAAACACTCTGTATAGCATCATATTTTAGGTCAGGATGTCAGACATGATGATTTGAAAAATATGTTTTGCTTAATCAGTCACTGTGATCAAATGCACCCCAGGTAATGACAGTAAAATAATGTGCAGTATTGTGACATTTAGCTATTAAGAATCAATTGTGAACGCATGAGAAGATTATAGTTGTATTTATTTTAATCTGTAATTATGTATTAACATGTCTTTTCACAGCAGTCATCCATGTGTCCCCCTACCATTAGTGTAGGCTTTGGCTGTGCTTCTTTTGGCAATTTTACAGCTTCCCAAGGAACTGTAATCTAGTGACTCAAGGTTTCTAAGATTGCGTCAGTTACTTTTGAGCCATTTCCTGGCCTGCAATCTCTTGACGCTGCCACTGAAAGCCTTATTTGGTGTTTCACAGCACAGACTCCCCCTTCTCCGTCCTGCGCAATTGCACGTCCCTCAGCCAGTGTTTCACCATCTAGGTTTTTAAGCACTTCTACAGGCCACCCCATGTCACACACCAAATTGACTCCTGTCTCATTTCCCAGATAATGTCATAATACATATGTTATGATATGCTATTTTACATCAATCCATTTTATTATATTCATAAGACCCTCTCATCACTAAAAAGGTACTTGCAGTCTGGTTAATTTTATTTCAGATGTACCTTTAGACTCTAGAACTCTACACATCACTAATAAATGTGTTATTCAGTGATGTTGCTTTCCTTCAGAACTACGATATTCTAATCAACAGCAATTTCTACTTACTACTGTCCAGTGAAGTGAAATACTATATTGGCATGAGTATAATTGAAAATCCTTAGTTCTTCACAAACAACAAATAATAGAACCAAGTGAAGTGGAAAGTCCAGTGGTATGTAAGAAGGGGATTAAGCAGCTCTGTAAACGCACATAGCAGAGCTGAGATTAACAATTTGTAATAAACTAAGCTACCGGTGGTAGAGTGTATGAAAGGCAGAAATTATGCGAACCTTTGGGGGCTTCAGCCCGTAAATGGAGGGTAACTGTGCAGCAGCTCTGAAACATCTCTCTGGCTGCAGAAAACCAACCAGTGAGTTGTCTTTTGTTGTTGTTTTGGTGTGTTTTTGAGTTGTTTTAGATGAGGTTTGTTAAAAACAGAACTTTATTAATTTTTTACATAGGATCTCACCCTAGGTTAACATAAATCACTGCACTATTACTACGTTGGTAAGTGAACAGTAATGATTGTGATAACGACCGTATGAATTTGTACTGATAAGTGGTTGCTTTAAGGTGTTTGAATGACAAATTACCTTGCATTATCTGCGATTCATGAACCTGATTTGAAAAAGGGCAAGTCATAGTACAGTGAGTTTAACTAACTTGAAACTAATATAAGACTCGCAAACACATTCAATCTGAACAAATATCAACATAATTGAAATTCTTATATTGATTCTGAAAAACTGTCTACAGTGGAAGTTTATAACATTTTGGCTCTACGGAGAGTAGCATTAGCAGTTTGAGGCTAACCTCATTCTCAGAATTAAACCCAGAGAGAGCTTTTCGTTCTACATTAGTGCCTGTGGCTCTAATCTTCCTGTTCATGATTTTGACCTAAAAACATACTATGAATACTTTTCTAATTGATTGTATTCCATTTGTGTATGTGAATATGTTTGTGAATGGTTAACATTCACCCCCAAAACAGATAAAAGTATGTATGATCAACAATCTAACAACATAGTATAAGAATTATCCATCAGTTCCTGATTTCCACATATTTATGATTTTTAAATCCCTTTCAAAGTGTATTTCAATCAGATGTCTTGAGGGGATGCAGTTGAAGGAGACATTCCAACATTTTGGAAAGAGAATTTGGAAAGTGGAAAATGTCACTTCCTTTTCCCCAGTGATTGGTGTCCCAGTTTATAATAATTTGCGTACTTTACTGAAATACAGTCTATAGCTAAGATTTGTTTATAGCTTTGTTTGCTCCTCAGTATGACCCAACGCCCTTTACAAGACAGAAAAGGCATTGAATGTTCCCAAGAAAGAATGGAAACATTAACATTGTGATTTTGTAGCACATACAAATGAAACATTATAGAGTCTTATTAAAGGAGGCTTGGGCCTTTGTAGACTGTACAATTTTAGCCGTCTTATGCCACGATTTTGCTGTCCCAGACAAAATTTCCACGGCGTGGGCAAATTCTTATGTCGGAAACAATTGTTGGATGTCTTCGCTCGTTCAGTGTGGCATGGTCTAGGTCTGCCGATTTAAGTAAACGTTTTGCCTTCATCGTGTAGTGTGGCTGATGTTACGAGCCGATCCCGATGACTGACCAATAGTAACACTGCCGGCATTGTATGTACACAATAATACGATTAGTGTAAATAGTCAGAATAATATAATAGTTCGATTTAAACTTGTACATGCTGTGCAAGAATAACGATTTCCCTAATGGTCTTGTTTACATGATATATCTGAAATCAGGCTTGGGGTGGGATTTTGATAAATAACTTATTTTTTTTTAACTTATTTTTTTAATCTACCACGCTATTTTGGGGAAGCCTATTTATTTCTAAAATGCATACTTTCAGTTTTTTCAAACTCACCTCACTCGCATAGAGAGAGTCTTGCGCTGCTGGCACATGCACAGATCAAATACACCGCTGAAGCCTTGCAAGTCAATCTCAGAATGTGACAACAGAACTGAAGGAAATCAAACAATCTGTTCAGTTAAAAAATGTTTAAAAAAAATGTTTTTACCTTTATTTGACTAGGCAAGTCAGTTAAGAACAAATTCTTTTTTTTCAATGATAGTCTAGGTTAACGACGGATCGCTTGGGGATTTAATCTTGTAACCTTCCGGTTCCTAGTACAACACTCTAACCACTAGGCTACCTGCCACCCCTAGGTTGATAGCCTTCCTACAAGGTACTCGTCTATGTATTACATTTTGTTCATGTTTTGTGAGGAATCAGCCACAAAACTATCATTGGTCCTGTTACTGAGAGTGATGTTTTGCTGCTGTTCTAATAATAGTGTGTGAGAAGTGTTCTGAGCTCTAGCCATGCGATACACACCCTTACCAGGCAGAACTGCCCATTCGTAGTTTTTTTTTCCCTGTGTGAGATGAACTATTTTTACCCAGAAAAGGCACTTCTTAACAACCCTTGACTGGTAGCCAAGGACCTGTAGGCCTGAATTACACAATGAAATAATGTCTAATCAGTAGGCTATGTCATGTTAAGCAGTTCGTTTGGTTGACTGGGAAAATAAAGCATAGTGTTTAGAGAAAATATAAAAGTGGTATGATTTAGGGCACTGGTTCCCAACCTTTTTCAGTAACTGTACCAGCAACAACATTTTGGTCTGCCTGAAGAACCCCCTCATGTGCATTTTACCAGTAAGCCTATGGTCACGAGTCTTCTCAAGTACCTTCTGTAGATAGGCCAAGTAACCCCATGGGTCCTAGTACTCCTGTTTGGGAACCATTGATTTCGGGGATTCATCAAAACAGTGATGCAAATAAATGTTTAACATGGTGACAGAGGAACAATGTGGGACTTACATGCAAATCTACTCTCAATGTCTTACTAGATCTTGTAAATTAGTGTCGTTTAACAAATCTTAGTCACTGAAATTAGATTCAACTCACAGCCACTGCAGTTAGTTTCAACTCACATTTGTGGTGTGGCTCAGTTCATAGAGTAAACCATAAAAGGAATAGCTATGGTGTTAAAGGCTTTGGGGTTTTGATCTACTTCGTTTTCGAGGTTGGTTCTGTTTGGGTGTGGCTTTCCCAGATTGGATGAGCTGCACCTGTTGTCTTGTTAAACATGTTTAAGTTTCACCTGTGCTGGCACAGGGGATATTTTAGCGCTGCAGAGCCTATGTGCCAGTTGGCATGAGGCAAACCTAGTGGGTGTACATGGTGTGTGTGTGTTAAGACTCGAGTTTGCTTGGCCAGCATTCAGTAGGTACCCCCATGGATACCTTTCAGAATCCATTTTAAAACCCCACTTGGTGTCGGTTTATTTGTGAGTGATTAATTTGTTAGTTCCCTTTTCATGTTGAGCGATGATTTTTGATTGGTTATTGGGGAACTTAACAAAATGGGGGCTCAGCCAGGAAGGATCATTGTTTCCTATGAGTATGGTAGTCACTCACCTCTGAAGTGTTACTGTGCCCATATATTTGAGTTTTCAAAATGCACTTTTGTTTGAGGGTTTGTCACTGACAACCACTCAGATGGGTTATAAAATTGGTGAAATCAGTGGAAAGTTGCATAAAAACTCACACTGTAAATAAAAATAAATATGGACTTTTATTTGCAAGCATTTGTGGGGAACCCTACTTGGGAGGTACTGGATAAAATGTACAAAAGAGAATCTGCTCATCATTGCAAAGCATTATGTGATAGTGGCAACTGCCGATTCAAAAGCACTAGTCAAAGAGTTAATCACTACTGTTTTAGTGGAAGAGGAAATCCTCGTGGAGAGGGAGGATGATGAGAAGGGTCCTACGGATGGTGGAATAGACCCCGTAGAGGTGCAACTGTGAGAGGTAGAACTAAAGGCAAGATTGAAGCAACAGAGATTAGAGTTCGAGCACACCATTCAGTTAAAACAGATAGAACTGTTGGCCACCAAAGCAGCACCAGAAGTGGATGCCCTCACAATCAAGTCAGGCCATGATCCTCCACCCTCAACAGAGTTTGATCTTGGTTGGCTTGTACCACCTTTCAAGGAAAAGGAGGTGGATGTATATTCTACTATGAGTGGATTGCCACGTCGCTAGAATGGCTGCGCAATCTCTGAAAGTGTACGGTGCTTTATCTCTTGATCAGAGTTCAGATTATGACACTGTTAAAGCTGCTATCCTTCTGGCTTATGAGTTGGTCCCAGAGGCATACAGACAACAGTTCAGTAAATTACGAGAGACATTAAAAAGCCATGTTTAATTCTCAAGGGAACCAGCATGTCTTTTTGATCAGTGGTGTTGTTCTCAAGAGGTCAAGGTCCTTCAAGAGTTAAAGGCACTCCTACCACTCAAGTAGTTCAAGAATTGCCTTCACGAAAGGGTTGCTACCTACATTTATGAGCACAAGGATCTCACTCTTGAGAAAGATGCAGTCCTTGCAGATGAGTTTGTGTTGACACATAAAACTACCTTCACAAACAAAGCGCCCAGTAGTTATTCCTACACAAACAAAGCACCCAGTAGTTATTCCTACACAAACAAAGCACCCAGTAGTTATTCCTACACAAACAAAGCACCCAGTAGTTATTCCTACACAAAAAGCACCCAGTAGTTATTCCTACACAAACAAAGCGCCCAGTAGTTATTCCTACACAAAAAGCAATCTAGAGAAGTCACCTCCCTCTGTGAGGTTTATGTATTTTCTGCAGTGCCCAAAGACAAGGCAGAAAACTTGTGCTTTGTATCTGCCAGTTTGTCACTACTGCCGTGACAAAGGACACATTGTCTCTGTCCTAAGTTGAAACAGAAAAAAGAGAGAAAAACTGTTTCTTTTTGTGGGATCACTCCAGCCCGTCTCTGGCTGGGACTGGTTTATCGCCTAAACAAGGTTTTGGATTATACTGTATGTGTAACCAGTTGCTGAAGTGTCAGACAAAGACAAAACACCCTCCAAAATAAAAGGTTGGGCAGCCCGTCTTCTGCGAGACACTGGGGCAGTCCAACCTTTTATATTTGGAGGGTGTTTTGCCTTTGTCTGACACTTGAGCAACTTGTTACAGTGTGTTTGTTCAAGGCATGAAGATGGGTTGCATGGAAGTTCCTTTGTATAATGTGGAACTCGAGTCGGTTCTTGTTACTGGGTCCGTTATCGTTGGAGTGAGGCCTAGCCTACTGGTGAAGAGGGTCTCTTTCATTTTGGGCAACGATTTGGCTGGAGGGAAGGTTGTGCCAAATCCAAATCAAATCAAATTTTATTTGTCACATACACATGGTTAGCAGATGTTAATGTGAGTGTAGCGAAATGCTTGTGCTTCTAGTTCCGCCAATGCAGTAATAACGAACGAGTATTCTAACCTAACAATTCCAAAACTACTACCTTATACACACAAGTGTAAAGGGATAAAGAATATGTACATAAAGATATATGAATGAGTGATGGTACAGAACGGCATAGGCAAGATGCAGTAGATGGTATCGAGTACAGTATATGAGATGAGTAATGTGGGGTATGTAAAAAAAGTGGCATAGTTTAAAGTGGCTAGTATTACATGTATTACATAAAGATGCATTAGATGATATAGAGTACAGTATATAGAAATACATATGAGATGAGTAATGTAGGGTATGTAAACATTATATTAAGTGGCATTGTTTGGTTTGGTTTGGTTTGGTTGGGCTTGTCCCAATGGGATGAACTTTTGAGTTTTAGGCAGCTATTATATATATATATATATATATTTACAAATATGAAAAATATAATATAGCATTTTTTTGTGCCTGTTTTGTCTTGTACAATAGACTGGCAGCAAATACCGTGTTTATATTAGAGAAGGCGATTCATTAAAGTAGTGTCGCATTTAAGTTGATCTTGTTGTGAAATGGGAGTTTTTTTCTGTTGGTGGTGAGCAAACTTGTCCATTAAATACCTGGTATATATTTGTTGTCTTAAGGGGGAAGATGTTATAGGCTTTGGGATTTCGACTTCAAGTTTGTGGCTTGCCCTGATTGGAATCATCCTTGTTGGTCAGCTGGCACAGGTGATATTTAAAAGCTGCAAAGCCAGTGTTCCAGCTGGCACGAGAGATGTTGGAAGAGCTAGACTGCTGTTTAACACTCCTGCTTTAAGTTTAATGCGACATTTTATTTTTTTGCCATTCCGTTTGATTGATGTTTATTTTCACTCCCTAACCTAAGTTGGCGTGTGTTCTTTTCTTTTAGTTTATCAAGCAAATCTACGGGAGCATCCATTGTGGGTGTATATTTAAGACCCTAGTCGAGGTTGATTGGTCAGCATTCAGTGAATGCCTTTCAGAACCCATTTTAAACCCCCACCTGGTTTTGTTTTGTTTGTCAATGACTCATTTGTTAGTTACCTTTTTATGTTGAGCAACGATTTTTGGTTGGTTATTGGGAAGCGTGACAATGGCAATAGACAGATATAGGCCCTAACTTGTTTACAAACCTAAGTTATCGGTATAGCCTGCAAGTGCACATAAAGCTTAATTTCACTGGTAGAAGTTGCCGGAACATGGAAAGAGGAAATTAAACATTCAGCTAACCACTCCCTAGAAAACTGGGCCTTCATTTTGTGTGAAATATTTCATTTATTTATTAATCTCTCCCCTACAACATTAGATAACACCTTTGAGATGTGTTCAGATCTTGTTTAGTCATACATTTTAAGAAAACAAGGAACTCAACTATGCACTGTTGAGTGGCATAGAATTTGTTTGAGAACCAACCATGTTAAATGTTTGTACTAATTACTTGTAGATGGCTGGATGTGTCTGGGTCATTTGTGAAGCTTAAATGAGGTTAATGTTCATAGTAGTTAGCTCCTGCTCCTACAGGCCTCGGTCCAGTCACAGCTCTACTCTACAGCCCTCTACTCTGTGGGCCACATCAGTCCAGCCACTCCAGTCTGCTCTGTGCTGCCGGTGATGACAGGAAGTGGCAGGGTGACAAGTGGACTGACCAGCAAATGGGGCCTGCTGACACAAAGGGGAAAGAACGCAGCCCTAATCAGCCACACAGCTGGGAAATAAAGCATGCCATTGTGGCTCAGCTCAGGCGTGGGCCTCAGCCCTGCTCAGTTATCCCCCCCCCACCCCACACACACACCCACTCATGTCATCTCTGAGAGGACAGAACATGGAGCCATGTCAATATAGCTTTATTAATCACTCACAGCGTGGGATGGAAAATATGTTTAGGGTGCACAGCAGGCGGAAGCTTGTATACCACGAGGCAGGCAGCATACACACATTTGTTGCATTCCTTTTATGGGCATATTCCATTTGTTTCTAATTCATACTGGCTGTAAAACTGCTTTGAGTGTTGGGCCAAGATGTTGTGGTCTAAAGACTGAGGTATCCATGATGGCTAGCTCATCAGGTTTTGTATGCCTGCTGTTATATAAATCATTCTAGAAATAAGGCCACTTTTCCTAATTCCACTTTTGTAATTACAAAAATGGCAGAACTTGCAATTACAAAATGATCGCGTTATTTTCGTGTCACTAGAACAGTCTAAGAGCAACTTTTTATCATAATTAGGCATAGGCCTACAGTAAATGTCATATGAGGGCAAAACAGTGCGATAGAGAGCTACAAGTCTTTTTTGCATGCACGTGTGTGTGGATGTTAAGAAATCAAAAAGAGAAATTGTGCTGGTGCAATCACTGAGCACACGTTAACTCTGAGAGAAAGGCAGGCAAGCAGCAATGTGATGCATTACAGGATGTAGTGTCAGTGAGCTCCATGTTGGGCGGGCCACCCTCGCTTTGCGAGGCCCAGCTACCAGAGGATGTGGTTACTTCCTGTAGTGAAGCAGCTCGGTAGAGAGAGAGAGTGAGCTGGGGGACAACATGTTCACTTAGCATGCTAAAACCCCCAAAGTCATTCTGCTACATTTAGAGAGATATACTCATCACTATTGCCAGATGCAAAACTATTTAATTTGACACAGTATTAGTATAGTAACTGTTTTTATTTCTGTGTCAAATCTACTCCGATTAAATTCTGTTTAAAATTCTGTTAGTGTAGTGGACAAGTTTTATCGCATCATTGAGATAAACATATTTATTTCCCCTTTGGTTTCTGTGAAGTCAGTGTGCCTCTTTTTCCAATATAAGCTAATAATACCTCATTGTGGCAGGAATTGGTGCACTGTCTCCCTCAGCGGGTTTCCTGCAATTGTTTTTTCCAGGGTTTGAGGCTGATCAATCATTTTTAGTCTAAGCACCTCCCCTTGTGCAATCATCTGTACCAGGCACGGAAAATGGCCTCTCTCCCACATTGTACATCTTTGAAACATTGTAATTGTCTGCCCCACCCTCCCCTCTCTAGTGAGTAAGGGAGTTGAAATGAACATGCATACAGTGGGGCAAAAAAGTATTTAGTCAGCCACCAATTGTGCAAGTTCTCCCACTTAAAAAGATGATAATTTTCATCATAGGTACACTTCAACTATGACAGACAAAATGAGAAAAAAAAATCACATTGTAGGGTTTTTAATTTATTTATTTGTAAATTATGGTGGAAAATAAGTATTTGGTCAATAACAAATGTTTATCTTAATACTTTGTTATATACTCTTTGTTGGCAATGACAGAGGTCAAACGTTTTCTGTAAGTCTTCACAAGTTTTTCACACACTGTTGCTGGTATTTTGGCCCATTCCTCCATGCAGATCTCCTCTAGAGCAGTGATGTTTTGGTGCTGTTGCTGGGCAACACGGACTTTCAACTCCCTCCAAAGATTTTCTATGGGGTTGAGCTCTGGAGACTGGCTAGGCCACTCCAGGACCTTGAAATGCTTCTTACGAAGCCACTCCTTCGTTGCCCGGGCGGTGTGTTTGGGATCATTGTCATGCTGAAAGACCCAGCCACGTTTCATCTTCAATGCCCTTGCTGATGGAAGGAGGTTTTCACTCAAAATCTCACGATGCATGGCCCCATTCATTCTTTCCTTTACACGGATCAGTCGTCCTGGTCCCTTTGCAGAAAAACAGCCCCAAAGCATGATGTTTCCACCCCCATGCTTCACAGTAGGTATGGTGTTCTTTGGATGCAACTCAGCATTCTTTGTCTTCCAAACACGACGAGTTGAGTTTTTACCAAAAAGTTATATTTTGGTTTCATCTGACCATATGACATTCTCCCAATCTTCTTCTGGATCATCCAAATGCTCTCTAGCAAACTTCAGACGCCCTGGACATGTACTGGCTTAAGCAGGGGGACACGTCTGGCACTGCAGGATTTGAGTCCCCAGCGGCGTAGTGTGTTACTGATGGTAGGCTTTGGTCCCAGCTGTTACTTTGGTCCCAGCTCTCTGCAGGTCATTCATTAGGTTCCCCCGTGTGGTTCTGGGATTGCTGCTCACCGTTCTTGTGATCATTTTGACCCCATGGGGTGAGATCTTGCGTGGAGCCCCAGATCGAGGGAGATTATCTGTGGTCTTGTATGTCTTCCATTTCCTAATAAATGCTCCCACAGTTGATTTCTTCAAACCAAGCTGCTTACCTATTGCAGATTCAGTCTTCCCAGCCTGGTGCAGGTATACAATTTTGTTTCTGGTGTCCTTTGACAGCTCTTTGTCTTGGCCATAGTGGAGTTTGGAGTGTGACTGTTTGAGGTTGTGGACAGGTGTCTTTTATACTGATAACAAGTTCAAACAGGTGCCATTAATACAGGTAACGAGTGGAGGACAGAGGAGCCTCTTAAAGAAGAAGTTACAGGTCTGTGAGAGCCAGAAATATTGCTTGTTTGTAGGTGACCAAATACTTATTTTCCACCATAATTTGCAAATAAATTCATTAAAAATCCCACAATGTGATTTTCTATAATTTTTTTCTAATTTTGTCTGTCATAGTTGAAGTGTACCTATGATGAAAATTACAGGCCTCTCTCATCTTTTTAAGTGGGAGAACTTGCACAATTGGTGGCTGACTAAATACTTTTTTGCCCCACTGTATTACGTCTTAAAGGAGTATACCCAAAGACAATTTAATTGAGTAGTATGGACATGCAACAGCTCTCAAATAAAGACAAAAATGTTTCACACTGCTTTGAAAAAAGTAATGGTTGAGTGTTAGTCTCAGATATCCCAGACCTGGGAACAACGTAAGCTAGGCAATGGCACTGGAGCATTGGAACATTGCCGGAAGCAACCCAACTGTCTAGAAAAACTAGTTGAATGTCTGCCTAAATTGTTGTATTATGGCTTTTGCTTACCGCCTGATGAAAGCAGTATTTGGAACCTAACGCACTATGATGCCTTTGCTGCCTGCTCTTTGGTAATATGTTCAGTAGTTATCAGTTTACAAACCACTGACATTTTGGATTAAACATATCTGACAACCCTCATGAGCACCATTTTTTTCTGAAAGTATGTGTGTCCACCCTGCTATAACCATAAATCTTTCATGAGATGTAGACAATTATAAATTACACTGCCAAAATGTTTAATCAAATAAAGATTTTGCCAAGTTAGTGTGCTCATATGCCTGGCCCAAGTTGTCATGTAGGTGCACTCCTACCCTGCTGTGAAACTCTACTGCTTCCGGTCATAGAATGAGGGTTCATTCTAATGCTTATGAGGCCTATTCCCCTTTGACCAATCCCAAAACTAAATTTAGCATATACAGTGCCTTGCGAAAGTATTCAGCCCCCTTGAACTTTGCGACCTTTTGCCACATTTCAGGCTTCAAACATAAAGATATAAAACTGTATTTTTTTGTGAAGAATCAACAACAAGTGGGACACAATCATGAAGTGGAACGACATTTATTGGATATTTCAAACTTTTTTAACAAATCAAAAACTGAAAAATTGGACGTGCAAAATTATTCAGCCCCCTTAAGTTAATACTTTGTAGTGCCACCTTTTGCTGCGATTACAGCTGTAAGTCGCTTGGGGTATGTCTCTATCAGTTTTGCACATCGAGAGACTGACATTTTTTCCCATTCCTCCTTGAAAAACAGCTCGAGCTCAGTGAGGTTGGATGGAGAGCATTTGTGAACAGCAGTTTTCAGTTCTTTCCACAGATTCTCGATTAGATTCAGGTCTGGACTTTGACTTGGCCATTCTAACACCTGGATATGTTTATTTTTGAACCATTCCATTGTAGATTTTGCTTTATGTTTTGGATCATTGTCTTGTTGGAAGACAAATCTCCGCCCCAGTCTCAGGGCTTTTGCAGACTCCATCAGGTTTTCTTCCAGAATGGTCCTGTATTTGGCTCCATCCATCTTCCCATCAATTTTAACCATCTTCCTTGTCCCTGCTGAAGAAAAGCAGGCCCAAACCATGATGCTGCCACCACCATGTTTGACAGTGGGGATGGTGTGTTCAGGGTGATGTGCTGTGTTGCTTTTACGCCAAACATAACGCCAAACGTAGCCTCTTGGCTGCATCTCTGATCAGTCTTCTCCTTGTATGAGCTGAAAGTTTAGAGGGACGGCCAGGTCTTGGTAGATTTGCAGTGGTCTGATACGCCTTCCATTTCAATATTATCGCTTGCACAGTGCTCCTTGGGATGTTTAAAGCTTGGGAAATCTTTTTGTATCCAAATCCGGCTTTAAACTTCTTCACAACAGTATCTCGGACCTGCCTGGTGTGTTCCTTGTTCTTCATGATGCTCTCTGCGCTTTTAACGGACCTCTGAGACTATCACAGTGCAGGTGCATTTATACGGAGACTTGATTACACACAGGTGGATTGTATTTATCATCATTAGTCATTTAGGTCAACATTGGATCATTCAGAGATCCTCACTGAACTTCTGGAGAGAGTTTGCTGCACTGAAAGTAAAGGGGCTGAATAATTTTGCACGCCCAATTTTTCAGTTTTTGATTTGTTAAAAAAGTTTGAAATATCCAATAAATGTCGTTCCACTTCATGATTGTGTCCCACTTGTTGTTGATTCTTCACAAAAAAATACAGTTTTATATATTTATGTTTGAAGCCTGAAATGTGGCAAAAGGTCGCAAAGCTCAAGGGGGCCGAATACTTTCGCAAGGCACTGTAAATGTACATACATGTATATATTTATTAGCATAAATCATAAGTAAGTAACTCTAACAGTCTCTAATCAATGTAGTCTGCTCCAACATGCTATTGATTCTCAATCTCGAATTCTCAGAGGCATCTAGCTCGATAATCACATTTGTTGTAAATTAGGTACACCGACGACACATGTAACTTTTAAAAAATGGAATTCACTGGTTGTCAGTAACAGCGTACTAACTAATTTTGGTTTCTTCAACAGATTAGTGTGCGAGTTACCACGATGGATGCAGAGTTGGAGTTTGCCATCCAGCCCAACACAACGGGAAAGCAACTCTTCGACCAGGTAAGAACAATGCTTGCTCTGCTGAAACATGCTAACGGTTTTGCCTCCTCGGTGGCAAATGACATGTTCTTGTGGTGCTTTTCTTCTAATGCTAATCAGTCTAAATTGAAAGCTGGGGAATGGAAGCCCAGTTGTGGGACTGGAGTGAATGGTTTATTTTTCTAGGAACTCTCACTCTCTCGCTGTTCTTCTCATTGAGTCAAGCTGTTCGCTATGGCATAGGCCCGAGAGCAAAACATTTTTGGGTGGCTCCTGAAGATTTGTTATTATATATGTATTTATATCTACAGTACCAGTCAAAAGTTTGGACACCTACTCATCCCAGGTTTTTCTTTATGTTTACTATTTACTATCAAGGCAAAGGGTGGCAACTTTGAAGAATCTCAAATCTCAAATATATTTTGATTTGTTTCACACTTTTTTGGTTACTACATGATCCCATATGGGTTATTTCATGGTTTTGATGTATTCATTATTATTCTACAATGTAGAAAATAGTAAAAAATTAAGAAAAACCCTTAAATGAGTTGGTGTGTCTGAACTTTTGACTGGTACTTTACATGATTTAATGAAAAGCAGTGAACATACACATTTAATAACAGACTCATAAACACAATCAAGCAATAGTTAACATACACAGCATTGTTTCACATTTTGTAATAACCGACTCATAAACAGAATCATGCAATAGGCTACAGCTGGCTTCACAGCCTCCTGGGGAAACTCGACTTATTGTAGCCTCACGTGGAGGAAAGGGTAGTGGAGGAACGTGTTCGCTGTAAAATATTACACGTTGTAGCGGTGCTTTGGATTTGCCATTAAACTCCCTACCCACCCTAAGCTAACCCATTTCAACTCAAGGGCGGCTCAATCAAATCAGATGACTGTGTAGAACTGGATGATTTGCAGGCAGTGGTAGTGTGTTTAAACACTGTCTTCTATATGGGAAAAACCCCCACCAACTCCTCCCCAAGGCTATTTACACAGCAGATGTGTCTCCTCCATGAGTGGTCATCAGTCCCTAGCTGTCTCAAGCTGTTCTACGATGCCTGTCTGTGTGAGGAGAGGAGAGAGGAGAGGTTGGTGCTTGGCAAGCCGTTTTGGTCACACCAGTGTTAAAGTGGCTCTCTTAGACACAAACTTGCCATGGCTGTATGGCAGGTCAGCCCGGCCTAAGATTACGTCTCTATCGTTTTAGCAGAGTCACTCCATCACCAATTGTATTTTGGCTGCTGTCCCTATCTCACTTAATGCTCATAATCACACATATATTTTTTATTTGTTTCTATTACTTTTATTATTCTGAATTTTTAAACTTAATGTGGACTTTGCTGTCCAGACATATCTGTGTCAGGACAGCCACAGACCCCTCTAAGTGGCATTTGATGTAGTGGGCATTCTGGGCAGGGGAGTGGATGACTCACTCCACAACCATTAGATAAGATTACAGAGTTTCCCCTCTATTTTTACTCAGGCAATCAGAAAGAGAGCTGTATCGGGCAACAATGCTGAAGCACTAAGTTTAATATGTGACTTAATTCTTATTTCAATCTGGTTATGATTGTCGTAATACATAAAATGGGTGCCTTTCACAAGTTAGCATATTGGATCTAAAGCCTCTGTTTGTTTGTGTGTGTGAGAGAGAGATGATCTACTCATATAACAAAAAAAGAGTACCAATGTCTAGGGTAGAAGATGAAGAGTTAAGTTATGTTGAAAAAGTTTAAACTGCTCTTCTACACGTAGGTCCATGCAATTACTCTTAGGAAATGGCTGCCAACTGTATTATTTTGGGTGTTAGGTTTAGCTTAGCAATGGTTATTTGATACAGTGTTCGTTTGAAACTGAAAATGAAATATAAAATGTAAAAGATAAGTAGAATATCTATGCACTAAGCGAAGATGATTCTGTATTCATACTTCAGTGAAAGTGCTTTAATATAAGTCTAAAGAAAGACTAAACTAAAGACTATTAGATCGTCATATTCTTTTCAATTAATGACTCAACCATCATGCACCATTACCAACAGTAAATTAAAATCTGACATGAAACAAGAATGTTGCATAACACTGTTTTCACAGACAATTTAACACAATTAACCCCTGTTGAGAGCTAGCTTACATTAAAAAAAAATTGTGCTCTAAGGTTGTGAAGACAATCGGACTGCGGGAGGTGTGGTTCTTCGGACTGCAGTACCAGGATACAAAAGGTTTCTCAACCTGGCTCAAGCTTAATAAGAAGGTGAGTGCCTCCATTTGAACAAGGATATAGTGAACAAGGCTTCTATGCTACCTTACACTCTTAAAAGTAAATGTGCCCGGAAAAACTTTTTGGGTTGCCACACCGGCGGAACATTTCCAGTTGAAAAAGGTTCCTCAAGGAACCCCTGTGTAAAGGTCAAACCTTAACCTTTTTGATAATATATTGTAGCGGTGGCAGCCTATCAGATTGGAGGCGTGGCTTATTGTAGTCGTTGCTTTCAGATAGTTGTTTTTGGTCACCCGTTAGCGTAAATGTCATTCCTGTTCATCGTCTTAAGTTTGTACACTGCATATTAAAATGTTCCTTGAATATTTATGCATATTACATATTCTAATATAATATTA
The DNA here is from genome assembly GCF_034236695.1 of Oncorhynchus nerka. Classification (NCBI taxonomy): domain Eukaryota; kingdom Metazoa; phylum Chordata; class Actinopteri; order Salmoniformes; family Salmonidae; genus Oncorhynchus; species Oncorhynchus nerka. Next base: position 75,120,836 of record NC_088417.1, read on the forward strand.
ATGATATTAACATTGCTGATTACATACAGTAATACAGTGGAAACTATTCTATCTTTCGGATTTGCATAGGCTCTTAAGGAACTCATACATCTGTGTTAGCCTCATTGAAGCTATAAAACTGTCAGTGTTCAACCTTAATCTTTTCTGTTGTATTGTCATCACATTAACAGGAATGACATTTACTCTAACGGATAGCCCAAAAAATCTTAAAGCCACACCCCTACTAAGCCACGCCTCCACTCCAGGGTTTATCCAGGAACCTGTTGCTACATTGAATCCATAATGGTTCCTCCAAGAACCCCTCAACTAACCGAAGGTGCAAATATGAACCATTGACTAGCAATGGTTCTTTGAGGAACTCCAGGGGTTCCTTTAGGATCTCTGGAGTTCCTCTAGTCACCACTAATTCTAAGAGTGTAGGTATAAGAGAAACTGCTCCTGGTGCCTCTACTCAGCTGTATGACCCCTGACCCTAGGTGACTGCCCAGGATGTGAGGAAGGAAAGCCCACTACTGTTCAAGTTCCGCGGAAAGTTCTTCCCTGAGGATGTGTCAGAGGAGCTGATCCAGGAGGCCACCCAGAGGCTGTTCTTCTTGCAGGTGAAGGAGGGGATCCTCAACGATGACATTTACTGCCCCCCGGAGACTGCTGTGCTGCTGGCCTCCTACGCCGTGCAGGCCAAGTATGCTGACTACAACAAGGACATCCACTCAACAGGATACCTGTCCAGTGACAAACTGTTGCCTCAGAGGTAAGGCCTCCACCATCTCTAGAGTTTACATAACACCTTTTGATTGGACCTCCATACTCTCTTTACCTTAAACAGTCTATGATGGCCTACAGTTTTTGATGGTGTCATGTTTTAATGGTGTAATGTAATGTTATCTTTTTAGAGTCCTGGACCAGCACAAGCTCAACAAGGAGCAGTGGGAGGAGAGGATCCAGGTGTGGCATGAGGAACACAAGGGCATGCTCAGGTAGTGAAACACACACACAGACACACACATTACTTACCCCTCCTAGTGCTGTTGTTCCTGGCCTAAAAAAAAATCTGCAGCTGTTGGTTTCAATTGAAAGTTCTATATCTCTCTTTACAGTACAACATACCATGTGGAAAATTGCTTTAGCTTCTCTCATAGAGTGAATAGATTTGCACTCAGAGCTTGAGTATGTGAAAGCATATGCTGTGATTTTGAAGCATCTTGACAATCAGCTCTTATTGAGAATTATTTTGGCAGCTACTTTGCTGGTAGTATTTTAATAACTTAACGGCTTGTGTTTCTTCTGTGCTTAATGACTTGATTTGTTATACCCACACAGAGAGGACTCAATGATGGAGTACCTGAAGATTGCTCAGGACCTGGAGATGTACGGTGTCAACTACTTCAGCATCAAGAACAAGAAAGGATCAGAGCTATGGTTAGGAGTGGACGCCCTGGGACTCAACATTTACGAACAGAATGATAAGTGAGTGACTCATGTAGAAATGTACTCAACAGGGGTACTCACACATATGGGACTGAAAGCTGTTATACATATGCCGTACAAACTCTGGTCCAATGGTAGTTTTATGATTGTGATGAAGTGTAAATGAGAACGCAAATATCAATGTGTTGATATCACATTTTTGCCTCAACAGGATGACACCTAAAATTGGATTCCCATGGAGTGAAATCAGGAATATTTCCTTCAATGACAAGAAGTTTGTTATCAAACCCATTGACAAGAAAGCACCAGTATGTACCACCAATGCCCTCTCTGTACTCATGGTTAATGGAATACTGTGAGATTATGGCAGAGTCAGATGCGCCCAGAGTCAGATGAACTCGTGGATACTCATTTTATGTCTATGTGTGCAGTATGAAGGAAGTTAGAGGTAGTTTAGCGAGCCAATGCTAACTAGCGTTAGCGCAACAACGGGAAGTCTACAGATATGCTAGCATATGCAAAACTACCTTTAACTTCCTTTCCTTTCTACTGCATCTACTTGCATCTGCTAAACTGTATAAACTTTGATTTGATAAAGTTATAAAGTATTCACTAGGGAGAGAAATTATTATTGTTGCCATAATTATTTTTTTTTGAAAGATTACTGGTACTCACACATACTTTCTTTCCTAGGACTTTGTATTCTATGCTCCACGACTGCGTATCAACAAACGCATCCTGGCACTCTGCATGGGCAATCATGAGCTGTATATGCGTCGCCGCAAACCAGACACCATTGAGGTACAGCAGATGAAGGCCCAGGCCAGAGAGGAAAAGAACCACAAGAAGATGGAGAGGTCAGTATCACCACCACCGCACTGTAGTTACTGCTTACAAGACCATTTCAAGACTTCAGAGACCCGTGGTTACTCCAGCCTCTGTCTTTGTATCGTCCTTGTATCTGCCCAACAGTAATGCTCAAAAAGAAAGCTGAACATAAAGAGCATCAATTGATAATTTCTAACATTAAAATCACAGCAGTCTGTTGTGGGTGGAAAATAGTGGCCACTGGCCAGACATGATTACTTCTTCTTACTAAAGTCCCTCTAACTTCAGTAGCCATCAGAACATTGACAGATCTCTTTAGCTAATGTTTAGGTTGGCCTATTGTCTGATAAAGAAGGCTTGAAAATGTTAGGAAATTGTCCATGTTCCCTCCCTTCTATCTCCCTGTTTACTCTACGGCCTCTGTCCACCAGGGCACTGCTGGAGAACGAAAAGAAGAAGAGAGAACTTGCTGAAAAAGAAAAGGAAAAGATTGAAAAGGAGAAGGAGGATCTTATGGAGAAACTGAAACAGATTGAGGAACAGACGAAAAAAGCTCAGCAAGGTTGGAAACCCCCTATTAACTGTAGTATGAATAAATAAGAGAAAACCTATTATCTTTTCTCTTAAAGCTTAGAGTCTTATAAAAGAGTGATTGTTCATAGCTTATTATTGATTATTGTCTAAATACAACCAACACACTGTAAAGCACTGTAAGACCTAATGTAACCTTTATTTAAGGAAGTTAGTCTTGTTGAGAGAAATTCCATTTTACAAGAGAGACTTAATGAAAGCTACAGTACACGTAGTCCATTCTGTCTATTATCATCATTACTGTGTGTGTGCAGAGTTGGAGGAACAGACGCGGAAGGCTCTGGAATTGGAGCATGAGAGGAAGCGTGCTCAGGAGGAGGCGGAGCGTCTGGAGAAGGAGCGCAGGATGGCTGAGGAGGCCAAGACTGCCCTGCTCCAGCAGTCTGAGAACCAGATGAAAAACCAGGAACACTTGGCGAGTTACCCACATATTACACACATTCATCAACAGCACACGCAGTGTCAGCATGTAGCATTGTGCTACAGAGTGATGAGCTACTGAGTAATGTGATGATTGTTAATTACTGTAGTTAATTTTTTGGAATAAAACAAATAAATAATTGTTTGAAACATGTATTATCATGATAGCTAAGAAAGAAAGTGAAAATAACCTATTTTTCCCACAGGCCACGGAACTGGCTGAGCTAACCTCAAAGATCTCCCTACTGGAGGACGCCAAGCAGAGGAAGGAGGATGAGGCAACGCAGTGGCAACAGAAGGTGTAGTCTCAGCTACTGCTCTCCTCATTCTCTCTGACCTCCCCCACCTTCTCAAATGGTTTAGTCCCCATGTGTCATTAACTACATCCAATGTTGCAGTAATTCATCCATTAGAACAAAGTAACCATAGCTCTGATATGCTGTTCTGAAGTTATAGCAGTTGGACACTGTTTGTTTTAAGAGACCATACTTCAGGCACGGACACACTGGTAGCTTTTGTCAGCCGAGAGTACTTAGCATCTCTGAACAGAGTGCCAGTCGTAATTTGCAAAATGAGTGCAAAATGATGGCAGTTAGAGACGCCTACCGGCAGGGATGGTCCTTAAAACACACCTTGCCGAACGAACTGCAAACGAACAGCAGATGAACAGCAGAACGACAATCGGTGCAGTGTGTGCGCACAGCACCGAATGTGGATCTAGCGTTTGTCTCTGATTGTCCAGTGTGCTGTGTTTAAGGGAACACCCGCTGTAATCGTCTGACTGACCCAAAAAATCACACGATTCTACATCATAGATGAGAGACTCTGTTCAGAAGGTGCTAAATACAATCATCCAGTAAACGCTATTGGCACGTCTGAGCCCTCTGGTGGAGGGAATTGCTCCATTGGAGGGGCCCCTCCTCTTCTTTCCCCCTGTGTGCATGGTGACTCAAGCTGTGGGCCTGGCTGGAAGGGATGGTTTCTCTCTGTCTTTACACTAGGGAAATCCTGTTTGCCTGGGAGGATTTCTCTCACCCCATTGTTATATTTGACCTATTTTCACATTTGAAAGAATGCTAATCTAAATGGCAGGTCCCAAATGTTGTGTGATTGTGCTGTCTAGATCTACCTCCCCCTCCCCCATTTTAATCTGAAAGATTTATGAGCTGATTGGTGCACCATACTGTCACACAGGATATTAATGTATATGTTGGACTGTATAACTGTATAATCTTATAGAGGTCATTATAGAGGTATAGATACACTACATGACCAAAAGTATGTGGACATCTGCTCGTCGAACATCTCATTCCAAAATCATGGTTATTAATATGTAGTTGGTCCTCCATTTGCTGCTATAACAGCCTCCACTCTTCTGGGAAGGCTTTCCACTAGATGTTGGATCGTTGCTGCGGCGACTTGCTTCCATTCAGCCATAAGAGCATTAGTGAGGTCGGGCACTGATGTTGGGCGATTAGGCCTGGCTCGCAGTCGGCGTTCCAATTCATCCCAAAGGTGTTCGCTGGGGTTGAGGTCAGGGCTCTGTGCAAGCCAGTCAAGTTCTTCCACACCGATCTCGACAAACCATTTCTGTATGGACCTCGCTTTGTGCATGGGGGCATTGTAATGCTGAAACAGGAAAGGTCATTCCCCAAACTGTTGCCACAAAGTTGGAAGCACAGAATCGTCTAGAATGTAATTGTATGCTGTAGCGTTAAGATTTCCCTTCACTGGAACTAAGGGTCCTAGCCCAAACCATGAAAAACAGCCCCAGACCATTATCAAATCAAATCTAATTTATTTATTTATATTATAGCCCTTCGTACATCAGCTGATATCTCAAAGTGCTGTACAGAAACCCAGCCTAAAATCCCAAACAGCAAGCAATGCAGGTGTAGAAGCACGGTGCCTAGGTAAAACTCCCTAGAAAGGCCAAAACCTAGGAAGAAACCTAGAGAGGAACCAGGCTATGTGGGGTGGCCAGTCCTCTTCTGGCTGTGCCGGGTGGAGATTATAACAGAACATGGCCAAGATGTTCAAATGTTCATAAATGACCAGCATGGTCGAATAATAATAAGGCAGAACAGTTGAAACTGGAATTATTCGTCCTCCACAAACTTTACAGTTGTCACTATGTATTGGGGCAGGTAGCGTTCTCCTGGCATCCGCCAAACACAGATTTGTCTGTCTGACTGCCAGATGGTGAAGTGTGATTCATCACTCCAGAAAACTCGTTTCCACTGCTCCAGAGTCCAATGGCAGCAAGCATTAAACCACTCCAGCCAATGCTTTGGCATTGCGCATAGTGATCTTAGGCTTGTGTGCGGCTGCTCGGCCATGGAAACCTATTTCATTAAGCTCCCGAAGAACAGTTATTGTGCTGACGTTGCTTCCAGGGGCAGTTTGGAACTCAGTAGTGAGTGTTCTTATCGAGGACAGACGATTTTTACACTCTACATGCTTCAGCCCTCGGAGGTCCCGATCTGTGAGCTTGTGTGGCCTACCACTTAGCGGCTGAGCCGTTGTTGCTCCTAGACCTTTCCACTTCACAATAACAGCACTTACAGTTGACCGGGGCAGCACTAGCAGGGCAGAAATGTAACAAACTGACTTATTGGAAAGGTGGCATCCTATGACGGTGCCACGTTGAAAGTCACTGAACTACTCAGTAAGGCCATTCTGCTGCCAATGTTTGTCTGTGGAAATTACATGGCTGTGTGCTCAATTTTATACACCTGTCAGCAACAGGTGCACTGAAATAGCAGAATCCACTCATTTGAAGGAGTGTCCACATACTTCTTTATATATAGTGTATTCCTTCTGCTGGGGGAAACAGAACCAGACAGGTGAAACACTGGCCAACACTGTGCTATGGTGAAACAAAATCCTTTATGGATATTATACTGAACTCGGCTAAACCCGATAGCTGACACTGTAGTTCACCTGAAGTTCACCCGTTTTTTATGTATCACATAACCTATTGATATTCCTTCTCCTGAATCAGTTCATACCATGAGTCATTAACATGAGTGGCTGCCCCCCTTAGGCCTGCATGGTACAGGAGGACCTGGAGAAGACCAAAGAGGAGCTGAAGAGCAAAATCATGGCGTCCCACATACAGGAGCCTATGCAGGCCGAGAACGAGCATGACGAGAACGACGAGACCAGCGACCAGGCCAGCGCCGAGTTCACAGGCGGTATCTCCCACAAAGACCGCAGCGAGGAGGAGCGCATGACCGAAGCCGAGAAGAACGAGCGTGTACAGCAACACCTGCAGGTGAGTGACCGACTGTGGCTGCTGCCCACATCAAATCCCCCCCAGCACTGGAGACAGATGTTTATAGGGGTTGTATCACTGTTTATGAAAGTGTAGAGATCACAAGAATGGGGCTTAGAAATGTATCATGTTATGCCTGTGTTGTTGTGTGTGCCGTAGTGAGACATGGCCATAATGTTATCTTTCCTCTACCAGGCTTTGAGCTCAGAGTTGGCCATCGCTCGAGATGAGACCAAGAAAACCGCAAATGACATCATCCACGCAGATAACGTGAAAGCGGGACGGGACAAGTACAAGACCCTCCGGCAGATTCGGTCGGGCAACACCAAGCAGCGTATAGACGAGTTTGAGTGCATGTGATGCATCTTGTTTGCAACTGCTATAGGCCCCACAGCGGTGTCATACTTGGTCCATTCATTCTAGACTGCAGACACTGCCTTACACAAGCTACAGTGCCTTCTACCCAAACAAGACCAGTATACATATCAAAGAGAAACAAAAAAAAAGTACAGCACAATGTATTTGAATAATGGTGCACAAATTACATTACAAGCAATGAAATAAGTGCAACAGGTAATAAGGGAGATATTTAATAGAACAGTTTAAAGTGATCAATTTTATTATAGATGGAGGATGTTTTATTGATTATCCTTTAGTAGTTATTTTTAATTGATTCATTCCTCACACTGTTTTAAACTGAAAATGAACTAAATAACAACTCGATGCAGGACAGCTGCAATTTGAATTACATTATGGTTGGTCACTATTTGGGTGTCATTGTTTCAGAGCAGGTCTGTTTGTTTTGAGGTGGACCCGTTAAGCATTTTCAGCAAATGAAGAGAACATCAAACTGTATTTAAATTAGCATTTTTTAAATTCTAATTTTAAGCATTTAAATAGATGGTTGTCTTTCTAAGAGAAGGACATCTTTGTTTGGAAACCCCCAGCAGTATTGCTTTTACGTAAGATTTGATTAAGTCCATTTGAATGACTCTTTATAGACCAAGTGTATCTGCTATGATGTATAGCCATGCACACTAGTAGCTGCCATGATTAGGAGTTTCTTTTTGTATATCAATCTTTTGCTAAATCTTGTATTATATGGCATTTGAAGCAATATGATTCGAAGACCTGCCTTGAAAGATTTATTTTGTCATTTGGATTTTTTAATAAAACAAGTTATGTGTAAAAAGATGGATGTCTTACAGATTGTAAGTGTCCCTCTAGCCTTTTCTCAGTAAATTATATGAATGACTGGAAGCCACCAGCCAGAATTAAAACAAGGATGAATATTGTAACTCTTACAGTACTGGGCAGTGCCTTGTCATCTGCAGAATGTTTCAGCAGACCTTTGCTGCTTGAGTCTTCATTTCAACTGTCATTAAAAGTGGAAACGACACTGTTTTATGTGTTCTGTTTTCCTGTTTCCCTTATCTTTGTTTGAGCTCAGAAACTGACTGGCCATAGGTAAATTTGGGTAAATGCCCGATGGGCAGGTCCATCTTTAGCCAAGCGGGCATGTCTAAATTGGTGTTTTTGCGCAAATGTACCGTTATTTAGCTAATAATGTGTGCCTCGATTAAAAATAGGCAGGTTTGTTAAAAATGACTGGGACGATTTCTGGTCCAGTCCGTCTCCTGTCTGATCTCATATGAAATCCATTGGAATATAGGTGCAGTATCCTGCAAGGACCCTAGAGGTCCTTGGTTGACTAATACATATATTTCAAACGCTTCAGAAAGTGGTTTATTCTCAGCACAATACGAAAGTAGAGTTTCAGAAATATCTTCTCTTGTTTGCATATAGACTTCTTGAATATGTTAAACTCAGAAATCAAATCCGGTTTTAGTTAACAATTTGACGGATGACTTAACTTTGACGGTTCAGTTCAACGTAATGATTTTTAATCATTAACAAGCACTTCCGTTTCCCCGGAGTGGCCAGATATCTCATGCACATGAAGTATCAAACCAAAGAGTGCAGCGCAAAGAGATCCCTCTGGGCAAAAACGTACATATAATCAGTAACACTTGATATGAAGGGGGTATACATAACACATTTATGAAACCGGTCATACCACTTTTATGAGTGTTGAATCATTCATAACTTTCATAACACATTCATCATTCATAAGATGCTTTCAAAATAAAAGTGAACTCAAATGACATTGTATTAAACCTTTGTATAAAGAACATTTTCATTTTTAACCTTCACAGTACCCAACCTCCTGACACACTATTAACACAACAGATTGGGAGAAGCACATAGTAGCCCTTACAGCATAACCCTTGTAGCAGTGTATGTGTTAAATGCCTTGCTTAAGGCCACTATGGCGATAGGGAATGGCACAACCCTGGGTGTAGTATAATTTAAATACATGAAATACCTGGGCTTCATTGAGCTTGCCTGGTGCAAAGGAACCAAATGGATATTCCCAAAAGTGCAACCCCCACCCGCCCATCTGTCACAGCAAGCAGGCTCAAGAAAACACTCAAAGTATTTGAAGATTTCAAATGTCAATCAATCAATCAGTTTATTTGTCACGTGTGCCGAATACAACAGGTTTAGTAGACCTTACATTGAAATGCTTACTTACAGGCTCTAACCAATAGTGCAAAAAAGGTATTAGGTGAACAATAGGTATGTAAAGAAATAAAATTTACAGTAGCGAGGCTATTAAAGTAGCGAGGCTACATACAGAGACCGGTTAGTCAGGCTGATTGAGGTAGTATGTACATGTAGATATGGTTAAAGTGACTATGCATATATGATGAACAAAGAGTAGCAGCAGCGTAAAAAGAGGGGTTGGGGGGCACACAATGCAAATAGTCCGGGTTCCCATTTGGTTACCTGTTCAGGAGTGTTATGGCTTGGGGGTAAAAACTGTTGAGAAGCCTTTTTGTCCTAGACTTGGCACTCTGGTACCGCTTGCCATGCAGTAGTAGAGAGAACAGTCTATGACTGGGGTGGCTGGGGTCTTTGACAATATTTAGGGCGTTCCTTTGACACCACCTGGTGTAGCGGTCCTGGATGGCAGGCAGCTTAGCCCCAGTGATGTACTGGACCGTACGCATTACCCCCTGTTGTGCCTTGCGGTCAGAGGCCGAGCAATTGCCGTACCAGGCAGTGATGCAACCAATGCTCTCGATGTTGGCTGTTGAACCTTTGAGGATCTCAGGACCCATGCCAAATCTGTTTAGTTTCCTGAGGGGGAATAGGCTTTGTCGTGCCCTCTTCACGACTGTCTTGGTGTGTTTGGACCATTCTAGTTTGTTGTTGATGTGGACACCAAGGAACTTGAAGCTCTCAAACTGCTCCACTACAGCCCCGTCGATGAGAATGGGGGCGTGCTCTGTCCTCCTTTTCCTGTAGTCCACAATTATCTCCTTTGTCTTGGTTACATTGAGGGATAGGTTGTTATTCTGGCACCACCCACCCAGGTCTCTGACCTCCTCCCTATAGACTGTCTCGTCGTTGTCGGTGATCAGGCCTACCACTGTTGTGTCGTCTGCAAACTTAATGATGGTGTTGGAGTCAGGCCTGACCATGCAGTCGTGGGTGAACAGGGAGTACAGGAGGGGACTGTGCACGCACCCCTGGGGAGCTCCAGTGTTGAGGATCAGCGTGGCAGATGTGTTGCTACCTACCCTGACCACCTGGGGGCGGCCCGTCAGGAAGTCCAGGATCCAGTTGCAGAGGGAGGTGTTTAGTCCCAGGATCCTTAGCTTAGTGATGAGCTTTGAGGGCACTATGGTGTTGAACGCTGAGCTGTAGTCAATGAATAGCATTCTCACATAAGTGTTCCTTTTGTCCAGGTGGGAAAGGGCAGTGTGGAGTGCAATAAAGATTGCATCATCTGTGGATATGTTTGGGCGATATGCAAATTGGAGTGGGTCTAGGGTTTCTGGGATAATGGTGTTGATGTGAGCCATTACCAACCTTTCAAAGCACTTCATGGCTACGGACGTGAGTACTACAGGTCTGTAGTCATTTAGGCAGGTTGCCTTTGTGTTCTTGGGCACAGGGACTATGGTGGTCTGCTTGAAACATGTTGGTATTACAAACTCAATCAGGGACATGTTGAAAATGTCAGTGAAGACACCTGCCAGTTGGTCAGCACAATACCATTTGAACCCAGGTCTGGTTGGCAACTGACCAATTGTTTGCCATTGTAATGTGGTAGTCTGAAACCTTGGCCGAGACCTGAAGACTTACATTAGCTCCACAAACTAATGCCTAGTCCTTAGCTCAGCAGGCCTACACAGTCTTGTGGTGCGTAGAAGACCCGGGCTTGAATCCACCCAGTCAGTAAATTTTACTTTTATTTTGAAGACTGCTTATGAATCATGTTTAATAAATGTCTTATGAATGTTGTATGAATGATACTACAACAGGTGTCATCATGACTGGTCTTATAAAGATGTTATGAATACCTTATGGATACCCTGTTACCATCAAATCAACATCAAATGTTGGTTGATATTTATTTGAGCTGTCAACAAATGTAAATTCTACTTTAAAAGGTCCAATGCAGCCGTTTTTATCTTAATATCAAATCATTTCTGGGAAACTGTCACGGCCGTTGAAAGAAGAAGACCAAAGCGCAGTGTGGTGAGTGTACATATTCCTTTTATTATAAAAATGATGCCAACAAAACAACAAACGAGAAAACAACCGTGAATCTTAAGGGCTACAAAGTTAACTACCCACAAACACAGGTGGGAAAAAGGGCTGCCTAAGTATGGTTCCCAATCAGAGACAACGATAGACAGCTGTCCCTGATTGAGAACCATACCCGGCCAAAACAAAGGAATAGAAATGAAATAGAAATGGAACATAGAATGCCCAACCAAATCACACCCTGACCAAACCAAAAAATAGAGACATAAAAAGGCTCTCTAAGGTCAGGGCGTGACAGAAACAATGAAATATGTTACTGTGAAAAATAGCTTCTTAGCAAAGAGCAATTTCTCAAGCAAAAGTTTAGCTAGGACTGTCTGGGAGTGGTGTGAGGGGAGGGTACATTTTAGAAATATATATACAATTTTTTGAAATATATATAATACACAGAAAAATCACATTTTTGACTCCACTGGGCCTGCAGATAAACTAACCCTTGAGATCCTGTCATTAATATCTGGTTCAAAATGACTCAAACTGTGTACGTGTACTACTTCTTCCATCGATGCTAAACATCAATATGTTGGTGTAACCGATGTGAAATAGCTAGCTAGTTAGCGGTGGTGCGCGCTAATAGCGCTTCAATCGGTGATGTCACTCGCTATGAGACCTTGAAGTAGTTGTTCCCTTTGCTCCGCAAGGGCTGTGGCTTTTGTGGAGCGATGGGTAACGATGCTTTGAGGGTGGCTGTTGTCGATGTGTGCAGAGGGTCCCTGGTTCGAGCCCAGGTAGGGTCGAGGAGAGGGACAGAAGCAATACTGCTACATTGGGGGGAAATGAAATATGATGCATAGAGAACGTCATATTTCATGTATTTGTACCTAGTGGGATGAGAGTAGTTGATTACCCTGGGTTCCAGACAGCTGGTGTATGGAGTCGATGCAAATGATCAAAGGAGAATGAAGAATAGTCACGCTCAGAACATCTGCACCCAGAAAGATACAAACATTTAGGATGAAAATAATGAAGAACAGAGGGGAGTCACACTCTCCTGTAGTTCTATTTTTGTGTGCAGGAGTTCTAAAGAAAAACATAGCTGGAGATAATGATTCAAGCTGAAACACAATGCTGTGTGATCTGATGTCTGTCTTTGAAGGTTATTGTGTTCAGTATCCTGCCTCTCCGCATATTTCCACATGTCATTGGGCAGCCATTGCTTCACATTGACGCTTGCAGTTATTATTTGTACCTAAACTGTATTTTGGCCACCTGTGTCTAATTTACTACACATGCTGCCTCATGTTGTTAACCGTTAAAACATCTAGCTATAATGATTATCCTATTTATGAGATGGAGATGGGAAAAACATAAACCTACTTCTTATTCAAATGTCCATGCTAATTTATACAAAAACTGTCCCGCAATGTCAAAATATAAATACTTTACCCAGTTATAATGACCTAATTAAGTGCCAAGTCAATGTTTTGTCAGGATGTTGTTATCACTGAGCAGGTTTGTCATGGATACTCAGAACTTCAAAGACATTGGTCATGAAGGATTGTCATTGTAAATAAGAATTTGTTCTTAACTGACTTGCCTAGTTAAATAAAGGTTAAATAAAAGTTATAATAATGTTTTAAAAAGGACAGAGCTGCATGGCAACAAGGACACCAGTTGCCATGCAACGCAGTCCTAAAATAATTTTGACTAAATCCATTGACATGAAGTTACTACTCTCACATTGAGCACAACATTTTCCTTCAGTCACAAAACAGTTGGATTAGTGGAACTTTTTAGGTCATACCTGCATTTTCTAAAATATGTCAGAAGTTTGCTGTGAGCTCTTGTAAAGGTCATTGACCTCCATCAGTACTGAACTCCGAATAATTTACTTGATCTCGTACAATCCAAAAACAATAAGGTAATTTGTTTAGTTGGATTAGTTGTTTGAGATTCTAGTTGCCTTTTCTTGCCGTTGTGCCCTTAATCAAGGCACTTAACCCCTAAACTCCCCCAGGGGCATTGACTCCATGGCTGAACCTGTACTCCCATATTTGTGTGGGTGTGTGTACAATGTCTAGCTTTAACAAATGTTACATTGAGTACAACCTAATGTGCACTTAATGTACACATACACGTAATGTACACATACATTCCTAGAGGATGATATGTGGGTTGTTTTTTGTAAGCTACTCAGGAAAAATGGGACATTCACAGAACATTAGCCAACATTCCCATTAAGTTATAGTTAGGGATTCAGCCAACATTAAGATGATAACATCCCACAAACATTCAAATAATGTTTTTCATATCCAAATATTTTTTTCTAAGAAAAGTTGAAATTAAATATCCTTGGAATGTTCTCTTAACATTCATTAAAATGTTGTTCAAAACATCTGTAAAAGCTACCACAGAACATTCCCCTAAGGATCTCTTTCAATGTTCCAGTAATGTGGGAGCAATAGAAGTGGTTCTCAGGAAACATTAGTGTTACTGTGACTCCATGACATGATGATTTTAATAACGTTCCCTGAACGTACTTCAGCAATCAGTTCTTCCAGTTGAAGCTGTGTCAGTTTTCTCTGAATGTCTTTTCCTTGTTCTGTGAGTCTCTGTTCATCCTTTCTGTATTGTTTCCACTGCATGGAGCATAGGGTCACAGAATTCCTTGTGTGATGTTGAAGTCAGTCCCACCACATCCTCTGACCTGCTTCTTACTGGTCATCAGAATCGTCAACAGTGGGTCTCCCTCTGGATCCCGTTCTGTTTCCTGCCTCCATGGTTTCAGCTGTCCATGTAGATACGCAGCCGGATTCTCTGACTCCCCCAGTGGTTTTCCTTTTAGCGACTTTGGGACAATCCTTGTGGGGTACTCTGCTCTTAGGGCCTGCCAGAATCCAGGACGGTATGTATCAAAGTCCATTCCATCCCCCAGTGAATCCCATACTGCCGCAGTCAGGCCATCGGCACACAGTACATTCTTCATTTCTACCGGTCCCACTACTCTCTCCAACAGTGACTTTAGATCCCCCACAGCCAGTAGTTTCCCCATGGTTGTGCTTCAAAGGTTCTAATCCATTTTCCAGCTCCGTCGTCCAGGTCCTGTGATCCCCATGGGACATAGTGCCCTTGTGTCCCTTTTACCCTAATTGGACGTTGTGCACCATATCTTCCAGGTTCTTTTTATTTCACCTTTATTTAACCAGGTAGGCCAGTTGAGAACAAGTTCTCATTTACAACTGCAACCTGGCCAAGATAAAGCAAAGCAGAGCGACAAAACCAACAACACAGAGTTACACATAAACAAACGTACAGTCAATAACCCGATAGAAAAGAAAATTGAAAAATCTATGTACAGTGTGTGCAAATGTAGAAGAGTAGGGAGGTAAGGCAATAAATAGGCCATAGAGGTGAAATACTTACAATATAGCATTAATACTGGAGTGAAATGTGCAGATGATGATGTGCAAGTAGAGATACTGGGGTGCAAAAGACCAAGAGGGTAAGTAATAATATGGGGTTGAGGTAGTTGGGTGTGCTATTTACAGATTGGCTGTGTACAGGTACAGTGATTGGTAAGCTGCTCTGACAGCTGATGCTTAAAGTTAGAGAGGGAGATATAGGACTCCAGCTCCAGATATTTTTGAAATTCGTTCCAGTCATTGTCAGCATAGAACTGGAAGGAAAGGCGGCCAAAGGAAGTTTTGGCTTTGGGGATGACCAGTGCAATATAACTGCTGGAGCGCGTGCTACGGGTGGGTGTTACTATGGTGACCAGTGAGCTGAGATAAGGCAGGGCTTTACCTAGCCAAGACTTATAGATGACCTGGAACCAGTGGGTTTGGTGACGGATATGTAGTGAAGGCTATCCAATGAGAGCATACAGGTCGCAGTGGTGGGTGGTATATGGGGCTTTGGTGACAAAACAGATGGCACATGCTGAGTAGAGTGTTGGGGGCTATTTTCTAAATGACATCGCCGAAGTCAAGGATCGGTAGGATAGTCAGTTTTACGAGGGTATGTTTGGCAGCATGAGTGAAGGAGGCTTTGTTGTGAAATAGGAAGCCACTTCTAGATTACACTTTGGATTGGAGATGCTTAATGTGAGTCTGGAAGGAGAGTTTACAATCTAACCAGACACCTAGGTATTTGTAGTTGTCCACATATTCTAGGTCAGAACCGTCCAGAATAGTGATGCTAGTCGGGCAGGACGGTGCGGGCAGCGATCGGTTGAAGAGCATGCACTTAGTTTTACTAGCATTTAAAAGCAGTTGGAGGCCACGGAAGGAGTGTTGTATGGTGTTGAAGCTTGTTTAGAGGTTTGTTAGCACAGTGTCCAAAGAAGGGCCAGATGTATACAGAATGGTGTCAGGTGGATCAGAGAATCACCAGCAGCAAGAGCGACGTCATTGATATATACCGAGAAAAGATTCGGCCTGAGAATTGAACGCTGTGGCACCCCCATAGAGACTGCCAGAGGTCCGTACAACAGGCCCTCCGATTTGACACACTGAACTCTATCTGAGAAGTAGTTGGTGAACCAGATGAGGTAGTCATTTGAGAAGCCAAGGCTGAGTATGCCGATAAGAATGCGGCGATTGACAGAGTCGAAAACCTTGGCCAGGTCAATAAAGACGGCTGCACAGTACTGTCTTTTATCAATGGCGGTTATGATAACGTTTAGGACCTTGAGCGTGGCTGAGGTGCACCATGACCAGCTCGGAAACCGGATTGCATAGTGGAGAAGGTACGGTGGGATTCAAAATGGTCGGTGATCTGTTTGTCAACTTGGCTTTCGAAGATTTTAGAAAGGCAGGGCAGGATGGATATAGGTCTGTAACAGTTTGGGTCTAGAGTGTCTCCCTTTTGAAGAGGGGGATGACTGCTACAGCTTTCCAATCTTTGGGGATCTCAGACCAAAGAGAGGTTGAACAGGCTAGTAATAGGGGTTGCAACAATGTTGGCAGATCATTTTAGAAAGAGAGGGTCCAGATTATCTAGCCCAGCTGATTTGTAGGGATCCAGATTTTGCAGCTCTTTCAGAACATCAGCTGTCTGGATTTGGGTGAAAGAGAAGCGGGGGTGGGGGGGCTTTGGCAAGTTGCTGCAGGGGGTCCTGAGATGTTGACCGGGGTAGGGGTAGCAAGGTGGAAAGCATGGCCAGCTGTAGAAAAATGCTTTTTGAAATGATCGATTAACGTAGATTTATCGGTGGTGACAGTGTTCCCTATCCTCAGTGGGCAGCTGGGAGGAGGTGCTCTTATTGTCCATTAACTTTACAGTGACCCAACACTTTTTGAAATTAGTGCTGCAGGATGCAAATTTCTGTTTTAAAAAGCTAGCCTTAGCTTTCCTAACTGACAGATTATATTGGTTCTTGACTTCCCTGAAAGTTGCATATGTGGCTATTCGATGCTAATGCAGAACGCCACAGGATATTTTTGTGCTGGCAGTCAAGTCTGGGGTGAACCAAGGGTTATATACTGTATCTGTTCTTAGCTCTACATTTTTTAAATTGGGCATGCTTATTTAAGATGGAGAGGAAAGCACTTTTGAAGAGCAACCAGGCATCCTCTACTGATGGGATGAGGTCAATATCCTTCCAGGATACCCGGGCCAGGTTGATTAGAAAGGCCTGCTTGCTGAAGTGTTTTAGAGAGCATTTGATAGTGATGAGGGGTGGTTGTTTGACTGCGGACCCATTACGCACTCAGGCAATGAGGTAGTGATCGCTGAGATCCTGTTTGAAGACAGCAGAGGTGTATTTAGAGGGAAAGTTGGTCAGGATGATATCTATTAATGAATCTTCTTCGGGATCGGTGTCCCTTCCATGGGACGGTTGGGCTAACGTAGGCTTATGCGATTAGCATGATGTTGTAAGTAACAGGAACATTTCCCAGGACATAGACATATCTGATATTGGCAGAAAACTTACGTTCTTGTTAATCTAACTGCACTGTCCATTTTACAGTAGCTATTACACTGACATAATACCATGCTATTGTTTGAGGAGAGTGCACAATTTTGAACATGAAAAGTTACTAATTAACAAATTAGGCACATTTGGGCACTCTTGATACAACATTTTAAACAGAAATGAAATGGTTCATTGGATCAGTTTAAAGCTTTGCACATACACCTATACCATCTAGTGGCTAAAATCTAAATTGTACCTGGGCTGGAATAATACATTATGGCCTTTCTCTTGCATTTCAAAGATGATGGTACCAAAAAAAGCTTTGCACATACACCTATACCATCTAGTGGCTAAAATCTTAATTGTACCTGGGCTGGAATAATACACTATGGCCTTTTTCTTGCATTTCAAAGATGATGGTACTAGGTTACATAAACAATTTACATGTGTTTGCTTGTCGAAATGTTATGATTTACATACATGATCAAGGCTCAAGCAAAACAAGCACACACACATTTTCTTGATTTACTCCAGACAGGGCCTGACTGCTGAACTGACGTAGAAGCAACAGGTTGCAGTAAATTCAGTAATTCAGTAAAACAAATCTGAAGTTGTCTATGTAAATGCTCTGAAACGATCTGTCTGAGCCTAATCTGCTTCTGAAACTATATGTCTGAGCCTTTTAATCTGCTTCTGATTGACAGGTCCCATCTTGGTTGTCATGTGACAGTGCAGAAGTGGATGGATGGTATGACTGTCCAAGTGCCCCAATAGTTGAGGGACGCTGTGGGATCTAAAGGCAGCCAGTGATCCTTCATTTAACTTGCTGCCCCTCGCACCTATTGTACGAAGTCTAATAATAATCAAACATCCCCAGGAACATATCACTCAGGAACATATCACTACCCTTTGCCCTATCAATCAACTAGCTTGAAGTAGGTTCGGTTGTAGAATCAGTTGTAGCAATTACATGTTAACGGTACATAGCATTAAAAAGAAAATACTGCCAGCAGCGGGCCATTGCCTAAAGTAGCATGCCTTTAGAAGTCATTTCTGTAATTAGAAATAGTAAGTTAAGTGTTACAAATCATTGTTTGTAGCTCTGTAACAAGGCATCCAGCCTGCTGGCTTCATAATGTTTTCTTGTTTTGATATTAACCTGCCCTGGAACTGCAGATGGAAATGAGCTGCTAGCTAAATCTGATACAACACATATTTTCTCAAGTGTACTGCTTCTGATTGTCCTTGCTCAAATAAACTCAATAAATAAACTCAATAAAGAAATAAAAGGAAACATTATGCCTAGGACCCTAGAACTGAGAAGGCATGGGAAAACATACTCAGAGATTCAGAGATGTTTAGGGCTAACTTGATTTATTATCAGTGGTGCCATCAACATAAGCTCGTACAGGTGTGAAGAGGTGCAAATCCCCCCCCCCCCCCCCCACACACACGCACACACACACACACACACACACACACATACACGCACACACACACGTTGATATGAAGGTTAACGCTACATATGATTATTGTTCAAAGTTACAGTTCTAGGATAAAACATACATAAAAACAAACAATGATCATTTGGAGGAAGTGCTCTGTCTGAGTGGTTTGAGTGCCTGCATTCAATCTGCACCATCCAACTGGGCAAAAACTGGTTGAATCAATGTTGTTTCCACATAATTTCAACCTAAAAATGAAATGTGATGATGTTGAATCCATGTGTAAAAACTGATTGGATTTGCAAAAAGTCATCAATATAAGATATTTTCGTAATTTTTTCACCCTATTTTTTTTTACCTAAATCCAATGACATGGTGAAATGTTTTCTTGATTTCACGTTGAATTCACCTTAGATGACAACTTAAAGTTAACTTAAAGTTAATCAACTTAAAGTTAATCAAAATTAGACTTTGAACTGATGTCTATTCCCAGTGGGATCCTTCATTGACTTAATTTATAATTTCGCAAAAAATACACACAAAGAGGGGGGTGAAATAACCCAGGATGATCTACATTCTGACAGCCCATTACAAAACACCAAACAATGAGCATTAACAATCAGACAACTCCTCACCATGTGATCGCTTTGTGGCATTTTCTGTTGGTTCCAACATTTTATTTTGCCCCTGGAGGAGCTCTTTTTGTTCCGTTTTGCATCTAAGTGGCCATTCTTGCTGTCACTTGAGTTGAAGTATTCTCTCACAGTATTTCTGACAGTTGCTTGCAGTTTTATTCTAATAGAGTGGCTGATTGCACATGCGGTTTTGTGGCTGATTGTGCTTGCAGTCTTGTGGCTGATTGTGCTTGCAGTCTTGTGGCTGATTGTGCTTGCAGTCTTGTGGCTGATTGTGCTTGCAGTATTGTGGCGGATTGTGCTTGCAGTCTTTTGGCTGATTGTGCTTGCAGTCTTGTGGTTGATTGTGCTTGCAGTATTTTGGCTGATTGTGCTTGCAGTCTTGTGGCTGATTGTGCTTGCAGTATTGTGGCTGATTGTGCTTGCAGTCTTTTGGCTGATTGTGCTTGCAGTTTTGGCATGAGTTTTAGATGATGTGTGGGAGAGAGGAGTGCACCCACCACCCAACTGTTCAGGGACCACTTCACCAAGGTGAATATCTGTTTTGGCCTTTGATCCTTTCTTGTTATTTGCAAATTGTCTGGTTGACACAGACTGCAGGACCAGTGGAGTGTTTTGACCATAGGACACTGTCTGGGGTATGTGGAGCTGCACACTTTGGGCCAGCAGTTCCCCATTTTCCTGATGTTCTCTCCCTGTGTCAGATACCAGAGAGACTCCACACTGTTCCACAGATTGATCAGACTGTTTATTCACCAGCATTCTGTTAGAGGAGGTGTAAAATGCAATTTTCGTCCCCTTTACCTCTTCCTTCTTGACAGACAGTTTTTTTTATTTCTCAGCTGTATGTGTGCAATGGATGTTTCTTTGGTCTGTCCTTTTGACTCTGACAACTTGAACACTTTATCCTTCTGGCTCTGGTGCACCTGCTCCCCTCTCCAATCAGAGAGAATCCTTTCACTGTCTGGTTGAGAGACAGGGCTTTGAATATACTCACCTTTTAAACTACAGAGGCTTTGGGTGAGCATCTGGTGGTCTTCTCTATTCTGAATGCTAATAGAATGGCAATGCTTCTAGTCTCCCTTTCTCTCATCAGACCAATTATACCCATCCAAATCCTTGGGTGCCTGAGCAACTGCCACTGGGAATGTCATGCTCCAATCTTTTGTAAATGTCTTTGTGGTGTCTGGAGTGAGAGGGCGTAACCGTGCCGACATGCCGAACAGGAAGGGGAGGGAGTTGGGCTCGTTGGGAGAGGACACAGAGTCGGTGCAGAAGGAGAAGGCGCTGTCTTTGGAGCTCAGAGAGGAGGTAGATGGAGAGGTGCCTGTGGAGGACAGGCTGGAGAAACTGGACCTGTTGGACACGGCCAGCCTCTGGGCAAGGTGCCAGAACCTCGAGGCTACATGAGGGGACCTCCAGAAGGCATACCTAGACTTGCTGCCACCTACCCTGGGGCTGCTGTCCCACTTTAGTAGCCCCTTAGTGTGGGATTTGTGTGTGTGTGTTGGGAGTGGTCTGCACGGCCACACATCACTGCTGCATCGCAACTGGACTGGCGGGCGACAAGAGTGTAGAGCTGGCTGTGGGACCCCAACCGGGGGGAGCTTAGACACACAATGGGCTCTGAGGAGCAGCGGGCTGAGCAAAAACGTTGTGTCCCCATCAGGGAGCAGATAGACCTACTGGAGAGGGAAGACATTAAGTCTAGATTCCCACAGCTATAAGCACTGTCCTCAGTCACATGTTGCTTTTTCAAGGAGTCAACCTCATTCAGAAGCCCCAAAATCTCTTTCAAGACCAGTTTCTCCAATGGCAGGAAAAACGTTCCCTGTTAGGAGAGTGAAGTCCTTCTTGCTTCTCTCAGTCCCAATAATCAGACGAGTCGACCTGCTGGTAAGACTCCACTGAAAGAAAAAGCACAAAAATATCCAAATGAGAACACATGGTTACCATGGAAATGCTAAAATAGTGTAGAAACACTTATCTAATATAGATCTCACCCATGACATCCTCTGCAGTTCCTTGTTCCTTCTTTGGCTCAGTAAAAATGCACTTAACATCTACACCAAAAATGGCTGGGGTGTTTTCAATGAGATGTTGAACGAGAGCTGCAACCTGCACGCCCAATTTTTCAGTTTTTGATTTGTTAAAAAAGTTTGAAATATCCAATAAATGTCGTTCCCCTTCATGATTGTGTCCCACTTGTTGTTGATTCTTCACAAAAAAATACAGTTTTATATCTTTATGTTTGAAGCCTGAAATGTGGCAAAAGGTCGCAAAGTTCAAGGGGGCCGAATACTTTCGCAAGGCACTGTATATTATTCCAACTTACACAGAAACAACTTTGATGTGTTGATGTGTTTAGAACTCTTGAGGACTGTTTTTTAAATTTTTATCTTGGTGATGTTTCACATCAGCACAAATGTCAAATACTAGATCAATGTGCTGACGTTTAATTGGCATAACAATTGTGTAGGCCAAATTGTGTTGTAGACAACAATGTACCACGTAGACTGTTTTTGGTCCTCTGCAAATTAAACTTAATGCATTTCTTAGCCTTGACATCATGTTGCTCTTTAAAATGATCATTTTAGCAGTAAGCTGCAGAATAGATGGAAAATGAAGCCTATTCCAAAAGCAGTACCAAATACGAACTGACAAATTCAGCATATACAGTGGGGTCCGAAATTACCGACACCCTTGATAAAGATGAGCAAAAATGACTGTATAAAACAATACTGAGCAATTGTATGCTAAAAAAAGGGAAATTATATTAATACCAATACAATTGCTAAAAGAAAGATTTCGTT
Source organism: Oncorhynchus nerka (assembly GCF_034236695.1). Classification (NCBI taxonomy): domain Eukaryota; kingdom Metazoa; phylum Chordata; class Actinopteri; order Salmoniformes; family Salmonidae; genus Oncorhynchus; species Oncorhynchus nerka. Next base: position 75,142,810 of record NC_088417.1, read on the forward strand.
TAACAGGTAATAATTGTTTTTCTCAAAAAGGTAGGGGTCAAAATGATTGACATATGTAAATATCCTTATAAATAAAGTAGTCAAAAGTGTAGTATTTGGTCCCATATTCCTAGCACGCATTAAGTACATCAAGCTTGTGACTCTATAAACTTGTTGGATGGATTTGCAGTGTGTTTTGGTTGTGTTTAAGATTATTTTGTGCCCAATAGAAATTAATACTAAATAATGCATTGTGTAATTTTGGAGTCACTGTTATTGTAAATAAGAACATAATACATTTCTAAACACTTCTATATTAATTTGGATGCTACCATGACTACAGATAATCCTGAATTAATCATGAATAATGAAGAGTGAGAAAATTGCAGAGCGTTAAAGATCATACCACCAAGACATGATTACCCCCCTGTTATTGGTAATAGGATGCATTCTTGCATTTGTGTGTTTCATTGAAGCCTTAAATAAAATATTATATATTTGACTATATTTATCAAATAGAATAATAGTTAAATGCTCACTCTCATATTATTTTTCAGAGGTGGATCCTTATAGTCCATAGTGAAAGACATGGTCAGCACACAATAGTACTCTATGGATATTTTATTACACCATAATCATCTTAATTCATTTATTTCTCCGTGTACAAAATACAGAGAAAAAAGTAATTAATTAATTATTGAAGATGATTTATGGTACTTATAAAATATCTAGTGATGCACCGATACATAATTTTGGCCGATACCGATATCCAATATTTTCCTTACCCCAAAAAACAATATTGATACCGATAACTGATATTTAAAATTTTAGCGGCCTTTTAAGCATTCTAGTACAGTTAAATAGTTAACACACACATGGACGCAGCGCTCTAAGGAACTGCATCTCAGTGCAAGAGGTGTCACTACAGTCCCTGATACGAATCCAGGCTGTATCACATCTGGCCGTGATTGGGAGTCCCATAGGGCGTCGTACAATTGGCGTCGTCTGGGTTTGTAAGAATTTTTTCTTAACTGACTTGCCTAGTTAAATAAAGGTTACACACACACACACACACACACACGCACACGCGCACACGCACACACACACACACACACAGACCAAAAAGTTATTTTGTTGGCATTTACGTATGTCCCCATTACCAGTAAATCATAATCAAAACCTATTTCTTTCACTTACTTGCTGTGCTGTTTTGTTGTTCATTTGTTCAGTCATTTCATTCTCAACCAGGACTTCATCATACATGTCAAGCAGTGAAGTTTCAGCTTTGTCTGTCCGTGGCCTCTCTTGCTCGGTGCGCACTGTCACTTTTCGTTTCCATCTTGTCCAGCTGTGGTAGAATGGCCACTCCTCAGTAAAAGGCACATGACAGCCCACTTGGAGTTTGCCAAAAGGCACCTAAAGACTCTCAAACCATGAGATTCTCTGGTCTGATGAAACCAAGATTGAACTCTTTGGCCTGAATGCTAAGCGTCACGTCTGGAGGAAACCTGGCACCATCCCTATGGCATGGTGGTGGCAGAATCATGCTGTGGGGATGTTTTAGGGGCAGGGACTGGAAGACTAGTTAGGATCGAGGCAAAGATGAACGGAGCAAAGATAGAGAGATCCTTGATGAAAACATGCTCCAGAGCGCTCAGGACCTCAGACCGGGGTGAAGGTTCACCTTCCAACAGGACCCTGACCCTAAGCACACAGCCAAGAGAACACAGGAGTGACTTTGGGACATGTCTCTGAATGTCCTTGAGTGGTCCAGCCAGAGCCGGGGCTTGAACACAAACTAACATTTCTGGAGAGACCTGAAAATAGCTGTGAGCAACACTCCCCATCCAACTTGACAGAGCTTGAGAGGATCTGCAGAGAAAAATGGGAGAAACTCCACAAATACAGCTGTGCCAAGTTTATAGTGTCATACCCAAGAAGGCTCTATGCTGTAATCGCTGCCAAAGGTGCTTCAACAAAGTACTGAGTAAAGGGTCTATTGTGTGTAGATTGATGAAGGAGAAAAAAGGTTTGATGAGAGAGAAAAGAAGTTTGAGAACCACTCATTTAGACAACAGTTCTTAAAAAACTCTTAAGGATCTGCCCCCTTTTAATAAAAAATTAAAAAAATAGCCTAAAATGACATAGCCAAATCTAACTGCTTCTAGCACAGGCCCTGAAGCAAGGATATGTATATTCTTGGTACCATTTGAAAGGAAACACTTTGAAGTTTGTGGAAATGTGAAAGGAATGTAGGAGAATATAAAACAATAGATAGTGTAGAAGATAATACAAAGAAAAAACAAACATTATTTTGTATTTTCTTGTACCATCATCATTGAAATGCAAGAGAAAGGCCATAATGTATTTTTCCAGCCCAGGTGCAATTTAGATTTTGGCTACCAGATGGCAGCAGTGTATGTGCAAAGTTTTAGACCGATCCAATGAACCACTGTATTTCTGTTCAAAATGTGCCTAATTTAGGCCTCCCGGGTGGCGCAGTGGTCTAAGGCTGTGCCACCAGAGACTCTGGGTTCGAGCCCAGGCTCTGTCGCAGCCGGCTGCGACCGGGAGGTCCATGGGGCGATGCACAATTGGCCTAGCGTCGTCCGGGTTAGGGAGGCTTTGGCCGGTAGGGATATCCTTGTCTCATCTCGCACTAGCGACTCCTGTGGCGGGCCGGGCGCAGTGCACGCTAACCAGGTCGCCAGGTGCACGGTGTTTCCTCCTTGGTGCGGCTGGCTTCCGGGTTGGATGCGCGCTTAAGAAGCAGTGCGGCTTGGTTGGGTTGTGTTTCGGAGTACGCATGGCTTTCGACCTTCGTCTCTCCCAGGCCCTTATGGGAGTTGTAGCGATGAGACAAGATAGTAACTACCAACAATTGGATACCATGAAATTGGGGAGAAAAAGGGGGGTAAAATAAAAAATATCTATATATTTTTAAAGTGCCTAATTTGTTTATTAAAATAACTTTTCATGTTCAAAATTGTGCACTCACCTCAAACAATAGCATGGTATTATTTAATTGTAATATCTACTGTAAAGCTTTCTGCCAATATCAGATATGTCTATGTCCTGGGAAATGTTCTTGATACATTCAACCTCATGCTAGCCGCATTAGCCTACAACTGTCCCATGGGAGGGACACCGATCCCGGATAAGTATTAATTGAGACACAAGGCCTTACCAAATTTTTCTCTTCCCCCCATGGGAAAATGTGTAGAATTGTAGGAAGACACTGTTGCTGGCCGTATTCAACGTTTTTTTTTCAATCCCTTTGGCACATTCTTTAGATGTAAGTGGTATATTATTAAACCTCGAAGTACAAAATTCTAAACTGATAACCCTTGTAATGCTCCCTATTTTATGTTCAGGACCTTCACACATCTTTCACCCCTGCAAAATAAAAGTTTTCTATGAAATACCATGAGAATATTACATTTAAGCCATTCAGTAGACACTCTATTTCGCAGCAACTTACAATTACTGCATTCATCTTAAGATAGATAGGTGAGAAAACAACATATCACAATCATCTCATGTACATTTTCTCTCAACAAAGTATTTATCAGCCAAATCAGTGCGTGTGGATAAAAGAGATGCCGGGGGCGCCATGAGAGTTATATTTTGTTTAGTCACCAATAAGTCATGTAATGATAGGCTCACCATTTAGTCACTTTAACTATCATTTAATCCAATAGCAAAATATACAATAACTGTTATTTTGTCCTGAATAGAAAGAATAGTAGATGGTAAATATCATTTCCATACAGTATTTGACTATAATATATATATATATTTTTTAATTCAGCAGTATTGTTAACAAATTACAAGAAAATCACATCAAAAGTCAAGTGAATACTTAGATGATCTGTTTGGATTTTTGTGCTTTGAGTTGTGAAAATGTACCACATACTTGAAAATTACATACATGAAAATTGCAACAAAATTATTGAAAAAAACTGTGTATACAGTACCAGTCAAAAGCCTTGATGACAGCTTTGCATACTCTTGGCACTCTCTCAACCAGCTTCATGAGGTAGTCACATGGAATGGATTTCAATTAACCGATGTGCCTTGTTAAAAGTTAATTTGTGGAATTTCTTTCCTTCTTAATGCGTTTGAGCCAAGTAGCTGTGTTGTGACAAGGTAGGGGGGTTTACAGAAGATAGCCCTATTTGGTAAAAGACAGAGTCCATATTATGGCAAGAATAGCTCAAATAAGCAAAGAGAAAGGACAGTCCATCAATACTTTAAGACACGAAGGTCAGTCAATCCGGAAAATTTCAAGAACTTTCGCAAAAACCATCCAGCGCTCTCAATGGGACCGCCACAGGAAAGGAAGACCCAGAGTTACCTCTGCTGCAGAGGATAAGTTCATTAGAGTTACCAGGCTCAGAAATTGCAGCCCAAATAAATGCTTCACAGAGTTCACGTAACAGACACATCTCAACATCAACTGTTCAGAGGAGACTGCGTGAATCAGGCCTTCATGGTCGAATTGCTGAAAAGAAACCACTACTAAGGGACACCAATAAGAATAAGAGACTTGGTTAGGCCAAGAAACACGGGCAATGGACATTAGACCTGTGGAAATCTGTCCTTTGGTCTGACAAGTCCAAATGTATTTTTGGTTCCAACCACCGGGTCTTTGTGAGACGCAGAGTAGGTGAATGGATGATCTCCTCATGTGTGGTTCCCACCGTGAAGCATGGAGTAGGAGGTGTGATAGTGTGGGGGTGGTGCATTGCTGGTTACACTGTCAGAGATTTATTCAAGGCACACTTAACCAGCATGGCTACCACAGCATTATACAGCGATACATCATCCCATCTGGTATACGCTCATTTGTCTTTCAAAAGGACAATGACCCAACACACCTCTAGGCTGTGTAAGGGCTATTTGACCAAGAAGGAGAGTGATGGAGTGCTGCATCAGATGACCTGGCCTCCACAATCACCTGACTTCAACCCAAATTAGATGGTTTGGGATGAGTTGGACCGCTGAGTGAAGGAAAAGCAGCCAACAAGTGTTCAACATGTACGAGAACTTCTTCAAGACTGTTGGAAAAGCATTCCAGGTAAAGCTTGTTGAGAGAATGCCAAGAGTGTGCAAAGCAGTCTTCAAAGCAAAGGGTGGCTACTTTGAAGAATATTTGTTTCACACCTTTTTGGTAACTACATGATTCCATATGTGTTATTTCATAGTTTTGATGTCTTCACTATTATTAAGTAGAAAATAGTTCAAATAAAGAAAAACTCTTGAATGAGTTGGTGTGTCCAAACCTTTGACTGGTACTGTGCATTAACTAGGCACTACTTAGTTTTGGTTCAGTAGTTATCAGTTTTGATCAGTTTAATTAAGTGATATTTAATTATATTTTTAACAAATGACAAGAAAATCATATCAAAGGTAAATTGAGTTTTGCATTTTGTAAAGTAGAGACTTAGATTGAAACTGTGTCCAAATTGAAAGAGTCAGTTGGTGCAGTGAACAAGTGACTTTAATTTTGTTTGTTGTACTCAGTCAATTGAAAATGTGCTTGGGGGTTTGAAACATGAGCCATTTTGATGATCTGTTAAGATTTTTGAGCTTAGAGTTGTGAACATATACCATATACAGTGCCTTGCGAAAGTATTCGGCCCCCTTGAACTTTGCGACCTTTTGCCACATTTCAGGCTTCAAACATAAAGATATAAAACTGTATTTTTTTGTGAAGAATCAACAACAAGTGGGACACAATCATGAAGTGGAACGACATTTATTGGATTTTTCAAACTTTTTTAACAAATCAAAAACTGAAAAATTGGGCGTGCAAAATTATTCAGCCCCCTTAAGTTAATACTTTGTAGCGCCACCTTTTGCTCAGTTTTGCACATCGAGAGACTGACATTTTTTCCCATTCCTCCTTGCAAAACAGCTCGAGCTCAGTGAGGTTAGATGGAGAGCATTTGTGAACAGCAGTTTTCAGTTCTTTCCACAGATTCTCGATTGGATTCAGGTCTGGACTTTGACTTGGCCATTCTAACACCTGGATATGTTTATTTTTGAATCATTCCATTGTAGATTTTGCTTTATGTTTTGGATCATTGTCTTGTTGGAAGACAAATCTCCGTCCCAGTCTCAGGTCTTTTGCAGACTCCATCAGGTTTTCTTCCAGAATGGTCCTGTATTTGGCTCCATCCATCTTCCCATCAATTTTAACCATCTTCCTTGTCCCTGCTGAAGAAAAGCAGGCCCAAACCATGATGCTGCCACCACCATGTTTGACAGTGGGGATGGTGTGTTCAGGGTGATGAGCTGTGTTGCTTTTACGCCAAACATAACGTTTTGCCTTGTTGCCAAAAAGTTCAATTTTGGTTTCATCTGACCAGAGCACCTTCTTCCACATGTTTGGTGTGTCTCCCAGGTGGCTTGTGGCAAACTTTAAACAACACTTTTTATGGATATCTTTAAGAAATGGCTTTCTTCTTGCCACTCTTCCATAAAGGCCAGATTTGTGCAATATACGACTGATTGTTGTCCTATGGACAGAGTCTCCCACCTCAGCTGTAGATCTCTGCAGTTCATCCAGAGTGATCATGGGCCTCTTGGCTGCATCTCTGATCAGTCTTCTCCTTGTATGAGCTGAAAGTTTAGAGGGACGGCCAGGTCTTGGTAGATTTGCAGTGGTCTGATACTCCTTCCATTTCAATATTATCGCTTGCACAGTGCTCCTTGGGATGTTTAAAGCTTGGGAAATCTTTTTGTATCCAAATCCGGCTTTAAACTTATTCACAACAGTATCTCGGACCTGCCTGGTGTGTTCCTTGTTCTTCATGATGCTCTCTGCGCTTTTAACGGACCTCTGAGACTATCACAGTGCAGGTGCATTTATACGGAGACTTGATTACACACAGGTGGATTGTATTTATCATCATTAATCATTTAGGTCAACATTGGATCATTCAGAGATCCTCACTGAACTTCTGGAGAGAGTTTGCTGCACTGAAAGTAAAGGGGCTGAATAATTTTGCACGCCCAATTTTTCAGTTTTTGATTTGTTAAAAAAGTTTGAAATATCCAATAAATGTCGTTCCACTTCATGATTGTGTCCCACTTGTTGATTCTTCACAAAAAAATACAGTTTTATATATTTATGTTTGAAGCCTGAAATGAGCCTCTGTTCCTACATGTTAATTATAATTTAAAGAAGAAAGAGTCATTATGGTTGCACATAGAACCATCACCTTAGCAAAGAACCATTGATGAACCTTGTTTTTGGGGTACGCAGATACAGACAGGGACAATACAGCTACAAAGGCATACATGAGAAGACATGGATGTGAGCATTGATGGCTGGTGGAAAAAGTAAAATACATGAGTCTTGCCATAAATAGTTTCTTAGAGAACGTTTGCATTACAAGGCAGCTGCTGAAAACACCCTTAAAAGGCACAATGCAGATAAATCACCATACACGTTTTTTCAGATATACCTTTCACATCGGTGCATACAAAATGACCTGGCAGAAATATTTATTTGGCATTTGAGAAAACATTACTAATTTTAAAGAGCAGCAAAAAGCTTAGTTATAAAATTATTTGTATAATTTTTTCCCACAATGTTGTGTTAAGACAGAGAGACTGTGTGCTATACCTCCAACAAGCTATGGCACATTTAAAACACTAATTATCCAAATTACAGGAAGCAGATTCCGATAACGTCTATAGAACTAGATGTAATAGCGTGACAGGAAGTGATTTACTATCTCCATGTCAACCACATCCGTAAAGAGGGTGAGATAATTGATGTGTAAAAAGTAGAAAACATTCAACAAAATGCACTATTGAAAATGGTATTTTCTATTCCTGTTGTGTATATCAATGGAACTTGTTAAAAATCAATATATGCTAGCCTATCTCTCTCTCTCTCTCTCTCTCTCTCTCGCTCTCTCTCGCTCTCTCATTGAAAGTTAATAAAGGATTCACCTGCTCGGCCAAGTCCTCCCACATCAGCCTTTAGCCTGAGGATGAAGTTTGGGCCGGAAGCATCTTTGAGAAGGTGATCAAGGTAGAGGCTCCCATCTATGTTGTTGGTGACTGCTGAGACTTGGCAGTCTGTTTCCCTCAAGGAGTTTAGGATAATACTGAAGGGATGCTCATGACCTGACAGACATGACACATGTGGATCTGATCAAATTAGGTTTTTGTGTAGAATTGGAGAATGCATTCAGTCACTGCTTCTACCATTTCTGTTTAATCATGAATGATGATGTGGCCTATATGGTCAAGTGGTTAGTGCTGTTGCTCCTGGTACATGTGTGTACCACTGTCACAGTAGGTTTGAGTCCGGCCTGGTAATCTGTCATCAGCTTACTATCTATTCAAATAAACCAACAAAATTGAAAGGAATGGGAAGGAGTCAAAAGGCAAGGAGTTGAGAATTTAAAGGAGCAATTAAATGATGCTAGAAACATGTTGAATCACACGCCCCTTATATTTACATGGGCTTAAAGCAAATATTAGATAAACATGGTTGCAGTCTTACCAATCCTTTGCAATTTTCTTTTGAACTGAGATCACCTACAATTCTCAGGGTACTAAATTATATTATTTTCTACCCGTATTGACTTGAGACAATGAGGTACTGTATGTGCCCTTTAGACAGAATAGCATGCAGTTGTATGAGGCATTCATTCCATGAATCCTTTTTATCAGATTCTTAAATATGCCTTGGCTTTCTAGAGAGGCTCCTGTAGCCATGTCGCCAGATTACAGTTTCAAGTCATAAACCCTACATGTGAACACACCAAGGATGAGTACGGACCGAAAACCTGCCCAACTGAAATATTAGTCTGCTTTGGGTAATCCCTTGCCTACATAGAAACACTATGGTGTAAAACCAGAGCCAAGTCAAGTGTGCCTACATCCTGACTGTGTTTGGAGGTGTGTTTCAGGGCAAAGTGATAGTTCTGACACATTTCCTCACCAATAAGAGGGCATGGGGCTTCCTCTCTCCCTGAGACAACCCAGAGCCGGTAGTCAGTGGGTCTGCCCTGTGGGAATAGAAAAATACAATTATGTTTAGGAGGAAGAAAGGAAACTCAGCGATATCTACACCCCCAGGAATGGTCAGAGACAGGAAATGCAATTTGAGACCAGAAAACGTTGTCATTTATTCTTGTTCCTCTTGTGATACTCTTCTGGCCTACACTAAAGATCTATGAGTAAAGATGTAGGCTAGTGGTAACTCTTCTGGCTTACTCTAAAGATCTATGAGTAAAGATGTAGGCTAGTGGTAGCGGAGAATGATCTGAACTCTAAAGAGCAAACCTTAAAAAACGAATAACTTAATTAAACATGTTGCAACAGGTGTAACATTGCAGAGCTTGGAGAGATTGAGTCTAGGTCAGGGCTCTCCAACCCTGTTTCAGGAGATCTACTGTCCTGTAGGTTTTCGCTCCAACCCTAATCTAGCGCACCTGATTCTCCAGGAACAGGGTTGGAGAACCCTGGTCTAGGTCATGCATGATTATCTTCAACTTGAAAAAATATATTTAAAAAAAATATATATATTATTATATTATTATATATATATTTTATTATATAATGCTAGTATTTTTTTTGTTAATACATAATACAAACAGAATATCCATACAGCAAAAATATGGATTACATCTAATAATAGAGCTAAGACATAATGACTACATTAACTAGTGTCAACAACTCACAGTGAGTCTTAACTGTTGGGTGAAGATCCTGTGTACTTTGTCAACTTCGTCTTTATTGTCCACATTCACAGTTGTCTACATTAACACAAAACACAGATACTTCCTTCATATTCTTATAGAATTGGAAAATATTGTCTGAGGTTACTTGAATCAATGTCATGTTAACTAGGAAAAGTCATACATTCATTCAATGTATATCATTTAGAATTGAAAGATTTGAGGGAAATGGTCAATAAGCATAGGATAAGCAGCAGTAGTTGTAGATGAGTGAATTCCCTTACCATTGCACTAGTTCCAATATTTATGAGAACAACCTTCATGGTTAGATTGCTGGGATATTCCACTTTCTTGGATTTGGCGATGTGCCTGTGGCAAATAGGCATATATTAGTGCTATACATGTCTGACATCTTAATGTGCCTGCATCAGGTAGATACATAATCCTACACTCTTAGAAACAATTGTTCCAACAGGGTTCTTCTGATGTCCCATAGGATAACACTTTTTAGTTCCAGGTAGAACCCTTTTGTGTTCCATGTAGAACCTCTGTGATAGAACCCAAAATAGAACCCAAAAGGGTTTTTACCTAGAACCAAAAAGGGTTCTCCAAAGGGTTCCCCTATAGGGACAGCCGAATAACCCTTTTAGGTTCTAGATAACACTTTTTTTGTCCTAAGTGTCAACATTTAATTTCAGAAGTAATTTTTATATTGTACACCTGGGTTTTGTAAGTATTTCCTTACTGTTGTAAAGATGAAAGCCATTTCTCCTTTGCCTCAGATGAACTGATTGGGAAAACAAATGTCATCTTTTTTCCCCCCCAAGTTAATTTTAATCTATTTTTCTGGCAATTGAAAAATTGATTTTAATGATTGGAGTAGCCTACCTGAGAGTCACCACGTAATTGATGGTACGCCAGCCAATGACAAAGGAGTTCTTTGAGGTCAGTTCTCTCATCATCCTCTTCAATTCAAGAACCCAACCACATCTCACACAGCCTCACACTCTCCTTCAGTTTGAGGCTTGAGGAAGACCTGCAAGACAACAGGGTAGATAAACCACTATCAGCTATCTACCAGGACAAAATACAATAGTAATTGCAATCATCAATTACACATTATATGTATATATATATATATATTAAATTAGTGCCCCACTCTGTCATGTTATGTCTTGTCCCTGTGCTTTCTCTTCTCTTCGTTTCCCCCTGCTGGTCGTATTAGGTTACTATCTCTCTCTCTCTCTATCGTTCCGTTCCTGCTCCCAGCTGTTCCCCATTCTCCTAACGACCTCGTTTACTCTCTCACACCTGTCTCCTCTTTTGCCCTCTGATTAAGTCTCTATTTCTCTCTCTGTTTCTGCTTCTGTCCTTGTCGGATTCTTGTTTGCTTTGCCCTTGTTCCGTCCTGTCGTAATCTGCCTCTTCATCAGATGCTGCGTGTGAGCAGGTGTCTCTGTCCTCTACGGCCCGCGCCTACCCAGAGGGACCTGCAGTCTGTTGCCGCTAGCCCTGCAATTCTCCTCTACTACTAGAAGGAGGACTCTCCTGCAAAGATAGAGGATTTATGTTTTCCCTGTTTGGACATCTCCTGTAAAGATTGAGGATTTATGTTTTCCCTGTTTGGACATTAAAAAGACTCTGTTTCTGTTGAATCGCTGTTGGGTCCTCACTCACCTGCATAACAGAAGAATCCGACCAAGAATGGACCCAGCGACTTCGGATCCTCTCTACTCAGCCGTCGAGATCCAGGGAGCGATGCTAGGCAGACACGAGCAGGAATTGTCTGCTGCTCGACATGCCGTTGAGACCCTGGCCGCCCAAGTCTCCGCCCTTTCGAAACATTCACAATCTCCGCCTCGATCCACCGGCTACTTCCAGGGCTTCCGAGTCTCCGGAGCCCAGAATTAATAACCCACCGTGTTACTCTGGGGACCACACTGAATGCCGCTCGTTCCTCACCCAGTGTGATATTGTGTTCTCTCTCCAGCCCAACACGTACTCCAGGGGTACAGCTCGTATCGCCTACGTCATATCTCTCCTTACTGGACGGGCTCGTGAGTGGGGCACGGCAATCTGGGAGGCAAGGGCTGAGTGTACTAACCAGTATCAGAACTTTAAGGAGGAGATGATACGGGTTTTTGATCGTTCAGTTTTTGGGAAAGAAGCTTCCAGGGCCCTGTCTTCCCTACGTCAAGGTAATCGATCCATAACGGATTACTCTATAGAGTTTCGCACTCTTGCTGCCTCCAGTGACTGGAACGAGCCGGCGTTGCTCGCTCGTTTTCTGGAGGGTCTCCACGCGGAGGTAAAGGATGAGATTCTCTCCCGGGAGGTTCCTTCCAGCGTGGATTCTTTGATTGAACTCGCTATTCGCATAGAACGACGGGTAGATCTTCGTCACCGAGCTCATGGAAGAGAGCTCGCATTATCCGTTTCCCCCCTCTCCGCATCACTACCATCTTCCTCCACTGGCTCAGGTGCTGAGCCCATGCAGCTGGGGGGTATTCGCATCTCGACTAAGGAGAGGGAACGGAGAATCACCAACCGCCTCTGTCTCTATTGCGGTTCCGCTGGTCATTTTGTCATTTCATGTCCAGTAAAAGCCAGGGCTCATCAGTAAGCGGAGGGCTACTGGTGAGCGCTTCTACTCAGGTCTCTCCTTCAAGATCCTGTACTACCTTGTCAGTCCATCTACGCTGGACCGGTTCGGCAGCTTCCTGCAGTGCCTTGATAGACTCTGGGGCGGAGGGCTGTTTTATGGACGAAGCCTGGGCTCGGGAACATGACATTCCTCTCAGACAGTTAGGGAGCCCACGGCCATGTTCGCCTTGGATGGTAGTCCTCTCCCAGGATTCAGCGTGAAACGCTACCTTTAACCCTCACTGTCTCTGGTAATCATAGCGAAACCATTTCTTTTTTGATTTTTCGTTCACCTTTTACACCTGTTGTTTTGGGCCATCCCTGGCTAGTGTGTCATAATCCTTCTATTAATTGGTCTAGTAATTCTATCCTCTCCTGGAACGTCTCTTGTCATGTGAAATGTTTAATGTCTGCTATCCCTCCTGTTTCTTCTGCCCCCTCTTCACAGGAGGAGCCTGGTGATTTGACAGGGGTGCCGGAGGAATATCATGATCTGCGCACGGTCTTCAGTCGGTCCAGGGCCACCTCCCTTCCTCCTCACCGGTCGTATGATTGTAGTATAGATCTCCTTCCGGGTACCACTCCCCCCCGGGGTAGACTATACTCTCTGTCGGCTCCCGAACGTAAGGCTCTCGAAGATTATTTGTCTGTAGCTCTCGACGCCGGTACCGTAGTCCCTTCCTCCTCTCCCGCCGGAGCGGGGTTTGTTTTTGTTAAGAAAAAGGACGGGACCCTGCGCCCCTGCGTGGATTATCAAGGGCTGAATGACATAACGGTTAAGAATCGTTATCCGCTTCCCCTTATGTCTTCAGCCTTCGAGATCCTGCAGGGAGCCAGGTTTTTCACTAAGTTGGACCTTCGTAACGCTTACCATCTCCTGCGCATCAGGGAGGGGGACGAGTGGAAAACGGCGTTTAACACTCCGTTAGGGCACTTTGAATACCGGGTTCTGCCGTTCGGTCTCGCTAACGCTCCAGCTGTCTTTCAGGCATTAGTTAATGATGTACTGAGAGACATGCTGAACATCTTTGTTTTCGTTTACCTTGACGATATCCTGATTTTTTTTTTCACCGTCACTCCAGATTCATGTTCAGCACGTTCAACGTGTCCTCCAGCGCCTTTTAGAGAATTGTCTTTATGTGAAGGCTGAGAAGTGCGCTTTTCATGTCTCCTCCATCACATTTCTCGGTTCTGTTATTTCTGCTGAAGGCATTCAGATGGATTCCGCTAAGGTCCAAGCTGTCAGTGATTGGCCCGTCCCTAAGTCACGTGTCGAGCTGCAGCACTTTCTCGGTTTCGCGAATTTCTATCGTCGTTTCATTCGTAATTTCGGTCAGGTGGCAGCTCTTCTCACAGCCCTTACTTCTGTCAAGACGTGCTTTAAGTGGTCCGTTTCCGCCCAGGGAGCTTTTGATCTCCTCAAGAAGTGTTTTACATCCGCTCCTATCCTTGTTACACCTGACGTCTCTAGACAGTTCATTGTCGAGGTTGACGCGTCAGAGGTGGGCGTGGGAGCCATTCTGTCCCAGCGCTCCCATTCTGACGATAAGGTCCATCCTTGCGCGTATTTTTCTCGTCGCCGTCGGAACGTAACTATGATGTGGGAAACCGCGAACTGCTCGCCATCCGCTTAGCCCTAGGCGAATGGCGACAGTGGTTGGAGGGGGGCGACGTTCCTTTTGTCGTTTGGACTGACCATAAGAACCTTGAGTACATCCGTTCTGCCAAACGACTTAATGCGCGTCAGGCTCGTTGGGCGCTGTTTTTCGCTCGTTTCGAGTTCGTTATTTCTTATCGTCCGGGCTCAAAGAACACCAAGCCTGATGCTTTGTCCCGTCTCTTCAGTTCTTCAGTAGCCTCCACCGACCCCGAGGGGATTCTCCTGAGGGGCGTGTTGTCGGGTTGACTGTCTGGGGAATTGAGAGGCAGGTAAAGCAAGCACTCACTCACACTCCGTCGCGCTTGTCCTAGGAACCTTATTTTCGTTCCCGTTCCTACTCGTCTGGCCGTTCTTCAGTGGGCTCACTCTGCCAAGTTAGCCGGCCATCCCGGCGTTCGGGGTACGCTTGCTTCTATTCGCCAGCGTTTCTGGTGGCCCACTCAGGAGCGTGACATGCGTCGTTTCGTGGCTGCTTGTTCGGACTGCGCGCAGACCAAGTCCGGTAACTCTCCTCCTGCCGGCCGTCTCAGACCGCTTTCCATTCCCTCTCGACCGTGGTCTCACATCGCCTTAGACTTTATTACCGGTCTTCCTTCGTCAGCGGGGAAGACTGTTATTCTAACGGTTGTCGATAGGTTCTCTAAGGCGGCTCATTTTATTCCCCTCGCTAAGCTTCCTTCTGCTAAAGAGACGGCACAAATCATCATTGAGAATGTTTTCAGAATTCATGGCCTTCCGTCAGACGCCGTTTCGGACAGGGGTCCGCAATTCACGTCTCAATTTTGGAGGGAGTTTTGCCGTTTGATTGGGGCTTCCGTCAGTCTCTCTTCCGGTTTTCACCCCCAGTCTAACGGTCAAGCAGAACGGGCCAATCAGACGATTGGTCGCATCTTACGCAGTCTTTCCTTTCGAAACCCTGTGTCTTGGGCAGAACAGCTCCCCTGGGCAGAATACGCTCACAACTCGCTTCCTTCGTCTGCGACCGGGCTATCTCCTTTTCAGAGTAGCCTCGGGTACCAGCCTCCTCTGTTCTCGTCCCAGCTCGCCGAGTCCAGCGTCCCCTCCGCTCAGGCTTTTGTCCAACGTTGTGAGCGCACCTGGAAGAGGGTCAGGTCTGCACTTTGCCGTTATAGGGCGCAGACTGTGAGAGCCGCTAATAAGCGTAGGACTAAGAGTCCTAGGTATTGTCGCGGTCAGAGAGTATGGCTCTCCACTCGTAACCTTCCCCTTATGACAGCTTCTCGCAAGTTGACCCCGCGGTTCATTGGTCCGTTCCGTATTTCTCAGGTCGTTAATCCTGTCGCAGTGCGACTTCTTCTTCCGCGTCTTCGTCGCGTCCACCCGGTCTTCCATGTCTCCTGTGTCAAGCCTTTTCTTCGCGCCCCGTTCGTCTCCTCCCCCCGTCCTTGTCGAGGGCGCACCTATCTACAGGGTCCGGAAGATTATGGACATGCGTCCTCGGGGCCGTGGTCATCAGTACCTAGTGGATTGGGAGGGTTACGGTCCTGAGGAGAGGAGTTGGGTTCCATCTCGGGACGTGCTGGACCGTTCGCTGATCGATGATTTCCTCTGTTGCCGCCAGGTTTCCTCCTCGAGTGCGCCAGGAGGCGCTCGGTGAGTGGGGGGGTACTGTCATGTTATGTCTTGTCCCTGTGCTTTCTCTTCTCTTCGTTTCCCCCTGCTGGTCGTATTAGGTTACTATCTCTCTCTCTCTCTATCGTTCCGTTCCTGCTCCCAGCTGTTCCCCATTCTCCTAACGACCTCGTTTACTCTCTCACACCTGTCTCCTCTTTTGCCCTCTGATTAAGTCTCTATTTCTCTCTCTGTTTCTGCTTCTGTCCTTGTCGGATTCTTGTTTGCTTTGCCCTTGTTCCGTCCTGTCGTAATCTGCCTCTTCATCAGATGCTGCGTGTGAGCAGGTGTCTCTGTCCTCTACGGCCCGCGCCTACCCAGAGGGACCTGCAGTCTGTTGCCGCTAGCCCTGCAATTCTCCTCTACTACTAGAAGGAGGACTCTCCTGCAAAGATAGAGGATTTATGTTTTCCCTGTTTGGACATCTCCTGTAAAGATTGAGGATTTATGTTTTCCCTGTTTGGACATCTCCTGTAAAGATTGAGGATTTATGTTTTCCCTGTTTGGACATTAAAAGACTCTGTTTCTGTTGAATCGCTGTTGGGTCCTCACTCACCTGCATAACACACTCATCCTAAGATGATCCAAATCTGCACAATTGACATGAAGGACAAAATGCTCACTTCTAATATCCCATTGTTAGTTTGCATCTATTCCTATTCATCTTGTTCAGTAAGTGGACATTATTTTTAGACGCTGAGGACTAACTTTGATTTAGTGATGAGTGTGTCACTGAAAAGTGCCTCTCTTGAGTCTACAGTCCAGTGCTGAGCTGCATGTGCTCCTCCATCACAAACTCTGCACTCTGGGACGTTAGGCTTTGGATCAGCCGTGCTCTTGGTGATGGGACTGGGACGCCATCCCTAAAGACAAAAACCACTCTGTAAAGGCGATATCATGTCTCTGGCAATGATTCAGTTAATTGTACTTTTAATTTAATTGAATCCCCTTGGGTGACTTTGCCTTGAGTCTCCCATCAAACAGGCATTTACAATACATTTATCACATTGCACAAAAAACACACAGGGGTTACATTCTTTGTAGGGGTTACATATTTGAATAATTTTACCATTTAGATGTCTGATACTCATGGGAATGCATGGCTTCTGGGCACCGGTTGTATATAAGTGCCTGTTTAATTTAAGTTTCATTTTAATTAAATAATTCAATGTCCAACAAATATGACTGTGTCTGATCTGACAACTCAAATACTTGCCTAAGGGAAATGGAACAACAACGGAGCTCCCAGTAGCACACAAACATGTCAAATGACAATGATTAATTTAGTATCAATGTTGAAATCACTATGATTGTTGCTGCAAATACAAAAGGATGTACTACTACAGTAATGGTTATCTGCCTTGAAAACGTTCTTAGTTTGTACATGACTGTGAGACAAGAAAGGACACAGAGAGGGAATCCAGTCGTCTACAGAATGAAGTGTGGATTGATAGCCATCTTTTGTAAACCAAGCCAACCAAAAATTAGGTAGAGACTAAATTCTCTTCAGTTTTTATAGGAGCTAATCGGAGATGGCAATAGCCCCACATGCTGTGTTTCAAAGGGGCTGTTTGTGTTACCCCTCACTGTTTATCTGCCATTACCATGATAGAGAAGCTCTGAGACCAAATAAAGGCAGGAATTCTTTGCAGATGGCAGGGCTACAGACCTTGGGACTGTGGAGTGCCGTGTGCATTATGCGTCACTGAGACAGTGAGCTAGAGCAGGGCTTGGAGAAGACAGGAGAGTTGAACATGAAAACAAAATGTTAGTCACTGCACATCTCAAGGGCAGTACAAACGTCTTTGGAGAAACTAGATTGATGAAACTGACAGTACAGAAAACCACACAAGCCATAGGCCGTATGCATTCTTCTGCTGAATACTAACAAAACATACCTTATCAAGTATGACATGATGTTGTTCAATAACTCATCACAACATAAGTCTATCACTAGTCTGCTTCGAGTTTGCTTTCATGGCAAATGCAGCAGCAGGGTCTGTGCAAAGCTGACAGCAGTACAAGTATTGTATTACGGAACAATAACAATGGCTGGAAATGAGACTGTTATTATGTCAGATGAGACCATGATTATGCCTGAACAGTGAGTAAACACAAACAGTCACTGACATGAGACAAATGGATCTGGTAATACAAATAGCATGAGTAAAAAGGGGAAACAAGCCTGGAGACAAGTGTGACAACAGACAGACAGACAGACAGACAGACAGACAGACAGACAGACAGACAGACAGACAGACAGACAGACAGACAGGCAGGCAGGCAGACAGGCAGACAGGCAGACAGACAGACACTGTAAGTGGCAGTACTCTTCATATAGCTGACCTGCTGTGGCCCTTCAGTTTGCTGAAGGCCTTTGGTCATGGCCGATTTGCCAGTGTTTTCGCTGAAGTGTCCTCATTTTCTGTGAGAAAAAACGTACACTTTTCGATCAAGGATGAGATAAACAAATCATTCATTCCTGGAGCCAAAAGTGGCTTGGTAAAGGGATAGTTCACCCAAATTAACAACATTAGATGATTCCCTACCTTGAAAGTATTCTATGGAACATGAGAGAAGGTTTACATTTACAAAACAACAACAAAACATAAAATCAAAAATATATTTTACATTTGAGATTCTTCAAATAGCCACCCTTTGCCTTGATGACAGCTTTGCACACTCTTGGCATTCTCTCAACCAGCTTCATGAGGTAGTCACCTGCAATGCATTTCAATTAAGTACCTTCTTAAAAGGGAATTTCTTTCCTTCTTAATGTGTTTGAGCCAATCAGTTGTGTTGTGACAAGGTAGGAGAAGTATATAGAAGATAGCACTATTTGGTAAAAGACCAAGTCTATATTATGGCAAGAAAAGCTCATATTAGCAAAGAGAAATGGCAGTCCATCATTACTTTAAGACATGAAGGTCAGTCAATACAGAACATTTCAAGAACTTTGAAAGTTTCTTCAAGAGCAGTCTCAAAAACCATCAAGAAACTGGCTCTCATGAGGACCGCCACAGGAATGGAAGACCCAGAGTTACCTCTGGTGCAGAGAATAAGTTCATTAGAGTTACCAGCTTCAGAAATTGCAGCCCAAATAAATACTTCACAGAGTTCAAGTAACAGACACATCTCAACATCAACTGTTCAGAGTAGACTGGTCGAATTGCTGCAAAGAAACCACTACTAAAGGGTACCAATAAGAATAAGAGACTTGCTTTGGCCAAGAAACACGAACAATGGACATTAGACCTACGGAAATCTGTCCTTTGGTCTGGAGTCCAAATTGGAGATTTTTGGTTCTTTGTGAGACGCGGGGTGAACGGATGATCTCCGCATGTATATTTCCCACCGTAAAACATGGAGGCGGTGTTATGGTGTTGGGATGCTTTGCTGGTGACACTGTCTGTGATTTATTTATAGGCAAACTTAACTAGCATGGCAGCCAACAAGTGCTCAGCATATATGGGAACTCCTTCAAGACTGTTGAAAAAGCATTCCAGGTGAATCTGGATGAGAGAATGCCAAGAGTGTGCAAAGCTGTTATCAAGGCAAAGGGTGGCTACTTTGCAGAATATTTGTTCAACACTTTTTTAGTTACTACATGATTCCATATGTGTTATTTCATAGGTTTGATGTCTTCACTATTATTCTACAATGTAAAAAATAGTAAAAAATAAAGAAAAACCCTTGAATGAGTTTTAAAACTTTTGACCGGTAGTGTATATTGAAACTTATGTTAGTGCATCTCATACGGTACAATATAATGCAATTGTAGTACTGCATAAATAAATAACATGTTTTGTCCATAGCTGATGGAAAGCAACATGTGGGATAGGATGGTGAGGGCTTCCTTCACTCCACAGCTGCCTAGCAGAGGAAGGAAACAGATGCAACCATCTGTATTATTAGCCCATGGTGATAGAGCTATACAATCTGTGGGGTCCAATATCTTGATCCATTTGGATGGACACAAAAATATAAATATTGATTCACTTGCTATGTATTGTGTGCTGTGCAAGTGTTTTCTATGGTATTGCACATCTCTCTATATACAGTGGGGAGAACAAGTATTTGATACACTGCCGATTTGACAGGTTTTCCTACTTACAAAGCATGTAGAGGTCTGTAATTTTTATCATAGGTACACTTCAACTGTGAGAGACAGAAAATCCAGAAGATCACATTGTATGATTTTTATGTAATTAATTTGCATTTTATTGCATGACATAAGTATTTGATCACCTACCAACCAGTAAGAATTCCGGCTCTCACAGACCTGTTAGTTTTTCTTTAAGAAGCCATCCTGTTCTCCACTCATTACCTGTATTAACTGCACCTGTTTGAACTCGTTACCTGTATAAAAGACACCTGTCCACACCCTCAATCAAACAGACTCCAACCTCTCCACAATGGCCAAGACCAGAGAGCTGAGTACAAGGCTGGGATGGGCTAGAGGACAATAGGCAAGCAGCTTGGTGAGAAGGCAACAACTGTTGGCGCAATTATTAGAAAATGGAAGAAGTTCAAGATGACGGTCAATCACCCTCGGTCTAGGGCTCCATGCAAGATCTCACCTCGTGGGGCATCAATGATCATGAGGAAGGTGAGGGATCAGCCCAGAACTACACGGCAGGACCTGGTCAATGACCTGAAGAGAGCTGGGACCACAGTCTCAAAGAAAACCATTAGTAACACACTATGCCGTCATGGATTAAAATTCTGCAGCACACGCAAGGTCCCCCTGCTCAAGCCAGCGCATGTCCAGGCCCGTCTGAAGTTTGTCAATGACCATCTGGATGATCCAGAGGAGGAATGGGAGAAGGTCATGTGGTCTGATGAGACAAAAATAGAGCTTTTTGGTCTAAACTCCACTCGCTGTGTTTGGAGGAAGAAGAAGGATGAGTAGAACCCCAAGAACACCATCCCAACCTTGAAGCATGGAGGTGGAAACATCATTCTTTGGGGATGCTTTTCTGCAAAGGGGACAGGACGACTGCACCGTATTGAGGGGAGGATGGATGGGGCCATGTATCGCAAGGTCTTGGCCAACAACCTCCTTCTCACAGTAAGAGCATTGAGGATGGGTCGTGGCTGGGTCTTCCAGCAGGGCACACAGCCAGGGCAACTAAGGAGTGGTTCCGTAAGAAGCATCTCAAGGTCCTGGAGTGACACACACACACACACACACACACACACACACACACACACACACACACACACACACACACACACACACACACACACACACACACACACACACACACACACACACACAGTGAATTGAAATAGCACAGTACCTACTGTAGAACATTAATGACAATGAAGTATGATTAGTACTTACCTTCACCTTCTCTTGAATACTTGACTCATTGCGGTTTACTTTGGGGTAGGAGCCAGTGCTTTGTTGAGGGGTCATCTTTTTAAGCCCGGTAAGGTCACAGACGAAGTCACCTACTGTAATGTCCTAGTGCACTTTGATGCTGACGTTCACTAGAGAGGAACATTTAAAATGTTTGTAAAAGTCTTGCAGAGAGGTAGCAAGCAATCAACGTCACACTTTGCTTGACAAAATAATTGGGTTTTGCTGATAGCCCTCTACAGTTGCACGCTTTTCCTGCTTTTTCCCAAACCCCACTGCTTTCTGGGCTGGGCCTCCCTCTTTCCTCCTCACTAACTAAATAAAGATATCCCAGCCTAGTCTCCTCACACTGTAGGTTGGGGCAGACAGTCGGTCAAGAGGACCTTCTCAGGTTACAATTCATTACCCAGCCTTCACCCAGGGGGCACTAAGGAGGACGTTGTGGGGACTTGAGGCTGCACAGTGCTCTCAACCGCTCAGGCCTGTGGTAGGACTGAGGTTGGTGAGAATAAAAGTGCCTACAGAGCCGGTTTAAGAAATCATAGGCTCAGGGGGCTTAAAAAAATGTATTATTGCACAGATTGTACAATATTAGGAAGAAATATACAGTAGCCTATATATATATCATAGGCTACAGTAGGCTACTAAATAACATGTCCAGTGGCACACTGACTCACCTAATGATGAAGATGAAGCCATAAGGCTACTCATGGTGATGGCTGATGCGCCCATCGTGTCAAGAGCTTATATCAAGATGAGCTACTTTGAAAAACAATGCTGCTATTAGCAAAAAATTGGGAGTTGTTGAGATATTTTTTTCTTCTATTGGTTCTACAGACAGATTAGTCTTCTCTTTTCAGCAGTCGGCATTTGCTTTCCAAACTGCAGGCTTACGTTTTTCCAACAATTGTGTTTTGAAATCTGCAAAAGGCAAACTGACAGCTATAACCAACCACAGAAATATAATCCATAGATGGCAGATTCCAATCAAGTGAGGACTGGCATTCATTGCTAGTGTCCCCATGAGTTTAACAGACAAATTGCCAGGTTAAGAGGTTACGAAACCCTTCTATGGAATACATGTCTATCGTCACAACATGCAACAAGCTGTATAATTTGCGGGCATGCTACCCAAACTGCGGCCTTCACGACTGTAGGCATACTGGTAACTGCCAAAATAAAGGAAACACTTGAGTCAACAAGGGATACAAAGTTAGCGTTATGGTGTGGGGTGCATTTTCTTGGCATGGTTTAGGTCCACTTGTAGAATCTATGCCAAGGTACACTGAAGCTGTTCTGGCAGTTTGTGGTGGCCCAACCCTTTTAAGACACTTTATGTTGGTGTTTCCTTCATTTAGGCAGATACAGTGCATTCGGAAAGTATTCAGACCCCTTGACTTTTTCCACATTTTGTTACGATACAGCCTTATAATTATTTTTTTTAAATACATTTGTTTCCTCATCAATATACACACAATACCCCACAATGACAAAGTGAAAACAGGTTTTTAGATTTTGTTTCGCAGATGTATTAAAAATAAAAACAGAACTACCTTATTTACATATGTATTCAAACCCTTTGCTTTGAGACTTGAAGTTGAGCTCAGGTGCATCCTGTTTCCATTGACCATCCTTGAGATGTTTCTACAACTTGATTGGAGTCCACCTGTTGTAAATACAATTGATTGGACATGAACCGTCCCACAGTTGACAGTGTATGTCAGAGCAAAAACTAAGCCATGAGGTCGAATAAATTGTCCATAGAGCTCTGAGACAGAATTTATCGAGGCACAGCAAGGGAACTGAAAAATGCCTGCAGCATTGAAGGTCCCCAAGAACACAGTGGCCTCCATCATTCTTAAATGGAAGAAGTTTGGAACCACCAAGACTCTTCCAAGACTCTTCCGCCCGGTGAAACTGAGCAATCAGGGGAAAAGGGCCTTGGTCAGGGAAGTGACCAAGAAGCCGATGGTCACTCTGACAGAGCTCCAGAGTTCCTCTGTAGAGATGGGAGAACCTTCCAGAAGGACAAAGATTTCTGCAGCGCTCCACCAATCAGGTCTTTATGGTAGGCCCAGTTGGAAGCCACACGACAGTCCACGTGGCCCAGCCAGAGCCTGGACTTGAACCCGATCGAACATCTCTGCAGAGACCTGAAAATAGCTGTGTAGCTACGCTCCCCATTCAACCTGACAGAGCTTGAGAGGAGCTGCAGAGAAGAATGGGAGAACCTTCCCAAATAAAGGTGTGCCAAGCTTGTAGCATCATACTCAAGAAGAATCGAGGCTGTAATAACTGTCAAAGGTGCTTCAACAAGGGTCTGAATACTTATATAAAAGTCATTTTTCAGTTTTTTATAAATTTGCTTTGTTATTATGTGTCACACCCTGACCATAGAGAGCCCTCGGTTCTCTATGATGTTTAGGTCAGAGCGTGACTGGGGGGGTTATCTAGTTTTTTCCCCTAGGTTGGTGGTTTGTGTGGTTCCCAATTAGAGGCAGCTGGTAATCGTTGCCTCTAATTGGGGATCATATTTAGGTAGGTTTTTCCCTACCTGCATTTGTGGGATATTGTTTGTGTTAGTGCACAACGTCAGTTTGTGTTTGAGCACGACGACTTCACGTTCTTTGTAAGTTTTGTTGTTTTGTTTCTAGTTTCATTTTGTATTAATAAGATGTGGAACTCAATTCACGATTCCAAGATCGTGACATTATGGGGTATTGTGTGTAGATTGATGAGGGGGAAAAACAATTTAATTCATATTGGAATAAGGCTGTAATGTAGCAAAATGTGGAAAAAGTCAAGGGTTCTGAATACTCTCCGAATGCGCTGTACCTATATGTACTTGTGATAAAACTTAATCCACAGTTATTTGTTTGATAAACTATTGATCCTACATGGCTAAATTATGCTCTCTGGTGTATTTTGAACATTGAAAGCGGGTTCCTGTGATTGGATAAAAATGTATGTAATTATTATATTTTTTGCCTCTTAGGGCCCCTACATCCTTGAGCCCAGCCCCTGACTCACACAATTGACCAATAACGTTGATTTATTACACAGTTTATTTTTATTAATCAGTCATCCAATCAAGGCAGGGCCCCCCAGTTACCACGTGGGCTCCCTACCTCCTCTCCTCCCCAGCAGAGTGGCAGTAGGCAGCAGCAGGCTATCTACACTCATTGAGAACAGGCACCTGAGCCCCCCTGTGGTTGGTGGTTGCAGTAAAAAATATATATAGTACATATATAGTACATGTTTCCTTTATTATGTTTTTTTTTGTATAAAAAAAACAATCTGCCCGGTAAATCCGTGCATTAATCTGGCCCTGAAGGCCTCATGCAATTGTGTTACCGTAGCTAGGTTTCCATCCAATTGGTGAAAGATTTTCATCCAAATATTCTGAAATCTGCATAAAGTAAATATCTGCATTTTCCCACCAGTGGTGTTTCCACCAAACTGACTTGTTGATAAAATATCACTGCATGATGATGTAGTGCATACAAAATGTGCTTTTTCACTTAAATTTTCAGTTATGTAATGAGATTATTATGGATAAGAGCGAGAATATTTGTATTCGTCAAACGACAGTTACGCATCAATCATCATGTCACCAGAAGAAGACACTCAATATTTATTGGAAAGTAGCATCAAGATCACTGTGCGCATATACCATCCTGTGAAGTTCAATAAATTTAAAACTGATTTAATCTGTAGCCTAATAAACTGCATGGTTTCCCGAGTCGCAGTGGGAGGACCACACACCATATCATTGCATGACTCCAAGTTTACTGCAATATTATGGTTTAGCTGATGAGTATTTTTCTCAGCTCTGTCATGATGTTGGCCTCTTTGGGTACAGCGAGCCCCATCCCCCTCTCCCTGCCTCCCCTTTTGCCTCCTTCAACTAGGTTGCTGTGGTCAGAGAAGTCGTAAAATCCTGAGAAGACCCTGCCACATGGCCACACAGTATAGAGAGAGTAGATTTTCATGGAAAACAAAGGAAATCCTTCCACCTCACAGAACTTGAGGTACGAACAAATTTGATGTTCCGGAGAAAGTATAAAAGATCGGTGAAGAATCCAGCTACAAACTGGTCCGTTTGTTACAACTTGGGGAAGCTCATGGGAGACGGTGTGGCCACATTACCGTAACGCTGTTTATATAATAGCCTCATATGAGGTTTACATCTAATTGTTGTATAAGATGAATGAGTGAGTATGATACTGTTTACACAATTTTACAATGTGATTTTGGACTGTTTAATGAAGGAAAACTCAAAAAGCAAACTGGATTTGAACTAAGTCAGAGGACCGCACCTGAGCCCAGTTAGGGTCAGACATCCTGGGACAGCCTTTTCTGCCATTCCGAATAAAAACCCCACTCGGGTTTTCGATCAGCAGACCGAGCTTACCTCAATTATGAGATGACTAAAGGTGGCAGACCATGTTTTTCTCCATTAGGAGGACAAAGATTGTAGACCATTGCTGAATCTTTTAACCATACCACATGGTTAAACTCTTAGCCTATCGATACCAACAGAATAAGAACAAGTGTTTGATATTAATTACTAGTCTGCAGCTAGGAATTCGGTATCATTGAACGCGAAGAACGACAACCGGCGAAACATCCATTCTATAACGTATGTCACTCTGAACAATCCCCTCTAACCACAACCGAGAGAGAGAGAGGAAGAGAGACGGACAATTGAAATGAACTTTTCACCAGCCTTCAAGATGACACACTGAGCGTAAATATATATATTGATTGCAATTGTTCCCTAATGAGTGAGCGTTCATGTGAAAAGGATTAGCATTTCAATTGTTATAATCATCACTGTAGTGACTTCTTAGTCGACCCCCACTTCCCCTTTTGTCTAACAAGCCACCATGCCGGTTTAGCCCACTAGGGCACATTCTCCTATCATTTCATGTAACCACATTTACCTTGTTTGTTTGTTTGTTTATGCATTTCTGTGAATTACTTAGTTAGTAATAAATAAATGATTTAAAACAATTGATGTATGGATGACTCATAGTGAAGACTGGGTTGGTGCAGATAACCAACAATTTACGACTTTTGGAATGAGACGAATGTGAGGTAAAGTAAATTATTCATTAATTCGAAAACGAATTGATCAGATAAAATATCTGAAAAGTTATTTTAGGAAATTATAACTTTGCAATCTGAATATTTTTCCTTGGTGGCCCGACTTCCTAGTAATTACGGTTACATGGATGTCTTGCTCCCAGACAGACTAAATAACTTTTTTTTTTGCCCGCTTTGAGGACAATACAGTGCCACTGACACGGCCCGCAACCAAAACCTGCGGACTCTCCTTCACGTCAGCCGACGTTAGTAAAACATTTAAACTTGTTAACACTCGCAAGGCTGCAGGCCCAGACGGCATCCCCAGCCGCGTCCTCAGAGCATGCGCAGACCAGCTGCCTGGTGTGTTTACGGACATATTCAATCAATCCTTATCCCACTCTGCTGTTCCCACATATTTCAAGAGGGCCACCATTGTCCCTGTTCCCAAGAAAGCTAAGGTAACTGAGCTAAACGACTACGAGACTAAGAGACTAGTCAAGGACCATATCACCTCCACCCTACCTGACACTCTAGACCCACTCCAATTTGCTTACCACCCAAATAGGTCCACAGACGACGCAATCGCAACCACACTGCACACTGCCCTAACCCATCTGGACAAGAGGAATACCTATGTGAGAATGCTGTTCATCGACTACAGCTCAGCATTTAACACCATAGTACCCTCCAAACTCGTCATCAAGCTCGAGACCCTGGGTCTCGACCCCGCTGTGCAACTATGTACTGGACTTCCTGACGGGCCGCCCCCAGGTGGTGAGGGTAGGTAACAACATCTCCACCCACCTGATCCTCAACATGGCGCCCCACAAGGGTGCGTTTTGAGCCCTCTCCTGTACTCCCTGTTCACCCACGACTGAGTGGCCATGCACGCCTCCAACTCAATCATCAAGTTTGCGGACGACACTACAGTGGTAGGCTTGATTACCGACAACGACGAGACGGACTACAGGGAGGAGGTGAGGGCCCTCGAAGTGTGGTGTCAGGAAAATAACCTCACACTCAACGTCAACAAAACAAAGGAGATGATTGTGGACTTCAGGAAACAGCAGAGGGAGCACCCCCCTATCCACATCGACTGGACAGTAGTGGAGAAGGTAGTACGTTTTAAGTTCCTCGGCGTACACATCACGGACAAACTGAATTGGTCCACCCACACAGACAGCGTCGTGAAGAAGGCGCAGCAGCGAGGTCTGCACAACGCATCACCGGGGGCAAACTACCTGCCCTCCAGGACACCTACACCACCCGATGTCACAGGAAGGCCATAAAGATCATCAAGGACAACAACCACCCGAGCCACTGCCTGTTCACCCGGCTATCATCCAGAAGACGAGGTCAGTACAGGTGCATCAAAGCAGGGACCGAGAGACTGAAAAACAGCTTCTATCTCAAGGCCATCAGACTGTTAAACAACCACCACTAACATTGAGTGGCTGCTGCCAACACACTGACTCAATTCCAGCCACTTTAATAATGGAAATTGATGTAAAAATATTTAAACAATGCCACTTTAAACAATGCTACTTAATATAATGTTTACATACCCTACATTACTCATCTACTGTACTCTATATCATCTACTGCATCTTTATGTAATACATGTATCACTAGCCACTTTAAACTATGCCACTTTTTTTACATACCCTACATTACTCATCTCATATGTATATACTGTACTCGATACCATCTACTGCATTTTGCCTATGCCGTTCTGTACCATCACTCATTCATATATCTTTATGTACATATTCTTTATCCCTTTACACTTGTGTGTATAAGGTAGTAGTTTTGGAATTGTTAGGTTAGATTACTCGTTGGTTATTACTGCATTTTCGGAACTAGAAGCAGAAGCATTTCGCTACACTCACATTAACATCTGCTAACCATGTGTATGTGACAAATAACATTTGATTTGATTTGATGATTAATCAGTCTAATCGTGTAATACTTAATTACAGAGAATCTTTGATTAAAATAACTATAATTCTTCAGTTAATGATAGTAAAGACACGACAACTCATACTAGAGTAATAAAGGCCTAGTTCTGTTCAATCAGCTATGTTTGCTAGGGATGGGTAAAATGTGTGACACCACCCCCTTCCCGAGGACTGGAGTTCCCCATCCCAAGCGGTGGACCTGGGGATGGAAAGTAAATCCATGAAAATGTCACTGCTCATGTTTTGTAGGAGCAGTGCATCTGTTGTTGTTATTCCTGTAAATCTCCATCAACATACCATCTCTCATTAGTACAATGTAGACTGTGTATAATGCATATTTGAATTTATGGAGTCAATTTGGAGCCAAGACTATTGATGTTGGTTGCATACAGAACATCTTTTGATACAGTAAAATAGTCCAAGATTGGTCCTGCATCCATAAAATATTTGTAAACATTGTGTCCACCATTTCATAAACAAACTTTTACATTTGCATATAACAAAAATCCATCATGGGTTTAGCAATAAGTCAAGGATAGGTACATCCTATCCTGTTCCAGGGACCGTGGTTGAAAATTAGCCGGCTGGCTAAAACCGGCACTTTTACTGAAACGTTGATTAATGTGCACTGTCCCTGTAAAAAAAATAAAAAAATAAACTCAACATACTGTATATTTGAACATTTTGAAAAATACAAAAACCCAGGATCCCTGAGGCCTGAAAGTAGTACATGTAGTAGTAGTGTAATAGGAAGTTAATTGTTAATGTAGTACACAATGGAAAACAACCACTTGTATCTCTGAAGCAACCAAGCAACCAACCCATCCAACCACAGTAAAGTGAGGTAGTGGTTTGGTACTTCCCGTGTGATATGAGGGAGGAACCCAAAACTTGAGGTGTTGAAAGATAAATTGCACACAATATGGTTACCCTGGTTTGAACTACCTGAATATTCACCATCATATTCTAGATAACACAAGTCAGGTATCAACAATTACATGCTCATTTCACATGTGGAGGCACCAAGTCTGAGTCACTACATCTCCCTGTTCGCTACAAACATTTATTTTTATCAGACGATCCCAATTGTAATAATATATATGTTCCCTGTATTTAGTAGTAATGCACATGGATGGCATTTTCAGCTTGATTTTAAATATATATATTTTTTAAGTTGTTCTTATGAAAATTGGGACATTTTCTAATTGAGAACATGTACATACAAATCAAATCAAATCAAATTTGATTTGTCACATACAACAGGTGTACAGTGAAATGCTTACTTACGAGCCCCAAACCAACAATGCAGTTAAAAAAATACAGATAAGAATAAGAGATAAAAGTAACAAGTAATTAAAGAGCAGCAGTGAAATAACAATAACGAGACTATATACAGGGGGGTACAGAAACAGAGTCAATTTGTGGTGGCACCGGTTATTTGAGGTAGTATGTACATGTAGGTAGAGTTATTAAAGTGACTACGCATAGATGACAACAGAGAGTAGCAGTGGTGTAAAGAGGGGGTAGCCATTTGACTAGATGTTCAGGAGTTTTATGGCTTGTGGGTAGAAGCTGTTTAGAAGCCTCTTTGACCTAGACTTGGTGCTCCGGTACCGCTTGCTGTGCAGTAGCAGAGAGAACAGTCTATGGCTAGTGTGGCTGGAGTCTTTGACAATTTTTAGGCCCTTCCTCTGATACCGCCTTGTACAGAGGTCCTGGATGGCAGGAAGCTTGGCCCCAGTGATGTACTGGGCCGTTCACACTACCCCCTGTAGTGCCTTGTGGCCAGTTGCCATACCAAGCAGTGATTCAACCAATGCTCTCCATGGTGCAGGTCTCTAACCTCCTCCCCATAGGCTGTCTCGTCGTTGTTGGTGATCAGGCCTACCACTGTTGTGTCATCTGCAAATTTAAAGATGGTGTTGGAGTCGTGCCTGGCCGTGCAGTCATGAGTGAACAGGGAGTACAGGAGGGGACTGAGCACGCACCCCTGGTGGCCCCTGTGTTGAGGATCAGTGTGGTGGATGTGTTGCTACCTACCCTCACCACCTGGGGCGGTCCATCAGGAAGTCCAGGATCCAGTTGCAGAGGGAGTTGTTTAGTCCCAGCTTATTGATGAGCTTTGAGGGCACTATGGTGTTGAACGCTGAGCTGTAATCAATGAATAGCATTCTCAAATAGGTGTTCCTTTTGTCCAGGTGGGAAAGGGCAGTGTGGAGTGCAATGGAGATTGCATCATCTGTGGATCTGTTGGGGCGGTATGCAAATTGGAGTGGGTCTGGGGTTTCTGGGATGATGGTGTTGACCAGCCTTTCAAGGCACTTCATGGCTACAGAGTGCTATGGGTCGGTAGTCGTTTAGGCAGGTTACCTTAGTGGTCTTGGGCACAGGGACTATGGTGGTCTGCTTGAAACATATTGGTATTACAGACTCGGACAGGGAGATGTTGAAGATGTCAGTGATGACACTTGCAAGTTGGTCAGAGCATGCTCGCAGTACACGTCCTGGCAATCCGTCTGGCCCTGCGGCCTTGTGAATGTTAATCTGTTTAAAGGTCTTACTCACATCGGCTGCGGAGAGCGTGATCACACAGTCTTTCGGAACAGCTGGTGCACTTATGCATGTTTCAGTGTTATTTGCCTCGAAGCGAGCATAGAAGTCGTTTAGCTCGTCTGGTAGGCTTGTGTCACTGGGCAGCTCTCGGCTGTGCTTCCCCTTGTAGTCCGTATTGGTTTGCAAGCCCTGCCACATCCGACGAACGTCAGAGCCGGTGTAGTACGATTCGATCTTTGTCCTGAATTGATGCTTCGCCTGTTAGATGGTTTGTCGGAGGGCATATCAGGATTTCTTATAAGCTTCCAGGTTAAGAGTCCCACTCCTTGAAAGCGGCAGCTCTAGCCTTTAGCTCAGTGCGGATGTTGCCTGTAATCTATGGCTTCTGGTTGGGGTATGTATGTACCGTCACTGTGGGGACGATGTCATTGATGCACTTATTTATGAAGCCAATGACTGATGTGGTGTACTCCTCAATGCCATCGGAGGAATTCCGGAACATATTCTAGTCTGTGCTAGCAAAACAGTCCTGTAGCTTAGCATCTGCTTCATCTGACCATTTTTTTTATTGATCTAGTCACTGGTGCTTTCTGTTTTAATTTTTTGCTTGTAAGCAGGAATCAGGAGGATAGAATTATGGTCAGATTTGCCAAATGGAGGGTGAGGGAGAGCTTTGTATGCGTCTCTGTGTGACAAAGAATACAGATGAAAACTCTCTCGGTAGGTAGTGTGGTCTACAGCTTATCATGAGGAACTCTAACGGAGGCGGCAGGATAGAGTTGGACTAGTAACCGAAAGGTTGCAAGTTCAAATCCCTGAGCTGACAAGGTACAAATCTGTCGTTCTGCCCCTGAACATCTGTCATTCTGCCCCTGAACAGGCAGTTAACCCACTGTTCCTTGGTCGTCATTGAAAATAAGAATTTGTTCTTAACTGATTTGCCTAGTTAAATAAAGGTAAACTAAAAAAAATAGCTCAAGATTACCTTAGATATCATGCACCAGCTGTTGTTTACAAAAATACATAGACCACTCCCCCGTCTTACCAGACGCTGGTGTTCTATCCTGCCGGTACATCGTATAACCAGCCTGTTGATGTTGTCGTCGTTCAGCCACGACTCCATGAAGCATAAGATGTTACAGTTTTTATTGTCCCGTTGGTAGTTTAATCTTCCGCGTAACTCATTGGTTTTATTCTCCAAAGATTGCACATTTGCTAGCAGAATGGAGGGAAGTGGGGGTTTATTCGATCGCCTACGAATTCTCAGAAGGCAGACGTTTTTTCAGTTTTTTATTACATTTGCAAAAAAATGTACACTTTGTCATTATGGGGTATTGTGTGTATATTGATGAGGGGAAAAATATTAAATCCATTTGAGAATAAGGCTGTAACGTAACAAAATGTGGAAAAAGTAAAGGGGTCTGAATACTTTCTGAATGCACTGTGAGTAATATATTGTTTGTCACAGTAGCTGTGGACTATTGAATGCAAATAAGATATAATGTGCTTTTACTTTCATCAAGAGCTAATTCCTTTTCCACATTGTATTTCATGATCTCTGAAACTGTTTTGACAAAGTGGCTCAATTTCAAACTGCCATCTGAAGCATTTCACAACCCCATGGCATGTTGTCACTGTGGTTCCAGATATTTCCTGCTAACTAGCCTTGCAGTTGTCTTCCTCATTTTAGCTTCCTCTTTGTGATGTTAAGGCTTATTAATGATCAGGCGTGTTGTCAGATGCACAGTATCATCAGCGTCCCTGTCGCTGTTTGGTTAAAGGAGAGAACTCAACTAAGGAATCATTGGGGCACCAACTAAACATCCACCATTTCAACTAGAGGTCAAATCATTCAGGTATAACATTATATTATTTCATGGTTTTATTTCTAATTCATTACATTTACATAAAACATCTGAACAATTTTGGAATATATTATACAGTATAATGTATTGCTTTTTCTAAATGTAATGGGTCTTCTTTAGTCATTGTTTCTATTTGACTTGGGGAGGCAGGTAGCCTAGTGGTTAGAGCATTGGACTAGTAACTGAAAGGTTGCCGGATCAAATCCCTGAGCTGACAAGGTAACAAAATCTCTCATTCTGCCACTGAACAAGGCAGTTAACCCACTGTTCCTAGGCTTTCATTGACAATAAGAATTTGTTCTTAACTGACTTGCCTAGTTAAATAAATAGTAATTGTAGTTTCATGAAGATATGAATGGAAGTCTTATCTACCCTAAACAAACAGTTGAAATATGTTGGTCCACTGGTGTCACTGAAGTACAGTTAAGTACACCAAAACAAAAAACTACATCAAAAATAACCTGGAGTTAATTGTTTGGACATGGAATACATTCATGTTTAAACATTACCCAAATGTCTCTTCTGTTCATACTACAGGTTCATAGTCTGCAACTGTGAGAGCAGGCCCCCCACTTAGTGTATTTGTCAAGCTGAGTTGGACACTCAGTATTACAGGGTGTCAGTTTGTCAAATACCCCAAGTGAGGGGTCACTTGTCTGCTGAGCATCTCCCATCAGACTAACTTCAAAGAAGAACACGTCATTAACCTCCAAGTGACTTTCACTGTTAAGACTTTCTCAGAGGCAAGACATTTTGATTATGTGAAAATGATTATCTTTATCTACTATGCGTGATTATGTGCAATTGATCACGCACTGTCACAAATGTCTCATGTATTTTGTGTAAGTTTGTATGATGGAACTTAGTACACTGTGTAACAAATGTGTGTCTCTGTATTAAATACTGCATTAAATAAGTACTGGGTTATAAAACATTGAGGTCCCTAGTATATTTATAGACGATGTGTATAGATTAATAGGAATGAATAGAAATGGAATTACGATTGCATTTATATAGATAACTTTTCATCAGGTTTCTATGCACTTTATGGCCTGCATTATGTGTAAGGGTGACTGACCCACTACTATCAATGTAAAGTAATCACTGGGTGATGCACAGGAACAGTGAGTGGTGGCACATTGCTCTATAATTCTCAGCACAATCAGTTATGACAGAGGAAATTAAAGGAGAGTTTGTGCTAATATGAAGCAGAGTCTAAACATTGCTTTCAACTAATTAAGGGAGATATAGGGACGATATATCACTTATTTATCTTGCCTTTTACAAGGCCTATTATTATGGTTAATAACCTGCCTTTGGATACTTATATAAAACACCACCCTTTATCTGTCAGTCCCACATGCTTTCCTGTGCTCACAAAGCCATATGAGCTAGAATAAAAGCGGATGTCTGTGCTATCTTGTGATTAGATAGCAGTGTGTGACTCACATACTGCATAGAAATGGCGGTCAAAAAAGATGTAGTCATCACCCATCAGTGTCATGTGTCATCAGTAACACTGAATATCGTTGTAATTTACCGACATGGTACCAAAACCACCCAATATGACTATACTGTATGTATTTCCATACAGTAACTTTCCCATTGTGATTTCCTCTGAGATTAGACTAATTCAACCCTGTTGGTTGGCCTCAAAGGGAGTCTTCAATCAGTCAGGTAAAGGTATACTCAGGATTGGGTAGGTTACTTTCTAAATGTAATCTGTTACAGTTACTAGTTACCTGTCCAAAATTGTAATCAGTAATGTATCTTTTGGATTACCCAAACTCAGTAAGGTAATAGCCAAGCTTCCTGCCATCCAGGACCTATATAATAGGCGGTGTCAGAGGAAAGCCCATAAAATTGTCAGAGACTCCAGTCACCCAAGTCATAGACTGTTTTCTCCTCTACCACACAGTAAGCGGTACCAAAAGGATCCTGAACAGCTTCTACCCCCAAGCCATAAGACTGCTGAAAAATGTATTAAATGGCCACCGGACTGTTACATTGACCCCCCACCCCCATTTGTGTTGTACACTGCTGCTACTCGCTGTTTATTATCTATGCATAGTCACTTCACCCCTACCTACATGTACAAATTACCTCAACTAAACTTTACACCCGCACACTGACTCTGTACCGGTACCCCCTGTATATAACCTCGTTATTGTTATGTTATTGTGTTACTTTTGATTATTTTTTACTTTAGTTTATTTGGTAAATATTTTCTTAACTCTTCTTGAACTGCACTGTTGGTTAAGGGCTTGTAAATAAGCATTTCACGGTAATGGCAACACTTGTATTCGGAGCATGTGACAGATAAAGTTTGATTTGATTACATTCCATTACTTTTAGATTACATGGGCTCTCAAGCCTACACAGGGCTCCCTGTGGCGCAGCGGTTTAAGGCACTTTGTGCTAGAGGCGTCACTACAGACCCTGGTTGGATTCCAGGCTGTATCAGGCCTTGGCCGTGATTGGGCGGCACACAATTGGCCCAGTGTTGTTAGGGCTTGGCCAGGGTAGTCTGTAATTGTAAATAATAATTAGTTCTTTATTGACTTACCTAGTTAAATAAAGGTTCAATAAAAAATTAAAAATAATTAAGAGGCATTAGAAGAAGACATACAGTGGGGCAAACAAGTATTTAGTCAGCCACCAATTGTGCAAGTTCTCCCACTTAAAAAGATGAGAGAGGCCTGTAATTTTCATCATAGGTATTATTACGTGTTATTACTTTTCTATTATTTCTCTCATTTCTTTCTCTCTGTGTTGGGAAGGGTCCGTAAGTAAGCATCACTGTTAGTCTACACTTGTGATTTGAAATAATATTTATAAACCATTCAAATGTATTTGCTTGAGCTTGTCTGGGGTGACAGATGAGCATGTAAGGGATTACAAAAACGATAACTGTAATCCGTTACATTACCAGCAAAAATATTGTAATCAGATTACAGATACTTTTGAAAAACTAGATGACTACTTCGAGGATTACTTTTAAATTCAGAAAGGATGTTTTCGAAAAAAATGTTTGACACTTCTCTGTTTTTTTTAATGACATTCAAATCAGTATTGGAAAATGGCGCAAGTTTGTTTTCCGCCTGAGCGAGTCTGACCACAAGTCAGAGACCACTATGACGACACACCAAACAAATGTGTTTGATGGATCGCGGAAAAAGAGCAGGAATAGATTTTTGTAGTCTACAGTCCAAGTTATGTCTTCCAAAAGTGCGAATGCTGTCGGGATC
Organism: Oncorhynchus nerka; assembly: GCF_034236695.1. Classification (NCBI taxonomy): domain Eukaryota; kingdom Metazoa; phylum Chordata; class Actinopteri; order Salmoniformes; family Salmonidae; genus Oncorhynchus; species Oncorhynchus nerka. Next base: position 75,178,511 of record NC_088417.1, read on the forward strand.
CAAAGATTATTCAACTTGAATTAAACAATGATTTCAGTTAAACACATTTTCTTTGCAGGTAGTTATGCATTCGATGAGGCAGCGGATATCAATGTTTTGTGGCATGATTTGTGTCACGGCCTCGTGTTTCTCTCTACCTCATGCCATTTATCAGAAGCTGCTGTGGTTTGACTTTGGGTAAGGGAGCAATATTATCTATTTATGTAAATTACATATTTTCATCAGACAATCAGTACCATACAGTAATATTTATGCTTCCTTTTAGAAACTAATAAATGGCTCCTGTTTCCAGAGTTTAGTAAAACCCAATTACAGTCATTCTTAGCCAACACAGCCTCTGATTTTGAATGTACCTTTTACCTTTAATAGCTTCTATAATAACTAATATAAGCCTCTATAAACCCATAACTACTTACTTCCAAAAGTAGAGACTAAGCAAACATCCTGTTTTTCCCTAATCACAGAAAGGTTCGAATGGTGTGTATGCCCAGCTTTCCACAGCCGTCAGATGTGTTTTGGAAATAAAGGGCCACGTTTTTCCTCCTCTACTTGTTGCCACTTTCTATCATCTCCATAGCTTACATTATCGTTGCTAAGAAGCTATGGATGCGTAACGCTATAGGGGATGTGACTCTGGCGCAATTTGTCGCCCACAGACAATGGAAGAAGATGACTCTGAAGATGCTGATGTTGGTGGTGGCTGTTTTTGCTATTTGCTGGTTCCCTTTAAACTGTTATGTGATTTTGGTGTCCAGCCAGGCCATTAACACTAACAATGCTATCTACTTCACCTTCCATTGGTTTGCCATGAGTAGCACCTGTTATAATCCTTTTATCTACTGCTGGCTGAACGGAAGCTTCAGGACTGAGCTCAAGTCCCTGCCTTTCATTTGGCGTTCCAAGAGGGCAGTACATCCATGCTGAGGTTGTCATCTCTATAACTACATAGATTATGTATAAAGATATAGAGGTTAATGGAGAGGTTAACATCTTTCCATAAGATTCTGTCAAGGTTGCACCTATCTCCATTCGGTTGATGTAATTTATAATTAGATCTAGGTCGACCTATAATATGAAATATTAGAGAATAACGGAAGTCTATTTCTTTAAGGGGAGGTAAAAAAATAAAAAAATAAATGGTGAAGTAGTTTGTAAAATATTTTGTAAATAATCGGGAAAGAGAATATTAGTGAAACACTTGTATGGATACCGTAATGGTAAATAAAACTAATGTGATTGAGCATGTTATGTGTACGGCTACACAATTCAAGTAAAAAAATATTTGTTTCAGTGTCTATCGTTCTATTATAGTATAATGTTTGTAAATGTGTAACTGTGCACAGAGTAAACTCGAAACATTCACAATCATTCATTAGTGCACACTATTGCATAGGGCTATTCAATTCTGTCCCTCAAGAGATGTACAGTAGGACTGCTGTTTTTCTTTCCTCCCTGGTAGTTAGTTGATCAGTGTGTCATTGACCTTAGACTTGACCCACAATGTATTATCAGGGCTGATTCATTCAGTCCCTGATCAGATGGAGGAAGTAAAACCACCAGTTATGTGTGTGGCCCTCGAGGATTTTTCCTGGCCCTGCCATAGCATTATGCAATTAGTCAGATCTGATGAGCCAAGATTAAGCAAGTGTGAATACTTTTCACTGAATTACCTTTAAAGGAGTACCCATAATGGCATGTCATGATACTTGAAATCATTCAAATAATCTGATCAGAACTATCTACCAATATAATTGCTTTCCCATAAAAAAAATATTATAATTGCTTAATTTGATAATTTCATGAATTTATATAATTAGATATATAGATGATCATTAAAAATCACAAAGTTATTGAATGGCTTGGATTGACCAATCAGCATGCCGGATAGAAAAATGTACTTTTCTCACGACACCATCTGCTGGTTGAATCATAGACAATCTTCATGTATAAAATTGGTTGAATATACACTATGAAATAGTGTCAGTGCCAGGGGAATCAGATGTGCTTATGTGTGAGAATTTCATTTGTATTTAAACTAAATGTATTTGTATTTGAGTGTTTACCAGCATTTGTAATTTGAGTCCGATAATTATCTGTACAAAACAGTTAATCTGATAATACTTGTGGAATATAAAAGTACTTGCTTGTTTTCCAGTTTCTTGAAAAAGTTTGCAAATACAACGTATTTCTATTTGAAAACTGAAATGGTCTATTCATTCCTTTTACAATTTAGCAGATGCTCTTATCCAGAGCAATTTACAGTAGTGAGTGCATACAACCCTAGTGTTGCAAGTGCCATGCTCTACCAACTGAGCTACATCATCACAAACCACTCGATGTCTCAATGTAATCAATTACTGTATTGTGCATTGTTTTTCTTCATGGTGATGGAAAGTCTACAGGTACAAACCTAGATGACCAACCTATGTACAATACAGTAAGGAACATTTACATGAAGTGGTTTGTAAGGATGGTAAATTAATACTGCACAGAAAGTGGTTGTTTTCAATGTTATTTGATCTAGAAAAATAAAGCAAGGTATGACATCAATCCATACTTTGGTTTAGTTTCCCTGGCACTGTTTCCACATACTAACGTTTTAACATTTGTGGCACAAATCCCATTCAAGTCATGGGACCGATATTTGCATTTTTCACGTATCATGTAAAATCATCCAAAACTATCTAAAATGTATTGTGAAGCTCAACAAAGTCATGTATAGATGATTTGAACATGATGCGGGAAAAATGCTAATATCGTTCCGATTACAGAAAAATGCAAATATTGGTCCAATGCATGGATTGCTGTCATACCTTGTCAATAGACTGATGGTTAGGAAACCAATATGTAATTTTGTTATTTGGGTGATCTATACCTTTAACGCCAACAAGCCAGAGACCTGGCCGTGTGGTGCCAGGATAACAACCTCTCCTTCAATGTAATCAAGACAAAGGAGATGATTGTGGACTACAGGAAAAGGAGGACCGAGCACACCCCCATTCTCATCGATGGGGCTGTAGTGGAGCAGGTTGAGAGCTTCAAGTTCCTTGGTGTCCACATCACCAACAAACTATCATGGTCCAAACACACCAAGACAATCACGAAGAGGGCACGACAAAGCCTATTCCCCTCAGGAAACTGAAAAGATTTGATGTACGACACAGTACATCACTGGGGCCCAGCTTCCTGCAATCCAAGACCTTTAAACCAGGCGGTGTCAGAGGAAGGCACTATAAAGATTGTGAAAAACTCCAGCCACCCTAGTCAAAGACAGTTCTCTCTGTTACTGCACGACAAGTGGTACTGTAGCACCAAATCTAGGTTCAAAAGGCTTAACAGCTTCTACCTCCAAGCCATAAGACTCCTGAACAGCTAATCAAATGGCTACCCAGACTATTTGCATTGTCCCCCCCCCCCTTTTATGCTGCTGCTACTCTCTATTTATTATCTATGCAGTCACTTTAACTCTACCTACATGTACATATTACCTCAATTACCTTGACTAACCGGTGTCGCTGAAAATTGACTCTGTACCGGTACCCCTGTATATAGACTCACTACTGTTATTTTACTGCTGCTCTTTAATTATTTGTTACTTTTTTAATCTATTTTTTACTTAATACTTATTTTTCTTAAAACTGCATTGTTGGTTAAGGGCTTGTAAGTAAGCATTTCACTGTAATACAACACCTGTTGTATTTGGCGCATGTGAATACAACAATTTTGGACCTAGACTTGGCGCTCCGGACAAATAAAATTGGATTTGATTTAAAAGCCTATAAGAAAATATTTCATCGCAGTAGAACATCATCCTACTCATTACACCACCTGGTGTAAAATATTGTGAACTACCTCACATTTGAATTTCCACCATATTTTCATCATATTATGGATTAAAGTGTCAGAATGATATTGTTATTTTCAATAGATCACCAACTACAAATGTCATATCACAAAATAAGACACATTTTATTTTACATATGGCATGTTTGTCAATCTCAAATTAGATGGTCTTTCTGGGAAGTCAGCTTTGTAACAGTTTACAGTTTTACCACACAAAAAAAACGGCATAAGCAATTGATATTGGTATGGTTGTAAACAATACATTATGATTTTGGTAGCTAATACAAATTGGTTGTCTCATTGATGTCACTGAAATCATGATATCTACTGTAATACACATAGAGAACATCAGAGGGCTCCATCAGCTTGTTTATGACTGTAAAACAGTAAAATTGCTTAATTTGACCATACAATATAAAAGTAATAATATCCAGTCTCCTACAGATGTATAATTATTGCACTTTTTCTTATTTTTGACTGTGGATTGTGATGTCTTCATGGATATTTCTTGTGATTCTATGCTGTACTTGTTTGGAAAAGTAAATGAACAATGCTGAGAAAAACTCAAGTTTAATTTCATAACAAAAGAATTTGTGTTGTTACACAATGTAAAATCCTTGCTAAAGGGTAGCTTAGTAGAAATGTCAGTAGTGTGGAATTAGTTCTGCAAATCTTAATTTTAAGTCTGCTTTTCAATTATGTGTTGCAGAAATACAGCAACTGGCCATGTTTTCTGTTCAAATTTGTCTATGACTATATACTTCTTCATTAAGTAAGGTTTATAACAAATTACATCACAACATCATTTCCATGAATAGGAATGTAATTTTAGTTTTGTTTACAAAAGTCCAAAACATGTATAAAAAGTAATACTAATACAAAATGAAATACTTTTTCTTCATTCATTCAGTACAGACATTAACATAGTTTGTACAGTATGCATTTAAAATAATGTATCTTCTGACAAACTTTTCAAATATGAATGCATCATTTTCATGGATAGCTTTTGATGCATGACAAAATATCTGAAACATAGAGTAAATTATGTCACATTAGCATTCACATACGTTACATGTGAAACCAGGTAAAAATTAACATTTGATCTATTCCGAATAAAAAATACAAATATAGCTGACCAGGCTCAATGACAGAAAGGACTCAAGATTAATAGGATAAAAAAATCAAGCACCCTATCATGTAGGAACTATCTTCCTCCATGTGGAATCAGTGAAAGCATTACCATGTTTATCTCTCAATACCACAAGGACATCCATGATAGCGTTGATAGACCACTATGTAGTGGATTTACAGTGGTTTAAATGGACACGTAAAATCAGATTTTTGATTTGTCAATAACTCAGCCATCTTTCGACCAATTCGTTAGCTGAAACTAAGTTAAGACATGCACCATGGGTCTACATTCCAAAGTTGGTGTCATTTGGTCCTATGGCTCATGAGATTTAGATTTCAAATATGAATCTACTGGTATAGTGCGGCCATCTTTAAACCAACATTATTTTCTCAATGCTTTGTGGACTACTGTCCAAAGACAACATTTGGAGTGAATCTGACTTTTAGTCCATGAGAAGATTTTTTAAAATTATTTTAAGTTTAGCGTTACATAGTCAAAAAAGGTCATTGTTAACAGTGTTCATATTTTTAAGATATCAATTCCAAGTGTAGCATGGTTCATTGTGGTAATGTATTTGATTATTCTAAAAAGATTCAAGTGGATAGGCCATTGTGGGGTGGATTTACAAAGGATTTAAATGGACACGTAAATGGGATTTCCTGATTTAACAATAACTCAGCCATCTCTTAACCAATCGCTTAGCTTTTCTCAAACTAAGTTATGAAATGTACCATGCGCCTACATACCAAATTTCATGAGAAGAAGTCAAGGAAAACAAATAATCTAATAACAATAGGTTTTACAGCTTTGCTGTGAACCCCTAAATGTTTACACATCCACATCTGAGTTTGAGCAGTTATGTTGTTCAAGGTAGGTTCTAGTTCAGTAGTACGCATACTGATCATATTATAACCTGTTGATGTCAGCCTTCTAGGTTGTGTTGGCAGAAGTGTTGTTAGCATCAACAGTTAGTATGTGCATCCTGTGACATAGCGCTGCAGGGCATATTCACACAGCAGGAGCAGGGTGTCAAGCCTTTGCAGGAGATAGAAGGTGTGGAGCAGAGTAGGTACTGTCAGCAGAGTGCAGGAGGAAAGGTACCGAAAGACCTGTTCAAACCCGCGCAGGTCTTTCAGCAACTCGTGAGATATGCCCATCTTCAGCGCCACCTGCTGGTAGTTCTGTACTCCTGGGAACGTTGGGTCCAGCTTCAGTGCCAGAGAATCCACCAAGGCCTGCGGCAGCCTGCCTAGACGGACCCCTGGACAGAAGATACACAGGCCAATGGGGAAATGAGCACAGATCCCCCTGTCCACCTACCACAAGAGGTTAACTATTCAGCTATTACTAGATGTTACTGTTTCTACATTCAACATTTGAGAATGTCTCATGGACAGTAACAGTGTGCAAATAACTTCATCCTCTGCGGATCACACACACCAGGTCAGTTGGTGTGTTGCTTCACCAGGAAGCCTACAGGAAGCAAATTCTAAGGTTTTGTCATCATTACTATCTCAGGACTAGCCCATGCTGTAAAGGGAAAACATTTATCCTCTTCTTGAATATTTAGCCAGTGGTGCCAAGTATGCAGCTAAGTCTCTTGGCACAACGATTGTCTGTTTCTCCATGTGGCCTGTAGAACAGTAAGACATTTTATATTTGACTATTCCTCTTGGCCAAGATAAAGAAATGTTTTAAAACCATTAAGACACAACGAAAAACAACTTTAAAAACTACTGGTATAAACTGCTGCATTAACTTTGAAATCCAGAACCATCAAGAACAAGATTAGATTCTGTGAATACGTAGCTCAACTATATCCCTAGCCACAACAGCAACAGAACTTCACCTCATCAGTCACATATACTGTGTATTGTGGTTTCTTTGAGAGTTGCAATGTTTCATTTGGTTTCTGTTGAATGTGCTCCAGCATTAAAATAAGCTTTAGATATCAAGTAAACTGAAGAATAACACACCTTGCATGATTCGGATACACTTCTTCAGCAGGCTCACTGTTTCCATCTACAAATATAAATATTAATGAATGAATACTTTTTTTGCTCCGTCCAGGGAAACATTCTCTACTAAATGAGTGAAGCTGTAAACTTAGTTTGTCATATCTAGCTAATTATGTCTTAAATGACAAGTGGGAAACATGAAACAAATTATCTATGGGCATCCAGTCTCTTGCCTATAATGGGAGGGTATCAGAACTTATGATATCAGCCTGTGTGTGTGTGTTTAAATTGCATCCCATGGGCCACAACTTAAAAGTGAAATGAAGGGTGCCATTTGCTTTAAAAAAAAATCTGTGTAAGCATAAAATACAGCTACATCTAGTGACTGCTCACTCAAACTCACTACTGTTGAGTAAATGGTCACCTGTGTGAGAACAGCAGGTGAAACATCTCTGTCTTTCCTAAAGGTAATTACCGCATTACTGCCTCCCAGACTGCTGTTGCAGGGTTGTTGATGGCTGTTCCAACATCTGTCAGTTTGCTCCTCTGGGCAGTCAGATGGACTCCTCCTCAGTTGTCTTCCTCCTAACCTGTCTCCGGAGGAGCCGTCCCTAATCTCAGATATCTCAGTAATCCCCAGGCTCACAGAGCTACAGTCTGGGTCTGTAGTACTGTCAGGGTCCAGTGTTGAGGCTGCAGTGGTGTGGAAGTCTAGCTCAGTGCACTCCACTGGGACATGCTGATGGAGAGGGCTCTCCTGCAGCTCAGAGGCACAGTATCCCTCACTGCTCTGCAGGAACAAGGACCCTGCCACATACTCCCCACTGTCTATTGGACCCACAGGGATCTCCATTGTGAGTGGGACGTCCCCACTTACTGAGGGCGGCTCAGAGGATATCTGAGAGACAAACCCAGATGAGCAGTTACTGCAGGTGGAGTTCTGCACCAGCGGCTGGGTCTCCAGGACGTATCTGTGGTCTTGAGTTTTAAGGTCAGGGCTTAGTACAATGGACCCCAGAGGGACAATCATGTCCACTTTGGACTGCAGTCTGGCCAATGTTTCTGCAGTGGTGGTAGAGTTAGCACATGCACCTGTAGGAAGACAGGTCATCAGAGGGTTACATTAGTACCCTAACAAACCCCTTATGAACCATGCATTCACAAATTGACTAGACTATGAGTCAATTAGGGGATGTTTAAGGCGTGGTGGGTGCTGTTTTACTCTGATAATTACCTGAGCCTTGGCCTTCCTGCTCCAGGTTCACTGTGACCCTGTTCACTGGGTATGCTGCACACTCCATGTCATTCTGACTTGTGCTTTGAGGAGCCAGGCATCCTTTCAGAGAGAGAAGATAATTAATGAGCCAGAGGAGGCACAGTTTGAGGAGGATTACTTGTACCCTGCGTGTTACTATAAAAGAGATTTCAACAAACACACTGACAGAATCCACATTATTACAGTTTCATCAGTGGTTGTGTGAACATCTCATGCAACAAAAACTTCATTAGAGGAGAGATTTGCGTGTGGATAATGAGATACCTTTAAATATTTTCTTTAGTAAGGTATGTCTGAAGTATATAAACAAGGCAGCAGCTAGGATTGCCATGGTAACCAGGGCTACAGAAATTGTGGCGGTAACAGCAGCATTATGGGCTGGACCTTCTGGGCTCCAGACTTTTTCCACATCAACTTCTCTGCTTCCTGCAAAACAAAAGAATTGAGGTTGGTGCTGAGCAAATGGCTGAGCAAATGCTTACACACAACATTTATTTGATGTTTTCAATTTCTGACTTTGATCCTATGGCAAATACAATTATTATAACACTATTCTATTAATAAAGAACAGTGTTATAATTCTTAAATATCTCATAACCCAAACAATTAATTATCTACGTCAACAATTGCACACAGAAAATTAGGCTAATAAAAACACGGGTAATTAAGTTTCCAGCATATGGAGATAATTTTCCAATATAACAGTAGGCTCCACAATTGACTTCAATAATGAAGTTGTTTTCCTTTCTCAGAGTCCCGTCCAAGCTTTACTGAGACTTACGGCTGCACTGCTGCTCAGTGGTGGAGGAGGGACCACATGGCATGCACTCCAAATCCTGCAAGCCATTTATCCGTGTCTTACTGTAAAAGCTGAAATCAGATAAAATTAAAGCAGGAAAAAAAGTCTGAAATAGTGGTATTTCAAGTAAACAAGCTAGTAAAACTAAGTCCACATGTTCTGGTCTGGATGAAGAGCTTTTATGACTTAAAAGCACAGCTATGTCTTAACTATAAAGATCTGTAGATACTATATGTAAGAAAGTGATGAGATAATGCACAGTACAAACCCTGGTAAACACTCCCCACAGACAGCATTGCTTTTAGAGGTGCACAGTGACTTCTGGTGCCTGTTTATGCGTTTACATGACTGGCAGAATCTGCAGAAGTGGTAACCCCAACCCTCTTTATAAGTCTTGACATTACAGGGGATGCAATAAGCCGACCGTCCACTTCCATAACCACAGTCCTGCCGGGAAATAAGAATCAAAATATACAGTGCAGATCTGTTTACAGCTAAGGATTTCACTGAAGTTCATTTCTGAAGCAGACGGTTGCAAAACAGAAATGAATATGATGATTAGAGGTCTAGATTACAAAATACATTACTGTTTCCCCTTCCAATGAGCACTGGGGTTATTTTAGGTCATGGGTAAACCCAAATGTGAAGATCCTTAGCATGCCTGCCAAGTGGACTTGTGTGAACTTGGAACAAGGTTCTCTGCCAGTGGGATTATGTTAGAGTGAGATCACCACAGACAGTCAAACCAAGCTTTTTGTGGTTTCATAAAATTGTAGGATGTTCATTTGAACCAGTTTGCTACAGAAACAGGAAATGTGAATTATTATGTGGATAACCAATGGACATTTTTGTAGGGGTTGATAGGCTATATTTTTCTAAAGGGAAAATCAAGGCGGACATTTCTCAATGGAAATTCCACATTTCATAAGCTTTTGTAAACCTAAAATACACTACACGTTTTACATTTCCTGCATTGCAGGAAAGTTATCCTGCAAATTAAGGATACAATTAAGATCCTACACCTGTAATGACAAATCCTGGTTCTGCAGTAAAGGGTGTGAACATTTAAACCTTAAAACGTTTAAAGGAAATTGGGATCCTAAACATTAAGAAAAATCCATAACCGAGTTATCGTAAGCACCAGAGCTAATCAGGAGTCGAATCTTGACACTCAGAAATGGGGAAATGGGAGTCGACACCGGGAGCTGACGTGCAAGGAGTCGATTAATCAATTATTTTGAAGTCAGTTGAAAAAATGGCAGAGAAAGGCAAGCGACAACTGTGAAATCCTGTTTGGCAATACTTTGAGAACTTCGATGAGAAGTTAATGCAAGGTGGAATTGAGTTACAGTAATGGTAGTACAGGTGTAATGCTTAATCATTTGAAAGGGATGCACCGTGTGACCCAAACATGAGACCCAAACCGTTGCAGGCAGCAGTACAGCTGCATTGTGAATTCACGTGGAATTCTAAATATTTTAATTTTCCTTATTATTAACTCGAAACCCATAACACAATGCCTGTTTAAACGTTAAGAAATGTTTTCCATTTGTCACACAATTACTGCTCAGCTGAGTGGATAGGCTACTAGACATGGCCTATCTGTTTGTTGTCCTTAGTGAAAATACAGTAAATTCTCTTCCAAAACAAAAATATTCCTCTATAATGTAATAATACCCACCTCTGACAGCTCTTGTCCTGGTCCACATTGCAGACAAGGGTGGCAGTTCCCATTCAAGTAGTACTGGGTTTCAGAACAATCCATGACAGCAATGTAACTCCTAGGAAAAGGTCATATGTATGATAGTTTATAGCTCAGTAGTTAGCTCCTTTTTTATCTTTATAATTAACACTGAGTAAAATGGAAACAAAATGCATAGAGATTGCTGTATCTTAACCACTGCACTGAATATTGTATTTTTTATTTTATTTATTGAACATTTATTTAACTAGGCAAGTCAGTTAAGAACAAATTATTATTTACAATGACGGCCAACAAAAAGGCAAAAGGCCTCCTGCAGGGCTGGGATTAAAAATACAAATAAACAAAACACACATCACGACACGCGAGACAACACAACACTACATAAAGAGAGACCTAAAACAACAACATAGCATGGCAGCAACACATGACAACACAGCATGGTAGCAATACAACATGGCTGCAGCTCAACATGGTAGCACCACAAAACAGGGTACAAACATTATTGGGCACAAACAGCACAAAGGGCAACAAGGTACAGGCAATACATCACGCAAAGCAGCCACAACTGTCTGTCCATGATTGAGTCTTTGAATGAAGAGATTGAGATAAAACTGTCCAGTTTGAATGTTTGTTGCTGCTCGTTCCAGTCGCTAGCTGCAGCGAACTGAAAAGACGAGCGACCCAGGGATGTGTGAGCTTTGTGGACCTTTAACAGAATGTGACTGGCAGAACGGGTGGAGGATGTGGGTTGCAGTAGATATCTCAGATAGGGAGGAGTATTGAACACATTGAATTAAAAGTTTTGCTTGTGTGCATGTTGAACAATTTTCAATATCCCATAACTGGATGGCACTGAAGTACAGTAAAAATGCAAAACACAAACAAGAGTATATAGAATTACAGACAAAGAATGTCTAAAGCTGAAATCAGCTAGGCTCCATCGTCATCTCTATGTGTTGTGTTGAGGGGTGAAAAGCGAGAGAACACTATTGAGAAAGAATACATGCAGAGGTTTTAGCATACTGTATCCTCTACTTTAAATTACAACCCTGCTATACTAACATTGATTGGTGAGATTACTTAACAGTTTTATGAAATGCCACAAAGCAAAAGCACTCAAATCGAACAGCTCATTGGCAACTGGAAAGATCATTCATTACCAGCGGTGCGTATCTGATACATTCATCACTTAGGCTACAAGCTAATAAATTACACCACCCACCCTTAGTATCACAACACATTTAAATATGTTTCACTGTCACATTACCTTGATCCATAAGTTTTACGAAGATACTAAAGCACACTTTTTTAAATCGTTTTCACGAGCCTATACTTTAGCACGCTATCGATAGACAGTTCCACTTCATCCAATCTGGACATGCCCTGACATGCCTTACAGACTGCACGTCGGGCGGCCAAAACTACCCTCAATGCGCACTAATTGGGAAACGTCTGAAGTTCTGCGTAAAATTATCTATAGGGAATATGCAGCCGTATTTTTGTTAGTTAGAGCAGTGCTAGAATATTGGCTAATAACAGAGAATAAACAAACGGTAGAATACTGCCTGTCTGTCTGTGTAATAGTAGAGCTACTCTATGCAATATAGTAGACCTATAATAGCATGTGAACCGTATGTAATAGATAAGGACTGTGTGGGCTAATAGTATGTCTCTGTGTAATTTAAATGATCAAAAATAATATTAATTCAATAAAATTGTTTTTGTGACAACAATGAAAACATTTTAATGTTTCTCGCTGCTAGAGAATTATGGCTAATTTGAGTTAATTAGAAATTGTTGTCATAGTATGAAAAGTAAACATCAAATTGCTTCAATTGGGGTTTTAATATGTGCTTGTCAGTAGGATCAAAACTGCGGTAACATAATAATCTTTCCACATAATTTCACAACATAACGTTGGACAATGCATTTTCCCTTCATCCAGGGTAGACTAAATCTCTGTCAAGTTTTGATACTTCTCTCAATAGTGTACTTTCAATTTGTGCCATCTCCATTGTCTATGACTAAATTCCATCCACTAAATTCCATCGCTGACCTGGTTACTGCTTGAAACAAGTTATCTTTTTCCAAGCCAAGCATTGTTCAGTCTACATAGGCCCACTTACTTATCATCTTTCACAAAGGACAGGGAGTAATCCAAGTGTGGGATGACTTTCACACAGTCTTCATAACCCCCTAAAACAAACCTTTGGGGTAGGCTACAGAGAATCAATATCCTCGCATTGTAAGAGGATATCAAAATGCTCAATCCTCTCATTTGAACTGTAGACTAAATCCTTTATTTTAAAGCAGCCAAACAATGTAGATGTGACTCCGTTCATATAGCCCAGCTGATGTTTATCATTTGCAGAGGGTGATGTGGAGAGGATCAGGTCATAGTGGACCATTGGTAATGGAGGTGAACTGTACTTATGTGATGAGTGATGTTTCCTTTAGACCTGAAGACTCCTGTCATCTCCTTAGAGCCAGAAACTATGCAGGGCAGTGGGATAACGCAGCATTATGTAAGTCAAGAGAACAACCTTCTTTCAATATCGGGTCAGTTACACCACAGCTGCTATAGTATAGGGTATGTATGGATTCAATAGACATGACATAATGTTCTTCTGAAAAGCCTCCAAATTCCATTGTTTGATATAGATGACATAGAGATGTCTGATTGTTGAATGTGCCTTGCATAATCTTTTCGAGAAAGTTAAGGGAAGCTAAGTATTGTTTGTCGCCAATATGTATGTTGTAGCTGTTGGGCAGTTGTTATGTTTTGTGAGAACTAGAGAATTCCATTGGATGAGGAAACAGAGGTCATGCACAGTCTACGTCAGACTTAAATGCCATTGTTACAGGTGAAGGAGCCTTCTGTATTCTGGTAGACTACAAACAAGAAGATAGTGAATTCTCTCATATTCATAATCTCAACTATTTGCAGTGAATGATGTGACCTTGGTATTACACGGTTGTGCTTACTGTCTTTGTCATTGCAACATAATTTTCTTAATATCAAATGTAGTCCTCTAAGAATGCAAACATCATTATGATAAAAAAAAAAAACAATAGGCTGATGGCAAGTTATTGTGTGAATGTATGCAAACAGTTTGATTACCAGTAATGTTACTTTCTACAACTGTACTCTACTATGGAAAGAAGCTCCGCCCACTGTCTCAGAGTGCCTGCAATGTCTCCCTTTGACCCAGCAGGGAGACTGGCTCATTCACTGTGCTTCTCTTATTCAGAAGAAGCACTCAGACCACCTAAGAAAGTGGAGTGCTGACTTTGTATAGTGTGGAATGTTATTTTGTAGCTAATTCGTTTTTTTTCTCTCAATTTTCAAATATTGCAGTTAAAGCATTTTCTTCCCATCTCTTTAACAATGTTTAAAATAGTTAAACTCAAGATTTAACACAATCATTTCCTTTTGGTGTCATGAAGTACTTTTCAAGATGTTTATTTCTCAAACTCAAAAAGGAACTGTCACCCAGTGCTCACCAATAGGTTTATGTTTAGTTTACTGTTATGTGGTGTTAACCATGGATTTATTTACTTTGTTTACCACCAAAGGTCAGTCATTATTTTTTAAATACATAAATAAGTCAATGTCAAAGCGTTATTCAAACATGTAGCCTTATTTTGCTAGGTCAACAAAGAGGCTTCAGTACCTAACCATAAACATAAGCAAACACAGCATTAATGTGGCCGTTTTAACAATGCATCATAATGCTGTCTTAGCTGCTTTGGAAGGAATCTCGAGTGCTGACAGAAAGCAGCCTGTGGTCTTTTACCTAGTGCTGTGTAGCCTACTTGAAGGACTGTTTTTTAGCTGGTCCTCCGAAGGCCATGAAGGACTGCCAAACACAGACAGGCGGACACAGAAATGTTTAAGATAAGAACCCTGACGGAAACATTTAACACCTGCAGCCAAAGGGGAAAAGTGATCTTTTTGTCAAACAAACATTTGTTGCTTGCCCAAGTAACCTCGCCAGCTCCCTAAAGAGACTATCACCAGTTTGTCCTTAGCTCCTCATCACCATGGGAAATAGGACTTTTCCAGTGTCCTGATAATATTATAACCTGGAACATGCTTTGTCTTTAGTGGTTTCAAGGGTATAAAACAGAGCATTACAGTAATCATCCCATCCATTCTGAAGCCTAAACATCCTTCAAAAGATTACCGACAAAAGGACAGCATTTTATGAAAGTAAGATATGATGTAGGCTGTGCTATTGTCTGATATACATGTCCATATTACTTTATCAAAGACAAAGATGCCGATGTCATTTTGGTCTAACAAATCTCATTTTACTGACTGGACAGTCAGCAGACACAGTCAGTGTCTTTCAAATGTAGTATATATAACAAAACATAGAGTAATTTAATGTTACCCCTGGGAGGATTTATCCTGTTTTGTCACAGTGTGCCTGTCACTGCAGAGTTAGTTGTGACTTGTATGAATCCATAAAAAATATGAACTACTTTCTACTTTTACCACATCAAATTTCTGAGCTACTGTATGCGATTTTAGATCATCCAATGGCACAGTGAACACTGACCAGATGACATTGATAAATCTTAGTGAGTTCCATCTGGCTGCTTCTCCTTTATTCTCATAGGCTCATTGCAGACAATGGTTGTTGGTACAAGTGTATTGGTCCACATCTCTTACACACCAGACATGTTGGATGTGACTAGGCAGGAAGAGCCCAAAATTCAATTGGAATATCAGACTTCTTCTCTTTTGAAAGGATGGTTACGGTACCGATGATGTTAATATTTAATCTGTGGGTAGCCTCAGAGTACAGCACAACACAACCACAGCAGAGCCTTGCAGAAGTGGTTCCAAACTTTTACTCGACACGACCCCAAATTGAGACTAGAAAATGCAGGGAACCATACATGTCAAATTATATTCCCTAGTTAACGCTGTGTGTTCATTTTCACTCAATTGTAGGTCCTACACGCTGTCTCAACATATAATAATGACATGAAAGCGAATTCTAATAGTGTAAGTTATTAGTTGACGCTAAAAGGTTGTATTCTATACCCATTTGAAGAGAAAACATTTCTTATTTTGTTTGATAAGATTACAGATTTTCTTTCAGGGGACCCCATTTAAATTTCAAGGGACCCCACGTTTGGGAACCCAAGTTTGGGAACCACTGCCTTACAGGAAGAGTGGCTGTAGGCCACTAGGCACTAATAGCTCAATGCACTGCAAGTCACCTCCGTTGCTGGCGCTCATGACTTGCAATACCAAAATCTAACTGAGGAGCTCTACTATCCTCAGTAGCCTTCATCATGGCTTGGAGAATGTATCGCCTATAACAACGTAATTAATTACACTGTACCTGCTTATGACAGGTTGAACTGAGCAAAGTTGATGACGTTCAGCAGAATCCTGCTTATCTTTTAAGATGTTTATAAAGCCAAGCTTTAAATGATATCAGACAATAGACAGAATATACTGCACACCCAGAGGTGATTAGGGAAGGTGCTGGAGGCAAAAGGCAAAACTGGAGAAACAGGAAAAAGTCTCTGCAGACTGCCAGGCAGATGCACTTTTCTTTAATAGTGAATGAGCTTTCGGTCAATGATATTCCTATGATAGTCCTAAACAAGAGGTTCCTTTGCCAAAAGGTACCTGCCAGGCGTTATGCAATATACAATGACAATCCTTTATAAGAGCTTCACATATTTCAAGTAACAGACACATCTCAACATCAACTGTTCAGAGGAGACTGTGTGAATCAGGCCTTCATGGTTGAATTGCCACTAAAGGACACCAACAATAAGAAGAGACTTTCTTGGGCCAAGAAACACGAGCAATGGACATTAGATCAGTGGAAATCTGTCCTTTGGTCTGATGAGTACAACCGCCGTGTCATTGTGAGACGCAGAGTAGGTGAATGGATGGTCTCATGTGTGGTTCCCACCACTAAGCACAGAGGAGGAGTTGTGATGGTGTGGGGGTGCTTTGCTGGTTACACTGTCTGCGATTTATTCAAGGCACACTTAACCAGCATGGCTACCACAGCATTATACAGCTATACGCCATCCCATCTGGTTTGCGCTTAGTGGGACTATCATTTGTCTTTCAAAAGGACAATGACCCAACACACCTCCAGGCTGTGCAAGGGATATTTGATCAAGAAAGAGAGTGATGGAGCCGTTCCTCCACCGGGACCCAGCATCTCTCCTCCGGACCATACCCCTCCCAGTCCACGAGGTACTGAAGGCCCCTTGCCTGACGTCTCGAATCCAGTATGGAATGAATGGAGTACGCCGGGGCCCCCTTGATGTCCAGAGGGGATGGAGGAACCTCCCGCACCTCAGACTCCTGGAGCGGGCCCGCCACCACCGACCTGAGGAGAGACACATGGAATGAGGGGTTAATACGGTAATTGGGGGGGAAGCTGTAACCTATAACAAACCTTGTTCACTCTCCTCAGGACTTTAAATGGCCCTACAAACCACGGACCCATCTTCCTACAGGGCAGGCGGAGGGGAAGGTTTCGGGTCAAGAGCCAGACCCGGTCCACCGGGGCCTCACTGCAGTGGCAGTCACAGCGTGCTGAAGGTGGACATGGGCGGCGTCCCATGTTTCCGTCGCGCGCCGGAACCAGTCGTCCACCGCAGGAGCCTCGGTCTGACTTTGATGCCAAGGAGCCAGAACCGGCTGATAGCCCAGTATGCACTGGAAGAGAGAGAGATTAGTGGAGGAGTGGTGGAGCGGGTTCTGGGCCATCTCTGCCCAGGGCACGAACGCTGCCCACTCCCCTGGCCGGTCCTAGCAATAAGACCTCAGAAACCTACCCACATCCTGGTTCACTCTCTCCACCTGCCCGTTACTCTCGGGGTGAAAACCTGAGGTAAGGCTGACCGAGACCCCCAGACGTTCCATGAACGCCCTCCAGACCCTCAACGTGAACTGGGGACCCCGATCAGACACTATATCCTCAGGCACCCCGTAGTGCCGGAAGACGTGTGTAAACAGGGCCTCCACAGTCTGTAGGGCCGTATGGAGACCATGCAAAGGGAGGAGATGACAGGACTTATTACACACGGCTGCAATGCGGTCACTCTCCATCTCCACCCCTGAAGTGGAAATGCGATACCCTAGGAAAGAGATGGACTGTTGGAAGAAAAGGCATTTCTCAGCCTTGACGTACAGGTCATGCTACAACAGGCAACCAAGCACTCTGCGCACCAGGGACACATGCTCAGCACGTTTAGCGGAGTATATCAAAATGTCATCAATATACACCACTACACCAGTCCCATGCAGGTCCCTGAAAATCTTGTCTACAAAGGCTTGGAAGACTGATGGTGTATTCATCAACCCGTATGGCATGACGAGGTACTCATAGTGCCCAGAGGTGGGACTGAAAGCCGTCTTCCACTCGTCTCCCTCTCGGATTCGCACCAGGTTGTAAGCGCTCCTGAGATCTAGTTTGGTGAAGAAGCGCACCCCGTACATTGACTATCGCTGTGGCTATGAGCGGTAGCGGGAAACTATACCCCACAGTGATCTGATTCAGACCCCGATAGTCAATACACGGGCGCAGACCCCCCTCCTTTTTCTTCACAAAAATAAACTTGAGGAGGCGGGTGAAGTGGAGGACCGAATGTACCTCTGACGCAGGGATTCGGAGACATGTTTCCATAGCTTCCATCTCCGCCTGTGACAGAGGATACACGTGACTCCTGGGAAGTGCAGCGTCTACCAGGAGATCTATTGCACAATCGCCCCGTCGATGAGGTGGTAATTGAGTCGCCTTCATTTTGGAGAAGGCGAGAGCCAAATCGGCATATTCAGGGGGAATGCACACGGTGGAGACCTGGTCTGGACTCTCCACCATAGTAGCACCAACGGAAACCCCTAAACACCTACCTGAGCACTTTCGCGACCACCCCGTGAGAGCCCTCTGTGGCCAAAAAACAGTGGGGTTATGACAAGCTAACCAGGGTAGGCCCAGCACAACGGGAAATGCAGGATAGTCAATGAGGAAGAGACTAATTCCCTCTGTAAGACTCCCCCTGCATCACCATGCCCAAAGGCGTGGTGACCTCCCTAATCAACCCTGACCCTAAAGGTTGACTATCTAAGGCGTGAACGGGGAAGGGCACATCCACGGGAACGATGGTGATCCCTAAACTATAGGCTAAAGCTCTATGAATAAAATTCCCAGCCTGAATTTACGAGCGCCTTATGCCAGGAATGCGCGCAAAACTCAGGGAACATGACAGACAAACATATGTGCAACAGAGGGCTCTGGGTGAGAATGGTGTCGGCTCACCTGGGGTGACGCCAGAGCGCCCTGCCTGCTGCCTCGATTCCCAGAGGAACCAACCCGGCACCGACCGGCAGTGTGACCGCTGCGGCTACAGATGGTGCTCACAAAACTCCGAAAACCAAAATAATAAAAGTGGGTACAAAACCCGTCGCACACCAAAACATAACTTGCACATAACATACAGTCAAACAATCTCCGACAAGGACATGAGGGGAAACAGAGGGTGAAATAAACAACATGTGGGATGGGATTGGAACCAGGTGTGAAGGAAGACAAGACAAAACCAATGGAAAATGAAAAATGGATCAGTGATGGCTAGAAGGTCGTGACGTCGACCGCCGAAAACCGCCCGAACAAGGAGAGGGACCGACTTCATGTACACGACTTCAGTATTTTACAGATAGAAATGTAAATGTCTGGTCCTGTAGCTTCTCAAAAAAAGGAAACCAACATTTTAAGGCTCACTTCACAGAGACCAAAAAAATGGATTTGCAGGATATGCAAATATGTGCATGTTTAATGAGATATCACCTCATTTAGCTTGTGGAAGGCTAGCCAAAACGTTTGACCCAAGTTAAACAATTTAAAGGCAATGCTACCAAATACCTATTAAAGTGGTAATACTGTATCAATCGGCCAAAACTGCAGTGGGTTCAAATCCCAGCCATAGGTGGAAAAACTATTTATTACTCTGTTCACTGTTTGTAACCTTAATTTTAAAAAAATGCTTTAGCCTTGGCATTTCCTCTCTTGGAAACCTTGCCTTTTTCCTCTTTCCCTCTCCCACACATTCACTCCTCTCCCTTCACCCTGTTTCAGCTGGCCAGCCTTACATTAAAGAATGAAAATCACAGACTCGCATGAACAAAGCACATTACTATTTTTTTCACAAATCTTGTCTCATATCTCATTTTGAGCTAAATTGGGAGTCGTAAGTTGAATCCCTAAGATAAATTTAGAGGGTACAGAGAGACAAGTCATTTCAGCTGAGACACTGTTTTTGATCAAATGTGTGAATAACAATGTCACTATTGCTTATTACTGTAGGGGTACCCAGAATTCTACCTCGCTGGAGCTGACATCCTGACTAGTGCATAAGTATGCCTTTGGAGCAAGACAAAGTGCAATTTAAATGAACTTTTTTACTACAGCAATCTGGGACAGTAATTTATTTTGTATTTTCTTTTGAAGTCAATGAATTAATTAATCACATAATACATTGGGACTTATAGTACATACATTGTAGATGGTTCTATTGTGTATGTTTCAGGGTGGTCTGGATAGTCCATGGACAACATCTCTATCTCAGCAGGAACCACAAAAGATGACTCTTTTCATAGTTTTTCAATCATGTAATTGTAATTCATAGATGAAAGCCCTTCTTGATTCAATGATTTCAACAGTACTCCCCATCGTGTTATTTCCTGCATGTTTCGTCTTTTGCACATAATAGAACTCCCTGTTCTTACTCTCCTTCAAAATGGAGGACTATACATATTCTAACAGTCAGTTTAGGTATGAACTGAAGTGATGTTAATAAATCTCATCTACTATATCCTATGGCAACTATTTAGCTTACTGTAAGCCCAATTCTGAAAAGACAAGGATATGGTAAAGACCGAAGCGGAAAAGTGTTTCTTGTTATGTCTGACAACTAGGACCCAGAGGTTACTTGGTCAAGTCAAGTGATCCGGAAAACTCCTGTCCCTACTGATGATACATAATAAAATACATTATATGGATATGCTGTTGGTTTGTAGCCTACAGTTTGTAACCAGGAAGCAACAAGGGGGTTGGGATCAGGAGGATATTGTTTCAGAGAGATCTTGAAGACCAGATGCCCCAGTGATTCACAGTGATATTGCATTGATATCTGATCGGACATGTTGCACATATTGAACCCCATAGCTATTATACCATCGTCACTTACGCTGTCCAAACCAAGCTGTTTTTGAACACAACTCTTGGTTAAAACATTGCCTCTATTATACCAGTTCTTTGTGCTGCAACCAATTATTTTGTCTCCTCACCAGATTGGCATAATGATGACAGAAGGTGTTTTGTTTTATGGATTATTATATACTATTTGTCTATACATTAAAATATTGAAATAGTTCCACAAAAAACATCACTAATTCCTAACCTGGCATGTATAGAATGGGATGGCCTTACTGAGCCTGCAGACAGCCTTGAGTTTACCCTCTTATATACAATGTTCTGTTTCAAGGTTGACTTTCATTAGAGATTTTCACCCAGCCTACAATAGATGGGTGGTGGTGTGATGTTTGTTAATTAATATACAAAAGTTCATGGTGTTGATAAATATGAAGCTACATACATACATTTAGTACTTGTGTAAGTATTCAGAATTCTGACAAGTAACTCAGTTTCCTCCTATTCAAAAATACCCTACATGTGGTATATCCTTTTTTTGTGTTTTCTATAGGCGGAATAGGAATATAATTTACTACCAAACCATCCTTGCTGCATTTTGTATCTATTAGGTCTACACTGTGCAAGAATGTTATTTTAATATTTGTTGTGTGTAATTTTTGGGATTTTCATTTTACATATGTTTTTTGGACACATTAGATGACATTTGCATAGTTATTACTTTACAGCGGGTGTTCAAAGGGTGTTGGAATTATAACTTCTTTTTTTTTACAAGGAATGATTTAAAATGTTGTTATACAACAACCTGTGTTTTTAGGAAAGACAGATCTTTGCCCATGTACTCTGCAATCATGTTTGATGATTCTTATCCCAGGTGGCACGAGTACATGCTCTTGTGAAGGAAACTTTACCTGCTACTGCCTAGACTCTAAAGTGAATGAAGGTTGTTTTGGATAACTGTGTCAGCAATGTAAGCCTGTTGTGATGAAACAGACACGTATTTCTAGTAGCTACAAGCATTGTATGATGAGCAGAGATGTGTCATTGTCCTACATAATGATATAATTAGACCTGTACTCTGCCATTACACAGCAAATTGGCCAGCGTTACCTAGTGTTGATTTTTCAGTGCTCCATTGCAGGTTGATTTAAAAAAAAAAATGTTTCAATACCTATGTTTTTGCATGTACATTGATTAATTAATCTTTTGCTAATCAAATATAAATTACATACATGTTTTTTCACGAATACAATCTGTGACTTGGACTTATTGCACATGTTACTGAAATGGTTTTTCCAGTTTAGATGGTTTAGGTAGTCTCATATCTTAGTCTTTCCAACCTAGAAGTCATTCTGAATGCAGGTTGCAGGTGTGTAAAAATTTGGGTATCCCCACTCTGGCTGGATTCCAATAGGAATTACACATACAGTGCCTTGCAAAAGTATTCATTCCTGTCACACCCTGGCCATAGAGAGGCTTTTATTCTCTATTTTGGGTAGGCCAAGGTGTGACTAGGGTGGGCATTCTAGTTTCTTTATGTCTATGTTTTGGCTGGGTATGGTTCTCAATCAGGGACAGCTGTCTATCGTTGTCTCTGATTGGGAATCATACTTAGGCAGCCTTTTTTCCCTTGTATTTTGTGGGTAGTTTACTTTGTTAGTGGCCCTATAGCCCTAGTAAGCTCACCACGCTGCACCTTGGTCCGGTCATTTCCTCGACGATGTCCGTGACAATTCCCCTTGGCGTTTTTTCCTATTTTGTTGTATTGCAACCTGTAATTTAAATGGATTTTTATTTGGATTTTATGGAATGGACATACAAAAAATTATTTAAAAATTAACTTCTTTTTTTTTATTCTAAAAAATAAAAAGTGTAAAAGTGGTGCATGCATATGTATTCAACCCCTTTGCTATGAAGCCCCTAAATGTTATTAGTATTTTTTTTCACCTTTATTTAACCAGGTAGGCCAGTTGAGAACAAGTTTTCATTTACAATTGTGACCTGGCCAAGATAAAGCAAAGCATTGTGACAAAAACAACAACACTAAGATCTGGTGCGAATAAGATCTGGTGCAACCAATTACTGTCAGAAGTCACATAATGAGTTAAATAAAGTCCACCTGTGTGCAATCTAAGTTTCTCAATATCTGTCACATGATCTCAGTATATACTATTCACCTGTTCTAAAAAGCCCCAGAGTCTGCAACACCACTGAGCAAGGGGCGCCACCAAGCAAGCGGCACCGTGAAGTCCAAGGAGCTCTCTAAACAGGTCAGGGACAAAGTTGTGGAGAAGTACAGATCAGGGTAGGGTTATAAAAAAATATCAGAAACTTTGAACATCCCACGGAGCAACATTTAAATCTATTATTAAAAAATTGAAAGATTATGGCACCACAGCAAACCTGCCAAAAGAGGGCCGCCCACCAAAACTCACGGACCAGGCAAGGAGGGCATTAATCAGAGAGGCAACAAATAGACCAAAGATAACCCTGAACGAGCTGCAAAGCTCCACAGCCGAGAATGGAGTATCTGTCCATAGTATGGAAGAGTGGCCAGAAAAAAATATTGCTGAAAGAAAAAAATGTGCAAACACGTTTGGTGTTCGCCAAAAGGCATGTGGGAGACTCCCCAAACATATGGAAGAAGGTACTCTGGTCAGATAAGACTAAAATTGAGCTTTTTGGCCATCAAGGAAAACGCTATGTCTGGCGCAAACCCAACATCTACATCACCCCGAGACTACTATCCCACAGCGAAGCATGGTGGTGGCAGCATCATGCTGTGGGGATGTTTTTAATCGGCAGGGACTGGGAAACTGGTCAGAATTGAAGGAATGATGGATGGCGCTAAATACAGGGAATTTCTCGAGGGAAGCCTGTTTCAGTCTTCCAAAGATTTGAGACTGGGAGGGAGGTTCACCTTTCAGCAGGACAATGACCCTAACCATACTGCTATAGCAACACTCGAGTGGTTTAAGGGGAAACATTTAAATGTCTTGGAATGGCCTAGTCAAAGCCCAGACCTCAATCCAATTGAGAATCTGTGGTATGACTTAAAGACGGCAGTACATCAGGGGAACCCATCCTACTTGAAGGAGGTGGAGCAGTTTTTCCTTGAAGAATGGGCAACAATCCTAGTGGCTTGATGTGCCAAGCTTATAGAGACATCCCCCAAGAGACTTGCAGCTGTAATTTCTGCAAAAGGTGGCTCTACAAAGTATTGACTTTGGGGGGGGGTGAATAGTTTTGTACGCTCAAATGTTCAGTTTTTTTGGCTTATTTCTTGTTTTGTTTCACAATAAAATATATTTTGCATCTTCAAAGTGGTAGGCATATTGTGTAAAACAATTGACCCCCCCACCCCTAAATCATTTTTAGTTCCAGGTTGTAAGGCAACAAAATAGGAAAAATTCCAAGAGGGGTTAATACTTTTGCAAGCCACTGTAACTTTGTAAGCCATCATAATGTCACTTGAGTCCTGAAATCCTTGAGTTTCAGGCCACTGTATTAGGGTAAATACTTGTTGTATTGTGTAAAAGAATGTAATTTTAATGGTAATATATTCACTTAGGATTTCATGACTGCAACAACCATGTCACTAACAAATACTGTCATGGGTGGTAACGCTACAATTCACTTGAAAGGCAACGTACTCTGGGAAATATGCAAATAAGGCTTTACACTAAGCAGTGTGCTAATTTAACACTAAAAGGTGTAGACCCCTATAGACACTGGACCAGTGTTAAATGTAACACTATTAGTGTTGATTTAACACTGGAGAATTTGCTGTGTGCATGTCCACTACACTCAGCCAACTCTAACCTTTTTATTATAGGCTACGTATAGGTCCTCATTTCAACCCAATCTTATCTAAGTAAGACATTTCATGATTTTCATATTTAATATTCACATTGAAATACGTTTGACTGTCTAGCCTACTTGTATCAATAGGATATTTATATATACACTACCGTTCAAAATTTTGGGGTCACTTAGAAATGTCCTTGTTTTTGAAAGAAAATCAAATTTTACGTCCATTAAAATAACATCAAATTTATCAGAAATTCAGTGTAGACATTGTTAACGTTGTAAATGACTATTGTAGCCGGAAACGGATGATTTTTAATGGAATATCTACATAGGCATACAGAGGCCCATTATCAGCAACCATCACTCCTGTGTTCCAATGGCATGTTGTGTTAGCTAATCCAAGTTTATCACTTTAAAAGGCTAATTGATCATTAGAAAACCCTTTTGCAATTATGTTAGCACAGCTGAAAACTGTTGTCCTGATTAAAGAAGCAATAAAACTGTCCTTCTTTAGACTAGTTGAGTATCTGGAGCATCAGCATTTATGGGTTCGGTTACAGGCTCAAAATGTCCATAAACAAAGAACTTTCTTCTGAAACTCGTCAGTCTATTCTTGAACTGAGAAATGACTGCAATTCCATGCGAGAAATTGCCAAGAAACTGAAGATCTCGTACATCGGTGTGTACTACTCCCTTCACAGAACAGCACAAACTGTCTCTAACCAGAATAGAAAGAGTAGCGGGAGGCCCCAGTGCACAACTGAGCAAGAGGACAAGTACATTAGTGTCTAGTTTGAGAAACAGATGCCTCACAAGTCCTCAACTGACAGCTTCATTAAATAGTACCCGCAAAACTACTTTGAAGAATCTAAAATATATTTTGATTTGTTTTAACAGTTTTTTGCTTACTACATGCTTCCATATGTGTTATTTCATAGTTTGATGTATTCAATATTATTATACAATGTAGAAAATAGTATAAATAAAGAAAAACCCTTGAATGAGTAAGTGTGTCTAAACTTTTGACTGGTACTGTATATATATATATATATATATATATATATACATGTATTTTGAATTACGCTCTGTAGGCCAACTGGCCTTAATCCAAATATATTTATTTGGTCATTAAGGAATGCTGCCAAACTCACAGGCTGACGGCAAAAAGCGCTCAAGGACATTGGAAGATAACTTTGTCCCTGCGCAAACTTGCAGCAATCCAAACATTCTTAAAAACCAAGCATTAATTGCTGTTCTACCGGGGTGTGTTCAGTTGTCTGACGAGTTTTTTGGATGCATCACTCTTTTGTAGGCTTGCACCTTTATGGATATTAAACGTTAGCCTACTAGAGGAGTTTCATGATTGAAACAGGCACCGCTTCCCTCCGGATACGCATTTGCCAGATTGGACACAGACAACAGGGAAAAATAGCCACGATTATAGTCCATCGACTTCAGAACATCACTTCAGTCAGGACAATTTTCATTTTCGCCTTCATGGATGGTGAGCGCAAATCTGACATGTAGGATACTTCTGTTGGCTTTATAATGTCAAAATGCATGCCTCAACTTTTTTTAAATATCTGAATCCGTAAGCATTTTATGAAATAACGACATATTTGTCTTCAAACCTTTTTATATTAACTGGGCAAATCATTTTTGGTTTAGGCTAAATATTTCGGACAAAAATCTATTAAATTACGCAATAGGCCTATCCTCCTATTTTTTTAAAGATAGGTCTAATTAGCTGACTCATTGTTTTGTTAAACGCCAATGGGCCGATGACTTTACATTCTTGTCAATGAACTTGGTCAATAAACTTACGTTTTCACAAACCTCATTTTTACAACTCAGACGTTTTTTTGGACTATGGAGATTCCGGTTGGATTAGGGGGAGTTTGTGACTCCACAAACCTAGTTTTTCGCGGACCTTTCCAAAACGTTTTCCACAACGTGCAAGCACTGCCGAGTAACACGAATGTCACTGAAAGCTTGGACTTTTGTAGTTCAAAGTACAGTTTCTTGCAGAATAAACAACCCTGGGAGATGCGCCAAACGAGCCGGCAATCATCCCGAAAAGAAATATGGTCAGGAACGGCTCGCAATTCTGATAGTGAAGTGAGGGAAGATGACAGCGTTTGTTTTTCCAGAACACTCGAATCAGTGGCATGTCGTATTCATTTTGCCAAAAGCTCAAAAGGGAACAAAGCCGGGTTTTCCTCTTTGAACGAATCAGACAATCCAAACGCGAATGAATACGGATCGTGTCGCTCTGGACAGCAAGTCTCCAACACGGAACAACAGTCCTGTCAACCCTCTGTGTCCCATCACGGAAATGAGTTAAATCATAACAGTGAGGCCTGTGTGGCGAGCAGTTGCTCCAGTTCTGCCTGCAGCACCATCTCAAAAACGGCGAGGGAGCTCTGCAACGCTGTCTCTGTGTCACTGGGATTGACCATGGACGCAAATGAGATGACTGACCTGGGACCTAATCACGCACCATCCAGCGTAAATCACCAAAGTCAAGAAAACTATTTGTTTGAGGTGCCTCTATTGAAATGTTCTGGAGCTGGAGAAAACGTCTCCATAACAGAATACACATGCCCCAGTGAGCGCTATGCCAAGCCACTACAAAGTGATAAACAACTAGTTGAGATGTTTCAAAGTTCCCCTGCAAACAACCTTCCAGAAAAAGTGGCGACCATACAGCACTTTAGCTCCGGACATCCATCCACAGATGAACAGGAGTTTAGACTGAATGAAAACAGGGATGACCCGACTTCAAAAGAAACAGATCATTTTCTGAATACAGGAGCTCGCTCAGCGTCTTATCATTTTGACCAACTGTTGCCAGTACACTTGGCACACTTCAGTCAAACCGAAACAGACAGAAACTCTTCTCATGTGTTCTACAAACCCCCAGCACATGTCGGTGAAACTGGAGAGACTATGGAGGACAAATATGCTGACTACTTACAACAACAGTACAGTGTCAAGATAAAATCTGAGGCCTTTAATAGGCATAATGAACCTGCCGGAACGTCATGGGACTTTCAGTACAGGTATAATGACAATGACAATACACAATATGGACTGAATTCATACATTGCGGGACCGGACACTGCGTTAATTTGTAACCCTCATGAATATGAGAGAAGTGGTGGACTCGTGCGCAGAGAGCGGCCAACTCCTGAGCAGTGGTACCCGGGCGAGATGCTAGGGAGGATGCCCTATCCCAACTCCCCATGCATAAAGAATGAGGTTGGTGACAGTCTGGATGTCTCTTACACAGATGCCAGGTAAGAACTTTATTGACATGCCCAAATACACAGAAACACGTTACATTACAGTGCCCTTATTATGGTGTAATTAACCTACATTTGTAAATTCAGTGTAACAAAGCAATCTGTCACCTGTCATATTTTACAATGTTATGGGCTGCATAATTCCAATTCTTAATTCTCTCTTCCTACGGTTATATTGATAATATGTATTTGATGAAAAAAATCAACTACCCCATTGCCAAATGGTAATATTGCAAATTATATAGTGTTGCGTTTATTTTATTATCTTTAATAAATGTAGCACTCTTAGTATTACTCTATGCGGTGGTTACTGCAGTATTAACATAGAATGAGAATGAATTCTGCATAGGTTAGGCCACTACTGATCCTGTAAAGGATAGCTGTGAATAGTGTTGAAGGAACAGAAAAAACATCACATTTTAACAGTTCAGATTTGTACATCGTAGAGGAATTGCAAAGTTGCACCTCCATATCATTGTATTACAGCAAATAAAGGTGCTATAAGCCTACTTTGTAGACTACTTTGAGCATCTATAGTTCTAAGCTCTGAATAGTGTATATCCATAGTGCTTGTCTGTTTTTGCTTTTTTAAAGAAATGAGACCTTCTAGGATTCATTAGAACTTATTTTATTATTATGTTGTCTGTATAACGTTTCCCTATAGTTTGATTGGACACACAGCCACGTGCCGCATGATTTACATATCTGTTGTGTAGAGAGCCATGGAACATTTGTCCATCGCAAAATTAATTGATTGATTAACAATGCTTTTCATAGGCTACTATGAATATGAACAGTTGTCCAACATAAATCCTGCTTGTGGAATGTGCAACTAATATCATGCAAAAAAGCAAGTATCATATTTGTAGTGTCTGTATTACACTGAGTACGTCTTTAATGTTTTACTCACAGTGATTTGGTGTTTGGTGTAGTAGGATGGATGGAATGACACAAAATAGAGCCCTTATTGGACCACACAGGGTATATGGTGTACATTATTTTCATTCAAAGGTAGTCAAATCAATGTCTCAACCTTAAAGTGAACCTGTAATTTTTCAAGAGCTTGTCATGTAGCCTATATATTAAGATAAATACATTATATATACAGATTACACTCTTAGAAAAAAAGAGTTCCAAAAGAGTTATTCAGCTGTCCCCATAGGAGAACCCTTTTTATTCCAGGTATAATAACTATTTTGGGTTCCATGCAGAACCCTCTGTGGAAAGGGTTATACATGGAACCCAAAAGGATTCTTCAAAGGGTTCTCCTATGGGGACAACCAAAGAACCCCTTTTGGTTGTAGATAGCATCTTTTTTCCTAAGAGCAGGATTCCCCAACTGGTAGATCGCCGGCCAAATTTTTAGAACGTTTACTGATTTTTTTTTTGATAACCTCAAAAAATACCAGCAAATCAGCTCCAAGTGCTTTAAATTTAGAAAATCTGGTCCAAAGTATTTCCACACATAATAGAGAGACACGTGATTGTATACAAATGTAAGCAGGTGTGAAATTATTATGTTTTAGTCAAATGTATCTATTTGGGCTTCTTGCTGTCAATTTGCGGTCTACAAAATATTTGTAATTATGTAAAGGTCCCCTGAACAACCACTCAAGGAAAAATCAGCCTGCAGTTGACTCTAGTTGATGATCCCTGATGTACAGGCTCTGTGAAGATAGGCGTTTGAGGGACTGTAAGAATTCAATGAGCAGACTTTCTTATCTTACACACAAGACACTGCATACCCTAAAATTGAGTGGAGGGAGAAGGTTGTTATCGGTCCAGTCACATTTTTCTTACTCCAAAAATGACTACTGATGATCTCAATTCCCATATATTCAGAACAAGAAATGCTATAAAATCTTGTTTACAGTATAAACCATTTACTAACATGATCAAATGAGACGTGGGCCCCTTCATTTAAATTTAGTTACAAGAGATTTATAAACAACATTCTTCCTTCCTGCCCATGAGAAAGCATTTTTGAATCTCAAACATGTTTGAATCTGTGGCTCAATTATTCCCAACCAGAAGACAAAGACTTAGACAATACGCATCTCTATAATATCTGTTACAGGGAGTAATATTTCTCCAACTCAGGATAATAGTGCATTATTGATGCCCTTACCTGTTGATTCATTTTGCCCTGTAGTTTTGAATTTTGGTATTTGCATTTACAAGATGTTTCTAAGATATTGAAGTGGTATGGAATTTATATCAAACAGTTGCATGTATTGTAATGGGTAGCAATAACGCTAGATTTGCATGCTTGTGTGTACGGTATTCCTCGTTTCCACATTGTCAGAAGTCTTTACATTTAGCACTATGATTAATGTCATGAGATAGAGATCTAGTTTTACATGAGTTAACTGGTGATCTACTTTACTGCCCGTTTGACAGCAGCCCCATATTATTCATACACATGGCCATATTTTAGAATATCTTTCTCTGACTTGGAGAGCTCATCTACATACATTGTTAAATGGTCTGATAGGCCCACTATAACTGAGCCCTAGCTTGAGTTCCTATGTGAATTTGATTGTTTATTCAATTACCCCGTGGACAAAGTAATATTGTCTTTGTCAGAAAATGTTTCACATTGTGGCATTAACACGTACATTGTTCTGATCTGCAATATAACAGCAGCAACTACAATTATACCAAACATAGACCTATTACGTCACATTGAGTGCTTTTAAGATTTGTATCTTAGTCAACATAAACAGTAACCCCTCTGGTGTGTTCACAGTTCTAGAAGTATCCCAATAGCCAGTTTATAACTGCGAAGGGACATCCAGACCATGCCTTTTCAATTACACATGAGTGCTAATTGTTATAGCTTCCTCTATAGCCCTCAAACTCAACCCTGGACCTCGAAACCAGTTCCACTGCATTCCCCTCTAATCATAGACTGATTTAGACCAAGGACACTCATTTTTTCCCTTTCAATTTAGACCTAGACAACCAGGTGAGGTTGAATACCCCTGCTCTATAGGATGCTTTTATAAGCAATGTATTATCTAATGGTGCATTTTTTTTTACGGACTGGAACTATAACAAAGCATGTCTGATCCGGCTTCATCCAACTATGGAAGTAAATACAAACATCAGAGATAATTCACCAACCATGGGATGTTACGGTGTTCTATGGATACATGTTAAAATTGGTCAGTAATAATATATTATCTATACTCTGGCTCCAAAATGCTCAGCACAGTGACTGAATGGAATATGGAAGTGTGGAAGAACAAGATAGGCCTATAAAAGGCTTGTTAGACAAAGGGTCAATTATGTTGTCAATTTCTGTTGCAGCAATTATGCTCTGTTTGGTGTGAAAATAGATTTTTGTCTTACTAAGCAGTCACTGGCACCTAACACTTCTTTTTGGACTGTTCCTTACCTTTAGCTGTCATCGCCATGTCATGAGAGGCATATTTGCATATTTGTAACTATTCATGAAGATGATGTTCTATCGTTTCCACATTATAGCAGCCGGACGGATTTCCAACCAATATCACACAGGCAGTATAGTTCTTTACACTGTAAGTTTCAGTTTAAAAAAACAACAACTAATAGTTACCAACACATTGAGCATATTCACTTAACATTTCAAGGTGATGGTTTGAGTTTGTAGTTACATTGAAAAAAACAACAATAAAATGTATATTCCTGCATTCGCTATTAAAAACTATATAAAATTTGCTTTAAAACTAACTCTATCCATGAAATGCTGGTGTTTTTAATGAGTTTTCTCTAGAGTATGTCAATTGCGATGCTGTTAGTGCATTCAATGCATATTGTTTGCTCAGTACTGTTACTATATGTGTGTTTATAGCACCATCACTCCCAATCAGTGTAGGATTAATAATCCCTGTGGTATTTCATCAGAATTGTCTGGCTGTAAAGTTGAATCATCTTTACCAGAGGTGGCTTCCACCACTCCCTCTCTCGGATCACTCTCACTCCCCACTGGACTAAGAGTGGGCTTCATGCCTCAGATCCCTTTTGTCCTATTTGATGTAGCTTCCTTGGCCTCATGGCTCATTATGGCATTGTTTTTATACACTCACAACACAAGCAGGTGGCAGTCTGCAATGCACTAGGCTTTATGACTGGGACAGGTTGTTTGAATTTGTTTCGTCATTTGAGGTGTATGTGTGCGTGTGGGGGGGACACACTTTTTGAGGACAAGGGGCTGGATGCACTAATGGTCAGCACTCCACTGTTGATTTTGATGACCTAACCATCTGATCCACTCACTAAATGAGACAATGAATTTACCTGAGATTCTAAATTACTCTCCAAATTGCACCTCAAGCATGAAAGTGCTGTGCTAATGACAATTCGCATGTCAAAGTCACACACCACCTGCAGTGTAAAATATTATGTGGATTCCAAGGTCTAAAATGTCTAAGTGCTATTTGCGTCAGTTTTTGAACTTACAAACCATATGGTTATTAGCTCCAATTGGCTTATGGGCAGCATTCTTGATATCAGCCTCCTGTTATATCAAATTCAGAATAGCTTATTTTGCTCATGTGGAGTAGTCATTCACCTAGGCAACATTTATTTATTGAATGTGACTTTCATTTCAAACTGGTTAGATGGGGTGGGTAGGGTAAAATAGTTATTTAACTTTCATTTAACTAGGCAAGTCAGTTAAGAACAAATTCTTTATTTACAATGACGGCCTACCCTGGCCAAACCCGGACGACCCTGGGCCAATTGGGCGCCGCCCAATGGGACTCCCAATCACAGCTGGAGGTGATACAGCCTTAGACCGCTGCGCCACTTGGGAGCCCAATAGAGTTAGAGACACCGTATTTTATTACAAATAACATATATATCATATACCATTAGAAACTGTAATTACTTTTCTAGGGTAAATTAGCTTAAATTAAATAGACAGAGAACAGAACTACCGCAATGTCAATTTTGTACCTGCCGGTGGGAATAAAATAGCCTTGGGACAGAAGTAACATTTGGTGAGAAGTGCACAAAAGTCTTATCTTCAAGTTTCTGGTTTGTTATGGTCTTTACTTTCAACAAATGTACTATCAGCCATCATTTCATGTTTGTGCCGATTTGAATAATTAATGCTATAGGTTAGAAATGTATGAAAATGAACCATCAACATCGCAATGCTGCACAACCACAATATTTTGCCTTACAATATGAATCAGATTAAAATGGATCACATAATAGCTACATTAACCATAATTTTCTCATCTCACTTTAATGGGAATGTAGTAG
The DNA here is from genome assembly GCF_034236695.1 of Oncorhynchus nerka. Classification (NCBI taxonomy): domain Eukaryota; kingdom Metazoa; phylum Chordata; class Actinopteri; order Salmoniformes; family Salmonidae; genus Oncorhynchus; species Oncorhynchus nerka. The sequence continues at coordinate 75,211,791 of NC_088417.1, forward strand.
GATATGTTTTTCACCATTTTCAATGACTGTTCATGCTTAGATCTACCAATCAGGTGCACTCCAGCTGTCCTTGTCATGCACACTCCTCGTGTCTTGATAGAATAAACATCTTAATTCTCTTTACAAACTGCAAACGTATCATGCTTATCACATTTCCATGGCTTGACATAAGGTAATTGACCCCCAGATTCATAAAGATATACATTTTAACCACTAACCTGTCGATAAAAGCTTATATGTGAGAAGCTGAGCCATCAAGTCAATTGATTAAGGCATAATTCTAATGATGTCATATAACATTTTCAAACATTCAGTCAGTCAGTTAATGTTTTGCTAACATTATAAAAGCAAAATGAACTAGAGGAGACAATGGCCTGTGCTTGAACGTTTATTTGATTTGATTAAAAGTCATTAGTTTACAGTGTGTTAGTTTCTTCCCAATCATCTCCCCTGTAGCTTCTCCCAGGCTAACGCCCAAGACTTGAAGCCTATGCTGTCATTTAGTCACTAGATGGGTTAAGAAAATGACATATGTTTGGACCCTTAAATAACTCAACACAACTCTACAACCAAAAAACACTTCCTGGTCCGTTTTTTACATACATCGCTCATAACCACTTTTTGTTGATAACTCTGCGAAACATGGTGGGAATAGGCTGTTTCTTTGCAGTGAGCTCATCCTCCACATTAGGAACGTGCTGACTTGACTACATCATTCTAGCTTCTGTGTTATCTGAGAAAATGGGCGTGTTACTTTCGCCACGTGTTACTTTTGTCCCGGCTCTCCCTGACAAAGGACATCCGCTTTGATTCAGTAGAATTCTGTGGTTACAAGTCTTTGACAGTGAGGCTGAATGGTAATTTCAGAGGAGTAAGATTCTTTCCAATATAAAATGACGTACTTTTTTAATCCTTGATGATTTTAACAATACAATTTAGAAGTGGAGATGTTTTGCCTAATAGCGTTTTATGAATAGTCAAAATGGTCAGAACCCGTCTGAAATACAATTATTCAGCTTTTCTGATCATTTCTGTTTACCCCTGCCTTGCCATGCCTGCCCTATACATTCACATTAATACGCCATGTTGACATCCACAGGATATGCCATCAACTTATTAATGTCCTGCAGTATTGCCACCTATCCTAAATGCACATCTCATTTTGGAATTCCAAGAATTCTAACTATTTCCCTGAAATGTTTATTGCAAAAGTGGATAACGTCGACAATTTTTTTTCTGAGGTCTTTGCTGATTTCTTTTGATTTTCCCATAATGTCAAGCAAAGAGGCACTGAGTTTGAAGGTAGGCCTTGAAATACATCCACAGGTACACCTCCAATTAACTCAAATGATGTCAATTAGCCTATCAGAAGCTTCTAAAGCCATCATTTTCTGGAATTTTCCAAGCTGTTTAAAGGCACAGTCAACTTAGTGTATGTACACTTCTGACCCACTGGAATTGTGATACAGTGGAATTTAAGTGAAATAATCTGTCTGTAAACAATTGTTGGAAAGATTACTTGTGCCATTTACAAAGTAGATGTCTTAACCGTCTTGCCAAAACTATAGTTTGTTAACAAGAAATTTGTGGAGTGGTTGAAAAGTGAGTTTTAATGACTCCAACCTAAGTGTATGTAAACTTCCAACTTCAACTGTATATAGTCATGTCAAATTAAATATTAAGCCACTGATAGCTGTTCAGAGGTAACTATGACAAAACTGAGCCTTGTGCTTTATTCCCTTACAGCTGACCTCTCTTGCTCTAGATTCTGACCGAGTGGGCATTTAGCATACTGCAGATACTGTATAGATGACTGTTTTGGTGATTGGTTATAAGCTTTGTCCTTGCATTCTTTATATAGAGCCTTGACATCTTACATTACATGTCATTGAATTATAGTTATGTCTGTACACACTTTCCAATCTTTTCCTGTGCTCACAGCTGCAGTAGAGCACCCTTCTTGCCCCCTGGCCCCGGCACTGCTGTTCTCACCTTTCCCACACTCTCTCATCACACCCTCTGTCCAGCTCTAATGGGAGATCAGACAAATTCTCATCTCACTTAGAAACTGTGAATCAGAGGGAGAAAAGTCAAAATGATTAAATAAATCTGGATCTGTTCATAAAATACAATTTTGGTTCAATGCATTTGATTTAAATCAGCATCCCTTTTGATTTAAACACAACTTTAATGTAAGAAGTGGTCAGAAAGGGAATGTTTGGACCTGAATGCCCAAACATTTAGGAGATAAAGATGCTCAAAGTTGAGCCACTTTGATACTTTACCATACCATGAGACATCCATGTCTTCATCCCTGGAAAATAAGTTTGATATAATTTAAAAGCTCACACAGTGTTGTCAATCAATTGTATTATTTAAAAAATATATGTATATAAAGGAATACAAATTGTAATTTACAAACCTTTAACATAAATGATTGAAAACACGTAAACTCAGATTTATTTTTTCTCCATATTTGCATATGTTGTAGCTTACACTCTATTTCACATCAGCTGAGGTTTTGTGTTGTGCCCACCATCGGTTAAGACACGACATGCTCTTGAATACAGATTGGGTGTCATTTCAATCATAGAAATATAATTCATATGTAACGGCTGTCGTTGGTGGAAGAAGGTGAGGACCAAGGTGCAGCGTGGTAAGTGTTCATGATGTTTAATAAAATAAACAGAACACTAAATGACCAAAAACAACAAAGAGCTTGACCGACACGAAACAGTTCTGTATGGTAAACACCGACACAGAAAACAACTACCCACAAAACATTGTGGCAAAACAGGCTACCTAAGTATGGTTCTCAATCAGAGACCACGATCGACAGCTGCCTCTGATTGGGAACCATACCAGGCCAAACATAGAAATGCAAAACATAGAACAAAAACATAGAATGCCCACCCCAACTCATGCCCTGACCACACTAAAACAGAGACATAAAAAAGGAACTAAGGTCAGGATGTGACATCATAGAATGGACCTATCTCTTCAGACCATTGAAATGTAGCTGGTACACTATTGACATTTAAATTGAATTGACATTTTAACAACTAATTAATTACTATACCACAGATCCACCCGTTGTATGTCAACTTAAATGGTCAAGTCTATTCTATTATCTATATTAGTATGATTTAAATAGGTTTCCTATGGAGGATTGACAATAACATTTACAACAACAGATATATCCATTCAAGTCAATATTCTCTGATGTGTGGACCTCCAATCATCTTTGTGGTATCATTTGAAAGTTCACATTATATTTGTATTCCCATTTTAGTACATTTATCAGCCAAAACATAGCACCCACCTTGTATTCAAGAGCATGTTATGTCAAAACCGATGGCAGGCACAACACAAAAACCTTAGATAATGTAAAGTAGGGTCTAAGCTACAATATGTGAATATGAATTTTATGCTTTTGTACATAATTGAATTGTTAAAATGTAATTTAAAAAATAAATAAATACAATTCTCTAGAAATGATCTTATAGTTTGACAACCCTGTTTGTAAGCTTTTAAATTATATCAGTCTCAACCGTTTATCTTTTCCAGTGGTGAAGACATGGATGTTTCATGGTATGGTGGGGTATGCAAAATGGGTCAACTTTGAGCACCTTTATCTCTTGAATATTTTGGCATTCAGGTCCAAAAGTCACTTTCTGGGCACTTCTACAATGGCAAGGTTTGTGGTCATATGCACATCCTTAAAAAACATAGGTGCTAATAAAGTATACTAGTAAATAACAAGGAGGTCTGCACACTCTTTAAGCTCCCAATTCACCACTTTATTGCCTATGTTTCCATTTGAAACTAATCTTCGCCAGGTCAAACAAAAAAAACTGAAGAAGATCGGTTTCGGATAGAAACGTGGTCAATAAAGCAGTGAATTGGGAGCTTAAAGAGTGTGCAGACCTCCTTGTTATTTACAACACCTCTACAATGGGCAAATATGTATGGCAGGTTTCGTTCAAGTCAAAAGGGGTGATTCAATTCAAATGGATTTACCCTTTTCACTATTTCTATAGAACCACACGAACAGGTGATGCACTTGATGGTAGTAGTATTGCACCTGAGGCCTCAATGTGAGGAGTCCTATAGAATGCCAGCCAGAGGCAATCACGTTTCATTTTGATCATGGACTATGGTCCAGATTGGCAGTCAGCTTCTGTGTGAGGTGTTGGTCATTTTTCCCCTTCTAAGTCAGTGGCTTATAGCTAACCATGTTTATTTTTAGCAGAAGATCAACTTGCTTATGTGACGTGACGTGCCTTGCATAATGTTAATTTCATCCGAGCAATTGCTCTGTGTTTGTCAATTATCATGTGGACAATGAAGCTCTGCAGATATACTATGATAGTTTTGATGAATTTGAATATTTTAGACAAGTCCACTTAGTCCTTTCTCAATGGTTTAACCCCTATAGAAAAAAATACAGGCCTCAAGCATTAGGTTCATGGTCACCTCATGGTCCTGAATGGCTCAGTTGGGAGAACATTGCTCTTGCACTGCCAGGGTTGTGGGTTTGATTCCCGTGCCCAACCACATGTAAAATGTATGCACGCATGACTGACTGACTGTAAATCACTTTGGATAAAAGTGTTTGCTAAATAGCATATATTATATTAATTTTGTTAAAATGGCAGGAAACACCTTATCCGAGTGTATGTAGTGGCAATAGAGAGAGGCAGAAGATAATAGGAACTCAGATACTTATTGAATGTTGCTGTAGACTAATTCTGTACTGTTTGTGTATATGATTTTGTTGTTTTCTAAAAGCCTTTACTATATTCCTAAAGGTTTGAGGGTGGCAGCGACCACATGTACCCCATGGAGTTCTTCTTCCCGCCCCAGAGGACCTGTCTGATCTGTGCAGAAGAGGCATCCGGCTGCCACTATGGAGCACTCACCTGTGGCAGCTGCAAAGTGTTCTTCAAGAGAGCCGCAGAAGGTAAGACTTAAGTTGCACCTCTCCACATAGAAGACAGAGCAGAGCATTAATGGTGGAAATGGGATCCATATGTCAGAGCCACCTCTCATGCTTTTTGGAAATAATGTCTTTATGTATTACACTGAACAAAAACATACAGTGCATTCAGAAAGTATTCAGATCCCTTTACTTTTTTCACATTTTGTTACATTACAGTCTTATTCTAAAGTTGATTTTAAAAAATGTAAAAAATCATCAATCTACACACATACCCCATAATGACAAAGCAAAAACAGGTTTAGAATATTTTGCAAATGTTTTATATATATATATGTAATTACGTTGTTTTTATATATATATATAAAACTTAATTAAGTGTATTTGTTATATATATATATATATATCTAAAACTTAATTACATAAGTATTTAGACTCTTTGATATGAGACTCAAAATTGAGCTCAGGTACATCCTGTTTCCATTGATCATCCTTGAGATTTTTCTACAACTTGAATGGAGTCCACCTGTGGTAAATGTAATTGATTGGACATGATTTGGAAAGGCACACACCTGTCTATATAAGGTCCCACATTTGACAGTGCATGTCAGAGCAAAAACAAAATCATGAGATCGAAAGAATTGTCCGTAGAGCTCAGAGACAGGATTTTTGTCAAGGCACAGATCTGAAGAAGGGTATCAAAACATTTCTGTGACATTGAAGGTCCCCAAGAACACAGTGGCCTCTGTCATTCTTAAAAGGAAGAAGTTTGGAACCGCCAAGACCCTTCCTAGAGCTGGCCGCCTGGCCAAACTGAGCAGTCAGGGGAGAAAGGCCTTGGTCAGGTAGGTGACCAACAACCCGATGGTCACTCTGAAAGAGCTCCAGAGTTCCTCTGTGGAGATGGGAGAAACTTTCAGAAGGACAACCATCTCTGCAGCACTCCACCAATCAGGTCTTTATGGTAGGGTGGCCAGACAGAAGCCACTCCTCAGTAAAAGGCACATGACAGCCCGCTTGGAGTTTGCCAAAAGGCACCTAAAGGACTCTCAGACCATGAGAAACAAGATTCTCTGGTCTGATGAAACCAAGATTGAACTCGTTGGCCTGAATGCCAAGCGTCACGTCTGGAAGAAACCTGGCACCATCCCTACAGTGAAGCATGGTGGTGGCAGCATCATGCTGTGGGGATGTTTATCAGTGGCAGGGACTTTGAGACTAGTCAGGATCGAGAGAAAGATGAACAGAGCAAAGTGCAGAGAGATCCTTGATGAAAACCTGCTCGAGAGCGCTCAGGACCTCAGACTGGGGTGAAGGTTCACCTTCCAACAGGACAACGACCTTAAGCACACAGCCAATACAATGCAGGAGTGGCTTCGGGAATGTCCTTGAGTGGCCTAGCCAGAGCCCAGACTTGAACCTGATCGGAGAGACCTGAAAATAGCTGTGCATCGACGCTCCTCATCCAACCTGACAGAGCTTGAGAGAATCTGCAGAGAAGAATTGGAGAAACTTTCCAAATACAGGTGTGCCAAGCTTGCAGCGTCATATCCAAGAAAACTTGAGGCTGTAATCGCTGCCAAAGGTGTTTCAATTAAGTACTGAGTAAAGGGTATGAATACTTAAGGTAAATGTAATATTTCAATTAATTCCTTTTTTTAATACAAATAATGTCTAAAAACCTGTTTTTGCTTCTTCATTATGGGGTATTGTGTGTAGATTGATGAGGGAAAAAAAGATTTAATCAATTTTAGAATAAGGTTATAATGTAACAAAATGTGGAAAATGTCCAGGTGTCTGAATACTGTAAATGCAATATGAAACAATTTCAGCGATTTTACTGAGTTACAGTTCATATAAGGAAATCAATCAATTGAAATAAATAATTTGGCGCTAATCTATGGATTTCACATTACTGGGCAAGGGTGCAGCCATGAGTGGCCCTGGGTGGTCATAGGCCCACCCACTTGGCTTTTTTCCCCACAAGGGCTTTATTATAGCCAGAAATACTCCTCAGTTTCATCAGCTGTCCAGGTGGCTGGTCTTAAACGATCCGGCAGTTGAAGAAGCTGGATGTTGCAGTCCTGGGCTGGTGTGGTTACATGTGGTCTGCGGTTGGACGTACTGCCAAATTCTCTAAAACAACATTGGAGGTGGCTTATGGTAGAGAAATGAACATTCAATTATCTAACAGCTCTGGTGGACATTCCTGCAGTCAGTATGCCAATTGTATGCCCCCCCAAAACTTGAGACGTCTGTGGCATTGTGTTGAGTGACAAAACTGCACATTTTAGATTTCTCTTTTATTGTCCCCAGGACAAGGTCCACCTCTGTAATGATCATGCTGTTTAATCAGATTATTGATATGCCACATCTGTCAGGTGGATAGATTTACTTGGCAAAGGAGAAATGCTCACTAACAGGAATGTAAATACATTTGTGCACCAAATTTGAGAGGAATAAGCTTTTTGTGCATGTGGAACATTTCTGGGATCTTTTCTTTCAGCTCATGAAACTTGAGACAACACTTTTACATGTTGTGTTTATATTGTTGTTCAGAATAGATGTAAATGATGTCATAAGCAAAATTGTTAAATGTATTTCAAAGGAAAATTCCCATGGTCCATAGTATGGTTGATTTGGAATATGTCAACAGAAATCTATGTCATTTTTTTTACAAAATTGCCTAAAGTTACATTCATCTTAGCCTACTCCTCTGGGAAATCAGATTTAAACACAAACATTCTGAGCTACCAAGGCAAGTTAATCAGGCTTTGACTGACAATTATATCTAATCCATTACTATTTCAGTACAATGGCAGTTTTGGATGCAAAATATTTTTGGATGCAATATAGTTTCTCTTTAATTGACCATGCTCTGCAATAAAAATAACAGAAAACACCAGCTAAAATGCTGCCTTCCAGCTCCTAGGTATTCCTTTGTTTTGTTCATTATTTTCCTTTCTTAATTGAACTGTGAGTGGAAGCCGCATAACTGCCATCAAACCATGCCATGTAAAATTATAGATTTGATTATTTCAATGTGCTACTTATAGAGCATGTCAATGTACTCTTCAACAAAAGTGTGTACACTGAGGAGATTTTATAGTCTAAGCTCCTTCTTTTTATGATCATCACACTGGACATGATAAGCAAGAGAGCAAAATGTATAACTGTTCCTGCTGTAATCATTCATGATGTAACTAACAACCATGTTACAACTTACAACCATGACGTACCTTTCTTAATCATTCAAAGTAGAATTTTGTATTCTAAATCTTATCTTTGTTTGCATCTTTGTTAGGGAAACAGAAATACCTGTGTGCGAGCAGAAATGACTGCACCATCGATAAGCTGAGAAGGAAGAACTGCCCATCATGTCGACTGAGGAGGTGTTTTGAAGCTGGGATGACCCTTGGAAGTAAATACAACTATTATGTCAATTTCTTAAGTCAATGAGAAATAATCAAAGTACTTAGCCATCCATCCATCCACTCACTGATCGATAATCATGGACAAAAGTTTGTGAATGTACAGTTACATACATTCACCAGTCAGTTTGTTAGGTACACCACCCCGTTCACAAAAACACATCGCTCCTACAGACAGTGAGTCACATGGCTGTGGGTTGCTATATAAAGCAGGCAGACAGGCATTGAGGCATTCAGTTACTGTTCAATTGAACGTTAGAATGGGCGTGTTGCGTGGTATCATCGGCGGTGCCGGGGGCGCCGGATCGCCCGATAGTGTCTAGGGTTTACCGAGAACGGTGCGACAAACAAAAACATTCAGTCAATGAAAACAGCTTGTTGAGGTCAAAGGAGAATAGCAGGAATCGTGCAAGATAACAGGCGGGCTACAGACAGACAAATAATGGCGCAGTACAACACTGGTGTGCAGAACAGCATCTTGGAACATACAACTCGTCGATCCTTGTCACGGATGGGCTATTGCAGCAGACAACCACACCGGGTTCCTCTCCTATCAGCTAAAACCAAGAAGAAAACCGGCTCCAATGCTAGACAATTGAGGAGTGGAAAAACATCGACTTGAACATTACAGTGAGTTCAGTTTACTTGTGTGGCCTGCACAGTCCACAGACCTCAACACAATAGCATAGCTGCGGGAAGTAGGGGTGCTGAGGGAACTGAAAAAATACAATAAAAATAGTGCACTTGGCCTTTATTATTCCCCACAGCACCCCCACCCAGCTGCCATGCCCAATAGAGTATCTTTGGGATGAGATGGAACGGGCTGTTCGCAGCATGAATGTACCACTGTCCAATCTACAGCAACTGCGTGATGCCATCGCATCAGCATGGAACAACACAACTTGTAAAATGTCTCCAATTTTTCAAGCGGTTCTGGAGGCAAAGGGTGTCCGACCCGGTACTAGATGGCCCTACCTAATAAACTGGCCAGTGAGTGAATATGGGCCATTCTACAGAAGTGGTGCAAATTGGGGGTTGAAAAAAAAGCTCAGTTTGTAACGGTTTTCTTTAGGTGAAGTAGAAGCGGACCAAAATGCAGCGTGGTGGTTATTCATGTTCTTTAATGAAGGAACTAGACATGAAATAACTAACAAAACAATAAATGTGCGAAAACCTAAACAGTCCTATCTGGTGCAAACACAGAGACAGGAACAATCACCCACAAACACACAGTGAAACCCAGGCTACCTAAGTATGATTCTCAATCAGAGACAACTAATGACACCTGCCTCTGATTGAGAACCATACTAGGCCGAAACATAGAAATACCCCAAAACATAGAAAAACAAACAGACTGCCCACCCAACTCACGCCCTGACCATACTAAATAAATACAAAACAAAGGAAATAAAGGTCAAAACGTGACACAGTTGTATCCTATTTTTCACCAAACTTTCAGCACATGTCTTCCAACATACAGTGCTATCAGAAAGTATTCACACCCCTGACTTTTTCCATATTTTGTTATGTTATAGCCTGAATTTAAAATTGATTAAATTGAGATGTTTGCCTCTGGCTTACACACAATACCCCATAATGTCAAAGTGGAATAACTTATTATTATTATTATTTTTAACAAATTCATTAAAAAAAGAAAAGCTGAAATGTCTTGAGTCAATAAGTATCCGAGTATTCCTTTGTTATGGCAAGCCTAAATAATTTCAGGAGTAAAGATTTGCTTAAACCCTCTTGGTGTTAGGGGGCAGTATTTTCATTTTTGAAAAAAAAACGTTCCCGTTTTAAACGGGATATGTTGTCAGGAAAAGATGCTAGAATATGCATATAATTGACAGCTTTGGATAGAAAACACTCTAACGTTTCCAAAACTGTAAAGATATTGTCTGTGAGTATAACAGAACTATTGTTGCAGGCGAAAGCCTGAGAAAAATCCAATCCGGAAGTGCCCCAGGTTTTGAAAGCGCTGCGTTCCAATGACTCCCTATTCAGCTGTGAATGTACCATCAACGAGCTTACGCTTTCTACGTATTCCCCAAGGTGTCTACAGCATTGTGACATAGTTTTACGCATTTCTGTTGAAGAATAGCCGTAGGCGGCCACATTGCGTAAGTGGTCACATGGTGGCTCCGAGAGAGATTCTCGCGTAAAATACAGAGGTAGCCATTACTCCACTTGGTCCTAGTGAAAAACGAATTGTCCCGACGGATATATTATCGAATAGATATTAGAAAAACACCTTGAGGATGGATTCTAAACAACGTTTGCCATGTTTCTGTCGATATTATGGAGCTAATTTGGAATATTTTTCAGTGTTGTGGTGACCGCAATTTCCGGGCGATTTCTCAGCCAAACGTGAAGAACAAAAACGGAGCTATTTCGCCTACAAAAATAATATTTTGGGAAAAAATTAACTTTGGCTGTCTACCTGGGAGTCTCGTGAGTGAAAACATCCGAAGTTCATCAAAGGTAAACAATTGAATTTGATTGCTTTTCTGATTTCCGTGACAAGGTTGCCTGCTGCTAGCAAGGCATAATGCTATGCTAGGCTATGATAAACTTACACAAATGCTTGTCTACCATTGGCTGTAAAGCATATTTTGAAAATCTGAGATGACAGGGTGATTAACAAAAGGCTAAGCTGTGTTCCAATATATTTCACTTGTGATTTTCATGAATAGGAAGATTTTCTAGGAAGATTTATGTCCATTGCGTTATGCTAATTAGTGTCAGATGAGTTTGTGGATGAATCTGTGTTTGAAATGTACTGCTCGACTGAGGGACCTTACAGATAATTGTATTTGTGGGGTACAGAGATGAGGTACTCATTAAAAAAATCATGTTAAAATGTACTATTGCACACAAAGTGAGTCCGTGCCACTTATTATGTGACTTGTTAACCTGTAGTGACACCCCATCCCGTGAACGGGACCGTTGTCATCACTATGGATGGTGTATCAATACACCCAGTCACTACAAAGGTACAGGCATCCTTCTTAACTCAGTTGCCAAAGAGGATGCAAACTGCTCAGGGACTTCACCATTAGGCCAATGGTGACTATACATTTACAGAGTTTAATGGCTGTGATAGGAGAAAACTGAGGATGGATCAACAACATTGTAGTTATAGTACTCCACAATACTAACCAAATTTACAGAGTGAAAAGAAGGAAGCCTGTACAGAATACAAATATTGCAAAACATGCATCCTGTTTGCAAACAAGGCACTAAAGTAATACTGCAAAAAAAATGTGGCAAAGCAATTAACGTTTTGTTCTGAATACACAGTGTTATGTTTGGGGCAAATCCAACACAACACCTTACTGAGTACCACTCTCCATATTTTCAAGCATAGTGGTGGTTGCATCATCTTATGAGTATGCTTGTAATCATTAAGGACTGGGGAGTTTTTCATGATAAAAAATAAACGGATTGGAGCTAAGCACAGGCAAAAAAGCAGAGGAAAACTTGGTTCAGTCTACTTTCCACCAGACACTGGGAGATGACTCTACCTTTCTGCATATGTTAAATATTTACCTGAATTCCTTACCACTCCACTAAATTTGTTCCATACTGGAACATAGTAAAAAAGTTGCAATAAAGGGAGAACCAGTAGGGATCATTGTGATTAACCTTTTATTACAGATACTTTTCGAAATTGAATTTTCATACAAAATTTACAAAATAAGTAAAAACATTTTTTTTTTTACCTGATTTTCAAAACCTAGAGAAATATAATCTCTATTGTTCTCTGTAAAATGGTTTATGTTGATTGTATGAATCTGAAACTTGTTTATCGATTGAATTAGTTATGCATCTAAATTATATTGTTAGACGTTTAATTATTCCTTTACCTATGTTTATTTTGGCAAAATAAGAGGTGTTTCGGTATGAAGTGTCAATCACATAAATAAATACATCTAGGACTCTAGATGGATGTAACTTGTTTTAGTATAGACATTGCCAAGACCAAGACCACTAGATCAAGAGTCCGTGGGCCCTTTCTTCAATTGTAAGATACTCAAGTAGAGTAAACTCGAGTAGAGTGCAGGAGAGCACAGTACATTAGAGTGCAGTAGAGTAGGGTACAGTACAGTAGAGTAGGGTACAGTACAATATAGTACAGCACAATACAATACAGTAGAGTACAGTGAATTACAGTACAGTATAACACATTATAGACATCCACATTTTGGCCAAATAGATGTCAATGTTTGGGCTCTTGAAGGCTTGGAGCCCCCCTGCTGACAAAGCATCTCAATACTCTACACTTTTTCTTGAGGCGTGCATTTGTCGACTACCCACATGGTGATCCTCTGTAGCTCAGTTGGTAGAGCATGGTGACTTTATAATGGAGATGGCCTCAATGATGCTGCCCATGCTGTCACAGACTCCATAATGGCACAGATACAAAGAGGAGATCTCTGTATATCTCTATGGTTTCTGCTAAATGACTTAAATGTAAATGTATTATAGTTTCGGTTGTGGCCGTTTTGGTTTGGGCAATTTTGACATATATTTTACTTTAAACTGCAAATTAAAACTGCAAAAAACAATGATTTTCCATCAAATAGAATCAATGTAGGAACATAGGCGGCATGTGAGTTTCATGTTTGGGGAAGGTAATTTTCACCATAAAAATGAACCTTTCTAATAACGCATTCCATGCATCATCACATTTGTAGACTTATGTAAGATAGCCTACTATTCGTAATGTGATGAGTAGATTGGATACTCATTTAGGCTAATAACATAACTCAATCACTGTTCACAAAAAAGATTGTTCAATGCATGGCCTATAGCGTAGAGTAGGCCTAAACTATATGCTAGCCTATATCAGACACGCTTCTTCATTCTTTGCACGGGTGTCACGCCCTGAACTTAGAGATCCTTTTCATGTCTCTATTTTGGTTTGGTCAGGGTGTGAGTTGGGGTGGGCATTCTATGTTTTGTGTTTCTATGATTTTCTGTTTTGCCCGGGTATGGTTCTCAATCAGGGACAGCTGTCGTTGATCGTTGTCTCTGATTGGGAACCATACTTAGGTACCCTTTTCCCCACCTGTGTTTGTGGGACGTTAACTTTGTTTGATGGGACATAGCCTTAAGCATCACAGTTTGTTTAGTATTGTTTATGGTTTTGTCGGCGTCATTTAAAAAAATAAAGATAATGTACGCTCACCGCGCTGCGCCTTGGTCCTCATCCTTCAACAGCCGTGACAACGGGAAAAATTTGGCCTTTTTATAAATAAATGTTATGCAATTCTACTACACTTTATATGACTGGAGACATTAGCAGAATCTTGTTTAATATGACAAGTTGCAAGGGAGCCTACTCTAATGACACTGACAAACAGATCGATGAAAACAACGTCCATATAATAGGCCTACGAGAAGGGGAGACACAAATAGAATATGACGTCCAAAAATTTGGCACTGACCCAATGATAAAATGTGAATATGCGCAGTGCGCACTCACCAGGGATATGGCCAATGTTCTTCACTGGTGCCAATATAGTGTTGTTCACACAATTAAATTGAGAATTTTGATAACTAAAAGCCAGATTAGAGTATTTTCATTGTATTCTCTTTACAGCAATAGCCATTTGCTTTCCAAACTATGTCATCCTGTGATTGTATTTTTAAATATTGCTTTATGCCTGGCTGGGCCTCTACTTTTCACTGACAGTCGCAACTCAACAATAATCTAGTTGTTATTTGCCGTGTAAGCTGCACAAATTGGTTGCGCTGCCCTTCCTTCCAACTGTAGGCAATGCAATTTAATGCAATTTCTTTAAAGAAGCTAATGATCCTCTGAGGACAAATCATGCTTTAGTAGCCTATTTTGATAGGTTTTTATTTCTGTATAGACAGGAGTAGGCTAATTAGGCTATCTAGTTTTTTGTCAATTTAATTCAATTTACTTTAGGGAAAGCTCAATTGCACTCCACACTGCCCTTTTCCACCTGGAAAAAAGGAACACCTATGTGAGAATGCTGTTCATTGACTACAGTTCAGTGTTCAACACCATAGTGCCTACAAAGCTCATCACTAAGCTAAGGACCCATGGACTAAGCACCTCCCTCTGCAACTGTATCCTGGACTTCCTGACAGGACGCCCCCTGGTGGAAAGGGTAGGCAACAACACATCTGCCACGCTGATCCTCATCACTGGGGCACCTCAGGGGTGTGTGCTTAGTGTCCTCCTGTACTCCCTCTTGTACTCTCTGTTGAAGTCGTGGCCAACCATGACACCAACACCATCACTAAGTTTGTTGACAACAGTGGTAGGCCTGATCACTGACAACGATGGGACAGCCTATGGGGAGAAGGTCAGAGACCTGGCAGTGTGGTGCCAGGACAACAACCCCCATTAACATCGACAGGACTGAAGTAGAGCGGGTCGAGAGTTTCAAGTTCCTTGTTGTCCACATCATCAATGAACTATCATGGTCCAAACACACCAAGACATTTGTGAAGAGGGAAAGACAAAAACTGTTCCCCCTCAGGTGACTGAAAAGATTTGGCATGGGTCCCCAGATCCTCAAAGTTCTACAGCTGCACCATCGAGCGCATCCTAACCTGTTGCATCACCGCCTGGTATGGCAACTGCTCGGCATCCGAGGTGCTAAGAGGGTAATGCCTACGGCCCAGTACATCATGGGGCCAAGTTTCCTGACATCCAGGACCTATATACTAGGTGGTGTCAGAGGAAGACACCACCTAGTATATATTGTCAAAGACTCCAGTCACCCAAGTCAAAGACTGTTCTCTCTGCTACCGCATGGAAGCGGTACCGGAACGCCAAGTCTTGGACCAAAAGGCTACTTAACAGCTTCTACCCCCAAGCCATAAGACTGCTGAAAAACTGAACAAATTAAATTGCCACCCGAACTATTCACTTTTACAAGTTACCTCGACTAACCTGTACCCCCGCACAATGACTTGGAAAGCGGTACCCCCTGTATATACAGTTGAAGTCAGAAGTTTACATACACTTAGGTTGGAGTCATGAAAACTCATTTACCAACCACTCCACACATTTCTTGTCAACAAACTATAGTTTTGGCATGTCGGTTAGGACATCTACTTTGTGCATGACACAAGACCTTTTTCCAACAATTGTTTACAGACAGATTATTTCTTATAATTTCTTATACGTATAATTCACTGTATCACAATTCCAGTGGATCAGAAGTTTACATACATTAAGCTGACTGTGCCTTTAAACAGCTTGGAAAATTCCAGAAAATGATGTCATGGCTCTAGAAGCGTCAATTGGAGGTGTACCTGTGGATGTATTTCAAGGCCTACCTTCAAACTCAGTGCCTCTTTGCTTGACATCATGGGAACATCAAAAGAAATCAGCCAAGACTTCAGCAATTATTTTTTAGACCTCCACAAGTCTGGTTCATCCTTGGGAGCAATTTCCAAACGCCTGAAGTTACCATGTTACTAACAATAGTACGCAAGTATAAACACCATGGGACCACGCAGCTGTCTCCTAGAGATGAACGTACTTTGGTACGACAAGTGCAAATCAATCCCAGAACAACAGCAAAGGACCTTGTGAAGATGCTGGAGGAAACAGGTACAAAAGTATCTATATCCACAGTAAAACGAGTCCTATGTTGACATAACCTGAAAGGCCGCTCAGCAAGGAAGAAGCCACTGCTCCAAAACCACCATAAAAAAGCCAGACTACGGTTTGCAACTGCACATGGGGACAAAGATGGTACTTTTTGGAGAAATGTCCTCTGGTCTGATGAAACAAAAATAGAACTGTTTGGTCATAATGACCATTGTTACGTTTGGAGGAAAAGGGGGAGGCTTGCAAGCCGAAGAACACAATCCCAACCGTGAAGCACGGGGGTGGCTGCATCATGTCGTTGGGGTGCTTTGCTGCAGGAGGGACTGGTACACTTCACAAAATAGATGGCATAATGAGGTAGGAACATTATGTGGATATATTGAAGAAACATCTCAAGACATCAGTCAGGAAGTTAATGCTTGGTCGCAAATGGGTCTTCCAAATGGACAATTACCCCAAGCAGACTTCCAAAGTTGTGGCAAAATCGCTTAAGGACAACAAAGTCAAGGTATTGGAGTGGCCATCACAAAGCCCTGACCTCAATCCTATAGAAAATTTGTGGGTACAGCATGATGCTGGGGCCACCATGCTTTGCAAACATGTCTAAAAACAGTTTTTGCTTCGTCATTATGGGACACTGTGTGTAGATTGATGAGGGAAGATGTTTGTTTAATCTATTTGACAGAACTCTGACAGAGATTTTTGACAAGAGACGGCGCCGGAGAAGATGGCTGATGTTTTACGTGCTCCTAACAGATTGTGTATTTATGTTCGTTTTTTTTGCAACTTATTTTTAAACTTATTTTATACATAATGTTGCTGCTACTGAAAGATTAGTGGAATCTGTGTGGGTAGCTGGACAGGTAGGATGACTGACAGTGAAGGTGAACAGGTGGTCACGTGTCAGGTGACAGAGGAATGGATGAGTCTGAGGCAGGAATTCCTTTAACCATAAAGTGGTATATTTACTGAGTAGTCTGTGCTGCATCACAAAGGAAACAAATAACATGTATACAATCAAATTCATAATCAAAGATCAAATCATATCATTCATTATTAATATAATTTAGGGAATTCAACAGTCCAGTTAATTAAGAAGTCAATAGTAATCATCCGTGAGTCATTTAGGCTCGTAACTATTTATCATAAAAGAATACAAACAGTGAATGGTTATACAATCTATTATCCCCATTATCAAAGTCAATCAGTTAGCAAACAATGACGTTTCTCATTTCACTCTTTCAATTGTCTTCGTGTACATATATTTAATTTCAATACACATGAACCATATCGATTGCATAATTAGCCTATGAGGATCCGTAGGGCCGTGATCATTGACAATTCACATTACACAATATGTTTGAAGCTGCGCTCCAAGCCGCGCTCCGCGGTAATAACTATTAACAGTAACTGAATGGCCCACTCTCCCGATCGCCACAGATAATTCAGATGAAAGGTAAAAGTCGGTCGACTTACGTGGATTCATGGACGCACAGAACTTCTGGATCAGATGGAGTTAAGGAAGAGAAAGCAGCGAGATCAAGCGATGGCAATTTCCTCCTTTTATGGAGTTGAGATCTGTCGGACATTTCCACCTGACCTAATTAAAGCGCCCCTGGCCCAGCTGAGTAAATGGCAATGAATTAAAGGATTATTCCACCAACTCCATGGGCCTTTTCTATAGCTACCGTCTCTTATGACCGAAAATAACTTAATTAGAACAGCGATTACTCACCACGAACTGGCAGAAGCTTTTTTTTCCTTTAACAAGTCCGACGAGCCCGACGTGAACGACATACTGCTTTCCCGCGAACAAGCCCAAATCCCAGTCATTTGCGTGAAGAGACGACGGAGAAAAAGAGGACGGAGGTCGGGCTGCCTTCTGAGAATTCGTAGGCTGTCGAAAAACACCCCCCTGTCTTCCGTTCTACTAGCTAACGTTCAATCATTGGAAAATATAAAATCGATGACCTACGAGGAAGATTAAACTACCAACGGGACATTAAAAACTGTAATATCTTATGCTTCATGGAGTCGTGGCTGAACGACAACATTATCAACATACAGCTGGTTGGTTATATGCTGTATCGGCAGGATAGAAGAACGGCGTCTAGTAAGACAAGGGCTATGCATATATGTACACCACTCGATGTCACAGGAAGGCCATAAAGATCATCAAGGACAACAACCACCCGAGCCACTGTCTGTTCACCCCGCTATCATCCAGAAGACGAGGTCAGTACAGGTGCATCAAAGCAGGGACCGAAAGACTGAAAAACAGCTTCTATCTCTTGGCAATCAGACTGTAAAACAGCCACCACTAACATTGAGTGGCTGCTACCAACACACTGACTCAACTCCAGCCACTTTAATAATGGGAATTGATGGAAATTGATGGAAAAAGCGGGCAGGTTGTTGGGCGGCCGGCCGTCACAAGACGCGAGATTTCATCTGGAGAGAGAGGGGAGAAAGAGGTCAGAGCACAGGGTAGGGCAGTGTGAGCAGAACCAGCAGTGTCGTTTGACTTAGCAAACGAGGATCGGATGTCGTCGACCTTCTTTTCAAAATGGTTGACGAAGTCATCTGCAGAGAGGGAGGAGGGGGGGATTCAGGAGGGAGGAGAAGGTGGCAAAGAGCTTCCTAGGGTTAGAGGCAGATGCTTGGAATTTAGAGTGGTAGAAAGTGGCTTTAGCAGCAGCGACAGAAGAGGAAAATGTAGAGAGGAGGGAGTGAAAGGATGCCAGGTCCGCAGGGAGGCGAGTTTTCCTCCATTTCCGCCGGCTGCCCGGAGCCCTGTTCTGTGAGCTCGCAATGAGTCGTCGAGCCACGGAGCGGGAGGGGAGGACCGAGCCGGCCTGGAGGATAGGAGACATAGAGAGTCAAAGGATGCAGAAAGGGAGGAGAGGAGGGTTGAGGAGGCAGAATCAGGAGATAGGTTGGAGAAGGTTTGAGCAGAGGGAAGAGATGATAGGATGGAAGAGGAGAGAGTAGCGGGGGAGAGAGAGCGAAGGTTGGGACGGCGCGATACCATCCGAGTAGGGGTAGTGTGGGAAGTGTTGGATGAGAGCGAGAGGGAAAAGGATACAAGGTAGTGGTCGGAGACTTGGAGGGGAGTTGCAATGAGGTTAGTGGAAGAACAGCATCTAGTAAAGATGAGGTCGAGCGTATTGCCTGCCTTGTGAGTAGGGGGAAGGTGAGAGGGAGAGGTCAAAAGAGGAGAGGAGTGGAAAGAAGGAGGCAGAGAGGAATGAGTCAAAGGTAGACGTGGGGAGGTTAAAGTCGCCCAGAACTGTGAGAGGTGAGCCGTCCTCAGGAAAGGAGCTTATCAAGGCATCAAGCTCATTGATGAACTCTCCGAGGGAACCTGGAGGGCGATAAATGATAAGGATGTTAAGCTTGAAAGGGCTGGTAACTGTGACAGCATGGAATTCAAAGGAGGCGATAGACAGATGGGTAAGGGGAGAAAGAGAGAATGACCACTTGGGAGAGATGAGGATCCCGGTGCCACCACCCCGCTGACCAGAAGCTCTCGGGGTGTGCGAGAACACGTGGGCGGACGAAGAGAGAGCAGTAGGAGTAGCAGTGTTATCTGTGGTGATCCATGTTTCCGTCAGTGCCAAGAAGTCGAGGGACTGGAGGGAGGCATAGGCTGAGATGAACTCTGCCTTGTTGGCCGCAGATCGGCAGTTCCAGAGGCTACCGGAGACCTGGAACTCCACGTGGGTCGTGCGCGCTGGGACCACCAGATTAGGGTGGCCGCGGCCACGCGGTGTGGAGCGTTTGTATGGTCTGTGCAGAGAGGAGAGAACAGGGATAGACAGACACATAGTTGACAGGCTACAGAAGAGGCTACGCTAATGCAAAGGAGATTGAATGACAAGTGGACTACACGTCTCGAATGTTCAGAAAGTTGAGCTTACGTAGCAAGAATCTTATTGACTAAAATGATTAAAAATGATACAGTACTGCTGAAGTAGGCTAGGTGGCAGTGGCTACGTTGTTGACTTTGTAGGCTAGCTGGCAGTGGCTGCGTTGTTGATTACGTTACGTTGCGTTAAAAGAACGACAATAGCTGGCTAGGTAACCTAGAAAATCGCTCTAGACTACACAATTATCTTTGATACAGAGACGGCTATGTAGCTAGCTATGTAGCTAGCTACGATCAAACAAATCAAACCGTTGTACTGTAATGAAATGAAATTAAAATGTGATACTACCTGTGGAGCGAGGCGGAATGCGACCGGGTTGTTGAGTTCTAATCGGTAGACGTTGGCTAGCTAGCAGTGTCTCCTACGTTAAGGACGACAAATAGCTGGCTGCGTTGTGTTGATTACGTTACGTTGCGTTAAAAGAACGACAATAGCTGGCTAGGTAACCTAGAAAATCGCTCTAGACTACACAATTATCTACACAATTATCTTTGATACAGAGACGGCTATGTAGCTAGCTATGTAGACGGTGGGCGTTAGCTAGCTGGCTAGCTGCTGGGCAGATACGTTAGGACGACGAAATACGATAATTACGCAATTATCTTTGATACAAAGACGGCTATGTAGCTAGCTAAGAAGAAATTGCTAAGATTAGAAAAATCAAACCGTTGTACTATAATGAAATGTAATGAAAAGTTATACTACCTGCAGACCGAAGTGCAGACCGAAGTGCCCATACTGGTATTTATTTATTTATTTATTTTGCTCCTTTGCACCCCACTCTCTACCTGCACATTCATCTTCTGCCAATCTACCATTCCAGTGTTTAATTGCTATATTGTAATTACTTCGCCACAATGGCCTATTTTTTTCCTTAACTTACCTCATTTGCACTCACTGTATATAGACTTTTTGTTTTCTTTTGTTCTACTGTATTATTGACTGTATGTTTTGTTTATTCCATGTGTAACTCTGTGTTGTTGTATGTGTCGAATTGCTACGCTTTATCTTGGCCAGGTCGCAGTTGCAAATGACAACTTGTTCTCAACTAGTCTACCTGGTTAAATAAAGGTGAAATACATTTAAATAAAAAATAAAAAAATGTATATACTGTACTCTATCATCTACTGCATCTTTATGTAATACATGTATCACTAGCCACTTTAAAATATGCCACTTTGTTTACATACCCTACATTACTCATCTCATATGTATATACTGTACTCGATACCATCTACTGCATCTTGCCTATGCCGTTCTGTACCATCACTCATTCATATATCTTTATGTACTTTATTCGTTATCCCTTTACACTTGCGTGTATAAGGTAGTAGTTTTGGAAGTGTTAGGTTAGATTACTCGTTGGTTATTACTGCATTGTCAGAACTAGAAGCACAAGCATTTCGCTACACTCGCATTAACATCTGCTAACCATGTGTATGTGACAAATACATTTGATTTGATTTGAAAAAATGTAAACAACAGCTGGTGCACAATATCTAAGGAAGTCTAGGTTTTTCTCGCCAGAGGCAGATTATCTCATGATAAACTGTAGACCACACTATCTACCTACAGAGTTTTCATCTGTATTTTTCGTAGCTGTCTTCATACCACCACAGACCGATGCTGGCACTAAGACCACTCTCAATGAGCTCTATTCCGCCATAAGCAAACAGGAAACGTTCATCCAGAGGCGGTGCTCCTAGTTGCCGGGGACTTTAATGCAGGGAAACTTAAAATCTGTTTTACCAGACTTCTATCAGCATGTTAAATTTGCAACCAGAGGGAGAGAAAAAAACTCTAGACCACCTTTACTCCACACTCGGAGACGAGTATAAAGCTCTCCCTCTCCATCCATTTGGTAAATTTGACCATAATTCTATCCTCCTGATTCCTGCTTACGAGCAAATATGTAAGCAGGAAGCACCAGTGACTTGGTCAATAAAAATAGTGGTCAGATGAAGCAGATGCTAAGCTACAGGACTGTTTTGCTAGCACAGACTGGAATATGTTCCGGGATTCTACCTATGGCATTGAGGAGTATGCCACATCAGTCATTGGCTTCATCAATAAGTGCATCAATGACTTTGTCCCCACAGTGACCGTACGTACATACCCCAACCAGAAGCCATGGATTATAGGCAACACCCGCACTGAGCTAAAGGGTAGAGCTGCCACTTTCAAGGAGCGGGACTCTAACCCGGAAACTTATAATAAATCCTGCTATGCCCTCTGATGAACCATCAAACAGGCAGTGTTTCGAGTATTCACCCCTCTTGGCATTTTTTCTATTTTGTTGCCTTACAACCTAGAATTAAAATATTTTTTTGGGGGGGTTGTATAGTTTGATTTACACAACATGCCTACCACTTTGAAGATGCAAAATATTTTTTCTTGTGAAACAAACAAGAAATAAGACAGAAAAACAGAATTTGAGCGTGCATAACTATTCAGCCCCCCAAAGTCAATACCTTGTAGAGCCACCTTTTGCAGCAATTACAGCTACAATTCTCTTGGGGTATGTCTCTATAAGCTTGGCACATCTAGCCACTGGGATTTTTGCCTGGTCTTCAAGGCAAAACTGCTCCAGCTCCTTCAAGTTGGATGGGTTCTGCTGGTGTACAGCAATCTTTAAGTCATTCCACAGATTCTCAATAGGATTGAGGTCTGGACATTGACTAGGCCATTTCAAGACATTTAAATGTTTCCCCTTAAACCACTCAAGTGTTGCTTTAGTAGTATGCTTAGGGTCATTTTCCTGCTGGAAGGTGAACCTCCGTCCCAGTCTCAAATTTCTGGAAGACCGAAACAGGTTTCCCTCAAGAATTTCCCTGTATTTAGCACCATACACCATTCTTTCAATTCTGACCAGTTTCCCAGTCCCTACCGATGAAAAACATAGGTAGGGACTGGGGATGTTGTTCTCGGGGTGATGAGAGGTGTTGGGTTTGCGTCGGACATAGTGTTTTTCTTAATGTCCAATTTGACAACTGATAGGCCTAATATTGTTACTCATCAGATTATTGTGAATTTAATCTTGTCTATAGGCTTTCAATGGGCCGGCTGTGCAGGCTGACTGGCATCGCTCGTTTTCCGCTCATCAAGTTGCAGCTGTTTCTCAATCTTGACACTCTAATGTACTTGTCCTCTTGCTCAGTTGTGCACCGGGGCCTCTCACTCCTCTTTCTATTCTGGTTAGAGCCAGTTTGCGCTGTTCTGTGAAGGTAGTAGTACACAGCGTTGTACAAGATCTTCAGTTTCTTGGCCATTTCACGCATGGAATAGCCTTCATTTCTCAGAACAAGAATAGACTGATGAGTTTCAGAAGGAAGTACTTTGTTTCTGTCCATTTTGAGCCTGTAATCGAACCTACAAATGCAAGTTTTATTGGTTCTTTAAGCAGAACAACAGTTTTCAGCTGTGCTAACATAATTGCAAAAGGGTTTTCTAATGATCAATTATGATAAATTTAAAATGATAAACTTGGATTAGCCAACACAACTTGCCATTGGAACACAGGAGTGATGGTTGCTGATAATGGGCCTCTGTATGTAATGGTCTTCTTCCTCCTCTAACGAGGAGTAGTAGGAAGTATCGGAGGACCAAAATGCAGCGTTGTATGTATCCATAATGTGATTTAATGGAAAATGAATACAAAATACAAAAGAACAAGATAATCAAGATGAAAACCGAAACAGTCCCGAATGGTGCAAACACTGAAACGGAAAAATAATCACCCACAACTCAAGGGTGAAAACAGGCTACCTAAGTATGGTTCTCAATCAGGGACAATGATTGACAGCTGCCTCTGATTGAAAACTATACCAGGCCAAACACAGAAATCCCAAATCATAGAAAAAAGAACATAGACTGCCCACACCAACTCACACCCTAACCATACTAAAACTAAGACAAAACAAAGGAACTAAGGTCAGAACGTGACACTGTATGCCTATGTAGATATTCCATTAAAAATCAGCCGTTTCCACCTACAATAGTCATTTACAACATTAACAATGTCTACACTGTATTTCTGATCAAAAAATAGCTTTTCTTTCAAAAACAAGGACATTTCTAAGTGATCCCAACATTTTGAACAGTAGTGTATTTCTCAATTCTAACAAAATACACAAGTGACATCATTTAGGAGATTAAGGTTGTGAGCATACTGTTTCTAAACAGATCGACAAATATCTTCTAATGTATGTGTGTCTACGATGCCATCTTTAGAGCACAGCATCTTCTGCTCGGTTTCCAGTGCTTTGAAAGAGAGAAATTGAATAGTCTACTACAGAGGTCTGATGATGCTTCTGTTAGTAAAAGGCGTATTGTGGTGGGTCGGGTGATGTGCCATCACCTGGTGATATTGGTTGACTTATGACCCATTCATTCTACACTCTTTTAGTGTGTGTATTTCGGTAGTGACATCAAAAGGTGGGACAGCATAAAAAAAAGATGTTTAACAATAAACAAAACTACTAATTAGATCAGTATATTTCAGTGTAATAATATAACAATTCAAGATGTTCTACTGAAATAGCAGTGTTTAAAAAAACAAAAAAAAACATGAATAATAGTGTTAAGGAGTTTAGGAGTTTGGGACAGCCACCTTTCAATACAAATAGGTGTATAAACAATTACTTTTGACTATATTAATTTAAACATATGTTTGTTATTTCCTTGGATTAAATTTGAACATTTCATGATGTAAATAAATGCCCTGTTTGTAGACTTAACATTTAAAAAAGAAAAATGTTTTTTGGGGGGTGGGACTGCAATTTGCCTCAGTTCTGTAGAATCCCCCATGTACAGCATAAGACCCTCAGCACATTTTAGGGAATAGAACTGAACTTTAGAGTTAAACTCAGCATGGATTATTTGTCAGAAATGGTCTCCTTTAGAATAAGTACCTGATTTCTTGTGAATGTTGCAACCCGTACTACACATCTTAGCCAGCTTTGTTGAATCGCTGCATCACAAAGGAGAATACTACTGCTAATCAAGCCCCTGGCTGTGCCACCAGGCAATTTAGACCTATTTCATTCACTTTTCCTTAGCTGTTTGTCGTATGAGGTCTCAAAGATGGACATGTTCTGGACTAATTTTGGGTCTTGTGTTAAATTTTCACTCCCTTCCATTTTCTCATTCTGTTAATGGTGACAACTGCACAGAGAAGCACAAAGTAGACATGAGACACGTGAATTAAAGGAGCAGAAATGCTGGTAATTTAGCCACCAGATGCTGACAAGCCCATGGGGGGAAAATGTGATGTGATGCTGTGATTGTCAGGGAAAAGGTACCTCCATTCCGGATGTAGTTAGAAAGAGCCTTCCTTCCCATCAGATGCTTCTCTCATGGATTTTTATTGTGCACTGTGTACTTTCTCACAGGTAAGTTTGGGACTGTAATTTGAAAGCTCAGACGAGAGCTTCAAATGTGAAAGATTCTTCTCTGATTACGGAATAATGCATTGTTGAATTTGCTACTACTGAAAAATGGAAGAGACCAGTCAAGTATCATTGCTTGGAGGTTTTCATTTGGAATGCTGAATTCCATATTACGTTATTACTCTCAGAACTGTAATTACTTTCCATAATAGAACATTTGATATGGCAGTTCATTTTACAGATCCACTTAAGCTATTTCATTTAGCAGAGGTTCATTGAAAGAGAAAAAACCTTGAAAATATAATCTAATAACCTGGGTGACCTTTTCTTGCTCCTAACCTTCTCATTAGCATATAAAAAGAGACATGTCATATGGTTACAGGATAGACTTTCTTTGTTGGCTGAGGCCTAGTGATCAACCCTGGGATTAAATATGTTGTGTCTAGAAGGGTATAGTAACAGTTGAAGGTAATTACACCAACTGCCAATACCCACCCTACCTCTTCTTGCTTAAAAAAAGAATTATGACTTGAATTTGAGACTTGGACCTTTTCCCATTATCCAACGGATCATTAAACGTTCCTCTCTGCATTTGCCTTGGTGAAGGGCAATTTAAATGCCATGATGAATTCAATGTTTTTTAAGAGTGTGTAAAAAAAAGCCAGACTACAGTTTGCAACTGCACATGGGGACAAAGATCGTACCTTTTGGAGAAATGCCCTCTGGTCTGATGAAACAAAACTAGAACTGTTTGGCCATAATGACCATCGTTATGTTTGGAGGAAAAATGGGGAGGCTTGCAAGCCGAAGAACACCATTCCAACCGTGAAGCACGGGGGTGGCAGCATCATGTTGTGGGGGGTGCTTTGCTGCAGGAGGGACTGGTGCACTTCACAAAATAGCTGGCATCATGAGTAAGGAAAATTATGTGGATATAATGAAGCAACATCTCAAGACATCAGACAAGAAGTTAAAGCTGGGTTGCAAATGGGTCTTCCAAATGGACAATGACCCCAAGCATACTTCCAAAGTTGTAGCAAAAAAAGGTATTGGAGTGGACATCACAAAGCCCTGACCTCAATCCCATAGAAAATGTGTGGGCAGAACTGAAAAAGCGTGTGCGAGCATGGAGGCTCACAAACCTGACTCAGTTACCCCAGCTCTGTCAGGGGGAATGGGACAAAATTCACCCAACTTATTGTGGGAAGCTTGTGGAAGTTTACCCAAAACGGTTGACCCAAGTTAAAACATTTAAAGGCAATGCTACCAAATACTAATCGAGTGTATGTAAACTTCTGACCCACTGGGAATGTGATGAAAGAAATAAAAGCTGAAATAAGTCATTCTCTCTACTATTGTTCTGACATTTCACATTCTTAAAATAAAGTGGTGATCCTAACTGACCTAAGACATTGACTTTTTACTAGGATTAAATGTCCGGAATTGTGAAAAACTGAGTATTTAAATGTTTTTGGCTAAGGTGTATATAAACTTCTGACATCAACTGTAGACTAACCAGGTGAATCAATGTAAAAGCTATGATCTCTTATTGATGTCACTTATTAAATCCACTTCAAATCAGTGTAGATGAAGGGGAGGAGACCGGTTAAAGAAGGATTTTTAAGCCGTGAGACAATTGAGACATGAATTGTGTATGTGTGCCATTCAGAGGGTAAATGGGCAAGACAAAAGATTTAAACAGGGTATGATAGTTGGTGCCGTGCACACAGGTTTGAGTGTGTCAAGAACTGCAATGTACGGTGAACAGTTTCCCATGTGTATCAAGGATGTTCCACCACCCAAAGGACATCCAGCCAACTTGACACAACTGGGGGAAGCATTGTAGTCAACATGGGCCAGCATCCTTCTGGAATGCTTTCGACACTTTGTATAGTCCATGTAGAGTGCAACTCAATATTAGGAAGTGTAATGCTTTGTACACTCAGTGGCGCTCAAGTATTAATTCATTTTCAGCTTGACATTGTTTAGCTATACCTACAAATCTGAAATAATACCAAATGCCGTGTGTACCTCTTAATTAATAGATCTCCTCTACTCGTCTGAGCCATTCTGTAAAGAATGTGGAAATCAGTATATTGTATATGTTTAGATTTCCACTAAATTGGGTGAGTTACAGAGAAAACTCATGTCTTGGCTGCCTTTGTTTAGGTTGGCATCAGTTTGATGGAGGCATAGATCTTAACCTGACCTATTTACTATGTGTTATGCAAAGATCAGTGCCAAGATAAGATACTAAAATTGTTAATATATTTGGGAATCTTTGGAGGAATGTTTTAATTATTTTCTTTCTCTAAATTACATGAAGGGTTATTTATTACATCTGAAATAGAAATGTCATGATTTACCAGCTTATTACTGATTCAGCTACTGAGGCACTTTTCATTACGCAGATTGAAAAAATAAATTAACAATAATACTGGGATCCAAGAGTGCACCGATGGTTCACTCTACATTTCCTTAAAGGGGCAATCTGCAGTTGCTTCATCCATTTTTGGACAGTGTTTGGTTTTTGCCAGACATAAAGGGAATCATGTCGTCCAACAAGTTTGGGGCATCTACCCATATAACATTATTCCAAAAGACTTGCCCAGTCTTGACAGGTGCGTTTTGGCAAACTCGAGTCGACTTTTTAACGACATGAGTCTCGTTATGTCTGGCAAAAACCAAACACTGCATTCCATAGTAAGAACCTCATACCAATGGTCAAGCATGGTGGTGGTAGTGTGATGGTTTGGGGATGCTTTGCTGCCTCAGGACCTGGATGACTTGCTATCATTGAAAGAACCATGAAATCTGGTCTGTATCAGAGAGTTCTAAAGGAGAATGTCAGGCCATCCCTCCATGAGCTGAAGCTTAAGTGCAGCTGGGGACATGCAGCAAGACAATGATCCAAAACACACAAGCAAATCTACATCAGAATGGCTGAAAAGCAAGAAATATAACATTTTGGAATGGCCTAGCCAAAGTCCAGACCTAAGCCCAATGTTATAGCAGGACCTGAAACGAGCAGTTCATGCTCAAAATCCCACAAATGTTGCTTAGTTAAAGCAGTTCTGCATGGAAGAGTGGGCCAAAATTCCCCCACAGCCATGTGAGAGACTGATCAACAACCACAAGAAAGTGTTTGGTTGCAGTCATTGCAGCTAAAGGTGGCACAACCAGTTATTGAGTTTAAGTGGGCAATAATCTTTTCCCACAGGGGCATTGGGTGTTGTATAACTTTGCTAATTAAATAACGTTAAAATATGGAAACAATTTGTTTGCTGTGTTGAAGTACATCCATTATAATACTGTAACAGTACAGTAAATGTTTGCTACATTTGTTCAGCTGCTAATAATATCAAGTTGTATCCCTGTGACATGGTGTGCCCATTGACTCTGCCAAGTGTGACCTTACCAAATGCTCTACCCACTGTTGCTATGGCCATTGATTCCCTAATCAACATGCAATCCTCCCTCTCACATTGCTCACCTAGTTATCCTTCACAACTGGTATATTTTTTCTCTGTGGAACATTGGACTCTTTTAACAATTCAATTCTCAAACATGTGAGACACTAAATGCATGACCATGTGTCATCCCTTGCCCTGGTGTATTTATCTTTTATGCATTTGGAACAATTATGGTAATATTCAAGATAAGATTTTTCCTTTCCTGTGGCTGGGTTTCTATGGATGGCTTAGCTCGATAAAGTATTGGTAGTACATGATAGGTTTTGGGGATTAATATGCAATGATTTCTCCACCATTATCTTTACAATTGCTTCCAAACATGTATTTCTCATGAATAGGCTCTGAGAGGGTTAAAACAGGTGTTCATATGTACAGTATACTGTATAAGAACTGGACAGGTCTATTCTGGGCCTGTGCTCATAAAGCGATATACCAAGCTAGAATGGAAATAGTTCTCAGAGCCATGACCTAGTGCCTTTGAGGATGGTAGTGGTAGTGGGGGCCAAGCCTGTTGAGGCACACACTGAGCAAATTCATAATTGTTACTAATTGATTATATTAATCATTTGTTTAATAATACTGTTATCAATATTACTATGCATGTTTTAAGCATAACTCCCTTAGTTAATGACACAAACACAAAGACTGAGAAGATGAAGTCTCAAGTTCCCATGATTGCATCCAGGTTAGAGCTACTATGCATGCACCACATGTTGAGGGACATCAACAGTCAATGATTCAGGGGCTTCTTAAGCCTGGGATAAACGGGCAAGCAGACTGAAGATCCCATATAAGCAAATCCCTTATCCTCTAGATTCCATTTAGTGTCCCACTGTGGTGAACTAAACTAAAGACTTGAGAAATAACTATGCACAGGCAAACCTTAGACTTCAACAAAACATTGTAAAAGCAGTGAGGATGTCTCTTATCAACCTTAGCCATACCATTTAGTTAGAGTATTTGAAATGCCTATTTGGTTATTGATCCGATAGTTGGGAAGCGACAATTAGTATTTCTCTGTCACTCACACTCCCACGCAAGTGCCAAGCATGGGGCGGCAGGTAGCCTAGTGGTTAGAGCATTGGACTAGTAACCGAAAGGTTGCAAGATCGAATCCCCAAGCTGACAAGTTAAAAATCAGTCATTCTGCCCTTGAACAAGGCAGTTAAAACCCACTGTTCCTAGGCTGTCATTGAAAATAAGAATTTGTTCCTAACTCACCTGCCTAGTTCAATAAATAAAATAAATATAGAGGCAGCTGAAATATCCGTGTAAACCTAGAGCTCAGCAACTCGTTAGTGTTATCTGGCAGAAATAATTATATTGAGTGAATGGTGGGTTATATACAGTTGAAGTCGGAAGTTTACATACACTTAGGTTGGAGTCATTACAAATCGTTTTTCAACCACTCCACAAATTTCTTGTCAACAAACTATAATTTTGTCAAGTCGGTTAGGACATCTACTTTGTGCAGTACACAAGTAATATTTCCAACAACTGTTTACAGACAGATTATTTAACTTATAATTCACTGTATCACAATTCCAGTGGGTCAGAAGTTTACATACACTAAGTTGACTGTGCCTTTAAACAGCTTGGAAAATTCCAGAAAATTATGTCATGGCTTTAGAAGCTTCTGATAAGCTACTTGACAGTCATTTTAGTCAATTGGTGGTGTACCTGTGTATTTCAAGGCCTACCTTCAAATTCAGTGCCTCTAAGCTTGACGTCATGGGAAAATCAAAAGCCAACATTTTTTAAACCTCCACAAGTCTAGTACATCCTTGGGAACAATTTCCAAACGTCTGAAAGTACCACGTTAATCTATACAAACAATAGTACGCAATGGGACACCATGGGACCATACCGCCGTCATAATGCTCAGGAAGGAGACGCGTTCTGTCTCCTAGAGATGAAAGTACTTTGGTGCGAGAAATGCAAATCAATCCCAGAACAACAGCAAAGGACCTTGTGAATATGCTGGAGGAAACAGGTACAAAAGTATCTATATGCACAGTAAAACGCGTCCTATATCAACATAACCTGAAAGCCGCACATGGGGACAAAGATCGTACTTTTTTGAGAAATGTCTTCTGGTCTGATGAAACAAAAATAGAACTGTTTCGCCATATCATTATGTTAGGAGGAAAAAGGCGGAGGCTTGCAAGCCAAAGAACACCATCCCAACCGTGAAGCACAGGGGTGGCAGCATCTTGTTGTTGGGGTGCTTTGCTGCAGGAGGGACTGGTGCACTTCACAAAATAGATGGCATAATGAGGTAGGAAAATTATGTGGAGATATTGAAGAAACATCTCAAGGCATCAGTCAAGAAGTTAAAGCTTGGTCGCAAATGGGTCTCCCAAATGGACAATGACCCCAAGCATACTTCCAAAGTTGTGGCAAAATGGCTTAAGGATGACAAAGTCAGGGTATTGGAGTGGCCATCACAGAGCCCTGACCTCAAACCTATAGATCATGTGTGGGCAGAACTGAAATAGTGTCTGCGAGCTAGGAGGCCTACAAACCTGACTCAGTTACACCAGCTCTGTCAGGAGGAATGTGCCAAAATGTACCTAACTTATTGTGGGAAGCTTGTGGAAGGCTACAATTTTTAAAGGCAATGCTACCAAATACTAACCAACGTGCTTCTACCTGCATTGCTTGCTGTTTGGGGTTTTAGGCTGGGTTTCTGTACAGCACTTTGAGATATCAGCTGATGTAAGAAGGGCTTTATAAATACATTTGATTTGATTAATTAAGTGTATGTAAACTTCTGACCCACTGAGAATGTGATGAAAGAAATAAAAGCGGAAATAAATAACTATTATTCTGACATTTCTTAAAATAAAGTGGTGATCCTAACTGACCTGAGGCTTGGGAATTTTTACTAGGATTAAATGTCAGGAATTGTGAAAAACTGAGTTTAAATGTATTTGACTAAGGTGTATGTAAACTTACGACTTCAACTGTATCCGTCTACCACACTTAGATGGTGTGGGTAGGCCACAGGTGTGTCTTATTTCTAAAATTTCCACGAGTTCCGGTAATTTAGTGCTAGCAAAGAAGAATGCCGAATGGGTTGATGGTGAGACGTCATTAGTAGAACCTCTTACCGTAGTGTAAATTATCCTATGTTATGCTTGAAAGTGTACAAAGTAGGATTAGCTTGCACGAGATGCTAAAGGTAACAAAGGGAGAGCAGCCATTTTTGTTTTTCCTGTGTTATGTTGAAATTCCTCCGTCTTGGGCGACGGAAGTCCCACCCATCTGTACTTCCATTTGATTTCAGCTTTCTGCGATCGTGACCCCTGGGGGAGTTGAATCGCCAGTAAAACAAAACAAAAAAATTAATTATTTTTGTGTCACAAAACGTGTATCACATTTATGTCAAGTGGTTTCTTATGATATCCAGCCAATCTTAACTGATTTGGATATCTTTGTCTCTTTCAATTTAACTAAGAGGTAAAATTGCCAGACTACATTTTTCAAATGAACATTTGAAATAATATCCAAATTGATTGGTTTCTACAATGAGACAATTTAAACTTTTCCACATTAATCTTGGTACAGCTACGCTTTCAGGTTAATTAAAGTTTAATTCCCAAATAGCCTGTACAGGTTTGAATTATCATTAACATTGATTAATCAGTCAAATTTGCTTTTGCAAAGGTCATTGATTTATAACTACCCAGTACTGACAGAAGTCCCGCATTTGCGGGAATGCCATGTGGCTTCGACCTTAGGTTATGAGAACCTGGTGGTGAATGCACCCTAACATTTAAACTACTGGTTACACTTATGATAATCCAGCCAATCTCAATTGATTGGATTTCATCGTCTCATTTAATAAATTAAATAGTTGAACATACCTGTTCAGGTTCTTCCAATCAAATGAGACATTTTAAACTTTTCCATATGAACCTAGATGAAGAAATGCTCTCAGGTTAATTACATTTTAATTCCCAAATAGCCAACACAGTTTGATTTATCATTAACATTGATAAATGTTTTGCAAATTCATTCACATCCACCTCCAACATTACTGATACAGTAGTGATGGTTCATTAACGTCTATAAATAGATTAAAATCGTCTTTGTCGCCTCCAACGAATTCCAAATCCAAACTTTGGAAAAATAGGGGAAAAAAATTCAACCCTCTCAAATGTTTTAATAATGTGAAAGCTATCAGACGGGGTGGTACCCACTCCCCCGCTAATTAGTGAACACCTCACACATAAAAGGATTGATCTCTGACCTCAGCAGCGATACCAACCCTAACTAATCCATTAGCGGATAAACCATAGAAATCGCAACAAACACTCTCCAAAATCTACCATCGGGCGCATGCCTTGTAAAGGTTCTTTCCAGTTTAGCCCTGATGTCTTGCCATCCTAGATTGGCATTGGTCCAATACCGCAGTGCTCAGCTGAAGCACGGGCAGGAAACGGTAGACATAAAGGGACATGTGGAGAGAACCGGGAAACTAATGACAAACGCAGAAAAGGGAAAAATACTGCTAGCTATGGAACCGCGTTTGAAAACCGAATAATTAAAAGTTATCGCAAAAACTTATGACGACGAACGAGCACAAACTCTTCAACAAAATCGTCTTCTACAGGAACAACATTGTCTTCTACAGGAACAACTCGATTTAGCCAAAACTAAATACGACAATGTCCACGCCAAACTAGATACATCTGATGAGTTGTCTACAAACAAGAGCGCGCAACTTGATAACATGCATGAAGTTTTGTTGAACGTTACTCAAAGTAACAATGTTCTACTCCAAATGCTGCAGACCAATGACAATCAGTTAATAAACACAATGACTAAGTTGGATGACAAATCAGCAGAACTCATTGAAGTTGCTGACCTAATGAATGTACTCAGATGATGAAGATGGAAATATTGATTTCTAATTGACTGGACATGATTTTGAAAAGGCACACACCTGTCTATACAAGGTCCACAGTTGACAGTGCATGTCAGAGCAAAAACCAAGCCATTAGGTTGAAGGAATTGTCTGTTGCGCTCCGAGACAGGATTGTGTCACGGCACAGATCTGGGGAAGGGTACCAAATATTTCTGCAGCATTGAAGGTCCCCAAGAACACAGTGGCACCATCATTCATAAATGGAATAAGTTATGTCATCACTAAGACTTTTTCTAGAGCTGGCCACCCGGCCAAACTGATCAATACGGGGAGAAGGGTCTTGGTCAGGGACGTGACCAAAAACCCAATGGTCACTCTGACAGAGCTCTAAAGTTCCTCTGTGGAGATGGCAGACCCTGATCGAACATTTCTGGAGAGACCTGAAAAGCTGTGCAGCAACGCTCCCCATCCAACCTGACAGCAGTAGATATATTGCAGTGGGCTATGTTAAGAATCCAGTTTATAAATACATGTGGTTTATATAAACATTGTAACAAAAATGCAATGTACTGTAGTAGATATATTAGAATGAGCTATGTGAACAATACAGTATATAAAAACACAGTTTGAAAAACAGTATAAAGGAAACAGGAAGTGTCCAGTCTCAATATACAGTACATGGGACAGCATCGTTGGCTGTGTGTGTTTGAGTGTATGTGTACAGTGCCTTCGGAAAGTATTCAGACCCCTTGACTTTTTCCACATTTTGTTATGTTACAGCCTTATTCTAAAATGGATGAAATTGTTTTTTTCCCCTTATCAATCGATACACATTACCCCATAATGACAAAGTAAAAACAGGTTTTTAGAATTGTTTGCTAGTTTATATAAATAAAAAATATCACATTTACGTAAGTATTTAGACCCTTTAACTCAGTACTTTGTTGAAGCACGTTTGGCAGCAATCACAGTATCAAGTCTTCTTGGGTATGATGCTACAAGCTTGGCACACCTGTATTTTGGGAATTTATCTCATTATTCTCTGCAGATCCTCTCGAGCTCTGTCAGGTTGGATGGGGAGTGTCGCTGCACAGTTTTTTTCAGGTCTCTCCAGAGATGTTAGATCGGGTTCAAGTCCGGGCTCTGGCGGGGCCACTCAAGGACATTCAGAGACTTGTCCCGAAGCCACTCCTGCGTTGTCTTGGCTGGGTGTTTAGGGTTGTTGTCCTGTTGGAAGGTGAATCTTGACCAGAGAGTCTTTAGCTGCCCTTTGGCAAACTCCAAGCGGAATGTCATGTGCCTTTTACTGAGGAGAGGCTTCCATCTGGCCACTCTACCATAAAGGCTTGATTGGTGGGCTGCTGCAGAGATGGTTATCCTTCTGGAAGGTTCTCCCATCTCCACAGAGGAACTCTCAAGCTCTGTCAGAGTGACCATCGGGTTCTTGGTCACCTCCCTGACCAAGGCTCTTCTCCCCCGATTGCTCAGTTTGGCCGGGTGGCCAGCTCTAGGAAGAGCCTTGTTGGTTCCTAACTTATTCCATTTATGAATAATGGAGGCCACTGTGTTCTTGGGGAACTTCAATGCTGCCAACATTTTTTGATACCCTTCCCCAGATCTCTGCCTTGACACAATCCTGTCTCGGAGCTCTACGGACAATTCCTTCGACCTCATGGCTTGGTTTTTGCTCCAACATGCACTGTCAACTGTGGGACCTTATATAGACAGGTGTGTGCCTTTCCAAATCATGTCCAATCAATTGAATTTACCACAGGTGGAATGAAACCAAGTTGTAGAAACAGCTCAAGGATTTGTAATGGAAACAGGATGCACCTGAGCTCAATTTCTAGTCTCTAAGCAAAGGGTCTGAATACTTATGTAAATTTGATATTTCAGATTTTTTAAAATAAATTCCCCAAATACAAGTGTGCCAAGCTTGTAGCGTCATTCCCAATAAGACTTGGTGCTGTAATTGCTGCCAAAGGTGCTTCAACAAAGTACTGAGTTAAAGGGTCTGCATACGTATGTAAATGTAATCAATCAATTTATTTATTTTTATATAAAAATGAGCAAACAATTCTAAAAACCTGTTTTTACTTTGACATTATGGGGTATTGTGTGTAGATTTATGTGGAAACATTTTATTTAGTCCATTTTAGAATAAAGCTGTAACGTAACAAAATGTGGAAAAAGTAAAGGAGTCTGAATACTTTCCGAATGCACTGTACATCATAATTAAACTTTGAATGTGATGTTATTTGAAACAAGTTGGCTTTTCACTATAGCTTACAGTGTGACATATCTTCTTACAGTCTCACCTGTAAAGAGTATGCTCTCCCTTGGTACGTCCTTCTCTGTTGTCCTTTTGATATATTTAAACTTTCATTCCTCTCACGTTTTCCTTTCCTCTGATTTGGCAATTGTTAACAGTGTTGTGGAAATTCATGAAAACAGAGAGACTTTGTAATTTCTTCAAACAATCATCTATATTTAATATTGATTAATTATTGCAATAATGAAGCTGGTCTACTGCACACTCTCAGGTGTGTTGCTGAGAGTTTAACCTTTAATGAAAAAACAGAGATCTTCTATAGGAGACCTAAAAATGCTTAGTCAGGGCTGGTTCCACCCCTCCAATGCTGATCGGGGGGCATCATAAGCCACCTTGGGTTAATCTCCTGTGGTCATCTGCACCCGGTGCCATTTCCCAGATGCAAGAATGATTAGACGCAATAAGGGATTGTTCTACTCCTCCAGGCTGTCTCTATCTCGGGTCACACACACCACATCTTATCTATGGAATGCCAGCTGTAGTTTATTATCAACAAGTCAGCTCAAGCTCCAGATGCCCAACTCAGTCCCATAGACACAGATGAGAGAATACTCATCAAAGCTATTAGAGATGCATAAACAGTATTATAACAATCTTGTAATTTTTCTCTCACAACAGCTGCACCAAATATTACACTATTCTTCTACCATTACTCATCCGTGTCCCATTTCTTGACCTTATGTAGCACGTAAACTAAAGAAGATTGTACAGCTGAAGAGTCCGGAGGAGGATCTTCCCACCCAAGGCCCCACTGATACCATCCAGGGAGTCTCTCCCCAATCCGGCCTGAGCTTCCATTCCCAGCTGGTGTTCCTTAACATCTTGGAATCCATTGAGCCAGAGGTGGTACATGCGGGACATGACCAATGCCAGCCTGACTCAGCTGCAGCGCTGCTCACCAGCCTCAACGAACTCGGGGAGCGCCAACTTGTCAAAGTGGTCAAGTGGGCCAAAGGCTTGCCAGGTACAGTACTGGAATAGAAGAAATGTATTTCCATGTTGTTCTTGATTAATTGTTTAGAAGATTGCATTTTATTTATAACAAGTTTGCAATGGCATTGCAGCACATTGGAGGTCGTGAAGGCATGTATCATATTTTGATAATTATATTGTAATCAATGATTGTTATCCATTTCCATGTGGTTATTCATTTTCTTCTCAGGTTTTCGGAATCTGCATGTGGATGACCAGATGACAATCATCCAGCATTCATGGATGGGGGTGATGGTGTTCGGCTTGGTATGGAGGTCCTACAAGAATGCCAATGGCAGAATGCTCTATTTCGCCCCGGACCTTGTTTTCAATGAGTATGTGATACGATGTGAAAGTGTATTCAATTATCTCCGCTAAATTACCTTATTACCACCAGGTCCACCAACTCAGTGTTGTCCCCATTATGTTGGTGGAGATTTCCTCCAGTGAGTTGGCTGTAATAAGTATGGCAGATACCAATTTATTTTTTTGTCCATCTCTTTCTGTCCCTGTCTCTCTTTTTTTCTCTCACTCTTTCCCCCTCTCTACCTCCTGCTCACTCTCGGTCTATCTTTCTCACCGATACGTCTAGAATTACATGTGCACAAGGGCTTACACACCTGGCTTTCAGTAACATTTATATTTAATTTCCTTGTTCGGTGTTCTTTTGTCACATGGAAAGTCCTGAGAAATATTAGATTTTTTTTTGCCTTCAATCATACAGTGTCTTCAGAAAGTATCCATACCTCTGGAATTATTCCAAATGTATTTGTCTTACAGCCTGGATTAATATATATTTTCTCTCTCACCCATCTACACACAATACCCAATAATGACAAAGTGAAAACATGTTTTTAGAATTTTTTGCAAATGTATTTTAAATGAAATACAGAAATATCAAATTTACATACGTTTTCACACCCAAGTCAATACATGTTAGAATCATCTTTGGCAGCGATTACAGCTGTGAGTCTTGCTGGTTGTTGATTATTGCTAGACAACCATTTTCAAGTCTTGCCATAGATTTTCAAGCATATTTAAGTCAAAACTGTAACTCGGCCACTCCGGAACATTCACTGTCATCTTGGTAAGCAACTCCTGTGTAGATTTGGCTTGGTGTTATAGGTTATTGTTCTGCTGAAAAGTGAATTCATTTCCCAGTGTCTGGTAGAAACAGGTTTTCCTCTAGGATTTTGCCTGTGCTTAGCACCATTTAGTTTTTATCCTGAAAAGCTCCCCAGTCGTTTACAAGCATAGCCATAACATGATGCAGCCACCACTATGCTTGAAATCAACAACTACAATGTTGTTAATCCATCCTCAGGTTTCTCCTATCAAAGCCATTAAATTGTAACTGTTTTAAAGTCACCATTGACCTCATGGTGAAATCCCTGAGCGGTTTCCTTCCTCTCCGGCAAATGAGTTAGGAAGGATCCTGTGTCTTCGTAGTGCATTAATAACTTCACCATGCTCAAAGTGATATTCAATTTCTGCTTTATTTTCTTATTTTACCCATCTACCAATAGGTGTCCTTCTTTGCGAGGCATTGGAAAACCTTCTTGGTCTTTGTGTTTGAAATTCACTGCTCGACTGAGGAAACCTTACAGATAATTGTATGTGTGGGGTACAGAGATGAGGTAGTCATTCAAAAACATGCTAAACACTATTATTTCACACAGAGTGAGTCCATGCAACTTATTATGTATCTTGTCAAGCACATTTTTACTCCTGAACTTATTTAGACTTACCATAACAAAAGGGGTTGAATACTTATTGACTCAAGACACTTCAGCTTTTCATTGGTAATTCATTAGTAAACATTTCTAAAAATATAATTCCACTTTGACACTATGGGGTATATGTTCCAACATTTACTTGAAAGCCTTCCCAGAAGAGTGGAGGCTGTTATAGCAGCAAAGGAGGAACCAACCCCATATGAATGCCCATGAGTTTGGAATGAGATGTTCGATGTGGAAGTGTCCTCATACTTTTGGTCATGTAGTGTATATTACCTATAATGAATGCATTATTAATTGGTAATATAAATGTTGGAACTAGAGTACCCTTATTAGCATTGATCCATGTAGCTAAGTAATATAGAGAATATAACCTTCTAACATGTACTATAAGCAGTGTTGGGGAAGATTATATAGTTTACCAAGCTACCACACTGGAAGAAGTTAAGCTACACTAAAGCTACCCTTGAGTAAAATATAGTTTACTTAAAGTTACTTTGAAGAAAATTGTTCAATACATCCACACTACTTTGTAATATTTATTATATCTAGATCTGAAATGTCATAGACTACAAATTGCAAGAACAGATCACTTTTGAGTCAGATGTTAACAGAATGTGTCATTTAGCCTATGAAACACAAAAACTATGATTCAAGCGAGAATTAGGTAGGTCTGATGCCGAGACAGGAAATTATTTCCTACTTCTTTATGCAAAAAATGTGTGTGAGCTTCCAGTAGCGACATCTCCACATGACATTTAAAAAAAAAAATAAACTATGAAAAAAAAAAAAAAGATTCAGTAACAATCACTGCAATCCTGTATTCAGATGGTATACCCTGTGGGCACAACTGGTTGAGATGACATCATTACAACCAGATTTGCCCGCTTAGCAGTAGGTCAAAGGTCACATATAACTATCGTCAAAAAGAGGGAGGATGCCAATTTTGTAATCTTTGCAAAAGTTTCACATACTGGTCTCGCCATCTTATCCTCTCATCTATTTGCCCCTCTATACATAATCTCTCATAGCAACAGATGATCCCTTTCTTAATATATTCCCCATAGGCTACCCCCCCATCTTTTTATTGGCTCATTCTCAATATACTGTATCTCACCCTGTTCCTCCTCTCTTTTCTCATGTCCCCAGCCATCGGATGCACATCTCCAGCATGTTCGATCACTGCATACGGATGAGACAACTCTCCCAGGAGTTTGTCCTGCTGCAAGTCACTCAGGAAGAGTTCCTCTGCATGAAGGCCCTGCTCCTCTTCAGCATCAGTGAGTGTTGTTGCCCAGACAAAGGCTGAGAGGTCCATTAACAGACTATAGAAAGCATCACATTGTGTATTTCTTCTTTCATGAAATTGACTTGCAAGCAATTTCCTTTAGGCCATTTTCATAATGCTGTGGAAATGGAATACAATTTGAGATACACTACATGACCAAAAGTATGTGCACACCTGTTTGTTGAACATCTCATTCCAAAATCATGGGCATTAATATGGAGTTGGTACCCCCTTTGCTGCTATAACAGTCTCCACTCTTCTGGAAAGCCTTTCCATTAGATGTTGGAACATTGCTGTAGGGCCTTGCTTCCATTCAGCCACAAGAGTATTAGTGAGGTCTGGTACTGATGTTGGGTGATTGGGCCTGACTCGCAGTCGGCATTCCAATTCATCCCAAAAGGTGCTCAATGGGGATAAGGTCAGGGCTCTGTGCAGGCCAGTCAAGTTCTTCCACACCGATTGACAAACCATTTCTGCACGGACCTCACTTTGTGCATGGGGGTATTGTAATGCTGAAACAGGAAAGGGCATTCCTCAAACTGTTGCCACAAGTTGGAAGCACAGAATCGTCTAGCATATTCTTGTATGCTGTAGCATTAAGGTTTCCCTTCACTGGAACTAAGGGGCCTAGCCCGAAACATGAAAAACAGCCCCAGACCATTATTCCCCCTCCATTGGGGCAGGTAGTGTTCTCCTAGCATCCGCCAAACCCAGATTAGTCTGTCGGATTGCCAGATGGTAAAGCGGGATTGGTTCATCATTCCAGAGAACTCGTTTCCACTGCTCCAATGTCCAATGCCGGCAAGCTTTACACCACTCCAGCAGATGCTCGTCATTGCGCTATGGTGGTTTTAGGCTTGTGTGCAGCTGCTTGGCCATGGAATACCATTTCATGAAGCTCCCGACGAACAGTTCCTGTGCTGATGCTGCTTCCAGAAGCAGTTTGGAACTCTGTAGTGAGTGTTGCAACCGAGGACAGGCAATTTTTACACGCTACGCGCTACAGCACTCGGCGGTCCCGTTCTGTGAGGTTGCATGGCCTACCACTTCACGGCTGAGTCGTTGTTGCTCCTAGAAGTTTCCACTTCACAATAACAGCACTTACAGTTGACCAGGGGAGCTCTAGCAGGGCAGAAATTTGACTTACTGACTTGTTGAAAAGGTGGCATCCTATGACGGTGCCGCATTGAAAATCACTGAGCTCTTCAGTAAGGCCATTCTACTGCCAATGTTTGTCTATGGAAATTGCATGGCTGTGTGCACGATTTTATACACCTGTCAGCAACAGGTTTGGCTGAAAAAGCCACATCCACTAATTTGAAGGGATTTCCACATACTTTAGTATATACAGTATAGTGTAGCTTCCATTGAAACCAATCAGTGCATTTTTTATAGTTTAACAGAGATTCAATATTGCGGACAAACCAACTACATGCTGTCTCATTTGCAGTTCCAGTGGACGGTCTTAAGAGTCAGAAGTACTTTGATGAATTGCGGCTGACCTACATCAATGAACTTGGTCGCGTCATTAACTATGGAAGGAAGTCCAACTGCTCTCAGAGGTTGTATCAACTCACCCGTCTCATGGATTCCCTCCAACCGGTGAGAGACAATGTGCATCCTCAATAACTGTATTTGATTTATTCTGTTGTCATAGAATGTATGATAAAATCTGCTAAATTATGAATTTCTTACTTTGTTTTCCAAAGCAAAATCGTAGAATGTGACAGAATTGTAACTTTGTCTTGTCTCTGTCCATCTTTCCAACCCCCAGGTTGTGAGGAAACTCCAGCAGTTTACATTTGATCTGTTTGTCCAGGCCCAGTCTCTGCCCACCAAGGTCAACTTTCCAGAGATGATTGCAGAGATAATCTCAGTACATTTGCCAAAGATCCTGGCAGGCTTGGCCAAACCAATCCTGTTCCACAAGTAGCAGGATTTGCCATCATACTGAGAAAAATCCAATCCAAGCTGCCTATATACTTCAGCCAAGGCTCTGTAGTGTTTCCCTTGTAATGTTCTCTCTCTCCTTTTTTTATATCTAATAGCTCAATGTTCCATTTCTGAAATCATTGTATCATTACAGTAGTTTAGCCGCTTATCAGACATAATTGAGATAATTTTCTCAGAAGGGCAGCAAGGTTTTAGCATTTATTTCAAGTTGCAAGGTGTCACCTTGTTGACAGCCCAATCTGTCCTGTATTTCAAGAAAAAAAATACACAAGACTACCGGTAGTAGTGTTATGTCAAATGTAAGAAACAGAAGAATGTCATCCATTGACTGGATGAAGACAAAACTAAAAATGCAGAAACAGTTAAACATAGCTATGCATATCTCTACTTTCATGAGATTGTGCTATGCAAAAATATCTATTACCAAAAGGAATGTGAAACAGTCGTTTGCAGTATACTCTTACATACAGTCTCTGTATTTACTAGCTAACTACTCAACTGTTGTATCTGACTGACTATGTTGTACTAGAATGCTATTTTCAATATACATTTACAATGCATAAGTCACTATATGTATTGTACAGTATTTAAATGTTTATTGCTAGTTATTTAGGTAGTGAACAAACGGTGACTAACTAATTCCAGACACAAAGCGAGACAATTGGAATTAATAACTTTCCAGAATATTTTCAGTGGCAGTGGATCTCTATTGAGTTATTTAAAAGTAAATCATAGTATGAAACCTTCTACAACTAGCTGCACATTTAGTCTGCATGTAGTTTCAGATGACTCTTTTGCGTCACACATGACAGTACTGTGCCCAAGTTAGTTGGTCAAACTGAACATACTTATAATCTATTAATGCTGAAAATCCTCTAAAGGTTTAACGCAGCCTGAATATTTGCATTCTTTAGTTCATCAGAACATACAGAGGTGCATGCGCCATGTGTTTGTAGATGTTAGAATGGTTTAATCTT
The DNA here is from genome assembly GCF_034236695.1 of Oncorhynchus nerka. Lineage (NCBI taxonomy): Eukaryota > Metazoa > Chordata > Actinopteri > Salmoniformes > Salmonidae > Oncorhynchus > Oncorhynchus nerka. Next base: position 75,254,684 of record NC_088417.1, read on the forward strand.
TATTGAAAAAAACAGGGGCGGAACTTTGGTTTTAGAAGTGGGGGGACATAGCGTGCCAAATTCATGTGGCCATTTGGAACCAACAATTGCTCTATTATGAGGTCCATTAAATGCAAACAATGTTCAAACCAGGGGAGAACGAATGCCTCTTCTCGTTGAAGCCTTGAAGTTCAAGTCCGACCGTGGTACTGCAGGCATTGTTTGAAGAAAACAGGATCCCCCATTATAGTGAATGGGAAAATAGCAATCTTCGTGGTCAATCGTGAAATTAACAATCATGGTGCCAATAATTGCCTCTATTACACCAAATGTATGTCCCTGAACGAATGATTTTAAAAATCGCACAAGGAAAATTTAGTAGCTAATGGCAGCCTGCAGTATCCAAGTCAGCCTTCAACTTTAGTTACTCAATGAGAGGGGGCAGCATAGAGCTAGCCTGTAACATCACTTCCTGGAGTAGCTCAAACTGCTGTCATGACATTGCCCTCTTTGGGTATAGCAAGCCCCATCCCCCTCTCCCTGCCTCCCCCTTGACTCCTTCAACTAGGCTGCTGTGGTCAGAGAGAGGTCATAAATTCCCGAGAAGACCCTGCCACATAGTATAAGAGGCAGAGTCAATTTTCATAGAGCACAAAGGAATTTCTTCCACCTCACAGAACTTGAGGTACGAACAAATTTCATGTTCCGGAGAAAGTATAAAAGATCGGTGAAGAATCCAGCTACGAACTGGTCCGTTTGTTACAACTTGGGGAAGCTCATGGGAGATGGTGTGGCCACATTACCATAACACTGTTTATAAAAAAGCCTCAGATATGAGGTTTACATCTAATTGTTGTATAAGATAAATGAGTGAGTATGATACTGTTTGTAAAATTGTTTAATATGATTTTGGACTGTTTAATGAAGGAAAATACAATTCCCTTTTGATTTGAACTAAATCAGAGGACCGCCCCTGAGCCCAGTTAGGGTCAGGCATCCTGGGACAGCCCTTCTCTGCTACTCCGAATAAAACCCAACATTGGGAAATTATCACCAGACCATGTTTTTCTCCATTAGGAGAGGACGAAGGTTGTAGACCATTGCGGAATCTTTTAACCATACCACGTGGTTAAACTCTTAGACTATCGATACAGACAGAATAAGAACAAGTCTTTGATATTAATTACTAGTCTGCAGCTAGGAATTCGATGTCAGTGAACGTGAAGAACGACCACTGCCGAAACATCCAATCTATAACAACTGAATGAATGTCGCTCTGAACTATCCCCTCTAACCAAGACAGAGAGCGAGAGAGAGGTTCAAAACTCTCCAACAGAAACAAACTTTTCAACAAAGATCCCGACGACACACTGAGCGTAAATATATATATTGATTGCAATTGTCCCCGAATGAGTGAGCGTTCATGTGCAACGGATTAGCATTTCAATTGTTATAATTATCAACTTTGTAGTGTCTCATCTCAGTTGACCCCCACTTCCCCTTTTGTCTAACAAGCCACGATGCCGGTTTAGCCCACTAGGGCACATTCTCCTATCATTTCATTTAACCACATTTACCTTGTTTGTTTGTTTATGCATTTCTGTGAATTACTTAGTAATAAATAAATGATTTAAGACAATTGATGTATGGATGACTCATAGTGAAGACTGGGTTCTTGCAGATAACCAGCAATATACAACGTTTGGAATGAGACTAACGTGAGGTAAAGTAAATAATTCATTAATCAGAAGACTATGGATCAGATATGAAAATATCTGAAAGGTTATATTATGAAATTATAACCTTTTAATCTGAATATTTTTCCTTGGTGCCGACTTCCTAGTTAATTACAGTTACATGATTAATCAGTTGATCGCGTAATACTAATTACAGAGAATCTTTGATAAAAACTATAAGTCTTCAATTTAATGATAGTAAAGACACGACACTGCACATGTTATGTACGCATGATACGCCATTTTAACAGACTTCCTTGGCTTAAAATGCTCTATTGAGTCTTCACATAGGAATGAATGGTGTCCATTCATTTTGTCATTAGTTCAAACTAAGTGAGTGACCTTTTTGTTCAGATTCCTCAACAAAATAAATATTTGGTTTCAAGGACAGCACAAAACAATAGTTTAATTCAACAAATTTCCTGTCTTTGTTTTTATATGCCAACTGTGGCTTAAATTACTTCATAAAATCAAACAGTTTCATATTTTAGATAAGGTGAAATGCATTATCATATTAAGAATGTAATTATATGCCTTTAAAATGGTGAAATCTTCATGTAGATATCTTGAAAACAAAAAAACTCCAGAAAGATCCCATTTTCATGGTCTTCGACATCGGATTGAACAAATGGTGGTATCCTAGTGGTTAGAGCGTTGGGCCAGTAACCGAGCTGACAAGGTGAATAAACTGTTCATGTGCAAGGCACTTAACCCTAATTTCTCCTGTAAGACGCTCTGGATAAGAACTGGTGCACCTGGCACCGACAATCATACCACGCTCAAATTCGCTTAGGCCACTAGTTTTGCCCATCCTAACATGAAATCAAACAGTAACTGAATGCCTCAATGCCTGTCTGCCTTCTTTATACAGCAAGCCACAGCCACGTGACTCACTGTCGGTAGGAAGAACCATTTTCATGAAAGGGGTGAATAAAAACTGGCCACTGAGTCTATATCTCTTCAATAGCTTGTGCATAAAGCTGTATTCACATTGTGACTTAAACCCTTTCTCTATAACGCATATTCCTGTCAATTGAGATGTGAGAAACTTTTGTCGTTGACGACCATAATTCTTATAAATGGAATGCAATTATCGAAGTAGCTCAATTCAAACCCCCATTGCAATTTTCAAGCAGTAGCATGTATATAAATATACTATTTCCCTTACAAACAATCGATCAAATGTATTTTATAAAGTCATTTTTACATTAGCAGTTGTCCAATGTGCTAAACACAATTGCAAAATGGTTTTGGTAAAAACCGCAGATTAAGAGACGTGTACATTACAGAAGTTGTGTACATAAGGACAACTGCATAAATATTGCTACAGCAGATTTGATTGAATTCAGTCTTAGGTTACAATTGCTCATCTGAAGATATCTGACATTTTCTCTTCTGGAGAGACATAGGCTATGCCTATAAGCAATGACACTGTTCATTTGAATGTTTAATACATCAGATGAAAATTTGTTAAAACCTGTACATTGATTGGTATTGTTGTATTCATTTGTTACTCATTACAGGGTTTTCCTTTAAAAACATCACAAATCAGGCAACCCAAATTGGAAAATATCTCTTGAGTACTAATTCAAAATGTACTATAGGGCCCTATAATTATATATATTTTGTCAAATTCAGTTTAGTATTTTCCCCATTTACGTTTTCTGATTTCAGATAAGTTTTCAATTTTAGTTTTGCACTGTAAAATTACAATACCCACAATACAGTTATCATTAGCATCGCTAACTGGTTACACAAAGTGCGGCCACCACACAGACAGGGGCATTCCCATACCATTGCTTCTTCAGAAAGTTTCAGGAAAAAAAACTGATGCATTATTTTCATATCTTGTGCGGAACTTGTGCAAATAAACATTTGATTCATATTCTACTAAATTCAACACACTTTTGAATATGGTTGAAATCCATTTGTCTCGATTCCGTGATGTCTGCAGATTTTATAGGGCCCTAAATATGAAGGCCTTAAAAAAGCATAGATGTTATAGCATATATTATTTTACAGTTTATGTAACTTTTAAATAATCTGTCAAGTAAAATTAGCAGCAGTTGTGTCTACCATACTGACTCCACATGACTGAATTTGAATTGTGAGGTAAATAGATTTAAGGAAATGATCAAAGATAAAGCTCTCTTCATACACAAAGTAATCATGCAATTACTATTTTGTTTATCATTATACATGTTTTCAACATTCTTTTTAGATTGACTTGGAGAACAGGATTGCTCTGTCAAGCAATACACGATTTTCCATCATTAACTTTACTTTAAAATGTACCATGGTAGACCAACATTGACATTTCCATATAAGCCTACAAGTAAATGACATCACAAGTATATTAAAAAGTCAAAATGCACATAGCTGTATGTATTTATACATTTGTATATTAATCTGTTTTTGTGTAAATGGTACAATTATTTGTGTACATGTTACTGACATTTTATGTCTGTTACAAAATGTAATGGCTGAACATTTTTCTTACAAAATATATTGTTAATGTTTTTCGACTACCCTCTGTAGTAGTATTGATTTAAATATTCTGTGAGGAAAATGCCCAAGTTGCATGACTTGGCAATTCTGACCATCAAAATGGTGTTACCGAATCTTTGAAAGTTTGTTGTATTTTTACAATGTCTCTTATGTGAAGTTATTACTATTGAATGAGTCTATTTAAGAATGACCCACATCCGTAACCTGTAAATTGATTGTCCATTTTCAGCTATTGATATGATTTGTCAGTTAGTTCTTAGTGTACCTTGTTTATTTTCCTTTGCATATTATTAAAAACAATCAAGTGTAAATGTGTGTTTCACTTACTTTAAAATGTACACACTGTATTTCTTTCAGAAACTAACTTTTCAACAGCGATCAAGACGACACTGAGCGTAAATATATATATTGATTGCAATTGTTTCCGAATGAGTGTTCATGTGTTAAGGATTAGCATTTCAATTGTTATAATTATTAACTCTGTAGTGACTTCTTAGTCGACCCCCACTTCCCTTTTGTCTAACAAGCCACCATGCCGGTTTAGCCCACTAGGGCACATTCTCCTATCATTTCTTGTAACCATATTTACTTTGTTGTTTTGTTTATGCATTTCTGTGATTACTTAGTAATAAATAAATGATTTAAGACAATTTATGTATGGATGACTCATAGTGAAGACTGGGTTCGTGCAGAAAACCAACCATTTAAGACGTTTGGAATGAGACTAACGTGAGATCAAATAAATAATTCATTAATCAGATGACTATTGATCAGATATGAAAATATCTGAAAGGTTATATTGGGAAATTGTAACTTTGTAATCTGAATAATTTTCCTTGGTGCCCCGACTTCCTAGTTAATTACAGTTACATGATTAATCAGTTTGATCGCGTAATACTAATTACAGAGAATCTTTGATAAAAAAAGTTGTAGAAACATCAAGGATGATCAATGTTAACCGGATGCACCGGAGCCCAATGTCCAGTCTCATAGCAAAGGGTCTGAATACTTATGTAAATAAGTTTATTTTATATAAAAACATGTTTTTGCTTTGTCATTATGGGGTATGGGTGTAGATTGATGAGGAATCTTTAAAATCTATTTTAGAGTAAGGCTGTAATATAACAAAATGTGGAAAATGTCAAGGGTCTGAATACTTTCCGAATGCACTGTGTTTGTTTGTTTGTTTTTTAGTCCTCATTTGGACTAATCTTCCAAGATATTATCCATGTTATCCAATATGTCTTCCATATGTTAATGTGCAATATCTAAGACATTGGTTTTATGCAGGCTACAGTACCAAACTGTTTACTTTATTTTCCCATGACCGCAAGGCCAAGCATGACTCCAACACCATCATTAAGTTTGCTGACGACAACAGTGGAAGGCCTGATCACAGACAACGATGATACAGCCTATAGGGAGGAGGTCAGAGACCTGGCAGTGTGGTACCAGGACAACAACCACTCCCTCAATGTGAGCAAGACAAAGGAGATGATCTTGAACTACAGGAAAAGGAGGGGCGAACAGACCCCCATTAACATTGATGGGGGTGTAGTGGAGCGGGTCGAGAGGTAAGTTCCTTGGTGTCCACATCACCAACAAACGATCATGGTCCAAACACACCACAACAGTCATGACGAGGGCACGACAACACCTTTTCCCCCAGGAGACTGAAAAGATTTGGCATGGGTCCCCAGATCCTCAAAATGTTCTACAGCTGCACCATCGAAAGCATCCTGACCGGGTGCATCACCGCCTGGTATGGCAACTGCTCTGCGCTACAGAGGCTAGTGCATTCGGCCCAATACATCACTGTGGCCAAGCTTCCTGCCATAGAGGACCTATATACTAGGCGGTGTCAGAGGAAGGGCAAAAAAAAATAGTCCAAGACTCAAGTCACCCAAGTCATAGACTGTTCTCTCTGCTACTGCACGGCAAGCAGTACCAGAGCGTCAAATTTAGGCCCAAAATGCTCCTTAACAGCTTCTGCCCCCAAGCCATAAGTCTGCTGAACAATTAATCAAATGGCCATCGGAGTATTTACATTGACATCCCCCCTTTGTTTTTACACTGCTGCTACTCGCTGTTTACTATCCATCTATCTATGCATAGCCACTTTACCCCCACCTACATGTACAAATTACCTCAACTAACCTGTATCCCCGCACACTGACTCTGTACTGGAACCCGCTGTATATAGCTTTGTTATTGTTATGTAATCTTGTTGTGTTACTTTTTACTTTAATTTATTTAGCAATGAACTGCATTGTTGGTTAAAGGCTTGTAAGTAAGCATTTCGTGGATAAGGTCTACAGCTGTTGGATTTGGCGCATGTGTGACAAATAACATTTGATTTGACTGCTGCATGTATCATTGCCACTGTTCATCGAAGTCTCCCTTTTCTCAAATTCTGACAAAGAAAATCCCTCTTAGAAAAAAATACTAAAATGACATTTTGGAGTAACTTTATACAGTATTCTCTTGCCCTGCATGAGTTATAGTTGTTTTTTTGTGATGTGGATATGACCACGCTAGTCCCTTATGCTCAACTTATTAACCATTCTGATCACGCTTTTCAATGTTTTTGAAAATAAGTGGAAAGTTGATTTATTTTACTTTTCATGCTGATACATCTGGGCATGTTTCTTGATAAATCTGTACAACACTTACAGAATGCATACAAGGGAAAAAGAAAAGCTGACAATTAGTTTAAGACAGGACATTGAAGAGCATATTTGTTTTATACAATCAGACAATTAACATAAACATCAATACAGCAGTTGCTGTTAAATTTTTTGTTGACAGACAGGATCAAGCAGGTAAGAGACACACAAGACAAGGAATGTTTCTTTGTCCAAATGTTCACAGAAATCAGATGGGAGTGAAGACAATTTTAAGATGAGCCAAAAACCTCTGGGAATTCTAATGACGAGCTCTTACCTGCGCTGTCAATCATTCACAAAATATTCTGAGACAGAAATCATTGAAGACAATTTTTTTTAATGCTATACATATTAGCTTTTCATAAACCTCCCTTCACAATATAATGCTTTCATAAAATGACACAGTATTCTCCATTGTGAGGTCATCTGCAATGGTGCAAGCCACAAACAGGTATAACAGTTGCTAGTACTATGTAGCAATGTGTACCCACACTAGGTACAATGTACAGTAGCTGCCAATGTAATTACCACGTAAATGATGGCCTTAGTGACACTACATATGAAGTAGGACCAAAAGAAAGTGTTGTATGAATGACAGTACCCACATGGAAATAGAGAGATGCCAACAAACAATTTAAAAAAATATATATTGCAAACATTTGAACTGCTGATCATTCAAATAAACCAGTGGTTATTTGGATTCCACAATCGAAAATAATTTAGTTAAGAGTCCTTAAAGCTGAGCTCCGCATTAGGTGAAACAGCGCCACTGGTCGCCCCCAGGCACATTCGTTACATGTTTTGTTTATGAAGAAGAGGACATAACAAAAAATATCACATACTCTGCTGTTCTATTGCATGTGCAATGATGTCCTAGAAAAGAAATAAAACATGTTTGAAGTAGCATCTTCGTTGGACGTGGCAGTATCACCGCTACATATTCCAGCTTTAAGGATTCTTAAGAACATGGGAATGGTGAAATACATCTAACTAGATCTAACAAAGACACAGCATTCTGTAGTGTGACAGTGTGGATAATTATTTGTTACTTATCATTGTTATCATGGTTGGTATAGTAGGACTAACCTCAAGCTTAACCAAATGTATTATGGTATTCAGCACATCAGAATTTCCGTGGTCTGTTTTCATTCATCAAAGTGCATCATGAACAGAAGGAGTAGATAGTAATGCATATAACTCAACCTTTCTTAGAACCTATACCTTTTGTTATCAGTTTTGATTTGAGATGTTAGTTAACAATATTGTGCTATAGCTGAGCCACTTGGGGTGCTTTAATTTCAACCTGGTACAATAGGGTACTACTACATTATAGAATATGTGAATTCCAAATGGTATCAGGTAGCTACAGTAGCTTTTTTTTTTGCAATTTGAAATTTAATGTGAAATGTGTCATAATATTGTGTGTCAAATACCTGGATACTGGAACTAGCCACTTGGACCAGGATTAATTTAGTTAACACATTATATAGAGTTGATCCCATATAATATCGATCCAGATGCCAAAAGCTAAAAGCTACGGATCAGACGGAGACATATAAAGGCATCGTATCTAGACCGGAGCTCCTTTATCACAAGTTAAACAACATGTTAATTTGGTCCCTTATAACAACAAGCAGGAGGATATCCACTGACAGGACAAAAGTGCTGTCATTCCGAGAGCACGCCTCCATTCCACAACAGGACAGTGTGTCCAGATACTCACTGCAGTTCCACAGGAGTAGAGGCCATGGTAACAGACTAATCAACTTAAATTCTAAGGGAAAATAAAGATTGGTTTTGATTACAAAGTGCAAAGTAAATAGTTTTTGTAAAATCTATTTAAAGATTTATGGGCCAAATAAGTTCATAAAAGCTGAGCAAGGCCTATTTCAAACCATAACATGCATCTGAAATACAGTTTCAGGTACATGTATGACGCTGAGCTATTATCTCAACTACCTCTAAATCACCTCTGCAGCATCTCACTCAAACCATTACCCTCCCTCTGCCTGCCTGTTCCCAAAATGGAGCGGGTGGGGGAGAGAAAGAAACTATAGGACATCATACCTCTTCTTTCACATTGAGTAAAGTAGATGCTGGAGGTGAGACCGATGAGCTACATGAGGGAAGCAGAACAACACATTACACATGAAATATGCAACAATGTCAGATGCAAATACCATTTCAAAAATACATTTGTATTTCTCCAGTTACAGTTTGAAGCACAACTATTGTCTACATTAACCTGTTAGCTTGAAAGCTTCTACTTCATTATTCTGTATGTGCTTTACCGGTCTGGCTTGAAATGCTCTTATAATTGATGGAAGTTTATCATTATAGTACATAACAGCATACAATAATTTACTGGATTTGAACAAAACAGTCAATGAGGCTACAAATAATTTGACATTTGAGGTTGGCCTCTATGCTTAATTTGGGACAAAACAACAGCTGTGCAGTGTGTGCCCCTCTTCTTTATTTAGTCTGAAACTCAAGGAGGCTCTTTCAAGGTTTTACTCAGAGTTACCAGGTTACACCTCACACCAGGAAGCCACAATATCACTGAATGTAACATCAACTCAATCCCTTGTTTAAAGCTTTTAGTGGGAAAAAATGTATGTCTGTGACAGGTATCACAAGCGTATCACGTCAGTCATACAAGCATGGACATTGTCTGATGATCAAGATTGGTTTCAATATACTTCAAAAAAACATCTCAGCTCCTCTTCAATTATAAAATCGTCAAACAACCTGAGATCAGTGACAGGGACTACTTACATTTTTAAGAGCAGGATACTTTCAATAGTTCATAAAAATAATAAAAATAATAATAATTAAAGTGAACTGATCGATTTATTTCTCAGCCATCACAGGGAAGCATTATGTTTAAACAACTTGGCTTTGCAGCATGTTGAGGCCTTGCCTACCCTGACTGTATCCACTGCCACCTCGTCATCTAACATGCATATCTCACTGATTTCTTCTATATAAGCATTTCATGGGGCAAAGGGGCGTGTGGAGATAAGAGTTTCGTTTTGAACCTACCTTCCAAATTTCCTTGAAGCATTCTCAAAAAACTTGGCTTTGGAAGCAACGCTGGAGAAAGAGAAAGACAGGGATCACCTGGGATGAATTTGAGGCATGTTGGGCTTTACAGCACACCAAACACTCTTTTGGAGTACAATGACAAAACTTTATGGGCAACATTTTCTGCCCACTAAATAGCCCTGGCAATGTGAAAATGGCATGTTACTTAGGATGTTACAAAACAGTAGTATTTAAAATAGACAGGATGGCCTTGTAATACAAAAGGAGTTTGGAACAGTGCAGCTTGTGATCTCATCTGTTGTGCACACAGTTTACTTGAGATGCACGTACATTATTGCCATTATCTAATTAGCTATATTTTTCCTTCTCCTTCCTTTGTACTTTTATTTTATTATGTTATGATGTGAAGCACTTTGTTACTCATATTGAAAAGCGTTATTAAAAAAATGAAGTGCTTATTACTGTAAAAGAGAGCTTTTGAGATGCACCAGAGTGCAAGTATTATGACTAACACTTTTCCATTTGTGCATTTTGTTGGTGTTTAGCAGGCAGAAAAAAAGAAAAAAAATCACCCCAAATATACACTGAGTATACTAAACATTGTCAACACCGTACTAATAGAGCACCACCCATTTTGCCCTCCGAACTGCCTCAATTCGTTGGGGCATGGACTCCGCAAGGTGTCGAAAGCGTTCCACAGGGATGCTGGCCCATGTTGACTCCAATGCTTCCCACAGTTGTGCCAAGTTGGCTGGATGTCCTTTGGGTAGTGGACCATTCTTGATATACACGGGAAACTGTTGAGCGTTAAAAACACAAACCGGTGCACCTGACACCTACTACCATACCCCGTTCAAAGATGCTTAAATATTTTGTCTTGCCCATTCACTCTCTGAATGGCACACATACATAATCCATGTCCCAATTGTCTCTAAGCTTAACAATCCTTATTTAACCAGTCTCCTCCCCTTAATCTACACTGACTGAAGTGGATTTAACAAGTGACATCAATAAGGGATCATAGTTTTCACCCGGTTAGTCTGTCATGGAATAGCAGGTGTTCTTAACGTTTTGTATACTCAGTGTATTATGGCATCGCACTGCATACCCCTTGTAAAACAACAGGAGCAGGCATGTACAGAGTACAAGACTGGTCATTGGGGAGTAACAAATTGTAGGTTATTTTGTTGCTACAATGTGATAAATTGACACTGAAATGGGGAACACAGTGGGGAACATCTGAACACACTAGTGAAAGTGTAAAATCTTTGATCTAAATGCAGACAATGGAATTAGTATGTTGTGAAGGGTTCAAAACGGTACATTTAATAAGAGACTTACAAGGACTGGAGAAAGACCAAAAGGAAACTCAAGGCTAAACACGGCATTTTGTGATTGTTCTCTTGATTAAGATTTTAATCAGTCTGGATGGAATGTCTGGGTCTGGCTGAGTTCTAAGGTCTACTCACTACGACGCCGGGGTGTCCTCGCTGGGGGTTGCAGTGGGGCTCTTGTGGGGTGCAGGGTATCGGCTAGGGGGGTCAGGGGGTCTGGTTGGAGGTCTGCAGATGGCAGGCTTCTCAGCTGGAGACCTCGTTTTGATCACACCGTCATTTTCTGCTGCAATGCAAGGAACGAAAACCTTAGCTTCCATAACAGAACCAAGAGCTAACACAATGAAATCCACTTTCAACCTTCTTTCTCATTGAACATGATATCAGTACCACAGAGCAGCTAGGTACTGTACTGCTGCACTGTTGTTAAGCGGAGTATAAAATGCAGTCTAAAATTCATAGCATGTTTGTATAGGCTTCAGGTTGTTCCGCTACCTTCTCGAATGACCGCAACACTTCGAGGTGGTCTTCTGCCTTGGAAGGACTGCGCTCGGTTCACAGTGACTCCCATCTCTCCATTGGCTGTTGCATCTGGCCTCTGACCTCCATCCGGTAGCTTAGCAACCAGTTTGACGACGTTAGAGTCTGAGTGTCTGTCCTGGCGGATGGATGGCCTGGGCAGGAGGGCCTGCCTCTGAGGAGGTTCCCGAGGGAGCCGTGGAGGGGCAGTTATGGGTTTGGTCCTTTGGAGAGGTGTGGGGCTCGTTGGGGTGTCCCCGCCAGCCTCCACTCCCTCTGGTCTGCTACCATTCTGATCATCTGTGAGACAAACACAGGAACATTTTCAAATCAACATACAAAGAGAGTACACATTCAGCCCAGGCATATCTCTGGTTTACCTTCTTGTGGTTGGGTTTAGTGCAGAGGTTGTCGTTTGAACTGATTTTGAACTTGATATCATTACTTCTCCTGAGCTCCTACCTACCATGAGTAGTATACTTCTACTTACAGAATGTTATGTCTATACATGTAGTATGAGTGATCATAGCATATTTTAATAGCACACCTATTAGAAAATTAAGAATTAAAAAATAAATTAACCATTATAAAAAATAAATGAAACATTCTTTATATGATTGTATTTGTTTATATGGATCCCATTAGCTTTTGCAGAAACCTCTGCTACTCTTCCTGGGGTTCCTAGAATATTATAAAAGCAAGTCTAATGTTGGCATTTGAGAGGATGCATTTAAACAATGGCAGAAAGCACAAACCCTTTACAGTTAAATACATTTGTGGATTAATAGTCTGAGCTGGAGAAAAATATGGTTTTAAGGAAAGTGAATTGTGTATAACAATGATCTATTAATATAGGAGAATAAAAAGTCAGACTACTTGGTTGCATTCTTTCATCTAGAGTCATGATGTTGGCCAGGTTTCCAGTGGTACATACACTATTCAAATGCTGCGAGGGATTTAGACAGGTGGTAGTTTGTCGTCAAGCAAATCGGAGCTGGTTATTTGGTAACTCCAAGCAGGAACCAAGAAGAGTGATAAATAAAATAGCACACAATGAGGGGAGGACACGCTGCAAGTGTTCCGCATCTTTCCATACCACAGTAAATGAAAGGCATGACTCACACAGACATTTAACACAAAGTTACAAGAGATAGAAATGACATGATTTAGCCTGAAGCAATAACTTCCATTCAGTGAGCACGGCCTAAGAAAGACCTCCAATTGCCTTTCTTTAAGCACAGTTAACAAAAACAATTAATGGTTCAACTTGGCTGAGGAGGTCGTAGTAAGCAAACATCTGCATATGCAATTGGCCACTATGCAACAAATGTAATGCTTATCGTTTCCGAATCAACAAAATGGCTTGATAAAACGTCCCACCAAAAGGCTTGCGATTAATGTAAAAATCAAACATTTAGAAAGAAAAGTAAAAGCACTATTCTATTTTAGCAATTCACAACGAGTACAAGATTCACACTTGCAGTAATACAGTGCCCAGAATAAACATCAGCCACCTACTGTATAAAATCACCTTACCCATACCAAGTGTACACTGTAATAATCCTAATATAATTATTTGCATTCACAGGACAAGGGATGGTAATGATAATAATGGTGATGGTGATAATGAGGATGATGATTAAACCAGAGGCTGATAATTACTCTCAATGTTCTGGAGCTGGCCATAATTAACTGCTGGGTAGACGCGGGGCGTGCGCTTGGAGATGGTGATTGGTTGCCGTTTCCTTGGGGTAATCCTTGGAGGCGGCATGGGTGGGGCTGTGGAACTCTCCTCTGGCGCAGTGCAGAAGATCTGTAATCACCCCAGCACGTCCAAAATGACTTACATTATATAGACATTCAACTTGAGAATATGCATTTAATAAAATCTAGAATGTAGTGTACCATGGAATAGTTGAATGTTTATGATGCCACAGTGCATTAAATAACAATCACATGACTCTTGAGCTCTTTGCAAAGGAGGAAAGGTAATGACATTTTTCCAATTCACCTTGGTGTAGTCCTCGATTAGAATCTCAACAACAATGTTCTGGAACTTTATATCCAACATGGCTGCCACAGTCTCTTCCTCTGCCCTCATGAGGGTGGGGCCAAAGATCACGCCCATGTTGGAGGGAGTCATCAGGTTGTCTCCACTGTTGCTGCAGACACTGCCAACAGGAATCCAGACGGGTTCGTAAACAACATCATTCTCTCAAGACCAACAAGAACAAACACCTCTCAAATAGGGGATAGGGAAGTTAATGCCAGTTAATGTAAATTTATAAATTGCACAACTACTATTAATGCATTAAATAAAAGTATTATTTTAGGAAGATCGGACAGCTATTACACTATGCATAGATGCATGAGTCTCAGTCAGATACTTTACCCATCTGAACAGATGCCACTTAATCCCTTCATTGACGCACATGCAACACAACACCACAAATGCAATTACAAAACAAGAAAAGGCCTAAATAAGCATAACTTGTATAACTTCATCAGTTAGGAGGCACACAGAGACTGAAGCACAACAGTGGCATGTCATATCAGGTTAGCGCTTACTTCACCAGGTGTTCGATCAGTAGGCTTAACATTTCTCGATTCTTCTCTGGGAGTTTGTATGTCAGGGAGTGGATTGCACCCAGTCGATCATCTAGGCTATCTGATTCTAAGAAACAAGATACATTTCTTTTTACATGAGCAATAACTGACATATTGTCCATGTTAGATTGAGACCTATTATGTTAAGAGCAATGTGAATGTATTCATTGGTAATTAACACATTTACATACATTTACATTTAAGTCATTTAGCAGACGCTCTTATCCAGAGCGACTTACAAATTGGACACAATCCATTACACACACAACCAGTCAAACGTTTGGACACACCTACTCATTCAAGGGTTTTTCTTTATTTTTTACTATTTCTACATTGTAGAATAATAGTGAAGACATGGAGAACTATGAAATAACACCTATGGAATCATGTAGTAACCAAAAAGTGTTACACAAGTCAAAATCTATTTTATATTTGAGATTCTTCAAATAGCCACCCTTTGCCTTGATGACAGCTTTGCACACACTTGGCATTCTCTCAACCAGCTTCATGAAGTAGTCACCTGGAATGCATTTCAATTAAAAGGTGTGCCTGGTTAAAAGTTAATTTGTGGAATGTCTTTCCTTCTCAATGCATTTTAGCCAATCAGTTGTATTATAACAAGGAAGCGGGAGTAGTATACAGAAGATACCCCTATTTTGACCAAGTCCATATTATGGCAATAACAGCTCAAATAAGCAAAGAGAAACGACAGTCCATCATTACTTTAAGACATGAAGGTCAGTCAATACGGAAAATGTCAAGAACTTTGAAAGTTTCTTCAAGAGCAGTCACAAAAACCATCAAGCGCTATGATGAAACTGGCTCTCACGTGGACCGCCACAGGAAAGGAAGACCCAGAGTTACCTCTGCTGCAGAGGATAAGTTCATTGGAGTTACCAGCCTCAGAAATTACAACCCAAATAAATGCTTCAGCGTTCAAGTAACAGACATCTCAACATCAACTGTTCAGAGGAGGCTATGTGAATTAGGCCTTCATGGTCAAATTGTTGCAAAGAATCCACTACTAAAAGGACACCAATAAGAAGAAGACTAGCTTGGGCCAAGAAACACGAGCAATGTTCTTGGTCTGGAGTCCAAATTGGAGATTTTTGTTTCAACCGCCGTGTCTTTCTGAGACGCGGTATGGGTGAACGGATGATCTCTGCATGTGTGGTTTCCACTGTGAAGCATGGAGGAGGTGGTGTTATGGTGTGGGGGTGCTTTGCTGGTGACACTGATTTATTTAGAATTCAAGGCACACTTAACCAGCATGGCTACCACAGCATTCTACAGTGATACGCCATCCCACCTGGTTTGGGCTTAGTGGGACTATCATTTGTTTTTCAACAGGACAATGACCCAACACACCTCCAGGCTGTGTACAGTATGGGCTATTTTACCAAGAAGGAGAGTGATGGAGTGCTGCATCAGATAACCTGGCCTCCACAATCCCCGACCTCAACCACATTGAGATGGTTTGGGATGAGTCGGACCACAAAGTGAAGGAAAAGCAGCCAACAAGTGCTCTGCGTATGTGGGAAGTCCTTCAAGACTGTTGGAAAAGCATTCCAGGTGAAGCTGGTTGAGAGAATGCCAAGTGTGTGCAAAGCTTCCATCAATATAAAATATATTTTGATTTGGTTAACACTTTTTTGGTTTATATGCATAGACATTGTGCATGAGAAAGTTCATCAGCAAAGCCTAATCCTCATCCCAGTCAAAACATTTCAGGTGTCCAATTGCACACCTGCTGCTACATTGCGGTGTAATGTGAACCTCAAGAAGTTAAAAGATCGGGCTCCTGGGGCATGGGAGCTTATCTCAGTTAAGAGGTTTAGAACTGGTGTATAACATGCTTTTACAATGGTTTTACCATTTAATTATGGCATGTTCAAATGCAATATGGAGTTTTTCCACACCCACTATGATACTGTGGATCCAGTCTGTGGAGAAACGGACCAAAATAAAATTACATTAGGAGGCAAGGGACTAGGATCCCCCGCAGGAGAACTGAATAAGATATCCAGAGGTAGGAACTTTAATTGACTGGATCTAATAAAAGAAAATGCCTGATGCTATTATATCCTTTTTCTTTGTTAGTGCTTTTTTCACAGGGAACACACAGATAGTGTGTATTTTTATTTTAAAAAATGTATAAAGAAAATAAATAGGGATTTTCCTTTAAATTTACTGTACTGAACAGAGAGAATGTTTTTCCCCCCTTCCCTTTTATAGCTGTAACCCAGCCTGTTGAACTTGAGAGTGAACTCAGTCTGATGGAGAACAAATGCACAATTAACTGTAGAAAGAGCACTTGGAAGACATAAAACAAGATGTGGAAGTAAACCACCTGTTTCTCAGCTCCCAAAGCCAACCTTAAATGTAATTGTACATTTTAGTCATATCCAGAGTGACAGTAGTGAGCGCATACATTTTTATATTTTATTCGTACTGGTCCCCCGTGGTAATCGAACCCACAATGAGCACTGCTCTACTATATGAGCTACACGTTACTTCTAATAACTTGTACGATATCCAAACAGTGTTTGACAAAGACATGCCCTCGCATGAGAAGGAAATGTAAATGTGCCATGAGACTATCCTAAAGATCTAGAAATCTGACCTACTACTGTACATGTGATAACAGAAATCCATCAGTTTAGTGGACTGGTGCAGCTTTTCTTTTTAAAGTGTGTAAGCAAATAAAGTGTGGATCTTGAAGTGGGTCTGAGTAATTGTTTCTCCAAGTCATTGTCTTTATATATCAGTAAGTGTGAAAACACATCTTACTTGCTGCTAAGATGAGGTCCCTGTTGAGACCGTAGGTCATCAGAGGCTCTGTTAAACTCCTGTGGATGAACACACGCGATCAGGTAAACAAGTACAGTACAAATACTCCACCACTCACGTCATACCCTAAAACAGCCTTTTTAATAACTGCTACTGAATTGTTGCTCATGCACTTTCAGCATCAACAAGTGCTACAGTACTCATTCCGAATGAATTTAAGAGTCCACTGACAAAGGTCTCCTTATCAAAATGTTCCTTCCTAGTCTGAAATTAGACTTAACAATGCAGTGTTAAGGCATGAGTGACCAAAGGCCTAATGTAAGCCTTCAAGCAGCTGCCTGGCCTCCTCAAAGTGTGGGGAGACAACCTGTGAGTAAATCATTATGAGGGGTATTGGGGGAGGATAAAAACCTGGCCTTGAAGACAAGAGGCCTTGAAGACAAGAGGCCTTGTCACTGAGCACTTTAAGCAGCAAACAATTATACTAGGCTCATGGAGCAGAGAGAAACCTCTCATCCTTTGCCAGCATAGATGATTACAACTTTAATATGTAGTATATCTAATCACAGCACATAACTTATTTCAAAAGATGGCATTATATTTTCTCATAAAACATAGAATATACAGTCTGGAAATGGCAGAGCGCTGTTTCTCCCTCTTTAAATGTCTCTAATTTAGAAGCTGAGTGCTAATTGGCATCAGACAAAGCTTGGTCTAACATCATTCTATAGAACATGTTGTTCCAGAGCAACTGGCTCTTGTATGTCACCTGCTAGATGATTTAAGACAGAGGTGTCAAACTCATTTCATGGAGGGCTTAGTGTCTGCGGGTTTTTGTTTTTTCCTTTCAATTAAGACCTAGACAACCAGCTGAGGGGAGTTTTCCACTAATTAGTGACCTTAATTCATCAATCAAGAATAAAGGAGGAGCCCACAGACACTCGGCCCTCCGTGGAATGAGTTTGACAAGATTTAATAGGACGGGAACACACCGGAGATAAAACTTCATGGCACTTGTGATGGTTTTAATGTCCCAGTCGCTGCTGTGGAAATCCACATCCCCTGGGCATTTCTGGTCTACAGGAAGAGGAGAAAGACGATTAAAAACAAACAAGAAAACACAATTCTGAAGAGTGACAACAAGTACAGGTTAAACTCAAATAAAGCATGCTATTTACATACTAATAGCAAACAAACCTGATAAAACAGCTTGCAGCCCTCCCAAAACAAATAAACAGCAAATCAGTTACAATTTCCCAAAAATAAGGATAAATGCTTTAATTAGAAACACTATTCATAACAATTTTAAACACTTCTACAAAAATCTGAACAGTTGGGACTGATCCTACAGCCTTCTTAGACTCAATAACTTTGAAACAATCAGCAGCAGCAAGAAAAATATTAAAAATGTAAATCCCCCAAGAAGAAATATTAGACACTTAAAACATTAGCGCGGAGAAAAGCACAATGGGCATCTTTCACATGTAATTTAATTTGATATTCTGGGACAAAGTAGTGCCCCTGTTTACTCAAATGACAACACACGTCACTCAATTCAGCGCTTCTGAGTTTCATGTATCAAACAGTTATTTCAGTTATATTAAAACCAGGAAAATATGGAGTCCCGTCAGATTACAGACCCATAAATGTAATATATTGTGACAAAATAATAACAATAGTCATAAGCAACAGAATGACAGAAGTATTACCAGACTTGATACATATTAAGCCAACATGGTTTATTAGAAATATAGACTTACAAATGAAAATATGTTTCAGTATAATACAGTACTCTAAAAAACAAGATGTATCAATAATGGCTGTTGATAGCGAAAAGGCTTTTCACCGTCGAGTGGCCTTTTCTATTCAAAACTTTGGAAGCCTTCAACTTTCCACCTGAAATAATACATTTCATAAAAATATCCTGTATTGTCTAGTGTTGTGGCTTTGCTGGCATCCAAGAGCCCCCACCACTGGGTACGAGACTGGGATGTCCTCTCTCCCCCCTCATGTTTGCACTGACAATACGTGAAAATAGTCTGGGATTAGCATGCGCATCTCCCATATGTAACCATGGTTCCTCTTTAGTGCATTTAACAATATGTCGCAAGTAAAAGCCTTTGGTGACGAGTTGATACAATCGCAGGATATAAAATGAACATGAAAATTTCATTTTTTATGGCAATAGGAAAAATACAACTTAATTTATGATCTACAGCAATCCTTTAAGTGAACCACAAAAATTGCAAATACTTAGGATATTTAAGTGATAATAAAACAAATATATTAAGATACAGTTATCCTAGATCTAATTCAATTGAACAATCTTCCCATAAATTTAACAGGTAGAATAAACCTCTTTAGAATGGCCTGGCTCCCAAAGTTTGATGTTTATTCTCAGTAATAACAATTACCCCACTAAACCACAGCCTAGTGGTTAGAGCATTGGACTAGTAACCGGAAGGTTGCAAGTTCAAACCCCCTAGCTGACAAGGTACAAATCTGTCGTTCTGCCCCTGAACAGGCAGTTAACCCACTGTTCCTAGGCCGTCAGTGGAAATAAGAATTTGTTCTTAACTGACTTGCCTAGTTAAATACAGTGGGGAGAACAAGTATTTGATAACCTGCTAAATCAGTAGTGTTTCCTACTTACAAAGCATGTAGAGGTCTGTAATTTGTATCATAGGTACACTTCAACTGTGAGAGACAGAATCTAAAACAAAAATCCAGAAAATCACATTGCAAATTAATTACTTAAAAATCATACAATGTGATTTTCTGCATTTTTGTTTTAGATTCCATCTCTCACAGTTTAAGTGTACTGTTGATACAAATTACAGACCTCCACATGCTTTGTAAGTAGGAAAACCTGCAAAAACGGCAGTGTGTCAAATACTTGTTCTCCCCACTGTAGGTAAAATAAAAATAAAAAGACATTCTTTAAATGGAGGGTGGTTTTAACCTTCTAGATTTGTAATTTTATCAACTCGTCATCCAGGGCTTTTACTCGTATTGTTAAATGCACTAAAGAGGAACAATGGTTACATATTGAAGATGCACATGCTCATCCCCAGACTATTTGTTAAAAATATATATATATATAAAAATAAAAAAAATAACTGGAAAAAATTCTAAACTATTACTAAACTTTAAAAAAAAATATTAAACAATTAAGCAGAAATGGCAAACCTTTTTTTCCCCACAGGGGCCCTTGCAAACACGTCTGATTAGTGTTCTTTTTTTCTTCAGGTCACACTGGCAAATGATCACAGTAGGTGCAGCCAGTTGAAATATCTGACTATATTGGTGAATTAAAGTACTCAATCTTAAAATGCAAGTAAATATAAAATGCCAGTGTCTTTTGCACTATTTCCACAACAATAAAACTATTATGGAGGGTTGGATACAAGATTATGATATGGATACAATATTATGATAAATTAAGCCTTTGCAGTAGCGCATAGTGATATCTAGATTAATATTGGAAAAAATAAATGTTATATCCGGTCACAGTCATCTGCCTTAGGGGCAAGGGAATTACTTATAAACTACTTCATAAATATGCATTTGGTGCTTTTTAATATTGCTTCAAAATCTGCTGTGTGTTTGCCTGGCAACCCAAAATACTTGCTCTGCCCAAACGCTACGCCACACCCACGGACGTTACTTTGTTCTCCGCAATGAGTCTGGATCAGTGTAGCTCCCCGACAACTTCTAGAATACAAACACATTCTAACCGTTCTGATAGGTCCAAGAAAAACTGCTGAGTTGGGCCAGAGTCAGAACACACATGGGTAAAGCAGATTTTTAAAAATGTGTCATTGGCTTTGATACTCTGATTAGTTAGAGATTATCCAATCACTGAGGTCTTTGTTTTGCACAACAACCGTCTCAGAATGATGTAAAAAAAAAAAGTTTTAAAAAAGCAGAATAATTCAGTTTGAGTTCTCAGGCAAGCTGTGTGTGCCAGTAAAACAGGGAAATGTAACAGTTTAATCTCTGTATTGTGCTTCAAACAGCCCCTCTGCACGAAACATTCTTCAATCCTATCTATCCATCTATCTATCCATCCATCTATCTATCCATTTATTGAGAGAGGGAGAGAGAGAGAAAACATGTTGACTGGGTAATTTCCTCACCAAAGAAAGCATTTAAAAGCTTCTGCACTTGGATGTTACTGCCAACAGTTCTGTATACTCCTTCTTGTGTGAGTCCTGTAAAAGAGAGAAGGAGAGAGTGGGTGGGGTTTGGGTAAAAGGAAAGAAAAGGGGGAGTTTCCTCCAGAGAAATTCAGAGCAGTGGAAATGTACAGGCTGTTCCTCAGTGCAGGCCTGTATCAACTGGAGTGAAAATAAGGACGTAGCAGACAACGCCTTCACAATGCTAGCCTACTTCCCAGCCTCTTCCAAATGAATGATTTGCTTCACTGCTCCAGTGGATGGCTGGAGTTTATGTTATTATACGAGGCCTGTATATCTTACTGGTTGTGAAAGATAAGAGGATAATTTAATGTATACCATTTAGCAGACACTTTGATCTAAAGAGACTTACAATCATGCGTTAACACATTTAATGCATGGTTGGCCCCGGGAATCGAACCCACAATCCTGGCTTTGCAAGCGCCATGCTCGACCACCTAAACCATACAGGACCATACAAAATCAAAGTGCCGGTGCCTCACCAAACTCGTAAATAAATTGGACGAGTGAATTAGGGAGGGCTGAAGTGAGAAAGCCTATGGAATCTAAAGAATTTGAGCTGCTTGAGAGATAGGAGCAGTTGAATGTGCCCACACATTTAACAGTTTTCTGATGCCACATGGTAATATACTCTCTCTGGAGTAATACTTTTGTTGCCTACATAGTGGTATGATTCTTAAAAAACTATGTATAGTACTAGTGCGTTGTTATTCAGTTATATTGCTGTAAACAAAGTAAAACAGCAAATGTAGTATGGACTGAAGTGCTCTTCTATAAGGACATTTATTGTGGTGAGCTAAATGGCAAAGTTAGTCATAATGGACGTCATAATGCAGCCGTTGTGTTTTTATTTACTGCTTCCCTCTGGTGAGAACGTTCATTTAGGATAGCAGTGAGGCTTCAGAGTCCATTTCAAACAACTCATCTCTGCCCTCTAACGGGCAATATAGAAAACTGACTAGACTATGACGAAACTGGCAGGAAATCTGATAGGCGGCATACAAAGACAAAACGCATGGTATGGACTAGAACTTTCTGGTTACTTTACCTTTAGTTTCAACGAAGTTAATGCATTTTCTTACAAACTTGAATCCAACTTCATTCAATTCCACTGTGGAAGACAAGTAACATTTAACAGATTTCACAAGCAGTGGAATGACAAACAAATGTGTCTTTATGGATGTTCAGTGAGATTCATACGGTTTAATTTACTATATTATACTGCAGTAAAAAAAAACTAATAATGAACATTGGTAATGGTACATACTTTCAGCTTGCTTGTGAATTGGGGAATGATAAATCTGGAATGAAATAACAGTGTAAAACACCAAAAACTAATATCTGTGGAGCTTTCTGTGGCACTCATAATAATAAACCTGAATATATGATATTATAAAGAGATCCGACTTTCATTATCATATTTCATTATCATTACCAAAGAAAAACTGCAATATTAGGACTATAAAACACAATGCCTTTACAGTACAGAATAACCTTTGGACCAAGGGGACTGTATGGACCCTCCAGTAAAGAAACTCACAGGCTCTTTTCCATCCATGGCCTCCATCCATAACTTCCTGTTGGCCTCCGAAACAGCCTGGAGAGTGACAGGTATGTTTCTATTGTGATAGGAACAAGTGTCACAGTTAGTGCATAGACAATATTGCATGTTTGACTAATATATATATATATATATATATATATATATATATATATATATTTTAATTGGCTGGTGTCTGAGCTCCCTTTTTTAAGTTAAGTTTATTAAATCCACCATTAAAAAAACAAAAAAAACAGCACACATAAAACGTGAAAAAGCCTTACATGCACATTAGTAAAATCCTCGAAGATATCACAATAAAGTCAGACTTATTTCCATTGTGGTCCCTCTGTCTGATAAAAATACACCTTATGGAACAGCAGGGACTGTGAAGTAACAAACATAGACACATGCATGCACACACGATAACATACGCACTATACACACGTACACATGGATTTTTCGTTGTAGATATGTGGTAGTGGAGTATGGGCCTGAGGGCACACAATGTGTTGTGAATTCTGCAATGAATGTTTTTAAAATTGTATAACTGCCTTAATTTTGCCGGACCCTTGGTGGGGATCCATAATAAATACAATGAAATATCAGTGTACGGCTTGCATCCCTCTGCTGTAAATATTGTAAAGAATGCCTTGCTTGTATAAATATGAGTTCATGGTGTTCTCTTCCCCTGAAATCACAGAGTTTGCCATCTGCTTCCAGCAGGAAGTAGGCACCTGCTGCCAACTGATTGTTTGGGCTATCATCCACTCTGTACATGCACACACTCAGTGTCCTTGTAGACCACCTGTTCACCTCACTGCTCAAACTTGTTTATACCACAAGGCATGTATGATCTTATACGAAGTCTACCTCATCTCGAAGTCCCAAAGTGGCTTGTTTGTACTAACCTCTCGTAAGTTTCGATATCAAAGCAGAAGCGCTTGTCTATGGACTCTGTCTTTCGGCGGAAGCAGGATTTAAGCTTCAGCTCTGTGGGGCCCTGGAAGAAAGCATCACAGTGTGTGAGTAAAAGGAGGGTGGAGAGGCCTAGAGAGATAATCTCTACATTACAGCTTTGGAGAAAGTAAAAAAAATATATATATATTTTTAAATCATTATATGAGCACATGTGTATTTGAATAATTCCATTGAGATATCAGAGATGAACAAATAGTTGTTCAAGTGTCTAATCAAGATCATATGACCAATTATATGACCTACCTGTTTGGTTGCGGGTTTTGGTTCAGCAGGGACCATGACAAACAGCTTGCTGGCTTTGTGATACTTGCAGTAGTACTTCACCCATGACACACCCAAGGCCCCTGGGAGAGCAGGGTGATAGGATATCATGTCAGGGCTCATTCAATACAACATGTTGAGAGGAATATAGCAGGTTCGTTCCACCAATTAGGTGCCTTTTGAGAAGTGTAACTTGGTTGAAATGCACTTTTGATTTCACCTAATTTTAACGTTGTCATAAAGAGTGCATGTTAAACCTAAAAAAAAAAAAAAAAAACTTTCCAATCTCAAGATTATACTATAGTAACCATAGATATAATAATACTATAGTAAGTGCCTATATAGAGCCAAATAAAGTAATAGGTTGACGATAAATAAATCCCCTGAAAGGGGGAATGGAAGCTTATTGTGTGCAACAGGGAGTGGCAAATGAATGAAACATTTGTTTAAACATGAACTTGATAAATCAATTCTAGCCTGTCTATCTATGGGTAACAGGGTTGATGTGTTTATGCTCAACCTGCTCAGTTTTCCACCATAAAATGGCCAAAAAGTGTAGAACCAGCTCACCTACTTTTACACTATGATTTGACTTTTAGATGTTCAATGTTTCTTTTTGTTTCTTTTAATGGAATAGTTTCACCTTACTAAAACAAGAGTTCAGTTCAAGTGCCAGGGTTGACCTTAAAAATGAGGGACAGACATATGAATCACTAACCACCTGAAATAAATAATATTCAGAAATTACTTTGTCAAAGGAACAAAATAATTAGGTCTTTACAATGATTGTGATAGTGAAATTTAGGGATTAAGTGAGTTAAAATCTTTCTAGAAGTGACAGATGGTTGATGAGGGACATGTCAAAATGCTGAATTTTGGCACTTTAGCAAGACTTTATAAAAAATCTGATTGCTTGAAATTTCCATGTGGTCTATATTAAAGAGCATTTAATATAATATAACATGCTTTTAAAATTCAATATTGGTGCACAATTTCTACTTAAAATATCAAAGGGCACTCACTTCATGGGAAGACAGCAGGTTTACAAACAAACTGACATGAATACTTACACTTCTCCTGAGAGTACAGGTAGCCCTCAATGGTTGGTTGGCCGTGCATTTTGCCGATCTGGGTTGGATGCTTCATTCTCTTCATCAGCTCCTCCATCTCCTCACGAGTGCTCTCGAAGTGGTTCCGCGTCTGCAGATCACAGCAAAACAGTCCATGTTGGATGGTTATAAGAAAGCCCTATTACAGCTTCCTGAAGTCCTAACCAGACCCATCACTACCATTACCACCCATCGCCACCATCATCATTGAGCCTCATTAACATCGGTAGCTACTCACATTCTGCAAGCTGAGCTGCAGCTCCTGCTTATAGGGCATGAAGTCCTGAGTCATCTCCACCGTCAGGTTGTTGAGTGTTAGGATACTGTGAAGAAATGCCAGCACCTGTCCATTGAAAATGCAACATAGATATAATTATTAGTATATTGATAATCATTCAGAAAATGGTCCTGTCACTATATTCTTCTAATGGGCAAATGTATTTCATAATACTTAATGAAGTGAAGTGTAAGAGTTCACCTCCATACCTGCCTTGAGTAACAGATTTCTAGGCTCTCACAGCTGTTCAAAGGCTGTTCTTAACACTCACTCATAATGTACTCGACCACTAACCTATTTCTACTCTAGCATTTGGGTCCAATGAGAAATCAATGAAATTGTGAGTAATTGTTTCCTAGTGCCGTGCTAGACTTGCCTTCCTTAATGTGCAGGTGTTCAGAGGTAACTATAGTTAGTTCAGGATGAGGGCTATTGATCCACTGTGGCCGTATCATATAATAGGTTACACAGGCAGCATCTATAGCCTTGTGAGTGAGTGAGTGAGTGAGTGAGTGAGTGAGTGAGTGAGTGTGTGTGTGTGTGGATAGCCATGAAGCAACACTGGGAGGCGTAAACAGGAAGTGTGGGAGACTAGAAGAAAGCACTTACAGGCTCCACCACATCAAACTTCTTTCGGTCCTGCACCTGCTGGATCTGGTACACATACTCCACTGACGACTCATAGAAGTTCAGCCTCTCTTTGTCCAGCAGCTCGTCAGCCTGTGGAGGAACCACATGGTGATTACAAAAGCAGCTTATTTCCAAATAGTCTTCATAAGTGTTATTAGCTCATCTTTAAGCCATTGAGCTAGTTGAGTTATCCAATTAGGGAGCATTATAATACAATAAAGACATTTGACAAACAAAACTTTGTAATTTTTTTTCCATTGAACTGTTTACAGGAAGCCTATGTTGAGGGATTTCCACCAACCTCCTGCAGCTGAGTTTCCTTCTTCTTAGCAGACAAATTCAGATGTTTATCTAACTGAGAGTAATATTTTTCGCTTTCTTTCTCAAACTTCTTCCTTCTTTCCTAAAAGAAGTAAGTTCATTCAATTACAGCATAATTCAACAAAACATTTACAATCTTTTTTTCAGTGTGAGACTTCATCATGAGTCAAGAAGAATAATAGCAAGATCTTAATCACAACAGTTTGTACATGCACATGTTGCTCCACACAGCCATAACTGGCCTGATCTGTTGAGATCAGAGTTTCCCCCAACCCCCTCCTGGGGGACCACAAAACAGTCCACATTTTTCTTCTAGCTTTGCACATCTGATTCAACTACTCAAGGGCTTGGTTATTACTTGAATCAGGTGTGTTAGTGCAGGGCTATAACAAAACTGTGGACTGTCTGGGAGGTCACCCAGGACAGAGTAGGGGAACATTGGTGTACATAGTCCTGCCAACACATTTGGAAGGCCTAGAATTGGTTTAAGATCATGTCTCAGCTGAGATCATCTGTAGATGATTACAGACGTCAAAGCACTCCAGTCCAGAACCCATTTTGGACTCAGACACAGCTGCATTGGCAGAGAGGACAGAGGCACACAAAGGGTGAGTTGGAGAAAGGGAAGCTAACACTTTTTGAAAGCAAATGCCATGTTTTCAGTACAAACACTGAGCCTAATACAATATGTGCTAGATAGATCTCAAATCAATTGTAGTCAAAAGTAGGTCAACAGACCAAGGGTATGTGAAAAATGGATATCCAGTCCAGAACCACTAGGCAGCTCCAGTTTTCCATAGGCAGCTTTCAAAAACTCAGTTGATTTATTTAGCTTTGGCTTAGCGATTATACATTTTCCACTGAACTTTCCACATGTTTAGTGTGCAGTACAACACTAGTGGTGTTTCTACACCCCATCTGACTTAGTCAATCTAAAGGCACAATTCAGTCAACCTGCATTGCAGCATAAGCATTCATAGTACATTTGAATAGTCTTTGCAATGGTAAAAAAGTTTAACGTTGATCAACTGGGGCAGTTTATGGTGGCACTGGGTAAGTATACAAAAGAGATACATTTAGTTTGACTGAATGCCTTGCTGAATAAGGTTGGTGTCATGGTGAGCTTCCCGCTAAATTTTCACAGCAAGCAAATCTGGAGGGTGCCATCTCAGCGACACATGAGAATGGTTTATATGTACTGCCAAAACTTCGATCCTCTTTTCTCCCATCAAGTGCACACACTTGTTAGAAGGAAAGAGTGCCGTTTCAGCTCATGAATGTCTAATAGAAAGTGAGTATACTCAACAATCCAATCCAACAACCCATAATTTTCAAATGTACATACTGAAGTATCCAGCACCCTAAATAAATGAATACAAAGCTTTATATGAACTCACTTTTGTCACTCCTATTTGCTCCTTGCGAAACTTCTCCAGTGGCTTGATAAGCAGATCACAAGCATTCTGAACCTGAACCAGGAAAAAAAATAATTGCATGACATATTTACAGTGCCGTCCGTAATTATTGGGAAAGTGATGCATTACTTTCTTCTTTCGGCTCTATACTCCAAAGGTTTGTATTTTAAATCAAACAATGACTATGGAGGTTAAACTGCAGACTGTCAGTTTCCATTTGAGGGTATTTCCATCCATATCGGCGAACCGTTTAGACATTTCAGGGCACCAAAAATATTGGGACAAATTCACTTGTGTATTAAAGTTGTGGAACGTTTAGTATTCGGTTCCATATTCCTAGCATGCAATCATTACACCAACAAACTTGGATGCATTTGCCGTTTGTGTTTCAGATTATTTTGATCCCAATAAAATTAAAATGGTAAATAATGTAGTGTAATTTTGGATTCACTTTTATTGTAAATAAAACACTTCTACATTAATGTGGATTCTACCATGATTACAGATAGTCCTGAATGTATCGTGAATGATGAGTGAAAAAGTTAGACGCACAAATATCATAACCCCAAGACATGCCAACCCCTCACCTTTACCATAAGAGGGATATGATATTTGTGCATCTAACTATCTCACTCAACATTCACGATACATTCAGGACTATCCGTAATCATGGTAGCATGCATATTAATGTAGAATTATTTAGAAACGTATTGTCATTTACAATAAAATGGACTCAATATAACACAATACATTATTTAGCATTCATTTATATTGGTCACAAAATAATCTGAAACACAACAAAAACAAACAGCAAATGCATCCGCCATGACATTGGCCTGTGGGTGAGGTTTATGACCCCCCCCTCTCTCTTGACTCTACAGAAGGACTCTTGAAAAGCCTTTGTTAAACATAGAGAGTCTGGGAACATCAAAAGGTGGGGGGAAAGGAACCATATTTCGGTAATCCAACCAGCTGAAAATATGCATTGGTACTAAATGAATATGATGCCAGATCAGTTGGCGTCTGAGATAGTATTACTGATGATAGGACGACATAAAATGTATCTTGGAAAGTCTACACATTATAGTTTTCAGATTCACATGGAATTGTTGTGCAATTTAAAATGTTTAAATATGAAACTATTTGTGTAAAGATCAAATGTAATTTAGCTTCTTAATGAGAAAACAGTTCGTCATAGAGCTCAACTCAGTGGCCCTGCCCATGTGAACAGACATTGGTTATAAACTATGAAACAAGCCCTTTTCTCCCCTCCTATATAAAGCCCTTGACGATAATGTAACTTTCTATTATGAGGACATTAGGGCGACAGTCCTACGTTAAAAGATAAGCTGTTCCAAGGACGTGTGGACTTGAGATCCCCACATTGAAAGGACAAAGACCACCTACAGAACTAAGCCAACCTGAGAGAACCTAATGAAATTAGCATCGCATTTCAATGTGAAGGTGACGACCTACATGCCGGAAGGATGAATTGCGACTATACCAGCCAGAATATAGCATGGCAACTTGGTATGAACTTTGAACTCTTATTCACTAAAGAAGTGATACCTCCTAGCCGTTGCGTTAGCACCCGCAGCTGTAAGCGTGGGCTAGGAGAGGACGGACAGAGTATCCATTCTACCACGCTCCAGTTCACCACTAGACAGTCTTCAGAGGACGAGAGATGCATGCTGGACAACCGGCTTACGATCTACGACCAATCTACCGAAGCGCAGCTCAGAGTAAATATTTATTGCATTCTCCTTTTTCAAATGGGCGGTAATTTAGAATGCATAAAATACTGTATTTAAGATAGCATAGCTTCTCCCTTTGTTACTCAGTTTTCCCGCTCTGTCACTCAAACCCAACCCCCTTTCCTTTGAGTAACCAGCCGTCATGTCGGCTCCGTCCACCAGTGATGTTCTCTTTATGACATCATTTGTAATCAATGTATGATCCATTCAGTGTATATGTAATTCTATGAGATTAGTTAGGTATTTAGTAAATAAATTATTAAACCAAATGTTGTATTGCTGTTTCAACTTGTTAGCCAGGGTTCAAGAAGATAACCAAGAATTTACCACTTTCAGATGACACTAACCAAGGTGACGATTAAATATTGATTGTTAATGTAAAAGTTGCCTTGGTCTTTAACCTGTTGAGTGTAGGGGGCAGTATTTTGATGTTTGGGTGAAAAACGTCCCCCAAATGAAACAGCCTATTTCTCAGGCCCAGAAACTAGAATATGCATACAATTGTCAGATTAGGATTGAAAACATTCGAAAGTTTCCAAAACTGTCAAAATATTGTCTGTGAGTATAACAGAACTGAAGGCGAAAACCTGAGGAAAATCCAAAGAGGAAGATCCTTTATTTTGAAAGCTCCCTGTTCCATTGCATGCCTTCACTCCATTTAAAAGGGATATCAACCAGATTCCTTTCCCTATGGCTTCCACATGGTCTGACCAGTCTTTAGATATAGTTTCAGTCTTTTATTCAAAAAAATTTGCGAGAAAGATCACATCGCGTCAGTGGATGGCTGGGTGCCAGCAGAGTTCTGCATGCGCGAGCAGCTTGGAGCAGACATTTTCTCTCTCTCCTATTGAAAAAGCTACGGTCCGGTTGAAATATTATTTATTGTAAAAACAACCTGAGGATTGATTATAAAAAACGTTTGACATGTTTCTATGAACTTTACAGATACTATTTGGAATGTCTGCCCCGTCGTGACCGCTCGAGCCTGTGGATTTCTGAACATAACGGGCCAACCAAATGGAGTTATTTTGGATATAAAAATTATCTTTATGGAACTAAAGGAACATTTATTGTGTAACTGGGAGTCTCGTGAGTGCAAACATCCGGAGAGCATCAAAGGTAAGCGATTAATTTTATTGCTTTGACTTTCGTGACCAATCTACTTTGCTGCTAGCGGTTTGTCATGTTTTGTCTGCTGAGAGAGATGTCCTTACATAAACACTTGGTTTGCTTTTGCCGAAAAGCTTTTTTGAAATCTGACAGGTGGATTAACAACAAGCTAAGCTGTGTTTTGCTATATTGCACATGTGATTTCATGAAAATTAAATATTTTTAGTAATTTAATTTGGCGCTCTGCAATTCATCGGATGTTGACAAAAATGATCCCGCTAACGGGATGGGTGCGCCAAGAAGTTAAGAGTTTATTCGGAAGATAACAGCTCTATAAACATTATTTTGTGGTGCCCCAACTTTCTAGTTAATTATCTACCTGATTAGCTTAATCAGGTAATATTAATTATTTTATAGAATAGCATGTCATATCACTTAATCCGGCATAGCCAATGACACATCCAACTAGTTTGTAGAGTCGTAAGCTTGATGTAATCATTGCGTACTAGGAATATGGAACCAAATACTAAAAACTTTTGAGCATTTTATTACACAAGTGAATTTGTCCCATTACTTTTGGTCCCCTAAAATGGGGGGGAGAGGGGGGGGGGAACTATGTACAAAAAGTGCTGTAATTTCTAAACGGTTCAACCGATATGGATGAAAATAACTAAAATTACAAGCTGACCATCCACACTAACTTCATAGTCATTGCATAATTTCAAATAATAAAGTGTACTCCTGCAGAGTCAGAATAATAAAAAATGCTTCACTGTCCCAATAATTACAGAGGGCACTATATGTTCTGGCTGAAAAGATTTGGGATGGGACCTCGGATCCTCAAAAAGTTCTACAGCTGCAACATCGAGAGCATCTTGATTGGCTGTATTATCACTTTGCATGGCAAATGCACCGCTCTCTACCACAATTGACAAACTGTCTAAACCTGTTTTCGCTTTGTCATTACGAGGTATTGTGTGTAGATTGAAGATTTCTTTTTTTCATTTCATCCATTTTAGAATAAGGCTGTAACGTAACAAAATGTAGAAATAGGGAAGGGGTGGTCTTAATCCTTTCCGAATGCACTGTAGACACACACCAAACCTACACAATGACAACACACAGTTTTACACTCATCATATGCTGCTGGTACTCGGTTCTTTATTTTACTCGTATTATCTATCCTGATGCCTAGTCACTTTAGCCTGCCTCCATGTACATATCTTCCTCAAACACCCCATACCCCTGCACATTGATCTGGCTTATGTATTTTACTCCTATTTAATAACTAAAAAAATGTTTAATTCGGCATCGTTGGGAAGGGCTCGTAAGCCTGCATTTCACGAACATTTACACCCGATGTATTCAGTGCATGTAACAAATAAAATTTTATTTGACCATTTGGCAAAAATATTCATGCATTACATTAAACACACAAGGTGAGTTATGATAAGAATGTGTGAAAAGGGGAAACCAGCAACTATAAGCCTAGAAATCAAACAAATGAACAGAGAGATCTTTGCACTCCAGCAGGTGTTGCTCTTCTTCCCCTCAAAAAGAGCATCAGCTGTAATCAGAGAGCAACTGTTTAAAAACATCCTTAAAGCATCCAGAAAGCCCAGTAGAACAGGATCTGCTGCTTTTCACTGCACGCCGAATGCAGTGTCATGACATAATGACTTCGATAGCACAAAGCAAAAGACTAGAGTTCACTCCGGGGCCCAGATCTTCACTACTTTTTAATCTGGATCAGAACGATCCAGATTCTGTAATCCTCTTTTTTGCAATCCAGGATCAGATCAATTTGGCCGTTAAGTAATTTTTAAAAACTTTTTTTATTAAAGAAAAAACTAAATCAGGCAGGATCATTCTGATTGAGATATCAAGATCACAGAATCCAGATTTTCAGTGCTTTGAAAAGTCCTACACCTTGCCAGTGGACACGTTGTGCTACTTCTGGACCATTTGCATTGTGTCCCCCCTCCCCCTCTTTTACACTGCTGCTACTCTGTTTATCATATATGCATAGTCACTTTAACCATACATTCATGTACATACTACCTCAATTAGCCTGACTAACTGGTGCCTGTATATAGCCTCGCTACTGTTATTTCACGGTTGTTAGATTTTTTTATTGTTTTTCTTTTTACTTATTTATTGTTCACCTAATACCTATTTTTTACTTTAAAAACACTGTACTGCTGTATTTGGCGCAAGTGGGAGAGGGAAAAAAAAGTTGTAGAAACAAAGAATGATCAATGGAAACACCTGAGCTCAAATTCAAGTCTCATAGCAAAAGATCTGAATGCTTATTTACATTAGGTATGTTTATTTGTAATAAATCTGCCCCCCCAAAAATTAAAAACTATTTTTGCTTTGTCCCTATGGGGTATTGTTTGTAGATGGAGGAAAATGTTGTTTAATACATTTTAGAATAAGGCTGTAACACCTTATTCTAAAATGTGGAAAAAAATGAAGGGTCCGAATACTTTCCAAATGCACTGTAGATTAAAATAGAGCCTGCCTGCATATAACTTATAAATAAGTAGATGCATCTATTTGACACCTCAATATAACTGCACACATACCGACAGTACCAGTCAAAAGTTTGGACAACTACTCATGCAAAGGTTCTTTATTTTTACAATTTTCTACATTGTAGAATATTAGTGAAGACATAAATTATGAAATAACACACATTGAATCATTTAGTAACCCCCCCCAAAAAACAACTTGTTAAATCAAAATATATTTTATATTTGAGATTCTTCAAAGTAGCCACCCGTTGCCTTGATGACAGCCTTGCACTTTCTTGGCATTCTCTCAACCAGCTTCATGAAGTAGTCGCCTGGAACGCATTTCAATCAACAGGTGTGCCTTGTTAAAAGTTCATTTGTGGAATTTCTTTCCTTCTCAATCAGTTGTGTTGTGACAAGGTAGGGGTAGTATACAGAAGATAAACCTATTTGGTAAAAGACCAAGTCCATATTATGGCAAGAACAGCTCAAATAAGCAAAGAGAAAATGACAGTCCATTACTTTAAGACATGAAGGTCAGTCAATCTGGAAAATGTCAAGAACTTTGAAAGTTTCTTCAAGTGCTGTCGCAGAAAACATCAAGGGCTAATATGAAACTGGCTCTCATGAGGACCGCCACAGGAAAGGAAGACCCAGAGTTACCTCTACTGCAGAGGATATTCATTAGAGTTAACTGCACCTCAGATTGCAACCGAAAAAAATGCTTCCAAGTTCATGTAACAGACATCCCAACATCAACTGTTCAGAGGAGACTGTGAGTCAGGCCTTCATGGTTGAATTGCTTCAAAGAAACCCCTACTAAATGACACCAATAAGAAGAAGATTCTTGCTTGGGCCAAGAAACAAACAATGGACATTAGACTGGTGTAAATCTGTGCTTTGGTCTGATGAATCCAAATTTGAGATTTTTGGTTCCAACCAGTGTCTTTGTGAAACGTGGAGTAGGTGAACGGATGATCTCTGCATGTGTGGTTCCCACCGTGAAGCATGGAGGTAGTGGTGTGATGGTGCTTTGCTGGTGACACCGTCATTGACTTATTTAGAATTCAAGGCACACTTAACCAGCACGGCTACCATAGCATTCTACAGCGATACGCCATCCCATCTGGTTTGCACTTAGTGGGACTATCATTTGTTCTTCAACAGGACAATGACAACACACCTCCAGGCTATGTAAGGGCTATTTGACCAAGAAGGAGAGTGATGCATCTTATGACCTGGCCTCCACAATCACCCAACCTCAACCCAATTGAGATGGTTTGGGATGAGTTGGACCGCAGAGTGAAGGAAAAGCTGTATACTAGTGTTCCGTATATGTGGGAACTCTCAAAACGGTTGGAAAAACATTCCAGGTAAAGCTGGTTGAGAGAATGCCAAGAATGTGCAAAGCTGTCATCAAGGCAAAGGGTGGCTATTTTGAAGAATCTCAAATATATTTTGATTTATTTCACACCATTTTCGGTTACTACATGATTCCATATGGGTTATTTCATTGTGCTGATGTCTTCCCTATTATTCTACAATGTAGAAAATAGTAAAAATAAAGAAAAACCCTTGAATGAGTAAGTGTGCCCAAACTTCTGACTGGTACTGTATACTGTGATCAATTCAACATAATGACCCTTTGGTTTTCAGATGTAAGAAAATTCTTTAAACCTATAGATAACTTGAAATTTCTTGGTTGTAGTGTCATTCAACTTTTTAAATCCATTTCAGTGGGATCAAGATAATCCTTATTTTTAGCATCAAAACAATCCTAATCACTACCTTTGAGTTATGAAAAAAGCAAAAACGACATACAATCCTGATTAAAGTTCAGATTGGATGACCAAATTCTTATCCCTGTATGGAGGATAAGAATCTAATTTTACAGTCTTGAAAATCCCAATTCTATCATTTAATCCTAACTGATTGTCAGAATCCGGTCAGATATCTTTTGAAAATCTGGGCACAGGAAGCCAGTTCCAGATGGGGTTTCTCTTATTTCCACCTCTGGTTCTAAAAGAAGTGCTGCTGATAACCCACCAGCATCATCCGGTCATCCTCCACTTCCTGTAGGAGACCAGCAAACTCTTGGAAAGATTCCGCTGTGGACAAAATTAAATATGTTATCCATGTTTAGTGAGATAATTGAGCAAAAATGAAGCTCATGGCACTGTACAGGGGAGGATGTGAAATCAATACAGGATAGCATAAGATTGTGTGCCATAACATGAAAATATGTTTCACATCCTAATTCCATGAAGTAAATTACACTGAAACATTGAGAAACATCAATACATCGGTTGCTACACAGACTCAATGCTAGGGGGTAAAGTAATGAGGCGGACTATAGCCATATACAGATTAAACTCAAAAACCATATACAGTCGTGGCCAAAAGTTTTGAGAATGACAAATACTAATTTTCACAAAGTCTGCTGCCCCAGTGTCTTTAGATAATTTTTGTCAGATGTTGCTATGGAAAACTGAAGTATAATTACAAGCATTTCATAAGTGTCAAAGCCTTTTATTGACAATTACATGAAGTTGATGCAAAGAGTCAATATTTACAGTGTTGACCCTTCTTTTCCAAGACCTCTGCAATCCACCCTATAGCATGCTGTAAATTAACTTCTAGGCCACATCCTGACTGATGAGAGTCCATTCTTGCATAATCAATGCTTGGAGTTTGTCAGAATTTGTGGGTTTTTGTTTGTCCACCCGCCTCTTGAGGATTGACCACAAGTCCTCAATGGGATTAAAGTCTGGAGAGTTTCCTGGCAATGGACCCAAAATATCTATGTTTTGTTCCCCGAGCCATTTAGTTATTACTTTTGCTTTATGGCAAGGTGCTCCATAATGCTTGAAATGGCATAGTTAATCACCAAACTGTTCCTGGATGGTTGGGAGAAGTTGCTCTCGGAGGATGTGTTGGTACCATTATTTATTCATGGCTGTGTTCTTAGGCAAATTTGTGAGTGAGCCCACTCCCTTGGCTGAGAAGCAACCCCACACATGAATGGTCTCAGGATGCTTTACTGTTGGCATGGCACAGGACTGATGGTAGTGCTCACCTTGTCTACTCCGGACAAGCTTTTTTTCCGGATGCCCTAAACAATCAGAAAGGGGATTCATCAGAGAAAATTACTTTATCCCAGTCCTCAGCAGTCCAATCCCTGTACCTTTTGCAGAATATCAGTCTGTCCCTGATGTTTTCCCTGGAGAGAAGTGGCTTCTTTGCTGCCCTTCTTGACACCAGGCCATCCTCAGTCTTCACCTCACTGCACATGCAGATGCACTCACACCTGCCTGCTGCCATTCCTGAGCAAGCTCTGTACTGGTGGTGCCCCGATCCCGCAGCTGAATCAACTTTAGGAGACGGTCCTGGCGCTTGCTGGACTTTCTTTGGCACCCTGAAGTCTCCTTCACAACAATTGAACCGCTCTCCTTGAAGTTCTTGATGATCCGATAAGTGGTCGATTTAGGTGCAATCTTACTGGCAGCAATATCCGTGCCTGTGATGCCCTTTTTGTGCAAAGCAATGATGAAGGCACGTGTTTCCTTGAAGGTAACCATGTTTATGTATCGGCCTCATGGCCTTCGTCAGAGCTTTTGTGAATTTTCTGAAATTAGCACCCTTATGTAGACCTAGCCCCATATCCGTTCCACACATCGAAAGGGGTTGGAGGCAAAGGAAAAACAAATAGGTGCTACCACATATAACAATATGCATTTCATAAATATTACAAAAGTGTGTAAATAAGACATTAAACAGGCACATAATTAATGTTCAAATTCACAACATACATAGGCATTTCATCATTAAGTCCATTAGGAAATAATGTCTGGAGGGTGAAAATCCAAAAACATTCTCTTTTACTCAGAGTATTAGTAATATCACCTCCCCCGTCTGATATCTTAACTTTCTCTATGCCACAAAATCTTTTTTTAAATGTGTTATTTTTTTAATTTATCGCATAACTTGCGACCTCTCCTATACACAATAAGTGGTGGATTTTTAAATTCAGCCGGCAAAGCTGGATCCGATGCTAAAATATGCCAGTGTTTCTTGACCACATCTCCCACATTTCACAAATTCAAAGTATATGTGGTTGTGAATATTACGGAGTGTTCTTTAGCGGGTCTTTTTTTGTAACAGTTCATCTGGTGTTTATCCCAATGCAAAATTAAGAGCTTCATCCACGCATTGTGGCGAATAGCCTCTTAGAAACCTAATGCGCATCTCCACTGCTTTTTCTAGATAATCCTCTGTGGAGTGGCATATACGGCGGTCTGAAAAATTGGCTTCTTGGAAGTCCTCTTTTTAATGGCTCAGGGTGGAAGCTGTCCCCCTGTAATAGAGTTTCTGTCCATTTCTTTTCTATACAGAGTTGTAAACTGGGTTCCATTTGATTTCTCAATCCACATAGAGGTAATGAACACGTTGAGTGTCACACAATGTCATTGAGTAGTGCCATAAAATCTGACAGCTCTTTTTCAGTTCCTTCCCATATGCAAAATATGTCATCAATATATCGATACCACTTCAGGACTTTATTCAAAAATAGATTTTAGTTTTCATTATTAACAAAATGTTCTTCAAAAAGGTTAGCATAGCTCGGAGCGAATGTGGAGCCCATCGATGTTCCATTTGTTTGGAGAATTTTTTTCTCCAGAAAATCACATTGGATTTTTAATTTATTTATTTGCAAATTATGGTGGAAAATAAGTATTTGGTTAATAACAAAAGTTTCTCAATACTTTGTTATATACCGTTTGTTGGCAATGACAGAGGTCAAACGCTTTCTGTAAGTCTTCACAAGGTTTTCACACACTGTTGCTGGTATTTTGGCCCATTCCTCCATGCAGATCTCCTCTAGAGCGGTGATGTTTTGGGGCTGTTGCTGGGCAACACAGACTTTCAACTCCCTCCAAAGATTTTCTATGGGGTTGAGATCTGGAGCCTGGCTAGGCCACTCCAGGACCTTGAAATGCTTCTTACGAAGCCACTCCTTCGTTGCCCGGGCGGTGTGTTTGGGATCATTGTCATGCTGAAAGACCCAGCCACGTTTCATCTTCAATGCTAACATAGAAATACAAAAACTAGACGACTACACATAGAAATAATAAACTAGAACACCCCCCATTCACACCCTGACCTACTCCACCATAGAAAATAAAGTCTTTCTATGGTCAGGACATGACACTGGTGCACTTAACAAAATAGATGTCATCATGAGGTAGGAAAATTATGTGGATATATTGAAGCAACATCTAAGACATCAGTCAGGAAGTTAAAGCTTAAAGCTTGGTAGCAAATAGGTCTTCCAAATGGACAATGACCCCAAGTATACTTCCAAAGTTGTGGTAAAATGTCTTAGGGACAACAAAGTCAAGGTATTGGAGTGGCCATCACAGAGCCCTGACCTCAGTCCTATAGAACATTTGTGGGCAGAACTGAAAAAGCGTGTGCACGCAAGGAGGGCTACAAACCTGACTCCGTTACACCAGTTCTGTCAGGAGGAATGAGCCAAAATTCACCCAACTTATAGTGGGAAGCTTGTGGAAGGCTACAATTTAAATACTAACTAAGTGTATGTAAACTTCTGACCCACTGGGAATGTAATGAAAGAAAGAAAAGCTCAAATAAATCATTCTCGCTACTATTATTCTGACATGTCACATTTTTTAAATAGTGGTCCTAACTGACCTAAGAATGTTTTTGGCTAAGGTCTATGTAAACGACTGACTGGACTGTATCCATAAAAATTATGCCAGCTGAATCATGATTTCGATTGGCTTAAAAACGCTGCCTGCCTGGCTGTCTGTCCCGACATGTTAATTACTACGAGACAGTAGGAGAATACTGAAAACAATGTTGCAAATGTCAGTGAGACAGACAGCAAGGTTCAAACAAATCTCTGGTGTTGGAAACTAAAATGTTAATGTTGCCTTAAAGAAATGTGAGATCATGTCTACATGCTTTTTAATAGTCGATATCAAGCTTATACGTTTCTTGACTGAGATGAGACGGTGGATTGTGTAGTCAGATGGAACAGAGTAAATAGGACTATTTAATGTCATAGCTTCAGCCGGTGGCAATTTGTGGAATGCATTTT
The DNA here is from genome assembly GCF_034236695.1 of Oncorhynchus nerka. Taxonomy (NCBI): domain Eukaryota; kingdom Metazoa; phylum Chordata; class Actinopteri; order Salmoniformes; family Salmonidae; genus Oncorhynchus; species Oncorhynchus nerka. The sequence continues at coordinate 75,294,105 of NC_088417.1, forward strand.
TAACCAATCAGCATTCAGGGTTAGACCCAACCATTGTACAATGTCCTTCAAACAATGTGTAGGCAGGTTGCTTCGGATTCACACCATCTCAAGCAACCTAATTCATACTCTTCGAGGAGGTGCTCCCACAATGTGATTTTTACTGCATACAAGGTAATGTATTGCCTGCTTTCCACCCCACACTAAGACATTATTCCCATATGGTCTTAGGTTGACCAATGAGGTAAGTGTTTGTGTGACATCACATCCCTATATGAACTTACCAATATTAATCTCGTCATCTGTCAGGGAATCACCAATGAAGTCGAACTGGAACACGTTGAGTGTCTGGGAGAACTTATGAACTGCCACAGAATAACCTTAATTAAAAAAAAAACATTTAGCATATTATCAACACAATCTACATAATTTGGTAACAAAAATAGTGGATGTATTAGGAATTTATAAATTAAACTGATTGTTATTTTGATGATTGCCAAATATTGAGCTTAAATGTGTATGTTAATCCTACAGCTATTGGATGCAGTAATCATGAGCCCATGAACCAGAGTTACACTGTTAGCACTGAGGCGGTGTGCCCTAGTAGGAAGATCACTTTGTGCAGGGTGAGCTGCACAATCAAGTCGACTTCTGATAAGCTTCACAGTAAAGCATTTTTTTTAAATCAAGCAACCCAGAAGTGCTAAAAATAGGCTGCAAATGTTAATATGGGCTAAGAAACAAGGTTCATGAACTCAATAACTTGCTTGTAACAGATGACATTCATATTGTAGTTATAACTACTAATCCAGTTTAGCAGCAATATTAACCAGGTGAAATTGTGTCATTTCTCTTGCTTTCATTGCACGCAGAGTCAGGGTATATGCAACAGTTTGGGCTGCCTGGCTCATTGCGAACTAATTTGCCAGAATTTTACGTAATTATGACATAACATTGAAAGTTATGCAATGTTATGAACTTCCGGGTTGGAGCGAGCGGTCGCATTCGCACTTTGGTCCGCAGGTTGTATAACTTTTCATTACATTTCATTACATTTCACTATAGGAGGCGCTCCGCACTGCTAAAGCTAACTCTCTCTCCTCTGCTCTCATCCTTCTAGACCTATCGGCTGCCTTCGATACTGTGAACCATCAGATCCTCCTCTCCACCCTCTCCGAGTTGGGCATCTCCGGCGCGGCCCACGCTTGGATTGCGTCCTACCTGACAGGTCGCTCCTACCAGGTGGCGTGGCGAGAATCTGTCTCCTCACCACGCGCTCTCACCACTGGCGTCCCCCAGGGCTCTGTTCTAGGCCCTCTCCTATTCTCGCTATACACCAAGTCACTTGGCTCTGTCATAACCTCACATGGTCTCTCCTATCATTGCTATGCAGACGACACACAATTAATCTTCTCCTTTCCCCCTTCTGATGACCAGGTGGCGAATCGCATCTCTGCATGTCTGGCAGACATATCAGTGTGGATGACGGATCACCACCTCAAGCTGAACCTCGGCAAGACGGAGCTGCTCTTCCTCCCGGGAAGGACTGCCCGTTCCATGATCTCGCCATCACGGTTGACAACTCCATTGTGTCCTCCTCCCAGAGCGCTAAGAACCTTGGCGTGATCCTGGACAACACCCTGTCGTTCTCAACTAACATCAAGGCGGTGGCCCGTTCCTGTAGGTTCATGCTCTACAACATCCGCAGAGTACGACCCTGCCTCACACAGGAAGCGGCGCAGGTCCTAATCCAGGCACTTGTCATCTCCCGTCTGGATTACTGCAACTCGCTGTTGGCTGGGCTCCCTGCCTGTGCCATTAAACCCCTACAACTCATCCAGAACGCCGCAGCCCGTCTGGTGTTCAACCTTCCCAAGTTCTCTCACGTCACCCCACTCCTCCGCTCCCTCCACTCGCTTCCAGTTGAAGCTCGCATCCGCTACAAGACCATGGTGCTTGCCTACGGAGCTGTGAGGGGAACGGCACCTCAGTACCTCCAGGCTCTGATCAGGCCCTACACCCAAACAAGGGCACTGCGTTCATCCACCTCTGGCCTGCTCGCCTCCCTACCACTGAGGAAGTACAGTTCCCGCTCAGCCCAGTCAAAACTGTTCGCTGCTCTGGCCCCCCAATGGTGGAACAAACTCCCTCACGACGCCAGGACAGCGGAGTCAATCACCACCTTCCGGAGACACCTGAAACCCCACCTCTTTAAGGAATACCTAGGATAGGATAAAGTAATCCTTCTCACCCCCCTTAAAAGATTTAGATGCACTATTGTAAAGTGGCTGTTCCACTAGATGTCATAAGGTGAACGCACCAATTTGTAAGTCGCTCTGGATAAGAGCGTCTGCTAAATGACTTAAATGTAAATGTAAGAATATTTAGACTTAGGGATGGGATGCCACCCGTTAGATAAAACGCAAATTAATTACTTAAAAATCATACAATGTGATTTTCTGGATTTTTATTTTAGATTCCGTCCCTCACAGTTGAAGTGTACCTATGATAAAAAATTACAGACCTCTACATGCTTTGTAAGTAGCAATAACTGCAAAAATCGGCAGTGTATCAAATACTTGTTCTCCCCATTGTGTGTGTGTGTGTGTGTGTGTGTGTGTGTGTGTGTGTGTGTGTATATATATATATATGAATGAGATGAGTAATGCAAGATATGTAAACAATAAAAGTGACATTATTAAAGTGACTAGTGATCCATTTATTAAAAAGTGGCTAATGATTTCAAGTCTGTATGTAAGCAGCAGCCTCTGTGTTAGTGATGGCTGTTTAACAGTCTGATGGCCTAGAGATAGACGCTATTTTTCAGTTTCTCTGTCCCAGCTTCGATGCACCTGTACTGACTGACCTCGCCTTCTGGATGGTAGCAGAGTGAACAGGCAGTGGCTCATGGTTGTTGTCGATTATTGTTTTGGCCTTCCAGTGACATCGGGTGTTTTAGGTGTCCTGGAGGGCAGGTCGTTTGTCCCCGGTGATGCGTTGTGCAGACCACCCCGCCCTCTGAACAGAGCCATGCGGTTGTGGGAGGTATAGTTGCAGTACCAGACGGTGATTCAACCCGACAGGATGCTCTCAATTGTGAATCTATAAAAGTTTGAGGGTTTTAGGTGACAAGCCACATTTCTTCAGCCTCCTGGAGGTTGAAGAGGCGCTGTTCCGCCTTCACCACACTGTGTGTGGATTGACCATTTCAGTTTTCCGTGATGTGTACACAGAGGAACTTAAAACGTTCCACCTTCTCCACTGCTGTCCCTTCGATGTGGATAGGGGGGTGCTCACTCTGCTGTTTCCACAAGTCCACGATCAGCTCCTTTGTTTTGTTGACGTTGAGTGAGAGGTTGTTTTCCTAACACCACACTCCGAGTGCCATCAACTCCTCCCTGTAGGCGGTCTTGTCTTTGCTGCTAATTAAGCCTACTACTGTTGTGTCATCTGCAAACTTGACGATTGAGTTGGAGGCGTGCATGGTCACGCAGTCATGGGTGAGCAGGGAGTACAGGAGGGGGCTGAGCACACACCCTTGTGGGGCCCCAGTGTTCAGGAACAGCAAAGTGGAGATGTTGTTTCCTACCTTCACCACCTGGGGCAGCCTGTCTGGATAATGTGTGTGAAATGCGAAGTATATATTCTGGGTGATTTAAATATTGACTGAATCTCATCAAGCTGTCCACTCAAGAAAACTTCAAGCTGTAATCAGTGCATGCAACCTGGTTCAAGTTGTCAGTCAACATACCAGGGTATTTACAAACACCACAGCAATTAAATCAACATGGATTGATAACATCTTTACTAATGCTGCAGAAATTTGCTTTAAAGCAGTATCCAAATCCATAGTAGTGATTACAATATAATAGCCACATCTAGGAAAACCAAAGTACTAAAGGCTGGGCATAATATAGTGTATAAAGAGGTCATACAATATATTTTGTAGTGATTCATATGTTGATGATGTAAAGAACATTTGCTGGTCTGTGGTGTGTAATGAGGAGCAACTAGATGCTGCACTTGGAACGCCCCTTTTGCCAGAGTGCATAAAACCCCTCGTGAAGAATTAACGTATCAGACCAAGCAAGCGGATGGTGTTGAACCGGATGTCATGAATGGTTAGAATCTAGGAGACCAGAAAAACATGGAGCGTGGCTGTACGTTGAAATGGTAGGAATTTAAATCTCTAGAGATCAGTACATTGCAGGGTTGCTACAGGCGTGTAAAATGGTTCTAGCTCTACATCAGACCAATGTGACAGACCGTGTGAGCTGAAAGGTACGAAATGGTTAGAAATGCTGAAACTCTCTCGAAGAAGGCTACACAGGAACATTCAGTGTGCAGCTGTTTAAGTACTTTAGTCTAGTAAACTCGACCAAGAACCACCGGTTGGGACTTTGAAAGATCCATTCTAACAAACACTTCCTCTGGAAGAGCTGGTCTAATATACACTCTGAGACAGAGAAGCTACAGCTTCAAAAGACATGGTGACCTCTGGTGGACAACCAGAAACTCTCGAATTACTCCCCATAGATGGATTGAGTGTTTTCAACAGACACAGCAAACCCATACACACGTAAATATGTACATTGCAATTCTTTCGAATGAGTGGCCGTTCATGTGCAAAGTATTTGCATTAATAAGCTTACTTATTAAAGATCAGGGATACTATCAAGAGCAGTGTGCGGTTTCCTTTTTCATTCATCTTGTTCAACTGTTGCCATGCACCTGCAAAACGTTTTACTTAGATGTGCGAGGGCCTATTGAAAGTATTTGCATTACCATGAGCATAGTTATCAGCTGTATGTATGTGGAATTCCTTTGTCTCTCCCTTTCTTTTGAATCTGACATTTTGTGTAACAAGCAGTCATCTCCTTTTAGTCCACTAGGGACTTTTCATTGCATTGTGTAGTAATCAATGTGTAAGCTATCCTGTTTGTAATTCTGTGTGATTATTTAGTTAGTAAATAAATAATTAAGCCAATTTGTATATTGCTGATTCATAATTTATGCTAGGGTTCATGCAGTTATCCAAGAGTTTTGCGACATTCAGAATGAGACTGATAAGGTAAATATGAATTAATGAATTGACTGTGACTGATATAAGATAAATATATATCTTTAGAGTTTAGTCAGGAGATAGTAACTTGTTAAATAATTTTTCCCGTGGTGCCCCAGATTACTACTTCATTGTTATATGATTAATTTAATTGTGTAATAATTGAATGTGGTATGTCACAATCAACCACATTAATGATTGTCACGACAGCAAGTTGAGGTGACTAAACTGCTTGGAGTTACCCTGGATTGGTCAAAACATATTGATAAAAATAGTAGCTAAAATGGGAAGATGTCTGTCCATAAAAAAGCGGTAGTGTGCATTCTTAACACTATCAACAAGGCAGGTCCTACAGGCCCTTGTTTTGTCGCACCTGGACTACTGTTCAGTAGTGTGGTCAGGGACTTGGGAAAATTGCAGCTGGCTCAGAACAGGGCAGCACGGCTGGCCTTTAAAAGTACAAGGAGATCTAACATTAATGACATGAATGTTAATCTCTGATGGCTCAAAGTAGAAGAGAGATTGTCATCATTATTATTTTTCGTAAGAGGTGTTGACAAGCTGAAGGGACTGAGCTGTATGATTAAAATACCCATGCACACCCCACAAGACATGCCACCAGAGGTCTCTTCACAGTCCCCAAGTCCAGAACAGACTATGGGAGGAGCACGGTACTACATAGAGCCATGACTATATGGAACTCTATTCCACAACAGGTAACTGACGCAAGGAGTAGAATCAGATTTTAAAAGAAAGTAAAAATACAACTTATGGAACATTGGAAACTGAAGTAACACAAACATAGGCACAGACACATGCATACACACGATAACATACACACTGTACTGTATGGATTTTGTCTAGTAGATATGTGGTAATGGAGTATGGGCCTGAGGGCACAGTGTGTTGTGAATTCTGTAATTTATATATCGTAATGTTTTTTAAAATTGTATAGCTGCCTTAATTTTTGCCGGACCCCAGGAAGAGTCGCTGTTGCCAGGGATCCATAATAAATATAAGTATAGTGTAACGTGGCAAGGAAACAAAGAACTTAGTAGATTTATCTTCTTCAGGAAAACAGCTATAATGTAAGAAAGAAATATCCTTATGTTGTCATCGGGTAACAATGATTTATTTTCTAAGCTACAGAACACAATATACAGCAGGTTTTTAAAAGGAACAAAGAGTTTGTGTACTTCGTGTTTTCATTTTTCTCCAGCTAACTAATTGGCTAGATGTCAAGATCAAGCTTAGTTAGAGCAGAGACATTCAATCCCCTCCCCTCCTGGATCAAGAGCCCTGTTGCCCAAATGTATTTTTTTATATAGCGCTCCTTGTGTGCACATTTGGATATACCGTATGGTACAGAAAAGGTATGACAATCTGGATACCTCCCAACCCTATGCTACCGACGTAAATCGGCCGAAGTGGTTCCAACAGGCTCTTCCGTTGCGCCGCCGCCAAAGACCCATCTGCTAGCCCCGGCCTGCTAGATGTCTGAATCGCCGTGTCTCCAGCTCGCCTAGTGTAGTAGTGACTACCGAACGACTCCCTGACTCACCTATTGCTACTCATTGAACCCTATGGTCACTCGGCTACACATGAATCTCCCGAATGTCAATATGCCTTGTCTAATGCTGTTTTGGTTGGTTATTATTGTCTTATTTCACTGTAGAGCCCCCAGCCCTGCCCAATATGCCTTAGGTTGTCTTTTTGTCCCACCCCCCTCACACGCGGTGACCTCACCTGGCTTAACTGGCACCTCTAGAGACAAAACCTCTCTCATCGTCACTCAATGCCTAGGTTTACCTCCATTGTACTCACATCCTTCCATACCCTTGTCTGTACATTATGCCTTGAATCTATTCTTCCACGCCCAGAAATCTGCTCCTTTTACTCTCTGTTCCGAACGCACTCGACGACCAGTTAACCTTTAGCCGTACCCTTATCCTACTTCTCCTCCTCCGTTCCACTGGTGATGTAGAGGTTAACCCAGGCCCTGCAGCCCCCAGCACCACTCCTATTCCCCAGGCACTCTCATTTGTTAACTTCTATAACCGTAAAAGGCTTGGTTTCATGCATGTTAACATCAGAAGCCTCCTCCCTAAGTATGTTTTATTCACTGCTTTAGCACACTCCGACAACCCTGATGTCCTAGCCGTGTCTGAATCCTGCCTTAGGAAGGCCACCAAAAATCTAGAAATGTCCATCCCTAACTACAACATTTTCCAACAAGATAGAACTGCCAAAAGGGGCGGAGTTGCAATCTACTGCAGAGATAGCCTGCAGAATTCTGTCATACTATCCAGGTCTGTGCCCAAACAATTCAAGATTATATTTTTAAAATCCAAGTTACCAGAAAAAAGTCTCACTGTATCCGCTTGTTATAGATCCCCCTCAGCCCCCAGCTGTGCCCTAGACACCATATGTGAATTGATTGACCCCCCCCCCATCTACCTTCAGAGTTCATACTGTTAGGTGACCTAAACTGGGATATACTTAACAACCCGGCCGTCCTACAATCTAAGCTACATGCCCTCAATCTCACACAAATGATCAAGCATCCTAACAGGTACAACCCTAAATCCGTAACCATGGGCACCCTCTTAGATATCATCCTGACCAACTTGCCCTCTAAATACACCTCTGCGGTCTTCAACCAGGATCTCAGCGATCACTGCCTCATTGACCACGGCTCCATTATGGACGCAGGCAAACGACCACCCCTCATCACTGTCAAACGCTCCCTAAAACACTTCAGCGAGCAGGCCTTTCTAATCAACCTGGCCCGGGTATCCTGGAAGTATATTGACCTCATCCCATCAGTAGAGGATGCCTGGTTGCTCTTCAAAAGTGCTTTCCTCACTATCTTAAATAAGCACGCCACTTTAAAAAAAAATTGAGAACTAAGAACAGATAGCCCTTGGATCACCCCAGACTTGATTGCCCAGACTTGACTGCCCAGCACAAAAACATCCTGTGGCGTTCTGCATTAGCATCGAATAGCCCCCGCGATATGCAACTTTTCAGGGAAGTCAGGAACCAATATATACAATCAGTTTGAAAAAGCTAGCCTTAGCTTTCCTAACAGAAATTTGCATCCTGTAGAACTAATTCCAAACATTGTTGGGACACTAAAGTCCATGGAGAATAAGTGCACCTCCTCCAAGCTGCCCACTGCACGGAGGCTAGGAAACACTGTCACCACCGATAAATCTACGATAATCGATCATTTCAATAAGCATTTTCCCACGGCTGGCCATGCTTTCCACCTAGCTTCCGCTGCCCCGGTCAACAGCTCTGTGACCCCTGCAGAAACTTGCCCCCCTTTCCCCCCGACCCACTTCTCCTTCACCAAAATCCAGACAGCTGATATTCTGAAAGAGCTGCAAAATCTGGCTCCCTACCAATCAGCTGGGCTAGACAATCTAGACCCTCTCTTTCTAAAATGATCCACCGAAATTGTTGCAACCGCTATTACTAGCCTGTTCATCCTCTCGTATCGTCTGAGATCCCCAAAGATTGGAAAGCTGCCGCGGTCATCCCCCTCTTAAAAAGGGGGAGACACTCTAGTACCAAACTGTTATAGACCTATATCCATCCTGCCCTGCCTTTCTAAGGTCTTCAAAAGCGAAGTTAACAAACAGATCACCGACCATTTCGAATCCCACCGTACCTTCTCCACTATGCAATCCGGTTTCCGAGCTGGTCATGGTGCACCTCAGCCACGCTCAAGGTCCTAAACAATATCATAACTGCCATCGATAAAAGACAGTACTGTGGAACAGTCTTCATGGACCTGGCCAAGGCTTTCGACTCTGTCAATCACCGCATTCTTATTGGAAGACTCAATAGCCTTGTTTTCTCAAATGACTGCCTCCACTGGTTCACCAACTACTTCTAAGACAGAGTTCAGTGTGTCAAATCAGAGGGCCTGTTGTCCGGACCTCTGGCAGTCTATGGGGGTGCCACAGTGTTCAATTCTCAGGACGATTCTTTTCTCTGTATATATCAATGATGTCTCTTGCTGCTGGTGATTCTCTGATCCACCTCTACGTGGACGACATCATTCTGTATATATCTGGCCCTTCTTTGGACACCGTTAAACCTCCAAATGAGCTTCAATGCCATACAACACTCCTTCCGTGGCTTCCAACTGCTTTTAAATGCTAGTAAAACTAAATACATGCTCTTCAACCGATTGCTGCCCACACCTGTCCGCCCGACTAGCATCACTACTCTGGACGATTCGGACTTAGAATATGTGGACAACTACAAATACCTAGGTGCCTGGTTAGACTAAACTCTCCTTCCAGAATCGTATTAAGCATCTCCAATCCAAAATCAAATCTAGAATCGGCTTCCTATTTCGCAACAAAGCATCCTTCACTCATGCTGCCAAACATACCCTCGTAAAACTGAGTATCCTACCGATCCTAGACTTTGGTGATGTCACTTACAAAAGTCTCCAACACTCTACTCAGTAAACTAGATGTAGTCCATCACAGTGCCATCCGTTTTGTCACCAAAGCTCCATGTACAATACCCACCACTGCGACCTGTATGCTCTCATTGGCTGGTCCTTGCTTCATATTCATCGCCAAACTCACTGGATCCAGGTCATCTATAAGTCTTTGCTAGGTAAAGACCCGCCTTAGCTCACTGGTAAACATAGCAACACCCACCCATAGCACACGCTCCAGCAGGTATATTTCACTGGTCATCCCCAATGCAAACACCTCGTTTGGATGCCTTTCCTTCCAGTTCTCAGCTGCCAATGACTGGAATGAATTGCAAAAATCTGAAGCTGGAGTCATATCTCCCTCTCTAACTTTAAGCATCAGCTGTCAGAGCAGCTTACCGATCACTGTACCTGTACACAGCCAATCTGTAAATAGCACACCCAACTACCTCATCCCCATATTGTTATGCATCTTCTTACGCTTTTGAGGGCAAACTCAGCTTTAGGTTCAGCCTACTCCGCTGGACCCAGTATTTCTACTTGCAAATCTAACATCCGGCGCCAACAGAGATGGCCGCGTCACGTTCCTAGGAAACTTTGCAGTATTTTGTTTTTTTTATGTGTTATTTCTTACATTGTTACCCCAGGAATTCTTAGGTTTTATTACATACAGTCGGAAGGAACTATTGGATATAAGAGCAACGTCAACTCACTAACATTACGAGCAGGAATATGACTTTCCCGAAGCAGATCCTCTGTTTGACCCACCGCCCAGGACAAAGGATCGGATCCCAGCCAGCGACCCAAAACAATGGCGCCGCAGAAGGGTCAGACAGAGCGGTCTTCTGGTCAGGCTCTGTAGACAGGCACATCGCGCACCGCTCCCGAGCATACTACTTGCCAATGTCCAGTCCCTTGACAACAAGGTAGACGAAATCAGAGCAAGGGTTGCCTTCCAGAGACTAGCGTTCTTTGTGTCAAGGAAACATGGCTCACTCGAGACACGCTATCGGAGTCGGTACAGCCACCTGGTTTCTTCACGCATCGCGCTGACAGAAACAAGCATCTCTCTGGTAAGAAGAAGGGCGGGGGTGTATGCCTTATGATTAACGAGCCGTGGTGTGATCATAACAACATACAGGAACTCAAGTTCACCTGACTTAGAATTCCTCACAATCAAATGCAGACCGCATTATCTACCAAGAGAATTCTCTTCGATCCTAATCATAGTCGTGTATATTCACCCCAAAGCAGACACATCGAAGGCCCTGAACAAACTTTGACTCTGTAAACTGGAAACCACATATCCTGAGTCTGCATTTATTGTAGCTAGGGATTTTAAAAAGGCTAATCTGAAAACAAGGCTCCCTAAATTTTATCAGCATATCGATTGCGCGACCTGGGCTGGCAAAACTCTGGATCATTGTTATTCTAACTTCCGCGACACATATAAGGCCCTCCCCTCGGCCTCCTTTTGGAAAAGCTGACCACGACTCTTTTGTTGTTCCCCGCCTATAGACAAACTTAAAAAGGAAGCACCCGTGCTCAGTTCTGTTCAACGCTGGTCCGACCAATCGGATTCCACGCTTCAAGATCGCTTTGATCACGTGGACTGAGATATGTTCCGCATAGCGTTGAACAACAACATTGATGAATACGCTGATTCGGTGAGCGAGTTCATTAGCAAGTGCACCGGTGATGTCGTACCTACAGCGTCTATTAAAACATTCCCCAACCAGAAACCGTGGATTGATGGCAGCATTCGTGCAAAACTGAAAGTGCAAACAACTGCTTTTAAATCAGGGCAAGGTGACTGGAAACATGACCGAATACAAACAGTGTAGCTTTTCCCTCCGCAAGGCAATCAAACAAGCTAAGCGTCAGTATAGAGACAAAGTAGAGTCGCAATTCAACTGCTCAGACATGAGGTATGTGGCAGGGTCTACAGTCAATCACGGACTATAAAAGAAAAACCAGCCCCGTCGCGGACCACGATGTCTTGCTCCCAGACAAACGAAACAACTTCTTTGCTCGCTTTGAGGACAATACAGTGCCACTGACACAGCCCGCTACCAAAACCTGCGGTCTCTCCTTCACTGCAGCCAATGTGAGTAAAACATTTAAACGTGTTACCCCTTGCAAGGCTGCAGGCCCAGAAGGCATCCCCAGCCATGTTCTCAGAGCATGCGCAGACCAGCTGGCTGGTGTGTTTATGGACATATTCAATCAATCCTTATCCCAGTCTGCTGTTCCCACATGCTTCAAGAGGGCCACCATGTTCCTGTTCCCAAGTTAGCTAAGGTAACTGAGCTAAATGACTACCGCCCCGTAGCACTCACTTCGATCGTCATGAAGTGCTTTAAGAGATTAGTCAAGGACCATATCACCTCCACCCTACCCGACACCCTAGACCAACTCCAATTTGCTTACCGCCCCAATAGGTCCACAGACGACGCAATCGCAACCACACTGCCCTAGGACCCTGGGTCTCGACCCCGCCCTGTGCAAATGGGTCCTGGAATCCTGACGGGCCGCCCCCAGGTAGTGAGGGTAGGTAACAACATCTCCACCCTGCTGATCCTCAACATTGGGGCCCCACATTGGTGCGTTCTCAGCCCTCTCCTGTACTCCCTGTTCACCCACGACTGCGTGGCCATGCACGCCTCCAACTAAATCATCAAGTTTGCAGACGACACTACAGTGGTAGGCTTGATTACCAACAACGACGAGACGGCCTACAGGGAGGAGGTGAGGGCCCTCCGAGTGTGGTGTCAGGATAATAACCTCACACTCAACGTCAACAAAAACAAAAGGAGATGATCATGGACTTCAGGAAACAGGAGAGGGAGCAGCCCCCTATCCACATCGAAGGGACAGTAGTGGAGAGGGTGGAAAGTAAGGTCCTCGGCATACACATCATGGACAAACTGAAATGGTCCACCCACACAGACAGCGTGGTGAAGGCGGCGCAAGCAGCGCCTCTTCAACCTCAGGAGGCTGAAGAAATTTGGGTTGTCACCAAAAACACAAACTTTTACAGATGCACAACCGAGAGCATCCTGTCGGGCTGTATCACCGTCTGGTACAGCAACTGCGCTGCCCACAACCGTAAGGCTCTCCAGAGGGTAGTGAGGTCTGCACAACGCATCACCGGGGGCAAACTATCTGCCCTCCAGGACACCTACACCACCCGATGTTACAGGAAGGCCATAAAGATCATCAAGGACAACAACTATCATCCAGAAGGCGAGGTCAGTACAGGTGCATCAAAGCTGGGACCGAGAGACTGAAAAACAGCTTCTATCTCAAGGACATCTGACTGTTAAACAGCCACCACTAACATTGAGTGGCTGCTGCCAACACACTGACACTGACTCAACTCCAGCCACTTTAATAATGGGAATTGATGGGAAATTATTTAAAATATATCACTAGCCACTTTAAACAATGCTACTTAATATAATGTTTACATACCCTACATTATTCATCTCATATGCATACGTATATACTGTACTCTATATCATCTACTGCATCCTTATGTAATACATGTATCACTAGCCACTTTAACTATGCCACTTTGTTTACATACTCATCTCATATGTATATACTGTACTCGATACCATCTACTGTATCTTGCCTATGCTGCTCTGTACCATCACTCATTCATATATCTTCATGTACATATTCTTTATCCCCTTACACTGTGTATAAGACAGTAGTTTTGGAATTGTTAGTTAGATTACTTGTTGGTTATTACTGCATTGTCGGAACTAGAAGCACAAGCATTTCGCTACACTCGCATTAACATCTGCTAACCATGTGTATGTGACAAATAAAATTGGATTTGATTTGATAAATAGCCAACAAAATAAATCTAATTTTATTTGTCACATACGCCACATAAAAGAGAGTTTACAGTGAAATGCTTGAAATGCTTAAGTAAAAAATAAATAAAAAACGATATCAAAAAGTAACATGAGGCGATATACAGACAGGACCGAGTCAATGTGCAGGGGCACAGGTTAGTCAGGGTAATTTGTTAAGTGACTATGCATAGATAATAAACAGAGTGTAGCCTAGTGGTTAGAGCGTTGGACTAGTAACCGGAAGGTTGCAAGTTCAAACCCCCGAGCTGACAAGGTACAAATCTGTCGTTCTGCCCCTGAACAGGCAGTTAACCCACTGTTCCTAGGCCGTCATTGAAAATAAAAATTTGTTCTTAACTGACTTGCCTAGTTAAATAAAGGTAAAATAAAAAAATAAAAAGTGTAAAAACAAAGGGGGGTGGCATTTAATTAGTTTAGTTGTCCAGCAGTCTTTTGGCTTGGAGGTAGAAGCTATTAAGGAGCCTTTTGGTCCTAGACTTTATGCTCCGGTACCGCTTGCCGTGGGGTAGCAGAGAGAACAGTCTATGACTTGGGTGACTGAATAGCTACACAGACTGTGTTAACCTTGTATCTTTATTGACCTTTTATTTTTGCACTCTCTATATGTACACTCACAGGGCCCTACACACTCACTCGATCCTCTGCTTACTCACACATAATATGCACATACATTTATACTGACTCTACACACACCCACTCACATACAAGCTGCTGCTACTGTGTTGCCTAGTCAACCCTACACATATCTACCTCCATCACTCCAGTATCCCTGCACATTGTAAATATGGTATTGGAACTGACCCTGTATATACTAAAGTATGCTTACACTTGTGTTCTTCATATTTCTTGTGTTTTTCTAGTATTACATTATTATTGATTATTGCATTTGTCATGTCTTTGGCTATGCCAAATGTGATATGACATGCTATTCTATAAAATCATTTCTCCGTAATTACTATTACCTGATTAATCATGTAAATGTAATTAACTAGAGAGTCGGGCACCACAAAATACTATTTATAGAGCTGTTATCTTCTGAATAAACTCTTAAAGACCTAGTAATATTTTACATCTATAGTAGTCAATATCAATCGTCACCTCAATTCAAATGATTTTATCTGCACAAACCCTGGCTAACAAGTTGAATCAGCAATACAAAATTGGGTTTAATTATTTATTTACTAAATACCTAACTAAATCACACAGAATCACACATGCACACAATTAATCATAACTTTATTACAAATTACATCATAAAGGAAAACGTCCCTAGCGGGCGGAACAGATATGACAGCTTGTTACACAATGGAAAAGGAGCTGGGTTGAGTGAAAGAGCGGGAGACTGAGGAACAAAGGGAAAAAGCTATGCTATTGTAAATACAGTATCTTATGCAATCTAAATTACCGCCCATTTGGAAAAGGAAAATGCAATAAATATTTACTCTGAGCTGCGCTTCAGTAGGTTGGTGGTAGATGGAAGACCGTGTTGCCTGTTCCTTCCTAACCCTCGTTTGCAGCAGCTGTTGCTAACTCAACGGCTAGGAGGTATCACTTCTGTAGTGAATAAGAGTTCAAAGTTCATACCATTCTCAACCAAAGCTCACGCTGATGTTGGCTTCATTCTGTAGTTATTATCTGAACCATTCTGACATAGGATCGTCGTCCTCACATCATCGGAACAGGAAGTTAAGTTGTCGTCAAGGGCTTATTTGGGAAGGGAGAGGAGGGTGTGTTTGAAAAGTTTTATAGCCCTTGTCCCTTCACAGGAGAGGGCCACTGATTGAGCAGCCCTATCTTATGAAAACCCAAATGTCACATTTTAGAAGCTAAAATCACATTTCACCCCATCACAAATAATTTCATATTCAAACATTTAAATTGAACAACAATTCCATGTGAATCCGATAACTCTGATGTGTAGACTTTCCACTGTAGAGTTTATGTCATCTTATCATTGATGAAAATGTCTCAGATGACAACCGAACTGACATCATATTCATTAAGTACCGCTGCATATGTTCAATTGTTCGGATTACCAGAATATAGTTAATTTCCCCCCACCTACTGATGTTCCCAGAATCTCTATGTTAACCAAGGGTTTTGCAAATGTAACCTCAGTAGGGTAGAGAGAGGGAAAAGGGGGGAAGAGGTATTTATGATTGGCCTGGGGGGGTAGGTTTATGACAACGTCATGACACATTGTTAGATTTTGAGTTAGCAAGAAAGGCATTTCACTGTACTTGCACATGTGACAAAAGAAAAACTTGAAATAATAACCCATCCTTGCAGTCAACGGAAAAGCTCTAATTAGGGTTTTTCATTTTTTTTATAAAGTCCACCTCCTGAGTTTCACACAACACTGAGTGTATAAAACATTAGGTACACCTTACTAATACGGAGTTGCACCCTCTTTCGCCTACAGAACAGGCTCAATTTCGGCAGGGCATGGACTCTACTAGGCATCAAAAGCGTTCCACAGGGATGCTGGACCACTAATGCTTCCCATAGTTGTGTCAAGTTGGCTGGATGTCCTTTGGGTGGTGGACCATTCTTGATACACAGGAAACTGTTGAGCATGAAAAACCCAGCAGCGTTGCAGTTCTTGACACACTAAAACCGGTGCACCTACCATACCCTGTTCAAAAGGCACTTAAATATTTTGTCTTGCCCATTCACCCTCTGACACAATCCATGTCTCAAGGCTTAAAATCCTTCTTTAACCAGTCTCCTCCCCTTCATCGACACTGATTGAACTGGATATAAGAGGTGACATCAATAATGAATCATAGCTTGAAAGCATGAGAACATTTTGATCAGTCAGGTAAATAAAAGTGCTGAAAACCTATTGGCTCACTATTTAAAAAGAAGCTGGAGAACAAGCTATAGGATGAAAAATACTGTTTTTACTCAGGTACAGCAGACTAGCGCTAGCAAACGCTACCTACAGTACTTACATATATCATTAACTCCACTTCAAAAAGATATGATAATATTTTCAGGATGGTAAAACAGTGTGAACATCAATGACTAAAACCAGATATAAATTATGAAGAAACGATAATGGAGCAATTTATTGGAGCCCCCACTGACTTTGCTATAATGTTTTAGTCACTCAAACATAACACGGCACAAGCCATTGCAAAATTTGTGGAATTGCAGGAAATTAGCTTTTAAAATAAAAAAATAAGTCTCTGCCCCATGGCAAATGTGTAAAATTGCAGCTTTAAAACAGCAACATTATGTCTCAGCAACCAAGAGGGTCTCTAAAATGTATGGTTGGAGACTGTGCCATTGGCCACGCCCACTACCACACGCACTAACTTTACCACCGCTACTAAAAAAATCTTAGGGGACTCACTGTGGACTTGTTTGCACCACCAGATGGGTGTTGTTAGGCCTATGACTTATGATAAATCAGTATATCATAGGGGGGGACGGGGACTCTTATTTGAGACCAATCCCTTGTACCTCGACAATGAACACTCTTCAAGTGACCCCCAGTTATCACCAAGACTGAATAAGTGACATATCCCCTACTCAGCACTTCATCTCTCTTTACAATGGCAGTTTCTGTTTTCAAGATAAAAAGCTTGACATTGGTGAATTGGGCTACGGAATGGAATCTTGGTGGGTCAAACAATGCAAATACTGTTCCAGTCATTTGGTCCTATACCAAGAGGCAGTGGTACTCATGGAGAATGTCCAAGAGCTGACGTTTGGGATTAGCACAGTGGTACTTTGGTGAAATACTGAGGTTAGCCTTCAGTAGCTTAAGTAAGATCAACTCCAACAGTGCAAAAGGCATCAACCAAGTTTCTGTAAACACAAGGGCAAACACTGGTCAGCATAAATTATTTGGTTGATGAGTTTTACATTTTTGCTTCCTTGAGACCTGCAAAGGCAGCACTCTCACTTTATATGCAGAGTAGAATATCATATGGCAGTGGTTTTGGTGGAGAGAAAACAGGAAGGAAAAGAGACAGGACCATGGCATGGATAATAAACTCAGAGCACGACAACATTGACAAAAACATGGTTATAACGTATGCTACAAGTTCATCTTGTGTATAATAAGGAATCACTAAGGGCTTCCATTGTTTACTTATGCTTGTTTAGCACGTGGTTTGGGTGTGGTTATAGACTGTGCTGCAAACATCAGATCATATTTTTCTAATGATTGAAACATTTATTCCCACCTACATAAGGACTAAATGATTCCTGATCTTGACTCCATAGGCTATCCACCATCAGTGCTCTGTGGATTTGGACTGACTTTATGAAGCATAGGATAGAAGGTGCATGAGTCACATGTGGGGCGGCAGGTAGCCTAGTGGTTAGAATATTGGACTACTAACTGAAAGGTTGCAAGATCGAATGACTGAGCTGACAAGGAAAAATCTGTCATTCTGCCCCTGAACAAGGCAGTTAACCCGAAAATAAGAATTTGTTCTCAAATGACTTGTCTAGTTAAATAAAGGTAAACATGCACAAGTCAGCATGGGATGAGTCATAGAGTTCAGAGTTAATTTACAATGTAGCTTTAGGTTGTCTATCAGGTCATGTTTTTGACATCTTAAATAGGTTGCATAAAGGATATTCTGCTGTCACAGCCCACTGCCATCCACTCATTTCTTACCAAGAAAAGTTCAATGTTAGGCTGATAAATTGGTTGAAATTGTGTTCTCGTAATTCAGCAAATTATGAACGTGTGGTTGAAGTGCATTCACACATGTATTTTTACAGTAATCCATCAGAACAGATGGGGGGGATCAGATGGGTTTAATTTGGAGAGGGCCAGCCCTCTCCCCTTTTCACACCACTACTCAGTGTGCATCTTTCAAATTGGCTAGAGTAGATTCTTTCCATCTGTCAGGCTCTGCTTCACCATATCTAATCAGATTATCTAGTGGTCAAGTGAAAGCATCAGGCAGGCTTTGTTTTTGGAAACAATTGCCCAACAATGAGGTTCCTCTCCTACAAACAGTGGGTAGGTGAGCCACAAACAGCCTATTAAGTAAAACGTTAAAAAGGGGAGAAAAAGAGAAGCTTACCCTTGATTGCATTGATTACACTGTTGCCATCTTTGATGACATCTTTGAGAAATTTGCTTGTTCTTTCCAATTCTAATTCATAGCATTTGAGTCTTTCTCTAAAATCCGGACTATCCCCATAGCAGTCGCTGAACTCAAGCGGAGGATGCCCCATTACTTATTTTTAGAATGCTGTGCAGCTGCCTAGATGTTAGAATGAGAAGTCTTCGGATTAAAACAACATATTGCAGAACATTGTTGATCAATTTTCCAAGTTGAGATTTGGTTAGCCCGCTCCTCAAAAAACGAATGCAGTCGAACCGGACCCGTGAAACGCAGTAATTCTTGATGAGAGATTCTTGATGCATTCATTCATCGAATAAACAATGTTAGGTGATTTTTGTTACAAAGTATCTTCGAGTATATCTGGGTCCCGTTTTTTACATCTCATAAATGTATTTTTCCTTTGGATACTTTTTCCTTTTTGCGGGGGTTAAAATAGTGACTTGCGAAAAGCGGGTTGGCCAAGCACATCCTCCTTTCACACCCATAGTAGAATTCTTAAAGGGACAGCTACACAAAATATTTTCCATATGCACGATTTTGATGATATAAAATTGTAGATATGTTAATACATTGTGATATTTGACTGCCTTTGTCTATTAATTTGTGCTTACTCGTGTCAACTTGACAAGGCAAGACAATATACGTTTTTGTTCTCTTCAACCATAATAATGCCCAACGCCCATGCTCTTGAATAGTCAAATGTTCCATAATTTGCTAATATGCTGTGTTCATAAATGTTCAAAATAAACGACTGGGAAAAATCCAACTGGTAATTAGTAACTAGTGGGAAACTCCTCTGTCATCTCTGAGCTCCAACTTCTCCCACATGCTGACCTCCCCTAATAAGGATATTACCTCTATAACAGCATTTTCCACAGTTAAATGCAACAAAACATTATTTATAAAACGCAATCTATTAATATAGATTTTGAACATATAATTTGTTTAAAAGCATGATAGCTGTACCTTTAGTGTATCGTTGACGAAGCTTGTTGGCCATTAGCCAATCAGCATTTCTCAACAAGTTCAAAGCAAGTATATGCATACAACTGGTATTTACGAATTCACAACTAGTAATTGCCAATTTGTTATGAATGCAGAATTATTATTTACTGCTGCTGTAAACACATTTTCTATAAAAATGTCTATACACACCAGCATATATATATATATATATTTATATTCCAGACTCTGACATTGCTCGTTCAAATTTTTCTACATTTCTAAATTCCTTTATTTTCTTTTTTTGGGATTTGCGTGTGTAGTATTGTTAGGTATTAATGCACTGTTGGAGATAAGAACATAAGCAGTTCGCTACACTCACGATAACATTTGCAAAATGTATGTACACAACCAAATAACATTTTATTTGATATTGGGCAGATTCGAATATGCTGAGTCGCTAGACACCGGTCTATGGCCCGGGATTTAAACAGTTAAAGGCGGTGAGGTAGGAGTACCCTTCTCAAATCGAACAGTAATCTG
Organism: Oncorhynchus nerka; assembly: GCF_034236695.1. NCBI lineage: Eukaryota > Metazoa > Chordata > Actinopteri > Salmoniformes > Salmonidae > Oncorhynchus > Oncorhynchus nerka. Next base: position 75,314,076 of record NC_088417.1, read on the forward strand.
CGCTGCTTGGTCATGTTGTCAACAAGGCAGCATAGCATCATCCAGAAACATACAACATATCTTTCCATCAAATATATGTTTGAATTTTCGAAATAAACTGAACAAAAATATAAATGCAACATGCAACAATTTGTAAGATTTAAAAATTGTATTTGTTTATTTAACTTTAATTTAGCTTGGCAAGTCAGTTATGAACAAATTATTATTTACAATGACGGCCAAATCCGGATGACACAGGGCCAATTGATTGCCGCCCTATTGGCTACAGCCTGGAATCAAACCAGAGACTGTAGTGACGCCTCTTGCACTGAGATGCAGTGACTTACACCGCTGCGCCACTCGGATGCCAAGTTATGGTTACAGTTCATATAAGGAAATCAGTCAATTGAAATTAATTTATTAGCCCTATTCTATGTATTTCACATGACTGGGCAGGGATGCAGCCATGGGTGGGCCTAGGAGGGCATATGCTCACCCACTTAGCAGACAGCCCCACCCACTGGGGAGTCAGGCCCAGCCAATCAGAATGAGTTTTTCCCAACAAAATGACTTTATTACAGACAGAAATACTTCTTATTAAAAGCAATCTCTTTTGCATGTGAAAACACAGAACCTTACTCATTACTCTATGTAATACCAGCAACAGTGTGTGAAAACCTTGTGAAGACTTACAGAAAACGTTTGACCTCTGTCATTGACAACAAAGGGTATATAACAAAGTATTGAGATAAACTTTTGTTATTGACCAAATACTTATTTTCCACCATAATTTGCAAATAAATTCATAAAAAATCCTACAATGTGATTTTCTGGATTTTTTTTCTCATTTTGTCTGTCATAGTTGAAGTGTACATTTACATTTACATTTAAGTCATTTAGCAGACGCTCTTATCCAGAGCGACTTACAAATTGGTACTTTCACCTTATGACATCCAGTGGAACAGCCACTTTACAATAGTGCATCTAGGTCTTTTAAGGGGGGGGGGGGGGTGAGAAGGATTACTTTATCCTATCCTAGGTATTCCTTAAAGAGGTGGGGTTTCAGGTGTCTCCGGAAGGTGGTGATTGACTCCGCTGTCCTGGCGTCGTGAGGGAGTTTGTTCCACCATTGGGGGCCAGAGCAGCGAACAGTTTTGACTGGGCTGAGCGGGAACTGTACTTCCTCAGTGGTAGGGAGGCGAGCAGGCCAGAGGTGGATGAACGCAGTGCCCTTGTTTGGGTGTAGGGCCTGATCAGAGCCTGGAGGTACTGAGGTGCCGTTCCCCTCACAGCTCCGTAGGCAAGCACCATGGTCTTGTAGCGGATGCGAGCTTCACCTGGAAGCCAGTGGAGAGAGCGGAGGAGCGGGGTGACGTGAGAGAACTTGGGAAGGTTGAACACCAGACGGGCTGCGGCGTTCTGGATGAGTTGTAGGGGTTTAATGGCACAGGCAGGGAGCCCAGCCAACAGCGAGTTGCAGTAATCCAGACGGGAGATGACAAGTGCCTGGATTAGGACCTGCGCCGCTTCCTGTGTGAGGCAGGGTCGTACTCTGCGGATGTTGTAGAGCATGAACCTACAGGAACGGGCCACCGCCTTGATGTTATTTGAGAACGACAGGGTGTTGTCCAGGATCACGCCAAGGTTCTTAGCGCTCTGGGACGAGGACACAATGGAGTTGTCAACCGTGATGGTGAGATCATGGAACGGGCAGTCCTTCCCCGGGAGGAAGAGCAGCTCCGTCTTGCCGAGGTTCAGCTTGAGGTGATGATCCGTCATCCACACTGATATGTCTGCCAGACATGCAGAGATGCGATTCGCCACCTGGTCGTCAGAAGGGGGAAAGGAGAAGATTAATTGTGTGTCGTCTGCATAGCAATGATAGGAGAGACCATGTGAGGTTATGACAGAGCCAAGTGACTTGGTGTATAGCGAGAATAGGAGAGGGCCTAGAACAGAGCCCTGGGGGACACCAGTGGTGAGAGCACGTGGTGAGGAGACGGATTCTCGCCACGCCACCTGGTAGGAGCGACCTGTCAGGTAGGACGCAATCCAAGCGTGGGCCGCGCCGGAGATGCCCAACTCGGAGAGGGTGGAGAGGAGGATCTGATGGTTCACAGTATCGAAGGCAGCCGATAGGTCTAGAAGGATGAGAGCAGAGGAGAGAGAGTTAGCTTTAGCAGTGCGGAGCGCCTCCGTGATACAGAGAAGAGCAGTCTCAGTTGAATGACTAGTCTTGAAACCTGACTGATTTGGATCAAGAAGGTCATTCTGAGAGAGATAGCGGGAGAGCTGGCCAAGGACGGCACGTTCAAGAGTTTTGGAGAGAAAAGAAAGAAGGGATACTGGTCTGTAGTTGTTGACATCGGAGGGATCGAGTGTAGGTTTTTTCAGAAGGGGTGCAACTCTCGCTCTCTTGAAGACGGGAGGGACGTAGCCAGCGGTCAGGGATGAGTTGATGAGCGAGGTGAGGTAAGGGAGAAGGTCACCGGAGATGGTCTGGAGAAGAGAGGAGGGGATAGGGTCAAGCGGGCAGGTTGTTGGGCGGCCGGCCGTCACAAGATGCGAGATGTCATCTGGAGAGAGAGGGGAGAAAGAGGTCAGAGCACAGGGTAGGGCAATGTGAGCAGAACCAGCGGTGTCGTTTGACTTAGCAAACGAGGATCGGATGTCGTCGACCTTCTTTTCAAAATGGTTGACGAAGTCATCTGCAGAGAGGGAGGAGGGGGGGGGGGAGGAGGATTCAAGAGGGAGGAGAAGGTGGCAAAGAGCTTCCTAGGGTTAGAGGCAGATGCTTGGAATTTAGAGTGGTAGAAAGTGGCTTTAGCAGCAGAGACAGAGGAGGAAAATGTAGAGAGGAGGGAGTGAAAGGATGCCAGGTCCGCAGGGAGGCGAGTTTTCCTCCATTTCCGCTCGGCTGCCCGGAGCCCTGTTCTGTGAGCTCGCAATGAGTCGTCGAGCCACGGAGCGGGAGGGGAGGACCGAGCCGGCCTGGAGGATAGGGGACATAGAGAGTCAAAGGATGCAGAAAGGGAGGAGAGGAGGGTTGAGGAGGCAGAATCAGGAGATAGGTTGGAGAAGGTTTGAGCAGAGGGAAGAGATGATAGGATGGAAGAGGAGAGAGTAGCGGGGGAGAGAGAGCGAAGGTTGGGACGGCGCGATACCATCCGAGTAGGGTCAGTGTGGGAAGTGTTGGATGAGAGCGAGAGGGAAAAGGATACAAGGTAGTGGTCGGAGACTTGGAGGGAGTTGTAATGAGGTTAGTGGAGGAACAGCATCTAGTAAAGATGAGGTCGAGCGTATTGCCTGCCTTGTGAGTAGGGGGGAAGGTGAGAGGGTGAGGTCAAAAGAGGAGAGGAGTGGAAAGAAGGAGGCAGAGAGGAATGAGTCAAAGGTAGACGTGGGGAGGTTAAAGTCGCCCAGAACTGTGAGAGGTGAGCCGTCCTCAGGAAAGGAGCTTATCAAGGCATCAAGCTCATTGATGAACTCTCCGAGGGAACCTGGAGGGCGATAAATGATAAGGATGTTAAGCTTGAAAGGGCTGGTAACTGTGACAGCATGGAATTCAAAGGAGGCGATAGACAGATGGGTAAGGGGAGAAAGAGAGAATGACCACTTGGGAGAGATGAGGATCCCGGTGCCACCACCCCGCTGACCAGAAGCTCTCGGGTGTGCGAGAGCACGTGGGCGGACGAAGAGAGAGCAGTAGGAGTAGCGGTGTTGTCTGTGGTGATCCATGTTTCCGTCAGAGCCAAGAAGTCGAGGACTGGAGGGAGGCATAGGCTGAGATGAACTCTGCCTTGTTGGCTGCAGATCGGCAGTTCCAGAGGCTACCGGAGACCTGGAACTCCACGTGGGTCGTGCGCGCTGGGACCACCAGATTAGGGTGGCCGCGGCCATGCGGTGTGGAGCGTTTGTATGGTCTGTGCAGAGAGGAGAGAACAGGGATAGACAGACACATAGTTGACAGGCTAGAGAAGAGGCTACGCTAATGCAGAGGAGATTGGAATGACAAGTAGACTACACGTCTCGAATGTTCAGAAAGTTAAGCTTACGTAGCAAGAATCTAATTGACTAAAATGATTAAAATGATACAGTACTGCTGAGGTAGGCTAGCTGCGTTGTTGACACTACCCTAATCAAGTCGTTCCGTTGAGTGTGAAGTTTCTACAATGCTGCTTTTCGGGGGCTAGCTGGCTAGCTAGCAGTGTTGGTTACGTTACGTTGCGTTAGGAGAACGACAATAGCTGGCTAGCTAACCTAGAAAATCGCTCTAGACTACACAATTATCTTTGAAGCAAAGACGGCTATGTAGCTAGCTATGTAGCTAGCTACGATCAAACAAATCACACCGTTGGGACTGTAATGAAATGAAATGAAAATGTGATACTACCTGTGGAGCGAAGCGGAATGCGACCGGAATGCGAAAGTTCTATTCAGTAGACGTTGGCTGGCTATTGGCTAGCTAGGAGTGTCTCCTACGTTAAGGACGACAAAATAGCTGGCTAGCTAACCTCGGTGAATTAAGATAATCACTCTAAGACTACACACTCTAACTACACAATTATCTTGGATACGAAGACAGCAAAGACAACTATGTAGCTAGCTAATACTACACTAATCAAGTCGTTCAGTTGAGTGTGATAGTTACTACAGTGCTACGGTAGCCGGTGAACGTATGCTAGCTGGCTAGCTGCTAGGCAGATAGGAGGACGACGAAATACGATAATAACGCAATTATCACTCTAAGACTCCACACTCTAAACTACACAATTATCTTGGATACGAAGACAGCAAAGACAACTATGTAGCTAGCTAACACTACACTAATCAAGTCGTTCAGTTGAGTGTGATAGTTACTACAGTGCTACGGTAGACGGTGAACGTGTTGGGCAGATAGGAGACGACGAAATACGATAATTACGCAATTATCTTTGATACAACGACGACTATGTAGCTAGCTAAGAAGAAATTGCTAAGATTAGACAAATCAGACCGTTGTACTATAATGAAATGTAATGAAAAAGTTATAAAAGTTATACAACCTGCAGACCGAAGCGCGGATGCGACCGGCTCGCTCCAACCTTCTCCTGCACAGAGAGCCTACTGGACCCGTTCCAGCTGGCATATAAACCAGGCCGTGGAGCTGAAGATGCACCGGTCTTCCTCCTCCATCAAATCTACATGATCTGGATAAACCACGTTCATATGCCACAATACTTTTTGTAGATTTGTTTTTATCTGCTTTCGACACATTCCATCCTGATATTCTGGTGAACAAACTTGCGACCATGGGCATCAACGCACGTCTCATCAACTGGATCAGGTGTTCTCTCACCAGTCGGGTCAGAAGAGTGAGGTTCAGTGTGAAAGTGTACCTATGAAGTGTACCTAAGTGTACCTATTATATTAAGTAGCATTGTTTAAAGGGGCTAGTGATATATTTTTACATCAATTTCCATCAATTCCCATTATTAAAGTGGCTGGAGTTGAGTCAGTGTGTTGGCAGCAGCCACTCAATGTTAGTGGTGGCTGTTTAACAGTCTGATGGCCTTGAGATAGAAGCTGTTTTTCAGTCTCTCGGTCCCTGCTTTGATGCACCTGTACTGACCTCGCCTTCTGGATGATAGCGGGGTGAACAGGCAGTGGCTCGGGTGGTTGTTGTCCTTGATGATCTTTATGGCCTTCCTGTGACATCGGGTGGTGTAGGTGTCCTGGAGGGCAGGTAGTTTGCCCCCGGTGATGCGTTGTGCAGACCTCACTACCCTCTGGAGAGCCTTACGGTTGTGGGCGGAGAAGTTGCCGTACCAGGCGGTGATACAGCCCGACAGGATGCTCTCGATTGTGCATCTGTAGAAGTTTGTGAGTGCTTTTGGTGACAAGCCAAATTTCTTCAGCTTCCTGAGGTTGAAGAGGCGCTGCTGCGCCTTCTTCACGACTCTGTCTGTGTGGGTGGACCAATTCAGTTTGTCCGTGATGTGTACGCCAAGGAACTTAAAACTTACTACCCTCTCCACTACTGTCCCATCGATGTGGATAGGGGGTGCTCCCTCTGCTGTTTCCTGAAGTCCACAATCATCTCCTTTGTTTTGTTGACGTTGAGTGTGAGGTTATTTTCCTGACACTACACTCGGAGGGCCCTCACCTCCTCCCTGTAGGCCGTCTCGTCGTTGTTGGTAATCAAGCCTACCATTGTAGTGTCGTCCGCAAACTTGATGATTGAGTTGGAGGCGTGCATGGCCACGCAGTCGTGGGTGAACAGGGAGTACAGTAGAGGGCCCAGAACACACCCTTGTGGGGCCCCAGTGTTGAGGATCAGCGGGGTGGAGATGTTGTTATCTACCACCTGGGGGGCGGCCCGTCAGGAAGTCCAGTGCCCAGTTGCACAGGGCGGGGTCGAGACCCAGGGTCTCGAGCTTGATGACGAGTTTGAAGGGCACTATGGTGTTAAATGCTGAGCTGTCAATCAATCTGAGATACTTTCGGATGATTTGGACATGATATGCGAAAAATGCTAATATCGGTCCCATGTCTTGAATGGGATTTGTGCCACAAATGCTAAAAAGTTAGCATGTGGAAACTTTCCAACTGATATTTACGATTTCACAACTGGTAAATACCACCTTCCCACCTGGTTAGAACGCAGCATTAGGCACTTGACATCCTGGTCAAAACATTTGGATGACGTTTCATATCCGTGTCGGTCGACAGAGAAAATGGCTGAAGTGGAGGAGACAAGTAAACTTATGGTAAGATGAAAGCACATAACGTAACTATTCGTGTTCATATATACCACATTTACATAGTATACATGAATGTTTTTGTAGGCGTGGTGTTAATATTAAATACAGATGAGGGAATGTCAACATTGGTGTTGACCAACACTCCATGGAAAGGAAAACGCTTACAGTAACATTGTTGTATGTTCAGTAAATGTGCAAAAGTTCTCAATGGCTTCCAAAACCTGGAGAGAGAATCGATGAGTTCTTTAACTAGCCATGTAAACAATGACTCGTTGCGGAACGAAGCAAGAGGGAGAACAGTAGCTATCTAACGTTACTGTATTATGCCTGTTTAGCCAAGCTAGCTCTCCACCATGCATGTGCCAACAGCAGCACCCAAACCAAATATTGTAATAAGACCGCATTGAATTATCATATAGAAACTAACTTTATAGCTAAGCTATTTATTGAGAGCCAAATGTCTAATTTATTTGTACCTATGTTTCTTATTTCCAGTTTGCAGGTTTGTCAGATGTGTCCATTTCAGGGGACATTCCTGTTGAGGGGCAGATCAATGTCCCTATTGGAACACCGAGTCAGGACAAAGAATACTCCACACTGGATGAACCTGTCAAAGATACCATAGTAAGATTTCCCTCTTTGTGTACATACTTTAATCTTTAAAGGCCCAGTGCAGTCAAAAATGTGTACCCCCCTGTGTTTTATATCAAATTGTACAACAGCTGATGAAGCGAACACTGTAAAAGTATGAAGGATTTATATCAGTTTTATTGCCTGATAGTTGCTGGTTGAAAATACAATCTACACAGGATCTTCTAATCAGCAGGTTTGCATGGATGGGAGTTTCGGCTTTCTATGGTGACATCACCATGTGAAAAATTGGTTAATTAAGTAATAAAACATGAAAACCAGAGGATTATCGTGTAATAAATCCCTGTTAGGGCCTTATTGCTTTTATAAAACGGTTGCCAACATTAAAAAAGATTAACGTCATGTTTTCATTAAAAAAGGTTATTTAAATAACCTTTTCGGCCGCCTTTCCTTCCAGTTCTCGGCTGCCAATGACTGGAACGAACTGCAAAAATCACTGAAGCTGGAGACTCTTATCTCCCTCACTAGCTTTAAGCACCAGCTGTCAGAGCAGCTCACAGATCACTGCACCTGTACATAGCTCATCTGTAAATAGCCCATCCAACTACCACATCCCCATACTGTTATTATTATTATTATTTTTGCTCCTTTGCACCCAGTATCTCTACTTGCACACATCTTCTATCACTCCAGTGTTTAATTGCTATATTGTAATTATTTCGCCACTATGGCCTATTAATTGCCTTACCTTCCTTATCCTACCTCATTTGCACACATTGTATATAGACTTTTTCTATTGTATTATTGACTTTTGTTTATTCCATGTGTAACTCTGTGTTGTTATTTGTGTCGCACTGTTATGCTTTATCTTGGCCAGGTCGCAGTTGTAAATGAGAACTTGTTCTCAACTAGCCTACCTGGTTAAATAAAGGTGAAATAAAATAAATCAGTAAATTTGATTAGTTTGATTTTATCCTTCCACCAGACAATATAGTCGGGGGCAAAGGCCAGTTGTTAGTTGTGAAGTTGCTAACCAAACAGGCTGGTCATTAATTATTTTGGGATGTTTTGACCCAGTCGTTCATTCTATTCATCCCATGATGCTATGCTAAACAAATAATTGGCATGTAGCTAGCTAGCATAGGTTCAATGATGATGAGAGACAAGAACTTCAATAAATAATGTTTTCATACATATTGTATAAATGGGTAACAAGAACTTCATCAAATAATGATTTGTTAAATAATGTATAAATAAGCAAAAACCAGCAGATTGTCAAGTCAATAATATAACATTAAAGTTCATTATGAAGGCTAGCTAGGAAAATTCTGTTACTCCTCCTTTGTTTAGCAGCAAACTACACACAATCGCATCAAGCAACTGAAATAACAGCAAGCTATGTGCATTTTCTTTGGAAAAATCCATTATAATGATCCAGACAAATTAATTATCTTGTCTCAGAGAAGCTGCCAGTCTCGTCACAGTCATGCATGGCATAGTGGAGACGGCAAAAATAAACTGCAACATGTTGCATAGGTCAGATGGGCACACAGCGAGGCTTACATTAACCTCCACTGTACCAAACCAAATGCTAGGCAAGAAGCATGCGGAAATAATGTCTTGACACTTTTTTTTTTCAAGGGGAGATTAAGTTTATGAATGCTTGGTTGGTCTGCGGGACAGTGGATGCACATTGTTATTTCAATTTGAATTAAGGCATCTTGCGGGAATTATCGTGAATAACTGCCTGCTATCAACCAATCAGCATCCAGGATTTGAACAACCTGTTTTATAATTAAGTGATAACGCCTGACAAGCTGGTGTTTGGCAAACTGTGATAATATATCCTCCAAACACCAGCTAAGAGGGCATTATCACTTATAATACGTTGGGTTACCAACATATTCAAATAATGCTTGACATATTTTCTTTTCAAAACTATTCATACTATTTCATCCTTCCACAAGATATTGTCCCGACACAAATCTAGGGTTGCTACCCAAGCAGGCTGGTCATTCGTTCTATCAATTCGGTTGCCAGAGACGCGACCCAGTTGTTCATTGTTTTTGTTCTGTATCTATGGACGTGACCCAGTAATTATTTCTAAATGTTCCATTGTCATACTGGCTGGCAACATTCTTATCCCATGCTTACTAGCTAGCCAACTCCAGCTAGCAAACAGTCACTTCAAAAAGTGCATCAAGAATAACAGAAAAATAGCTGCATTTGCATATGTTTAAGGTGTTTTCTAGTAACATTTATTTGGATACATCCATAACAATGAGCTAATGAGGTGTGATTTCGCCTGACATAGACATTGTGCTCTCTCATCAGGACACTGTTGTTTAAAGGAGCTAGTCGACAACAAAGCTAACACAATCACTTCAAACTGAAGCTGGGAAGACTGCAAACTAGCTGCACTTCGTTTGTTTTTACCTTTTTTTACATTTATTTGTATATATCCATAAAATTATGCCAGCTGATTCATGATTTCTACTCCTGACACGTTCATTACTATGGGACAGCAGGAGATGGAATTTGAATATTGAAACAATGTTGAAATGTCAGAGAGACAGACTGCAAGGTTTATACAAATCTCCGCTGTTGAAAACAAGATGTTAGTCTACAAGACGTGAGATAATGTCTAATGTTTTTTTTATAGTGGAGCTCAAGTTTATTAAGTGCCTGGTTGGGCTGATGAGACAGTGGATTGTGCTGTCAGATGGAACAGAGTAAATCAGCATTTTAACATCAGATTTAGCTGGTGGTAACTTGTGGAATAGACACCAGCTGGTATGCACTTTTAACCAATCAGCATTCAGGATTAGACCCATCTGGTGGAAAATAGACATAACAAAGAGAGTTCCAAACCTCTCTGCCAATAACGGCTAGTTTTTAGTTTTCCCCTCCCACTCAGACCACTCTTATTCTGGCTTGAGAAATAGTTTTTAGTTAAAAAGCTATTTTTGCCTATTTGAAATCTATTACAGTAAAGGTACCTTTTACCCTGAAATTATTTGATAGTAATATAAAAATGTATGCATTTAATGACACCTTTAATTTGGCCCTTCCCTGATACATGGCACTTCTAAAATCTCCCTCATGTCTCATTTACAGTTGCGAGATCTGAAAGCAGTGGGCAAAAAGTTTGTTCATGTGATGTATCCCAAGAAGAGTTCAGCGCTACTGAGAGACTGTGAGTACTGTGTACTTTGAAAGATGAATTAATCTTTTAAACTATTCCAACACAATGAACAAGTGGTATATGATATGACAAAGCTGTATCTAACTTGGTAATATATTTAACCAATGTGTACAAGGATAACAGTATAATGATATGAAAAACATTATATTAAATTACATTTGTAGTAGTACCTAGGAAAATGTGGCAAACAAAATGTGCCAGGTGTATTAATATTATTTTAGCTCTCTCCAATACTACCTAGGAAAATGTGACGATGCTAAATGTGTTTGATGTTTTAGTAGGAATATTGTGTTTACTTCGTCTTCTTTTCCAGGGGACTTGTGGGGACCATTATTGCTCTGCGTGACACTGGCTCTGTGAGTATTCACGTTTCAATGTAGTAGCAGAATATAACTGCTAACACTCTTTGAGAATGAAGGATGACTAGAGAAGGATGAGCTATGGATTGATAATCTTTCCTTCCTGCTTTTTTAGGATGCTGCAGGGGGGTTCAGTTGACAGTAAGGATGACGGAGGGCCCCAGTTTGCAGAGGTGTTTGTGATCATCTGGTTTGGATCTGTCATCATCACACTGAACTCGAAGCTGTTGGGAGGCACCATGTACGTGTCTGTCATTTCCAACTGCCCAACTTTATAGCTGGCTTCCAATCATTATGGTGAAATTATTCCAGTATTACAAATATTGACATGAGAGCATTTAAACATGCATACAGTGGGGCAAAAAAGTATTTAGTCAGCCACCAATTGTGCAAGTTCTCCCACTTAAAAAGATGAGAGAGGCCTGTAATTTTCATCATAGGTACACTTCAACTATGACAGACAAAATGACAAAAAAATCCAGAAAATCACATTGTAGGATTTTTTATGAATTTATTTGCAAATTATGGTGGAAAATAAGCATTTGGTCACCTACAAACAAGCAAGATTTCTGGCTCTCACAGACCTGTAACTTCTTCTTTAAGAGGCTCCTCTGTCCTCCACTCGTTACCTGTATTAATGGCACCTGTTTGAACTTGTTATCAGTATGAAAGACACCTGTCCACAACCTCAAACAGTCACACTCCAAACTCCACTATGGCCAAGACCAAAGAGCTGTCAAAGGATACCAGAAACAAAATTGTAGACCTGCACCAGGCTGGGAAGACTGAATCTGCAATAGGTAAGCAGCTTGGTTTGAAGAAATCAACTGTGGGAGCAATTATTAGGAAATGGAAGACATACAAGACCACTGATAATCTCCCTCGATCTGGGGCTCCACGCAAGATCTCACCCCATGGGGTCAAAATGATCACAAGAAGGGTGAGCAAAAATCCCAGAACCACACGGGGGGACCTAGTGAATGACCTGCAGAGAGCTGTGACCAAAGTAACAAAGCCTATCATCAGTAACACACTACTCCGCCAGGAACTCAAATCCTGCAGTGCCAGACGTGTCCCCCTGCTTAAGCCAGTACATGTCCAGGCCCGACTGAAGTTTGCTAGAGAGCATTTGGATGATCCAGAAGAAGATTGGGAGAATGTCATCATATGGTCAGATGAAACCAAAATATAACTTTTTGGTAAAAACTCAACTCGTCGTGTTTGGAGGACAAAGAATGCTGAGTTGCATCCAAAGAACACCATACCTACTGTGAAGCATGGGGGTGGAAACATCATGCTTTGGGGCTGTTTTTTTGCAAAGGGACCAGGACGACTGATCAGTGTAAAGGAAAGAATGAGTGAGTGAGATTGAGTGAAAACCTCCTTCCATCAGCAAGGGCATTGAAGATAAAATGTGGCTGGGTCTTTCAGCATGACAATGATCCCAAACACACCGCCTGGGCAACGAAGGAGTGGCTTCGTAAGAAGCATTTCAAGGTCCTTGAGTGGCCTAGCCAGTCTCCAGATCTCAACCCCATAGAAAATCTTTGGAGGGAGTTGAAAGTCCGTGGTGCACAGCAACAGCCCAAAAACATCACTGCTCTAGAGGAGATCTGCATGGAGGAATGGGCTAAAATACCAGCAATAGTGTGTGAAAACCTTGTGAAGACTTACAGAAAGCGTTTGACCTCTGTCATTGCCAACAAAGGGTATATAACAAAGTATTGAGATAAACTTGTTATTGACCAAATACTTATTTTCCACCATATAATTTGCAAATTAATTCATAAAAAATCCTACAATGTGATTTTCTGGATTTTTTTTTCGTCTCATTTTGTCTGTCATAGTTGAAGTGTACCTATGATGAAAATTACAGGCCTCTCATCTTTTTAAGTGGGAGAACTTGCACAATTGGTGGCTGACTAAATACTTTTTTGCCCCACTGTATACTGTAATATGATTAGTTCCTTAATTTAATTTATTAATTGAAACCTTGTTTATAAATGCCTGTTTTCCCTCCCTCTCTAGATCTTTTTTCCAGAGCCTGTGTGTGCTAGGCTACTGCATCATGCCTCTGACTGTGGCAATGGTCGTCTGTAGGCTAGTGCTGCTGGGTGGGTCTTGGGGGTTCAGCTTTATCGTCCGACTAATTGTGGTCACAGCATCATTCAGTTGGTCCACGTTTGGTAAGGAAGGTCCTTTTCATAAGGAGACAATTATATTTGTTTAAATTTAGTTGGCTATATTTATTGGTGCAAACACGCCTCTACAAACACATTGACTGTTTGCAGTCATACTGACTTCCAGTAGGTGGCGCTGTTGCATAAAGATTCACCTTCTAATGTTCCTCATAACATTAGTACTACATTTGAATATACTATTACTGTCTAATCTTATCATAAAACAAGTCACTGATAACTCATGATTGTATGTATGTATATGAATTCCCCCCAGCCTCTACAGCTTTCTTAGCAGATTGCCAGCCTCCCAATCGCAAAGCTTTGGTGGTGTATCCTGTCTTCCTTTTTTACTTTGTCATTGGATGGATGATTCTCACATTCTCACCGTCTGCGTCACAGTGGACTTATCTCTAACTGAACTTTTCCCAATCCTTTTGGAATAGAAGGATACAAATCAACACCTTGCCATTTGTGAAAGTTGAGTGGAGTGTTGGGAGTACTTTTGATGGAAAACATTGTATTTTTCTTTGGAGCTACAAGGAAAATGGTGAGATATTAACCATAGTGCACAATGCTTTGCCTCTATCTTTTTTTTGTGGCTCTATTATTGCTAAGCATAGCTAAGAAATACAGTGGAGTACAATGGACAAAAGTGTCAGTGAGTCCCTATAAGGATGTCAGAAAAGCCTATCTGCTTGATTTAACAAGCTCTCTGTGTCTCACTTGAAGAGATTACTTATCTCAATTGTTTCCTGCCTTGTAAATTGTAAATACTAACTAAGGTTCCTACACTAAGCACATTCCCCACTGTAATGTTAATAATTCATCATAACATGTAGACTAGCAGGAATAAAGGGGACCATGTGATCTATATTGTATGTGTCATGGTCTATTGCCATTTACTTATGAATATGAGATGCCAGAATGTATACAGTACACTACATTTACATTTACATTTAAGTCATTTAGCAGACGCTCTTATCCAGAGCGACTTACAAATTGAACAACATGAAACAATTGCAACACTTGCTCAACTCATTTCAATCAGTTGAAATTAGATTTAAAACGGTCATTAAACATGCTCATACAATCATTACGCAGTGAAGCAATTTGTGAAATACACTAGATTTCCATAAGTATGTGGACACTGTAAGCTGTAAGCGTTAAGATTTCCCTTTACTGGAACTAAGGTGCCTAGCCCAAACCATGAAAAACAGCCCCAGACCATTATTCTATCTCCGCCAAACTTTAAATTTGGCACTATGCATTCAGGGAGGTAGCGTTTTCCTGGCATCCGTCAAACCCAGATTTGTTCGTCGGACTGCCAGATGATGATTCATCACTCCAGTGAACACGTTTCCACTGTTCCAGAGTCCAATGGCGGAGACCTTTACACCACTCCAGCCGACACTTGGCATTGCACATGGTGATCTTAGGCTTGTGTGCGGCTGCTTGGCCATTGAAACCCATTTCATGAAGCTCCCGACGAACACTGCCTCACTACATCCTACTGCATATGCCCTATCACTCAAACATTGCTTGGAAACAGGTTTCTGTTTTATTTAGGAATAAGTAAAACATCTTCAAGTAGTATCATCTTATTCAGAAGGTAGGATTTGATTATCCATGGATAGTGGCAGTGTTGCTCGATTTTGATATGAGCAACCTAAAAAGTATGTAGGTGGCTGTAGTTTACATTTTCACATTTTTACTTTCACAAGGCTGTGAAAATATATACATTTTCAGTTCTCTCAATATTTGAATGTCATTCTATTAAAACAAAAATGCTGTGAAAAACAATGGCAGCCTCCAAAACCCGACTCATTTCTATAATTGTGTTTTTATTTCAATTTTGTAATACGGTACAAAATCAGGGATTCCTGTCTTAAAGACATTGATGGAATCAGAAGCTAAATGGGGAATAAGAGTCCTTGGTATACAAATTTCTTCTGTCACTAGCGATATAGCTCCAATATTATGCGAGAACTCTGGACCACACCAGCAGCAGTTAAACTGAAAAGTATATTTTGATAGCCTGTCAGGAGCCTCTGATTGTTATGGGTTAGTTTGCCGGCATATGTGTAGCTCCTGACTGTTGACTCAAGGCATGTGTGTGAAGAGAAATAATTTATTGGAAGTTTAACCACCACAAATACCTGCCTTGAAACCTCTTAAGTGTGCATTCTGTTTAAATAAATCCCCTCTGGAGATTTTTTCTTCTGAAAATCATAGCACTTTCAAAACTCCAAGCAACGCAAATGTGTCTGTTTCCATGATGTTTGTACTTTTATATAACACTGTAAACCTATAATAACTAACGTCCTCCACCGGCACCCAGCATCTCCGGACCGTACCCCTCCCACTCCACGAGGTACAGAAGGCCCGACGCCTTGAGTCCATGATGGCTCGCACATTATACGCCGGGGCCCCCTCAATGTCCAGAGGGGGCAGAGGAACCTCCCGCACCTCAGACTGCTGGAGTGGACCCGCCACCACCGCATGACGAGGTTCTCATAGTGCCCAGAGGTGGTACTAAATGCAGTCTTCCACTTATCCCCCTCCCGGACACGCACCAGGTTGTAAGCACTCCTGAGATCCAATTTGGTGAAGAAGCGTGCACCATGCAATGACTCGGTCACACTGGCTATGAGAGGCAGTGGGTAACTATACTTCACCGTGATCTGATTCAAACCTCTATAAGGGCGTAAACCTCCATCCTTCTTCACAAAAAATAAACTCGAGGAGGCAGGTGAAGTGGAAGGCCGAATGTATCCCTGTCCCAGAGATTCGGTGACATATGTTTCCATATACGCCGTCTCCTGGGAAGTGCTGTTTCTACCAGGAGATTTATCGCACAATCCCCCTGTCGATGGGATGGTAGTTGAGTCACCTTATTTTTACAGAGAGCCAAATCGGCATATTCAGGGGGGGATGTGCATGGTGGAGACCTAGTTTGGACTCTCCACCGTAGTTTCACCTATGGAAACACCTATACACCTCTCTGAACACTGACGTGACCATCCCTTGAGAGCCCTGTTGCCACGAAATAGTGGGGTCATGAAGGGCCAACCAGGGAAACCCCAACACCACAGGAAACGCAGGAGAATCGATTAGGAAGAGACTAAATCTCTCCTCATGAACCTCCTGCATTATCATACATAGTGGAGCTGTGACCTCCCTAATCAGATGTACAGGGAAGGGCACATCAACAGGAACAATAGGGATCCCTAATCTACGAGCAAACGAACGGTCAATAAAGTTCCCAGCTGCGCCTGAATCTACTAGCGCCTTATGCTGGGAAAGCAGGGAAAACTCAGGAAATTCTATAGGTACTGTATATACATGTGCGCAACAGAAAGCTCTGGGTAAGTTGGGTGCATACTCACCTGGGATGATCCACCAGTGCCCTGCCTGCTGCCTCGACTTCCTGGGGAACCTCTCCAGCACCGACCAGCAGTGTGTCTTCTGCGGCCACAGGTAGTGCAGGAAACAACCCCCCCTCCGGTCACCCTTAGAACAGCACCTCTGAGCTCCATAGGTGTAGGATCGGAGGTGCTTGGGGATAGAATGGACGGACCCCGATCCGGACGTACGCGGGTGGCCAACAGGTTATCCAGCTGGATGGATAAATCCACCAGCTGGTTGAGGGTGGTGTCCCTGCAGGCCAGCTCCCGACGAACGTCCTCACGTAGACTACATCGGTAATAGTCGATCAGGGCCCTCTCATTCCATCCTGCGCTGGCAGCCAGGGTCCTGAAGTCCAGTGCAAATTCCTGTGCGCTCCTCATCCCCTGTCTGTGATGGAACAAGCGTTCCCCCACCACTCTCCCCTCGGGTAGATGACCAAAGACCTCCCAGAAGCGGCAGGTGAAATCCTCATAGCGGACCAATGCTGCGTCTATACTTCCCCATTCAGCATTGGCCCACTCAAGCGCCTTCCCCGACAGACAGGAGATGAGGGCGGACACGCTCTCGTATCCCGAGCGAGCCGGGTGGACTCCAACTGGAGCAGGAATCCCTGGCACCCGGCAGCCGTCCCATCATATGCGCTCGGGAGTGAGAGCCGAATCCCACTGGGTCCAGGTGAAGGAGGGGTGGATAGCAGTGTGGGTTGTGGTGTTGGTGTTGGTTGGAGTGAAGTGAAGTTGATGGGGTTGTGGGAAAGCCCCCTCTTTCCCATCGCTCCATGGTGAGCAGCACACAATCCATGGCTGTGCCAAGATGTTGGAGCATCTTCTAGTGTTCCTCCGCTGCTGGACATGTTCCTCCACTGGTACCGGAGGACTGGGTGCACCTGCTGACTCCATTAAAAAGGTGCGTGATTCTGTCAAGTGTCAGTTGTGAAGAGGTGAGGACGGAGTCAGGCGCAGGACACAGAACTGAGTAAAATAACGTACTTTACTCTGAAAAATAATCAGCCAATAAAACCACGCAGGTATAACAAACCCTAACACAAAAGACTAACACAAAACCAGGACCAATCACGCACAAAACATAATGACAACCAGAGGGTTAAATAGGGAAATAATAATAACGTAATGGGAACCAGGTGTGTACAATCAAGACATGACAAATGGAAAAAGAAACGTGGATCTGTGGCAGCTAGAACATCACCAAACGTTCGGACGGAAGTCCCTCCTGGCAGCTGCCCATGTCCTTTAATGTTGATGATATGGTTGTTACTGACAAGAAGCACATGGCTGAGCTCTAATCAAATCAAATCAAATCAAATGTATTTATATAGCCCTTCGTACATCAGCTGATATCTCAAAGTGCTGTACAGAAACCCAGCCTAAAACCCCAAACAGCAAACAATGCAGGTGTAAAAGCACGGTGGCTAGGAAAAACTCCCTAGAAAGGCCAAAACCTAGGAAGAAACCTAGAGAGGAACCAGGCTATGTGGGGTGGCCAGTCCTCTTCTGGCTGTGCCGGGTAGAGATTATAACAGAACATGACCAAGATGTTCAAATGTTCATAAATGACCAGCATGGTCGAATAATAATAAGGCAGAACAGTTGAAACTGGAGCAGCAGCACAGTCAGGTGGACTGGGGACAGCAAGGAGTCATCATGTCAGGTAGTCCTGGGGCACGGTCCTAGGGCTCAGGTCCTCCGAGAGAGAGAAAGAAAGAGAGAATTAGAGAGAGCATATGTGGGGTGGCCAGTCCTCTTCTGGCTGTGCCGGGTGGAGATTATAACAGAACGTGGCCAAGATGTTCAAATGTTCATAAATGACCAGCATGGTTGAATAATAGTAAGGCAGAACAGTTGAAACTGGAGCAGCAGCATGGCCAGGTGGACTGGGGACAGCAAGGAGTCATCATGTCAGGTAGTCCTGGGACATGGTCCTAGGGCCCAGGCCAGTTGAAACTGGAGCAGCAGCATGGCCAGGTGGACTGGGGACAGCAAGGAGTCATCATGTCAGGTAGTCCTGGGGCATGGTCCTAGGGCTCAGGTCCTCCGAGAGAGAGAAAGAAAGAGAGAAGGAGAGAATTAGAGAACGCACACTTAGATTCACACAGGACACCGAATAGGACAGGAGAAGTACTCCAGATATAACAAACTGACCCTAGCCCCCCGACACATAAACTAATGCAGCATAAATACTGGAGGCTGAGACAGGAGGGGTCAGGAGACACTGTGGCCCCATCCGAGGACACCCCGGACAGGGCCAAACAGGAAGGATATAACCCCACCCACTTTGCCAAAGCACAGCCCCCACACCACTAGAGGGATATCTTCAACCACCAACTTACCATCCTGAGACAAGGCCGAGTATAGCCCACAAAGATCTCCGCCACAGCTCAACCCAAGGGGGGCGCCAACCCAGACAGGCCGACCACAACAGTGAATCAACCCACCCAGGTGACGCACCCCCCCAGGGACGGCATGAGAGAGCCCCAGTAAGCCAGTGACTCAGCCCCGTAACAGGGTAGAGGCAGAGAATCCCAGTGGAAAGAGGGGAATCGGCCAGGCAGAGACAGCAAGGGCGGTTCGTTGCTCCAGAGCCTTTCCGTTCACCTTCCCACTCCTGGGCCAGACTACACTCAATCATATGACCCACTGAAGAGATGAGTCTTCAGTAAAGACTTAAAGGTTGAGACCGAGTTTGCGTCTCTGACATGGGTAGGCAGACCGTTCCATAAAAATGGAGCTCTATAGGAGAAAGCCCTGCCTCCAGCTGTTTGCTTAGAAATTCTAGGGACAATTAGGAGGCCTGCGTCTTGTGACCGTAGCGTACGTGTAGGTATGTACGGCAGGACCAAATCAGAGAGATAGGTAGGAGCAAGCCCATGTAATGCTTTGTAGGTTAGCAGTAAAACCTTGAAATCAGCCCTTGCTTTGACAGGAAGCCAGTGTAGAGAGGCTAGCACTGGAGTAATATGATCAAATTTTTTGGTTCTAGTCAGGATTCTAGCAGCCGTATTCAGCACTAACTGAAGTTTATTTAGTGCTTTATCCGGGTAGCCGGAAAATAGAGCATTGCAGTAGTCTAACCTAGAAGTGACAAAAGCATGGATTAATTTTTCTGCATCATTTTTGGACAGAAAGTTTCTGATTTTTGCAATGTTACGTAGATGGAAAAAAGCTGTCCTCGAAATGGTCTTGATATGTTCTTCAAAAGAGAGATCAGGGTCCAGAGTAACGTCGAGGTCCTTCACAGTTTTATTTGAGACGACTGTACAACCATTAAGATTAATTGTCAGATTCAACAGAAGATCTCTTTGTTTCTTGGGACCTAGAACAAGCATCTCTGTTTTGTCCGAGTTTAATAGTAGAAAGTTTGCAGCCATCCACTTCCTTATGTCTGAAACACATGCTTCTAGCGAGGGCAATTTTGGGGCTTCACCATGTTTCATTGAAATGTACAGCTGTGTGTCATCCGCATAGCAGTGAAAGTTTACATTATGTTTTCGAATAACATCCCCAAGAGGTAAAATATATAGTGAAAACAATAGTGGTCCTAAAACAGAACCTTGAGGAACACCGAAATTTACAGTTGATTTGTCAGAGGACAAACCATTCACAGAGACAAACTGATATCTTTCCGACAGATAAGATCTAAACCAGGCCAGAACATGTCCGTGTAGACCAATTTGGGTTTCCAATCTCTCCAAAAGAATGTGGTGATCGATGGTATCAAAAGCAGCACTAAGGTCTAGGAGCACGAGGACAGATGCAGAGCCTCGGTCCGTTGCCATTAAAATGTCATTTACCACCTTCACAAGTGCCGTCTCAGTGCTATGATGGGGTCTAAAACCAGACTGAAGCATTTCGTATACATTGTTTGTCTTCAGGAAGGCAGTGAGTTGCTGCGCAACAGCCTTCTCTAAAATTTTTGAGAGGAATGGAAGATTCGATATAGGCCGATAGTTTTTTATATTTTCTGGGTCAAGGTTTGGCTTTTTCAAGAGAGGCTTTATTACTGCCACTTTTAGTGAGTTTGGTACACATCCAGTGGATAGAGAGCCGTTTATTATGTTCAACATAGGAGGGCCAAGCACAGGAAGCAGCTCTTTCAGTAGTTTAGTTGGAATAGGGTCCAGTATGCAGCTTGAAGGTTTAGAGGCCATGATTATTTTCATCATTGTGTCAAGAGATATAGTACTAAAAGACTTGAGCGTCTCTCTTGATCCTAGGTCCTGGCAGAGTTGTGCAGACTCAGGACAACTGAGGTTTGGAGGAATACGCAGGTTTAAAGAGGAGACCGTAATTTGCTTTCTAATAATCATAATCTTTTCCTCAAAGAAGTTCATGAATTTATCACTGCTAAAGTGAAAGTCATCCTCTCTTGGGGAATGCTGCTTTTTAGTTAGCTTTGCGACAGTATCAAAAAGGAATTTCGGATTGTTCTTATTTTCCTCAATTAAGTTAGAAAAATAGGATGATCGAGCAGCAGTAAGGGCTCTTCGGTACTGCACGGTACCGTCCTTCCAAGCTAGTCGGAAGACTTCCAGTTTGGTGTGGCGCCATTTCCGTTCCAATTTTCTGGAAGCTTGCTTCAGAGCTCGGGTATTTTCTGTGTACCAGGGAGCTAGTTTCTTATGAGACATTTTTTTAGTTTTTAGGGGTGCAACTGCATCTAGGGTATTGCGCAAGGTTAAATTGAGATACTCAGTTAGGTGGTTAACGGATTTTTGTCCTCTGGCGTCCTTGGGTAGGCAGAGGGAGTCTGGAAGGGCATCAAGGAATCTTTGTGTTGTCTGTGAATTTATAGCACGACTTTTGATGTTCCTTGGTTGGGGTCTGAGCAGATTATTTGTTGCAATTGCAAACGTAATAAAATGGTGGTCCGATAGTCCAGGATTATGAGGAAAACATTAAGATCCACAACATTTATTCCATGGGACAAAACTAGGTCCAGCGTATGACTGTGACAGTGAGTGGGTCCAGAGACATGTTGGACAAAACCCACTGAGTCGATGATGGCTCCGAAAGCCTTTTGGAGTGGGTCTGTGGACTTTTCCATGTGAATATTAAAGTCACCAAAGATTAGAATATTATCTGCAATGACTACAAGGTCCGATAGGAATTCAGGGAACTCAGTGAGAAACGCTGTATATGGCCCAGGAGGCCTGTAAACAGTAGCTATAAAAAGTGATTGAGTAGGCTGCATAGATTTCATGACTAGAAGCTCAAAAGACGAAAACGTCATTTTTTTTTTGTAAATTGAAATTTGCTATCGTAAATGTTAGCAACACCTCCGCCTTTGCGGGATGCACGGGGGATATGGTCACTAGTGTAGCCAGGAGGTGAGGCCTCATTTAACACAGTAAATTCATCAGGCTTAAGCCATGTTTCAGTCAGGCCAATCACATCAAGATTATGATCAGTGATTAGTTCATTGACTATAATTGCCTTTGAAGTAAGGGATCTAACATTAAGTAGCCCTATTTTGAGAAGTGAGGTATCATGATCTCTTTCAGTAATGACAGGAATGGAGGTGGTCTTTATCCTAGTGAGATTGCTAAGGCGAACACCGCCATGTTTAGTTTTGCCCAACCTAGGTCGAGGCACAGACACGGTGATAGCTGAGCTGACTACACTGACTATGCTAGTGGCAGACTCCACTATGCTGGCAGGCTGGCTAATAGCCTGCTGCCTGGCCTGCACCCTATTTCATTGTGGAGCTAGAGGAGTTAGAGCCCTGTCTATGTTGGTAGATAAGATGAGAGCACCCCTCCAGCTAGGATGGAGTCCGTCACTCCTCAGCAGGTCAGGCTTGGTCCTGTTTGTGGGTGAGTCCCAGAAAGAGGGCCAATTATCTACAAATTCTATCTTTTGGGAGGGGCAGAAAACAGTTTTCAACCAGCGATTGAGTTGTGAGACTCTGCTGTAGAGCTCATCACTCCCCCTAACTGGGAGGGGGCCAGAGACAATTACTCGATGCCGACACATCTTTCTAGCTGATATGCACGCAGAAGCTATGTTGCGCTTGGTGATCTCTGACTGTTTCATCCTAACATCGTTGGTGCCGACGTGGATAACAATATCTCTATACTCTCTACACTCGCCAGTTTTAGCTTTAGCCAGCACCATCTTCAGATTAGCCTTAACGTCGGTAGCCCTGCCCCCGGGTAAACTAATCACTTCATTAATTAAGTCAGGATTCCTATTTGACTCAGCCGTGCCTCCTTGCCTGTCTAACATTTCCTCATCACACACCCCTTCTAATGTGACTAGCCCCGATGCTTTTCCACTGCCCCGCTACAGAGTTTTTCTCTGCAGGCAGTCACTGAGTCCGAGGTGCTAAAGGAGCTCCTTAAACTTGACCCCCAAAAAACATCTGGATCGGATGGTTTAGACCAGGCCTAGGCAACTATTTTTCATGGAGGGCCATATTAGAATATATTTTTGCCATCGCGAGCCAGAATTATATTACAGGATTATACATCATGTGTGTGACTGTGTTGACAGATCTATCTACTGTACATCATATCCAGATATGCTACTTATTTAACTTTTTTAACATGAACAGAAATGAACCACATCCATGTTCCCCTTTTGGTAGGTATTTTCATTATTAAACATGCAATGAACTACACGGAGGCAAAAGTAGGCTGTGCATTCCTCACCACGGACAGAACTCTTGTTACTGTATCCACAAAAACACAAGAAAGCGAGAGGGCTCAACATTACATTTAAACTACTCAATCAGTGTGAGGAGTGAAGTCTCTGATGGGTATTGACTAGACCAGTGAAGTCAGTTTCTAAGGTCGCTACGCACAGGATTGCTGAGAGGTGAGAATCAGTAAGATATGATCTGTGCCTTGACCTGTTGTATTTCATCACTGAAAATGTCTGTTCACATACATAGGTTGACCCAAACAGTACAAACATCTTCTGAGCATGACTCCTAATCTTTGGAAAGTTTTGTTCATCGAGAGATGCATAGAACCTCATAAGTGACATTGTTTTGAATAGTTCTCCAATCACTTCGTCAGACTGAAGATCGTTAAGTGTAACGGATGTGAAATGACTAGCTAGTTAGCGGTGTTTGCGCTAAATCGGTGACGTCACGTGCTCTGAGACCTTGAAGTAGTAGTTCCCCTTGCTCTGCAAGGGCCGTGGCTTTGTGGAGCGATGGGTAACGATGCTTCGAGGGTGACTGTTGTTCATGTGTGCAGAGGGTCCCTGGTTCTCGCCCGGGTATGGGCGAAGGGATGGTCGAAAGTTATACTGTTATATAAGCTCAAGTTGCAGGTCAGTGGTAGCGTTATCCACATTGAAGGTGAAAGGAGAGGAAACCATGCCATTTTCCAACACTTTGAAATCCTCAAAACTATACCGCTGGTCATCTGATAGGGAACAGACTAGTAAGTGTCGAAAGGTGGGTGAGATTGTTGGCTTCTACAGGAGTAGTACATTTCCATTGAAGGCTTTGACAAGGCTGTATATCTAATATGCAAAAAGGCCCTTCCCTTGTAGTTCGGAATTCAGTTCATTCATGAGGGCCAGGATGCCCACGGTGAAGGCAAAATCAGACAACCATTTATCTTCCAGTTGAGGAAAATCCACATATTTTCCTTTCATTAGCAAAAACTCAGCAATCTCCAACTTCAGGTCACACACCCTTTTAAGCACCTTCCCCAAACTCAGCCATCTCATGTTTGTGTGGTAGGGGAAATCTGCATGACCTGACTGTCTCTTCCCGGCAGTGAGACAAACTGCCTGTGGTTTAAAGATTTTGCTCTTATGAAGTTTACAACTTTAGTGACTGTCCACAACATGGCTCATTTTCAGAACACATTTACAGAACACCTGATGAATAATGCGTTTGAAGGTAGGTCTTGAAATACATCCATAGGTACAATTGACTCAAATGATGTCAGAAGCTTCTAATGCCTTGACTTCATTTTCTGGAATTTTCCAAGCGGTTTAAATCACAGACAACTTAGTGTATGCAAACTTCTGGCCCACTGGAATTGTGATACAGTGAGTTGTTATAAGTGGAATAATCTGTCTGTAAACAATTGTTGGAAAAATTACTTGTGTCATGCAGAAAGTAGATGTCCTTATCGACTTGCCAAAACTATAGTTTGTTAACAAGAAATTAGTGGAGTGGTTGAAAAACGAGTTTAATGACTCCTACGTAAATGTATGTAAACTTCCGACTTCAACTGTATGTATATTAAATTAGATATTTCTGTATTTCATTTTCAATACCTTTGCAAAACTGCCCAAAAATATTGTTTCACTTTGTCATTATGGGCTATTGTGTGTAGATGGGTGAGCTTTTTACATTTTTTTAAATACATTTTGAATTCAGACTGGAACACAACAAAATGTGGAATAAATCAAGTGCCTACTTTCTGAAGGGACTGTTAGTCCACACCAGGTCAATTGTTTTCCCGTGGATGACCATTCATATATTCTTGCCATCCCCACAATATATAAATAATACATTATTTTTCATCCCCAACAATAACATAAACTTGGTTACAATTTAATAGAGACCACATTGAACCCTCACATAAAAATTACACTCAGTGTAGTCTAGAGCTCAGAACATGCTTCCGTTGGAAGGGTTTTTCTCTCCATAATTATTGAAGTTCCCACAAATACCAGAGCCAACCTCTATTAGGCCTATCTGAAACTCCTCTAAGTCCTTGATGGGACTGAAGACCATTACCAACAGAACAGAGACGATATAGCAACTTAATTTATTTCCTATTACCATCTCACCTCCATTATTTAAGTCCACCAAAGCTTTAGAGGCATCTTTGGAAAAATAACTATCTTGGCCCAGGAGGCAACAGTTTGATGTTCTTGTAGAGGAGGAAAAGCCAGTAACATTGCCACTTCCCCTGAGTTGAGAGGTCAGGCTTAACTGCCAGCCTAGCAGACACTTTTTCTATGGTATCTGTCTATCACATCACCCTTTATGAATCTGTTATAACATCTTCAACAAACAGTGTTCTATAAATGTCCCTCGGGCAACACTGTTCTTTTTCTGAGTGTGCATTTACTGGTACAGGTCTGTTCAATTACCAATGAGCTTTTGTATTAGGCCTGTCTCTTATAGCAAGCAACACACATACACATTGTTTGTGTAATGAAAACAAAGACATGTAATGAATGCATGTAGTGTAGAAAAATGCATTGCCAAAAGGCACTGTGATGAATTCCAAGAGGATCTGAAAAATTCTAAGTATGACTGGCATGCAATCCCCACCAGGTCAAGTGTTTTCGCATAGATGACAATGATTATATTGTTGCCATCCCCACAATATAGAAAAAATCCATTATTGTCATTGTTGACAGCTCGCCATTTATTCTGCATTATGTTTGTCATTCTGCAAGGTGCTTGCTTCTCTATGCAATTACGATAGTGCCACAAACAATACATGTGTGTTCTATATTCTGCATCTAGTCAAGAGTGAAAGACATCTGATTGAAGGCCATAAATCACCAGTCATTTCAAATTCAATCAAATGTATTTTATAAAGCACTTACTTCAGCAGTTGTCACATAGTGCTATACAATTCAAGGGTTCTATGAGGACTCTATGACATTGTAACCACATTTATGTTATTGTTGGGGATAAAACACCAGATTATGCAGTCTTTGAGTTTTGTTGACTTAATACATTGGGAATCCATGAAAATACAACATATTCAGATACTTGGAAGCCAAAGACACAATGTTGATCGGCATGCTTGCTCTCATCATGACAGGGCTGAATGACAATATTAATCAAGATATGTGTGCTATCCTGGTTAGTGGAACACACCGTATTGTATGTGAGATGGGGCATAGAAATATAACAATATTGGCCATTGTTCTGTTGTAACGCATCACACGGTGCGTGGGTATAGCATGGTTCCAGAAGACATTCCGTGGCCTTTGCACATTGGGACTTCAGTGCATTCTATATCAGTCAACAGTTGTTCATGTGTTCACTCGTCATTGAAGTTCGTAAATTTAGTATTTTCCATTACTGGGGGCTGGAAGGATTATGGTCTTAAATTGCTTAGAACTGTCATGAAATCCCTTCAGTAGTTCTGATACACTATGCTTCCGCTCCTGAACAACACAGAGAGAGAGAGACAGATACTGCATGCCAAGCCCCGCCTAAGCTGCAGTGAATCCAGCCATCTATTGGTTTCAGAGTTACATTATACTGTATGCTGTTTTTTGAGGGGACTTTTTTTTCCCAGTTCCATAGTCCAGTGCTTCAGCCATTGGTATGCATAAAGCATCCTTTGGATCAGGCTTGTGCTACTGCTGTGATTTACTGTCCCAAGCCCTGCCCACTTCCCTCAGCCTGCTTCTCAACATCCTGCCTCCCAGCTCCAGCTCCAACTACAGCGCTGGGCTGTGGTGGATACTGAACAGCCATGCAGGACCCAGCACCTTTGGCCGGCCTGTGACCTCGGATACAGGACCTGGGACCTTTCATAGGACACCTGAACATGGCCTTTTTCAGCTGTTTGTACTCATTGTTTGGAAGAGCAAAAGTAAGAACAATTTTTTTAACGTAAACAAACTTTTAAATATTTTAAATATTTTGGTATATTGTTTGAAATGTGTACCGGTAAAGATAAGAATGAATGTGATAAAGATAATCCTTTTTTAAATGTAGATTTAAGTATTTATCATACTCCAACTGTGTTTTGGTCATGTATGGCTCAGTTGGTAGCTTGCAACGCCAAGATTGTGGGTTCGATTCCTAGGACCATCCATACGTAAAAATTCATGCCCGCAAGCCTGTAAGTTCCTTTGGATAAAAGCGTCTGTTAAATGACACATATTAATATTATAATTTGTGTATTTAATGGGTTCCTCTGCTTTTTAAGAAGTCATTCTAACTCCGTGTAATAAGAAACACCTCACTTGTTTTTTTGTAAACTACATATGTATATAGTTGCTGTTATATACTATTGTTCGGAAAGAAACGTTAAAATAGGAGAGTTCTCATAACTTGCTACAGTTTCATAGTAGTGGTCTGTTCAGCATGTGACTCCCAAAGTAACGGACATTCCAGGCAGTTGGGAGTGGGTGTAGGAATGGAGTGAAGGCTGGCTTGTTTTCAGTGAGCATGCTCTCAAGGAGGTGTTATCCCAGAGTTACCGCAGCAACGGGATTCAAATGTAGCCTTTCTCAAGCGTCCACTTGGAGCCAATAGTGCTCCTTTTAGAAAGTTCTGACATCATTGAAAATGTAAGATCATAATATACGGCTGGAACTACACAGAATAGTTGATTCTTTGTTGAATAAATGTCACAGTCTACTACATTTCTCAAGTCTTACTTAATTTATCTAATTTTACTTCAAGAATGTTGTGCCTATGACTCATATATAACAAAGTTGTAACTTAAATAAAGTTTTCTAACAATGTATTGACAACACATTTCAAATACATATCATATGTTAGAAAATAAATAAAGAGTTAGTGCACTTGATGCTGCAAAACATAACATGTATGGACATGACATGCTCTACTTTCCTTCTTTCAGGTGATGTCCTCATCATGGGGCTACAAGAGAGCAGGTAAGGATAAGAGACTGACTATCATTCAGAGAAAATTGATTTAAGAGCAAAGCGTTGAGAGCAAAATATGTGCATCTCTTTTGTTATTGTTGGTTAATCAAATTGTCTACTCTATCTAGAAGTGTATAACCATCAGCTGGTCTTCTCAAAGAAAAACATAGCCTGGTATTAAGTAAATTGCAAGTAGTAGCCAATGACTACTTGACTGACAGAGAACGCTGTTTTCAAGTCACCGCACCTCCATCTTGGCACTCCTCCCACTATTGTAAAAAATAGTTTGGATGCTATAGAAATGCATTTACAATTGTCTACATTTGTTTTTGCCATAAGTATTATATTACAGACAGCTTAATGCATACATTTAAATTATATTTGTAAGCTAAACAAAAAAACAAAAATATTATGTACAGTACTAGTCAAAAGTTTGGACACACCTACTCATTCAAGGGTTTTTCTTTATTTGTACTATTTTAAACACTGTAGAATAATAGTGAAGACTATCAAAACTATCAAAACAAATATGATATATTTGAGATTCTTCAAAGTAGCCACCGTTTTCCATGATGACAGCTTTCCTAACTCTTGGCATTCTCTCAACCAGCTTCACCTGGAAAGCTTTTATAAGTTTCCACATATGCTGAGCACTTGTTGGCTGCTTTTCCTTCACTCTGCAGTCCAACTCATCCCAAACCATCTCAATTGGGTTGAGGTTGGGTGATTGTGGAGGCCTGGTCATCTGAGGCAGCACTCCTTCTTGGTCAAATAGTCCTTACACAGCCTGGAGGTGTGTTGAGTTATTGTCCAGTTTAAAAACAAATGATAGTCCCACTAAGC
This sequence comes from Oncorhynchus nerka, assembly GCF_034236695.1. Taxonomy (NCBI): domain Eukaryota; kingdom Metazoa; phylum Chordata; class Actinopteri; order Salmoniformes; family Salmonidae; genus Oncorhynchus; species Oncorhynchus nerka. Next base: position 75,342,960 of record NC_088417.1, read on the forward strand.
GCAAACTAGATGGGATGGCGTAGATCATCCGTTCACCTACTCTGCATCTCACAAAGACAGGGTAGTTGGAACCCAAAATCTCAAGTTTGGACTCATCAGACCAAAGGACAGATTTCAACCCGGTCTAATGTCTCTTCTTATTATTGGTGTCCTTTAGTAGTGGTTTCTTCGCAGCAATTCGACCATGAAGACCTGATTCACGCAGTCTTCTCTGAACAGTTGATGTTGACATGTGTCTGTTACTTGTGAAGCATTTATTTGGGCTGCAATCTGAGGTGCAGTTAACTCTAATGAACTTATCCTCTGCAGCAGAGGTAACTCTGGGTCTTCCGTTACTGTGGTGGTGTAACGGCTTTCTTCCTGGGAAGGAGAGGAGGACCAAAATGCAGCTTGGTTATTTATAAACATCTTTAATGAAAGATGAAAATGTGAACACTATACAAAATAAGAAAACGTGGAAAAACCGAAACAGTCCTAACTGGTGCAAAACACAGAGACAGGAACAACCACCCACAAAATACCCAAAGAATATGGCTGCCTAAATATGGTTCCCAATCAGAGACAACGATAATAACCTGCCTCTGATTGAGAACCACTCTAGGCAACCATAGACTTACCTAGACCACTACACTGAACACAACCCCATAAATCTAATAAACCCCTAGACAAGACGAGACACATAAATCACCCATGTCACACCCTGGCCTAACCAACATAATAAAGAAAACACAGAATACTAAGACCAGGGCGTGACAGTAGCCTCCCCCCCCCCCCAAAGGTGCGGACTCCCGGCCGCACACCTAAACCCATAGGGGAGGGTCTGAGTGGGCGTCAGTCCACGGTGGCGGCTCTGGCGCGGGACGTGGACCCCACTCCGACACAGTCTTAGTCCGCTTACTTAGCATCCCTTGAGTGGCGACCCTCGCCGCCGACCTTGGCCTAGTAACCTTAACAAAGGGCCCCACTGGACTGAGGGGCAGCTCCGGACTGAGGGACAGCTCGGGACTGAGGTAGCTCGGGACTGAGGGGTAGCTCAAGACTGAGGGGTAGCTCAAGACTGAGGGGTAGCTCAAGACTGAGGGGTAGCTGAAGACTGAGAGGTAGCTCAGGACTGAGAGGTAGCCCAAGACTAAAAGATAGCTCAGGCAGGTTGACGGATCTGGCAGATCCTGGCAGACTGGCGGCTTTGGCGGATCCTGGCAGACTGGCGGCTTTGGCGGATCCTGGCTGACTGGCGGCTCTGGCAGATCCTGGCTGACTGGCGGCTCTGGCAGATCCTGGCTGACTGACGGCTCTGGAAGATCCTGGCTGACTGGCGGCTCTGGAAGATCCTGGCTGACTGGTGGCTCTGGAAGATCCTGGCTGACAGACGGGAGACTCCGGCGGCTCATGACAAACGCGAGACTCCGGCGGCTCATGACAGACGGGAGACTCCGGCGGCTCATGACAGACGGGAGACTCTGGCGGCTCATGACAGACGGGAGACTCTGGCGGCTCATGAGAGATGGGAGACTCTGGCGGCTCATGACAGACGGGAGACTCTGGCGGCTCATGACAGACGGGAGACTCTAGCAGCTCTGGACAGACGGGAGACTCTAGCAGCTCTGGACAGACGGGAGACTCTAGCAGCTCTGGAAAGACAGGCAGCTCAGGTGGCGCTGGGCAGACGGGCAGCTCAGGCAGCGCCGGACAGGCGAGGCGCACTGTAGGCCTGGTGCGTGGTGCCGGCACTGGTGGTACTGGGCCGAGGACACGCACCTCCGGGCGAGTGCGGGGAGCTGCCACCGGAGGGCTGATACGTGGAGGTGGTACTGGATAGACCGGACCGTGCAGGTGCACTGGAGCTCTTGAGCACCGAGCCTGCCCAACCTTACCTGGTTGAATGCTCACGGTCGCCCTGCCAGTGCGGCAAGGTGGAATAGCCCGCACTGGGCTGTGCAGGCGAACTGGGGACACCATGCGCAAGGCTGGTGCCATGTATGCCGGCCCAAGAAGACGCACTGGAGACCAGATGCGTAGAGCCGGCTTCATGGCACTTGGCTCGATGCCCACTCTAGCCCGGCCGATACGAGGAGCTGGTATGTACTGCACCGGGCTATGCACCCGCACTGGGACAGCGTGCGCTCCACAGCATAACACGGTGCCTGCCCGGTCTCTCTCGCCCTCCGGTAAACACAGGAAGTTGGCGCAGATCTCCTACCTGGCTTCGCCATACTCCCTGTGTGCCACCCCCCAATACATTTTTGGGGCTGACTCTCGGGCTTCCATCCACGCCGCCGTGCTGCCTCCTCATACCAGCGCCTCTCCACCTTCACTGCCTCCAGCTCTTCTTTGGGGCAGCGATATTCTCCTGGCTGTGCCCAGGGTCCTTTACCGTCCAATTCGTCCTCCCATGTCCATTCCTCTTTGCGCTACTCCTGCTGCACCTTGGGGCGGCTACACTCCCCTGGCTTAGCCCAGGGTCCTCTCCCGTCGAGGATTTCCTCCCATGTCCAAAAGTCCTGTGTCTTTGGCCGCTGTTGCTGCTGCCCGTTACCACGCCGCTTGGTCCTGTTGTGGTGGGTGGTTCTGTAATGGCTTTCTTCTTGGGAAGGAGAGGAGGACCAAAATGCAGCGTGGTTATTTATAAACATCTTTAATGAAAGATGATAACGTGAAAACTATACAAAATAAGAAAACGTGGAAAAACTGAAACAGTCCTAACTGGTGCAAAACACAGAGACAGGAACAACCACCCACAAAATACCCAAAGAATATGGCTGCCTAAATATGGTTCCCAATCAGAGACAATGATAAACACCTGCCTCTGATTGAGAACCACTCTAGGCAACCATAGACTTACCTAGACCACTACACTGAACACAACCCCATAAATCTAATAAACCCATAGACAAGACGAGACACATAAATCACCCATGTCACACCCTGGCCTAACCAACATAATAAAGAAAACACAGAATACTAAGACCAGGGCGTGACAGGTGGTCCTCATGAGAGCCAGTTTCATCATAGCGTTAATGGTTTTTGCGATTGCATTTGAAAAACGTTCAAGTTCTTGAAATTTTCCGTATTGACTGACCTTCATGTCTTAAAGTAATGATGGACTGTCATTTCTCTTTGCTTATTTGAGCTGTTCTTGCTACAATATGGATTTGATCTTTAACCAAATATTTTGTATACCCCCCAACCTTGTCACAACACAACTGGTTGGCTCAAACTCATTAAGAAGATAAGAAATTCCACAATTTAACTTTTAACAAGGCACACCTGTTAATTGAAATGCATTCCAGGTGACTACCTCATGAAGCTGGTTGATAGAATGCCAAGAGTGTGCAAAGCTGTCATCAAGGCAAAGGGTCGCGACTTTGAAGCATCTAAAATATTACATACATTTTGACTTGTTTAACACGTTTTTGGTTACTACATGATTCCAGATGTGTTATTTCATAGTTTTGATGTCTTCACTATTATTCTACAATGTATAACATTTTAAAAATAAAGAAAAACCCTTGAATGAGTAGGTGTGTCCAAACTTTTGACTGGTACATTTTATTATTTTATTTACCCCTTTTTCTCCCCAATTTCGTGGTATCCAATTGTTTAGTGGCTACTATCTTGTCTCCTCGCTACAACTCCCATACGGGCTCGGGAGAGACGAAGGTTGAAAGTCATGCGTCCTCCGATACACAACCCAACCAAGCCGCACTTCTTCTTAACACAGCGCCCTCCGACCCGGAAGCTAGTCACACCAATGTGTCGGAGGAAATACCGTGCATCTGGCAACCTTGGTTAGCACGCACTGCGCCCGGCCCGCCACAGGAGTCGCTGGTGCGCGATGAGACAAGGATTTCCCTACCGGCCAAACCCTCCCTAACCCGGACGACGCTAGGTCAATTGTGGGTCGCCCCACGGACCTCCCGGTCACGGCCGGTTACGACAGAGCCTGGGCGCGAACCCAGAGTCTCTGGTGGCGCAGCTGGCGCTGCAGTACATTTGACCGGAAAGTATTCAGACCCCTTGACTTTTTCCTCATTTTGTTACATTACAGCTTTATTCTAAAACTGATTAAATAAATAAAAAGGACAAAGTGAAAACAGGTTTTTAGAAATGTTTGCAAATGTTTTAAAAATAAAAACAGAAATACCTTTTTTACATACGTTTTCAGACCCTTTGCTATGAGATTCGAAATTGATCTCAGGTGCATCCTGTTTCCATTAATCATCCTTGAGATGTTTCTACAACTTGATTGGAGTCCACCTGTGGTAAATTCCTCATATTCTAAAATTGATTAAATAGCTTTTTCCCCCTCATCAATCCACACACAATACCATATAATGACAAAGCAAAAACGGGTTTTTAGAAATATTTGGAAATGTATAAAAAATATAAAACTGAAATATCACATTTACATAGGTATTCAGACTCAGTACTTTGTTGAAGCACCGTTGGCAGCGATTACAGCCTTGTGTCTTTTTGGGTATGATGCTACAAGCTTGGCACACCTGTATTTGCGGAGTTTCTCCCAGTCCTCTCTGTAGAGCCTCTCAAGCTATGTCAGTTTGGATGGGGAGCATCAATTCACAGCTATTTTCAGGTCTCTCCAGAGATGTCCGATTAGGTTCAAGTCCGGGCTCTGGCTCGGCCACTCAAGTACATTCAGAGACTTGTCCCGAAGCCACTCCTGCGTTGCCTTGGCTGTGTGCTTAGGGTCGTAGTCCTGTTGGAAGGTGAACCTTCACCCCAGTCTGAGGTCCTGAGTGCTCTGGAGCAGGTTTTCATCAATTATCTCTCTGTTCTTTGCTCCATTCATCTTTGCTTCCATCCTGACTAGTCTACCCATCCCTGCCGCTGAAAATCATCCCCACAGCATGATGCTGCCTCCACCGTAAGAATGGTGCCAGGTTTCCACCAGACGTGACAGTTGGTATTCAGGCCAAAGACTAGGAATCTTGTTTCTCATGGTCTGAGAGTCCTTTAGGTGCCTTTTGGCAAACTCCAAGCGGCCTGTCATGTGCCTTTTACTGAGGAGTGGCTTCCGTCTGGCCACTCTACCATAAAGGCTTGATTGATGTAGTGCTGCAGAGATGGTTGTCCTTCTGGAATGTTCTCCCATCTCCTCAGATGAACTCTGGTGCTCTGTCAGAGTGACCATTGTGTTCTTGTTCACCTCCCTGACCAAGGCCTTTCTCCCCCGATTGCTCATTTTGAGTTTGTATGATTTAGGTGGTTCCAAACTTCTTCCATGTAAGAATCATGGAGGCCACTATGTTGTTGGGGACCTTACATTTACATTTACATTTAAGTCATTTAGCAGACGCTCTTATCCAGAGCGACTTACAAATTGGTGCATTCACCTTATGACATCCAGTGGAACAGTAGTGCATCTAAATCTTTTAAGGGGGGTGAGAGGGATTACTTTATCCTATCCTAGGTATTCCTTAAAGAGGTGGGGTTTCAGGTGTCTCCGGAAGGTGGTGATTGACTCCGCTGTCCTGGCGTCGTGAGGGAGTTTGTTCCACCATTGGGGGGCCAGAGCAGCGAACAGTTTTGACTGGGCTGAGCGGGAACTGTACTTCGTCAGTGGTAGGGAGGCGAGCAGGCCAGAGGTGGATGAACGCAGTGCCCTTGTTTGGGTGTAGGGCCTGATCAGAGCCTGGAGGTACTGAGGTGCCGTTCCCCTCACAGCTCCGTAGGCAAGCACCATGGTCTTGTAGCGGATGCGAGCTTCAACTGGAAGCCAGTGGAGAGAGCGGAGGAGCGGGGTGACGTGAGAGAACTTGGGAAGGTTAAACACCAGACGGGCTGCGGCGTTCTGGATGAGTTGTAGGGGTTTAATGGCACAGGCAGGGAGCCCAGCCAACAGCGAGTTGCAGTAATCCAGACGGGAGATGACAAGTGCCTGGATTAGGACCTGCGCCGCTTCCTGTGTGAGGCAGGGTCGTACTCTGCGGATGTTGTAGAGCATGAACCTACAGGAACGGGCCACCGCCTTGATGTTAGTTGAGAACGACAGGGTGTTGTCCAGGATCACGCCAAGGTTCTTAGCGCTCTGGGAGGAGGACACAATGGAGTTGTCAACCGTGATGGCGAGATCATGGAACGGGCAGTCCTTCCCGGGAGGAAGAGCAGCTCCGTCTTGCCGAGGTTCAGCTTGAGGTGGTGATCCGTCATCCACACTGATATGTCTGCCAGACATGCAGAGATGCGATTCGCCACCTGGTCATCAGAAGGGGGAAAGGAGAAGATTAATTGTGTGTCGTCTGCATAGCAATGATAGGAGAGACCATGTGAGGTTATGACAGAGCCAAGTGACTTGGTGTATAGCGAGAATAGAAGAGGGCCTAGAACAGAGCCCTGGGGGACACCAGTGGTGAGAGCACGTGGTGTGGAGACGGATTCTCGCCACGCCACCTGGTAGGAGCGACCTGTCAGGTAGGACGCAATCCAAGCGTGGGCCGCGCCGGAGATGCCCAACTCGGAGAGGGTGGAGAGGAGGATCTGATGGTTCACAGTATCGAAGGCAGCCGATAGGTCTAGAAGGATGAGAGCAGAGGAGAGAGAGTTAGCTTTAGCAGTGCGGAGCGCCTCCGTGATACAGAGAAGAGCAGTCTCAGTTGAATGACTAGTCTTGAAACCTGACTGATTTGGATCAAGAAGGTCATTCTGAGAGAGATAGCGGGAGAGCTGGCCAAGGACGGCACGTTCAAGAGTTTTGGAGAGAAAAGAAAGAAGGGATACTGGTCTGTAGTTGTTGACATCGGAGGGATCGAGTGTAGGTTTTTTCAGAAGGGGTGCAACTCTCGCTCTCTTGAAGACGGAAGGGACGTAGCCAGCGGTCAGGGATGAGTTGATGAGCGAGATGAGGTAAGGGAGAAGGTCTCCGGAAATGGTCTGGAGAAGAGAGGAGGGGATAGGGTCAAGCGGGCAGGTTGTTGGGCGGCCGGCCGTCACAAGACGCGAGATTTCATCTGGAGAGAGAGGGGAGAAAGAGGTCAGAGCACAGGGTAGGGCAGTGTGAGCAGAACCAGCGGTGTCGTTTGACTTAGCAAACGAGGATCGGATGTCGTCGACCTTCTTTTCAAAATGGTTGACGAAGTCATCTGCAGAGAGGGAGGAGGGGGGATTCAGGAGGGAGGAGAAGGTTGCAAAGAGCTTCCTAGGGTTAGAGGCAGATGCTTGGAATTTAGAGTGGTAGAAAGTGGCTTTAGCAGCAGAGAGAGAAGAGGAAAATGTAGAGAGGAGGGAGTGAAAGGATGTCAGGTCCGCAGGGAGGCGAGTTTTCCTCCATTTCCGCTCGGCTGCCCGGAGCCCTGTTCTGTGAGCTCGCAATGAGTCGTCGAGCCACGGAGCGGGAGGGGAGGACCGAGCCGGCCTGGAGGATAGGGGACATAGAGAGTCAAAGGATGCAGAAAGGGAGGAGAGGAGGGTTGAGGAGGCAGAATCAGGAGATAGGTTGGAGAAGGTTTGAGCAGAGGGAAGAGATGATAGGATGGAAGAGGAGAGAGTAGCGGGGGAGAGAGAGCGAAGGTTGGGACGGCGCGATACCATCCGAGTAGGGGCAGTGTGGGAAGTGTTGGATGAGAGCGAGAGGGAAAAGGATACAAGGTAGTGGTCGGAGACTTGGAGGGGAGTTGCAATGAGGTTAGTGGAAGAACAGCATCTAGTAAAGATGAGGTCGAGCGTATTTCCTGCCTTGTGAGTAGGGGGGAAGGTGAGAGGGTGAGGTCAAAAGAGGAGAGGAGTGGAAAGAAGGAGGCAGAGAGGAATGAGTCAAAGGTAGACGTGGGGAGGTTAAAGTCGCCCAGAACTGTGAGAGGTGAGCCGTCCTCAGGAAAGGAGCTTATCAAGGCATCAAGCTCATTGATGAACTCTCCGAGGGAACCTGGAGGGCGATAAATTATAAGGATGTTAAGCTTGAAAGGGCTGGTAACTGTGACAGCATGGAATTTAAAGGAGGCGATAGACAGATGGGTAAGGGGAGAAAGAGAGAATGACCACTTGGGAGAGATGAGGATCCCGGTGCCACCACCCCGCTGACCAGAAGCTCTCGGGGTGTGCGAGAACACGTGGGCAGACGAAGAGAGAGCAGTAGAAGTAGCAGTGTTGTCTGTGGTGATCCATGTTTCTGTCAGTGCCAAGAAGTCGAGGGACTGGAGGGAGGCATAGGCTGAGATGAACTCTGCCTTGTTGGCCGCAGATCGGCAGTTCCAGAGGCTACCGGAGACCTGGAACTCCACGTGGGTCGTGCGCGCTGGGACCACCAGATTAGGGTGGCCGCGGCCACGCGGTGTGGAGCGTTTGTATGGTCTGTGCAGAGAGGAGAGAACAGGGATAGACAGACACATAGTTGACAGGCTACACAAGAGGCTACGCTAATGCAAAGGAGATTGAAATGACAAGTGGACTACACGTCTCGAGTGTTCAGAAAGTTAAGCTTACGTAGCAAGAATCTTATTGACTAAAATGATTAAAATGATACAGTACTGCTGAAGTAGGCTAGCTGGCAGAGGCTGCGTTGTTGACTATGTAGGCTAGCTGGCAGTGGCTGCGTTGTTGACACTACACTAATCAAGTCGTTCCGTTGAGTGTAATAGTTTCTACTGTGCTGCTATTCGGGGCTAGCTGGCTAGCTAGCAGTGTTGATTACGTTACGTTGCGTTAAAAGAACGACAATAGCTGGCTAGCTAACTTAGGAAATCGCTCTAGACTACACAATTATCTTTGATACAAAGACGGCTATGTAGCTAGCTATGTAGCTAGCTACGATCAAACAAATCAAGCCGTTGTACTGTAATGAAATGAAATGAAAAATGTGATACTACCTGTGGAGCGAGCGAAATGCGACCGGATTGTTGAGTGCGGAAGTTCTGTTCGGTAGACGTTGGCTAGCTGTTGGCTAGCTAGCAGTGTCTCCTACGTTAAGGACGACAAATAGCTGGCTAGCTAACCTCGGTAAATTAAGATAATCACTCTAAAACTACACACTCTAAACTACACAATTATCTTGGATACGAAGACAGCAAAGACAACTATGTAGCTAGCTAACACTACACTAATCAAGTCGTTCAGTTGAGTGTAATAGTTGTGCTGCTAATCGGTAGACGGTGGACTAGCTAACGGTGGACGTTAGCTAGCTGGCTAGCTGCAGGGCAGTGTAGACTGCGTTAGGACGACGAAATACGATAATTACGCAATTATCTATGATACAAAGACGGCTATGTAGCTAGCTAAAAAGAAATTGCTAAGATTAGACAAATCAAACCGTTGTACTATAATGAAATGTAATGAAATGTAATACTACCTGCGGACCGAGTGCAGATGCGACCGCTCGCTCCAACCCGGAAGTTACAATGCTGCACATATTTTTTAGCACCCTACCCCAGATCTGTGCCTCGACACAATAATGTCTCGGAGCTCTATGGACAATTCCTTCGATCTCATGGCTTGGTTTTCACTCTGACATGCACTGTCAACTGTGGGACCTTATATAGACAGGTGTGTGCTTTTCCAAATCATGTCCAATCAATTGAATTTACCACAGGTGGACTCCAATCAAGTTGTAGAAACATCTCAAGGATGATTAATGGAAACAGCATGCACCAGAGTTAAATTTCGAGTCTCATAACAAAGGGTCTGAATACTTATGTAAACAAGGTATTTCTGTTTTTCATTTTTAATGAAAATTCATTTTTAATCTGCAAAAATGTCTAAAACCCTGTTTTTGCTTTGTCATTATGGGGTATTGTGTGTAGATTGATGAGGAATTGTTTTTCTTTAATCAATTTTAGAATAAGACTGTAACATAAGAAAGTGTGGAAAAAGGGAAGGGGTCTGAATACTTCCCGAATGCACTGGACAATTTATTGAATTCCAGACATTGGATATATTAGCTTCTGACTGAACATCACTTGTTGTTCGTCTTCAAAGTAGAAGTCTAGACTGCTATTTTAAATCCGCTATGCATCAGGATTTGAAGGACAATTATAGCCATGAACTTAATATCCCACACCACACCAGAGAGTTCTGTAGTAGTCTATGCATTGTGTGCCATTCCTTTCTTGGAAGGTGCACATTTACATTTTAGAGTGAGCTTTATTGCAGCGTGAAAGTCTGAGAGATGAATTCAGTATATCTTCATTGAATACAGGACATAACTACAAATTACTTCACAGACTGCATCTGGAAAAGGCTCTAGGTCATGAAGTCAAAAGAATGTTACAACGGACAAGGGTTGCTGCTGAGAATGGATAGTGAAACTTGTAATGGTTTTAAATCAAAGTCCCCAACTTTTCAAACTCAAGACTGCACGCATAAAACAAGGGCTTTATTGCAAAGGAATTTAGACCACCAACATGTTGCAGGTAAATTGTAAAAGTAGGCTATGCCTAAGTCTGTAATTGCTTAATCTATTAAATAGGCAACTACCGCAAAACATCAATTATGACATTTTTTACTGCCAGGCTGTATTCACAGCTACACTTTCCACTCAATTAATGGCTGCAAATCCTGATCAACCTATTCATTTTAGTTTAGTTACTGGGAAAGGATTGCACATCAATTTAAGCTATGGTATTGTCGCCTACAACAGAGTGCTGTTGAAGACAGAGCAAAAGGCTATATTAAAATAAGTTTAGGTAGGCTATGGATGCATCCAGATGATCATGTAATAGCTTTAGCTCTGTCTAAAGAAGGCTCACCTTTGATCGACAGCCTCCAAATAGGAAGCTACCCAGGGCACCCAGTCATAATGCAGCATTCACAACACAACTGTCTCTCATGAGCTTGCTGTGTTGTCATGTATGTATTTGCTAATAAACAGAAAGACATGCTTCTCATACTGTGAAATGCAACAAGATGAGCAGTCCCTTTTGTTTCAAATTTTTTCATTATATTTGTCATTTCCTCTCATCTTTTTCCTTTGAGCCCATTTGAAATCAGTTCCATAGAAGAGATACGATAGGCTTAATAAAGCAACAGCTGCTCTCCAATCACAGGCTCAGGTTTAAAGGCCATGGTTTCCCTAGAGACAGCCCAGTGCCATTAATAACACGGTGAAGGTCTGAGGGTGGTGCTTTTTCTACTATAAAAGATTTTAGAGATTTAAAAAAGCATAGATCTAGATGAGATTAGAATTGTCTCCTTTAAATAATACTTCAATGACCATAAAATAGCAATACTACTTTAGGGAAAAAGCTATATGGGTGGATTATGTCCTAGTCTCATGCATAGGACTTGATGTGGGAATGTAAATGTACTGCAAAGCAGGCCTACCTAGCTGTAATTGCAAGGGCTCTGTTCAGTGAACATTATAATTTAAACCTCTTATTTATGGTAATGCTCTTTCTCTGAAAGTTGCACAGGTGATTGCAATCATGTGGAAATGTTGTTGATCATTGTCTCTATTCTATATCCCTCTTGTGAAAGTGTTTCTCCTCTATAATATCACAGACATAGCATGTTCCACCCTACCAGGCATTGCACAAATTGTCCTATACTATAGTAAGAGGTGGCATGATTCAGGAGTTAGGGCAGGTGATACACTCAGTAAAAAGGAAAAATCCAGTTGAGATGAAACAAGAATGAAAGGGTATATCTGACATATTATATATAATTTCTTCAGGTGATGAAAAGTTGTGTGGCATTGAGCGCAGCCATGTGTTGGGCACCAGTGCTTGACTTTGACAGAAATAGGAGACGGTACTTATTTTGGATGCCGGTACTGTTTATTATTTAGGTGCAGGAGTTCCACAATACTTTTGAGCGGATATTCTATAAGAGGTGCAGGAACTCAAGCAATAGAAGATTTGAGGTGCTGGTACTCAGCTCCGGTGAGCTCTTACCCAAGTTAAGCACTAGGTGGGCACACAGCATCACGTGGACTACCCACTCTGAGGAATGACAATGGTGTGAGGTATTGGGCACATGTCATCCTGGTAGAGGAAGATATATAAACAGTGTATGGTCTGTTCTTTTTGATTGATTTTGATTGATTTGTAGTTACTCATTCTATTCCAAAATAGAAATTTGAGGAGCATGTGCAGGTTCATGACCCATGTGAGAAATGTGAGTGTTTGTCCATATTGAATGTTTGTGTGCTGGAATATTACAGCAGGGTATATACCATTTTTTTAGAATTCTTTTTGAAAGTAAGGTTTAATTACACAAAGAAAAAGATCAGAGAAGCAGACCGGTGTTTAGGAAGATTGTGGCATTATGACATGTTCTAGTCTACCAGCCTCCTCTAACAACTCATTTCCTGAGAGGTCAGCTCTTCTGTACCACACCTTTTCCTTTTGCTGTCTGTGTTACATATTCACTGTAGTTTCCCAGAAGGCCATATCTCCCTCTGAACCCATCTGCCGGTATGCAAGGAAATGTCTGTCATGGATTAGTCATAGAAATGGAAAATGAAAAGAGAGAAAGTTCCAAACTGCTTCTGAACTTTGATCTGATCATGAATATCAGGCCCTAATGGCCTTTCCTCGGGTAGATTTAGCTTATCTGGAAATTGTTATGAAGAGTATGCCATCATATAGTGTGCTATTGCAAAGCTTTATGTGGAAGGTTGAAGGTTAAACTTGTGTTGCTCTACAATACGATAACAGCTAGGTCCGCTGGCCTTGAGCTTGACCTCTCAAATGGCAAAGATACTGTACAGACAGGGACAAATCAAGTAGAAGGAAAGAGATGTGAAGAAGACTACAGACAGTATTTCAGTATGTCATTTAACCACACAAACACCACACAAACACCCCCAAGAGTGATGTCAAGTATTTGTATTTGTATTTATTATGGATCCCCATTAGCTGCTGCCAAAGCAGCAGATACTCTTTCTGGGGTCCAGCAAAATTAAGGCAGTTTATACAATTGTAAAACATTACAATACATTCATAGATTTCACAACACACTGTGTGCCCTCAGGCCCCTACTCCACCACTACCACATATCTACAGTACTAAATCCATGTTTATGTATAGTGCTTGTGTTAATGTGTGTGTGTGTGTGTGTGTGTGTGTGTGTGTGTGTGTGTGTGTGTGTGTGTGTGTGTGTGTGTGTGCTGATGTTTGTGTTGCTTTACAGTCCCCGCTGTTCCATAGGTGTTTTTTATTCTGTTTTTTTCAATCAAATTTTACTGCTTAGGTCAGTTACTTGATGTGTAATTGAGTTCCCTGTAGTCATGGCTCTGTGTAGTACTGTGTGTCTCCCATAGTCTGTTCTGGACTCTGGACTGTGAAGAGACCTCTTGTGGCATGTCTTGTGGGGTATGCATGGGTGTCCGAGTTGTGTACCAGTAGTTTAGACAGACAGCTTGGTGCATTCAACATGTCAATACCTCTCATAAATAAAAGTAGTGATGAAGTCAATCTCTCCTCCACTTTCAGCCAGGAGTGACTGACATATTAATATTAGCTCTCTGTGTACACTACCGTTCAAAAGTTTGCGGTCACTTAGAAATGTCCTTGTTTTTCAAAGAAAAATACATTTTTGTCCATTAAAATAACATCAAATTGATCAGAAATACAGTGCAGACAATGTTAATGTTGTAAATGACTATTGTAGCTGGAAACGGCAGATTTTTTATGGAACATCTATATAGGCGTACAGAGGCCCATTATCAGCAACCATCACTCCTGTGTTCCAATGGCATGTTGTGTTAAATAATCCAAGTTCATCACTTTAAAAGGCTAATTGATCAATAGAAAACCCTTTTGCAATTATGTTAACACAGCTGAAAACTGTTGTTCTAATTAAAGAAGCAATACAACTCGCCTTCTTTAGACTTGTTGAGTATCTGGAGCATCAGCATTTGTGGGTTCGATTACAGGCTCAAAATGACCAAAAACAAAGCACTTTCTTCTGAAACTCGTCAGTCTATTCTTGTTTTGAGAAATTAAGGTTATTCCATGCGAGAAATTGCCAAGAAACTAAATATCTCATACAATGGTGTGTACTACTCCCTTCACAGAACAGTGCAAAGTGGCTCTAACCAGAACAGTGGGAGGCCCTGGTAGTGGGAGGCCCCAGTGCACAACTGAGCAAGAGGACAAGTACATTAGAAAGTTTAGTTTAAGAAACAAATGCTTCACAAGTCCTCAACTGGCAGCTTCATTAAATAGTACCTGCAAAACACCAGTCTCAACATCAACAGCGAAGAGGCAACTCCGGGATGCTGGCCTTCTAGGCAGAGTTCCTCTGTCCAGTGTCTGTGTTCTTTTGACCATCTTAATCTTTTATTTTTATTTTTCCAGTCTGAGATATGACTTTTTCTTTGGAACTCTTGTAAAAGGGTTTCCTAATGATCAATTAGCCTTTTAAAATTATAAACTTGGATTTATTACAATATTTAATTGAGGTTCAGGGTTTAGTGACAATAATTTTAATATTAGAAACATTTAGGGCTAACATTCCTTGTCACCCACTCTGAAACTAATTGCAGCTCTTTATTGAGTGTTGCAGTCATTTTAGTCGCTGTAGTAGCTGACGTGTATAGTGTTGAGTCATCCGCATACATAGACACTCTGGCTTTACTCAAAGTCAGTGGCATGTCGTTTGTAAAAATTGAAAAAAGCAAGGGGCCGAAACAGCTACCCTGGGGAATTCCTGACTCTAACTGGATTGTATTTGAGAGGCTTCCATTAAAGAACACCCCCTGTAACTCTTTATCCACATTATAGCAATGGTTGTAAAGCCATAACACATACATTTTTCCAGCAGCAGACTATGATCGATAATGTCAAAAGCTGCACTGAAGTCTAATAAGACAGCCCCCACAATAATTGTATCATCATCATTTCTCTCAGCCAATCATCAGTCATTTGTGTAAGTGCTATGCTTGTTGAGTGTCCTTCCCTATAAGCACGCCGAAATTCTGTTGTCAATTTGTTTACTGTGAAATAGCATTGTATCTGGTCAAACACTAATTTTTCCAGAAGTTTACTAAGGGTTGGTAACAGGCTGATTGGTCGGCTATTTGAGCCAGTAACGTGATGATACAAGTGCTGAAAGCACAATTTTGTCTTGAACAATAGTATGTGTATTTGGTCTTGGTTTTTGTGATTTCCAGATGTTTTCCCAGTCGTACATGACAGGGATGTACAGTGCCTTCAGAAAGTACCCACACCTCTTGAATTTTTCCACATTTTGTTGTGTTATAGCTTGAATTTAAAATTGATGGGGTATTGGCCTACACACAATACCCCATAATGTCAAAGTGGAATTATGTTTTTTGGCATTTTACAAATTAATAAGAAATGAAAAACTGAAATGTCTTGAGTCAACAAGTATTCAACACCATTGTTATGGCAAGCCTAAATATGTTCAGCAGTAAAAATGTACTTAACAGATCACATAGTAAGTTGCATGGACTCTGTGTGCAATAATAGTGTTTAACATGATTTTTGAATGACTACTTAATCTCTGTACACCACACATACTAATGTCTGTGATGGGAGAAAACTGAGGATGGATGAACAACATTGAAGTTACTCCACAATAATAACCTATTTGACAGAGTGAAAAGAACGAAGCCTGTACACAATACAAATATTCCAAAACTTACATCCTGTTTGCCACAGGGCACTAAAGTAATACTCCTGAGTGGCTCCCGAGTGGCGCAGCAGTCTAAGGCACTGCATCTCATTGCTTGAGGCGTCACTACAGACACTCTGGTTTGAATTCAGGCTGTATCACAACCGGCCGTGATTGGGAGTCTCATAGGGTGGCGCACAATTGGCCCAGCGTCGTCTGGGTTTGGCCGGTGTAGGCCGTCATTGTAAATAAGAATTTGTTCTTAAACTGAATTGCCTAGTTAAATAAAGGTTACTTTTTTTTAAATACTGCAAAAGAATGTGGGGCAAATCCAATACAACACATTACTGAGTACCACACTCCATATTTTCAAGCATAGGTGTGGCTGCATCATGTTATGGGTATGCTTATAATCATTGAGGACTGGGGAGTATTTGAGGGGGAAAAAATACAGAGTGGATCTAAGCACATGCTTTCCACCAGACACTGGGAGACAAATTCACCTTTCAGCAAGACAATAACCTAAATCACAAGGCCAAATCTACACTGGAGTTGCTTACCAAGAATACAGTGAATGTTCCTCAGTGGCCGAGTTACAGTTTTGACTTAAATATACTATGGCACGCCCTAAAAATGGTTGTCTAGCAACAACCAATTTTCAACAACCAATTTGATAGAGCTTGAAGAATTTTGAAATTAAAAAAATAAAATAATGGGCAAATGTTGCACAATCCAGGTGTAGAAAGTTCTTAGAGACTTACAGCTGTAATCACTGCCAAAGATGCTTCTACAAAGTATTGACTCAGGGGTGTGAATAGTTATGTAAATGAGATATTTCTGTGTTTCATTTTCAATAAATGAGCAAAAATGTCTAAACTTGTTTTCACTTCGTCATTATGGGGTATTGTGTGTAGATTGGTGAGAAAATAATATTTAATCCATTTTGAATTCAAGCTGTAACACAACAAAATGTAGAATAAGTCAAGGGGTAGGAATGTTTTCTGAAGGCACTGTATATTGTTTCCTCTCCTCAGATCTGGCTTGTTGGCTTGTTTCAACAAGTCTGCTCTGTGAACAGAGATAGGCACCGACCGTTCTACCCCTTGGTTTGATAACATTTGTGACAGCTTCAGAGATATGTTTAAATAGTTGAAATAAATAACTATTTCAGAGGTGTCATAGATTTTAGAAGTTAAACAAGAAAGTTATTTACTGAAGCTCTGAAAGGACAGACAGGGAAACAGTTGTAGGCCTAAATTTAGGGTAGTTAAGTAAAAGGAATAAAACATATTATAATTGTGCAATCAGTTATAGTTTGAAAGGAAGAAATGTAATCATCTTTCTGTATTAAAGTTGTGGTTTTTAAGGCTGTGTTAGAGTTTGCGAAAGCCTGTAATTCACCCCCTCACTAGCTCAAATGGTATGGCCTTCCTGGAGGGGGGTGGGGTGTCTGAGGTGGGACAGTTGTTCAAGAGGAACCAGATGGTTTTCAGCATGAATGGGGTCATGAAGGGCAGGTTCTGTTAGGCTGGTACAGTTGTTCGCAAATAGAAAAGTAGTGATAACTGGAATCCCTGGCTTCAGTTCCCTTGCTTGGTTTCTTTTGCCTGCTTGAAACTGTTCTTCTTGGATTTGTGTAACTAACTCTCAATCATTTATGGAATCTGTAAAGTTTTGACCTCCACCACCAGGCTACTGTTGAGTGTTTTGGGCTTCAATGCCCTTTTTATTTGTTAATGAGTGGTCGGACTAAGTTTCAGCAACTGCTCGGAAAAAATGGTGAGTATGAGACTTATCCTTTCTGAAAATATGATCTTATTTTTAGTTAGTTTATTTACATGTCAGTATATTATGGAGAACCATGGAGAGAAAAAGAGAGGGACAATTTAGGGCATATTATTGATTTCTTCTTATTAAAAAAAGTTCAGAAAGATCTATTAAGATTTTACTGATTTAAGAATTAAAAACATAGAATGAAAGGTATGATTTAGAAAGCATTATGATGTGCTTTGAAAAACATCACGTTTTGTCTTCAAAAGAAATTGCCTTTTTAGGGTCATTATACAGCTGTATCTACTTCTAAATACATTCTGATTCATGTTTAAAGCCCATTGTAGTGAACAATTAAGCAGATTTGAACATTATGCTAATTATATATTATAATGTTATATGCCTAACCATAATGTTAAAGCCATCTACTGTGTCGAGAGAATGAGACCTTTGAACTCCTGATGTCACCACACATGCTCAATCCTGCTGGAATTTTAATCAAATGGAAATGTACAGTAAGACTTGTTGATCGTGTGGGCTTTGGACCCTTGGTGATCAATGGCTTGCATTGTGGTAGCTTAGCCGTCCATTGAAAAGTTGGGTATGAAACAATGGCAGCCTTACATCTCCTGCGAACAATACCAATTATTCAGTTTTGAAAGAGAAATGGGAATTCGGGGATTTGTGGTCACTGAGAGAATATCCCCTCTCTATCTTTGCACCACTATGTTTTTCTTGTGTTTATGGTACTGACAATAACATTTGCATTAATTCAGTGAATAATAAAAGTTGTTTGAAATCGAAAGAGATTTTTTTTAAGGTATAAAATGGTATCAAATATAAATGGTATGAAAAAAGGCACACGCATTTCATTCTTCTATTTGTAGATGTTTAGGTAATACATTGAAGAATGTGGACCTCGTACCACAGCAAGGCTTTCTAGGCCAATCACAATGTTGCCTAATTTATTTTCTGGTTTTAATAGTCCTCCGAAATTCCCCTGAGAAGTACAGCAGTCAGAGAAGAACATGATCATTAGATAGCACATAAACGATTGGTTATATAGTAATTGATGCCCTCAGCAGCACAGAGAACACACTATATTATAAAATATGCAGAGCCCCTTAGGACACTGTGGTATAAACGTCTCCCTTTGTGTCAACACTCCCTCCCAGTGCTGGGGATTTCCTGTCAGCCATTAGCCTCCCATCCACCCTACCCCAGTCTGCCCCGCATGGCTCTCTCTCTTCTCCGTGGTGTCAAACCATCTTCTCCTCAGCTGAGGAGTTTAAACAGAAGCAACACCTCCACCACCAGAGACAGACACCTCTACTGATCAATACTCTCTCCCCCAACCCAACCCAGAGATAGGCACCGACTGTTCTGCCCCTTTGCTCACCTCACACCCAGACAGGGAAACAACAGCTCGCTCTGTGGTTAACCTTCACTTCACTCTTGATAAAAAGGCAGCACTCTGCTCCCTCATAGAGAACCAGGTCTTCCCGTCTAACCTTCAAGTCAACTTGACAGGCAGGCAGGAGAAAGATAGGCAGGCAGCCCTCCTTCTCACCTCTCACCCCCAGAATGATAGTCCTCCCTTCTGTTCACCCCCAACCTCTGAAGAGACAGCCACATTTACATTCAGACACAACAGTCATCAAATCTAAAGAACGTGACTGGTCAAAACTCACAGTCTAATCAAGCATAGCAACAAGTCTCGTAAAAATGCTTTGCTTCACCTTCTGTCCAACTTTCAAAGTGCTGATGAATGAAAAGACTGTTGTTGAAGTGTCTGTAATATGATTTACACGAATACAGCAAATCCCCTTATTTTTTTGTAAACATCTGCTAGGCATTTAAGGAATTCAATCATCACTTGTAGAAATTCAGTATGGCATCCATATTATATACTTAATTAAGCTTGTTGATGGCGGCAGTGAAGTGCAGAAGTCAGAGGAGAACATGATCAGTGTTCCCTTGTAAGGAGCTCTGAATGACGACTTGTTAATTCTCCCCAAGTCTCAGCTGTTCAGGTATCTGATGGTGTCAATGTTCAGTGGGCGGCTTCAAGCCTCAGCATGAGGGAAGGGCTAGACTCCAATTGGCAGGCGGCTCAAATGAAAACCGTAGAGAAGGAAAACCAGATGGTAGCGCTGGTCAGGATGCTGCACTTTCCTCAAGGCAAATCTGTTTGAAGTTTCAACAGCTTTCCAGCTGCTTCTCTGACTGATTACAGGGAAGGGACAGTCGATCTTTAGAGATGAGAGGAAGGATATGGAATATTATACTATTTTTGCAGTGAAGGAGCTTTCTGACATACAGTACCAATGGGAGATTCCTCTAAACGTCAGTCACTGTAGTAGTTTCTTTGTTTTTCTTCTTGGGTGTCTTAGGTTTTGACTTTCCTGTTGGAAATGAATCATGTTGCTTACTGACCTCAAAGCAGAGAGGATTCTGCTGGTTTGGCTTAAATACGTAATAGAAACCCATGAACTAAGAAGGCATGAGGCTAACCAAGTCTCAATGGTAGAAGTGTATGTCATGTAGCTATTTTAGTTTCAGTGGGTGGCTTGTACTGTTTGAGTATGTATTCAATGAGTAATCCCAATGAGTCTGCATATAGGCTACAACTGGCCTTTTCCTGGAGCCAGTTTGCTGTAGGGTAGGGCAGTTAGGGAGGATATATCTGCATGGGAAGGAAGCATGGCTTCCCCGGGGACCCGCACAGCTCACTCTACAGGTCTTTCAGCTTGGAACTCATGAATTAACGAGAGGTTGCTTACAATTATACTCATCATTTCAATAATGATATAGGCCACACAGATTTAGTTCATGTTCCTTTGATATCAATTGTGATGTTCTGAATAACTGTGTAGACTGGTAATTTGGCAATTGTTCAGATACTGCTCTATACCTTCTGAAAATTGGTGTTGCGAAGACCTATTTCACAAATTCTCTTTTACTGCTGGAGTTTCAGGCTTTCCCTGGTGGATAGTACAGTGCTTGAGAACACAGGCCTCAGTTATGATATCCAGTCGGAGCTCTGGGTGTATGGGAGTTAAGGAATGTCATAAGGAGGTGGAGTCTCCCGGAGAGGAAAAGAGAGGGACAATTTAGACGTGAGTCAAACATACAGTAGTCTATAGTACAGTAAACTGATGCAAGAGGTCTTTGTGTGAAAGGCTCACTGGTTATTGTATGTCCATTCATTACCTTTTAGATAAACTATCAATTGTCTCTCCATTAAAAATCCAATGTTGTAGGCTACGAGTTAAATATTTACTAAGCAGGATCTTAACCATTTTCAGAATTTTCAAAGCATGGGTTGAATTTCATGATGGGCTTCATTTGTAACCTCCCGAGGATATGTTCTTCACATATTAGAATTTTGTGTTCAGACCTCATAAATATGTTTTATTTACCTCGTATGTTGCCGGGTGGTTATCTGAACCAACCATATTGCTAAAAGGCCACATTGACAATCTACCGGAGGCAGTAATGTCAGTGCATCCACATATCCCACCCAGATGAGGTCTTACAGACGTGTTTAGTTTCTATGAATTTCTGCCAGTGTCATGCCAATGTCATGCACCAGTAGTGACAGTATTGTTAAAGTGTGGAAAGTTGTAAAGCCAAATAAAGTGATAAACCAACTTGATAGATAAGCCTCTGCTTTGCCTCTGTGCATTGGGGTCTTTCATTTGGCCATCATCATTGCCTTCTATCAGGCTCTCCGAATCTGGTTGGAGGAATATGTATAGTGAAACTATTGCGGAACCTTTGGCTTTATGTAACAAGTTAAATCATAGCAACCACCTACATTTTCATTTAGAAGACTTTACTTAGGTTGTAACTGTAGTACAATACATCTGTCTGTGTATCTTTATGCATTTTATTTTTTCCTTTTCAGAACTGGAGGCTAAAGAAGCTTGTAATTGGCTGCGGGCTGCTGGATTTCCGCAATATGCCCAGCTCTACGAAGGTAATCAATAGATGTCCCTGTGGTTTATGGACTCTAGACTCTATAATGGTCAACCAAGTTAATATGACTACTATGATCCAGAGAGACTCGTTGTGTTTGGTTAGCTCCTACAGTACAGACAGGTTTGCATCCATGAACTTCTAGCTCATCAATGAATGCACAGTCCTATAGTAAAATGAAACAAATCACATTTGCTGCTATATACACAATGTAATCATCTCCCACCACCAATTACTGTACTGTGTTAGAGGCTGTTAGAGCCAAATTTGGGCACCAAAATATACCTGATTGTAGGCTACATGTCACTTATGATGTAGAAAATGTCAATGAGCAGTGCTATTTGCCTCCACTCAACAGTCTTCTAATCAAGCTATCCCCATGTCTAGCAAACATGATCATTTAACATGCTGCTTTCATCAGGTTGAAAGTTAATTTACAGTGGGTTGCAAAAGTATTCACCCCCTTGGCATTTTTCCTATTTTGTTGCATTACAACCTGGAATTAAAATGGATTTTATTTGTATAATTTGATTTACACAACATGCCTACCACTTTGAAGATGCTAAATATTTTTTCTTGTGAAACAAACAACAAATAAGAAAACTTAAGCGTGCATAACTATTCATCCCCCCCCCAAAAAAAAAGTCAATACCTTGTAGAGCCACCTTTTGCAGCAATTACAGCTGCAAGTCTCTTGGGGTATGTATATATACGCTTGGCACGTTAAGCCACTGGGATTTTTGCCCATTCTTCAAGGCAAAACTGCTCCAGCTCCTTCAAGTTGGATGGGTTCCGCTGGTGTACAGCAATCTTTAAGTCATACCACAGATTCTCAATTGGATTGAGGTCTGGACTTTGACTAGGCCATTCCAAGACATTTAAATGTTTCCCCTTAAACCACTCAAAGGTGTTGCTTTAGCAGTATACTTAGGGTCATTTTCCTGCTGGAAGGTGAACCTCCGTCCCAGTCTCAAATTTATGGATGACTGAAACAGGTTTCCCTCAAGAATTTCCCTGTATTTAGCGTCATCCTTCAATTCTGACCAGTTTCCCAGTCCCTGCCAACGAAAAACATCCCCACAGAATGATGCTGCCACCGCCATGCTCCACTGTGGGGATGGTAGTCTCGGGGGGATGAAGGTGTTGGGTTTGCTCCAGACATAGCATTTTCCTTGATGGCCAAAAAGCTCAATTATAGTCTCATCTGACCAGAGTACCTTCTTCCATATGTTTGGGGAGTCTCCCACATGCCTTTTGGCAAACATCAACATGTTTGCTTATTTTTTTCTTTAAGTGATGTTTTTTTTCTGGACACTCTTCTGTAAAGCCCAGCTCTGTGGAGTGTATGGCTTAAAGTGGTCCTATGGACAGATACTCCAATCTCCGCTGTGTAGCTTTGCAGCTCCTTCAGGGTTATCGTTGGTCTCTTTGTTGCCTCTCTGATTAATGACCTCTTTGCCTGGTCTGTGAGTTTTACATTTACATTTACATTTAAGTCATTTAGCAGACGCTCTTATCCAGAGCGACTTACAAATTGGTGCGTTCACCTTATGACATCCAGTGGAACAGCCACTTTACAATAGTGCATCTAAATCTTTTAAGGGGGGTGAGAAGGATTACTTTATCCTATCCTAGGTATTCCTTAAAGAGGTGGGGTTTCAGGTGTCTCCAGAAGGTGGTGATTGACTCCGCTGTCCTGGCGTCGTGAGGGAGTTTGTTCCACCATTGGGGGGCCAGAGCAGCGAACAGTTTTGACTGGGCTGAGCGGGAACTGTACTTCCTCAGTGGTAGGGAGGCGAGCAGGCCAGAGGTGGATGAACGCAGTGCCCTTGTTTGGGTGTAGGGCCTGATCAGAGCCTGGAGGTACTGAGGTGCCGTTCCCCTCACAGCTCCGTAGGCAAGCACCATGGTCTTGTAGCGGATGCGAGCTTCAACTGGAAGCCAGTGGAGGGAGCGGAGGAGCGGGGTGACGTGAGAGAACTTGGGAAGGTTGAACACCAGACGGGCTGCAGCGTTCTGGATGAGTTGTAGGGGTTTAATGGCACAGGCAGGGAGCCCAGCCAACAGCGAGTTGCAGTAATCCAGACGGGAGATGACAAGTGCCTGGATTAGGAACAAGGCGCCGCTTCCTGTGTGAGGCAGGGTCGTACTCTGCGGATGTTGTAGAGCATGAACCTACAGGAACGGGCCACCGCCTTGATGTTAGTTGAGAACGACAGGGTGTTGTCCAGGATCACGCCAAGGTTCTTAGCGCTCTGGGAGGAGGACACAATGGAGTTGTCAACCGTGATGGCGAGATCATGGAACGGGCAGTCCTTCCCCGGGAGGAAGAGCAGCTCCGTCTTGCTGAGGTTCAGCTTGAGGTGGTGATCCGTCATCCACACTGATATGTCTGCCAGACATGCAGAGATGCGATTCGCCACCTGGTCATCAGAAGGGGGAAAGGAGAAGATTAATTGTGTGTCGTCTGCATAGCAATGATAGGAGAGACCATGTGAGGTTATGACAGAGCCAAGTGACTTGGTGTATAGCGAGAATAGGAGAGGGCCTAGAACAGAGCCCTGGGGGACGCCAGTGGTGAGAGCGCGTGGTGAGGAGACAGATTCTCGCCACGCCACCTGGTAGGAGCGACCTGTCAGGTAGGACGCAATCCAAGCGTGGGCCGCGCCGGGAGATGCCCAACTCGGAGAGGGTGGAGAGGAGGATCTGATGGTTCACAGTATCGAAGGCAGCCGATAGGTCTAGAAGGATGAGAGCAGAGGAGAGAGAGTTAGCTTTAGCAGTGCGGAGCGCCTCCGTGATACAGAGAAGAGCAGTCTCAGTTGAATGACTAGTCTTGAAACCTGACTGATTTGGATCAAGAAGGTCATTCTGAGAGAGATAGCGGGAGAGCTGGCCAAGGACGGCACGTTCAAGAGTTTTGGAGAGAAAAGAAAGAAGGGATACTGGTCTGTAGTTGTTGACATCGGAGGGATCGAGTGTAGGTTTTTTCAGAAGGGGTGCAACTCTCGCTCTCTTGAAGACGGAAGGGACGTAGCCAGCGGTCAGGGATGAGTTGATGAGCGAGATGAGGTAAGGGAGAAGGTCTCCGGAAATGGTCTGGAGAAGAGAGGAGGGGATAGGGTCAAGCGGGCAGGTTGTTGGGCGGCCGGCCGTCACAAGACGCGAGATTTCATCTGGAGAGAGAGGGGAGAAAGAGGTCAGAGCACAGGGTAGGGCAGTGTGAGCAGAACCAGCGGTGTCGTTTGACTTAGCAAACGAGGATCGGATGTCGCCGACCTTCTTTTCAAAATGGTTGACGAAGTCATCTGCAGAGAGGGAGGAGGGGGGGGGAGGAGGATTCAGGAGGGAGGAGAAGGTGGCAAAGAGCTTCCTAGGGTTAGAGGCAGATGCTTGGAATTTAGAGTGGAAGAAAGTGGCTTTAGCAGCAGAGACAGAAGAGGAAAATGTAGAGAGGAGGGAGTGAAAGGATGCCAGGTCCGCAGGGAGGCGAGTTTTCCTCCATTTCCGCTCGGCTACCTCTTGGTAGGTTTGTTGTGGTGCCACAATCTTTCGATTTATTTTATAATGGATTTAATGGTGCTCTGTGGGATGTTCAAAGTTTCAGATATTTTTTTATAACCCAACCCTGATCCGTACTTCTCCACAACTTTGTCCCTGACCTGTTTGGAGAGCTCCTTGTTCTTCATGGTGCCGCTTGCTTGGTGGTGTTGCAGACTCTGGGGCCTTTCCGAACGGGTGTATATATACTGAGATCATGTGACAGATCATGTGACACTTAGATTGCACACAGGTGGACTTTATTTAACTAATTATATGACTTCTGAAGGTAATTGGTTGCACCAGACCTTATTTAGGGGCTTCATAGTAAAGGGGGTGAATACATATGCACCCACCACTTTTCTGTTTCTATTTTTATTTTTGAATTGTTTTGAAACAAGTTGTTTTTTTCATTTCACTTTACCAATTTGGACTATTTTGTGTATATCCATTACATGAAATCCAATTAGAAATCTATTTAAATTACCGGTTGTAATGCAATAAAATAGGAAAAACTCCAAGGCGGATGAATACTTTTGCAAGGCACTGTAATTGCAATACCCAATTATTATTGAACGAATCGCATTCTCTCAAGTTCTTGGTTGTGTAATGCATATTCTATGGAGAATGAACTCCACAGGTAAATCATAGATCAAAGTCTGACAAATTTGAATTGCCCAAAGTTCAATGCTGATAATTCACATGAATTAGACATGAAGGAAATGCACCACTGCCAGTCAGAATAAGCTGTAGTGAAAGACAAGAGTGAAAGCATTATGACTAAACTTTGTTTATGCTTGCAGTTGGTTGGTGGTACTGTATATGTTAACAAATAATCTCCTTATTCTCAGCCTTAATATAAACAATCTTAATTGTTTATCAACTTTGTTCTAAATGCCAGGAGGTTGTACTCATCAGATGTAAGGAAAGCACCCTCTCCTAACAGTGTAGCCTCTGCAAAAGGGAAGTAGAGAGAAACAAAAGCTGGAAATGAGAAGCCTCTGGAATGTTGTGTGACGAACAGTTTTCTTTCTCTAATATCCCTACGCACACAAAAATAGCCCCTCGTAAAGCCACAATGAATTTTTAACCACTTTTTACAGTTTTAATCAAACTGTTGTAAAAAATCCAGGAGATTTGGAGATTAGTCCATAGCATCCAGTCATTGATCAGTAATGTAAAGGCTTGTCAAACAGTACAATTTTGCTGATTTAATCGCGAATACATAATACTGTATAAAATGCAAGGACTGCAGGCAGCATGTCTCAAAATAAATGTCTGCACATGCCCGGTTGGCATGAATTTTATATCATAGACATTTACATTTTAGTCATTTAGCAGACACTCTTATCCAGAGCGACTTACAGTCGTGAGTGCATACATTTTGATACTTTTTTCGTACTGGTCCCGCATGGAAATCAAACCCAGGACCCCGCCATTGCAAGCACCATGCTCTACCAACTGAGCTTGGTCGTGTTTTCCTAGAACCTGACCAAATCACCCAACAGTATAACCTACCCGCAAAACATACATTCATACATTTCATGTGGCCATATGCTGTTATTCTGGTGTCTTTGGTGCCAAGAGAGTAAAGTTCCCGTAAATAAAAAGTCTAAACACATCTATTAACATATTCACCTCTCTTGATCTGCAGCGGGACAGTTTCCTTTAGACATCTCCTCTGTGAAAAAAGACCATGGGTTTCTGGACCAGGATTCACTGAAGTCACTATGCAGGTAAGACATTCACATTTCCATTACCTTTCACGTCTGCATACAAGTCTCATACTATGAGGTATGCTATGCATTGTTGGTAATGATTTTGCAATTCTTAAAAATTAAGTTGAATTAAAATGATTTGTATTTGTTTTCTGGGAAGTATAGGAATCCCACTATAATGATGTGCATTGTTATCGTTGCTATTATAAATACAATAATTTATTTTAAACGTTTTGTTAAGAATATTTACAATAAATATTCATACCCATATACATATTTTGAGGTGTGATGAAGAGGGTTTTCACTGCTGGTCATTAACTCAAACATCAGTTGCACAAATCTATAAAAACAATTAACGCTGTTGAACAGCGTTCTGGTTGGTGGCAAACTATAACTTGAGTTGATACTTTGTGTGTGTGTGTGTGTGTGTGTGTGTGTGTGTGTGTGTGTGTGTGTGTGTGTGTGTGTGTGTGTGTGTGTGTGTGTGTGTGTGTGTGTGTGTGTGTGTGTGTGTGTGTGTGTGTGTGTGTGTGTGTGTGTGTGTGTGTGTGTGTGTGTGTGTGTGTGTGTTTCTGTGTGTGTGTGTTTCTGTGTGTGTATTTGTATGTGTAAGAGCTGTAGAGACATGGTGACTGAATTTCGAATCAAATCCCAATAAATCACCTGAGCTCCCAGAGTCACCATGCTGCCAGGTTGTCCTCAGAGGAGTAGCTATGAATCTATGCTCTCAGAATACAAATATACACTTCTAAAAAATATAGGAAAGCTGGGCATTCCAATAAATATGTAATTGAGAATGTAATTGAGAACATGACTAATCAAATGTTTCTCAAGATAGCACATTTCTTATGAAAAGAAAATCATTGAGTGATATTGTTAAATTGATTAGCATGAATCAGTGATATGTTTAAGATCAGTCTTTTTTCTCATTAATTATTGGAAAAATATCGTCAATGTCTTAGTTTGTCTTCAACACCAGAATAAATAATGAAGGCAGAGAGAGGCCTTTCGATATGATACGATACGATACAATAATGATAAAGACAAACTTTTTTACTGTCTACCAAGTTCCAACTATGGAAACTTTGAGCTGTAAGAGAAAAGTTGAACTGCTGTCTGTCTTCAGAAAAAGGACATGAATCAAGCATAAAATTAAATGTGTTAAAGTTCACTGTAGACTTTCTGACTCTTGAAATTTATGAAATATAATTTGACACATTTTTCCTAAATAAACCTGTTAGTGAAATGCCTCACATACAGACTCATTTAAATCTGTGGTGTAGCAATTGACATGGTGTGAAATTCAGTCTGGGGTGGCGTGATGTAAAAATAAAACAGCCTGGCTCATGGCCTACATATCTGCATACTCTTGCTCTGAAAAAGTAATGCATTTTGAGCTATCAACGATGTGTGAGCCTTCTTGAATTTCATTTTTTTCTGGGGCGGGGGGACGGAGGTTGGCATATGTGTTTTCATTCACTATCAAGTCGTGTGGGACCTAAAATAACCCCTTAAAAATATAAACTAATGCATGAGATGCAAACTTATCTGGAACACAATTATTAAGGGGAGCCATGGGAGTAGACCTTGAAAAACATTGAAAATATTACACATTGACATGAAAAACAGAATGTTTTGTTTTTGTGAATACTGACAATTCTATTTCTTATCAACTAACAAGCTAAGCAACCTATCTAAACAACAACATGACCTTATTTTTTAATTATTGGTAAGAAATTTGAAACAATAGCAGTATTGTCAGATAATTTATAGATAGCTATCTACACTGAACAAAAATATAAACGCAACATGTAAAGTGTTGTAAAGCTTAACATGTAAAGCTTAATTAAAATATCCAAGAAATGTTCCATATGCACAAAAAGCTTATTTCTCAAAAATTGTGTGCACAAATTTGTTTACATCCCTGTTAGTGAGAATGTATCTTTTGCCAAGATAATCCATGCCAGGTGTGGCATATCAAGAAGCTGATTAAACAGCATGATCATTACACAGGTGCACTTTGTGCTGGGGACAATAAAAGGCCACTCTAAAATGTGCAGTTTTGTCACACATCACAATGCCACATATGTCTCAAGTTTTGAAGGAGAATGCAATTGGCATGCTGACTGCAGGAATATCCACCAAAGCTGTTGCCAGATAATTTAATGTTTATTTCTCTACCATAAACTGCCTGGAACGCCATTTTAGAGAATTTGGCAGAACGTCCATCTGGCCTCACAACCGCAGACCACGTGTAACCACGTCAGACCAGGACCTCCACATCTAGCTTCTTCACCTGCGGGATCGTCTTAGACCAGCCACCCGGACACCAGCCACCCGGCTGATGAAACTGTGGGATTGCGCAACCAAAGAATATCTGCACAAACTGTCAGAAACCATCTCAGGGAAGCTCATCTGCATGATTGTCGTTCTCACCAGGGTCTTGACCTGACTGCAGTTCGGCGTCGTAACTAACTTCAGTGGGAAAATGCTCACCTTCGATGCATATCTAGCAACTTCACACAGCCATTGAAGGGGAATGGGACAACATTCCACAGGCCACAATCAACAGCCTGATCAACTCTATGGAAAGGAGATGTCACGCTGCATGAAGAAAACAATGGTCACTGACTGGTTCTCTGATCCACGCCCCTACCTTTTTTTAAGGTATCCGTGGCCAACAGATGCATATCTATATTCCCAGTTATGACATCCATAGATTAGGGCCTAATTTATTTATTTACATTGACTGATTTC
This sequence comes from Oncorhynchus nerka, assembly GCF_034236695.1. Classification (NCBI taxonomy): domain Eukaryota; kingdom Metazoa; phylum Chordata; class Actinopteri; order Salmoniformes; family Salmonidae; genus Oncorhynchus; species Oncorhynchus nerka. Next base: position 75,372,254 of record NC_088417.1, read on the forward strand.
CTTATGTGAACTGTAACTCAGTCAAATCTTTGAAATTGTTGCACGTTGCGTTCATATTTTTGTTCAGTGTAATTTGAATTGGCACTGCACTTGTAAACAAATCAAATATTTGGATATTTCCTGTGTTTTTTCATTTGATCTCTTTCATTTCCATGTAGGAGGCTGTCAACCTTGAACAAGTGTGCCTCCATGAGACTGGAGGTCCATTTTCAGTGCAAACAGGTGAGTAGACCTGCACATAAGATCTGTCTGTCTCAAAGTTTGTTGTGTGTAGGCCAGCCACTAGATCCACTGCTATAGCTTGTTACATGTCTCTCTGACTTTCACAGTATATCCGAGTTTGCTTGACAGCCTTGTATATTACAATTGTTTTATTTTCCATTGTACATGCACAAATAAGTATATATTTGCTTTGCACTTAGACATAGCCCTTGTCAATGCAAATTATCCTTCCATAACCATGTTATAAAATGGTCTCTAATTTGTCTATCATCTGATGCAGAGTGAAGACTCTGAGGAGGATGACCTGTGTGCCATCAGTGACCGCTGGGCATTCCAGCGAGAGAGTAAGACATGGTCCCGACTGCGTACACTCTCCCCACACGTCTCCACCACCCTGCACCCTTTGAGGGCCTCTGCCAGTAGTGAGAGCATCCTGAGTGACTTCAGCAACCTGGAGGTCACCTCCACCCACAGCAGTAGCAGCCTGAGTGTGAAGAGTGACAGAGGTACCACTTCCAGCAACCCCTCCAGTCAGGTCACCAGCACGGCAGAGCCCTACACCCTTACCTCCCACCATGACTCCCATGGTTCCCACTCTCCCAATGGATCCGCCTGTGAGGACCAGCCTGTGTCTCCAAAAGACCTGCTTACTGTTCCTGTCAGCAGAGAGAAGACCAAGAGGTGTTCCAATACCTTCCTGAAGAGAATGGAGTCGTTCAAGAAAAAGGATAAAGAGAGGGAAGTGACAGATGGCCAAGCTGTGACCTCTCCACTGCAGTTCCCTCTAACCCCTGGCAGTTTGCATTGCACTTCCAATGAAAGCCTACCTGGTTTAAAAAACAACACTACAGAAAAGAGCAGTGTAAATTACAGCAGAAAAGCTCATACTATCTGTCGTACAGGCCGTAGGTCCCCAGTTGTGGACAGAGCTAATGCGAAGAGCAGTTGGCTCTATCTAGAGGACTATGATATGGCAGGGTGGAAGGGGGCTAAACAGGTTATTCAGAAGAGTGGCTATAAAAATGGACTGGATTGTCTGGTTCATCTGCCAATGGACCACAAGCCAGGCACGTTCCCCAAGTCCCTATCCATCGAGAGCCTGTGCACTACTTCCACCTCTCATGAGCTGCGTGAATGGCAGATGGAGGACGTAAACCTCTCCCTGGGCAGCAGTCACGAGTCCCAGGAATTCAACATGTTTCCTATAAGAAGAAACTCGTGTTCCTCAGTGGGGAGCATCTATGACAATGTAAATGAGGCTAGTGGCAGTTCAGACGAGTTGAGAGAGAAGGTCTTTGAGCACCTGGATGATATCCTTCAACATGTCCATGGCCTTCAGCAGAATATAGACCAGTGGTCCAAGAAGGTGTGTCAGGAGCTCAGTGACAAGCATGAGGAAGAGCAGGACACTGACGAGACCAGAGAAACAACATTCTCCTCCAGCCTCCATTTTGAGGAGCAGTCTATGTCAGATGTAGGCACGATGGCCAGTGACTACGACAGCACAGGAAACTCTTTGAATGAGGTGGAGGATGTTGAGACAAGAGAACGAAGGGACTCAGGAGTGGGTGCTTCCTTAACCAGGCCAAGCAGGTAAACATACATTGTTATATATAAAGATGATAACATGTTCAGGTTCATCAATATTTCACCGAATGTCAAATAGCTCTTGACATTTAGACAGTATAATAGTAAAAACACATAAATTAATTGATTTAATCACCTTTAAGATATACCACAAATGGACACTCATAGCATTGCTATAGATCAAAACATTGACCTTTATTCCCAATACATTTCCCCTCTATCTAGGAAGCTACGGTGGCATAGTTTCCAGAACTCCCACAGGCCGAGCCTGACTTCAGCCTCCCAGGAAATTAACCGCCAGTCAGCTGCTCAGCTCAACCTTCTGCAAAAGTTCTCTCTGCTCCGGCTCACTGCTATAATGGAGAAATACTGCGAACTCAACAAACATGGCTGGAGCTGGTGAGTGGAGGGCCCTTGGGTGTGGAGAGTGGAGATTGAAATATAGATAAAAGGCAGAGACGTAGGGAAGTGCACTCTATTATACTGTCCTTTTCATATGCATTTAGTCAGGGCAGTGAGTATTGTATTGTGGTAAGGATATTGCTTTTTAAAAGGCATTGTATACATTTTTCCATATGGCAAGGCCTTTGATCTGCATTTATGCAGCTAATGTATAGTAGTATAAAAGGAAAACATGTTTTCCATAAAGAAAGCTGTTAAGAAGTTAGATTTGTAAAATTTCGCAACTGTCTCATTCAGCCTCTTATTTCTCATGCGGATGACTCTTGCTTCTCAAGAATCAATCACATCATACACAAAGAAACCATTATCTAGAATTGCAGTGGCCATTTTAGCACACGATCAGTTAGCAGGTTTTATTCTCCATCCTAAAAGGTTCAAACTTTAATTTCTCTTGAATAATCAGCCATGTGCTGTCACCCAATTAGGCTTCATCAGACAAAATTGAAACCGTTTTGTTCCAAAATAGACTGATTAGGATTTGGCAATAGACCAAACAGTTTTCATCCAGAAAAGACATCAGGTGTCCAAGGAGAATATCTAATGTTATCTGTGGTGCTGTTTGGATAGTTTCTGCCTTTTTTCCACTCAGTGGAATGACTACCAATTCACCCACAACTCATCCAAACAGATTTCATCCAAACAGTTCAAACAGTTTTCATCCAAAAAAGACATCAGATGTCCAAGGAAAATATATAATGTTACCTGTGCTGCTGTTTGCATGGTTTCTACCCTTTTCCCACTCTGTTTAGACTACCAAATAACCCACAACACACCCAATTTGACAAGATTACATGTATTTCAGGTAACAAACTTTATGGTGATATCTAAATGAAAAGATTGAATCTAGTCCTCCTTTTCCTCTGTATTGGCAGGTCTATTCCTAAGTTTATGAAGAGGAGTAAGGTCCCTGACTACAGGGACAAACAGGTTTTTGGTGTTCCACCAATCATCAATGTCCAAAGGAGTGGGCAACCCCTACCCCAGAGCATCCAGCAGGCCATGCGCTACCTCCGCAGCCAATGTCTGGAAAAGGTAGTCACTCTCATCCCCTCAACGTGAACGTGTTCCCTCATGCTACAGTGTGTGTATAACCTTATGATTTTAGTATGTGTTCCGCTCCAGATATGGTATGTTACTGTATTTCTATTGTAGTGAGATTTCATGTACTTGGTGATACATTATATATGATAATGCATTGAAGTTTATGAATAATGCTAATACACCAATGACAGTATCAACTGTTTTTCACTCCTATTCCTGTCAAGGTTGGCATTTTCCGTAAGTCTGGGGTGAAGTCTCGGATCCAGACTCTGCGGCAGCTGAATGAAAATTCCCCAGACCACGTGAGGTACCAGGGCCAATCAGCCTACGATGTGGCCGACCTGCTGAAACAGTACTTCAGAGACCTGCCTGAGCCTGTCCTCACCACCAAGCTCACTGAAACCTTCCTGCAGATCTACCAATGTGAGTCAGTGGCTCTAAGTGTTCCCCTCTCATCCACTCTGGGAAGCTCTGAACCCCTGTGTCTGGTTTAAATTGCCCTTCAGCATACACTTATCAGATTGAAATCATTGACTAGATAAAATCTCCTTTGAGAAGTCAATCAACTAATTGATAGGCACAGTAATCATACTGTACTCTATGATGTCCTCCAGCTTGGATTGTACAGCTAGAGTTAGGGTTTATCAAGGTTTTACAAACATGGCATTAAGTTACTGTCTGTATTTGATGTCTGGTTATGATATACATGGAATGTCTATACTGCTATAATTACCAGGTGCATTCAAATGTCATCAGTTTCGTCCTCAGTATCATGCTAAGATCTTAAAACCAACATAGCAATTCACATTCAGATGTATCTGTCATGTGTGTTTCCCAGGTGTCCCGAAGGACATGCGTCTTCAGGCAGCCCAGGCTGCAGTCATCCTTCTGCCTGACGAGAACCGGGAGGTACTGCAGACCCTGCTCTACTTCCTCAGTGACATCGCCTCTGCCGAGGAGAACCAGATGACAGCTGGGAACCTGGCCGTGTGCCTGGCCCCCTCCATCCTACACCTCAACATCTCCAAGAAAGAGGGCACCTCCCCCAGGTATGTACTGGTATTCGTGTTTCTGTGTATGTTTTCATCATGGCATGTTTTGATTTGTTTTGGCATGTGTTGCCTGGCACTTAGGGGCAGATTCAGACTTAGGACAGTTACACTTTTCCTAGACATGCCTTTCCTATGCACTTCTCAGTAGTTGGTATTCAGACTTACCTATTGCAGGCGCAAAATGCGCTCTACAGGTGTGGCTACCTTGCTCACACTAAATAACTGTAAATCAACTCTCTGAAAACCCTCCCACTTGCTGGCCAACAGTTTTTCTCGTGGAGTTTTCATTCAATAGGGTTTTCAGTAAATTGATCTTAAGCCATCCCTTTAATCGGGTTTTCAGTAAAGTGATCTTAAGCCATCCCTTTAAATATGGTGCAGCTTTAATAAGAATTCTGTAGACAAACTCACTAGAATACATAGAGAGAACAAATTCTGAACATATGGATCGATGAAAGAAAGTGGTCTAAATACAGTATCAAATCAAATTTCACATCAAATCAAATGTATATATATAGCCCTTCTTAGATCAGCTGATATCTCAAAGTGCTGTACAGAAACCCAGCCTAAAACCCCAAACAGCAAGCAATGCAGGGGTAGAAGCACGGTGGCTAGGAAAAACTCCCTAGAAAGGCCAAAACCTCGAGAGGAACCAGGCTATGAGGGGTGGCCAGTCCTCTTCTGGCTGTGCCGGGTGGAGATTATGACAGAACATGGCCAAGATTTTCAAATGTTCATAAATGACCAGCATGGTCAAATAATAATAATCACAGTAGTTGTCTCTAGAGAGTTGAAAACAGCAGGTTTGGGACAGGTAGCACGTCCAGTGAACAGGTCAGAGTTCCATAGCTGCAAGCAGAACAGTTGAAACTGGAGCAGCAGCACGGCCAGGTGGACTGGGGACAGCAAGGAGTCATCATGACAGGTAGTACTGAGGCATGGTCCTAGGGCTCAGGTCCTCCGAGAGAGAGAATTAGAGAAAGCATACTTAAATTCACACAGGACATTGGATAAGACAGGAGAAATACTCCAGATATAACAGACTGACCTTAGCCCCCCGACACAAACTACTGCAACATAAATACTTGGGGCTGAGACAGGAGGGGTCAGGAGACACTGTACCATATGTGTTATTTCATAGTTTTGATGTCATCACTATTATTCTACATTGTAGAAAATAGTAAAAATAAAGAAAAACCCTGGAATGAGTAGGTGTTTTCCAAACTTTTGACTGATACCATGTATGCATATTCATCTCTGTTTCAGCACTAACTGGTAGATATAGAAATACACTGATCTTGTAGATTATTTTGACACATTTTTGGGTTAGGAAAGTATGTAAGTATGAATCATAAAAAACAGGTTTGGAGAGCCTTTATGGAAAAAATATATTGAGGAATAACAATAGTGGTTTGATTCATCCTGAAAGTTGCCATATTCAAGTTCAATCCATATAATGTTGGAAGTCGGGAAAAAGTGGACAAGAGGGGTTAAACATAAATCTACCCTAATCCTCACTAATCATTGAACTGTATGACAACGGTCCAGTCGTCGTGAATCATGCGCCAGGCTCCAGGTTTAAACTGCTAAAAGTGGTCTGAGTTCCATAATTATTCAAATGCACTACATACAGTATGTCCCAAATGATTGCACGTTAGCCTAATATGATCCACTATTGCTAGCGACCATCAGGAACAATCTACACTGATGTGACAGAGGAAAGAAAAACGGAATGGAATAAATTGATGCAAAACATTGGCTACAAATTGTAGGAAACTAACACTAAAGTGACACTAGACAGTAATAAATGTACACTGAGTATACCAAACATTAGGAACACCTTCCTAATATTGAGTTGCACCCCCGATATGCCCTCAGACCAACCTCAATTCGTCAGGGCATGGACTCTACGAGGTGCCGAAAGCATACCACAGGGATACGGGCCCATGTTGACTCCTTTGCTTCCCACAGTTGTGTCAAGTTGGTTGGATGTCCTTTGGGTGGTGGACCATTCACGATACACGCAGGAAACTGTTGAGTGTGAAAAACCTAGCAGCGTTGCGGTACACAAACTGGTGCGACTGGCACCTACTACCATACCCTTTTCAAAGGCACTTACATTTTTTGTCTTGCCCATCCATGTCTCAGTTGTCTCAAGGCTTAAACATTTTTTTTTTACCTGTTTCCTCCCCTTTATCTTCACTGATTGAAGTGGATTTAATAAGTGACATCAATAAAGGATCATAGCTTTCCTCACACGTAAAGGTGGTAGAATTTTTAGGGAATTAAGTCAAGGTCAGAATACGGTGTATCTGTAGACACCAGTGGCAGTCGGTGCCGTTTAAGATGAAGGAGCATGGCCTTATTTTTGTTGCAGCATATTGTATGACTGTCATTCATATTCCATTCACCCAGCACAATGTAACATCGATAGGCTTGGGCTACTACATGAAAATGTCCTGTACCCATCATGAGGTTGCTTCAACCTAGCTTGTGAATGAAAGTTTACAATGTATGTGCACAGGTTGAGAGACTTTTGAGTAGTCAAGGTGACAGACAGTGACACATTCAATACCGCCTTGCACACTCTTGCCTGCATCTACTGTAGCTGATCTAGGGTGTGATCATCAGTCCAACAGTTGTAAATGAGAACTATTATTGGACAAATTCAGTTATGTTCATTCCCATTTCGTTACGTTTGTTTCCATTTAAGAAGAGTTTTTCAACAGAATCTGCAGAATGAATACACCACAATCACACGCGAACAGTTCACTTTCATAGCAGCCACATAAAAACAGCATGAACATTTTGCTCATGTCTATATAATTTCTTCTCGCAACTATCTACACGCTCTCCTCCTTTCACCTCTTCCCTTCGCTTGTAGACTTCAGAGAACAACACATCAGCTGTCTGTGACCAGGCAAATAAAACTTCCCATGACAGCAAAATGCTATACACAGCTTACATCGTTGTCAAGTCATAGTCAACTAGAACTGACGTGTTAGTAAACCCACTACAATCATGCAGTACAGTGTAAAGTCAAAAAATGGTTTAGCAGTTACACAGGTGGCAAGAAATTAATTAAACCAAAAGCTTGCATTGACTTGGAAGAGTTCCAGTGTTGGATAGCCATAGCCAGCTGGCTAATATAGCATCCCTCTCTGTTTGAGCCTGGTGTACACTAAACTTGCTAGCTGCATTGGCTAGCTAATTGAACATTTTTAAAAAATACAACCAAATACAGCTAGCTCTCTCTCTCTTGCTTCTCCTAAATTTTGGAAGAAATGAATTTGTGCAAAACTGTTCAACTTTTGTCTTTCTCTCTCTTTGACTCAACTACTCACCACATGTCATGCACTGCAGTGCTAGCTAGCTGTAGCTTTCAGTACTAGATTAATTCAGATATTAATTCTCTGATCCTTTGATTGGGTGGACAACATGTCAGTTCATGCTGCAAGAGGTCTGATAGGTTGGAGGACATCCTCCGGAAGTTGTCATAATTACTGTGTATATCATGTTTCAGGTAAGACCCAAATGCAGACTGTGTTGAAGTAACAGTGTTTATTACAGTAACAGGGGCAGGCAAACGACAGGTCAAGGCAGGCAGGGGTCGATAATCCAGAGAATGGGCAAAGGCACAGGATGGCAGTCAGGCAGGCTCAGGTTAGGCAGAGGTCGGTAATCCAGAGAATGGGCAAAGGCACAGGACGGCAGGCAGGGTCAGGGGCAGGCAGCGTGGTCAGGCAGGCGGGCTCAGAGTCAGGACAGGCAAAGGTCAAAACCAGGAGAGAGAGAAAAAGAGAGACTGGGGAAAAGCATGCAAATACAGTATGTCTTGACAATTAACTCAGTGTACAGCACCAAGTTCCTGACATCTATCACCACTTTCACTGTAAATTCAAATCCCTCAGAGAGTGATAATTTTTCCTTCTAAATTTTGATTTTCAATTGCAGTCATCACCTTGAAATTAAGATTAAGAATGATAATAATCATACAGTATCATAATACATATATTGCATAGATGTGTATTCCTAAATGTATGCCTATATATTTTTATATGCATTTTTTGACTTCAGGACCAACAGTGGAGGGACATTTCCTTAAATCTTTTTACCCTAAATGGGTTTTGAACTCAACAACTGTCTTATGGTAGTTGGGTGAAAAAATGCTAACACTTGACAAGACTACCATCGTCTTTGATTTCGTTTTACGATGGATGTAGCTACAGTGGGGAGAACAAGTATTTGAAACACTGCCGATTTTGCAGGTTTTCCTACTTACAAAGCATGTAGAGGTCTGTAATTTTTTATCATAGGTACACTTCAACTGTGAGAGACGGAATCTAAAACAAAAATCCAGAAAATCACATTGTATGATTTTTAAGTAATTCATTTGCATTTTATTGCATGACGTAAGTATTTGATCACCTACCAACCAGTAAGAATTCCGGCTCACACACCTGTTAGTTTTTCTTTAAGAAGCCCTCCTGTTCTCCACCTGTATTAACTGCACCTGTTTGAACTCGTTACCTGTATAAATGACACCTGTCCACACACTCAATCAAACAGACTCCAACCTCTCCACAATGGCCAAGACCAGAGAGTTGTGTAAGGACATCAGGGATAGAATTGTAGACCTGCACAAGGCTGGGATGGGCTACAGGACAATAGGCAAGCAGCTTGGTGAGAGGGCAACAACTGTTGGCGCAATTATTAGAAAATGGAAGAAGTTCAAGATGACGGTCAATCACCCTTGGTCTGGGGCTCCATGTAAGATCTCACCCCGTGGGGCATCAATGATCATGAGGATGGTGAGGGATCAGCCCAGAACTACACGGCAGGACCTGGTCAATGACTTGAAGAGAGCTGGGACCACAGTCTCAAAGAAAACCATTAGTAACACACTACACCGTCATGGATTAAAATCCTGCAGTGCACGCAAGGTCCCCCTGCTCAAGCCAGCGCGTGTCCAGGCCCGTCTGAAGTTTGCCAATGACCATCTGGATGATCCAGAGGAGGAATGAGAGGAGGTCATGTGGTCTGATGAGACAAAAATAGAGCTTTTTGGTCTAAACTCCACTCGCCGTGTTTGGAGGAAGAAGAAGGATGAGTACAACCCCAAGAACACCATCCCAACCGTGAAGCATGGAGGTGGAAACATCATTCTTTGGGGGTGCTTTTCTGCAAAGGGGACAGGACGACTGCACTGTATTGATGGGAGGATGGACGGGGCCATGTATCGCGAGATCTTGGCCAACAACCTCCTTCCCTCAGTAAGAGCATTGAAGATGGCTGGGTCTTCCAGCATGATAACGACCCGAAACACACAGCCAGGGCAACTAAGGAGTGGCTCCGTAAGAAGCATCTCAAGGTCCTGGAGTGGCCTAGCCAGTCTCCAGACCTGAACCCAATAGGAAATCTTTGGAGGGAGCTGAAAGTCCGTATTGCCCAGCAGCAGCCCCGAAACCTCAAGGATCTGGAGAAGGTCTGTATGAAGGAGTGGGCCAAAATCCCTGCTGCAGTGTGTGCAAACCTGGTCAAGAACTACAGGAAACATATGATCTCTGTAATTGCAAACAAAGGTTTCTGTACCAAATATTAAGTTCTGCTTTTCTGATGTATCAAATACTTATGTCATGCAATAAAATGCAAATTAATTACTTAAAAATCATACAATGTGATGTTCTGGATTTTTGTTTTAGCTTCCGTCTCTCACAGTTGAAGTGTACCTATGATAAAAATTACAGACATCTACATGCTTTGTAAGTAGGAAAACCTGCAAAATCGGCAGTGTATCAAATACTTGTTCTCCCCACTGTACGTATAATCCTTGTAGATGTTATTTTTTTGTAAAAGCACATAGATGTGTACGAAACAGTAAGCAAAAACATGGAATTCTGTCATATATCCAGAAATGTTTCTTACAGACTTTTGAATTTTGTGTAACATAATTAGCATTGTCAATGAAGCATCATAGAAAATTAGGGCTGCCAAACAGTTAACATAATTAATCGAGTTAATGATGATATGATATTATGGTTTGTTTCCATATGACTGGTTTCACATTCATCTCTGGGGATCATCTAAAACAATTGCTATGTGTATTTAGAATCCCCTTCTCCAAACGGATTACTCATTTACCTAGCTCTTATCAATAGCTCATCAATTTGAATGTTTTTCATGGCATTTTCACCATAAACAACACAAAAGTCACTGTAACATACATCTATTAATGCTCCCAATGTTTAAGTAGGCCTATTTCCTCTGATCAATGTTCTTGAAGTTAAACACTTGCGTGCGTGCAAGCACACACACACACACACTACGTCCAACCGGCCTCACAACTGCAGACCACATGTAACCACACCAGCCCAGGACCTCCACATCCAGCTTCTTCACCTGCGGGATTGTCTTAGAACAGCCACCTCGAAAACTGATGAGTATTTCTGCCTGTAATAAAGCCCTTTTGTGGGGAAAAACTCAATCTGATTGGCTGGGCATTGCTGTTTTTCCCCATTGCTGCGCCCCTGGACAGTCAAGTGAAATCCATAGATTAGGGCCTAATGAATTTATTTGAATTGACTTATTTCCTTATATATACTGTAACTCAGTCAAATTGTTTAAATTGTTGCATGTCGCATTTATATTCTTGTTCGGAATGTTATGAATTCCATAGAAGATATTAACAACAGACCAGCCAGGTCTGAGTTCATGTAAAATATAATAGCTACAGCTTTTAGATCTAGCCTTGGCTACTTATCCATGTTCTTCAACTTGAACTAGTCACAAGCTGCTACTTCTACAATTGGGATAATTTGGTAAATCTTTTGATCTGAGAACTAAAAGTTTTTCTTCAAAATTTGCACTCATCGGGAACCAAAATAGACTAACAGCACTACCTGAAAAGGTATCTATCACTGCCTAAAGGTTTCCACTAGTCACCTAACGGTTTCCACTAGTTAGTCAAAATTGGCTATATCAAGAGAGAAAAATGGGGGGGAAAAAACGTGCTTTTTGGTCTTAATTTAAGGTTAGGCATAAGGTCAACAGTGTGGTTAAGGTTAGGGTTATATGTAAAATCTGTTTAGAAGATAAATGGTTTTTAAAATGGGGCTTCTGACTTTGTGGCTGTGGTAACTACTGACGACCCCTCTAACGCCGAGAAAGCCCAGATTCAAACTCACCAGCTCTGCAACCGTTATAATGCCAAAATACGTTATTTGATCACCAAAGGTTAATTCATTATTTAGTTACCAACGAACGTATTTGACATTATAAAGCTTGCAGAGCAGGTGAAGAGGAGTTTGAATCTGAGATTGTGGCGCGTTAGAGAAGGCGTTCTGGGCATTCGAGAAGTCTACTAAGATACGTTTAGCGCTACCGAGCCTGTCATGTGCTGTGTTTAAAAGGGTCCGTGCGGAAACACGTGCGCTTAAAAGGGTCAGTGCCACCCGCCCCCCCCCCCAAGGGCAACATCCTCATGCTTGTGTGACACTTTTGATATTCTGGATTTCCCCCGATTGTGTGATTAAAATGTGGGTAAAAATTGAAATAAAACTATTATCAGATTTTTTTCAGGGACAAATGACACTGTCTACCGCTGTACTAGCTAGCTACCACTGTTGCCCCCAGCTCCTGTGTACCGGAGTCCTTTTTGCTAGCTAGATAGCTAGAACAGTGTCGCCCCGCCTGCTTTGTAACGGAGACCTCCTACTAGCTTGCTAACCCATAGTGTCTTTCGCTCCTGCCTGCCGAACATCTGCCCTCGCCGTCTTTACCAGAACTGCAGGAATACAGTGCCAGAAAGGCGAAAGCGATGAACACTGCCTACTGGTTTACTAGCTAGAGAGCTACCTCTTCTTCTGTGGGGTTTATCGGCAGTTGGCATCCAACGTTATAGTCCAATCCACCACCTACCCCTGTGCACCGGAGTCTTAGCTTAAAAATTGACCAATAAAAGTGTAAAGAGGGGTTCCTGCAGATGCAGAAATGCCCACATGCAGGAACGCCCTGGTTTGCGGGCCGCAGTTACACCCTTCTCATCAATGGCATCCCAAAAAATCCGCCATTAAAAATGTTGCGTGTTATTAACGCGTTAACTTTGACAGCCCTATTCAAAATATATCGGCACACTCCAGCACATGCCACTTATCAAGACCATTGGTAACAAACTATTCCAAGCAGTTGGATGGTTTAGCATTCTCCCCCTGGTGGCCAAATTGACCTTTAACAAATGCAATCGATGATGGCTCTACCGTTTAAAGTATATGATAGGTTAATTCATTATTTAGTTACCAGATTTAATTATCCGCTCAGCATCGTGGCTAATTGTGCCAGGTTTTCCTATGAGAAAAGCTAGCAGCTACCTATTTAAGTCCAATGGCTTAAACCAATGGTTTTAGCAAAAGCGTTGGACCAGTGGTTTTCCTCTGGGCTAAAGAAATGTACGAACTGCTGCATATTAACATCCTCATGGATGTATCATGTCAAAATAAAGCCCAAACAAAACTACAGAGGACTGACAGTGTTAGACCATTTCATTTCCTCTTGACTATTTCCTCATCGAAATGCTGCATACGAACAACATTGTACTGCTGTTGAACTCAAAGCTGAGAGAACGATTGTGATGTGTGTTGACTATGTTCCACCCTTGTGGAAGATTAATCCACCGAAGGGGGGCAGGGGGAAAACCGGACCACAAGGACCTGAGTGAGAACATGGCTGCCACTCAAGGACTCAGCCACATGATTGTGGAGTGCAAGAAATTATTCCAGGTATTATACATAATATATGCACAGTCCTTGATGTAAAACAATCTCTTTTCTGAATAAGATGATCCCTCAGAACAATCAATCTGTAACGAAACACCACCCACATGCATTGACTATTTATTGTCCAAAAAATGTGAGCCATTTGAAGAGTGGTTTATTTTTTAGAAAGCATTTATTTAAGAATAAATGAAATAGACATGGTTTCACAGTTTACAGTGTATAGAGTAAATGCCATGTCGGATATGAACTTGATGTACATTCACAGAGGAATTCAGTAGGCTGCTCTATATGCACTGTACATGACAACTGCTATGTATGTATTTTTATTAATAAAAAAAGAACCCAGTTGACCTCTAATTTGGTGCGACAGATCCCTCATGAGATGATGCTGCAGTCGCGGAACTCCTATGTCGCAGCAGATGCCCAGCCACTCCCTCTCCACGGCTTGGGCCTGAACATGAAGGGCGAGCCTGTGGATTACAGAGCCTACCTGGAGGATAATATCCAGGCTCTACTGAGGGAGTCCACAGAGAAGAGCAAAGGATGGCACAGTGCCCTGGGCCCAGAAAACACAGAGCTGACATACAAGAAGGTACTGCTCAGTGACACTGCTGCATACTGATACTATGCTGTCTGTTATCAAACAAAACCAGAATGTACTGCTCAATAACATACTAGTGCAGAGGTCGGCAACAGACAGTAAGCCAAAACCGGCCTGCAAGTAATTTTTTTGGCCTCCAAAATTTGTAGCTATGATTTTAGTTTTTGGTCAACATTTATTTTTCTTTAGGAAGTCTGTTCCCAAATATTCCCACAAAAAAAGAGACATATGTGATCATGTTTCAATGTAATCAAGGTATGAAATTATTGTTATTTTCAAATACAATCTCTCTTTGGGCTTAGTTGTTGTCAATTTGCAGTGTACAAATTTTATAATTTACCCCCCAGACCATTTGCTCCGACAACAATCAGTCCGCGGCTCTAGTTGCCTCCCCTTGCACTAGTGCATACTAATGTTAGTGTTGTCTGCATTCAATCACAGGTCCATGTTTGTCAATGTTGTTATATTGAAGATACATTTTGCTTTGATGTTGCCCTGCATTGTCACAACAGTATGGCCTTCAATCATTGTATGATTGGAAAAGGTTAAATTCCCTTTTTTCCCTTAAGCCTCCATGGATAATTGAATTTACCATTTGGCATAGCTTCTTTGGCTGTTAGAATGAAGTAAATTCTGTCCATTTGAAGAGTAATGGCATGTTAGCTCGCTTGTTAAAGCTACAGTATACTTTTCAGTCCTGAGCCACAATCTCACAATCCATTTGTTCTATTCAGGTAGGGGACGGCCATCCCATCCGTCTTTGGAAAGTGACCACCGAGATCGAGGCCCCGCCCCAGACAGTGTTGCAGAGAGTTCTGCGTGAGCGCCACCTGTGGGATGATGACCTGCTCCACAGCCGTGTAATCGAGGCTCTTGAGAACAACACAGAGGTGTATCACTATGTGACAGACAGCATGGCACCTCATCCCCGCAGGGACTTCGTAGTGCTTAGGTACGCATGGAGGACGAGATTAGCTCATCAATAATTGTCTGTCTTGCCTGGGGCTCTATCCAAGGCTTCATTTGGAGACATGGGTGGAAGGGCAGAGTGGCCAGAAGCCGATCATACATATGTCTGCCCTTTTCGCAGGGGTAGTCAAGTTGTCAGTTCAGTAAGGTGCGGTGTTAAAGGCCCAGTGCAGTCAAAAATGGTTGGAATAATACTGTGAAATTGTGAAAATTAGTGTAAGATCTGTTGAAAAGACTGCTTGACACTTCTGCCGGTTTTGTTGGGATGGAGTTTTGGCCTTCCATGGGGATATCACTATGTTGTAAAATAGTTAATACACCAAAAGGAAAGAGAGTTCCAAACCTCTCTGCCAATAACAGCAAATGTTTTGTTTTGCCTTTCCCACTCAGACCACTCCTAGAGAGTTCATGGCATTTTCACCATAAACAACACAAAAGTCACAGTAACATACAGCTATTAATGCTCCCAATGTTTAAGTAGGCCTACTTCCTCTGATCAATGTTCTTGAAGTTAAACACTTGTGTGCACACACGCGCACACACATTCTCAAGTACTGTTAAAGTTTCAGGCATTCTAAATGAGTGTTCTCCTAATTTCTGATTGGAGGGTTGACTATAAGAAAAAATAACTGTCTCTTGTTTGAGAAATTGCCCTTTGCTAAGAATCTATTTAGTTTATTTTATTACAATTTTAACTGAAAACAATCACAGTAAGGTACTTAATTGTAACCAAGAAATGATTTCATATTGAGATGAAAACTGCTGCATTGGACCTTTACGTCTTGCCTCAGGCTGTTGATTTAAACCAAAGATGACAGTAATGACCCTTGCTGTATTTTTCTCCTGCTTAGGCGGTGGTGTAGTGACCTTCCTCAGGGCCTGTGTCTGCTAGTGTCCTCCTCTGTGGACCATGACAATGTGCACCTGGAGGCAGGGCTACGGGCAGTGCTGCTCACCTCACGGGTCCTGATTGAGCCCTCAGGGATGGGCCGGTCCAGGCTGACGCATTACTGCAGAGCAGACGTCAGGTAGGGATCCAGCTTCTCATCTATGCATTCATTTCCATTGGACTGGACTCATGTATTTCAATGATGATTTAAATGGCTAATTGATTAACTGCCTATGAACATAGTCTGTACATAGTTCATCTGTAAATAGACCACCCAATCTACCTACCTCATCCTCATATTGTTTTTATTTACTTTTCTGCTCTTTTGCACAACAGTATCTCTACTTGCACATCATCATCTACTCATTTATCACTCCAGTGTTAATCTGCTAAATTGTAATTACTTCGCTACTATGGCCTATTTATTGCCTACCTCCTCACGCCATTTGCACACACTGTATATAGACTTTAGTTTTTGCTATTGTGTTATTGACTGTACGCTTGTTTATTCCATGTGTAACTCTGTGTTGTTGTTTCTGTCACACTGCTTTGCTTTATCTTGGTCAGGTCGCAGTTGTAAATGAGAACTTGTTCTCAACTAGCCTACCTGGTTAAATTAAGGTGAACAACAAAAAAAACAACAACATGCAATTATGCAATTCATTTGGAAGTTTCGAACATTGGCATAATTACCATTCAAATAAGTATGCAACATAAACATGTTGTGTGAAAGAAACTCTAATTGCATTGAAATATCCTTCTGAGGAGTGGGGGTACCTCCCCTGCTATTGAATTGTGTAACTGGATATGAATTTCTTATTTGACCTTTTGTTGTAATTTTTTAGGGGACGATCACCTGAGTGGTACAACAAAGTGTTTGGCCATCTCTGTGCGGTGGAGGTTGCTAGGATACGGGGCTCCTTCCCTGTGCTGACAGTGAAAGGAACCGAGACAAAGCTTTGAACTTTGAGATGGACCGTCGGCCCACTTGAGACACGTGCTGCCTACAGCACACACTGACTCAAATGAAGGGTGCCTATCTGTAGCATTATATTACATCTGCCTGATAAACTCTCCAGTGTCATCAACAGGGTACTGTCAGGATGTGGACTCTCACTCAGATTGCACTGATGCCCCATGAGGAGCCACTGAGGGAATGTCAGCAATATTTACAAATCTAAACCAGCCTATGCATTAACTGACCATAAAACATTCAAACGTACCTTGAAAGAAAATAGACCGTTTCTTTATGCAAAAGCCATTCTTTTGAAAGCTTTATGAGTCCCACCGCGACATTCGTGCAATTTGGACTTCTTACCCGTTTAACATCTTGTGTTTGAGCTACAGATTTCTGGGTTGTACTATTGGATTCATCTATTTCTTCTGCATCTGTGTGATTAACGGGGCTGAGCTAGAGCGGAGTCTGTGAGACTGGTGGATCCTGAAATGGCCCGCGGCCGGATCTTTTCACAAAGTAAGAGAGAGTCCGAATGGTTTGAGCTACACTATTAAAAGCTATCTATGAAAAGCTGGGATTTTCACAAATACACACATGTAACATGTTTTACTTTATGACAGACAAGCTACACAACAGGTGTTAGAAGGTAAGGGGTTCTTCTACATAGAAGATCATAGGAAATCCCAGGACATAGTGTCTATAAAACTGTAAGGGGTTCTTCTACATAGAAAATCATAGGAAATCCCAGAACATAGCGTCTATAATGCTGTAATAAGCACACATAGTTGTTGTCACAAACTCCAAACTCCACAAAGTTGTCACTGACTAGTTGGATATTAATTTCCCACTGAGCAAACCATTTATGTGCTTACAGCATTCATATCAATTCATTTTTATCCGGTTTTTGCTTTGGCTTTTATTTTTTATTGACTTTTGACAATAAAACACATGAATGCAACTGTTTATGTCACATTGTTGCCCTGGTTGCCCTGAAAATAAAATGGTTAAACACTTATTTGTGAAGCTAAATATAAGGGCTGGACATGCAGATAAATGAAAGCAAGATAAATGAAAATACAATTTTTGCTGGTGTCTCGGGACTGAAAGGGTTAATGCGGACTTATCAAGACTTATGGCGATGATGCCAAAATGCCATGGAATGTTTTTAGCTGCAACTAGCTTTACACAATAAGCTAGTACACAATCAGGAGAGCTCTATAGAAACCATTCATGCTTGTACTGTATGCTATGCAATTTCTTCATGATAAATTTACAGAGCTAATATATTTGACTATCGTCATTAGATGTGTTTCAAACTTGAGAATGGCACTTTCAATAGCTAGCCTCAGTGTTGATAATGCAAACATACTTAGATGTTAGAGAGAAAAGTGTTTGTTACTGAGGCTCCTTAGTGGGTGGTAGTGTGTCTTAAAACACTGTGCATTTTCAGGCCTTGCTTCAGCCCTACATTTTCAGTAACTTTTTATTTTACTCAAGTGTTTATCATAAGAGGGGACTCTACTCTGGACTTCCTGTTATGTCTCTTATTTTTACTCTTCTCTTTAAAAGACTAACTGGTTAACCTCCTCTCACTCTAATTTAGCTATTGCTTAGCTGCTGAGCTATAGGGATCATTCTTCTTCCTCAGATCTTCAGAAGTTTAGAAATGGGAACAGAGCCATTTGTGAAATAGGCAAATATCTGTCCACCAAGCACCAAACTATAAGATATAAGCATGGGGCGCAAACATTTGCATAATTCACGCTTTGATGTCCGTTTAAGATTTATTCATGAGTAATTGCTTGTGTCAGAATTTGCGATCACGATGAGAAGGGACAAGGATTATGACACACTCAAAAGTAGACAGACAACCTGAGCTTTAGACAGCGTTTGTGTAGATTGCTTACTTACTGTGTGTGTCTGCAGTATTATTGTATTTTCTTGTGTCTCAGTAATCCGTGTTTTATTTATGTCTGTATGAATGAGTCTTCGTATGAGTCACAGGAATGTGACTACCTCTGTCTGTACAGAATCGAACCATTGACGTATTTTTCTGTTGGGCATTATATACAGGAATGGTTTTTAATTAGATCTCATTTTAATCTGAGTTATGCAATGGGTGGAAGTGCAATTACTGAATGCATGTAACCTTTTTCAGTGTTTTTTTAATGCCATATGCTTTACATACAAACATTAATAGCCCGTACACCTAAATGGGATTACTCCCACTGAATAACTAATGCAATGAACATAATTTAAACAATTGTGGGGAAGTAATAGCCATAAACACAAGTATTACATATCTGTGAACTACAGGGTAGTTTTGAGTGAATACTTTTTGTAACATAACAGGCCATTGTATTGTACTCAATGAAGCAGTTGTAAATAACTTGCATTTTAGCCCACAACAATGTGTTCATCTTATTTGTCTCATCTATTACGATTTACTCTTCCTTTACTACCTATTTGTATTATACTACTCTGACTGTAAAATAGAGTAGAAAATCAATAAACAAATATTGAAAAACGAATGAATGTTATTTTGAGTTCTGGCTTTGTGAAATATGTCATTTTTCTCCCAAAATCCCCCCGGACCTTCTTCACCATCATCATTTGTTTCCAATTGTCACAGTTGAGCTTCAGAGTCAAGTAGTAACATTGCATCTGAATGTCAAATTTATCAAACCCAAGCAAATGTCACACCCTAAAACCCAAAACATCTCACTCATTTACACCTTTTCAATTCCATATATTTTTTCAATATTTTTTTTATTATACATTTATACAATACAATTTGTGTAATATCAATTGGGTATGCAAAATAATTTGTGATTCTGCACATCTGTGTTTACAATAACTGTATTCACACAAAACATTTGTTAATAAATTGGTTCCCAGAAAGCGTGTTCTCTTGCTGGTAAAGAATAATTACAAGAATACATCTCTCCCCCTATAAAATAAGGACATGGGTAGCCAACCCTCCTCCTGGAGAGCCACTCAGTATGCAGGCTTTGCTCAAGCCCTGCTCAAGCACACTGATCCTACTAATCAGAAGCTTAGCCAGATCTTGATGTTTAAATTTAGTGTTTTCCAGAAGAGCTGGAACAAAAGCCTGCATACCCAGGCAGTAGCCCTCCAAGAGGACGGTTGGCAAGCTCCCTGACTGAGAGGGTCCTTTTATTAAGGGGGAGCGCTGGGGTTCTGGTAGACTTCAGATACTTTTTGGGACGTTTCCCTGAGCCCAGCCTGTTTGCACTTGGCCTTCAAGCAGAGCTTGAGTTTCTCCTGGAAGGAGCTGGCAGTGATGGTGTATAGAATGGGGTTTAGGGCACTATTGATGGGCAGGATGAAGATCACCACCCATAGAATGATCGTTCCTGGAGGACAGGGAGGAAGAGGAGGAGGAGAGGGTGGAGGAGGAGCCGGAGGAAGAGGACGAGGAGTTCACAAAGATTAAACATAATGATAGCAATTTAATTGCAGTAATCACGTAACCACATGTATCTGGTTTACCTGCTATTTCCACTCGTAAAAGGGAGAGGATCTTTAGGATGAATATAGGTGTCCAACACATGGCATCTGTGAAAACGATGAAGAAAAACCTCTTGGCTATAGAGACCTCCTTGTTGTAGACAGACTGTCTTGCTGTCTTGGCTGTTTTCTGTACAGAGTAAAACATGCTGGTGTAGGAGAAGACGATCATGATGAATGCAAAGAGATTCAATCCTGAAAGATAAAATGTGAAAAGCATGCTTTCATTACACTTTACAATATACCTGTCCTAACATATGTATTGAATAAAACTAAATTATGTCAGTAAAACCACAAGTCGCGTAAAGGTATTGCAAAACTTGCTGAAATTTGGTATCTATTGTTTCTCATGGAGATTTGAACTGATTGGAACTGACTGGAACTAATTGGTATTTAATAAGTCTAGCTGAGATCTATGATGATGATGATGAGATTATAAACCCTTTTTTTCATGGCAGTTTCATGTCCCCCCAGGGAAATACATGGAACACAATCCAAGGCCTGTGCAATTCCAACTTCATCTTATATTATCCCCATTATCTTGTTGATTCACCACCATCAGAGCTGATTCCTATCCCAGTGAGCACAAGACATTTTCAAACAAAAGGACACATTTTCAACCAAAAATATGTATTTTCAGCGTATTTTTTTATGTGCTCAGACGAATGTTCCTCTTACCCAGGAATATTCCAGTGGAGTAGCATCGGGCCCCTGGTTTCTCCATTTCGTCTGAGTGAAGTGGAAAACACACTCCATTCCTGCCATAGTAATTCCCGAATGTCTGCTTGTCCCATAAGGGAATGACAGCAATAATGAAGCCCAGGACCCAGATGAGGATGAGATAGCAGAGCGTCTGTTTACGTCCGGCTCTGTAGTTGTGGAAGGGGAACACAATGCACAGGTACTTCTCCAGAGTCATGTATGTCAGAAGCATGACTGACACCTCAGTGGACAGCATGGCCAGACAGCCAATCAACTGGCACTGCAGGCTCTCCATCCACAGCTGGGCATGTCTGTTGTACTCTCCACAGTACTTGATGTCAAATGCACCGATGAAGAACAGGTAGACTCCCATGAGGCAGTCAGCACCTAACAGATAACATGGATTTCAGGGATCTTAGTAAGTATACTTTGTTATGAGAGGAGTTTTATGAATCTAAATAAATAATGAGTTACCTAAGTACAAGGTAATGAGAAGTGATTGCAGCCCTCGTTGTGGTGAGGTATTCTACTCACAGCACAGTGATATGATGGCCATGGTGTGGTGCTGGTTTTCAGATGCAATGCAAGACCTCAGGCAGATCACAAAGATGTTGCCGAAGCAGATGATGAAGGCCACCACCCACACAAAAACACGAAGGATGATGTTCGCAAGAAGATTCTCAAATGTTGAAATTCCGTCAGTGTTTGGCTTGCAACTTCGCACGTTAGGAGAGTAGCCACAGTATTCAAATTTCTTAAAATAACTGGGCCAGGAAAAAGATACAAAAAATATCACAATTAAATCACCTTCGAACAAATTTCTGAAGTTGAACTTTTATCTTGATATTTTTGACAGTTGTAAGAATAGAGATTATCTAACAAATGGATACAGTTATACAGAGTCCTAAACTGCCCTCTAACTAGGCTTTGGTGCTTTATATGCAGTGTGGACCTGACCTGTGCTGACTAAACATTATTGTTGATTAAACATTATTTGTAGTAACAATACCTCACTGTACACCAAGCAATACAGCTGTTAGGAGTCAATTTACTGTATAATGGCCCAATGAAGCCTGTATAAGCTGCTAACAAGTCGTTGATCCACTATTTGTAAGTAGCTTATCAAACACTTTTAAAATGTCCTGTATTATGCATGCACAAGAAGCCATGAATTCATTACTTGTTGGTAGGTAATTGGCAATGAATGTTTAGACATTTACGCATGCTATATTTATTCTGTGTTTTTACCCTGCAAAGTAAGCTTATAACACACTATTAAATGAATTAAATCCCAATTAGAAGCTTCTAAGGGCTTAGTGCCTTACTGTTTATACAGTATGAAATTAAATGTTGTTGACATAAGAATAATAAATGAAGACAGAGTATATACTCACATATGGGACAAGTTGCTAAGAGAGCGAAACATCTGAATACTGATGTTTGGTATTTCAACCTCCTCTATACTCCTGAGGGGAGCAAAAACATGACTCTTTCTCCAATTGCCTAAAGCTAGTAGACCATGACACATAAGTTCTTTATGAAATAAAAACTATTACTTACAGGGATTGCAAATTGACAAACATGTCAAACTGATCCTCATAAATATGAGTTAGAGGGTTATTTGAAATGTTCCTGAGAAAAGAGGGGGGACATCAATACAGGGCAGATAATATCACTTTGATTTATCACCCCTGTCTCTGTGGTCAACATGGCCTCAAGGCCAGGTTGATGGAAGACTCATTGAACAGTGAAGTTAATAAACTTCAACTCAACAATATAAAGTTAGCATTTCTCCTACTTGATCATACCAAGTGGATCCAACACTTTCAGGAAATCCATTCTAAGTAACAATAACATCTTTCAAAATAGTACAGTGCCTTGTGAATGTATTCGGCCCCCTTGAACTTTGCGACCTTTTGCCACATTTCAGGCTTCAAACATAAAGATATAAAACTGTATTTTTTTGTGAAGAATCAACAACAAATGGGACACAATCATGAAGTGGAACGACATTTATTGGATATTTCAAACTTTTTTAACAAATCAAAAACTGAAAAATTGGGCGTGCAAAATTATTCAGCCCCTTTACTTTCAGTGCAGCAAACTCTCTCCAGAAGTTCAGTGAGGATCTCTGAATGATCCAATGTTGACCTAAATGACTAACGATGATAAATACAATCCACCTGTGTGTAATCAAGTCTCCGTATAAATGCACCTGTACTGTGATAGTCTCAGAGGTCCGTTAAAAGCGCAGAGAGCATCATGAAGAACAAGGAACACACCAAGCAGGTCCGAGATACTGTTGTGAAGAAGTTTAAAGCCGGATTTGGATACAAAAAGATTTCCCAAGCTTTAAACATCCCAAGGAGCACTGTGCAAGCGATAATATTGAAATGGAAGGAGTATCAGACCACTGCAAATCTACCAAGACCTGGCCGTCCCTCTAAACTTTCAGCTCATACAAGGAGAAGACTGATCAGAGATGCAGCCAAGAGGCCCATGATCACTCTGGATGAACTGCAGAGATCTACAGCTGAGGTGGGACACTCTGTCCATAGGACAACAATCAGTCGTATATTGCACAAATCTGGCCTTTATGGAAGAGTGGTAAGAAGAAAGCCATTTCTTAAAGATATCCATAAAAAGTGTCGTTTAAAGTTTGCCACAAGCCACCTGGGAGACACACCAAACATGTGGAAGAAGGTGCTCTGGTCAGATGAAACCAAAATTGAACTTTTTGGCAACAATGCAAAACGTTATGTTTGGCGTAAAAGCAACACAGCTCATCACCCTGAACACACCATCCCCACTGTCAAACATGGTGGTGGAAGCATCATGGTTTGGGCCTGCTTTTCTTCAGCAGGGACAGGGAAGATGGTTAAAATTGATGGGAAGATGGATGGAGCCAAATACAGGACCATTCTGGAAGAAAACCTGATGGAGTCTGCAAAAGACCTGAAACTGGGACGGAGATTTGTCTTCCAACAAGACAATGATCCAAAACATAAAGCAAAATCTACAATGGAATGGTTCAAAAATAAACATATCCAGGTGTTAGAATGGCCAAGTCAAAGTCCAGACCTGAATCCAATCGAGAATCTGTGGAAAGAACTGAAAACTGCTGTTCACAAATGCTCTCCATCCAACCTCACTGAGCTCGAGCTGTTTTGCAAGGAGGAATGGGAAAAATTTCAGTCTCTCAATGTGCAAAACTGATAGAGACATACCCCAAGCGACTTACAGCTGTAATCGCAGCAAAAGGTGGCGCTACAAAGTATTAACTTAAGGGGGCTGAATAATTTTGCACGCCCAATTTTTCAGTTTTTGATTTGTTAAAAAAGTTTGAAATATCCAATAAATGTCGTTCCACTTCATGATTGTGTCCCACTTGTTGTTGATTCTTCACAAAAAAATACAGTTTTATATCTTTATGTTTGAAGCCTGAAATGTGGCAAAAGGTCGCAAAGTTCAAGGGGGCCGAATACTTTCGCAAGGCACTGTATATACACTGAGTACACAAAACATTAAGACACCTGCTCTTTCTATGACATAAACTGACCAGGGGAATCCAGGTGAAAGCTATGATCCCTTATTGATGTCACTTGTTAAATCCACTTCAATCAGTTTAGATGAAGGGGAGGAGACAGGTTAAATAAGGATTTTTAAGCCTTGAGACAATTGAGACATGGATTGTGTGTGTGCCATTCAGAGAGTGAATGGGAAAAACAAAAGATTAAAGTGCATTTGAAAGGGTTGGCAGGTAGCCTAAGGGTTAAGCATGTTGGGCAAGTGCCTAAAAGGTTGCTGGCTTGAATCCCTGAGACCTGGTTTGAATCTATGTGCCCTTGAGCAAGGCACTTAACCCTAATTCCCCTGGATAAGAGCATCTGCTGAATGACTAAAATGTAAATGGGTATGGTAGTAGGTGTCAGGCGCACCGGTTTATGTCAAGAACTGCAACGCTGCTGGGTTTTTCATGCTCAATAGTTTCCCGTGTGTATCAAGAATGGTCCACCACCCAAAGGACATCCAGCCAACTTGACACAACTGTGGGAAACATTCGAGTCAACATGGGCCAGCATCTCTGTGGAATGCTTTCGACACCTTGTAGAGTCCATGCCCGATGATTTGAGACTGTTCTGAGTGTAAAAGCGGGGGGTGCAACTCAATATTTGGAAGGAGTTTTTAATGTTTGGTATACTTAGTGTATATTAGGGCTAGGATTCAAATAGAAATTGGATATACTCACAACTGTTTTAGGTTTAGAAGATTTCTGAACATAGTTGAGGAGAACTCCTCAAATTTGTTTACAGATATGTCCCTGGAATGATAAAAAAATATATATTTTCAACAATGAAATACATTACTGTATTTGGACATTTTACAACATTATTTGACCCATATAATGTTGTGTTAAGTACAGTTAACTCACAGGTCTATCAGGTTTGGCATTCCAAAAAATATTCCCTCCTCAATGGTTTGTACTCTGTTTTTTCGAAGAGCCCTGCAAAATAAATGTCCCTATAAGTGGCAATTGTTATTCAAGAACCTACAAACTAGACCAATTACATGACTTGAATAGTAGTAGGGCCTACAATAATTTACATACACTGCTTGTTAGATTTTATTTGGAGTTGAATCTGGATAGTAGGTACAGTGGGGCAAAAAAGTATTTAGTCAGCCACCAATTGTGCAAGTTCTCCCACTTAAAAAGATGAGAGAGGCCTGTAATTTTCATCATAGGTGCACTTCAACTATGACAGACAAAATGAGAAGAAAACAAATCCAGAAAATCACATTGTAGGATTTTTAATGAATTTATTTGCAAATTATGGTGGAAAATAAGTATTTGGTCAATAACAAAAGTTTATCTCAATACTTTGTTATATACCCTTTGTTGGCAATGACAGAGGTCAAACGTTTTCTGTAAGTCTTCACAAGGTTTTCACACACTGTTGCTGGTATTTTGGCCCATTCCTCCATGCAGATCTCCTCTAGAGCAGTGATGTTTTGGGGCTGTTGCTGGGCAACACGGACTTTCAACTCCCTCCAAAGATTTTCTATGGGGTTGAGATCTGGAGACTGGCTAGGCCACTCCAGGACCTTGAAATGCTTCTTACGAAGCCACTCCTTCGTTACCTGGGCGGTGTGTTTGGAATCATTGTCATGCTGAAAGACCCAGCCACGTTTCATCTTCAATGCCCTTGCTGATGGAAGGAGGTTTTCACTCAAAATCTCACGATACATGGCCCCATTCATTCTTTCCTTTACACGGATCAGTCGTCCTGGTCCCTTTGCAGAAAAACAGCCCCAAAGCATGATGTTTCCACCCCCATGCTTCACAGTAGGTATGGTGTTCTTTGGATGCAACTCAGCATTCTTTGTCCTCCAAACACGACGAGTTGAGATTTTACCTAAAAGTTATATTTTGGTTTCATCTGACCATATGACATTCTCCCAATCTTCTTCTGGATCATCCAAATGCTCTCTAGCAAACTTCAGATGGGCCTGGACAGGTACTGGCTTAAGAAGGGGGACACGCCTGGCACTGCAGGATTTGAGTCCCTGGTGGCGTAGTGTGTTACTGATGGTAGGCTTTGTTACTTTGGTCCCAGCTCTCTGCAGGTCATTCACTAGGTCCCCCGTGTGGTTCTGGGATTTTTGCTCACCGTTCTTGTGATCATTTTGACCCCACGGGGTGAGATCTTGCGTAGAGCCCCAGATCGAGGGAGAATATCAGTGGTCTTGTATGTCTTCCGTTCATCTTTCCCTCGATCCTGACTAGTCTCCCAGTCAGTGCCACTGAAAAACATCCCCACAGCATGATGCTGCCATCACCATGATGTTGCCATCACCATGCTTCACCGTAGGGATGGTATTGGCCAGATGATGAGCGGTGCTCGGTTTCCTCCAGAAGTGATGCTTGGCATTCAGGCCAAAGAGTTCAATCTTGCTTTCATCAGACCAGAGAATCATGTTTCTCATGGTCTGAGAGTCCTTTCGGTGCCTTTTGGCAAACTCCAAGCAGGCTTCCATGTGAGGAGTGGCTTCTGTCTGGCCACTGTACCATAATGGCCTAATTGGTGGAGTGCTGCACAGATGGTTGTCCTTCTGGAAGGTTCTCTCATCTCCACAGAAGAACTCTGGAGCCCTGTCAGATTGACCATAGGGTTCTTGCTCATCTCCCTGACCAAGGCCCTTCTCCCCTGATTGCTCAGTTTGGCCGGGCGGCCAGGTCAAGGAAGAGTCTTTGTGGTTCCAAAATCCTCCAATTAAGAATGATGGAGGCCATTGTGTTATTTGCGACCTTCAATGCTGCAGAAATGTTTTGGTACCCTTTCCCAGATCTGCGCCTCGACACATCCTGTCTCGGAACTCTACGGACAATTCCTTCGACCCCATGGATTCGTTTTTTCTCTGACATGCGCTGTAAACTGTGGGGCTTTATATAGACAGACGCAATCGCAATCACACTGCCCTAACCCATCTGGACAAGGGGAATACCTATGTAAGAATGCTGTTTATCGACTAGAGCTCAGCATTTAACACCATAGCACCCTCCAAACTCGGCATTAAGCTCGAGATCCTGGGTCTCGACCCTGCCCTGTGCAACTGGGTCCTGGACTTTCTGACGGGACACCCCCAGGTGGTGAGGGTAGGAAACAACATCTCCACCCCGCTGATCCTCAACACTGGGGCCCCACAAGGGTGCATTCTCAGCCCTCTCCTGTACTTCCTGTTCACCCATGACTGTGTGGCCATGTGTATCGGATGTGAAACGGCTAGCTTAGTTAGCGGTGGTGCGCGCTAAATAGCGTTTCAATCGGTGACGTCACTTGCTCTGAGACCTTGAAGTAGTTGCTCTGCAAGGGCTGCGACGAGACGGCCTACAGGGAGGAGGTGAGGGCCCTACGAGTGTGGTGTCAGAAAAATAATCTCACACTCAACGTCAACAAAGAAAGGAGATGATCGTGGACTTCAGGAAACAGCAGAGGGAGCACCCCCTATCCACATCGACGGGACAGTAGTGGAAAAGGTGGAAAGTTTTAAGTTCCTCGGCGTACACATCACGGAGAAACTGAAATGGTCCACCCACACAGACAGCGTGGTGAAGAAGACACAACAGCACAACAGTCAGGAGACTGAAGAAATTTGGCTTGTCACCAAAAACACTCACAAACTTTTACAGATGCACAATCGAGAGCATCCTGTCGGGTACGACAACTGCTCCGCCCATAACCGTAAGGCTCTCCAGAGGCTAGTGACGTCTGCACAACGCATCACCGGGGGCAGACTACCTGCCCTCCAGGACAGCTACACCACCCGATGTCACAGGAAGGCCAAAAATATCATCAAGGACAACAACCACCCGAGCCACTGCCTGTTCACCCCGCTATCATCCAGAAGGCGAGGTCAGTACAGGTGCATCAAAGCTGGGACCGAGAGACTGAAAAACAGCTTCTATCTCAAAGCCATCAGACTGTTAAACAGTCATCACTAACATTGAGTGGCTGCTGCCAACATACTGACTCAAATCTCTAGCCACTTAATAATTCAAAATGGCCAAAACTGCCATTCCTGAGCAAGCTCTGTACTGGTGGTGCCCCGATCCCGCAGCTGAATCAACTTTAGGAGACGGTCCTGGCGCTAGCTGGACTTTCTTGGGTGCCCTGAAGCCTTCTTCACGACAATTGAACCACTCTCCTTGAAGTTCTTGATGATCCGATAAATGGTTGATTTAGGTGCAATCTTACTGGCAGCAATATCCTTACCTGTGAAGCTATTTTGTGCAAAGCAATGATGACGGCACGTGTTTCCTTGAAGGTAACCATGATTGATAGAGGAAGAACAATGATTCCAAGCACCACCCTCCTTTTGAAGCTTCCAGTCTGTTATTCAAACTCAATCAGCATGACAGAGTGATCTCCAGCCTTGTCCTCGTCAACACTCACACCTGTGTTAATGAGAGAATCACTGACATGATGTCAGCTGGTCCTTTTGTGGCAGGGCTGAAATGCAGTGGAAATGTTTTTTGGGGGTTCAGTTCATTTGCATGGCAAAGAGGGACTTTGCAATTAATTGCAATTCATCTGATCACTCTTCATAACATTCTGGAGTATATACAAATTGCCATCATACAAACTGAGGCAGCAGACTTTGTGAAAATTAATATTTGTGTCATTCTCAAAACTTTTGGCCACGACTATACATGCTGTGTTCATTTTGGCATGTTTACCTGCCATCACAAACCCATAATATGTCAATAGGGCAAACTGGATAGGTGCTACTGTTAGCTTGCCAGATTGCCAATAAAGAATTGTCAGCTAGCTAGCTAGCTACCCACAAATAATTGACGTCTACCCATTAGTTTTAGATCTTTTATGCCTGTTCATATGTCTGGTTAGCTACCTTAATACGATTCACATACAGCTAGCTTGAAATCCTGCACGGAGCCTTCACCGTGCTCTGCCACTTTAAGAGGGATATCAGCAGTCAGAAAGGATAACATAAAGATAGCTCTTCCGGCTTTCTGGGAGGGAGCTTTCGGCTTGCGCGGCAGTTTGAACGGGGTGTGCAATGCTGCAGAAGTCTTGTTTATTTTCAGTGTGCAGAGTTTGTAAAGTGTTTAACTCGATCATCGGTGTTAGCGCTCTAGACTGTGGTTGCTATCTTTTGGGTTATTGATCAGTTATTGATTGCATGGATTAGTAGCAACATTGTTTGCAAAGCTTTGACATAAAAACAAACAAACCATCAGACAGACAGACAGTGTAACGGCAAGCCTAAAGTCAATAGCTAAGACCCCCCCCCCTCTCTCTCTCCCCCCTTTATCGCTCCAATGCTTTTCACTGCAGCAGACTTTCTTTTATTTAATGTGCTTCTCTTTGATGTTCAGTGTCGCTTTACTATTATTGCCCTATTATTGGGTTGACATTTTACTTAAAAGGGAGGTTACTTGCAAGTTTGTGTATTGTTATTTGAACTGTATTGAGGTGGTGTGGTACTAATTACATGTGGCCGAGAAGGCTTTTGACATTTTATGGCCTTTGTTTTGTCTATGAACTCCACTGGGAGTTAATACAGATTATTGCAAATCCTCCAATGTTGATGACTGGGTTCTGTCTTGTAAATTGTTTATATGAAGTTGCTGTTCAATTGCTCTGCCATTATTGGTTGGGATTGTGTGTTTTGGGATGTGTGTTTTTATATGGTGTTGCTTATCTTTTCTCTCCACTGGCCCTCTGGCAAACAGGCTACACTATAGGCAGTCTCTTCTGCTGATGTGTGTGGGTCTGGTAGTGGTACTCTCTCTATCCTACTCTTTTCCTTTCGGCAGGGTTAATACCTGCCTGGCACCCAAACAAAATCTTTATCTTTACCTCTGTCTAACAATCCCGCTACAGAATTGAACAATCCCTCTACAAGCTGATAGTTATGAAGTAAAACGTTTGCTTTGTGTATCTTGTTTTGTCTCTATTGCCATTGTCCTGGTTGGAAGAAGGTTCAGTGAATGGAGAGGTGCAGTGTCAGGTAATACAGTAGCGGGAATGCTAGTGCTTCTCAAATGTAGTGTTTTATGAGTTCTCCACACTCTGGTCCTCACAAGAACGTACTCAATTGAACGTCCTCTGAGAATGCACTCGGAGCATGCGAGTGTTAAGCATGGTAGTATGCATATTGAGAAACACCCAAAGAGTCTACCAGAGGATTTCCAGATTCTCGACCCCACATGGCCTCCACCATCACCTTTAATTGAGAGAGCTAAAGCATGAAACACACTAAGAATCTCACTGCCGATAGGTAGGCTGTTCCTTCACTTGCTAGAACTAGCGGCTAGCTAGTTGACCTTGAAGTAGTGGTTCCCCTTGCTCTGCAAGGGCCGCGGCTTTTGTGGAGCGATGGGTAACGATGCTTCGTGGGTGTCAGTTGTTGACCTGTGCAGAGGGTCCCTGGTTCGAGCCCAGGTTGGGGCGAGGAGAGGGACGGAAGCTATACTGTTACACTTGCTGACCTGGTAGGGGCGAACCCGATTCTACTTGTAAAATCGCAATAGAGAGAAATAGTAAAGGAGTATTTTTGTAGGCACTAACTCCGCAATAGTTTGTTAAACAAAGTCTAGGGAGAACATGAATTAAGTTTTTGTAGGATTATTAGATAAATGCCAAAAATAAGGTACGTGGTAAACACAGGTTCAATAGATCTTGTGTTTTGTTCTATGAGAATCTTTATTAGCTTACGTCACTTTTTGTGAATTTGGAAGAATTTCTATCATTTATAAAAGCTTAATAAATTACAAAGGTCATGTTAACTGACTGCTATTATCTCTATTATTCTACAATGTAGAAAATAGTAGAACATCTCATAGAACAAAACTTGTTAACCTCAGATTGTGTTAACCTCAGACCTTATTTTCGGTGTTCATCCCAAAACCATATTCTTTTGCCATTCTTTCCCCCCCCCCATAATGATGGCTGAACGAACCCAGAGACGAAGAGGAAGAGAGGCCCAATTCGGCAGAAATGTCTCTCTCCAGCAGGTGCCGATTTTTCAAAGACTTTTTGTATGGTCAAGAAAAACATTTATGGCTTACTTGCTACTTGAGATTCATTTGATCAAATAGAAGTTTCATAACGCTTAAGTTGTTACAAGTGTACTGATATACAGTACCAGTGAAAAGTTTGGACACCTACATATTCAAAGGTTTGTCTTTATTTACTATTTTCTACATTGTAGAATAATAGTGATGACATCAAAACTATGAAATATCACACATGGTAACATGTAGTAACCAAAAAAGTGTTAAACAAATGAAATATATTTGAGATTCTTCAAAGTAGTCACCCTTTGCCTTGATGAAAGCCTTGCACACTCTTGCATTCTCTCAAACAGCTTCATGAAGTAGTCAATTGTAATGCATTTCAATTAACAGTTGTGCCTTGTTAAAAGTTCATTTGTGGAATTACATTCCTTAATGCGTTTGAGCCAATCAGTTGTGCTGTGACAGGTTAGGGGTGGTATACAGAAGAGAGCCCTATTTGGTAAAAGACCAAGTCCATATTATGGCAAGAACAGCTCAAATAAGCATCATTACTTTAAGACATGAAGGTCAGTCAATCCGGAAAATGTCAAGAACTTTGAAAGTTTCTTCAAGTGCAGTCGCAAAAACCATCAAGCGTTATGATGAAACTGGCTCTCATGAGGACCGCCACCGGAAAGGAAGACCCAGAGTTACCTCTGCTGCAGAGGATAAGTTCATTAGAGTTAACTGCACCTCAGATTTCAGTCCAAATAAATTATTCACAGAGTTCAAGTATCACACATCTCAACATCAACTGTTCCGAGACTGCGTGAATCAGGCCTTCATGGTCGAATTGCTGCAAAGAATCCACTACTGAAGGACACCAATAAGAAGAGACTTGATTGGGCCTTAGAAACACAACAATGGGCATTAGTCCAGTGGAAATCTGTCCTTTGGTCTGATGAGTCCAAATTTGAGTTTTTTTTTGCTTCCAACCGCTGTGTCTTTGTGACGCAGAGTAAGTGAATGGATGATATTCGCATGTGGGGTTCCCACCAGGAGGCATGGAGGCAATGGTGTGGGGGTGCTTTGCTGGTGACACTCTCAGTGATTTATTTAGAATTCAAGGCACAATTAACCAGCATGGATACCACAGCATTCTGCAATGATGCGCTATCCCATCTGGCTTGCGCTTAGTGGGACTATCATTTTGTTTTTCAACCGGACAATGACCCAAAACACACCTCCAGGCTGTGTAAGTGCTATTTGACCAAGGAGAGTGATGGAGTGCTGCAGCAGATGACCTGGCCTCCACATTCACCCGACCTCAACCCAATTGAGATGGTTTGGAATTAGTTGGACCGCAGAGTGAAGGAAAAGCAGCCAACAAGTGCTCAGCATATGTGGGAACTCCTTCAAGACTGTTGGAAAAGCATTCCTCAAGAAGCTGGTTGAGAGAATGCCAAAGCTGTCATCAAGACAAAGGGTGGCTACTTTGAAGAATCTCAAATATAAAATATATTTTGATTTGTTAAACACATTTTTGGTTACTACATGATTCTATATGTGTTATTTCAGTTTTGATGTCTTCACTATTATTATACAATGTAGAAAATAGTATAAATGAAGAAATCCCCTTGAATGAGTAGTTGTCCAAACTTTTGACTTGTACTGTATGTAGGACACTTGAACTCCCATTAACTTTGAGAAGAAAACACATTATATTGGAGTTGTCTCGAGATGGCTATACATTTTCATGAAATGAGGCTAGTAGCATAGCATCTCTCACAATTGAATACAGGCGATTGACGTCAACAACCCTAATCAAATATTTTTTTAAAGGATTACAATAATGAGATGTATCAACCAATTCAAAGAAACTATAGGCGGGAGCTAGACAGCTCACCGTGCCACTTTGTGGACAATGACTCCAATTCTTAGGGCAGAGAGAAATGTACGTTGTCAGTATATCCATAATCTTTGACGAACCAGAGGTAAC
This sequence comes from Oncorhynchus nerka, assembly GCF_034236695.1. Classification (NCBI taxonomy): domain Eukaryota; kingdom Metazoa; phylum Chordata; class Actinopteri; order Salmoniformes; family Salmonidae; genus Oncorhynchus; species Oncorhynchus nerka. The sequence continues at coordinate 75,405,557 of NC_088417.1, forward strand.
TCGTATTAGGACTACAAGCTGGTGAGCTATCCTCGTCAGTATCCAGTAACTAGACTTTGAGCCAACCGGAGAGCACAAATCCTCACATTGGGGAGCCAACAATTTAAAAAAAGAAAAATAATTTAAAGGAAAACATTTTCCTTTAAACTATTTTCCTTTAAACTAGCTAACCACTGTAACTTGATTAATTATAATTAAATCATCATGGATTAGCTAGTTTCCAGGAATCAGATGCCTGCATAAGCTGCTGAGTTAGTGCTTTGTCCTTAGCTAGCCAGCTAGCTATGTTGTGTGAGCTAGCGAATATGCTAACGTTAGCTAGCTAACTAAATATTTGGCTATGGGCTGGCATTATGGGATTATGAGAGAATTAAATTGTTTCTTTGTCATCTTGCTAGGTAGTAATATAGCTGTTGACATCTAGCTAGTATCAACAAGTGCTTTCTATAAAATAGCTAAATGATTACAGATAGCTTCGAATCTAGACCATAAGCAATATGCACAGATATGCATTGCCAAGTAATTCTATTTTAAGGCTGAGTGGCTGACGACTTCCAAGGTCATGGCTGTGTGAACACAAACAGGTTGACTGCTGACACTCTGTTCAGAGGTGTTAAGTACTTTAGGCAGTCAAACCTTTGACAATCCTACCGGTGTCTGAGCTTTAATACACCCCACACATTTCAGAATTTTTCTTCCCTGACTGTACTGATTGCCTCTAAGGCCATGTGTGATGGAGAAAGTAATCACCAATGATAGAAACTGCCAACTTAATGTGTGTGGGCTCTAATGGTCTCTCCCTCAGACTGAATTTCATTACCAGCTGTAATAGTGCTGAGGCTCCAGACTGAAGTACATAGCTTTAGCACCAGCGCCACTTACCAGTCTGGGTTTTACAGCAGGACATTTGTCCTTAGGGTCGGGCAACATTTATTTTGAAATATAAATCATTATGAAAACCAAGCAAGTGTCTTCTTTCATTGCGTTCATCTCTCTAGTGTAGTTGTAATTGTTGTAAAATAAATGAATGACTGTGAAGGCATTTATGCAGTTGGATTTTCTTCAAAGATTACAGAATATTGTAAAGGAGTTGAGGAATATATCTATTTTTAATTAAACAAAACTCACAATACTGTCAGAGTGGTGCAGTTTTGAAAGCTGGAAACCCACAAAGATGATATCCTGTTCCCCTCCAGTTCTCTGTGAAAAAGATGTCAGGCCATTCTGGCATTAATTCATGATATCAGCATCAGTATCTGGTAGTTGGTAAATACTCAAAGTAGTGTTTGATGAGAAAATGGTACATTTCTGAAAACATATACTGTTGCAGAGTGATTATGGCAAACGTTCATAAATAATAAACATGGTTATGAGCAAACATGATTTAAGCGTTGTCAAATACAATAAAATATGTTATCCATCATAGTGGGTTAGATGTTATTCTGTTACTTACAGCCAGTTTAATCTCGGCATTTCCAGGCAGACCGATTTCTTAGGGATGGATTCTAGGGAATTATTCAGCAAAGACCTGCAGCCAAATTAAATTTAAAAGAGTGTGTTGGTTATATGATGATGCAAATCTCATGAGCTCATAAAGTGAGAAGCACAGTGGCATGATACTTACAGGAAAAATAAAGATTTCAGGCCCTCAAACGATTTCTGTCTCATAGATGTGATTCTATTTTCGTCAAGAATCCTACATCCAGAGGAAACAGAGAAATATATCCATTTGTGTCCTACTCTACCCTTGACCCTTGTTTGTTGACTTTGATCATGTAATCGTTACGAGTTTCACAGCCGTCACATTAGTCTAAATGAATAGAGAGCCTCTGCAGCTATACGTGAGCTATAATCACTGTTGTCAAAGAACAGTCTGAGGATTGTTACCTACACCATAAATGTCACACTGTATCATACCTTATCCTCATTACTTTCTTGGGAAGATAGTGCAGCACAAACTGAGGCATTCTCTGAGGCAGAGAATGAAGCTGGCTTTAAACAGATCAAGATTTTGGCTGTGCAGGTTGACGGAAGTTGGCGGTAGTTTCTGGAGCAATTGCTAACTAGCGTAATGAGTGGAAGTCTATGGGATCAACTAGCGTTATCGCAATCTAGCTAGCTGATCCCATAGACTACGAGTCATTGAGCTAACGCTAGTTAGAAATCGCTCCAGAAACTACCTCCAACTTCCTTCAAACTGCACACAGAGACAACAATGGTGTCCATGAGTTCATCTGTTTCTGGGTATATAGCAAAAAGGGCCTAATTGCAAAAATCTCAAACAATCCCTTTAAGGTCAATGAGAACAACCGCCCAGTACAGCACATTTTCCAACAAGATATACAGGTGTTTTTGTATCAATGAGATAAATACTGTCTACAAATCTCATGAATCCCACTGAGACGCGGAAGCATTTCCTAATGAAGGTGTCTTTAAGGTCACCGAAATAAATTCTCCACACCAGTTCACTTACAGCCACTCCAGGTTCGAGAGGTCTCCAAAAATGCCAGCCTTCAACGATGTAATCCGATTCTGACTGAGAAATCTTAGCACAGCAGACCAGTTTTACAGGGAGGGAAAAACATACATCAAAGGGGATGAGATGTACATTTTAAGATGAAAAGCCAGATAATAATAATGATAATAATAATAATATAGTAAAGAAAACAATATTGACAAAGGGACAGTTGTAATTGCAGATCTTACTTCTGCACTTTGAACTTTCCACTGCTTGCAAGTAATATGGAATGTGGTAAGGTAGGGTAACACATCCACCTGTTTCTCATGCAAATTCTATCTGAGACTATTAGGACAGAGCACTGACACATTTTCCTTGTCATTGTTTGTTTCCCACAGCCTTACACTGATAACACCCTGGGACCCTCAGGAATGCAGAGGAGAGACACTAAATCAAATCACGTTTTATTTGTCACATGTGCCGAATACAACAGGTGTAGACTTATCTGTGAAATGCTTACTTACGATTCCTTTCCCACTAACATTAAGCTGGATGTGAAAATAGCTGTGAGAAGTGAAAAGTAGGAGTAGTTGATTTTGCTGTTAGCTATCCAAGACTATCTGTCAGAGTGACTAGTATATAATCTCCACGATACCCTGTCCTAGATACCCAAATCCTGACAGAGGAGGATGAAAGGTTTTCATGTCTTCCTTTTAATTACAGACCAGCCAGGCTTCATCTGATTTATGTCTACTAGACCTGGGCACTTCACACGTCTTAGGTTTGAATAGCGGAGAAAGACTACAGTATCTGAATCTATTTACACTTCTCAAGGATGCGCCAGTAAATGAGTCAGTGTATTCATTGACTGGTTCTCTTTGATTTCCCTATATATTTTGTTCTCAAGGAGCTTAACATACAGTGTTGGCCCACTTACACATCCTACTGTATTACATACTACAAAACTTACAATACCTTTTCATGAAGTGTGATGTAGGGCAACCTTTAGTGGTGATGTAGGGATGTACGCATGGTACCGCAGGTCAGACTGTGGCCCATAATGAATTAGGACTTACAGTCTTCTTAGTGAGTAGAGTCCTGAGAATGCCTGCTTGGAGATGCTTTTGATCCTGTTGTCTTCCAGGTGTCTGTGGAACAGAAACAGATTCAAAGGTTTTAATGACAAAGCCCTGGTATAATAAGAAAGAAAATAAGATCTCGTCAATAATGAGACATAACTACATGATGATTGTCAGAGCGAGGATAAATATATTGAGGATTATGTTAGTATGTGACAAACACCACTTTCTTAAATGGACAACTTTCTTACAACATTGGCTTTATTCAGTTGAATGGAGATACTATACCATTCAAGGCCACACATTGTTGGTGGATGCAGTCCTCTGTTTATGGTGTAACAAAGAGAGACTGGACAATCTGGACAATAATTTATGTAGGACATTCCACAAAACATTTGAACATTCAAAAGATGTGGCTCTTGAAGGTAAAGGTACCGATACATTCTGCCTTTTCATAAGTATGGATGAATAGAAACGTTTACTGAATTCATAATTTCTTTAACAAACACATTTTTTGGTGGCATTTTATTGTCCAGGGTTTTAAACCCTCTTTGTGATTTGAATGAAGACTAATTCACATTAGACATTGCCTGCATTTAAAAAGGTCCTGAACAGTCATCCTATTTCCCAAGTAAAATATCAATATTTGTTCACATTTTAAAATGATGTACACTTTCTCAAATTCGGAGCATCTCTCATTTCCAACTATCAGTAAGGCTGAAGGACCAGGCTGAGTTGGTGGGAAGCTAATAGGCTGAGTGGGTGGGGACCTCACCTTGACTGACAGTTCTTTGAAACTCCTATGTCAAGCAACTTGGACACAATGTTGCAGTGAGATCATCTCAAGCAAACAAGATCGATATTGCATGCACATCCTGTCATACATCACATCATGGTTTCACAAATTACTTGGTTATTGTAACAGTATTGATATAAACACAATTCTGGTGGTAAAATGTATAGCCAAAATGAAACTGCCAACATTGTTATATCAAGCTAGCTATGTAGCTCAGTTCATGTTGGACAATTTCAGTTGAAATTGGACAGGGAAAGGTCTGGGTTCACTTCATAAATTATACATCTCAGGTTTGACATATCCCATCTGTTGCAGTTCGCAGAGGCACTGACAGGTCTGTTGACATGACAACTGGGTGGGAGTTCCGAACAGAATCATAGCCTACATTTATACCCCTCTTTTTCCATGCAGGATGGATGAAGACCTAGCTAGCCAATAACTAGCCAACACCAGACATCTGTATCTTTGACAGAAAGCATAGGCAGCAGCTCTACAGAGATGAGATGATGACTTGGAATGAAATAATACAGTCATCAAATTAAACAAATGTAACATACACAACAACTGAAATATTTGATTTAAGTAAAGTAATGTGAATAAATTATGGTTAATGAGTGATACTCAGTACTGGGCATTCACTACCATCATGGGACTTTTATGAATTGTTTTATTCTGTGTTAACAGAATTCAGCCCACATAATGCATAGTGCATTTTTTATTAATTTTATTTTTACATGAATCAAAACTGATTTTTTTCATAATCGAACCGAAACCGAACCGACCTCAAAAAGCACTAATCGCTCAGTACTACCTGGAGGCAGATCTGAGCGATTTCCCTTTCGATATTACAGCTGCAAAGTCAAAGTTGGCTATACTGTAAAAAATTATATTTGCTTTTTGGTCTTAATTTAAGGTTAGGGTTAGCAGTGTGGTTAAGGTTAGGTTTAAAATCTGATTTTATGACTGTGTGGCTGTGCTAGCTATTGACCACTGCATAGCTGCCTCCAGAATAAGATTCATGACGAAAAATGCTAACCTGCCCAATAATCAAACTTTACCAATATACCAATGTACCATACTTTGGTCCATCCCATTTGATCTGGTTTCACCCAAACATCATCCAAATGGAAGAAAAACATGTTTTGGACTGTTCAGGACCTTTAAACAGATTGAACATAAACACTTGTCAGAGTCAGTGCAGAGAAAGAAGGAAAGGTCAAAAAGGGTTTCACACTCACAGTCTCTCAAGGTGTCTGTAGCGGATGAACTGGTCTGGTTGGAGAGCTGTTATCTGGTTGCTGTTCAGCTCACTGAGGGTAGAGAGAGCTGCTAGTTTGACTGCTAATACAGCATCATAGATGTACACATTTTGTCCAGATGTTACAATAGGAATCTACTCTAGCAATCCCAATACCTATAACTGTGCTGTGCTCTGGGTAGGAATCCAGTATACTCACAGAGCTGTTATATTGGAAGACACAGCTGGGACGCTGAGTAGTCCCTTTTTGTTACAGTTAACTCTCCCGGCCTCACAGAAGCACACCTCTGGGAACACGTCCAGCACTGCAGGAGAGAAGCACAGAAGAAACATGCACACACATGCAGATAGATGCCACACATACCATTTCCTGGAATTATTGTTTCTTAGGATTGCTCATATTTACTTAGACTATTTACAGTAACAGAATGATGTGAATGGATGACCTCAATGTATGATTTCAAATGGGTTGATACATTTTCAGCTTTAGTTAATGTATTAATTTAAAGCAGTGCAACATTAGATATGTAAATAATTGCATTTGCTTTTGAAAATGTATACTCACTGCATTCCTTGGACTCTTCAACATTTTTCTTCATAAAGGCATCAAAAAGATGTGGCCACCCGCTGTTGTCCACTGTTCAGGGAAAGATGATAGAGACATGTTTAATTTTTGTGCATTTATATACAGGTGTATCTTTGTGCGGAACTTAATTGTGTGAAATAATCAACATTTTTGTTCATATTTTGTGTGACCTTGACCAATTGCTTGATGTACAAATGCATTGAAGCAGAAATTAGTCTTCTAAATGCTATCTTATTTCCCCCACCCCTGCCCTCCCTCCCACTTCAACAACCAGACACTGCACACTAACCATATGTTTACCCTCCTGAAGCTGCTGTGGTTCAAGACTCACCACAGTTCTCCTCGTCAGCTCCATTAGCACAGTCCTGGACCCCATTGCAGTGGTAGAGCTGGGGCAGGCACACAGACATGTTGCCACAGGGGAACTGGCCCAGTGGGCAGACATCAGCACCAGAATAGAGGCTGCTGTCTGTGGATGATTCTGGAGGAGACACTCGAACATATCTGATTCAATCCAAAATGACGTTAAACAACTTTCTTATTCAGGTTTCTGAGAGCATGGCCGTATTTTGAGTATCAATGGATAGAAGCAATCAAAAACAAGATAATGAAGTCATATAGGCGATATCAGGCGGTGTTAGAGGAAGTCCCAGAAATTGTCAGTCTCCAGCCACCGAAGCACTAGTTCTCCCTAATACCGCATGACAAATGGTACCATTACACCAAGTCTAGAACCAACAGGACCCTGAACAGCTTCTACCCCTAAGTTGTGAGACTGCTAAACAAGATTGGTAAATGGCTAACCGGACTATATGCATTGACCCTTGCTCTAATTCTCTTACACTGATTCTATGCACACACAAAGGACTCTACTCACACATACTTACACTGACACCCCAACACACATGTGCATACATACATACTGACGCCACGCACACAAGCACACACTTTCACAATCTCCAAATACGCTGCTGCTACTGTCTATCTTGTTGCCTAGTCACTTTTACCCTCCAAATGTTGTTGGTACAGCCTGAAATAAAAATGTATTAAAGTAGTTTTTTTTCTCTCTCACTCATCTACAGTGCCTTTAAGTATTCAGACCCCTTGACTTTTACAACATTTTGTTACGTTACAACCATATTATAAAATGGATCAATTAAAAATAAAATGTTCTGTAATCCACACACAATATCCCATAATGACAAAGTGAAAACAGGTTTTTAGAAATGTTTGCAAATGTATTACAAATCATGGTAAACAATATTTACACCTGAACTTATTTAGGCTTGCCATAACAAATGGGCTGAATACTTATTCCCTCCTGATACTTCAGCTTTTAATTTGTAAGTCATTATTACACATTTCTAAAAACACAATTCCACTTTGACATTATAGGGTATTTTGTGTGTGTGTGTGTGTGTGTGTGTGTGTGTGTGTGTGTGTGTGTGTGTGTGTGTAGGCCAGTGACAAACTCTCAATTGAGCCCATTTTAATTTCATGGCTGTAACACAAAAAAATGTTATTACACAACAAAATGTGGACAAAGTCTTGTTACTCATTGTTATTCACTGTGTATTTATTCCTTTTATCACTATTTATAAAATACTTTTAAAAAGTTTAATCTTTCTTGTACTTTGCATCTTTGGAAAATAACTTGTAATTAAATATTAAGTGCACCTATTTGTTACTGTCAAATTTCATATAGAGACCATAGATTTATTCTAAATTATGCATGACATTTATTGAGCGCCCATGGTTAAATACAGTGATTTAAATAAAAACAAATGAACAGCTTTTTGATATATAACAAGTAGACAGTCCAACATCAAAGACCTTGATGATACATGACATCTATGATGGTAGTTTTTGCCTTCTTGTCAAGATGTCTGAGTTCGAGATGCTGTCAGGTCACATGACTGATGGAAGCTGTGCTTAGAACACTGACTGATCTGCCACCACTCGTGTGACCTCACAGCCTCAAGACGTCATGCAGGTTCCCATTCGTTCCCCCACATTCCCCATAGTAACAGCTCCGGGGGTGGAATGGAGGTTTTTCTTCTAAATTATTCAACAGTTTGCCACACGTGTATTAAAAAATGTAAAACTTTATACAAGTTCACTTTACTGTTAAATTGTTTGTATTTGTAGAACTGAGATACCCAAAGGAATTAAGACAAACAATGTATTACTGTACATTTAATTTCACACAATGCACATTGATTCTCTGCATAATCACAAGCAACATCCCACTTTGCACAAACTGGTTGACTCAGTCATTTCATCATAATTTGTCAACCTATTGCTACGTGGAAAATACATTGGATTTGAAAAAAGTAGATTGGATGTGTTGTTTTTAGGGTGACTTTTTAACCACAGCATTATTTCATAATGCTAACCAATTTCAATATAGACAAACCTTGTATAAAATATGTTGAATTTGTACATCTAAAACATCAGATCTTCAACGTTATATCCACTATCAGTCTGGGCAGCTCCTCCTACAGAAGAATTTATCAATCTACAGCTAACCTTTGGATTCCCAGCCAATGTTTTAACCAAACCCTGCTTAGCTATGCTATTTATCACTGACTATTACTAATGTGCTATTGTGAGAATGATTGTTGAGAGAACTCAACTGAAAAACAAGATAGATTCCCTGTTGCTTTCGAAGTCATTCCAAAGGGTAGGTTTAATAAAGCATATGAAATGTGACCATACTTTATCACTCATATCAATGATATTTAGGCCTACAGTATGTAGTATTTAAGTCATCAACAATTGTTGCAATTAAATCCAGAATTCAACTAAAAACTTTTGTTTTGGTAAAAACAGTAGGATAAATACACATGTAGGTGGAATCCGATTTCAAATGTAATGATATTTAATATTATACAACAGATGCTTCTAATGTTGATTGGTAAAAACTGCATTCTAGCCGGTGTCCATTCCACAAGTTACCACCGGTTAAATGTAATAATCTGTGCAGAATCTTGAACGGCATTGATCACTTGCACCATGTACTTTTCATGTAATCTCAACTGCAATCCAGGTCATTTGGTTCTGCTATTAGATGAAGGTCAGTGATAACACTGTTGTATAAATAAGCAACATATCAGACATTGTTTATCCATTGGAATTTGGTTGTGCTTTCAGATGGTTGAAAGCATAATGATAACACATTGGAAATTCAACTAATTTTGGCTGTATTTTTGAGTGGGTGAATTATACACTCAGTAGCTGGTTTATTAGGTACACCGATCCAGTACCGGGTCAGACCTCCCTTTGCTTCCAGAACAGCCTGAATTCTTCAGGGTATGGAAACATTGCTCAATTGGTATAAAGGGACCTAATGTGTGCCAGGAAAACATTCCCCACATCATTACACCACCAGCATGTGCCATTGACACCAGGCAGGATAGGGCCATGGACTCATGCTGTTATTTGCCATATCCTGACGATTCAAGAACTGGGATTTGTCAGACCAGGCAATGTTTTTCCACTCTTTAATTGTCTAGTGAAGGTGATCACATGCACACTGGAGCCGCTTCTTCTTGTTTTTAGCTGATAGGAGTGGAACCAGGTGTGGTCATCTGCTGCAATAGCCCATCCGTGACAAGGACTGACGGAGTTGTACGTTCCAAGATGCCGTTCTGCTCCGTTATTTGGGGCTCACATGTTAGCTTGCCATTCTCCTTCAACCTCTCATCAACAAGCTGCTTTCACTCACATTATTGCTGCTGACTGGATGATTTTTGTTTGTTGCACCATTCTCTGTAAACCCTAGACACTGTCGTGTGTGAAAATCCCAGGAGGCCAGCCTTTTCTGAGATACTGGAACTGGCACCAACATTTTTTACCTTGTCAGCTCAGGGATTAGAACTAGCAACCTTTTGGTTACTAGCCCAATGCTCTAACCACTAGGCTACCGGCCACCTCCATGACTGCTTTATATAGCAAGCTACGGCCTCATGACTGTCTGTAGTGTACCTAACAACAGGCCACTGATTGTATGTTGTAATCTCATTGATCAATGTCTCTGCCAGCCGGTGAGTGTAACTTGTGCATGAAGTCAGGCGCAGGAGAGCCAAATGAGTGAGCAATATACTTTACTCAATAAAATAAAGGCACAAGGTACAACAAATACACTTGAACAAAAACACAACGGTAAACATTACGCACGGGTGAACACAGCACCCATAAAAAAAAACAGCCATCATACCAAACTGAACATAGAAATAAACACGCACAACAAACATGGGGGAAACAGAGGGTTAAATTGGATAATGAAAACCAGGTGTGTAGAAAATAAAGACAAAACCAATGGAAAATGAAAGATGGATCAGAGCTGGCTAGAAAACCGGTGACATCGACCGCCGAATGCCGCCCGTACCAGGAGAGGGACCGACCTCGGCGGAAGTCGTGACAGTCTCAACTAAATGTTACCCAATTATCCACGTTGAAATGACAGGGTGTGCGCAGTGGGATACCACACGAACTCATTCAACAGTTTCATTCCCATAAACATGTGATTCTTTCAATCATACATTGCTTCTGTTCAGTGCAGTTACTAAATGTGGGTCTTACATTAGTGCTTATCTTATCATAAAACAACAGCATGTCCGTCCATGTTTAACACTATTTCACATTCTGCAAACAATCACTGCAGAATACACGACAAGGGGAATCCAAACACAATATGTATCTAAATGAGGGTATGTCTACTCTATAGAGACACTAATGTATTCAGGAATGCTGTGTGGCATCACACTGATACAATTTCCCCATCACCTTCCATCCACACTCGTTCTCAGGAGATAGTTGTTTTCCTGTTTGTTTTTAATAATGAATGTGCTTCTGAGTTGAGTTGGATTTAAACATACAATAAGCTAGTTATGATTCTCATCAACTGGAGGAGATGTACTAATAATAATACATATGATGAATACTAATCATTTTTGAGCAGAGGGTTATTCCTGTGGTGAAAAGCATTTTTTTGGGCAGTGTTTCAAATTATACCCTCTATGGTACATTTTGTTGTTTTGATGCATAAACTAACATTCAGTACTCATACAATAATGATGGTGATGAGAAACCATATAGGTAACAGATATAATTATTATCCAAATGGGTTAATACATGATTAATTGTATGATACTCATACTCATATTCAGAATCATAATTATTGTTACCTTAATGTTTAAAAATCTATTTTGAGGGAGATGTCATACTTAATGGACAAACGCAAAACAAGTATAATGTAATGCTGCGTGTCAATGGCCCCATTATACTCAGGAGGGAAATTCCTATATTATTTAACAGACATTCACAGGCAATTCAAACCATCCGTGTATGTAATCACAAATAAGCTGTAATGACTTTAAGTGCCATACATTAACAGTTTGATTCAACTTCCTCACTTTTCACTAATGAGAATGAAGTGCACATTATTTCATAGATTCAGGCATAATCAAATTATTATTCCGTCTAGACAGTTTTTATCCTATTATTGATACTCAAATAAACTGACTTACCTATGATGTCTGTCAGATAAATATAAATGAGGATGCATAAAGGGTGCATTATAGGAGCAATAACGAGAGGCATCTCTTGCTGTAGTCCTGATCCAAGTGATCGCAAGCGAGGCTGAGGCTCCACTGTCAGGTCTCTCAGACATATAACCACTTGCAGTTAAATGTGTGCAGTGCAGAGCACATACAGTACATACACTCTATCTCTCTCTCTCTCTTACTCACTCACTCTTTCTCTCTCAAACACACAGACACACACACACACACATTGCATTGGCTGAACATCCACACATATAATTACTCTGCCAATGTGTCAGAAAACAATACAACAACAGCTGGTGATCTCTTGACTACCTACCTGGTACTGTACACTGCATGAGTTAACAGGAGCATCTCATATTGAGTCAATAGTATAATTTGTCTGGATGAGGAGCGGTGTCTCATCAATCATAATAAAGACTGAATTTCTGCCACAGAGTGACATCCAGTTTCAGATTGAACAGTTTTTTCAAAAGGGATTTACAGGGATTTTGTATTTCTCTACTTTTTACCTGCTTTTATTACAACATTTGTTTTTATCGCTTTGGTACAATTTTCAGAAGTATGTTGTCAAATTTCACAACTCTTAGCACAAAACTCAAAACAAATCATCACAACTTTAAGCACATTTTCAATTAAAATTGTCCACCGACACAGACAGTGTGGAAAAGGTGATGCAACAGCTCCTCTTCATCCTCAGGAGGCTAAAGAAATTTGGCTTGGCCGCTAAGACCCTCACAAACTTTTAGAGATGCACAATTGAGAGCATCCTGTTGGGCTGTATCACGGCCTGGTACGGGAACTGCACAGCCCGCAACCGCAGGGCTCTCCAGAGGGTGGTGCAGTCTGACCAACGCATCACCGGTGGCTCGCTGTCTGCACTCCAGGACATCTACAGTACCCAATGTCACAGGAATGCCAAAAGGATCATCAAGGACATCAACCACCCCACTAACATCCAGAAATCGAGGTCAGTACAGGTGCATCAAAGCTGGGAGCGAGAGACTGAAAAACCACTCCTATCTCAAGGCCATCAGACTGTTAAATAGCCATCACTAGCCGGCTACCACCCGGTTACTCAACCCTACACCTTAGAGGCTGCTGCTCCATATACATCAACATGACACTGGTCACTTTAATAATGGGAAACGAGTCACTTTTTAATAATGTTTACATACTTCTTTACTCATTTCATATGTACAGTACCAGTAAAAAGTTTTGACACACCTACTCATTCAAGGGTTTTTCTTTATTTTTTCTATTTTATACATTGTAGAATAACACAAATGGAATCATGTAATAACACAAAAAGTGTTAAATAAATCAAAATATATTTTATATTTTATTTATTTGATTATTCAAAGCAGCCACCCTTTGCCTTGATTTTTCACCAAACCTAATCAGGGTTTCATCTAGAAATACCTTTCATATAAAGTAATCGACTTTCACAATGCAATGCTCACAATACTTTTCATATGATTCTATTCTTATTTGTTGAAATACATTTGACCATCAATGAAATCAACTGCCCTTAATGGTTAATCACTTAACCGTTTGGTAAACCTATAGATTTTAAAACTGGTTTGTCTACTATAATCAGTTGAAGTGGGAAGTTTACATACACCTTATCCAAATACATTAAAACTCAGTCATTTACAATTCCTGACATTTAATCCTAGTAAAAATTCCCTGTCCTATGTAAGTTAGGATCACCGCTTTATTTTAAGAATGTGAAATGTCAGAATAATTGTAGAGAGAATGATTTATTTCAGCTTTTATTTCTTTCATCACATTTCCAATGGGTCAGAAGTTTACATACACTCAATTAGTATTTGGTGCCTCCCGGGTGGCGCACTGGTTAAGGGCGCTGTACTGCAGCGCCAGCTGTGCCACCAGAGACTCTGGGCTCGCGCCCAGGCTCTGTCGTAACAGGCCGCGACCGGGAGGTCCGTGGGGCGACGCACAATTGGCCTAGCATCGTCCGGGTTACGGAGGGTTTGGCCGGTAGGGATATCTTTGTCTCATCGCGCACCAGCGACTCCTGTGGTGGTCCGGGCGCAGTGCACGCTAACCAAGGTTGCCAGGTACAAGGTGTTTCCTCCGACACATTGGTGCGGCTGGCTTCCGGGTTGGATGCGCACTGTGTTAAGAAGCAGTGCGGCTTGGTTGGGTTGTGTATCGGAGGACGCATGACTTTCAACCTTCGTCTCTCCTGAGCCCGTACGGGAGTTGTAGCGATGAGACAAGATAGTAGCTACTAAACAATTGGATACCACGAAATTGGGGAGAAAAAATTAGTAAAATTCAAAAAAAATACAAAAATGTCTTAGTATTTGGTAGCATTGCCTTTAGATTGTTTAACTTAGGTCAAATGTTTCGGGGAGCCTTCCACAAGCTTCCCACAATAAGTTGGGTGAATTTTGTCCCATTCCTCCTGACAGAGCTCGTGTAACTGAGTCAGGTTTGTAGGCCTCCTTGCTCGCACACGCTTTTTCAGTTCTGCCCACACATTTTCTATAGGATTGAGGTCAGGGCTTTGTGATGGCCACTCCAATAGATTGACGTTGTTGTCCTTAAGCCATTTTGCCACAACTTTGGAAGTATGCTTGGGGTCATTGTCCATTTGGGAGACCCATTTGCAAGACCCATTCGCGACCAAGCTTTAACTTCCTGACTGATGTCTTGAGATGTTGCTTCAATATATCCACATCCTTTTCCTACCTCATGATGCCATCTATTTTGTGAAGTGCACCAGTCCCTCCTGCAGCAAATCACAATCACAACATGATGCTGCCACCCCCGTGCTTCACGGTTGGGATGGTGTTCTTCAGGATGCAAGCCTCCCCCTTTTTCCTTCAAACATAACAGTGGTCATTATGGTCAAGCAGTTCTATTTTTGTTTCATCAGACCAGAGAAAATGTATCCAAAAAGTACAATCTTTGTCCCCATGTGCAGTTGCAAACCGTAGTCTGACTTTTTTATGGTGGTTTTGGAGCAGTGGCTTCTTCCTTGCTGAGCGGCCTTTCAGGTTATGTCGATATAGGACTCGTTTTTACTGTGGATATAGATAATTTTGTACCTGTTTCCTCCAGCATCTTCACAAGGTCTGTTGTTGCTGTTGTTCTGGGTTTGATTTTCACTTTCGCACCAAAGTACGTTCATCTCTATGAACCAGAACCTTAGAGGACTACAATTTTTTGGATAATTGGATTAAAAAATATATATTTTCCCATGATGTCAAGTAAAGAGGCACTGAGTTTGAAGGTAGGCCTTGAAATACATCCACACACACACACCTCCAATTGACTCAAATTATGTAAATTCGCCTATCAGAAGCTTGTAAAGCCATGACATAATTTTCTGGAATTTTCCAAGCTGCTTAAAGGCACAGTTAACTTAGCTTATGTAAACTTCTGACCCACTGGAATTGTGATACAGTGAATTATAAGTGAAATAATCTGTCTGTAAACAATTGTTGGAAAAATGACTTGTGCCTTGCACAAAGTAGATGTCCTAACTGACTTGCCAAAACTATAGTTTGTTAGCAAGAAATTTGTGGAGTGTTTGCTAAACGAGTTTTAATGAATCCAACCTAAGTGTATGTAAACTTCCGGCTTCATATGGATTTTTGAAAACTACAGAAATAAAATGTGTTTGTAAAGTATAAACATCTAAATTACATGTATGATAACCATACATATTGACTACTCATTGTTGCTAATTGAATTCACAATTCACAATAACAAATGTTATGTTTTATTTTCATTATTTTCATTTGTTTAGTTTATTTTTTTACATTTGATTACAGACAGTACACCTATGTTGCAATTATATCTGGAATATTATGTTTTTTTCTCGCATGAATGATTGTAGAGACTGTTTTCATTGATCACACCATTGATTACACATTGAATAGATATTATGAAAATTATAGATTTACTGTCAATTTTGTTGGGCAATGTAAGTGTATTGACTAATGGGCTACTGAGTGGCGCAGTGGTCAAAGGCACTACATCTCAGTGCAAGAGGCATCACTACAATACCTGGTTTGAATCCAGCCTGTATCACATCTGGCTATGATTGAGAGTCCCATAGGACAGTGCACAATTGGCCCAGGTTTGGCTGGGTAGGCCATCATTGTAAATAAGAATTTGTTTTTAACTGATTTGCCTAGCTAAAACAATTTGAAGAATGTGTAATTTACAGTATTAGCATATTTCAGCACTTCTAAGGAAACACATATCTTGCATTGTTTGCTATTTGATTAACTGGTAGTTAAAACGACGAAATTGATTGATTAACTGGTAGTTAAAACGACGAAATTGATTGATTAACTGGTAGTTAAAACGACGAAATTGATTGATTAACTGGTAGTTAAAACGACGAAATTGATTGATTAACTGGTAGTTAAAACGACGAAATTGATTGATTAACTGGTAGTTAAAACGACGAAATTGATTGATTAACTGGTAGTTAAAACGACGAAATTGAAGAGATACCATTATTTAGTGTATTGGTTTAATCACCAAAACCACTCATTACATTTCACAATAAACTTATGTTGAATCAATGTGGTGAGATGTGTTTTACAATCCAAATGAATGACAGATTTTGAATGAAAGACTGGCTGCGTAACAAGTGTGACCAGTTTGGAGTTTTATACTAAAAGTTGTGAAAATGTACCACGTACTTGTGAAAATAGTACCAAAGCGATAAAAAAATGTTGTTATTTTACTTCAACACCGCCACCTATCGGGAGTGCTGGACAAGAAACCTTTTATACTCGCCTTTATATGACGTACAGGTTTACGTAATCATTAATCGACAAGGTAGCAGCATGCTAACGCTGTTAGATAAAGCAAAACGTTTTTTTGTCTATTGACATTTTGCTTACCCCGTTTGCCCAATTTCAAGTAGCTAACTTTAGGAACAATGCCGAAAGTCGTCTCACGAAGTGTTGTTTGTTCAGACACCCGAGATCGAGAGGAATACGATGACGGAGAAAAGCCTCTTCATGTTTATTATTGTCTCTGTGGGCAAATGGTATTGGTTCTCGGTGAGTAGCTAACTAGCTAGCCATGGTAGTCAGCAAACGTTGGCTAGCTCTAATATTCAAATTGTGAAAGTTCTGTATTTGATCTATAGCTAGCTAGTTAATCAAGAATAACAAAGCTAGCTAGCTTTCCGGGTAAACGTGGCCCTAGGTAGGTAACGTTAGGTAGCTAGCTAGCTTAGCTGCTACCACCACCACAAATGTTAGCTTAGCACTAGTCAACAGTAGCTACCTCGGCCAATGTGTTACACAGGCTGATAAGAGGCAGGGAAGTTAAATTGCGGATTTTCACAGTCATTTAACGTTACCTAGACAGGAGAAAGCTTTCAAATATTTCATCACACCACAGCCTTTAGTGCATCTATTTTCGTTGACCTCAAACCATCAGTATCACGCGCTGTTTACAGGGTGTAATGTTATTTCCCGTGAGTATTGAATAAGCATACAATGTGTCGGGTTATTTAGGATGCGTATTGCCCAGCTATAAAGTGGAGGTGAATAAGAATGTTGTTTCAGGCTTTTTATATTGTCTTGTTTTACCACAGTTCAACTTATGGTTTCACAATATTGAGCTACCTTAGAGAAAATACAGCCTGTTTTTGCAGTCTTGTCAAATGTTGTATTAGGACACGAAACTGACATGCCATCATGTTCTTTCCCCTTGATTTTACAGACTGTCAACTGGAGAAACTACCGATGCGGCCACGAGACAAAGCAAGAGTAATAGATGCTGCCAAACATGCACATAAGTTCTGTAATGTAGAAGACGATGAGAATGTTTACATAAAAAGGTACTGAAAGGTTCATTGCTCATCTTGGTCTACTATCTAAATATCATGCTGATGAGCCTTCCACACCACTCATCTATCATTATTCATCAGTTTGATCTCAAATGTGAACATTTCTTTGTGGTATTTGGCTACTCAATTTCAGTTGGTAAATGTGTTACTGAAAAAATGCCAAAAATATGAAACGTATTCAGATTGGTATTGTTTTTTCCCCATCACAGGGCAGAGGGAATTGAAAGGCAGTATCGCAAGAAATGTGGAAAGTAAGTTGGATTTTTACAGTATAATTTAAATATGAGTGATTTTTAGGTCTCACAGTTGAACTGTAGGCCAAATAGCCTACTCTTAATCAACTTTGAGACTAATATAATTGTTATACGCTGTAATATTATTTATAACTTTTGTTCAGTTACATTTTATGTAACCTATTTCTTCTCTCCTGCTCTTCTTTTTTCCCCATCCAAAGCCCCTGAGAAACGCTCCTCAGTTCTCAGCCACAATTATAAATATAACACAATTTTTTTTAAAGAAAATGTAAGAGTAAAACTCGAGTGAACAGAAAATAATACAAATGTTACATTTCAAAATGGACTGGCTGACCTGCTTTTGTTCTGTCTCTTTCTGAACAGGTGTGGCCTACTTCTTTTCTATCAACACCAAATGAAGAATACTCCAGTTACATTCATCGTTGATGGAGCTGTTGTCAAGTTTGGCCTTGGGATTGGGAATACCAGTGTCTACAGTCAAAAGCCAGAGGCTCCTAAAAAAGTCAGGGTATGTGACACATTTCCACAGATTTTCAGTTTTGTAGTTAAACTAATAATTTGCATTCATTACACAGTAATACTCGGGAGGCCCAGTAATGGCTTTTTTATTACATAATTGGTCTGAAAAGTGTAAAGGCTTAGTGTGTTAAATTTGTCCATTGTGCTGCCAGTCAGTATTTCTGAGCAGACAAAAAGGACATGAAATCCCATTTATGTTCCCAGGCTTCATTGATAGGCCAACAGCTTTAACTTAAATGAGGAAAAATCAGATACAACTGTTCCTTTCCTTGAGTTTAGCATTTTTTTTTATTCATCCTTATACCAGGTAATGATGACAAAAAGGACCAAAGACATGGGGAAATTCAGCTCTGTCACCGTGTCTACCGTTGATGAGGAGGAAGAGGAAATTGAGGCGGTAGGTTTGCAGTTATGGTGTTTCTTGTGTGTGGGTTGAAGATTACATTTTGAATTGTTTAATTAAATCTTCGGCCTGAAGCCTAATCTTAAACCTGAAGATTACATGCAAGTCATTTTCCCAACCCTAAAATGATGTTGCTGGCTGGAAGAACATGTGCTCAGAAACAGTAGAAATGATTATACAATACATATTGTTTGTTTGGTCTTTTTCAGAGAGAAATTGCTGACTCGTATGCCCAGAATGCTAAAGTGATTGAGAAGCAGTTGGAAAGGAAGGGGATGAGCAAGAAGAGACTACAAGAGCTGGTAAGGATTCCAATTCCATTCCTGTCAAGTGTTTGAGCTTTATCCTGATCCTAGTGTGTGATCTTAATAGGATTTCTGACTGTTACCCAGTGTACACAACCATACAACTGTTATGTATTGGTCATACACTTAAGGTATACATGTAACATTTCAACCTGCAACTAGTGCCAAATATCAATTACATACAGTGCATTCGGAAACTATTCAGACCCTTTGACTTTTTCTACATTTTGTTATGTTACAGCCTTATTCTAAAATGGATTTTAAATAAAAAAGTGTTACTCATCAATCAACACAATACCCCATAATGACAAAGTGAATACAGGTTTGTTTAAAAAAAAAAAAAACTATTTACATAAGTATTCAGACCCTTTACTACGAGACTCGAAAAATCTCAGGTGCATCCTGTTTCCATTGATCATCCTTGAGATATTTCTACAACTTGATTGGAGTCCACCTGTGGTAAATTCAATTGATTGGACATGATTTGGAAAGGCACACACCTGTCTATATAATTTCCCACAGTGGACAGTGCACGTCAGAGCAAAAACCAAGCCATGAGGTCAAAGGAATTGTCCGTAGAGCTCGGCGACAGGATTGCATCGAGGCACCGATCTGGGGAAGGGTACCAAAAAATGTCTGCAGCATTGAAGGTCCCCAAGAACACAGTGGCCTCCATCATTCTTAAATGGAAGAAGTTTGGAACCACCTTGACTCTTCCTAGAGCTGGCTGCCCGGCCAAACTGAGCAATCGGGGCAGAAGGGCCTTGTTCGGGTAGGTGAACAATGATAACTCTGACAGAGCTCCAGAGTTCCTCTGTGAAGATGGGAGAACCTTCCAGAAGGACAACCATCTCTGCAGCACTCCACCAATCAGGCCTTTATAGTAGAGTGGCCAGACAGAAGCCACTCCTCAGTAAAAGGCACATGACAGCCCACTTGGAATTTGGCAAAAGGCACCTGAAACAAGATTCTCTGGTCTGATGAAACCAATATTGACCTCTTTGACCTGAATGCCAAGCGTCACATCTGGAGTAAACCTGGCACCATCCCTACGGTGGAGCATGGTGGTGGCAACATCATGCTGTGGGGGTGATTTTTAGCAGCAAGGACTGAGACTAGTCAGGATTGAGGGAAAGATGAATGGAGCAAAGTACAGAGAGATCCTTGATGAAAACCTGCTCAGGACCTCAGACTGGGGCGAAGATTCACCTTCCAACAGGACAACAACCCTAAGCACACAGTCAAGACAACGCAGAAGTGGCTTTGGGATAAGTCTCTGAATGTCCTTGAGTGGCCCAGTCAGTGCCCAGACTTGAACCCATCTGGAAACATCTCTGGAGAGACCTGAAAAAAGCTGTGCAGCGATACTCCCCATCCAACCTGACAGAGCTTGAGGATCTGCAGAGAAGAATGGGAGAAACTCCCCAAATACAGATGTGCCAAGCTTGTCGTGTCATACCCAAGAAGCCTCAAAAGCTGGAATCGCTGCCTAAGGTCCTTCAACAAAGTACTGAGTAAAGGATCTGAATACTTATGTATATGTGATATTTACGGTTTGATATATTATACATTTGCAAACATTTCTGAATCAGTTTTTGGTTTGTCATTATAGGGTAGTGTGTGTAGATTGAAGGGGACATTTTTTGATGTCCGTTTTAGATTAGGGCTGTAACTAATCAAAGTGGAAAAAGTGAAGGGGTCTGAATATTTTCTGAATATTCTCTACATACCAGCAGTAGCTAAGAAATAGAAATCCACAAATAACATACGTTTTAGAACGCTGCAAATCAGCTTTTTTTAACCCAACTAGCCTGGTGTGTGTGTACGCGCGCAACTTCCTGTATCAGAATTTGGTTCTTATTCAAAGTTAACAACAATAGCAGAAACATTAGCCATACAATCTTCATGTCCTGTCAATGGATGTTTTTTGGATTATGAGAAGGTAAGAAGCAATACAAAGCTATTCTAACCTTTTTCTAAGCAGTGTTCTTCAAAAAAAAACAAGAAATCCAATTAATTGCTAAAATATTATGTGTTCCTTTCAAAGGCCCTACTGGCCCAATGCAACTGTTCTGTCACCATCAAATCATTTCTGGGTAACATTTTTGTACCCTACTGTTATAGTTTTCCATTCAAATTGTCAAAAAGAAACAAATAGCTTGGCAGAGATTCTGAACTTTCTTTGTTAATGGTTTATTTAAGCACTAAGACCCGGGGGGGTGTGGTATATGGCCAATAAACCACAGCTAAGGGCGGTTCTTAAGCACGGCGCAACGCGGGGTGTCTGGGTACCGCCATTAGCCGTGGTATATTAGCCATGTATCACAAACCCCCGAGGTGCCATGTTGCTTTTATTAACTGATTACCAATGTAATGAAAATTGCAGTGAAAATAAATGTTTTGTTATACCCGTAATATACCACGGCTAATCAGCATTCAGGGCTCAAACCGCCCAATTTATAATAAAACGTATACCGCCTGGTGATGTCACCAGCCAAGCAAAATCTCCACCCATATGCAAAACCTGCTGATTAGAAGGTCCTGTGTAGAATGTATTATCAGGAAATAACACTGATTACATCTGTTTAGACTTACAGTGTTAGTTTCTTCAGCTGTTGTACAATATGATTCAAAACACAGGAAAATATCATTTTGACTGCACTGGCCTTTTTTAATATACAAAAAGTATTTCTATCAACAGGCTGAACTGGAGGCAAAGACAACCAAGATGAAAGGCACCCTCATCGATAACCAGTTCAAATAGAGGGATGTGGGATGTGAGAGAAGCAAGACAGTTGTACATACTTTAACTCAAATGTACATAGAGATTTGCACTCTATGGCCCCCTTTGAAATGTATTATGAAGCATTTTGGCTATGTTTTATATACTGTAAGAAAATTGTTATGTTGATTTAGAATTAAATGTGGAGCAGTGACATACAGTAATGTTATTTTGAATTTGATTTGTCAATTCAGATGAGAAATAAAATGTGCTTGAATTAAGTATTGATGCTTGAAGTACTATCGCACTATATATGGAAACCATAGCAGGAAAAGTGGTTGTTATGGATTTAACAGGAATGCACACTTACATGAGATGAATTCCAATTTGTATTATTTTGTCACAGCTGTTCTATAATATGTATTTGTATGTTTTATGTGGATCCCAGGAAGAGTAGCTGCTGCACGTGCAGTAGCTAATATGGATCCTAATAAACTAAACTCCTTAGAGAAATTGCAGGTGAAGGTGCTGCTTTGTTTGAAACTTCTGATGGCCCCTTGCCAGGTAGAGTAGCTTGCCTTTGACTGACCCAAACTTCTGTCTGTTTAAGACGACGATAACATACAGTGCCTTGCAAAAGTATTCTCCCCCTTGGCATTTTTCCTATTTTGTTTTAGTACAACCTGTAATTTAAATGTTTTTCTTTTAATGTAATGGACATATACAAAATAGTCCAAATTGGTGAAGTGAAATGAAAAAAATATAATAGGGAAAGTGGTGCGTGCGTATGTACTCACCCCTTTGCTATGAAGCCCCTAAATAAGATATGGTGCAACTAATTACCTTCAGAAGTCACGTAATTAGTTAGATTGCACACAGGTAGACTTTAAGTGTCACATGATCTCAGTATATATACACCTGTTCTGAAAGGCCCCAGAGTCTGCAACACCACTAAGCAAGGGGCGCAATGAAGACGGAGTGCTCCAAAAAGGTCGGACAAAGTTGTGAAGTACAGATCAGGGTTGGATTATAGAAAAAATATCCAACTTCGAACATACCACAGAGCCCCATTAAATCCATTATTAAAAAATGGAAAGAATATGGCACCGCAACAAACCTGCCAAGAGAGGGCCGCCCACCAAAACTCATGGACCAGGCAAGTCGGGCATTAATCAGAGAGACAACAAAGAGATTGGAGTATCTGACCACTGTAAGCCATGCACTCCACAGAGCTGGGCTTTATGGAAGAGTGGCCAGAAAAAAGCCATTGCTTAAAGAAAAGAATAAGCAAACACATTTAGTATTTGCCAAAAGGCATGTGGGAGACTCCAAACATATGGAAGAAGGTAATCTGGTCAGATGAGACTAAAATGTAGCTTTTTGGCAATCAAGGAAAATGCTATGTCTGGCACAAACCCAACACCTCTCATCACCCCGAGGACAGCATCCCACAGTGAAGCATGGTGGTAGCAGTATCATGCTGTGGGGATGTTTTTCATCGGCAGGGACTGGGAAACTGGTCAGAATTGAAGGAACGATGAATGGCGCTAAATACAGGGAAATTCTTGAGGGAAACCTGTTTCAGTCTTCAAGAGATTTGTGACTGGGACGGAGGATCACCTTCCAGCAGGACAAAGACCCTAAGCATACTGCTAGGGGAAACATTTATACAGTGGGGCAAAAAAAGGATTTAGTCAGCCACCAATTGTGCAAGTTCTCCCACTTAAAAAGATGAGAGAGGCCTGTAATTTTCATCATAGATACACTTCAACTATGACAGACAAAATGAGAAATAAAATCCAGAAAATCACATTGTAGGATTTTTTATGAATTTATTTGCAAATTATGGTGGAAAATAAGTATTTGGTCACCTACAAACAAGCAAGATTTCTGGCTCTCACAGACCTGTAACTTCTTTAAGAGGCTCCTCTGTCCTCCACTCGTTACCTGTATTAAGTGGCTGACTACTTTTTTGCCCCAATGTACATGTTTTAATCAAACTATTTTATTAATCTATCAACATTAATCGCATTATTGTGTGCATGTAACAATAATCTGGTTGTAAATAAAACTCAGGAATCAAGTCTAAATTACTACACTACACTAGCAGCTGTGTTTTAATAAGGGGTTTATACCCTACATTGAATCAATCTTAGGTTTTTTGATTAATCCTTGAAACCACTTAAAGTTGTCTGGCTGTGCAAACGAATGCAGTATGATAGGACTCAAAATAATTGCTCAAGGGTTAACCAGAGTATGGATGAAGGAAAATAATCGTCCAATTCCCAAGTCACTGCACCCAATTGATGTACAAAATATGTTTTAGAGAATATTGCTTTTGAGGACAGATCTTATCCACTATTTACAGAACAACCACAGGCTTAGTCATAGACTGTATTGTATGCCAATTTACAGGACACAGTTACAGTACATGCATGAACTTACTGTAGGCCTACAACTATAAATATCCCCGAAGTATAACAAACCTAAAATGTTACAAAACGTTATTATGATTGACAAAATAATCAAACAATATACACATATTGACAGATTTATAAACTTCTCTCTTTTTTTGTGCAAATGTGTGGATGTTGATGTTTTTTTTGTTCACTGTGGGATAGGAGAGTTCTGGTAGCAACCTGTTTTCATCAGTGGTAGGATGTTCTCCAAGAGGAAATAGGAGTTTCTACATATAGAGTAAAACTTGTTTATTGCCTGATGTGGTTGATGTGCAAGAACAAATTAACCGTTTACAGAGCTCTATTGCCACCTGGTGGTGTACAGAAGCACATCCATCCATGTAATAAGAGAAATGTGTAGATCAGTATTTATCTAAAGCATTAGCATACATGCTGTACAAATATGTGAAATAACTCAGTTTTTCCTAGAATAAATCATTATTCCAGCAATAATGAGTGCAAGAAGTGTCAGCTGTATAAGGAGGAACAGGGGCATGTTGAAACAAGAACTGTGGTGTTCAATACTGACAAGCTGTCATCCTAACTTAATGGGGTATGTTAAATTGATCTGTTTTTATAGGACATGGGCTTGCTGAGGGGAGGAGAATGCATTATTGTCACCTTATAGCCACTGCAGCTGTAGTGACCAAGCTGGACATCTAAATTAGGCCATTACGATTGAATTACAGCCTACATTTTGTAGAAGTGTTTTACCATTACACTTTTATGTTCTCTAATTATAGATTTTATCTATTGTCTTCGTAGGGTTTTACTATCCTATCAATCAATAACGTTGTTTTTTAAAGCCTTTTTTACATCAGCAGATGTCACAAAGTGCTTATACACAACCTCTAGAATCCCTGTGGCTAGAGAGGAACCAGGGCTTGAGGGTTGGCCAGTCCTCTCCTGGCTGTGCCCAGTGATGATTATAAGAGTACATGGCCATTAAGGCCAGATCGTTCTTCAAGATGTTCAAACGTTCATAGATGACCAGCAGGGTCAAATAATAATCACAGTGGTTGTAGAGGGTGCAACAGGTCAGCACCTCAAGAGTAAATGTCAGTTGGCTTTTCGTAGCCGAGCATTCAGAGGTCGAGACAGCAGGTGTGGTAGAGAGAGGGAGTTGATGATACTATGATGATCCTAATTTACAACTGCTCAGCAGCTGACAAGCAATAGACTTTTATCATATAGTTCCACTTGGTGGCAGCATTAAGTCAAAGTTGTGTTCTGGATATTGATGAGGCTGTTCAAGGAGATGTGGAACTACTCAGTTTAGTTTGATTTTAGTGGTCAAAGGGTTATCCAGCCAAGTAACTAGGCAAAATTATTGAAATATGTTTGTACATTGAATAATGTACATTGGAATTAAATATGTAAGCCTACTCAGTTTACCAGTGCCCTTTTTTAGTGAGTCTTTGCAATGAAGTAAAACAAAATATCAGTATGTTGTAATAGGAAACTTAACACAATTTCAAAAACATCAGGGCTAACTAACAGTGTTGTCAATCCTAAATGACAGGGGGGGAAAAAATCAGGATTGGGTGCAATCAGTACCCAGCACGGTGTCCTATTACAATTACATACCCAAAATTGGCATGCCTGCACATTTCAAAACACAAGTAGGTTATAAACATCATTTAAGCTTGAGTGTTCCCTAATTTGTATTGATTGCTTGGGTAAAAGCGCCAGAGTTTTTGAAGTAATAACTCTACCAATTTTTTGTATTTTCAAGGGGAAACATTTTTGGATCAGCGCCCTCAATTTAACTTTGAAAAGCAAATGTATTTTGGATAGGTTCTAAACTGCAAAAATGTTTCATACGATGGTGTATACCTGGAGTTGATTCATAATTCTACACAATCTGATGATACGAAAATTCAAATGGTTGCATACAGTTCGTGTTTCATTTACAGTACAGTGTTATCGTGTTTGTGATAATTTGGTCTAAAGCCTACTAGCACAACTACTAGCACCACATTTCAGTCAGAAGTTCTCTGCTCTGCTGACTTTCATGTGTTTCTAATTGACCTTTTCTCCCTCCATTATTCCCTGTATCCCTGGGGGAGATCAGCTCTTATTCTATCCATCCTGCATTACAGGAAATAGTCACATCATCGATGTGGAGCGATACTGCAGTGTGTTAATGGTAGGGGGTGATACTTTAGAGAAATCTGACACTACAAGCAATCTTGCCAATATTGGCATGCATTACATATCAGCACCAGAATGTATAGATAAGATTACATGTACACTACATGACCTAGAGGTTGAATATCAGATCAATTCAACAGCGACTAATGAAGTGGGTTAGGCCATTAATATAGGAAATGATGGCATGAAATGCATTATTCACGTTTGGAGAATTGAGTGTGTAACTCAAAACCACGAAAGTGCAAGTCCAGCATGTCAAGTAACAACAGACTGAGACCACAGACCAGGGATTTACCCAGTAAATGAGGAACCTTTTCCCCAGTCTTAGTCTTTGTTGTTTTTAATGGCTCTTAAACTGTGAAGACAATACAGAAATCATACCATAGTGGTACAATGATGTACATTGATGTGTGATTGCCTCAAAATTGGGCCAGTCCAGGTGTATGTCAGTCCTGCGGTTTTCCACTTAGTGTTCAGGTGTAGAAAAAAAGTCACATTGAGATATATTTGGAGAGTCAATAGCACATTTCATGCATCTTGGAATATGGACTAGAGGAGAAATACATAAGCAATGGAATGGCAAGAATCCTTGTTCAATATTTGCAAACACAGTAATATATCTATAATACAATTATCTAGTACCACACATAAAGTACCACACAACAAGTGAGCGTAACAAGTCTCAATAGAGATGCATGATGCTGTGCTGTCCTTGGTGCTAGCTGGTGATTGAGAAGACAGGAACAGTGGGGTTCTCTCTCATGCTGCCCTGTGGAGATAATGGCTCACTGATGTGGTTAATACAGACGGGCACCAGTCTGCAGCCTTGGTGACATCTCAATCAAGCGAGAAGGGCACCTTGTTGATACACAATTAATCCTCTCATTACTCGTGTGATCAGGCCTGCCTCACCAAGGGGCCACGCATTATGATCCGATTAGAGAGCAGTAATTGGGGGAGGGATCACATGCTCCTTTTGTTTCACTGGGAGGGTGAGTTCCTGGTTATCACTATCACACACTATCTATCTGAACAGTGAGGCTTTGTAAACAGACATGTACGCTCGGTCAGTCAGATGGTAGAAATTAATGTATCAAATCAAATTTTATTTGTCACATGAAATGCTTACTTACAAGCCCTTAACCAACAATGCAGTTCAAGAAATAGAGTTAAGAAAATAAACTAAAGTAAAAAAATAGAATAGGTAACAAAATAAAATAACAATAACGAGGCTATATACAGGGGGTACCGGTACCGGGTCAATGTGCGCGGATACAGGTTAGTCGAGGTAATTTGTATATGTAGGTAGGGGTAAAGCCATCCACAGTACAGTTACAGTACAACTATTGCAGTAAAATGCAGTACAATTCGGATTAATTGAAGTTGATTAATGTTAAATTAATTTGTAAAGTATAGGCCTACAGTAGGTTTCTTGTCTGAATACCAATATCTATTGCTATACCTATTCCAAAATGAATGGGGGAATTACAATCACAGAGAGTTTTTGTCATTGCATGCAGTAAGTACACCGTACTGTCTTTTGACAGTAACATTTCATCTGTCTGTATATATTGAGCTCTGGTTCATTGCACTGTTGATGAAAATAATTTCATTATCATGTATCTTGTCAAATATAGTGAATTATTTCATGACATGTAAATATGGTGGATGTATATCAAACAACAAACTAAACTATTATGTAAATCAAAACATTATGCACTTCAATTTCTAAATTACCATGAATGTATCATATCAAAAGAGAAGAATGCCTTTGAGATGAAACCAGAGAGAGACTCAATGGATGCAATGACATATGACTGTGAGACATGGCAGATGTCTCTTCAAGTCCCAATGGAGCATTTACTATTCATTGATTTACACCCTAAAATCAAAAGGGCTTTATTTTACAAGACGATTTGTATCATGTCATTGATGATATTAAATATGTTTCTGGCCCAAAATTAATGCCCTAGTCCAAAGTGATGGGAGGTTACCCTAAAATTACATTGAAAATCCTGTCTTGCATGGACATTCTCTGTACTCATGACTAAAGCATGGCATCTACTGGCTTGCTTGCCATGTCTTATGATATTTGGCTTGCTGCTGAGATCCCCATAGTCCTTTGAAACCTGCCTTCTAGCCCTCCAGAACCACAACTTAGCTACAGCTTATGGGAGGTTTGGATGGTGGACTGGCTGCACACAACACTATCAATTATCTGCCCATGTAATTAATCAGCCTGCAGTGGATTCTTTATGCCATGAAAAAACCTTGCCTCCTGCAGAACAGATAAGTCAATCAAACAAACAATGCTCTTTAAAAGCGAGCACAGGCCTACTGCAAAACACTAGCAAACAACAGCTACTAGGCCGATAGCTGTATAAAACAACAAGTGATTCAAATATGGTCATTTGTTACTTAATTGTAATCTATCAACTTTCAACATTTGGTCAGCTTTCCGAGCAAAGTTGCTTTTATGTAGTCTAGTGAAACTGCCAATGAAACAAAAAACATTGGAGAGGACCCTGCTCGGACCCCTTACGTAAGCAAACTGTTTATTTTGAAATAAATAGACATGCAAGTTTTGGATTACAAGTTTAAGCGGCAGGCCTTTTGTGCTCTCAAATGAGGAGCATTCGTGTGGAAGTGATACTTCCTGACATTGGGCCCACATGAACTAAGTTATGTGAAATGGACCTCATCAGCGCCAATCATATCAGCTCCTCTGAGACAGTGGGAAACTGGGAATGCAAGCTCTGCTAGCGACCTAGTTGGGATCTTAAAGAGACAAGGCACATTTTGTTTAGGAACATTTCTTGACATCATGCTCGGATTAACATTTAGAAAATGAAGAGACCATACAGTGCATGTATACGAAGCTAAGAAGCACCGTGCTTATGCAGTATCAAGTCAAATCAAATGTTATTGTCACATGCTTCATGAACAACAGGTGTAGACTAACAGTGAAATGCTTACGGGTCCTTTTTCAACAATGCAACAATAAATAAAACAAATAAAAAATATATAACTATAAACAGTGACACGAGTAATAAATACAATATAAATACTACCCTTGTGGAAAACCTTTAGAAGGGACAGCGCTGTCCATGGACTCCCATACTGAAAGCCACAATTATTATATTCTTTCTGACAACGTGTTAGTGAAATCTCAGATTGGGACTGACATATATCAACCTGGCTGTATTGACCTGCAGCAATGTCCCTCGCCGACTCTGTCACATGACATCACATGTTTTTCTGTTTCAGCTAATAAATAGCATTCTGTCCCCTGCTCCAGACTGCCCCTGTGGCACACTCTGTTAGAGGAGTTGTGTTAGCTACAGTAACTTAAAAACAAAAGGAAAGCGTTGCCAACCCCACCAAGTCTATAGTCTAAAGTGGAAACAAGGCCCCATTTTAAGAATGCTGCTCAACTGTTGCAATTATGACATGCTAATGTATAATAATCAGCTTGGACTCCTGGCACAGGGAGAGAAAAAAATATTTCGTACTAGTAACTGTATACTTGTCTAGTTTTAAATTTGGTCAGTTTGCTCCTGGAATTTCCATGAAGCTAGGAATGACCATGCACTCATGGCAATCAAAAATAACAAAACTAAAACCAAAAAGTTAATTAAATATTATACATATGCCAAAGAATGCAATATCAAAGTTTTTGATAAATTATTGGACTGAATTACTGATACATTCTAATTTGATGATTTCAGTATTTTTCAATTGTTGCTTTTACAGCTTCTGTTCCATTTTTATAAAGCCTGGTTTGTACCTAAACAGAGAACTATACAAATGTATGTCAACAGATTACTGGCATACTTTACTGTATGTTCGCTGACCCAATCTAACAATGACAGGTTAATAGAGAAGGGAACCAGGCAGCTGCTAGTGGAGCCTAGCTGAGTGCTGCTGATCAGGATGAGGGAATGATTGGATGAGATGGCTCCCCTAATGGAAGTGAAAACATGATCTGCCTCCATATCTACTGTGGGAGCACATAGGAGGAAATGAATCTTTCACAGGAACATGAATTTAAGAGGAAAAGTAATCAAACCCTCACTGCTCAACAGAGGACTCGTTATATAGGTTCTACAGAGACATGAAGTGGGTCTCTACGAGCAGACATGAACATTAAATGAGACAGCAATATTAGACAGATAATCTATTTTTACAATGGTATATGTGGGATAGGGAAAAAAGTAGTAACTCAATTACTGTAGGAGGGCTGTATCACTTCAACTGTACATAAAATAAACAGCCTGATCTAACACATTATACTGTATAAACATACATTTACAACAATTTACAGCTATGATTAAACAAAACATATATAGTCAAAATAAAATTACTGCGATTATCTAGATGTTTAGCTACTTTGGGGCATGAAAAGTAGTAGTTAGGGTTGGATTGACAATTACTCACGCTATTTGAAACATTAGTAGGAAGGGAAATTGTTGGGACCAATCCAGTTAGTTTGTGATGCACCAAGTAACAATCACAAAAGCCTTCGTCAATTTAAACTACAGAGAGAGGATTATTTCCCCAGCCTTAGCGGTTGTTTTATTTAGTCCTCAAATGTTAGACGATAACCCTAATAACCCTCATGCCTTGTGTTCCCTTACCAGTGCCCTTTCAACAACCTTCAAAAAGGTACCATGTTTTTGGAATCTCGCCCTCAGGGCTAGATTGAACTTGTTGATTAATGGGTGCCATAATTTCTCCTTGTACCTTTTTCTTTTCAAATGCATTTTTTCCCTAGGCAGACGTGTAGCCTGCATGACCTCAGCGCAGGAACCACATCTGCTCAGTGCACTTTACACATGGTAGGGCATGCTCAGAAGTGCACCTCTCACTGCTTTGACCTGAAGGCCTTTTATGTCTCACTCTCACTGTGTCATGCCGCTCAACAGAACAGGGGTCCGGGGCACTGCTGTGGCTGCACCATGACACTAAACACCAGTAAAGGATTTGTTACACCTTATAATAATTTTCATGAATAAGCCAATATACATTTTTATCAAATGTGAATAAATTAGGAAATATTTTATAAATAATTATACATTTTATAAATTAATTTGAATGCTTTTAACATTATTTAATACAAATATGTATACATAATGAGATGGGATGGGGAAGACCTTTTGTTACACATGGTGATTATTTTCACACACACCCCAAAAGCAAAACAATCTTACGAAGAACTTCTCATCTCACTTAATTTTTCTCCCTCAGGTTAACTTGAGCATTCATACTCTCATTTAAAAAAATGTTATATTACAATGTACTTTTAAAATCTCTTAATAACTTGTAGACCAATAAATGCACAAAGGAATATAAATATGTTAAAGTGAAAGTGTTTTTTTTGTATTATAATTTTTTAGAGTGATTGGAATTCACATCGCTCCATTAAATAGGGTTGTTTTTCCTTTCGTTGTGTTCAGTTCATTTTGGTTGTAAACCGTCATTGTAAATAAGAATTTGTTCTTAACTGACTTGCCTAGTTAAATAAAGGTTAAATAAAATTAAAATAAATAAATAAAATTTTCAAAGATATCTGCACAGGGAATCTTTTTTCTTCTTCTTTTCCGTTGTCTCTTCTAATCATATTCCCTCATTTCTGCCATCTACAGGGAAAGCAGAGGACGCGCCACAACCTAATGAATTCCACCTGGCCTTTCTTTATCTGCTTGGCATTATAAGTTTGAGAGTTGTGTTTAAATTTGTATTGAATAAACAATATGGGATTGTATATGCAATAATGCTATAATTATACCCGCGGGTTGTATTTCCTCAAAGGAAATTAAGCGGGCATGTCATCCTAAATCCCAAAATGCAATGGAAATGACTTCCAGATTTCACTGCATCTTAGAGTTCATGGTCTCGGACCATGCTGCACAGTTTTCTCAAAGGCTTCGCATCACCCTCTGCGGATTTATTCTAACCTCTTATAGGGGCACAGAGAGGTTGCATGGAAAACTGTAAAAACAGAATGCCATATTGCCATGAATTTGCATACGCAGTGTAAAAATGTCTCTCTGGATCTCATTAATTCAACTGACCCTATCAGCCTGTGGAGCAAGTCAAGGCGTGGCAGTCGTCTCAGCATTGTGAGCTCCCCTGTTAGTATTGGCATGCGTGTGAAGACCACAGAGAATGGGCTTGAAGCATGTTTATTTTCTTTTAGCTGTCCCATCCCTCCCACTAAAGCTCTCTGGATTTTATGAGCTATACTCCCGCAGAATGTACTGTATTCTGGTGATGTAAATAATGTTTTCATGTGATTTGTTGTTCTTTTGTTTGAATAACAAAGCATAATGTTAGAGCCAGCTAACTTTATTTTAGGGGAGTTTTGTATCACTATCGCAGAACATAGTGCCTTCCGAAAGTATTCATACCCCTTGACTTATTCCAAAAAATGTTGTATTACAGACTGAATTCAAAACTGATTAAATATTTTTTTCAATTTCACCCATCTTACACACAATACCCCATAATGACAAAGTGAATGCACGTTTTTAGACATTTTTGAAAATGTCTTGAAATTGAAATATAAGTATGTATTCACACCCCTGAGTCAGTACTTTGCGGAAGCAACTTTGCTCTCTAAGAGCCTTCCAAACCTGGATTGTGCAACATTTAACCATTATTATTTGAAAGATGCTTCAAGCGCTGCCAAATTGGTTGTTGATCATTGCGAGACAACCATTTTCAGGTTTTGCCATAGATTTGTGTAGATTTATGTCAAAACTATATCTCGGCCACTCAGGAGCATTCACTGTTTTCTTGTTAAGTAACTCCAGTGTAGATTTGGTCTTGTGTTTTAAGTTATTGTCCTGCTGAAAGGTGAATTCATCTCCAAGTGTCTGCTGGAAAGCAGACTGAACCAGGTTTTCCTCTAGGATTTTGCTTGTGCTAAGCTCCATTCTGTGTCTTTTTATCCTGCAAAACTCCCGTCATTAACGATTACAAGCAAACCTGTAACATGATGCAGCCTCCACTATGCTTGAAAATATGGAGGGTGGTACTCAGTAATGTGTTGTATTTGTATTTTCCCCATTTATGACACTTTGTATTCAGGACATAAGGTGAATTACTTTACCACATTTTTTGCAACATTACTTTAGTGCCTTGTTGCAAACAGGTTGCAATTTTTGGAATATTTGTATTCGGTACAGGCTTCCTTATATTCCTTGAAGAGTAACTACAATGTTGTTGCTCCATCCTCAGTTTTCTCATATCACAGCCATTAAACTCTACATCTTTTAAAGTTACCATAGGCCTCATGGTGAAATCCCAAAGCGGTTTCCTTCCTCTCCGGTCACTGAGTTAGGAAGGACGCCTATATCTTTGTAGCGACTGAGTGTATTGATACACCATTCAAAGTGTAATTAATAACTTCACCATGCTCAAAGGGATATACAATGTCTGCTTTTTTATTTTTACCCATCTACCATTAAGTGATATTCTTTGCAAGACATTTGAAAACCTCCCTGGTCTTTGTGATTGAATCTGTGTTTGAAATGCACTGCTCGACTGAGGGACCTTACAGATATTTGTATGTGTGGTGTACAGAGATGAGGTAGTCATTCAAAAATCATGTCAAACACTATTGAACACAGAGTGAGTCAATGCAACTTATGTCACTTGTAAAGCACATTTTTACTCCTGAACGTATTTAGGTTTGGCATAACAAAGGGGTTGAATGCTTATTGATTCAAGATATTTCAGGGTTTAATTTTTATTAAATGTCTTAAATATATACAGTACCAGTCAAATGTAACACCTACTCATTCAAGGGTTTTTCTTTCTTTTTACTATTTTCTACATTGTAGAATAATAGTGAAGACATCAAAACTATGAAATAACACATATGGAATCATGTAGTAACCAAAAAGTGTTAAACCAATCAAAATATAATCTTCAAAGTAACCACCCTTTTCCTTGATGAAATCTTTGCACACTCTGGCATTCTCTCAACCAGCTTCACCTGGAATACTCTTCCAATAGTCTTGAAGGAATTCCCACATATGCTGAGCACTTGTTGGCTGCTTTTCCTCCACTCTGCGGTCCGACTCATCCCAAACCATCTCAATTGGGTTGAGGTCGGGTGATTGTGAAGGCCAGATCATCTGATGCACCACTCCATCACTCTCCTTCTTGGTCAAATAGCCCTTACACAGCCTGGAGGTGTGTTGGGTCATTGTCCTGTTGAAAAACAAATGATAGT
The DNA here is from genome assembly GCF_034236695.1 of Oncorhynchus nerka. Classification (NCBI taxonomy): domain Eukaryota; kingdom Metazoa; phylum Chordata; class Actinopteri; order Salmoniformes; family Salmonidae; genus Oncorhynchus; species Oncorhynchus nerka. The sequence goes on from NC_088417.1 coordinate 75,440,213, forward strand.
CCCACTAAGCGCAAACCGATGGGATGGCATATCACTGCAGAATGCTGTGGTAGCCATGCTGGTTAAGTGTAGTTGAAATTTAAATAAATCACTGAGAGTGTCACCAGCAAAGCACCCCCACACCATCACACCTCCTCCTCCATACTTTACGGTGGGAATCACACATGCGGAGATCATCCGTTCACCTACTCCGCATCTCACAAAAAACAAAAATCTCAATTTGGACTCCGACAGATTTCCACCGGTCTAATGTCCATTGCTTGTGTTTCTTGGCCCAAGCAAGTCTCTTCTTATTATTTGTGTCCTTTAGTAGTGGTTTCGTTGCAGAAATTAGACCACAAAGGCCTGATCCATGCAGTCTCCTCTGAACAGTTGATTTGGAGATGTGTCTGTTACTTGAACTCTGTGAAGCATTTATTTGGGCAGCAATTTCTTAAGCCGGTAACTCTAATGAACTTATCCTCTGCAGCAGAGGTAACTCTGGGTCTTCCTTTCCTGTTGCGGTCCTCATGAGAGCCAGTTTCATAGCGCTTGATGGTTTTACCGACTGCACTTGAAGAAACTTTAAAAGTTCTTGAAATTTTCCGTATTGACTGACCTTCATGTCTTAAATCAACCTCTTACGGATTAGCCCCTTTAACATTTTTTTTGCCTAAAATAACATACCCAAGTCTAACTGCCTGTAGCTCAGGCCCTGAAGCAAGGATATGTATATTATTGGTACCATTTGAAGGGAAACACTTTAAAGTTTATGGAAATGTGAAAGGAATGTAGTAGAATATAACACAATCGATCTGGTAAAAGATAATGCAAAGAAAAAACTAACCATTCTTTTGTGTTTTTTTGTACCATCAGCTTTGAAATGCAAGAGAAAGGCCATAATGTATTATTCCAGCCCAGCTGCAATTTAGATTTTGGCCACTAGATTGTGCAAAGTTTTAGACTGATCCAATGAACCATTGCATTTCTGTTCAAAATGTTGTATCAAGACTGCCCCATTTGTGCCTAATTTGTTTATTAATAACTTTTCATGTTCAAAATTGTGCACTCTCCTCAAACAATAGATTGGTATTATTTCACTGTTCTAGCTACTGTAAATTGGACAGTGCAGTTAGATTAACAAGAATTTAAGCTTTCTGCCAATATCAGATATGTCTATGTCCTGGGAAATTTTCTTGTTACTTACAACCTCATGCTAATCGCATTAGCCTATGTTAGCTCAACCATCCCATGGAATGGACACCGATCCCGTTATTTTAATGACGCTATTTAGAAAAAGACCTAGTCTTTTCCCAAATAGGGCTGTCTTCTGTATACCAACCCTACCTTGTCACAACACAACTGATTGGCTCAAAAGCATTACGAAGGATAGAAATTCCACAAATTAACTTTTAACAAAGCACACCTGTTAATTGAAATGCATTCCATGTGACTACCTCGTGAACCTGGTTGAGAGAATGCCAAGAGTCTACAAAGCTGTCATCAAGGCAAAGGGTGGCTACTTTAAAGAATCTCAAATATAAAAAAATATTTAGATTTATTTAACACTTTTTTGGTTACTACATGATTCCATGTGTTATTTCATAGTTTGATGTAATAGTTATTCTACAATGTTGAAAACTAGTACAAATAAAAACTATTGAATGAGTAGGTGTGTCCAAACCTTTGACTGGTACTGTATGCATAATTCCACTTTGACATTATGGGGTGTTGTGTGTAGGCCAGTGACAAAAACATCTCAATTGAATAACTTTTAAATGCATGCTGTAACACAACATGTGGAAAATGTCAAGGGGTGTGAATACTTTCTGAAGGCACTGTATGGCTGTAGAATCCAACCCTTTCACAATGATCAAATATGCTGAAGCTCGTCCAAGGACTTTTCCATTTGAAATCACTGAGGAGGGGTCACTGCTGTTGTCCAAGCCAACTCCCACTGGGCACACACTGGTTGAAACAACATTGTTTCCAAATAATTTAAAGGAAATTATGTTGAACCAAATACAAGTCCCTTTAAAAGAATATAATTAATTAACAGGCTTACTTTTTTTTTATCCTGATTTGCTCTACTGTATGAGCACACACCTCTAGTGCAGGAATACATTGCCAGTCATTTGTGTTACTGTTGGTTCTTGCCCTAACTGTTGTACATGGTTCCTGCCACAAGGGGTAGATGTGGTCATGTCATCGAGCTTGCAAGCCTCCCCGTTATGTCATTAACTGTCTTTCACAAAGCGTTTTAGGTAGCAACAAAATACTCTTTCAAAGTCTAATCTGAAGGATTTGCAGATCAATTTGTAGATGCTCCTATAATCTGTATCACACCAGATGGGATCTCTTTTTCTTTTTACATAAATCTCCTTCTTTATGAGCCCATAAGTGGGAAATAATGTCTGAATACTTGGCCCTGCGATTACACCACAGGTGAGCCAAACAGACTAATATCATTTGCATGTGAATGAATTACATTAACACAGAGAGCCATCAATAGGAAATGGGGAATCCTTATCAGCTTTCATGGATATTAGTATGTTAATGTGGGTGGGCTCATTAATGAGTGTTGCCATTTTCTTTTTGTACTCAGTATTAATAGAGTAAAGAAAAGGAGCAGACAGAACCATGCATTCAGGTTTTTATCTCTGTAGAGTAGGTTGTCTGTCTCTTAGCTAGTGAAGCTGTCTCACAGTGACTTGCTTTTAGTCTTTTCGAAGTGCTCATCATATTTGAGGGTGAAGCCGCATGGGTTGCTCTCAGACTTAAAGAACATATTCCATGATATTTATAGTTTTATGTAATGATACTACTCCCTTTTACATCAGTGGGACTCCTATCATTGACACATATACATAGCTTACCACTACAGAGCAGCCTGCATGGGAAAGTTAATGCAGTTACACTACCACTTTTAATCAGTTCATTCTTATATATAAAGGGAAAAGTGTTTGATCATATCCACTAGACACATAAACAGGGTCCTTTAAATACAAATGCTTTGTCCACATACTGTACATTACCTATGTCTGGCCTCTCCTGATGCCACACAGATACAAATTTGAAACATTATGAAATACCAGTTGCATGGTTCCCTGTTACTGTAGACATAAACCTTACAGGAAAGAGCCTAGCTCTTTATGAGAATAACTCAGACTCATACCCTAAATTGATCAGGGACTTGCTGCGATGGCTTTTTACGAAGGTGTTTTATGCAAAGCTCTTAGTCACATCTTCCTGAGTGCACATTTCAAGTTGTCAGTTTACAGAGGTGTTGGGCTCTCCACTGCTATTTATTGGACTAAGTAACCTGTGACCCGTTAAAGGGGTCAGCCACATGTATATATTCTAAATAATTAATGCTAAGGCTGACACCAGACATGAATTTGCTATTTATCATCCTTCACTTTAGATATTCTGGGTAAAGATGGTCTTTTTTTTAAGGGAATGAGATGGAATAGACAGATGTGTTTGTGTGATGTACATGCTTCCCCAAACAAAAGTTTCCCAAGGGAGGGGATTTCTGTTGAAAGTATCAAAGTCCTTCTATTTAAGGACTTAAACTCAAGCTTTTACCTCCTTCACAGTACTGGAATTGTAATCAAAACATACCTGTTTACATATAAATCTTTAAAATGTCAAAACCTTTAACATACGATCCAAATGGCACCTTTAACATGAAGTGACAAACGTGCAGGACCTGGGCAACAGCCATTTCTTGGTTCTTGATATGCATAAGCTAATAATACTTTCATCTGGGTTTTTAAATTTAGGAGGATACAAAAAGACTACTGCATACTCATTTACATATTCATTACTGTGCCAGCTAATTGATAAAAAGCTTATGAAAGCATGCTCTTTCTCATTTAAGAGAAGGGATTTAATTTACTCAATGCTTTTTCTCCATTTCAGCCCGTCTCTATAACAGGATTAGCCTGGGAGTTAAGAACATTACCTTTGACATGTGTGAGCATTGGGCTGATACTGTCCTCTGTGAGAATAATGTAAATTCAACTATATTAATATGTCCATTCAAATATTCATACAAACAGTACACTGAACAGTTAAATTGCCATAGATGTTATTTTTCTCAGGACCACCTAAAGCTGCAATATCGCCTTCATAGTTTTCCAGTACAGGTGCTCTCAATTAAGTCATTATCAGATTTAGTTGATCTGTGATGACCATTAAGTTTGACTGCATCAGATGAGAATTGAGAGCCATCACTGACAGTTTTAAAGTGCCATAGTCCCAAAGGAAGGCAAAGCCACTCTGACAAAATCATGACTGCACGTTCAAAATGTACATTTCCAGGACGTTGAGACAAGGGTGATGTGAACACTTAGGTATTTTTATCACACTGTACAGGTCTAACCTTCACCTCCATTGGAAAGTGTCACAGAGCATCCCTAGCTCCTCAGACATTTCCTGAAATTCTCCTCCATGTAAAATTCATGGCAATTGTGCATAAAAAATTACTTTTGTAAAAAAATGTAGTACTTTTAAATTAAGGGAGGCATAGTTTCAGAATGAGTTGGAGCCCATTGAGAGTTGTGCATGTTTCCATGTCCTCTCATCATATTGGTTTCAAGCAGTGTTTGTATATTGCAAATGCTCCAGATGTGCTAGTTTTTGTCTTAGGGTTTTTGGCATTGTGTCAGCGTCAGTCATTATGTGTTAAGCTGTCCCTGTAGTAAAGCATCAATGTATAAGCACCTGGAGGTATGTGTCAGAGCTGGTCTGTGATGCACTGCACTGCTCGTATGCTCACCCAAAATATCACATCAGATATGATAACCATGGCACCCAAAGATCAAGGAGGTTTTCCAATGCCTCGCAAAGAAGGGCACCTATCGGTACAGTAGATGGGTAAAAAGAAAAAGCAGACATTGAAAATCCCTTTAAGCATCGTGAAGTTATTAATAACATTTTGGATGGTTTAGCAATTAGAGGTCGACCAATTAATCGGAATGGCCGATTAATTAGAACCGATTTCAAGTTTTCATGACAATCGGAAATTGGTATTTTGCTCGCCAATTAATTTTTAAAGATTTTTTTACACCTTTATTTTTTATTTTTTATTTTGGTCCGACTCTCTTTCGACGGAAGAAAACCGTAACATCAGGGAACCAATCTTGCAACCTTACAGTTAACTAGTCCAACGCAATAACGACCTGCCTCTCTCTCTGTGCACTCCACAAGGAGTACATTTGCCTGTTACGCAAATGCAGTAAGCCAAGGTAAGTTGCTAGCTAGCATTAAACTTATCTTATAAAAATCAATCACTAGTTAACCTCTTCAACCTATGGGGGCGCTATGTCATTATTGGATAAAAAAACGTGCTGTTTTAAGCGCAATATTTTGTCACGAAAAGATGCTCGACTATACATGGAATTGACAGCCTTGGAAAGACAAAACTCTGACATTTCCTAAACTGCTAAGATATTATCTGTGAGTGCCACAGAACTAATGCTACAGGCGAAACCAAGATGAAGTTTCATACAGGAAATGCCCCAGATTCTGAAGGCGCTGTGTTCCAATGTCTCCTTATATGGCTGTGAATGCGTCAGGAATGAGCCTGCACTTTCTGTCGTTTCCCCGAGGTGTCTGCAGCATTGTGACGTGTTTGTAGGCATATCATTGGAAGATTGACCATAAGAGACTACATTTACCTGGTGTCCCGCCCGGTGTCCTGTGTCGAAATTATTGCATAATCTGTAGGTCCATGCGCGTTCCATTTCTTCAGAAGAGAAAGTAAACTGCCACGATGGATTTTATCGTCGATAGATATGTGAAAAACACCTTGAGGATTGATTCTAAACATCGGTTTGCCATGTTTCTGTCGATATTATGGAGTTAATTTGGAAAAAAGTTTGCGTTTTAATGACTTAATATATATATTTTTTTTTTTCCTTACCCAAACGTGATGAACAAAACGAAGCGATTAGTCGACACAAATATTTTTTTTTGTAAAAACTGAACATTTGCTATCTAACAGAGTCTCCTCATTGAAAACATCTGAAGTTCTTCAAAGGTAAATTATTTTTTTTGAATGCTTTTCTGGTTTTTGTGGAAAATGTTGCATGCTGAAAGAGAGGCATAATCCTATGCTAGGCTATCAATACTGTTACACAAATGCTTGTTTAGCTATGGTTGAGAAGCATATTTTGAAAATCTGAGATGACAGTGTTGTTAACAAAAGGCTAAGCTTGAGAGCAAATAGATTCATTTAATTTCATTTGCGATTTTCATGAATAGTTAACGTTGCGTTATGGTAATGAGCTTGAGGCTGTATTCACGATCCCGGATCCGGGATGGCTCGACGCAAGAAGTTAACTACACATGGTTGATGATATTACTAGATATTATCTAGCGTGTCCTGTGTTGCATATAATCTGACTGAGCATATACGTATCTAAGTATCTGACTGAGCGGTGGTAGGCAGATGCAGGCATGTAAACATTCATTCAAACAGCACTTTCGTGCATTTTGCCAGCAGCTCTTCGTTGTGCATCAAGCATTGCGCTGTTTATGACCTATCAACATATCAACTCCCGAGATGAGGCTGGTGTGACCGAAGTGAAATGGCTTGCTAGTTAGCGCGCACTAATAATGTTTCAAACTTCACTCACTCTGAGCCTTGGGGTGGTTGTTTCCCTTGCTCTGCATGGGTAACGCTGTTTCGATGTGGTGGCTGTTGTTGTTGTGTTGCTGGTTCGAGCCCAGGGAGGAGCGAGGAGAGGGACGGAAGCTATACTGTTACACTGGCAATACTAAAGTGCTTATAAGAACATCCAATAGTCAAAGGTTAATGAAATACAAATGGTATAGAGGGAAATAGTCCTATAATAACTACAACCTCAAACTTCTTACCTGGGAATATTGAAGACTCATGTTAAAAGGAACCACCAGCTTTCATATGTTCTCAGCAAGGAACTGAAACATTAGCTTTCTTACATAGCACATATTGCACTTTTACATTCTTCTCCAACACTTTGTTTTTGCATTATTTAAACCAAATTGAACATGTTTCATTATCTACTTGAGGCTAAATTGATTTTATTTATGTATTATATTAAGTTAAAATAAGTGTTAATTCAGTATTGTTGCAATTGACATTATTTTATTTTTTTATTTTAAATCGGCCGATTAATCGGTAGTTGCTTTTTTGGTCCTCCAATAATCGGTATCGGTATCGGCGTTGAAAAATCATAATCGGTCGACATCTAGTAGCAATACACCCAGTCACTACAAAGATACAGGCACCCTTCCTAACTCAGTTGCCGGAGAGGAAGGAAACCGCTCCGGGATTTCACCATGAGGCCAATGGTGACTTTAAAACAGTTAAGAGTTTAATGGTTGTAATAGGAGAAAACTGAGGATGAATCAACAACATTGTAGTTACTCCAAAATACTAATCTAATTGACAGAGTGAAAAGAAGGGAGCCTGTACAGAATACATATATTCCAAAACATGCATCCTGTTTGCAACAAGGCACAAAGTAATGTTGCAAAACATGTGGCAATTCACTTTTTGTCGTGAATATGTTATACCCCTGTTATACCCCTCACACAAAGATGTAGATTTGGCTTCAAGTCACTTGTAAATTAGTGTTTTTCATATAAAATCAACAATTTACATATAGAATGTTTCACAAATGCACAAAATATCTTCATGTAAACATGTATAAACTTGTATTAATTTGTATTTAGTGCTTTAGATTACATTACATTATTATTAAAGTTTTCCATTGCTCCCATTCTGTTGTTTTTTTTCATTTGCTTTGCATTGTCTTTGAGAACTGAGAACTTGTTCTCAACTGGCCTACCTGGTTAAATAAAGGTGAAATAAAAATAAATAAATAAAATTGGGTTGTCCACAGGTTTGTCCTGTTTGGGGTCAACTGCGTGTACTTTAGCTTCTTTCTGGGTACGCCCAAGACGGTATTTCATATCTGTAGTATTCATCATCGTCATCGTCGTCCTGTTCGAGTTCTTCCATTTGTCCACTACTTTGGTTTGTTCCTCTTTTCTTTGGCTTAGAGTTTTGCTGTTTGAACTTTCAGGGGCAGGTAGTCACATGGACCGTCCTTTTCCTTGTTCAGGTTTCAGTTTGTAGATCAGAATGTCTTCTCCAACCTAACGTACAACTGTATGAATGTGATTTGATTGAATATCGTAAAAGTACAATATACTTGCAGTGAAGCTGCTCAACAACTACATCATACCAGTCATCCAACAGACCCCCATTCAGAGCGACACACAGAAGCATCCAGGGTCAATGCCCTGCTCAAGGGCACGTTGACAGATCTCCCACCAGGCCAAAAAACCCTCCAAGATCCCCCACAGTTCCCCAATAGCTGTCCCTCAACCATTTGAAATGTTAGATCAATGCTATGCATTTTCAGCCATTCCTGAACCTGAGACCAGAAGCAGGCTACCTGTCTATTGATTCTATTGATTCTGTATCCTCACAACAACATTTTCAGAGCTTCAATGATTTTATGCCCCACATATCCAACATTTTGTTGGTGGCAAGGATTCTATGTAATCATTTTAGCTAAAAAGCAGGTCTTGAAAGCAAGTCTTGATTATTGCGTTGTTTTATATATCAACTCATACACCCTGATGGAATCGGTACATCAAAAATCTCTCCCAAACTATTTTGCAATCTGTATGGCAACATCCTGGTCCTCAAATGAAACTGGTATACTTTCCTATTTATGGTATTTTTATTCCTTTGCCAGTTTTGATCCTATATATTGGGCAAACAGACCAGTTCCCTACCTCCTCCCGCTGCCACCTGCGTCCTCCATTTTTGGGGTAATGCTGTAATCAATTAGTTGTACTCTTGGATTGAGCAGACCTTCCCGTACATTTCTGATAACTCCATGAAGGACATAACTCTACCATTCCAATTTACAATATCATTTAAGAACAAAATAACCTTTTCAAACATATTTCCCATAAATACAGGTATTTTATCAACCAGCACATTTGAGTTCAGCCATACTATTTGTTGTATCTTTTCAAGGGGATGAAATTGGTTGCAGTTTTCTATTGAAATTCATTGTGGAGAGCTATGTGATATGAATACCAAGTATGTCTACTTCACCATCAGCACATTTTATAGGTAAACTGCAGGGTAATGTAAAAATGTGTATTTTTTAAAGATCCAATACGTAATGTTGTACACTTATCATAATTAGGTTTTAGTCCAGAGAGTACAGAAAAGTTGTCTAGATCTTCAATGAGACATTGCAGGAATCTAGCTTGCGGACTTAATATAAAACTTGAGTCAACTGCATACATGGACACCTTGGATTTCTAATCCTCTAATGTTGCTATTGGATCTGATTTAAATAGCTAGCATTTCGATGGCCATAACGAATAGATATGGTGACAGTGGACCCCCATGTTTAACTCCTATTGACAGTAGCCGTTATTTACTGTATTACACCTGGGGTTGCTATATACATGATTTTTTACCCATTTTATATGAGAATTACAGAAAATGTAAAAATCCAGGCATTTATAAATAAAATCCAGTCTAACTTTATCAAATTCCTTTTCAAAATTTGATATAAATACCAGGCCTGGCTTCTTAGATGTTTCATGATCTTCTATTATTTCTAGTAGTTGACGTATATTATCTCCATGTAACGGCTGTTGGTGGAAGAAGGTGAGGACCAACGTGCAGCGTGGTACGTGTTCATCTTTTTTATTTGAACTGAACACTGAATAACAAAACAACAAAGAGAATGAACGAAACTGAAACAGTTATGTCTGGTGCAGACACAAAAACAGAAAACAACTACCCACAAATCCCACGTGGGGAAAAGCTACCTAAGTATGGTTCTCAATCAGAGACAACGATAGACAGCTGCCTCTGATTGAGATTCTGATTTGTTTTAATAATAGAGAAATCAGACATTCCTGCTGTGTACCTGACAGACTACAATTTCTATAGGAGTAGTTAAAACAATCTAACAATGGAGCTTTTAGTATATCAAAAAAGGCTCGATATACCTCTACCGGTATGCCACCAAACCCTTGGGTTTTTCCAGACTGAAAGGATTTAATAGACTCAAAAGGTTCATCCTCTGTAATTTGGCCTTTGCACTGATCTTTCTGTACATTTGTTAATTTTCAATGTTTTATATTATATGGAAATTCCTTACCATAATCTTCATTCAGTGGGAGAGGATGAGACAGAAAAGAGAACATCTGCCTAAAATAATTAGCTTCCTCTTTTAAAATATAATTCGGAGAATCATAGATGACTCCGTCTTCGGCAACGAGTTTCTGCAAATTATTTTTGTTAGTGTTCCTGTATTGGAGATTCAGGAAGAATTTTGTGCATTTTTCTCCATATTCCATGCAGTTTTCTTTATTTTTGTAATAGATGACATTAGATAGTTCTTGAATAATAAGTTCCTTCTCTAACTTATTTTGTATCTCTGTAGTATTGTTTTTGTTTATCTACCTGTACTATTAGTTCATGGATTTCCCTTGTTAGTCTCGTCTTTTTTGCTAGATACTTATTTTTTATTATTATTGATGAATATTGACTTGAATGACCTCTGAAGGTACATTTAAAGGTATACCCAAACAATAAGGGGATTTGCTGAACCTATATTATAATGTAAAAATTCAGTTCTAAATTATTTTGTCTTAGTTAAAAATAAGTTGTCCTCCAGTAAACTTTGATTAAATTCCAATATCCCCGTCCACGTGGAAAAACTATAAGTTATGTGAATGCCAATAAGATGATGATCCAATCGCATTCTGTCTCCTATTAAAACTTTTTAAACCTTTGATGCAAGAGAGAAAGAGACAACAAAGTAGTCAAGACGACTAGCTTGATTAAGTCTCCTCCGTTTATATCTCACTAGTTTGGGGGTTTTTAGTCTCTAAATATCCACTATTTCTAATTGTGTCCATAATATTTGTGATTTCCTTAAGGGTATGGTGAGGATAGTTCGTAGAGTGATTACATTTATGGTCCATTGAGGCACTTAACACTGTATTATAGTCTCCGACCATAATGATTTGATCATTTGTTGCCTGTAAGTTCAATTAATTGAAAAAATGTTTTCAAAGAAGTATGGATCATCCTGATCTGGACCATGTAGATTAATGAGCCAAATCTCCTTTTTGTCCACTTTCATAACCAAAATGATCCACCTTCCTTGCAAATCATTCCTGACTATTTGCCCATCCAGATCGAAATTTTTGTTAACTAATATCTCACCTTTCGAGGTCCTTCATCAAGGATGTAGAGCGAGTTTCTTGTAAACAGTATATAGTTGAAGTCGGAAGTTTACATACACTTAGGTTGGAGTCATTAAAACTCATTTTACAACCACTCCACAAGTTTCTTGTTAACAAATGATCGTTTTGGCAAGTCGGATATGAAAACTACTTTGTGCATGACACAAGAAGTTTTTCCAACAATTGTTTACAGACAGATTATTTCACTTATTATTCACTGTATCACAATTCCAGTGGGTCAGAAGTTTACATACACTAAGTTGATTGTGCCTTTAAACAACTTGGAAAATTAGGTAATTGACATCATTTGAGTCAATTGGAGGTGTACCTGTGGATGCATTTCAAGGCCTGCCTTCAAACTCAGCGCCTCTTTGCTTGACATCATGGGAAAATCAAAAGAAATCATCCAAGACCGCAGAAAAACAATTGTAGACCTCCACAAGTCTGGTTCATCATTGGGAGCAATTTCCAAATGCCTGAAGGTACCACGTTCATCTGTACAAACAGTACGCAAGTATAAACACCATGGGACAACGCAGCCGTCATAGCGCTCAGGAAAGAAATGTGTTCTTTCTCCTAGAGATGAACATACTTTAGTGCAAAAAGTGCAAATCAATCCCAGAACAACAGCAAAGGACCTTGTGAAGATGCTGGAAGAAATAGTTTACAAAAGTATCTATATTCACAGTAAAACGAGTCCTATATCGACATAACCTGAAAGGCCACTCAGCAAGGAAGAAGCCACTGCTCCAAAACCACCACAAAAAAGCCAGACTATGGTTTGCAACTGCAAGATCGTACTTTTGGGGAAATGTCCTCTGGTCTGATGAAACAAATATAGAACTGTTTGGCCATAATGACCATCATTATGTTTGGAGGAAAAAGGGGGAGGCTTGCAAGCCGAAGAACACCATCCCAACTGTGAAGCATGGGAGTGGCAGCATCATGTAGTGGGGGTGCTTTGCTGCAGGAGGGACTGGTGCACTTCACAAAATAGATGGCATCATGAGGGAGGAAAATTAGGTGGATATATTGAAGCAACATCTCAAGACATCAGTCAGGAAGTTAAAGCTTGGTCGCAAATGGGTCTTCCAAATGGACAATGACCCCAAGCATACTTCCACAGTTGTGGCAAAAGGCCTTAAAACCTCTCTAGGCTAGGTTGGACGCTACTGTCCCACCTGACCAACATCCAGTGAAAGTAAAAATTCAAATAACAGAAGTCTCATAATTAAAATTCCTCAAACATACAAGTATTATACACCATTTTAAGGATAAACTTCTTGTTAATCCAACCACAGTGTCCTATTTCAAAAAGGCTTTACGGCAAAAGCATACCATGCGATTATCCGAGGACAGCGCCTAATCACAAAAAAACATACAGCCGTTTTCCAGCCAAAGAGAGGAGTCACAAAAAGCAGAAAGAGATAAAATTAATCACTAACCTTTGATGATCTTCATCAGATGCCATTCATAGGACTTCATGTTATTCAACATGTTTTGTTTCGATAAAGTTCATATTTATATCCCAAACTCTCAGTTTACATTGGCGCGTTATGTTCAGTAATGTTTTGCCTCCAAAACATTCAGTGATTTTGCCGAGAGCCACATCAATTTACAGAAATACTCATGTCAGATTTCAAAAAGGCTTTACAGCGAAAGCATACCATGCAATAATCTGAGTACAGCGCTCAGCCACCAAAACAAGCCATAGAGATACCCGCCATGTTGTGGAGTCAACAAAAGTCAGAAATAGAGTTCTAATTTTTCACTTACCTTTGATGATCTTCACCAGAATGCAATCCCAGGAATCCCAGTTCCACAATAAATGTTTGTTTTGTTCGATGAAGTCCATCTTTATGTCCAAATACCTCCTTTTTGTTTGCGCGTTTAGTTCACTAATCCAAATGCACAAAGCGCGGGCACTAAGTCCAGACGAAAAGTCCAAAAAGTTCCATTACAGTTCGTAATGCCATCAGAGGTATTATGACTTTCAAAATTAGAGCTTTCCAATGTCTGATATTTAGAATTCAAGAAACAGGTTCTAGCAATATTTGTTTTATTCCCTTGCCTGTTCGCCTGTGAGCCTATGCCACAGATGTTAGAAAATTGAGACAAGATGTTATGTGTGTAGTAAATCTGAGTAGGTTGATGTGTATGATATTGGATGTGATTTAGTGAGAGTGTGTACGATGTCTGTATAAGAGTAAGACTATAATGTGTGATGTCCAAATAAAGAATTACTCCGCCTATTTGCATGGTTGAGTGTCTATGTGTGTAACATGTAGTGAGTATAGCCTTAATATTCATGAAGATAATTGTAATCCATATCGTATCACCGTCATAGTTGCATCATCATTACCTTTAACATCATTGAAATACACATCCCAGCATTTCCATAGCAATTCACATTTCACATGATCATAAGAGAGACCTTGCATTACTCTAGAGACAGCTTCACTACAGTCCACATGTATACCGTACAATATGTTATTGGTGTACAACTGTGGGAATGTTGTCTTCCCAGTGATTACGAAGTTTGCCTGTACCTACACATGGTGTCATGTTTCTGATGAGGACATGATCGCCTGGTTGCAACACTGAGGTTCTGACTTTGCTGTCGTAGTTCCTGTTACCTTTCTGATGACTTTTTAACGTTCTCCCTTGCGATTCCGTATGCTTCCTGCATTCCTTGTTTCTGTTTCTTTCAGTACTTTTGAGGATTGCTGTTTCCTGACCCTGAGTTCAAGGTAAAGTGCATGCCAGTGTGTAAAATGGAGAGAGTCCTGTCCCTTCACAGTGAGTACAGTTATATGCATACAGCAGCTTGTTCATGTACTCGGTCTTGAGTATCTGTAATACCATTCTATTAAAGCGTTCAACCTGTCCATACCCCTGCGGATGGTAGGGAGTTGTCTTTGACCATGGGATGCCACAGTTCTTCTGCAGTTCCTTGAAAAGCTGGTTTTCAAATGTTCCTCTTGATCGTTATGTTATCTTGAAGGAAATCTGAATTTCAGAGCGTAGTCATAGTCATAGTCTGCCACTATTTTGCCTGATTCTGAGGTTGTAGCATACACCTGGGCAAAGCGTGTGAAATGGTCGACTATCACTAGTACAGTGCATTCAGAAAATATTCAGACCCCTTCCCTTTTTACACATTTTGTATATTCTAAAAACCTTTTTTTAAATCCATCCATCTGCACACATTATCCCATAATGACGAAGTGAAAACAGGTTTTTAGAAATGTTAGCAAATTTATGAAAAACAAAAAACAGAAATACCTTATTTACATAAGTATTCAGACTCTGCTATGAGACTCGAAATTGAGCTCAGGTACATCTGTTTCCATTGATCATCCTTGAGATGTTTCTACAACTTGATTGAGGTCCACCTGTGGTAAATTCAATTGATTGGACATGATTTGGAAAGGCACACACCTGTCTATATAAGGTCCCACAGCTGACAGTGCATGTCAGAGCAAAAAAACAAGCCATGAGGTCGAAGGAATTGTCGGTAGCGCTCCGAGACAGGATTGTGTCGAGGCACATACAGTGGGGCAAAAAAGTATTTAGTCAGCCACCAATTGTGCAAGTTCTCCCACATTATAGGTACACTTCAACTATGACAGACAAAATGAGAAAAAAATCTATCCAGAAAATCACATTGTATGATTTTTAATGAATTTATTTGCAAATTATGGTGGAAAATAAGTATTTGGTCAATAACAAAAGTTTATCTCAATACTTTGTTATATACCCTTTGTTGGCAATGACAGAGGTGAAACGTTTTCTGTAAGTCTTCACAAGGTTTTCACACACTGTTGCTGGTATTTTGGCCCATTCCTCCATGCAGATCTCCTCTAGAGCAGTGATGTTTTGGGGCTGTTGCTGGGCAACACAGACTTTCAACTCCCTCCAAAGATTTTCTATGGGGTTGAGATCTGGAGACTGGCAAGGCCACTCCAGGACCTTGAAATGCTTCTAACGAAGCCACTCCTTCGTTGCCCGGGCGGTGTGTTTGGGATCATTGTCATGCTGAAAGACCCAGCCACGTTTCATCTTCAATGCCCTTGTTGATGGAAGGAGGTTTTCACTCAAAATCTCACGATACATGGCCCCATTCATTCTTTCCTTTACACGGATCAGTCGTCCTGGTCCCTTTGCAGAAAAACAGCCCCAAAGCATGATGTTTCCACCCCCATGCTTCACAGTAGGTATGGTGTTCTTTGGATGCAACTCAACATTCTTTGTCCTCCAAACACGACGAGTTGAGTTTTTACCAAAAAGTTATATTTTGGTTTCATCTGACCATATGACATTCTCCCAATCTTCTTCTGGATCATCCAAATGCTCTCTAGCAAACTTCAGACGGGCCTGGACATGTACTGGCTTAAGCAGGGGGACACGTCTGGCACTGCAGGATTTGAGTCCCTGGCGGCGTAGTGTGTTACTGATGGTAGGCGTTTGTTACTTTGGTCCCAGCTTTCTGCAGGTCATTCACTAGGTCCCCCCGTGTGGTTCTGGGATTTTTGCTCACCGTTCTTGTGATCATTTTGATCGAGGGAGATTATCAGTGGTCTTTTATGTCTTCCATTTGCTAATAATTGCTCTCACAGTTGATTTCTTCAAACCAAGCTGCTTACCTTTTGCAGATTCAGTCTTCCCAGCCTGGTGCAGGTCTACAATTTTGTTTCTGGTGTCCTTTGACAGCTCTTTGGTCTTGGCCATAGTGGAGTTTGGAGTGTGACTGTTTGAGGTTGTGGACAGGTGTATTTTATACTGATAACAAGTTCAAACAGGTGCCATTAATACAGGTAACGAGTGGAGGACAGAGGAGCCTCTTAAAGAAGAAGTTACAGGTCTGTGAGAGCCAGAATTCTTGCTTGTTTGTAGGTGACCAAATACTTTTTTTCCACCATAATTTGCAAATAAATTCATGAAAAATCCTACAATGTGATTTTCTGGAATTTTGTCATTTTGTCTATCATAGTTGAAGTGTACCTATGATGAAAATTACAGGCCTCTCTCATCTTTCTAAGTGGGAGAACTTGCACAATTGGTGGCTGACTAAATACTCTTTTGCCCTTTGCCCCACTGTATCTGGGGATGTGGCTTCCATTATTCTTCAATGGAAAAAGTTTGGAACCACCAAGACTCTTCCTAGAGCTGGCAGCCCGGCCATACTGAGCAATCTGAGCAGAAGAGTTCCTCTGTGGAGATGGGAGAACCTTCCAGAAGGACAACCATCTCTGCAGCACTACACCAATCAGGCCTCTATGGTAGAGTGGCTAGACAGAAGCCACTACTCAGTAAAATGCACATGGCAGCCCGCTTGGAGTTTGGCAAAAGGCACCTGAAGGACTATCAGACCATGAGAAACAAGATTCTCTGGTCTGATGAAACTGGCCTGAATGCCAAGTGTAACGTCTGGAGGAAACCTGGCACCATCCCTACAGTGAAGCATGGTGGTGACACCATCATGCTGTGGGGATGTTTTTCAGCAGAAGTGACTGGGAGACTAGTCAGGATCAAGGGAAAGATGAATAGAGAAAAACCTGCTCCAGAGTACTAAGGACCTCAGACTGGGCCAAAGGTTCACCTTTCAACAACCCTAAGCTCACAGCCAAGACAACGCAGGAGTGGCTTCGGGACATGTCTCTGATTGTCCTTGGGTGGCCCAGCCAGAGCCCGGACTTGAACCCGATCTAACATCTCTGGAGAGTCCTGAAAATAGCTGTGCATTGACACTCCTTATCCAACCTTACTGAGCTTGAGAGGATCTGCACAGAAGAATGGGAGAAACTTCCCAAATACAGGTGTGCCAAGCTTGTAGTGTCATACCCAAGAAGACTCAAGGCTGTAATCGCTGCCAAAGGTTCTGAGTACTTATGTAAATGTGATATTTCAGTTTTTAAAATTATAAATACATTTTCCAAACATTTCTTAAAACCTGTTTTCGCTGTGTCATTATGGGGTACTGTGTGTAGATTGATGTGGAAACAAAACAATTTAAATCAATTTTAGAATAGGACTGTAAGGTAAAACGTGAAAAAAGTCAAGGAGTCTGAATACTTTCCGAATGCACTGTATATACTCATAACTGTCCTTGCATTTGTCTAAGTGTAGGAAGTCTATGGATACAAGTTCAAATGGCTGAATTGTCACTATGTTGGTCATTGGTGCTCTCGTTTCACGGCCAGGTTTATTCTGTTTCAGGCAAGTGCAGCTTCTTATTATATGATGCACTTTGCATGTGCGGCCAGAAGAACCTGTCTCATATCAGCGATGTTGTGCTATCTACCTTGATGGCACATTTCGTCATGTAGTTCCTTCAAGACTGTAGCCTTGTACTTCTCTGGCAACACCAGTTGCTTTCTGACTACTGTCTTGCGATAGAGGATACCATCCTCATCCAAGTTGAGCTTGTCCCACTCTCGAAGACGACATCTGCTTCTCATGTTGAATGTTTTCAGTTCTTGCCCTGTTGGTTTTGAACTTGACAGTTTGTGTTCCATCACTGGTCTGATGCGCTCATCTTCTCTCTGTGTCTGTCGTATCTCTGCTTTTGAGCAAGGCCCTGTGCTATCTGGTTTCTGTTGTTTCTGCATACATAGCAGAGACTGTCATTGACCAGGATATGTTAGCCCATACATAGCCCACCTATAATTTAGCCCAAACAACTACCTCTTTCCCAACTGTATTTAATTAATTAATTTATTTTGCTCCTTTGTGTCACGCCTTGGTCATAGTGTTTTGTGTTTTCGTTATATAGTTGGTCAGGCCAGGGTGTGACATGGGTTTATGTGTTGTGTTTCGTATTGGAGTTTGTATTATTTGGGATTGCGGCTGATTAGGGGTGTGGTATAGGTTTGACTGCCTGAGGCGATTCCCAATCAGAGTCAGGTGCTTGTCGTTGTCTCTGATTGGGAACCGTATTTAGACAGCCTCAGTTTCGCTTTGTATTTTGTAGTCACCAGATAGGCTGTAATTAGTTTCACGGTCCGTTCTGTTGTTTTTTGTATTTAGTTTCAGTTATTTCATGTACCGCGATTCTTTCATTAAAGTCATGAGTAACCTACACGCTGCATTTCGGTCCGACTCTCTTCTTTCAACAGACGATCCAATACCACCAGTTACAGAAACACCCACCACAAACGGACCGAGCGGCGTGAAAACTGGCAGGAGCGAAAGGAGGACATTATGGACGGTAGAGGCATGGAGTATAATACGTGGGAAGAAATCGACAGGTGGGCGGCCGACCCGGAGAGAGTGCAGGAGCCCGCCTGGGATTCGCTTCAGCAGTGCGAAGAGGGCTACAGGCTAATGGAGTCAAAAAGGAAAACACGGTGACGCAGAGCGAAAACCGAAAGTAACGGGGGAGAGCGCAGAGAGAGAGTAGCTGAGTCAGGAGTCAGACCTGAGCCTACTCTCCCTGTTAATCGTGAAGAGCAGTTGCAGTGGGAGAGGCTGCACCACTTGGAGATTTGACATGGGAGGAGGAATTAGACGGTAAAGGACCCTGGGCTCAACCTGGAGAATATCGCCGTCCCAAGGAAGAAATATAAGCGGCTAAAGCGGAGAGGCGCAGGTATGAGGAGGCAGCACGGTGACACGGTTGGAAGCCGGAAAAGCAGCTCGAAAAAATTGTTGGAGGGGGGGGGCTAGAAGGGAGAATAGTTATGCCAGGTAGGAAACCTGCGCATACTCCCTGTGCTCACCGTTGGGCTAGAGAGACCGGGCAGGCACCGTGTTATGCTATGTAGCGCACGGTGTTTCCAGTGCGGGTGCAGAGCCAGGTGCGGCACATACCAGCCCTTCCTATTGGCCGGGCTAGAGTGGGCATCGAGCCAGGTAAGCTTGGGCAGGCTCGGTGCTCAAGAGCTCCAGTGCGCCTGCATGGTCCGGTCTATCCAGAGCCACCTCCACACACCAGTCCTCCGGTAGCAGCTCCCCGCACCAGGCTTCCTGTGCGTGTCCTCGATCCTGTAGCTCCAGTTCCAGCACCACGCACCAGGCCTTCAGTGCGCCTCGCCTGTTCAACACAGCCAGAGCCTTCCTTCCCTCCTACGCTGTTGGAGCCTCCTGCCTGTTCTACACAGCCAGAGCCTTCCTTCCCTCCTACGCTGTTGGAGTCTCCCGCTTGTTCAGCGCAGCCAGAGCCTGTATCCTCTCCTGCGCTGCCGGAGCCTCCTGCCTGGTTGGAGCAGCCTGAGCTGCCAGTCTGCAGAGAGCTGTCAGTCTGCCAAGTGCTGTCAGTCTGCATGAAGCAGCCAGAGCTGTTAGTCTGCCCAGCGTCGCCAGTCGGCCCAGCGTCGCCAGTCTGCCCAGCGCCGCCAGTGCTCCCCGTCTGCCCAGCGCCGCCAGTGCTCCCAGTCTGCCCAGCGCCGCCAGTGCTTCCAGTCTGCCCAGCGCCGCCAGTGCTCCCAGTCTGCCCAGCTCCGCCAGTGCTCCCAGTCTGCCCAGCTCCGCCAGTGCTCCCAGTCTGCCCAGCGCCGCCAGTGCTCCCAGTCTGCCCAGCGCCGCCAGTGCTCCCAGTCTGCCCAGCGCCGCCAGTGCTCCCCGTCTGCCCAGCGTCGCCAGTCTGCCCAGCGTCGCCAGTCTGCCCAGCGCCGCCAGACAACCAGTCTCTTCCAGATCTGCCAGACAACCAGTCTCTTCCAGATCTGCCAGACAACCAGTCTCTTCCAGATCTGCCAGACAACCAGTCTCTTCCAGATCGCCAGACAACCAGTCTCTTCCAGATCTGCCAGACAACCAGTCTCTTCCAGATCTGCCAGACAACCAGAATCTTCCAGATCTGCCAGACAACCAGAATCTTCCAGATCTGCCAGACAACCAGAATCTTCCAGATCTGCTTGTCAACCTGAATCTTCCAGTTCCGCCAGCCAGCCAGGATTTACTGGAGCCTACTACCTGCCTGAGCATCATCTCAGTGCTGGGCTGCCTCTCAGTACTGGGATTCCTCTCAGTACTGGGTTTCCTCTCAGTACTGGGCTTCCCCTCGGTCCCGGGCATCCCCTCGGTCCCGGGCATCCCCTCGGTCCCGGGCTTCCCCTCAGTTCCGAGCTGCCTCTGTCCCGAGCTGCCCTTCCGTCCCGAGCTGCCCTTCTGTCCCGAGATGCCCCTCAGTCACAAGCTGCTCCTCAGTTATGTGGGGATCTGGGTGAGGACTATTAGGCCATGGTCGGCGGAGAGGGTGGATTACCCCAGGACGCGAAGGGGAGGAACTATTACACTAATGGAGTGGGGTCCACATCCCGAGCCGGAGCCGCCACCATGGACAGACGCCCACCCGGACCCTCCCTATGGTTTTGAGGTGCGTCCGGGAGTCCGCACCTTAGGGGGGGGGGTTCTGTCACGCCTTGGTCATAGTGTTTTGTGTTTTCGTTATATAGTTGGTCAAGCCAGGGTGTGACATGGGTTTATGTGTTGTGTTTCGTATTGGGGTTTGTATTATTTGGGATTGCGGCTGATTAGGGGTGTGGTATAGGTTTGACTGCCTGAGGCGATTCCCAATCAGAGTCAGGTGCTTGTCGTTGTCTCTGATTGGGAACCGTATTTAGACAGCCTCAGTTTCGCTTTGTATTTTGTGGGTGTTTGTACCTGTCTCTGTGTTGTAGTCACCAGATAGGCTGTAATTAGTTTCACGTTCCGTTCTGTTGTTTTTTGTACCGCGATTCTTTCATTAAAGTCATGAGTAACCTACACGCTGCATTTCGGTCCGACTCTCTTCTTTCAACAGACAAACGCAGTTACACTTTGCACCCCATTATTTTTATTTCTACTTTGCACATTCTTCCATTGCAAAACTGCCATTTCAGTGTTTTACTTGCTATATTGTATTTACTTTGCCACCATGGCCTTTTTTGCCTTTACCTCCCCTCTCACCTCATTTGCTCACATTGTATATAGACTTGTTTATACTGTATTATTGACTGTATGTTTGTTTTACTCCATGTGTAACTCCGTGTCGTTGTATCTGTCGAACTGCTTTGCTTTATCTTGGCCAGGTCGCAATTGTAAATGAGAACTTGTTCTCAACTTGCCTACCTGGTTAAATAAAGGTGAAATAAAAAAATAAAAAAATATGTTAGAGTCTGGTTGTGCGTCGACGGCCAGTGCAGTTGCTCCCATTGAGTCCGATGTAAACTCCTCTGACCATTCTCTCATCAGGGTTTCCATGTCTATCGGCATTCTGGACAAACTGTCAGCGTCAATGTTCTCTTTGCCTGGATGATATCTGATAGTGAAGTGGAAATCGGAAAGTTCTGCAATCCATCTGTTGCGTTCACTTTGGCAGTAGACAAGACGTAGGTAAGGGGATTTTCAAGTTCCTTGGTGTCCACATCACCAACAAACTATCATGGTCCAAACACACCAAGACAGTTGTGAAGAAAGCAGGACATCCGCTTTTCCCCCTCAGGAGACTGAAAAGATTTGGCATGGGTCCCCAGATCCTCAAAAAGTTCTACAGCTGCACCATCGAGAGCATCCTGCCTGGTTTCATCACCCCCTGGTTTGGCAACTGCTCGGCATCTGAAATTAAGGCGCTACAGAGGGCAGTGCGTACGGCAAAGGTAAATCACTTGGGCCAAGCTTCCTGACATCCAGGACCTATATACTAGGCGGTGTCAGAGAAAGACTCCAGTCACCCAAGTCATCGACTGTTCTCTCTACTACTGCAAGGCAAGCGGTAGACTGTTGCTACTCGCTGTTTATTATCTATGCATAGTCACTTTACAAATGACCTCGACTAACCTGTACCCCCGCACATTGACTCAGTACCTGTACCTCCTGTATATAGCCTCGTTATTGTTATGTGATTTTCTTGTGTTACTTTTTGATTTTCTTGTTTTTTTTACTTTAGTTTATTTAGTAAATACTTTCTTAACTCTACTTCTTGAACTGCATTGTTGGTTAAGGGCTTTCACGATAAGGTCTACACCTCGGTGCATGTGACAAATACAATTTGATTGATTTGTTGCCACTGTACACTGTAAAGGTCGGTGCATAGTATAAGTTGTCGCAGAACTTTACTGTGATTAACCAGTACAGGGCTAGAAACTCTAATTTTCCTGAGTGGAGATTGTAGTTTTTCTCAGGTGCGGTCAAGGTCAAAGGCTATCACACACAGTTTTCTGATACATCACATCTCCTTAACCTTTGTCTGATGCATCTGTGTGAAGAATAAACGTCTCTGAGAAGTTTGTGGAATGTTTGTAGAACAACTAAAGTTACATTAATAACTCTAAATTAACCCTAAAGGAGTACCTATTTCTTTGTTTACCGCTCAACACAGAATAGCCGCGTGTGGGCACTCCCTCAAATCGGTCAATGACCATGAGACCGACAGTTTATTTGCTTAACAATCACCGGCTGACGAAATTTCGTGACTGCCACAGCCCTCGTTATGTGTACGTGTAACTTTGTCAGGAGACCTTTTGAGCAGGTCGTAGAGCGGGCTAGCAATGTGTGAGAAGTCTTTGATGTATTGCCTATAGTAGCACAGCAACCTGATGATTCCTTTGAGCTTTCCTACTGTACTTGGTCTTCGGTCCTTCGGAGCACTGACTGCTGCAGTATCAGCTGGAACAATTTTGCTTCCCTCGGCAGACACTATTCTCCATAAATAGCGAATCGCCACTTTTAATATCTCACACTTGCTGGGATTCAGCTTTATCCCATATAGTCTGTCTCTCTTGTACTTTTCTAAAATCGATGACATGGTCCCCAAAGCTATTACTGAAGACGAGGGTCTCATCCAGATACAGGACACATCAAGCCATCCAAACGTTCCTCCATACAGCTCTGATTCCAAATAGAATCTGAACCCACTCATACAGGCTCCAGGGGATCACAAAGGCTGTCATGGGCTTGCTTTTCTTTGACATGAACCATGATATCCTGTACTCTGGGTATTGGCTGGTGGTCAGGGTGAGTCTTCCTGTTCAGCTCCCAGTAGTCTATGCACAGTCGTAAGCTGCCATATTTTTTCCTTATACACGTACTGTACAACTCGGGAGGAGTGAAGAGAGTTGGACGTCTCCACCCTGCCCTGTGCTATCAGGTCATGTAAGTAGTATTTCATCTCTTTGTATAATGGCATCGGCACGAACAGGTAGGTTCATGCAACAGGATCACTGTCTTTCAATGAAATGCTCAGATCCAGATTCTCAATACAGCCAATGTCACTGTCTGATTTGGAAAATGATCTTCATTCCTCTCTCAACATTTGGTGAATGATTTGTTGCTGCTGGGTGGCTCAGATCAACAAGAGGATCCCATAAGTCTTCAGTATTTTCACTCTGTGTCTGAACTCTGTTGACAGCAACAGGGTGAGGTTGATGACAGTTCTCAAGCATGGTGGCGGGATAATCTGACTTCATTTCCTGCACAGTGCCAATTACTGTTCGCCCTGTTAACATGATGCCATGGTCGGTGAAGTTGTAAACATCAATGATGACATGTGGAGAGGCATCTTTTCTCAGCTTTACTATAGCCTCACTGAACTCAAGTCCTTCTGTCCTGTACATGTGCCTCCTGACTCTTCACTGTTGTTGACAATTTGTTAAATCACATTAAAGCCAATAATGGGAGAAGATAGATGTCTGCCCTTCATTAGGAGCACTGAGATGACTCATTTAAAGTGGCCTCTGAGGCCAGTTTGAAAGTCACTTCCATACAACCTACATAAGGTATGTTTATTCCATTGGCAACTACTATCTGTAGTGAGTCAGGTGAAAAAAATATATCTGAAACATTCTCAAGTTTTCATCTTTCCACAGTTCATCAATACACACTTGAGAGCCAGTGTCCCACTGACACTGTAGATAGTAGGAAAACAGTACATTGTTGAACGCTAAGGCAGTTACAATAGAAGGCTGGTTTACATTAGCAGAAGTAATCTTTGTTACATTTGTCTTCATACAGGAATTCGATCTCTGTGTGCAGTGTTTTCGGTGTTCAGCCCAGTGTTAATTTTGACATTCTCTCGGACAGTGGTGTTTTCTTACAGGAAGAGCACTGTTTCGGTCCATGCCCCTTTTCTCTCATTCCACAGGTTGTATAGTGTTGGGACGTGTTTATGTGACTGGTTACTCCCTGTCCAAAGGGGGCAACCTGTCTTCATTTAAAGCAAGGGTTGGCAACTCTAGTCCTCGAGGGCCTGATTGGTGTCACACTTTTTCTCCATCCCTAGCAAACACAACTGATTCATCAAATTGCATTCTAAACTGAACATCATGATTAGGTGATTATTGGAGTCAGGTGTGTTAGCTGGGGCAAAACTGTGACACCAATCAGGCCCTCAAGGACTGGAATTGTCCCCCCCCCTAATTTAAAGGAACCTCTCTGATTGGTCTTGTTCTTTTGAACCGGCAGTCTGCCAGGAAGTGGTCGCTGCACCCACATCTGTAGCAGTGCTCCTCTGATCTGCTCTGTTGACAGTGGGAGCACCTTCTCATACGGGCACGGTTTGGGGGTGCATAGTATCAGTGTTGTGCATATCTCTGCTGGAACTGTGCTCTCACCGCTGGTTCATATAGCTGTTGATGGAACTGGACAGTTTCTCTCATCCGTCCTAGGCCACGAGCTGGCCAGTGCTGCTGCAGTGGGCCTTGTGCTTGATAATGCATTGTCAACTTACTCTCTTCTTGGTGGTGGTGGATAATTGTTAATGGCTCCAGTATAAACACAGGTTGTTGAATGGATTCTCTGATGTGTGACTTCAGCACTGAAGTTCGTTAACACCCTCATATCAGACCTCAGTTATTTTAACTCTTATACCAGGCCAGGGGTAAGTTTTAGTGTATTCTGTTGGGGCAGGCCTTTCTTTTTAACAGTGGCCTCATAAGTCTGAACTAATTTGAGTGGCGGGCCGCTGTGGCATAGCCATTTTCGTTTGTTCTGTTTCTGTCTCATTATGCACATGCAGTGTTTCATTTCTCTAGAAACAGCTCACCTGTAGTTTTTGTGTCTAGGAGATATGGCTGCATGTACTTGCTTATGTTGTCATTTTGTAGACCATTAAGGACAGTATGCATGAACATGCTCTGGACCTGTGCTGGGTCATACTTAAGGCCAGCCTTTGCTTCCTGTGAGGCAAACAGGATTTTCTGTCTCAGATCTAAGGAACGGATTAGGAAGATTTGTGGATTGTCTTTGCTGCTCTATTCTTCTGATGTGAGTTGGCGAAACAGTTCTGTTGCACCCTTTTCTATGTAGTGAGACTGCAGTATTCTCCTCTGTGTGGGTAGGGTCAACTCTGACTTCCCTTCCAGATAGCTCTGCATTTGCAAACCTGGTGCAATAGCGCTTACCACTGCACGTACTAGTTCTATGTCTGGATACCCTTTATTTAGTCAGTTTTCAATTTGGTGAGCGAGGCTGGAGAGCGTGAGTCTTTTTGGCCTGGTTCACCTGTTTGACGGGATATCTTGAACTCTTTACACCATATTGTGGTGTGTCCCTGCATTTGCACTGTGTTTTGAGGGGGCCCTGCATCTCACTTTCCTTCTGTTTTAGTGAAAGCCTTAATTGCTCTAGCTCTATGTATAGTTCTTTGTTATTTGCTTTGTCTTTCGAGATGAATCTCATTTATCATGTCTTTAAGGTTCAACAGTTCAGACATACCATCATCCTCTAGGTCTTTCACTTCTTCCCATTCAACATATTTTATAACATATAAAACAAGGGTCATGTGAGTTTTACCAGTTAGATTCTCTTGATTTGGCCCTGATATTTTCAAAGTAACTTATTTAAATGAGATTGTCTTTAGTCAGTTTATACAATGCTCCTTTCACTTCTACTTTCTCTTCTAATGCTGGTTTCATTCTAAAAGCAATGATGTTAATGCTTTTAATGAAGGTTCTCTTTTACTAAATGCACCTTGCTGCTCCCTGATGTTCACTCTGACCTCAGTTTGCAAGCACTCTTTATACAGTGTCTGTCAAACCTCCAACTTAGACCTCTGTCACACTCTTAAGTCGGTTTTGAAGATTAATATATTTTTCCTATCTTGTGGAGACTATCTTAAAGTGTATTCACTCAAGTCACTTGTAATGACTGTTTCATATAAATCATCCACCAACCAAAATAGAATGTGTCACAAATGTACAAAATATTTTATTTCAAATGACATAACTGTTACAATTGTTCAATAAACCAGTATTGTCTCATTTATACATTACAATGGCTCAATTGTTTTTGTTAGCCCTCATTTTAAATTCACACTATGAAATGCAATGATAAACCTTTTAAAATGCATCACATATCCCACTAATTATTAGCACCATGAGTAAGATGGTGCCAAATAGACATGGCAGCAGTGCTTCTAGCTCTTAAGCAACTTTGCAGTATTTTTTGTTTGTTATTGCTTACATTATTTGCCTATAAAGTTATTTTATTACATACAGATGGAAATAACTTTTTGATTTTTCAGCAGTGGTAACTAAGCAGCATTCTAACCAGAAATATTTTTCAGAATCAGAAAACATTCAAATATGACTTTCCCAAATTGGACCCTTTTTTCTTACCCCCAAAGGCAATTTAACTTATCCCAGAGGCTGCTCCAAGACACCCCAGTTCGGAGAAGAGGTATTCTAAGTGGACTTCTAGTCCAACTCATCCACCGCTTCAAAGTATTTTACTTGCTAATGTTCAGTCCCTGAACAAAATTATATCAGGGACTGCAACATATTCTGTTTCACGGAGTCATGGCTCTCTCCGAATATACTGTCCCCATCCATACAGGCAGCTGGGTTCTCAGTGTATCATAAAGTACTGGAAGAAAGGTGTATGATTAAATATTCATGGTGTGATTGTGATAACATACAGGAACTCAAGTGGTTTTGTTCACCCAAACTAGAATACCTCACAAAAAAATGCAGACCATATAACCTCGCAAGAGAATTCTCTTCAGTTATAGTCACAGCCGTGTATATTCCCCCGCAAGCCGATACCACGACGGCCCTCAAGGAACTACAGTTGTGGCCTAAAGTTTTGAGAATGAAACAAAAATTAATTTTCACAAAGTCTGCTGCCTCAGTTTGTATGATGGCAATTTGCATATACTCCAGAATGTTATGAAGAGGGATCAGATGAATTGCAATTAATTGCAAAGTCCCTCTTTGCATGCAAATGAACTGAATCCCCCCAAAACATTTCCACTGCATTTCAGCCCTGCCACAAAAGGACTAGCTGACATCATGTCAGTGATTCTCTCGTTAACACAGTGTTGAGGAGGACAAGGCTGGAGATCACTCTGTCATGCTGATTGAGTTCGAATAACAGACTGGAAGCTTCAAAAGAAGGGCGGTGCTTGGAATCATTGTTCTTCCTCTGTCACAATGGTTAACTGCCAGGAAACATTTGCCATCATTTCTTTGCACAAAAAGGGCTTCATAGGCAAGGATATTGCTGCCAGTAAGATTGCACCTAAATCAACCATTTATCGGATCATCAAGAACTTCAAGGAGAGCGGTTCAATTGTTGTGAAGAAGGCTTCAGGGCACCCAAGAAAGTCCAGCAAGTGCCAGGACGTCTCCTAAAGTTGATTCAGCTGCGGGATCGGGGCACCACCATTACAGAGCCTGCTCAGGAATGGCAGCAGGCAGGTGTGAGTGCATCTGCACGCACAGTGAGGCAAAGACTTTTGGAGGATGGCCTGGTGTCAAGAAGTGCAGCAAAGAAAAAAATTTCTCTCAGGACAAACATCAGGGACAGACTGATATTCTGCAAAAGGTACAGGGATTAGACTGCTGAGGACTGGGGTAAAGTCATTTTCTCTGATGAATCCCCTTTCTGATTGTTTAGGGCATCCGGAAAAAAGCTTGTCCGGAGAAGACAAGGTGAGCGCTACCATCAGTCCTGTGTCATGCCAACAGCAAAGCATCCTGAGACCATTCATGTGTGGGGTTGCTTCTCAGCCAAGGGAATGGGCTCACTCTCAATTTTGCCTAAGAACACAGCCATGAATAAAGAATGGTACCAACACATCCTCCGAGAGAAACTTCTCCCAACCATCCAGGAACAGTTTGGTGACGAACAATGCCTTTTCCAGCATGATGGAGCACCTTTCCATAAGATAAAAGTGACAACTAAGTGGCTCAGGGACAAAACATCAATATTTTGTGTCCATGGCCAGGA
Organism: Oncorhynchus nerka; assembly: GCF_034236695.1. Lineage (NCBI taxonomy): Eukaryota > Metazoa > Chordata > Actinopteri > Salmoniformes > Salmonidae > Oncorhynchus > Oncorhynchus nerka. The sequence goes on from NC_088417.1 coordinate 75,468,626, forward strand.
AACTCCCCAGACCTTAATCCCATTGAGAACTTGTGGTCAATCCTCAAGAGGCGGGTGGACAAACAAAAACCCACAAATTCTGACAAACTCCAAGCATTGACTATAAAAGAATGGGCTGCCATCAGTCAGGAAGTGGCCCAGAAGTTAATTGACAGCATGCCAGGGTGGATTGCAGAGGTCTTGGAAAAGAAGGGTCAACACTGCAAATACTGACTCTTTGCATCAACTTCATGTAATTGTCAATAAAAGCCTTTGACACTTATGAAATGATTGTAACTATACTTCATTATTCCATAGTAACATCTGACAAAAATATCTAAATACACTGAGGCAGCAGACTTTGTGAAAATGTATATTTGTGTCATTCTCAAAACTTTTGGCCACGACTGTACACCGGACTTTGTGCAAAATGGAAACCATATATCCTGAGGCCGCATTTACTGTAGCTGGGGACTTTAAGAAAGCAAATATAAGGGCAAAGGTACCGAAATCCTATCAACACATTGCCTGTAGTGCTCGCGCTTCAAAAACTCTTGACCATTGTTATTCTCCTTTCCTGGAAGGCTACAAGGCCTTCTCCTGCCCTCCATTCGGCAAATCAGATCAGATTCTGCTCCTTCCTTCCTATAGGCAGAAACTCGAACAGGAAGAACCCATGCTAAGGTCTATTCAACGCTGGTCTGACCAATTGGAATTCACGCTTGAAGATTGTTTTGATCACTCAGACTTGGAGCTGTTCCGGGTTGCCTCTGAGAATCACATTGACATATACACTGACACGGTGCCTGAGTTCATCAGGAAGGGGATTTTGTTCCCACTGTGACTATTAAAACCTACCCAAACCAAAAACTGTGTTTTGATGGCAGCATTCGCGCAAAACTGAAAGCACAAACCACCACATTTAACCACGGTAAATTGACTGGGAATATGGTTGAATAAAAACAGTGCAGTTATGCCCTCCAAAAGGCAATAAACTGTGCTGTCAGATTGTCTGTTCATAAATTCAGAGCGTTTCACTCTTGGAGCATTCAGAGCGCACGCTGGACGCTCTGGCCAATGAGTAGGGTTGATCGGAGCATTCAGACCTCACAACAGCAGTCAAGCACCCAAGCTAACTGGCTAACATTGGCTTGCTAGCTTGCTAGCTACTTCCAGACACAAATGAGAGAACACCCCACTCTGACCATTTTACTTGACCCTAGCAGAGCTGGTTAGGCTGTTTTCATGTTATCCAGAGCGTTGGTGACTGTAACTGTGCTGCTGGCAACAATTTAATTATGCTTTTTTTGCTGACGTTTACTGACATCAGCCATATTCAGTGGTTGTTGAGCATTAGTAAATTCATCAGTTATTCTGCGCTCTGGCGCACTCAGATGAGAGTGCTCTGAAATCGGAGTAGATGGCTAGACTGAATTACTTGCATAGTGGAGTCTTTTGTTAAGACACAACTTTTGTTAACTTGTTATGGCTGCAATCCCGGTAACGGGATCGATATGACAACTACCAGTGAAAATAGAGGGCGCCAAATTCAAACCACAGAAATCTCATAATTATAATTCCTAAAACATACATGTGTCTTATATCATTTTAAAGTTAATCTTGTTGTTAATCCCATCAAAATGTGTCCGATTTCAAATAGGTTTTTCAGCGAAAGCACTACAAACGATTATGTAGGGTCTCCACCAAACCACAATAAGCACAGCCATTTTCCAGCGAAATATAGCATTCACAAAAAGCAGAAATAGAGATAAAATTCATCACTAACCTTGAATTACCTTCATCAGATGACACTCATAGGACTTCATACATGCATGTTTTGCATGTTTTGTTGGATAAAGTTCATATTTATATAAAAGAATCTGAGTTTACATTGGCGTATTAGATTCACTAGTTCCAAAAACATCAAGTGATTTTGCATAGCCACATCGTTTCAACAGAAATACTCATCATAAATGTAGATGATAATACACATGGAATTATACGGCCTGCAACGAAAACATGCGGACTCTCCTTCACTGCAGCCGAGGTGAGTAAGACATTTAAACGTGTTAACCCTCGCAAGGCTGCAGGTCCAGACGGCATCCCCAGCCGCGCCCTCATAGCATGCGCAGACCAGCTGGCCGGTGTGTTTACGGGCATATTCAATCAATCCTTATCCCAGTCTGCTGTTCCCACATGCTTCAAGAGGGCCACCATTGTTCTTGTTCCCAAGAAAGCTAAGGTAACTGAGCTAAACGACTACCGCCCCGTAGCACTCACTTCCGTCATCATGAAGTGCTTTGAGAGACTAGTCAAGGACCATATCACCTCCACCCTACCTGACACCCTAGACCCACTCCAATTTGCTTACCGCCCAAATAGGTCCACAAACGATGCAATCTCAACCACACTGCACACTGCCCTAACCCATCTGGACAAGAGGAATACCTATGTGAGAATGCTGTTCATCGACTACAGCTCGGCATTCAACACCATAGTACCCTCCAAGCTCGTCATCAAGCTCGAGATCCTGGGTCTCGACCCCGCCCTGTGCAACTGGGTACTGGACTTCCTGACGGGCCGACCCCAGGTGGTGAGGGTAGGCAACAACATCTCCACCCCGCTGATCCTCAACACTGGGGCCCCACAAGGGTGCGTTCTGAGCCCTCTCCTGTACTCCCTGTTCACCCACGACTGCGTGGCCACGCACGCTCCAACTCAATCATCAAGTTTGCGGACGACACAACAGTGGTAGGCTTGATTACCAACAACGACGAGACGGCCTACAGGGAGGAGGTGAGGGCCCTCGGAGTGTGGTGTCAGGAAAATAACCTCACACTCAACGTCAACAAAACTAAGGAGATGATTGTGGACTTCAGGAAACAGCAGAGGGAACACCCCCCTATCCACATCGATGGAACAGTAGTGGAGAGGGTAGCAAGTTTTAAGTTCCTCGGCATACACATCACAGACAAACTGAATTGGTCCACTCACACAGACAGCATCGTGAAGAAGGCGCAGCAGCGCCTCTTCAACCTCAGGAGGCTGAAGAAATTCGGCTTGTCACCAAAAGCACTCACAAACTTCTACAGATGCACAATCGAGAGCATCCTGGCGGGCTGTATCACCGCCTGGTACGGCAACTGCTCCGCCCACAACCGTAAGGCTCTCCAGAGGGTAGTGAGGTCTGCACAACGCATCACCGGGGGCAAACTACCTGCCCTCCAGGACACCTACACCACCCGATGTTACAGGAAGGCCATAAAGATCATCAAGGACATCAACCACCCGAGCCACTGCCTGTTCACCCCGCTATCATCCAGAAGGCGAGGTCAGTACAGGTGCATCAAAGCTGGGACCGGGAGACTGAAAAACAGCTTCTATCTCAAGGCCATCAGACTGTTAAACAGCCACCACTAACATTGAGTGGCTGCTGCCAACACACTGACACTGACACTGACTCAACTCCAGCCACTTTAATAATGGGAATTGATGGGAAATGATGTAAATATATCACTAGCCACTTTAAACAATGCTACCTTATATAATGTTACTTACCCTACATTATTCATCTCATATGCATACGTATATACTTTACTCTATATCATCGACTGCATCCTTATGTAATACATGTAGCACTAGCCACTTTAACTATGCAACTTTGTGTACATACTCATCTCATATGTATATACTGTACTCGATACCATCTACTGTATCTTGCCTATGCTGCTCTGTACCATCACTCATTCATATATCCTTATGTACATATTCTTTATCCCCTTACACTGTGTATAAGACAGTAGTTTTGGAATTGTTAGTTAGATTACTTGTTGGTTATTACTGCATTGTCGGAACTAGAAGCACAAGCATTTCGCTACACTCGCATTAACATCTGCTAACCATGTGTATGTGACAAATACAATTTGATTTGATCGATTTGATTTGATTTGATCTCTCCTTAATGCAACCGCTGTGTCAGATTTCAAAAAAAGTTTATGGAAAAAGCAACACATGTAATAATCTGAGACGGTGCTCAGAACAGAAGCCAAATTAGCCGCTATGTTGGAGTCAACAGAAACCACAAAATACATGATAAATGTTTCCTTACCTTTGATGAACATCAGAATGCAGTCCTAGGAATCACAGGTCCACAATAAATGTTCGATTTGTTAAAAAATGTCTGTTATTTATGTCCAATTAGCTACTTTGGTTAGCGCGTTTGGTAAACAATTTCAAAGTCACAAAGCGCATCCACTATAACGTGACGAAATGTCCAAAAGTTCCGTAACAGTCAGTAGAAACATGTCAAACGATGTACTGAATCAATCTTTAGAATGTTGTTTACATATATCTTGAATAACGTTCCAACCGGAGGATTAGAATGACTTCAAATGAACGGTGAAACGCAGGTCCTTCCCCTGTGAAAGCGCATAGTGAATGCCTGGTCAACCCGTGACAGTGGTGACTATTTCCTGTTTCATTCGACCCCCCTTCACATTAGAGTCATCAGACAAAGTTCTATTGCCTGCTGACATCTAGTGGAAGGCGTAGGAAGTGAAAACACATCCATATCTCGCTGTAATTTCAATGAGAGCTTGGTTGTATATCTGCCACCCACAGAAAAAATACAAACAGGAAGTGGAATTTCTCAGGTTTTTGCCTGCAATATGAGTTCTGTTATACTCACAGACATAATTCAAACAGTTTTAGAAACTTCAGAGTGTTTTCTAACCAATACTAATAATAATAAAGCTGCTCAATACTGCCCCTGCAGCCATAAAAAGTTAACAATGAACCATATTCCCAACTCATGACAATACAATCCTGCATGAATCTGCAGGTAGCTAACAAGCCAGGTTCAAGTTTAGCTAGCTAACATTAGGCTATAACTAGCAGAGCAAATTACTCTGAGATATGAATAATAAGATCATACATGTAACGTGACATTAGCCAGCCAGCCAGCCAGTTAACAGTACACTTTAACTAGAAATGAAACAACTTTCTGTTAAAATTAGAAACATGTCATATCTGAAAATGTAGCTTGCTAGACTATCTTACTCATATACATCATGGATGGACACGTCTCCCTGTCACCGATGCCAGGGTTGCCCTTAGTTTGAAGATGTAATCTGAAGACAGGTGTTTTCTCCATCTCCTTAGCTATCATACTCTAATTCCACTGATTTCAAAATTCGTCCCCCCAGAAAGTGGAGAGCAACACTTATGCAGTTTTACTATGTGATCCATTTAAAAAAAAACTCTTATGGCTGCCATCCCATTAACAGGATAATTTTCATCAACAACCGCTGAATTGCATAGCGCCACATTCAAATAATATTACTAAACATATATACATATTTATATTCATGAAATCACAAGTGCAATATAGCAAAACACAGCTTAGCCTTTTGTTAATCCACCTGTCGTGTCAGATTTTGAAAATATGCTTTACAGCGAAAGCAATCCAAGCGTTTGTAAGTTTATCGATCGCTCGACAAAACATTATGACCACCTAGCATCAAGTAGCTTGGTCACGAAAATCAGAAAAGCAATCAAATTAATCGTTTACCTTTGTTCTTCGGATGTTTTCACTCACGAGACTCCCAGTTACACAATAAATGTTCCTTTTGTTCCATAAAGATTAATTTTATATCCAAAATACCTCCGTTTGTTTGGCGCGTTATGTTCAGAAATCCACAGGAAAGAGCGGTCACGACATCGCAGACAAATTCCAAGTAGTATCCGTAATGTCCACAGAAACATGTCAAACGTTTTTTTTATAATCAATCCTCAGGTTGTTTTTAAAATATATAATCGATAATATATCAACCGCAACTGTCTTTTTCAGTCAGAGAGGGAAAGGCAATGGCTACCCAAACTCTCTTGCGCATACAAAACGCTGCTGGCACCCGGCCATACAATGACGCGATATTATCTTTCTCACTCATTTTTCAAAAGAAAAGCCTGAAACTATGTATAAAGACTGTTGACACCTTGAGGAAGTGATAGGAAAAGGAATCTGGTTGATATCCCTTTAAATGGAGCAAAGGCAGGCTATGGAACATGGAGTTTTCAAAATAGAAGCCAATTCCTGGTTTGATTTTTTCCAGGCTTTCGCCTGCAATATCAGTTCTGTTATACCCAGAGACAATATTTTGACAGTTTTGGAAACTTTAGAGTTTTCTATCCAATACTAATAATAATATGCATATATTAGCAACTGAGACTGAGGAGCAGGCCGTTACCTTTGGGCAACTTATTCATCCAAGCTACTCAATACTGCCCCCCAGCCATAAGAAGTTAAAGCAGAGTTAGACAGGATTACCTAAACATACTGACCAGCTCAAATAGACAGAAGCGTGCTTTATGGCAGATCAATCCGAATATATCTCTCAGCATGTCCAGCCCAAGCATTATCTCAGCCAATCATGGGTAGCGGGAAGATTGCTGTCTTTTCTGTGGCTATGCATATTATTTTGTAGATTTGGATAGAAAACACTCTGAAATTTCTAAAACTGTTTGAATGGTGTCTGTGAGTATAACAGAACGTATTTGGCAGGCGAAACCCCGAGGACAAACCATCCAGGAATTTATTTTTGAGGCACTCTCTTTTCAATGGGTTTTCTATGTGGATCTAGCTTTCTAAGGCACTTGCTTGCAGTTCCTATCGCTTCCACTGGATGTCAACAGTCTTTAGAAATTGGTTGATGTTTTTCCTTTGAGAAATTAAGAAGTTGGGCTGTTCAGAACAAGGGCCGAATCTAGTGTACTGTTGTGGTTGGGGCGCGCGACCTGAAAGCTCGCTCCACTTTGTTTTTATCCGCTATTGAAAGCAGTTTATCCCGTCTTAAATTTTATCGATTATTTACGTAAAAAAAGACCTGAAGTTGTATTAGGAAAGTTGCTTGAAATGTTTGGACAAAGATTACAGGTAACTAATTAGATATTTTGTAGTCATGTTGCGCGAGTTGGAACCGGTGTTTTTCTGGATCAAACGGGTCAAATAAATTGACATTTTGGAGATATAACGACGGAATTAATCTAACAAAAGGACCATTTGTGATGTTTATGGTACATATTGGAGTGCCAACAGAAGAAGCTCTTCAACGGTAAGGCATGAATTATATAGTTATTTCTGAGTTCTGTGTCGCACCTGGCGGGATGAAATATGTGTGTTGGTTGATGGGGTGCTGTCCTCAGACAATTGCATGGTTTGCTTTCGCTGTAAAGCCTTTTTGAAATCTGACACCGTGGCTGGATTAAAAAGAAGTTAAGCTTTATTTTGACATATTGCATGTGTATTTTCAAGAATGGTAAATATTTACAATTCTGTAGTTTGAATTTGGAGCCCTGCACTTTCACTGGATGAAGGTCAGGTGGGACGGTAGCGTCCCATCTAGCCTAGAGAGGTTAACGTTGCGTTATGGTAATGAGCTTGAGGCAGTATTCACGATCCCGGATCCGGGATGGCTCGTCGCAACAGGTTAACAAATATTTTGATTTGTTTAACACTTTTTTGGTTACTATATGAATCCATATGTGTTATTTCATCGTTTTAATGTCTTCACTATTATTCTACAATGTAGAAAATAGTAAAAATAAAGAAAATCCCTTGAATGAGTAGGTGTGTACAAGCTTTTAACTGGTACTGTAGGTCCTGGATGGCAGGAAGCTTGGTCCCAGTGATGTACTGGGCTGTACGCACTACCCTCTGTACCGCCTTATGGTCGCATGCCGAACACCTGCCATACCAGGCAGTGATACAGCCGGTCAGGATTTTCTCGATGGTGCAGCTGTAGAACTTTTTGAGGATCTGGGGACCCATGCCAAATCTTTGTAGTCTCCTGAGGGTGAAAAGATGCTGTTGTGCCCTCTTCAAGACTGTCGTGGTGTGTTTGGACCATGATAGTTTGTTGGTGATGTGGACACCAAGGAACTTGACACTCTCGAACCACTCCACTACAGCCCCATCGATACGAATGGGGGGGTGTTCGGCCCTCCTTTTCCTGTAGTCCCCGATCAGCTCCTTTGTCTTGCTCACATTGAGGGAGAGGTTGTTGTCCTGGCACCACATTGTCGGGTATCAGGCCTACCACCGTTGTGTCATCAGCAAACTTAATGATGGTGTTGAAGTCGTGCTTGGCCACGCAGTCGTGGGTGAAAATGGGGTACAGGAGGGGACTAAGCATGATCCCCTGAGGGTCCCCCGTGTTGAGGATCAGCGTGGCAGATGTGTTGTTGCCAATCCTTACCACCTGGGGGTGGTCCGTCAGGAAGTCCAAGATCCAGTTTCCAGAGGGAGGTGTTTAGTCCCAGGGTCCTTAGCTTAGTGATGAGCTTTGTGGGCACTATGGTGTTGAACGCAAACCTGTAGTCAGCAAACAGCATTCTCACATAGGTGTTCCTTTTGTCCAGGTGGGAAAGGGCAGTGTGATTGAGATTGTGTTATCTGTGGATCTTTTGGGGCGGTATGCGAATTGGAGTGGGTCTAAATTTCCGGGATGATGATGTTGGTGTGAGCCATGACCAGCCTTTCAAAGCACTTCATGGCTACCGACGTGAGTGCTACGGGGCAGTAGTCATCTAGGCAGGTTACCTTTGCTTTCTTGGGTAAGGGAATACCCCCCTGTATTGGACAAAAATGAATGGGATGTCATTGGCATCGGTTGATTCATGCAAAGTGTATTGCAAATGCCATATGGCAATTGCCAGTTGTAACACTTTAAAAATTCAACAGGTGGCGAATCCACTCCACCATGGTTTTTCATATTGGAAATGTAACCCAAGTCAACATCCAAAAGCAAAATTTTGAAAAAATGATTTTTTTGTCAAAAACTTATCACCCCTTAAAAAAGTGCTTTCTGGACCGTTTTTCGAAATATGTGTAAGAACTGTATGAATATACTTTTGTCCAATTTTATTATCATATATATATATTTTTTTACATGCGCATAAGTAATATGTTTTGTCCATTTTCAATATGATTTCATAGGAAGTCAAAAGTCATAAGTCAAAAATGTCAAAGTTTTGTAAAAAACTTCACATACCCTTAAAAAAGTGCTTTCTGGACCGTTTTTCGAAATTCTTTCAAATTTTCTGTCAATTACACACGTATAAGAACTGTATCAACATACTTTAGTTGTATTTTATTATCATAATTTTTTTTTAAAATTTTTTTACTTGTGCATAAGGAATATGATTTGTCCATTTACATTATGATTTCATAGGAAGTCAAAAGTCAAAGTCAAAAGTCACTTTTTTGGGGGCCAAATGCCATAAGAAATTTGACATGCTCAAAAATCCTGCAGAAATGCAAAATTGACTGGCCTGATGAACTCGGGATGGCCGGACAGTGATAGTTGTTCCTTTCCATCACTCGTTGTGTTGATTTCATCATGTACATTTGGTGATGTTTTTTCACTATAGAATCATATTGCAAATGCACGTGCATTGTTGTGCAACTGGTAACCCAAAAATAAAAATATGGTTGTAAATGCATTTACCGGGACTCCTATAGTCCATGCCCGCTATGGGAGTACCCTACTACGGCCCTCTATCTATGGGGGCCGTCCTGAGTGCTTTATGGACTGTTTAAAATATTCTGATGGATACGCATTGTTGTGCAACTGGTGATTGAAAATAGGCACCTGGTAACCCAAAAATAAAAATATGGTTGTAATTGCATTTACCGGTCATTCTGATATTAATGCCCGCTATGGGAACACAGGATGGCCGGGCAGTGATAGTTGTTCCTTTCCATCACTCATTGTGTTGATTTCATCATGTCCATTTGGTGATGTTTTTTCACTATACAATCATATTGCAAGTGCACGTGCATTTGTAATATGGTTCAATGGGCATTTACCATAAGAAATTTGACATGCTCAAAAATCCTGCAGAAATGCAAAATTGACTGGCCTGATGAACACAGGATGGCCTGGCAGTGATAGTTGCTCCTTTCCATCGCTCCTTGTGTTGACTTCATCATGTCCATTTGGTGATGTTTTTTCACTGTTGAATCAAATTGCAAATGCACGTGCATTGTTGTGCAACTGGTAACCCAAAAATAAAAATATGGTGATTTCATTATGTCCATTTGTTTATGTTTTCTTACTTTTGCAAAGTCACTGTGCATTTGCAATATGTTTCAATGGGCAGGTACCATCACAAATTTGTCATGCTATAAAAATCCTGCAGGAATGTGAAATTGACTGGCCCGATGAACTCGGGATGGCTGGGCAGTGATTCTGGTTCATCTCAATCGCTCGTTAGGGTTGATTTCAGAATGTCACTTTGGTGATGGTACCTCACTGTTTAAACATATTGCAAATGGACAAGAGTCACCAGCAAGTCACCGTCCATCAGTCAATTAGATATCATTCTGACACCAAACTGATACAAACTGACACTAAACCCACTTTTTCCAACTCGTTTAGTAGCCAACTATCACATACTTCAGAGCTGGCCCAAAATTCACAACGCCTTCGGTTCAAACCATAAAAAAAAACATAAAACACGTAGTTACGTTCTAGCTGCGGGTCCATTTCTTATGTTATGTGTAGGCCTAGCTGAGGCGACCCTGAATCCCAAGTTTCGGCTCGATCGGTCATTTGGTGTCCGAGCAAAACCCTAATTGGTGCTAATGTACGAGGCTATTTCTCGGTCCGAGAAGCTTCTAGAGCCACGTAACTCACCATGCACTATCGACCTGAGGTCTAGAACAGGATTCTAACGTTTCGGAACTCTAGGTCTGACGGTTCTTTAAAAGTTCCAACAAGGTTAACTAATGCAGGCAGTGTATGTCTCTACGCACCCCAATAGGTCCCTACTTCCAAGCTGTGTGTGTGTGTGTGATTTAGTTTTCCTTTGAAATTTTATGGGAAAAATGACTGATTTACAGTTCATGGGGGTTGCCTAATCACATATATGAAGTTTTGGAAAGATCTGACTTTTTTAACCCCTCGAAACAGCCCAAGAGACACCAATTATGGCACTTCCGGTTGGCACAGGAAGCTATAAGTCAACACATATCCTCACTGGGGTATGCTTTTACAGAATCCTGAGTTTTAAGTCCTTACGTTAAGAATCGACTGATTTACACAGGGTTGAATGCACTATGTCTATCAAACTGCAGGCAGGGTATGGATAAACACTTTTAGGGTGATTTTAACCACTTCCGGTTGGTCCAGGAAGCTTAGAATCAACACAGGTAGACCTCGTAGTGGCCTGATGGACTGTCATCGAAGACAGGTTCATACGACATTCAGAACCCACATAGGCTTCAGGTTGAATTTAGGGGTGCAGGCAATGTATCCCTATGGGGAGAGAAGTCAATGCAAACTGTTTGATGTAAACACCTTCTTTTAACTGGTAAGGGTTAATGCCACACGGTCAAGGTTAGGCTTGCACGGATCGGGAGGACCTTAGGAATGTACCTGAGGTCGAATTGTACTTCTCACCCTAACGGTTCTCTCTCTGTCACCCAAAAGCAAATGACGTTGTGGGGCAGGCTTCATTTTGGGCCTACTTTTCTAATGGTCGCTGCGCTTAGACCGAGCGAGCTACGGTCAAGCGGGATATCTCGTTGAACTCGGCACGGCCTAGAGATTATGTTTATGCCGTTGCTTTGAGCACCACACTTTTTCACTCCATCCTTGCTGTGTGTGCGTGTGAGAGCTTTTCTTTGACATCTGTTGGGAGAAATGACTGATTTACAGTTCATGAGGGTTACCTAGTCACACATATGAAGTTTAGGAAAGATGTGACTTTTTTAACCCTTCAAAACAGACAGTGTGACCCAATTAAAGGCACTTCCGGTCGGCACAGGAAGCTATAAGTAAACACATGTCTTGATTGACAGCCACTTACAGAATCCTGAGTTTTAAGTCTTTAAGTTAAGAATTGACTGATCTACGATCTACACAGGGTTGAATGTAGTCATTTTCACCTTTGAAGGTTATGTACATCAAAACACCTTTTGGGTCAATTTAACCACTTCCGGTTGCTCCAGGAAGCTTAGAATCGACACAGGTAGACCTCATAGTGGTCTGATGGACTGTCATAGAAGACAGGTTCATAAGGCATTCATAACCCACATAGGCTTCAGGTTGAATTTAGAGGTGCAGGCAATGTATTCCTATGGGGAGAGAAGTCAATGCAAACTATTTGATGTAAACACCTTCTTTTAACTGGTAAGGGTTAATGCCACACGGTCAAGGTTAGGCTTGCACGGATCTGGAGGACCTCAGGTTCGAATTGTGCTTCTCACCTTAACGGTTCTCTCACCGTCACCCAAAAGCAAATGACATTGAGGGCCAGCCTTCATTTTGGGCCTACTTTTCTAATGGTCGCTGTGCTTAGACCGAGCGAGCTACGGTCAAGCGGGGCATCTTGTTGAACTCGGCACGGCCTAGAGAATATGGAAATGCCATTGTAGGCTTTGTGTGTCTTTAAGCACCGCACTTTGTCACTCCATCCTTGCTGTGTGTGTGTTTCTGTGTGTGTGTGTGTGTGAGAGAGAGCTTTTCTTTGACATCTGTTGGGAGAAATGACTGACTTACAGTTTATGGGGGTTGCCTAATCACACATATGAAGTTTTGAAAAGATCTGACCTTTTTAACCCTTGGAAACTGCCACTGTGACACCATTTAAGGCACTTCCGGTTGGCACAGGAAGCTATAAATAAACTCATATCATGATTGGGGTATGCCTTTACAGAATCCTCAGTTTTAAGTCTTTACGTTAAGAACTGAGTTATTTACGGAGGGTTTAGTGAGTGTGTGTTATTTCAGAAAATCATAGAAAATCACAGAAATCTCGCAGAGCTCCGCAGCACACTTTAAAAAGATTCGTAAGAACACCCTGCAACTGGATCTGTAACCGTTGAGAAAAAAAACACCTATCCGTGAACATCACCAATCTGTCGTTGTACGATTTCTCTTAAATGACGATAGATAAATGGCTGGTTCTTTTTTTATTGACACCGGAGGCTCCTTGACTTTGACGTGAAGTGGAAAAATAATTTCTCTATTTTCATTTTGGACCTTTAATCCCAGATAAATGGCCATAACTCAAAAACCGTTGAGGCCTAGACGCCATCTTGTTCGGGGCCAACTGCCCATTATGCCAAACCTACGCTCACAGAGTTTCGGCTTCAAAATATTTTCCGTTTTCGAGATAAGGCCCCGTCGTGAATCGTGATGTTTTGTCCAATAGCAATATGATTGCTTATGCCCTCTTGTGGGATATTCCGGGACAGCGGAAAAATGACCAAAATCTTATTATTTTTGTAAAACGGAAACCGAATGTCCGACAAAGTTCATTTGATGACTTCCCGGTAGGTCCGGCCCTGCCGCTCGGTCCGACGCCGTCCGCGAATTTTACAAACGTTTTCGGACGTCTAGTAAGGGACCGTATATTTGCAATATGGATTTTCTCACTAACCATACAGCAACTGCCAAAATGTTCCCTTAAGGTATGTACAGGGACTATGGTGGCCTGCTTGAAACATGTAGGTTTTACAGACTCAGTCAGGGAGAGGTTGAAAATGTCAGTGAAGACACTTGCCAGTTGGTCTGCGCATGCTCTGAGTACACATCTTGGTAATCCGTCTGGCCCCCGGTCTTGTGAATGTTTACCTGTTTAAAGGTCTTGCTCACCCTCGTCGGTGACGCAGAGCGTGATCATACAGTCGTCCAGAACTACTGGTGCTCTCATGTATGCTTCAGTGTTTCTTGCCTGGTAAGCTTGCGTCACTGGGCAGCTCGCGGCTGGGTTCCCCTTTGTAGTCCGTAATAGTTTGAAAAAGCCCTTCCACATCCGATGAGCATCAGAGCTGGAGTAGTAGGATTCAGTCTTAGTCCTGTATTGACACTTTGCCTTTCTTGTTTACTTATGGCTTTATACAGCTCGTTGAGTGCGGTCTTTGTGCCAGCATTGGAATGTGGTGGTAAATAGACTGCTACAAAAAATATAGATGAAAACTCTCTTGATAGATAGTGTGGTATCTCAGGCTGGCAATACCTCGAGACTTCCTTAATATTCGACATTGCGCACCAGCTGTTATTGACAAAAAGTCACACACTACCACCCCTCCTCGTACCAGACGTAGCTGTTCTGTCCTGCCGATGCATGGAAAACCCAGCCAACTGTATATTATCTGTATCATCGTTCAGCCACGACTCTGTGAAACATAAGATATTAAAAATGTTTATCTTTCTGGCGCAGGCGTTCCGCTAGTGAACCATCTCGACAACATCCGGTGAAATTGCAGAGCGCCAAATTCAAAATACAGAAATAGTCATAATAAACATTCAGTGTTATACATCCGTTTAAATATTAACTTCTTGTTAATCCAGCCGCTTTGTCAGATTTCAAAAAGGCTTTACGGCGAAAGCATACCATGCGATTATCTGAGGACAGCACCCCGCTTACAAAAGCATATAAACATTTTACAACCAAGTAAATGAATTACAAAAGTTAGAAATAGCGATACAATTAATCACTTACCTTTGAAGATCTTCATATGGTTGCAATCACAAGAGTCCCAGCTACACAATAAATGTTTGTTTTGTTTGATAAAGTCCCTCTTTATATCCCAAAAACTCTGTTTTGTTGGCACGTTTTGTTCAGTAATCCACTGGCTCAAAGGCGGTCTAAACATGCAGACGAATATATCCTAATAGTACTGGTAAAGTTTGTCGAAACATGTCAAACAATGTTTATAATTAACCCTCGGGTTTTCAATTGTCTAAATAATCAATAATATTTCAACTGGACAATGGCGTATTCAATAGAAAGGAAAAACAACGAAGGACGCGCACTCGGTCATGCGCAATACCAGCACTGCATGATTCTACAGTCCACTGAGAGAAAGGTCTCAGTCTTCTTAATTTTTCAGAAAACAAGCTTTCTCGAAACAATGTCTAAATACTGGTGACATCTAGTGGAAGCCATAGGAACTGCAATCTGGGTACTAACCCATTAGATACTCTATAGGCATTCAATTGAAAATACATCAAACAAATCCCACTTCCTGGATGGATTTTCCTCAGGTTTTCACCTGCCATATCAGTTCTGTTATACTCACAGACATTATTTTAACCGTTTTGGAAACTGTTAGAGTGTTTCTATCCAAAACTACCAATTATATGCATATCCTAGCCTCTGGGCCTGAGTAACAGGCAGTTTACTTTGGGCATGCTTCTCATCCAGACGTCGAAATACTGCCTCCAAGCCATAAGAAGTTAATGTCCAGTTGGTAGGAGAGTCTGGAACGGAGATCATCTAGTTAAATGGATGGTAGAGGCGAGTTACCCACTCGCTGGCAAATTCTCACAAAGCACCCCAATCTCCGCCCCCTGTATTTCCGTCTTTTCTTCATGCGAATGATAGGGATTTGGCCTGGTCTCGGAGAAGCAGTATATCCTTCACATCAGATTCGTTAAAGAAAATATCTTAATCCAGTTTGAGGTGAGTAAAATCGCTGTTCTGACATCCAGAAGCTCTTTTTGGTCATAAGAGACGGTAGCGTCAACATTATGTACAAAATAAGTTACAAACAATGCAAAAAAACACACAAAATTGCACAGTTGGTTAGGAGCCCGTAAAACAGGAGTCATCCCCTCCGGGGCCATTATCTACACATCCAGAGGGTGAGGTCAGTACAGGTGCATGAAAGCTGGGACCGAGAGACTGAAAAGCAGTTTCTATCGCAAGACCATCAGACTGTTAATTAAATTGCCATCACTAGCTGGACTTCACTCAGTTTCCTGCTCTGAACTTAGTCACTGTCACTAGTCGGCTACCACCCAGATACTCAACCCTGCACCCTAGAGGCTGCTGCCCTATGTACATAGACATGGAATCACTGGTCACTTTAATAATGGAACACTTGTCACTTTAATAATATTTACATACTGTTTTACTTACTTCACACGTATATACTGTATTCTAGTCAATGCCACCCTAATCAACTATTGCTGTATATATATATATATATATATATATATATATGTATGTATGTGTGTATACAGTAGTATACACTACCGGTCAAAAGTTTTAGAACACCTACTCATTCAGAATGTTAGATTCTTCAAAGTATACACCCCTTGCCTTGATGACAGTTTTGGACACTCTTACCACATTTATATTGTTTTAAACATGTTTGCTACTGACTAAATAACACACAGTAACATCTGTAACATTCTGGCATGAGCAAATACATTCGAAATTGCAGTCATTACTGAAAGGGGGACATTAATCACATGGAGACGTACAGTATCTACGGCTTCAAGTCACTTGTAATGAGTGAACTGGGAAGTGCCGTGCGCCCTATAGGAATTCCTAGGTATAACCAATCAAACTCAGATGAGACATCAATAGAGCACACAGATTGTATTATCAACATTTAGATACAGTTGAAGTCGGAAGTTTGCATACACTCGTTTTTCAACCACTCCACAAATGTCTTGTTAACAAAATATAGTTTTGGCAAGCTGGTTAGGACATCTACTTTGTGCATGACGCAAGTAATTTTTCCAACAATTGTTTACAGACAGATTATTTCACTTATCACAATTCCAGTGGGTCAGAAGTTTACATACACTAAGTTGACTGCGCCTTTAAACAGCTTGGAAAATTCCAGAAAATTATGTAATGGTTTTAGAAGGTTAATTGACATAATTTGAGTCAATTGGAGGTGTACCTGTGGATGTATTTAAAGACCTACCTTCAAACTCAGTGCCTCAGTGCTTTCCTTGACATCATTGGAAAATCAAAAGAAATCAGCCAAGAAAATTGTAGACCACCACAAGTCTGCTTCATTCTTGGGAGCAATTTCCAAATGCCTGTAGGTACCACATTAATCTGTGCACACAATAGTACGCAAGTATAACCACTATGGGACCACGCAGCCGTCATACCGCTCAGGAAGGAGACGCATTCTGTCTCCTAGAGATGAATGGACTTTGGTGCGAAAAGTGCAAATCAATCCTAGAACAACAGCAAATGACCTTGTGAAGATGCTGGAGGAAACATGTACAAAAGTATCCATATCCACAGTAAAATTAGTCCTATATCGACATAACTTGAAAGGCCACTCAGCAAAGAAGAAGCAACTGCTCCAAAAACCACCATAAAAAAAGATTACGATTTACAACTGCACATGGGGACAAAGATCGTACTTTTTGGAGAAATGTCCTCTGGTCTGATGAAACAAAAATATAAATTTTTGGGCATAATGACAATCGTTATGTTGGGAGGAAAAAGGGGGACACTTGCAAGCCGAAGAACACCATACCAGCATCATGTTGTGGGGGTGCTTTGCTGCAGGAGGGACTGATGCACTTCACAAAATAGATGGCTTCATGAGGAGGAAAATTACGTGGATATGTTGAAGCAACATCTCAAGACATCAGTCAGTAAGTTAAAGCTTGTTCGCAAATGGGTCTTCCAAATGAACAATGAACCCAAGCATATTTCCAAAGTTGTGGCAAAATGGCTTAAGGACAACAAAGTCATGGTATTGGTGAGGCCATCACAAAGCTCTGACCTCAATCCCATAGAGAATTTGAGGGCAGAACTGAAAAAGCGTGTGCGAGCAAGGAGGCCTACAAACCTGACTCAGTTACACCAGCTCTGTCAGAAGGAATGGGCCAAAATTCACCCAACTTATTGTGGGAAGCTTGTGGAAGGCTACCCGACTTCAACTGTAAATTAATAGCATTTTACTTACTGGTAAACATGATTCTGTACTATTTCATTATTTTTAAGGCACTTTTAATTCTATCACATATACAAAGTGTTATGCTAGGAGCAAATCCAATACAACACATTACTGAGTACCACTCTCCATATTTTCAAGCAAAGTGGTGGCTGCATCATGTTAAGGACTGGGAAGTTTTTCAGGATAAAAAATAAACGGAATGGAGCTAAGCACATGCGAACTCCTTGAGGACAACCTGATTCATTCTGCTTTCCACCAGACACTGTAATATGAATTCCCCTTCAGCAGGACAATAACCTAAAACACAAGGCCAAATCTATACTGGCGTTGCTTACCAAGAAGACAGTGAATGTTCCTGAGCTCAGATACTTACCCAGAAAGACTCACAGTTGTAATCGCTGCCAAAGGTTCTTCTAAAAAGTATTGACTCATGAGTGTGAATACTTATGTAAATGCTATAATTCTCTATTCTCTAAAATCATATTTCATGCTTTTTGAATGCTGTCTGTAACACAACAAAATGTGAAATAAGTCTGAAGGCACTGTATAGTTAGAAATCACAATGTGCAGCAAATAGCAATGTCAAATTTGATGTGCATTATAATGTGTCAAAAACTAACTAACAGCAGTGCCGAAGAAAAACATAGCCATCACTGATATCTAAATTATTATTTTAAATCGGAAACTAAAACATAGCATTTCATTTCATAGAATTTCCAACTCAGTCAACATTAAATTAATCATGGTCTGTGTCAAAACCTGTCTGTGCTTTATCCGTCAATGAAAGTAAGAAAGCTCAACAAAGCCCATACTTTTAAGAGAATTGGACAAAAGTACAATTTTGTGCAGTCTAGGAATTTATATTTAATTATTGATTGGAAATCATAATTATTCTGATATCCAAAGTTATTATGGACTCTGAGTGGCTCTGATTTGGGCTTTAAAGTGTTGATGGCATTCTATAAGGCTGACTAATGTAGCTTTTAAACACTGACTTTGTCTCGAGCATTTCATTAACAGTTTAGTAAGCTGCTAATGCTTTCATGCATCTTTTAAAACTGAAATTGTATCCATCTGGCACACACTGAATTATTGATAACATTAAAAGCACAGTGTAGTGTGTTTTCAACAAGCCAATTTGGACTGTCAGGTCTACACACAAGTTCAGTACTAGAATGTAATCTTGAAATTCAAAGCAGAAGCATAATTTAGCTAGTGAAGAAATGTGTTAATGCTGGTGCCATTCACTCTCCCTGAAAAAGCTTTGTCCGTAACGTTTGTTCATATTTACAAATGGTATAGGCCCTAGTAGGATTTTGTCAGGTTTATGGACGACCTTTCCTCTTAATATGTGACTGACCTTCAAACTGAGACACTGCAGCTGCAGGTAACTCTTCCATCATAATTCATTTAGACTGTTCATTCGAGGTAAAGAAAACTATTTCTTACAACCAATAGAATAAGGACTCTAAATGTTTTACTCATTACTAGTCTTAGCAACAACAATAAAAAACTAAAGCATTTAGCCTTGCAGTAATTGCATCATGTAGTGTCCTTCCTCCTCTGTGGTCCTTGAACGTTTTGTAGGACACTAATGGAGCCATCCCTCTGGGCCCATTACTACTGGCCTGTTTGCTGCTTTGATGGGGAACAGAGATTCCAAGAGCTCTCCAGATCAATAGGCTGCTGTGTTTAGCTTCGTCTGCAGATGAGATATTAAAAAGAAGAGGAGAAGAAAGCGTTATGCTTGTCAGGTAGGTAGCATGGTGTATGATGATGATGTGTTAAAGAGAATCTCTGATGCTTTTGTGTACTTTTTTGGGCAGTAGCTCTGGCATTTCTACTACAACATCATACCACGTCTACTATAACATCCTACCACTTCTACTACAACATTCTACCACTTCTATTACAACAACATCCTACCACTTCTACTATAACATCCTACCACTTCTACTACAACATTCTACCACTTCTATTACAACAACATTCTACCACTTCTACTATAACATTCTACCACTTCTACTACAACATCCTAACACCTCTACTACAACATCATACCACTTCTACTATAACATCCTACCACTTCTACTACAACATTCTACCACTTCTATTACAACAACATTCTACCACTTCTACTATAACATTCTACCACTTCTACTACAACATCCTAACACCTCTACTACAACATCATACCACTTCTACTATAACATCCTACCACTTCTACTACAACATCCTCCTACTTCTATTACAACAACATCCTGCCACTTCTACTATAACATCCTACCACTTCTACTACAACATTCTACCACTTCTACTATAACATCCTACCACTTCTACTACAACATTCTACCACTTCTATTACAACAACATCCTACCACTTCTATTACAACATCATAACACCTCTACTACAACATCATACCACTTCTACTATAACATTATACCACTTCTACTACAGCATCCTACCACTTCTATTAGAACAACATCCTACCACTGCTACTACAACATCCTACCACTTCTATGAGAACAACATCCTACCACATCCTACCACTTACCAACCCCAATTTCAAACATTACCTTCAATGTAATGTAACCCAAATGTGGTTTTGATAGCGCTGCCTTGGTAATATAAATATGTTATTTTACCTCTCTACATACTCTGTTGCCCCATAGCAAATAGTGTATATTGAGCCAGTTAATGTAGCTGTCATGTATCTGAGCAATATGGTCCAAATACATTATACATACTGATTAATTTATGGCTGTGTGGAAAAATATGATACATGACTATAATCAAGGGACAAATGAAGTTTAAGTTAATTCAAGAATATAATTTAGCTGTGGTCTGACTGAATTTGTCCCATGGATCAATGGAGCTATGGTTAATTTAGCTATCATAAATGAGCATAACGTTATACTACTGACCTTTATGTTTTGCATGAAATAGATTGAACAGCAAAGCCTTTGGCCTAGTTATGCTATTGATTGTTATAAGCACTGTTTGTTTTACTAATGTCAGAAAGACAAATGGGTCTGCTGGAGCTCACAATGTAATCCAGGAGTGAAAATATGTCTTAAATTGGTCGCCTTTTATGAGTAATTTGTCATTCTGTAGGCTTGGATTCTCTAATTGCACAACCCTATTCTACAGTTAGTATCCACCAGCATAAAATGAAAACATTAATGTAATGAAAATACCATAAGTAGATACTATTAAACCAATTAAATTACCTTACTTTTGTTAGGACAACCATGGACCGTACTGCATGCAACTGTTGATTGCCATATGTTTCATGTCCTTTGAGGTTCAAAAAGTCAGTGTGCCCTTAGGAAGTGTTGAAAGCATTCCAAAAACAATACACATACATATTTGGGTCTAAAATCCCCAAGCAAATGTTATACATGTTATAAATGTTATACATCCACAAATTGTTCAAGTGGGAACATTAAATACACGTCCATCTGTTTATGACCTGGGCAGTGTCTTTGATCTCATTTCTTAAGAGAGAGTGCCCCTGCTTCACTGTCCTTCACTAATCGCACTTATTCAACAGCCTTTTCAAGAAGACGTACATCTTATGTTTGTAGAGTTGGCAGGTTAAATGCATGTACACTCTTTAGTTTGTGTGTAATGATAACCAACTGAAGTAATAGTCCATCCAGTCCACTCTTTGCAAACATTGCCAATGTGTTGAGCCAATAAAGTACCCATGGCCAGTCAGACAATGCCTTGTCAGATGAAATTGATTTTCATGCCTCGCTCTCAAGCACACAGAAACCATTAGGAGCTCCAGTTTGCAGGCATTCATAAACCCCTGCAGCAATGAGTTGTTTTTTGGGTTATCTTGTTTGCTTTGCTTATTTTGAATAGATCAGGGTCATGGTTGGAGGGGGCACAAAAGAAGCATGCCGTAGCTGCAGGGCAGATTTAACATCCCTAATGGAGCCTCACTGTGATTTTCAGACCATGCCACTCTCACAAATAGACAGCATGAAGCCTTTCAGTTCTCCAGACAGCGCTTTGTTTTGAGTGAATAAAAGCAACATTTTGGACGTATATATTCTGTCAATTGTTGGTTATCCTGTGCATGTAACAAGTGTATGGCAATTAGTGTGTGTGTGTGTGTGTGTGCCTCATGTGTACTCACCATTTCCTTCTTTCCTTTTCATACGAAGATCTTTGACCCTGTAGAATTCCACCCAAGTTATAGACGGTTAATTCAGAACTCTAGGGGGCCCTGTGTTTCACACAGGATGCTATATAGCACACAGCTGCTTCACTTCCTGCCAGTGAATCAGGGACGAAATAACCCCACACTAGCTAATGTAATGCCACAGAGAAATCTATTATCTAAGGGAACTGTCTCAACAGACTGGAGTGGCTGTAAGGTTGTATGTCCTTCGGGAGGCTGAGAGCAGCAGAACAACAGTGTGGTTCATGAACATGGTTACTGTCATAGATAAGCCCATTAACTAACTGTACACAACTTACAGCCATTCAGGCAGACTTTATAGTAAGTATGAAGATTGTGTTTTTATTTTTTTCAAATTGTGAGGTTGTTGGTGAATGGAAAAATGCGGAGTCAGGCGCAGGACACAGATATGAGTAATAATCCGAATTTACTCAAAATATAAGTAATGTTCCAACAAGGAAAAAACACAATATTCCAGAGCACAAAAGAACGAACCCACATGACAAACAATAACGCACAAAACAGAGAGGGAAGCCAGAGGGTTAACTAAGGAACATTAATTAATAGAATGGAAACCAGGTGTGTATGAATAAGACAAAACAAAACGAAAATGAAACATGGATCGGTGGTGACTACAAAGCCGGTGACGTCGACCGCCGAACGTCGCCCGAACAAGGAGAGGGACCAACTTCGGCAGAAGTCGTGACACAAATGAATGACTTTGCAGTTCCATGGTTTTCCATGTTCCATATGGTTGGTAACCTTGTAGCATGGTCACAGTGTGTTATAGGTGAAAAACTGTGAAGCAGTGATTTGTATTAGGCTACTAGTCAGTGTAGACTTTTTTAGAAATAGACCTAGTTTTTTGCCTTTGTCAGTGTTTGTTGTATTTACAAGCTGTGGAATATTTGGAGGCACTAATTTCACAGCTTTAAGGCACACGTGCAGTGGAATAATCTGTGTGCTGTTGCAGTGACATAACTGGGCTGAGTAAGAGGGGGGCAAATAGGTCACAGCTCCAGCAGACAGCATATTGATTTCTAAAGGTTTCTATGGGAGTCATTATTTCAGCTCTAGTTGTTCAGAAGGGTTGTAGGGTATTAATGGGCATAGCAGTGTACACTGAGCGTACAAAACATTATGGACACCTTTCCAATATTGAGTTGCACCCCCCTCTTTTGCCCACCGAACAGCCTCAATTCGTCGGGGCATGGACTCTACAAGGTGTCGAAAGCATTCCACAGGGACGCTGGCCCATGTTGACTCCAATGCTTCCCACAGTTGTATAAAGTTAGCTGGATGTCCTTTGGGTGGTGGACCATTCTTGATACACACGGGAAACTGTTGAGTGTGAAAAACCCAGCAGCATTGCAGTTCTTGACACAAACCGGTGCACCTGGCACCTACTACCACACCCCATTCAAAAGCACATCAATCTTTTGTCTTGCCCACTCACCTTCTGAAAGGCACACATACACAATCCATGTCTCAATTGTCTCAATGCTTAAAAATACTTATTTAGCCTGTCTCCTCCCCTTCATCTACACTGATTGAAGTGGATTTAACAAATGAGATATATAAGGGATCGTAGCTTTCACCTGGATTCACCAGGTCAGTCTAAGTCATGGCAAGATCAGGTGTCCTTAATGTTTTGTACATTCAGTGTCTACTGTACAGTACAAAATATTCACTTGCTTGTGAGTTGATCATTGAATGTGAGTTGATAACAACTCGACTACACTTGTGAAAACTTTTAATATCTTATCAACTGTAGGCTTTGAATACACAGATAGATACACACAGTATATACATAGCCTTACAGGTTATTTATCTGAAGTACTTTGGTGTTTCAGACACAGACACCTCTAATGAGGTGAAGCTTAACATTTGAGCAATGCCTCTGCTTTAATCCTGACCCTGATCCATGGCTCCTGCCTGTCATGCTCTGTCAGATGAGCCATCAGTCCAGGGGGATTGATCTAGTGACAGGGACAAAGCCTAGTCCAGAGTACACAGAGCTCCAGGGCTAATATATTATATTGGATGATCTTTGACATCAGTAACAGATACCATGGTATATTTATATGTGTTGTTGCTGTCATTGCTCAACGTATTTCAAATGAATTAGCCTATAAAATTACATTATGTTTGGATTATGGATTCAACTATCATTCAATCATTTTGTCTTTTATATCTAATAAGGTCTACTTCCAGAATGAGGTGTAATGTCAACCATAGGAAGTTATCCCTCATCTGTATAGTAGCAGGAAACATCTGAAATCTTCCCAGTGCATGAAGGACACATCTAGCCAGCCATTTGCTTTTGTCGTCCCTGTGTCTCTTCTGGTGCTGAGGGCAGTGTTGCGTGTCACAGCTGCTCCACCACAGGCTGCATGAATTAAGCTGCTGCTACTCCCACAAGCTACTGAGCTCTCAAACCAGGAGGCTAATGACTACATGCTCTGTCCTGTCAATCACACAACCAAAAATAAGTTAACTCAGTACTCCCTGTGGAGCACAAGGATGCACGCCTTGCTGGAGATGGACAGTCTTCTGGACATTTCTTTTCCGTTGTTTTCCGCAGCTTTCACCCTCACAATATGCTGACTGACTGTCTTTGCCCATATCCCTAGCAGTGAGTGGGGTGTGGCGTTTCATCTGGCTTAAATGAGAAGATTGTTGTGCCCAAAGATGCTCCTAAATAGCTGCTCATCATGTGTAAAATATGTATCATTAGCCTTCATGTGGGCTTAATTTGTTACCATTTGCCTTGCAGAGATTACAGGTAAGAGGACACTTCCCATCATGTGACGCAAATGGCAAAGTGATGACTTATGACATTACCTTGGCTCTGAAATGCCAACCCCCGAACACTATAAATTCTAAATGCTTGCCAGAGTGATGTATCGTATACTTTAGTTACCCTCACTTGTATTTTTAGCACTGCGTGACAACCTAGCGCTGAAGTTGTAAAGTGTTATTGTTAAGACTCTTGTTTACCTTTCCTTGTTTCTTGCACTCAATGCATAATCATGCCATACAGGCCATGCTAGTCTCTTTGGATAAGCTGCCCAGCGAATAAATGGATCGGCGATGCCTCTCCTTGTTCGGGCGGTGCTCGGTGGTCGACTTCGCCGGTCTTCTAGCCATCGCCGATCCATTTTTCATTTTCCATTCGTCTTGTCTTGTTTTCCCACACACCTGGTTCTCATTTCCCTCATTATGTGTTGTGTTTTTAACCCTCTGTTTCCCCCATGTCTTTGTGTGGTATTGTTTATTCTGTTTCATGTTATGCGCACGTTAGTCTGTTGTGCTGGGTTATGTTAACCTGAATTGTTATTTTGTGTTTATTTTGCCGTGTGCTTTTGGTTCGCCCAAATTAAAGGCTCCGTTGGCTACCCAATATCTGCTCTCCTGCACCTGACTCTCTTACAGCCATTTACGCATACCTGACAAAATGTAGGGGAAATAAGATAAAACATATACCCATAAAGTATCCACTGACTGCTGTGTTTTCACCATGCTGAATTGGTGACAGGTAGGAATTACCTGAGGCTGAATTACCGTAGGCTATGAGCAGGAAAACATGTCCTAAGAAATTAGGTATATACATTTATGAGAGTGGAACAGGATCCTACAGAATCTATAACTGAAAGTGTTCATTTAGATTTTTACATTGTCGAGCAATATAATACAGTACAATATAATTAACATTTTCTTGTTATTTTACAGAAGCATACTGACAGTTCAACAAGACAGTTCCATTCAATGATATCAACCAACATCAAATGCTTGCTTGCAGCTGCATGACAATAGGTCAGAGTGCTGTTTAACCATGAGTAAGTACAGTAGAACCACTGAGCCCAGTCTCCAACTGAGCTTGGTCCTGAGCCGGTGGATGCCTGTGGAACATAAAATAAAGAAATTAACTCGCTGGCAGCCAATATGTGATAAACTGTCCCAGCAGCAGGAGGGGGTTTCATGAAGCGAGATTAATGACTTAGTTATATTCAGTTTGTAAATATTATGAATCTGCTCAGGCTTTTCAGATTCACAGGGAACACTCAATTTATGGACTAGTCAGACAGTTACTATTTAATTCGCAATCTCAAAATGGATGCAGTACAAAATTATTAGAAAAATCTTAGCTTTTTGTGTAGTGTAATTCTGGAATCATGCTATATCTCTGCATGAAGTACTAAGATACAACAAATACAGCTCTCCAAAGTATATTTGAAATATTTAGAAAATGTAGTCAGTAACCAGGTTTCCATCTAACCTTTTTATGCAAGTAAAGTGCATGCCGTATAAAACAACAGGCCTTATGCAAACAGAAAATGTTTCAGTAAATGTTACAAATGTCAACAAAACTAAATACAGTAGACAAGGCGGGAACTTTTTGTGACGGTAAAATGAATTATGCAAGACATTTTGGTGGAAACGCTTTTAATGTGAAAATATTGATATAATAACTATCAAATCGAAGTAAACTGGGAATTTAACTGCGAAAGTTATTTTTATGTGCAACAAGTCAATTTGATGGAAACATCTCTGGTAGGAAAATGCACATATTTTTATAAAAATCTGTTGCCAATTGGATGGAAACCTAGCTAGTCTCAGGTCTCAGGTAGCCAGTATGCCCTCCCACCTATCTGTTTCATGTCTCAGGTAGCCTGTATGCCCTCCCACCTATCTGTTTCATGTCTCAGGTAGCCTGTATGCCCTCCCACCTATCTGTTTCATGTCTCGGGTAGCCTGTATAACCTCCCACCTATCTGTTTCATGTCTCAGGTAGCCTGTATGCCCTCCCACCTATCTGTTTCATGTCTCAGGTAGCCTGTATGCCCTCCCACCTATCTGTTTCATGTCTCAGGTAGCCTGTATGCCCTCCCACCTATCTGTTTCATGTCTCAGTTAGCCTGTATGCCCTCCCACCTATCTGTTTCATGTCTCAGGTAGCCTGTATGCCCTCCCACCTATCTGTTTCATGTCTCGGGTAGCCTGTATGCCCTCCCACCTATCTGTTTCATGTCTCAGGTAGCCTGTATGCCCTCCCACCTATCTGTTTCATGTCTCAGGTAGCCTGTATGCCCTCCCACCTATCTGTTTCATGTCTCAGGTAGCCTGTATGCCCTCCCACCTATCTGTTTCATGTCTCAGGTAGCCTGTATGCCCTCCCACCTATCTGTTTCATGTCTCAGGTAGCCTGTATGCCCTCCCACCTATCTGTTTCATGTCTCAGGTAGCCTGTATGCCCTCCCACCTATCTGTTTCATGTCTCAGGTAGCCTGTATGCCCTCCCACCTATCTGTTTCATGTCTCAGGTAGCCTGTATGCCCTCCCATCTATCTGTTTCATGTCTCAGGTAGCCTGTATGCCCTCCCACCTATCTGTTTCATGTCTCAGGTAGCCCGTATGCCCTCCCACCTATCTGTTTCATGTCTCAGGTAGCCTGTATGCCCTCCCACCTATCTGTTTCATGTCTCAGGTAGCCTGTATGCCCTCCCACCTATATGTTTCATGTCTCAGGTAGCCTGTATGCCCTCCCACCTATCTGTTTCATGTCTCGGGTAGCCTGTATGCCCTCCCACCTATCTGCTTCATGTCTCAGGTAGCCTGTATGCCCTCCCACCTATCTGTTTCATGTCTCGGGTAGCCTGTATGACCTCGCACCTATCTGTTTCATGTCTCAGGTAGCCTGTATTCCCTCCCACCTATCTGTTTCATGTCTCAGGTAGCCTGTATGCCCTCCCACCTATCTGTTTCATGTCTCAGGTAGCCTGTACACCCTCCCACCTATCTGTTTCATGTCTCAGGTAGCCTGTACGCCCTCCCACCTATCTGTTTCATGTCTCAGGTAGCCTGTACGCCCTCCCACCTATCTGTTTCATGTCTCAGGTAGCCTGTATGCCCTCCCACCTATCTGTTTCATGTCTCAGGTAGCCTGTATGCCCTCCCACCTATCTGTTTCATGTGTCAGGTAGCCTGTATGCCCTCCCACCTATCTGTTTCATGTCTCAGGTAGCCTGTATGCCCTCCCACCTATCTGTTTCATGTCTCAGGTAGCCTGTATGCCCTCCCACCTATCTGTTTCATGTCTCAGGTAGCCTGTATGCCCTCCCACCTATCTGTTTCATGTCTCAGGTAGCCTGTATGCCCTCCCACCTATCTGTTTCATGTCTCAGGTAGCCTGTACGCCCTCCCACCTATCTGTTTCATGTCTCAGGTAGCCTGTATGCCCTCCCACCTATCTGTTTCATGTCTCAGGTAGCCTGTATGCCCTCCCACCTATGCGGTGACATCATATGCGCCGCGCCACATACTTTAAAAATTCTAATTGGCAATAATAATTTATTTGAAAAACACAGTTTCAATAATGTACAATAATGAAAGTTCAAGAAAATAAAAATCCACCCCTTTCTAAAGGATAAAAATGTTGTCGATCTTTGAAAATGTCTCCTATATCTGCTGTTACCATTACATACACTACATGACCAAAAGTATGTGTACATCTGCTCGTTGAACAGCTCATTCCAAAATCTTGGGCATTAATGTGGAGTTGGTCCCCCCTTTGCTGCTATAACAGCCTCCACTCTTCTAGGAAGGCTTTTCACTAGATGTTGGCCCATTGCTGCGGGGACTTGCTTTCATTCAGCCACAAGAGCATCGGGCACTGCTGGTGGGCAAATTAGGCCTGGCTCGCAGTCGGCGTTCCAATTCATCCCACAGGTGCTCGATGGGGATGAGGTCAGGGCTCTGTTCAGCCCAGTCAAGTTCTTCCACACTGATCTCGACAAACCATTTCTTTACGTGGCATTGTCATGCTGAAACAGGAAAGGGCCTTCTACAAACTTTTGCCATAAAGTTAAAAGCACAGAATCATCTAGAATGTCATTGTATGCTGTAGTGTTAGTATTTCCCTTCAGTTGCACTAAGGGTGCTAGCCCAAACTATGAAAATCAGCCCCAGACCATTATTCCTCATCCATCAAACTTTACAGTTGGCACTATGCACTCAAGCAGGTAGCGTTCTCCTGGTATAGACCAAACCCAGATTCGTCCATCAGACTGCCAGATGGTGAAGCATGATGCATCACTCTAGAGAACATGTTTTCACTGCTCCAGCCGACGCTTGGCATTACGCATGGCGATCTTAAGCTTGCGTGTGGCGGCTCGGCCATGCAAACCCATTTCATGAATCTCCCGACGAAAAGTTATTGTGCTGGCGTGTTGTCATGTCTTTGCTAGGCCGGATTAAGTGATATGATATGCTATTTTATAAAATAATTTATCTGTAATTAATATTACCTGATTAAACTAATCATGTTAATGTAATTAACTAGAAA
Organism: Oncorhynchus nerka; assembly: GCF_034236695.1. Taxonomy (NCBI): domain Eukaryota; kingdom Metazoa; phylum Chordata; class Actinopteri; order Salmoniformes; family Salmonidae; genus Oncorhynchus; species Oncorhynchus nerka. The sequence goes on from NC_088417.1 coordinate 75,497,868, forward strand.
GTCGGGGCACCACGGAATAATGTTTATAGAGCAGTTGTCTTCCGAATAAACTCTTAATGTAATGCTCCGGGTGTCGTGGGTGTGGAGTCAAATGCAGGAGACAGAGTTCAATGCTGTGCGTCTTTTAATAGCACCAACGCACCACAGGGTGCTCACAAAAGTTACGTTCCCAACCACAGGGAATCAAAAAGTACAATGGAAAAAATCACGACCAGGCACTAACACGTACCTCTACAACAGAGCCGAAGGTTATATAGAAATAATCCCGCACAACAACCATCATGTCTAATAAAGACAAACTAATTAAACATGAACAGGTGCTACCACTAAACATACAAGGAGGGGGAGGAAAAACAATCAGTGGCAGCTAATAGGCCGGTGACGACGACCGCCGAGCGCCACCCACCCGGGAAGGGGAAACACCCTCGGTCGGACTCGTGACACTTAAAGACCTGGTAATCTTTTATATCAATAGCAGTCAATTATTAATCGTCACCTTATTCAGTCTCATCTGAACGTCGTAAAATTCTTGGTTATCTTCACAAACCCTGGCTAACAAGTTGAATCAGCAATACAACATTTGGTTTAATTATTTATTTACTAAATACCTAAATAATCACACAGAATTACATATACACAGGATGGATCATATATTGATTACTAATTATGTCACACAAGAAAACGTCTCTGACGGATGGAACCGATATGACGGCTGGTTACACAAAGAAAGGGGGTTGGGTTTGAATGAAAGCGTAGGAAGACTGAGGAACAAACGGATTGGGTCTCTATCGGACCTTATGAAGCTATGCTATCGTAAATACAGAATCTTACGCATTCTAAATAACCACCCATTTGGAAAAGGAAAATGCAAGAAATATTTACTCTGAGCTGCGCTTCGATAGATTGGTCATAGATGGAAGGCTGGGTTGCCCAGCAGAGATCTCTCTTGTCCTTTGAAGAATATGACTTGTTGTAGTACCCTGTCTTTCTGAAGAGATTGTCTGTTCTTTCCTAGCCCACTTTTATAGCTGCTACTGCTAACTGGTTGTCTAGGATGTATCACTTCTTTAGTGAATAAGAGTTCAAAGTTCATACCAAGTTGCCACACTATAAGCTCATGCTATATTCTGGCTGGTACAGTCGAAATTCATCCTTCCAATGTGTCGATCATCACCTCCCCGTTGAAATTTGCCCTTTTAAACGTATGGACATCAGTCCTCACGTCACCGGGACACAATGTTAATAGCGTTAGGTTGTAGTCGTTCAACCATTCGCAAACAGAGCTCACGCTGAGGTTGGCTTACTTCTGTAGTTGATTCTGTAGTTTATGTCATCTTATCATTGATGAGAATGTCTCAGATGACAACCAAACTGACATCATATTCATTAAGTACCACCGCATATGTTCAATTGGTCGGATTACCAGAATATAGTTAATTTCCCCCCACCTTCTGATGTTCCCAGAATCTCTATGTTAACCAAAGGGATTTGCAAATGTAACATCAGTAGGGTAGAGAGAGGAAAAACCTACCCCCAGACCATCGTCATGACAATACCTATAGCCACTTCCTGGTTTGACTGAAATAGGAAGTGGGTGTGTCAGGAAGAGAGAAGTCCTCTTGATTTTGGGGTTTTCTCATTTGGACAAAAGTCCGCCCTCTGTCCTCTCTCCACTGTCCTCTCTCCCCGTGACCCAGAAACCGATAAGTGGTCAAGGTGTATGTCAATTTGTTAGTAGGCAAACGGAAGAAGGTCCTACCCTCTTCCAAAGCCTACTTTTGGTGAGGAAGCACAAGTGTATCCTACTTGAGTCCTTTGCAGAAAATGATTGAAATCTGCCACACTTCATATCAGCTATTCTTTTCTCTAAGGAGAAAAGCATGCAAACATTGAAATACGATATGCTACTTATCCTTTTTATCTATAAAATGTCTTGCACAGCTAACTAAATTTATACATTTATTTTGGGATTCCAGCCTGTAAACGTCATTTGCCTGATGATAAGTAATTGGAGAAGGAGAGTCTCGTTTCGTACAAGCTCATTTTTGTAAATTTTCTACACATTTATCAATTGAGCTGAGAGAGAAAAAAAATCAGTTTTCAAGCTAATATCCATGGCTAATGCTATGTACCTCTGCTCAAACACTATAACGAAATCAATGGGCATGTGGGAATTTTTGGTTCTCCTTGACTGTCTAGTTTTTTTTTTTGGTTCTCCTTGACCGTCTTTGGTTGTTAGTTCTCAAAGATGCTATTATTTAAAAATATATATAGTTCAATATATTTTCTGCATGCTTTATATATAGTTTTGGTCGTTTAAGTTGACACTGAAAGAGTTTTACCATCTCAAAAATTAGCTGTAAAAAATAAATAAAATGTAACTAGGGCCAATGGCTGTTATTTCCTCCATATTAAAGGGATAGCTTGACATTTTGTCAATAAAGCCATTTTTCTAGTTCCCCAGAGTCGGATGAACATGGAACAGCTAGCATTCGCTAACGCTAGTTTGCATTGGCTCGTGAAACTTCAGTACCTCCAACTTCCTTCATATTGTACGCTGAGTCATAAAAATGGTATCCATAATGGTATTCTGTTGCTGCTAGCAATATTCATAATAACTATATTTCACATAAGCCCCCCCCCTTTTTTTAAATTAGTGGACACCCACTGTACTACCGCGGACCCAAGTTTGAAAACCCCTAGTTAAAAGGATATTGCATTGATTGTCAAAATACTTTCCCCTGTGGAATATTGCTCTTAGTCTTAAAGGACCTAAGGTCTTTCTTATATATTTCGTTTTCTTCTTCTGTACATTCTTTGGATTATTATGCAGACTAACAACTGAACCCTGATTTCATTTCAGAAAGAACTAAAAGGTAAGGTTGGCAAGGCACAGTCCACCAAGGCTAGCCACATAGGATGATGGCATATTTGTTTGCAGTTATCACATAATGCTAGTTGACTGGGCACTGATTCAGTTTAGGTGTAATACCTGGATGGATTAATCATACACTGAATGTGTTTGTTAAGAAAATTACGCAACCACAATGTGCAGCATATGTACAATTTAATTTCTGGCTAGTCATGAGTGCTATTGATGCACCCAATCTCCTTGCCTGCTCTGAGACCAGGTGGCATGCTGGGGCTCCCACTAGCCCATCTAGGTGTTCACATGGGTTGAGCTGCCACAGCCCCCTGCATAATGAAATGTTGACTCTTATCTAATGTGGTGTGGGCCCAGGGCCAACCAAACACAGCAGCTGTTTCGCGAGCCCTGCCTGCTGCCCCCACAGGATTCTGAGTGAGGCCTGACAGAACATTGAGATGGAGCATAAATCATTTTAAAGCAGGGGAGCATTTGGACCACTGTCAAGTATTTCTATGATAGGTGTCAGAGCCTGAGGGATGATGTTGCATCCTTATTGTGATGTGAAATGTCCAGCAATCTCTGAATGTTAGTTGTGTTTTTAATTAGAGTTGATGTGTTGCACCTGTTGGTGGAACTTGTAATACTCAGTAATGGAAACCAAACATGTTTGGTTATATAACAACTTTCTGTAGCTAGATGTCCAGCATCCCTGAGAGCCTTTGCAAAGGTCATACACTAAACTCAGGTTGATAAGCACCATTTACCTCTGTTCAACAGAATTTTCGATTTTCACAAATCTCAGAAACGTACAGAGCAGTCCTATAGAATTCGAGGAGCTTGAAACAATCTGATGTCACTCTCTAAATGATCTATTCAGGGGGGTATTTTACAGCAGCCAGTAAGCCTCAAGACCACATCTGCAGGCTTGTAGAGTTACTAAACCTGCAGCACACAGTTAACAGGAAATATTCCCTAGCCTAATATCATTGACAGAGTGCAATGCTATTATAGACTTTTGTGAGGTATTGGATCACTGGGGAAACTGACCTCACTTTCATATTGAGGAAGTGTAGTCAATAACTACAGACTGTAAGCCAGTAGTGCTGAGCGATTAGTGCTTTTTGAAGTCAGTTCGGTTTCGGTTCGATTCTGGAAAAAATATCACGGTTTTCGATTTCGGTTTTGATGAAAACTACATTTCATGAAATGCACTATGCATTATGTGGGTTGAATGCTGTAACAACAACATAAACCAGAAAAAAAACAATTAATAAAAGTCCCATGATGGTGGTGACTGCCTCACTTACTTATCATAATTTCTTCACATTCTTTACTTTAATAACATATTTCAGTTGTTGTGTAATTTATATTTGTTTTATTTTGTGACCCTTATTATTTCATTCCAAGTCATCATCTAATCTCTATAGAGCTGCTGCCTATGCTGTTTGACAAAGTAGTTCTTCAAAGTAAATAAGGCATACTTTTATGACTGCTGAATATCAACTATCAATCACTAGATCATGTATTCAGGTAGAGATACCTCGCAAAGCAAATGCTCTATCCCTCTCCATCATGCATTCTTATGTATCTTTTACATAGCAGGAGTAAAAAAAAACAGACTGGACGAGTAGGTGCAATGAATTATGGTCATTGTAGTTAGTTTCCTGCGCTAAACTATGTATTTATCTGATTTATCTCAAGGGAAACTGTACATTGTGTGCATTGAACTCACAGAAAAAACCTGAACAAAGTGGAATTAAAATCATTTAACTTCTCTAGGATAGAGGGCAGCATTTGGAATTTTGGATGAAAAGTATGCCCAAATTTAACTGCCTGCTACTCATCCCCAGAAGATAAGATATGCATATCATTAGTATATTTGGATAGAAAACACTCTGAAGTTTCTAAAACTGTTTGAATCATGTCTGTGAGTATAACAGAACATATGTAGCAGGCGAATCCCCGAGGACAAACCATTCAGATTGTTTTTTGAGGTCACCCTCTATTCAATGAGTTTTCATTGGGAATCCAGATTTCTAAGGGACTTGCTATCAGTTCCTATCGTTCCACTGGACATCACCAGTCTTTAGAAATTGGTTGAGGTTATTCCTTTGTGTAATGAAGAAGTACGGCCATCTTGAACGAGGGTAACTTCATGTGTACTGTTTGATAGAGGCGCATGACCAGAAAGCATGCTTCAGTTTGTTTTCTTCCTGTATTGAACACATATCATCCCGTCTTCAATTTTATCGATGATTTACTTTTAAAAATACCTAAAGTTGTATTACAAAAGTAGTTTGAAATGTTTTGGCAAAGTTTACAGGTAACTTTTGAGATATTTTGTAGTCACTTTGCGCAAGTTGGAACCAGTGTTTTTCTGGATCAAACGCGTCAAATAAATTGACATTTTGGATATATATGGACCAAATTAATCGGACAAAAGGACCATTTGTGATGTTTATGGGACATATTGGAGTACCAGCAGAAGAAGCTCGTCAAAGGTAAGGCATGATTTTTATTTCTGCGTTTTGTGTCGCGCCTGCAGGGTTGAAATGTTCTCTCTCTTTTGGAGGTGCTATCCTCAGATAATAGCATCGTTTGCTTTCGCCGAAAAGCCTTTTTGAAATCTGACATGTTGGCTGGATTCACAACATGTGTAGCTTTAATGTGGTATTTTACATGTGTGATTTCATGAAAGTTAGATTTTTATAGGAATTTATTTGAATTTGGCGCTCTGCATGTTCTCTGGCTTTTGGCCAAGTGGGACGCTATGGTCCCACATATCCCAGAGAGGTTTTTAACCAACATCAGTCAGTTAGTTGTTTGAAAACCAAAAAATAACCGACACTTTGGTTAATCGCTCAGCACTATATGCATGAAGGAAGAGGAGGGGGTGTGATGATTTACATTAAAGAACATATCCGATGTAAACAAATTGAGTGGTCATGTGATAATGAACTAGAATGTATTGGCCTGAACGTTACACTGTCTCCCCAAATGTCTTTTACCCTTATTGGAATGTACGGGCCACCTTCCACCAAAAGTGTGTTTTTTGATCAGTTTAATAACATGCTTAGGGAATGTGACTTTGTGAAAGAGGTCATCTTAATGGGAGATTTTAATATTAATTATGAAGACAAATCTTGTAGGAAAACCTTCAAACGGATCACTAATACCTTTGACCTTACACAGCTAGTTAAAGGACCAACCAGGGTGACTTGTTGCTCTAAAACACAGATTGATTTGGTGTTCAATAATAAACCAGAGAGAGTGACTAAATCATTCAATATGGTTACTGGGCTATCTGAACACAATCTGACACTTATAGCCAGAAAGCTGTCTAAGAGCAGGTTTAACCTCTCTACTGTTAGAAAGCCGGATCAACTAAGAATACCTAAGAGTGAATTAAACTATTTTGAAAACGCAATTAAGGGAATTAACTGGAATGATCACTTGTCCTATACAGACATGGAAGCTGATAGACAGGTTTTTCTATCCACAATCCAGACTACAATAAATGGTTTCCTAAAGAAAATCAAATCCAAACCTGGCCAAAAGAGCACTCTTCCTTGGCAACATGGAGAAATCTGGAAACTGATGAAAGAACGAGATTATGCTCTAAAAATAGCCCTAAGATTCAAATTAGAGCATGACAGACGTAGGTTTACCATGTTGAGAAATAAGGTGATGAAAGAAATCAGACAGGCCAAGGCAAACCTTTTTATTAACATACTTGTTGAAGCAAAGGGAATTCTAAATTGATCTGGGAGAATCTAAAGAAGTTAACAGGGAAAGACCATAGTAACACTGCAAAAAGACTAGCAATCATGGTGAATAACAATCTAACACAGGATGCAGCCGAAATATCAATAGCCTTCAATTCCTACTTGATTGACTCTGTCAGGGTACTGACACAGAACCCCCTCCACTGGTTTCTTGGGCTCAGTGCTAGTGAATGACGCTCAACCTGTCTTCATCATAAGGGAGGTTTCTGAGTCAAAGGTGAACAAGGTGATTAGCTCACTAAAGAACTCTAAAGCCAAAGATGTGTTTGGGCTGGACTCTACCTTTCTTAAAAACGACAGAGTCACTCATTGGCCCCATTACTTAGGTCACCAACACATCTATTGGTCTGGGGGTGTTTCCAAGGGTATGGAAGTCGGCCATAATAACGGCCATCTTCAAATCGGGCGACCCTGCTGACATGAGTAACTACAGGCCCATTAGTATACTACCTGTGGTGTCAGGTTGTTGAAAAGTGTGTAGCAGAACAACTGATTGCCCACCTCAACAGCAGCCCCTTCACAATACACTCTATGCAGTTTGGCTTCAGAGCGAAACACTCCACAGAAACGGCCAACTGCTTTCTTCTGGAAAATGTGAAGTCCAAGATGGACAAAGAGGGCATTGTTGGGGCTGTGTTTCTGGATCTAAGGAAGGCTTTTGATACTGTTAACCATGAGATTCTCATCACAAAATTGTCCAAGTTCAACTTTCCCCCCGATGCCTTGAGATGGATGAAATCATACCTTGCAGGCAGAACTCAGTGTGTCAGAGTGAGCAATGAGCTGTCGCCCACTCTTAGCTATGATGTGGGCGTGCCCCAAGGGTCAATACTGGAGCCCCTCATGTTCAGCCTGTACATTAATGATCTGCCTTCTATCTGTACTGGGTCTGAAGTTCAAATGTATGCAGATGATACAGTGATATATGTGCATGCAAAGAGCAAACAACAAGCTGCACAAGAACTCACTGCTGTAATGGTCCAGGTTACAAAGTGGCTCAGTGACTCGTGTTTGCATCTCAATGTGAAAACAACTGTTTGCATGTTCTTCACAAAGAGGGCAACAGATGCTACTGAGACAGATATCTATGTTGTCAGGGGAGAAGCTCCAGGTGGTATCTGATTTTAAGTACCTTGGCATCATACTTGATACCACCTCTCTTTTAAAAAGCATGTGAAAAAGGTAATTCAAATAACCGAATTCAACCTAGCCAATTTCCGATTTAAACGAAATTGTTTGACTACAGAGGTAGCAAAACTGTACTTCAAATCCATGATACTCCCCCACGTAACATACTGCTTGACTAGTTGGGCCCAAGCTAGCTGTACAACATTAAAACCTTTTCAGTTTGTCTACAAACAGGCTCTCAAAGTGCTTGATAGGAAGCCCAATAGCCATCATCACTGTTACATCCTCAGAAAGCATGAGCTCCTGAGTTGGGAAACTCTTGTGCAATACACTGACGCATGTCTTGTATTCAAGATCCTAAATGGCCTGGCTCCCCCTCCACTCAGTATTTTTGTTAAACAGAAAACCCAAACATATGGCAGCAGATTCACAAGGTCTGCCATGAGAGGTGACTGTATAGTTCCCTTAAGGAAAAGCACCCTTAGTAAATCCACTTTCTCTGTGAGAGCTTCCCATGTCTGGAATACACTTCCATCAGACACAAATACAGTGGGGCAAAAAAGTATTTAGTCAGCCACCAATTGTGCAAGTTCTCCCACTTAAAAAGATGAGAGAGGCCTGTAATTTTCATCATAGGTACACTTCAACTATGACTGACAAAATGAGAAAAAAAGCTGGGACCAAAGTAACAAAGCCTACCGTCAGTAACACACTACGCCGCCAGGGACTCAAATCCTGCAGTGCCAGACGTGTCCCCCTGCTTAAGCCAGTACATGTCCAGGCCCGTCTGAAGTTTGCTAGAGAGCATTTGGATGATCCAGAAGAAGATTGGGAGAATGTCATATGGTCAGATGAAACCAAAATATAACTTTTTGGTAAAAACTCAACTCGTCGTGTTTGGAGGACAAAGAATGCTGAGTTGCATCCAAAGAACACCATACCTACTGTGAAGCATGGGGGTGGAAACATCATGCTTTGGGGCTGTTTTTCTGCAAAGGGACCAGGACGACTGATCCGTGTAAAGGAAAGAATGAATGGGGCCATGTATCGTGAGATTTTGAGTGAAAACCTCCTTCCATCAGCAAGGGCATTGAAGATGAAACGTGGCTGGGTCTTTCAGCATGACAATGATCCCAAACACACCGCCCGGGCAACGAAGGAGTTGAAAGTCTGTGTTGCCCAGCAACAGCCCCAAAACATCACTGCTCTAGAGGAGATCTGCATGGAGGAATGGGCCAAAATACCAGCAACAGTGTGTGAAAACCTTGTGAAGACTTGTTTGCCAACAAAGGGTATATAACAAAGTATTGAGATAAACTTTTGTTATTGACCAAATACTTATTTTCCACCATAATTTGCAAATAAATTCATTAAAAATCCTACAATGTGATTTTCTGGATTTTTTTTCTCATATTGTCTGTCATAGTTGAAGTGTACCTATGATGACAATTACAGGCCTCTCTCATATTTTTTAAGTGGGAGAACTTGCACAATTGGTGGCTGACTAAATACTTTTTTGCCCCACTGTAACTGCACCACATATCACACTTTCACAAAATGCATGAAGACATGGATAAAGGTCAATCAGATTTGTGAACATAATCCCTAGCTGTGTATTGTCGCTTTCCATGTTGTCTGTAGCTTGTGAGGTGTGGAAACAACCCATCTGGGGGTTTGCTACTGTATTAGCTTGAAAAGCAGGTCGAATTTTCTCCAACCTGCATCATGTGTTGCCCGAGTGATACATTGCTTCCCTTGACCCAGATAACTCTCTTTTGCTGACATTGTGTTCAGTGAAAATGTGCTGATGTTCCAGTATAAAAGCATCCCTGTAGTGTTTATGTAGTTCTAACCTCCAACACCATTCTGCAAACAGGCCTCACCCAGTAGACAAGGCCTTTGAAATCCCTCCTAATACTGACATGCTTCTGGGAATAAAGAAGTGAACACAACTGGGTAATGTCAGGCACCGCTAAATTAATCCTGCTTGCCTCAAGCCAATGTTTCAGGTTAGAGTTACTACAGGTTACAAAGGAGTTCAGAAGGTGTCATCATAACAAAGGCATTCAAAACAGTGTATCATAACTAAAGAGTAGTTGTGACCAATCCTACCATTTACTACATTACATGTTTTTATGTGTTGGTGATATGTCAGATCTTGACATTTAATGCGTGAGTGCATCAGTTATGCCCAACACATATCTGACACCTCCATAGAACAGCAGAGGCTGCCCAGGGCTGTTGCGCAGCATTGTTCTGAAAGCGCCAAAAGATTAGCTCACTGAAAGGTTACACAAAATGTTAGCATCTTGAGTTCAAGGAATGTCTCCACATAGAGAGTTAAGAACTTAATGGTTGACTTGTGTGTGAGGTCCTGTATTTCAGATTCCAGTGTAAATAAAACAGTATTTTACTTGAAATCCAGCAAATATGTGAGACCAAAGTAGCCCAGCTGCAGTTCCTGTTTATGGGACTTGTCTGGAGCAAGGACTCTTATGAGACACAGCTGAATAATCAGCGTTCAATTGGGGGTAAATATTGAACTTCGGATCACAAGGTTTTACATATCCTTTAATGTTCTGTCAAAATGCCTTTTATTCCCCAGTTTGTAATTGTTCTTTCTTGGTTATTTTCACGTTAAACCCTACTGATGATATTGTTTAAACTTTTGTGCATATCAAATAGTTACATATGGGTGATATTCTGCTGCCAGAGATGGTTCAGCAAAATCACATAAGTAACTAACTTGTTAAATGGGACAAAAGTTTGTCTGAAAGTTCCTCTCTCTACCCTTCATGATGTTCCGTTCCCTCTCTGCTGTTTCTGCTTACTCTGCAGCTAAAGTGTGTCATGCTCTGTGGGAAAGACCTTCCTGAAGTGCCTGGGTAAAGTCTTAGTCTTCCCTCATCACAGTACACACACAACTCCGTTGAACCTGAGACTGCAGCTGTGTCATTAAATTAATGTTCATGCTAGAAGGCTCTGTTTCCTAGCTCCATATTGTTGGTATCTTTCCAATTAACTTCACACAGCTGAGAGACATCATGGTACATTTAATAAGAGAAAGTAGAGGATTTATTCAAATTAACTCATTTTCTCAAAGACAATATCAAAACAGCTATCAGCAGCAGAAATAATAACCAAATGTTGTCCCTGTCCCTGTTTCGGTAAAAAACTGAGAGATGGGGCTTTAGAAATGTAACCACTCTCAAAATTATAGACAGAGCTTTGAGACTACATAGTGTTTGTTTACATTTACTTTTTTACAAACATTGTTGTAAAACAAGCTTATATTTGGGTTCTGATGGGTTATGACAGAACTAAGCTCATGAGGCATGTATTATTTATATTCTTCAAAAATATATGGGTACATATCATTTATTTATAGGTCCAAAAATGGATGTAGCAACTGCTGATTGCCCCTTAAAGACATGTACTGTATAATGTGTTGTTTATTCTGTTAGCACAAGATGAAAATGTAAGGTGCATTTTCATAGGAATGCAGTAAAAAAATCTGCATTCTCTAGCCTGTCACAAAAGGGCTTTCCAGACCACTTGTGAAGACAAATTCTATTAATTTGAACTTGTTTTATTTTATTTTGCAGAATTTTAAGACTCCCAGCAAGCATACACATACTGTACATATTAACAGTGGATTCCAACCTTTGACCTTGTGACCCCAGGGGAACAAAGCTGTTCGCAACACCAGCCCATAATGATCTGTGAAGAGACAGACGTGATATCACAAAGCTCTCGCCACAATTGATTCCAGTTTTCCGTGCTAAAAGACTAACGTGAACATGTGGCATCAAGCTTACACATTAGAAGTCTTTCCAAAGTAACTTCATGGTATTTCTAAATTGTTCCAGGGAGCCTCTGAATTTCCACTGCTTTTCCTCATGGGGGAAGTTGCAGCCAAGCGAATCGTTCTTCTGATGACTTCACTTCCCACTGGCTTTCTGTAGGGACAGTCTTTTCTCTCCTCCATTTCTTTGGCAAGAAGGTGATGCATCCCCCGTTCCCTTAAGGCTGGCAGATCACTAGTGAACGTGTCATTGGGGGATAAACCGTCATAATCGATTACCCTCAAGTGAGGTGTGGTCAATTAGAGAACACCTTTGGCCGGAAATAGAAGTCCAGAGGATTTTGAACAATACTTTTCTATGACCTGATCTTGTTTCTTTGTCAAAGGAGCATTACGAATGAATGGAAACCTTAATTGTAATTGGTTCACAATGGCTTTAAATGAGTATTACAGCATATTGCAGTGGGGGAAATCTGGTTTGCGTGACAGCAAAGCATATGCATGATGCCTCTGCCAATCTGGATTTGGGCACGCACGGATCAGATTAATGAGAATGAAAGGGAGAGGCAGCCATCTCTAGCAATCCAACACGGCTCATTTCATTCTGGACAGAAACACTGTCAGGACAAATGAACTGTGACTCCATTTAAATCATAAGCGCCGCATCTATACCTCACTGTGTAGCCCAGCAGCAGAACTGCAGTAGAACATGTGCTAAACCTACACGTATCCTCCTGATTCTAAAAACATCCTGTAAAACAGTCTTGCTGTAAGCCCAACTGGCTGTGCTGAATTTCCTCACATTCACACGCCTTTAAGAGGAGCTTCCTGCTTATGCTTACTTCCTCAACTGTCATGAACTTAAGTGTTGTGTGTTTATTTAGATAGAAAAATGTGTCAAGCATAACAGATAAATATTTACACAGGGAATTTTCAATGGGAAGTTTTATATAAAAAAGGATAGTCGTAAACAATAAAATGTCAGCACTGTATGTACAGTATGTTGATAAGTTGCAACTTGTGATCTCTCTAAGCTAGCCCTCCTAAAGTTTGTCTTTGGAGCCTCAGGCAGATGTTCCATTAGAAGCATACTGTGCATTCAGATGTTTTTTCTTTAAATTTCACATGTTGCATGTCTGCTGTTTTCTTGGCATTCCCCAATGTAAATTGTGATCTGAAGCATGCTAATGGAATTTGGCCACCTATTCGCCCTGTCCCAGTAAAGAGCAGCCCATAGAGGCTGATGCAAACACAGCTGTGTCTAACAAGTTGTAACTGAATCCTAATGTGGACAGCTGTATTTGCCTTTATACCCTAAAGAGAGTGCATGTGAGAATGCTACACCCAGTTACCAACTTGGACATTTTTGGGCACATGAACAAGGCTTTCCCTCTATGATGAAATTAACCATCTAATATGACTGAATTGGAACAACGCTACCAAATCAAATCAAAGTTTATTTGTCACGTGCGCCGAATACAACAGGTGTTCACCTTACAGTGAAATGCTTACTTACAGGCTCTAACCAATAGTGCAAAAAAGGTATTAGGTAAACAATAGGTAAGTAAAGAAATAAAACAACAGTAAAAAGACAGGCTATATATAGTAGCGAGTCTATAAAAGTAGCAAGGCTACATACAGACACCGGTTAGTTAGAGACCCATCTCGGTATGGAGAAGTAAAATTATATTTTCAAGAACCATATGCAGGGACTAGGAGGAATTGTGGGTGCTGTATCAGGGGATTATGCCACCATAACCCCATAGAGGAATAGCAAACTCACAGGGAAGACAAGGAAGACCACACTGAGAAGGATCCATCTACGAACAAGATATGGTTTCTGGGTTCCTACAGTGCTTCCATCCCAACAAAGAGTTGGACTTCAGCAGAGTTCAACAAATCCTCTGTGAATAACATCATGGATTCCTGTGGGATTGGTTTCAGGCTGCATTTAGTGAGTGATTTCTTCAAAGACAAGAAGATTCGGTGTGTCAGAATTCAACAGGTCTGTTCACCCAAAAAGGAACAGGCGAGAGGAGCTTCTGGTTCCAATTAAGAGCAGCAACTTGAAAACAGGAATCTGAATTGCTTTTGGTTTGCCTTGGTCTCTCCAGCTCCCTCACTGAGTTCATTCTTGTGGCTGAATATGACAATGTTGGCGTGTAGTATTCCTTTAGGCCTGCTTGCTGCCAACTGTGTTCAGCTCAGCTCCCTGTCTTCTCATGCTGCTGGTGCCTGGGATGTCTGCTAAACATTATTTTGGATTACTATGCCTCCTCCTCCCCACATTTATGTTTCACCATATTCATTGCCAGAGTAATTTTAAGGTTGGAATGTACAGATCTATTTGTTATATACATTACTCAGCACCACAACGGGAAAATTAGACCTTCGTCTTGAATGAATAATGTCATTGTTACTATTGTAGTCGACCAAGATAATTATTTGACCTTTTTGCATATTTTTGTTGATAATGAGAAATTAAAGAACCCTACAATTTAGTTCTCTCTCTCAAGATCTATTACTATATCTATTAGATATTAATCACTGTAATAGTTTTGCTTATTTTTACTTTCAATATATCAATTTCTGTCCACACTGACGAGACATTTGTTGATAGAAATATTTTACTCAGTGTTTGAGCAAAACATCTCCCTTTGGATTTATAATACTGCATGTGAAGTAACCAATTCTGTATCTTTGGCCACACCTATGAAAACACAAAAGATTTAGTGTGTTTTCTTTTTCATCTCTTCATGTTCATTCACCATTGAAATATACAATAACCAATCATGTGTGACAGTATGTACCAGAGCCACACACATACAGTGGGGTCTGGAATTAGTGGGTCCCCTGAGAAAGTTCAGCAAATAAGACTGTATAAAATACATTATACAACTACCAGCTATATTGCATGCAAAAAAAACAATATATATTATATTTGAAAATGAATACAATTGCTCAGAGAAAGATATTTTGTTTAACAAGTAATACATCTAAAGATAGGAGTCAAAATTATTGGATCCCCTGTTTTCAATACTCCAGCACCCTACCCTTGCGAGGATAACGACACTAAGCCTTTTTTATCGAAAATGTTTTATGAATTTGGATAACACATTAGGAGGGATCTTAGACCATTCCTCCATACACAATCTTTCCAGATTCTTGATATCCTTCGTCTGCACTTGTGAACTGCCCTCTTCAATTCAAACCACGTGTTTTCAATGGGGTTCAAGTCCGGAGACTAAGATGGCCATTGCAAAATGCTGATTTTGTGGTCAATTAAGCAATACTTTGTGGATTTTGATGTGTGCTTGGGGTTCACTTGCGATCAAGTTTCAGCCTCCTGGGGGAGGCAACCAGGTTTTGGCCTAAAATGTCCTCTTACTTGGTAAAGATCATGTTACAGTTGACCTTAAACAACGGCCCCAGGAACAGTGGAAGCTAAATAGCCCCATAACATCAAAAATCCACATCCATATTTTATAATAGGGATGAGATATTTTCTGCATATGCATTTTTCTTTCAATACCAAACCCACCATTGGTGTGTGTGGCCAAATACCTTGATTTACATGTCATCAGACCATAGCACCACCTGGAGTTCTCTAAGGGGCATTGGCACATACATTAGTAACTACATGGATAGACAACTACACACAAGACAATAAAGATTCCCCTGTTTCTCCGGCCACAATGTGGGACGCTGCTAAAGCCACATTAAGAGGTCATCTAATTGCATATGCTTCCTCTAAGAAAAAAGCAATGGAAGCACACAGGCTAGATCTTGAGAGGGAGCTGGAATGCTGTGAAAAAATACATAAACAATCCCTAGACAGCACTTCCTGGAGTCATCTTAAAGCAGCCAAAGCCAAACTGAATTTGGACTACACTCGGGAGATAAAAAAAAAAAAGTATTCTTTACTAAACAGAAATACCATGAGTATAGCAATAGGCCCAGTAGATTGCTTGCTTACCAATTAAAAAAGGAGCAGTCAGAGCGTACAATCATGGCTATCCGAACAGCAGAGGACGAGGTCACATATGACCCAAAAAAGATCAATTTAACTTTTCATGATTTTTACTGCAAACTATATACCTCTGAGAGAAAACACACGGAGGCAGAACTCCACTCTTTCCTAGAGGGAATCTCGCTACCTAAACTATCAGAGACCGACCAGGAAGATCTCAACTCCCCTTCACTCCTGAGGAGATCCTGGAGGCAATTACCTCCATGCCACCTAATAAGTCCCCAGGCCCAGATGGATTCCCCAGAGAGTTCTATAAAGCTTTTTGGCCCCAGCTCAGCCCTATCTTCATGCCAATGCTGGAGGATTTTTGCAAAAACAGAGTTCTCCCAGACTCAATGCACACAGCTCGCATTACAGTGTTGCTAAAAAAGGACAAGGACCCCCTATCCTGCTCGTCCTTCCGGCCCATAAGCTTGTTGGATTTCGACTATAAAATAATTACCAAATTGCTCGCCATAAGACTAAACACTCTTCTTCCCAAAATAATAAAAGCGGACCAAACTGGATTTATTAGAGACAGATACTCTTCTGATAACATTTGCCGTCTTTTTGATATTATTGATCAAGTAAACGCACAAAAGACCCCTGTCCTGCTGGCTTCACTGGATGCTGAGAAGGCGTTTGACAGGATGGAGTGGAGCTTTCTGTTTTCAGTCTTAGAAAAGTTCAATATGGGCCCAAATTTTATTAAATGGATCAAATCACTATACTCTCATCCAAATGCCATGGTGACTACTAATGGACTGAACTCTGACAGATTCCCTCTGGAGCGGGGCACAAGACAAGGGTGCTCGCTGTCCCCGCTGCTCTACTTGTTGGGGGCGGAGCCTCTGGCAGAGCTGATAAGGAGCAATCCAAGTATTATGGGTGTTTCTGCAGGTGGCCTGCAGCACAAGATTTCGCTTTACGCGGATGATGTCTTGCTCTACATATCCAACCCTGAGAAATCCCTCCCTCTCATTTTAGACACAATTGCCCAGTATGGCAAGTTCTCAGGTTATAAGATCAATTTTAACAAATCCACTGTCTGCCCTCTCAATATTACACTCACCAGCTCTATGAAGACACTTTGTCCTTTCCAATGGAAAACACAGGGGTTTCAATACCTCGGGATCTTCATAACACCAGATCTAGCCTTTTTAAGGAAAATTATCTTCCACTCCTGGATCGAATTAAGAACAATCTCCAAACCTGGATCTCCCTCCCAATTAGCTTAGTAGGAAGAATTAATGTAATCCGTATGAACGTCCTCCCTAGACTGAACTACTTATTTCAGATGCTCCCATGCTATCTCCCAGTTTCCTTCTTCAAAACAACTAACCAAAGCATCACCAAATTTATATGGGGCAATAAAAAACCTAGGATCAAGTTTTCCACTTTATCAAAACCCGAATCTAAAGGTGGCCTTGCCCTTCCCTCCCTTCAATTGTACTACTGGTCTGCCCAAATCCGCAACATGCTAACATGGATCACAAACAGACAAGAGTCAACGTGGATTCAGATAGAAGCCCAATCCTGTGGTTCATTGCCCTTAAGCTCAATTATATTCATTAATAACTTTAGTGAAGTGGGCAACATAGCCAAATCCTTTGTGATTTACAGCACCCTACTAGCGTGGAGGGACTGTAAGAAATACCTGGGCATTTCCTCCCAAATATGTTCTCACTCGCCTATAGTAGGCAACCCAGACTTGCCAAAAGCCCTGAGGGATGCCAACTTTAATCTTTGGCATACTCTAGGAATCAGGACCTTTTCAGACCTATTTCATCAGAAAACCACTACACTGAAATCCTTTCAAGAGCTCTGCAGTGAATTCGACGTGCCAAGATCCCATTTTTTTTAAAAATATCTTCAAATTAGACATGTAATTTCCTCATTTACCTCCAAGAGGAGGTTTAGAACTCAGTTGAACGAAGTTGAAACCCTTCTTGTCACAGCACAATCCATTAAAGGCAAAATATCTTGCATCTATAGACTCCTTTCTGAGAAAGGAAGCTCCTCCTTTACTCCTTTGAAAATAATCTGGGAAAAGGACCTTGGTCTGACTATTAGTGATGAGTTATGGGCGGAGGTTTGCGACAAGGTATACTGCTCCTCTACCAGTGTAAAAATGAAAGAATCTAATTACAAATTTTTGTACAAATTTTATTATACTCCTTTGAGACTCCATAGAATGAAAACAGATATGTCTCCTAACTGTAAAAGATGTACCTCTGAATGTGGAACCTATATGCATGTATTTTGGAGCTGTAGGGAGATTGCCAGAATCTGGCAATCTGTACATACCGCTGCACAGAAAATACTAGAGGTACAGTTTGATATGACCCCATGTATCTATCTTCTTAATGCCCAGCAGGACTTTGTTCTTGATCCTGACAGAGAAAATTTGCTTATGACTATTACATACTTTGCTAAGAAATGTATTCTTCTATTGTGGGCCTCTAATACCCCCCCTACATTTAAAATGTGGATTGACCAGATTGTTGACTTCCTTCCTCTTGAAAAGCTCACTTATGACCTCCACAAGAGACAGCCCAAGTTTGATAGACTCTGGTCCCCACTATTCAACTATATTTCAAACTGGACAGAGTGAACGGGGTGACTAGGGAAATGCGCAGATACATTTTGTGTAAGGTACTGTAAAACCTAAAAACGAATTATTGGCCCATCGTCTCAGCGAATGCTTGAAATAGCTGATAAGAACCTTGATAGTGCTGCTGCAAGTGGTATGTTTTTTTTTTTGTGTGTGTGTTTTTATTTTAATTTAGTTTTTGAGTATGTGTGCGTATGTGTGTGTGTGTATGTATGTATGTATGTATGTATGTATATACAGGTACCAAGGAAAATATATAGATTAAGAAAAATAAATGTTTTTATTTGACTTTATCATTCATTTTAATTGTATTTTAATTTTTTCAAATGTATTATTATTTTTTTACTTTTTATTTTTTTAAAGCCTGTCACATCTGTGAATGTGGAATGTGTTTTGTTGGTTGATTGAAAAACAAGAACTTAATAAAACTTTAAATTGAAAAAAAAAAAAAAAGGGGGCATTGGCACTTGGATTGGAACCGGTGCTATGGTCATATGACATGAAAATAGAGGTATTCAAAACAGGGGATCAAATCATTTTGATCCCTATTTTTTTTGTATTACTTGTTAAACAAAAACTCCTTCTCTGAGTAATTGTATTTGTATAAAATACACTAGATGACCAAAAGCATGTGGACGTGAATACTCGTTGAACATCTCATTCCAAAATCATGGGCATTAAAATGGAGTTTGTTCCCGCTTTGCTGTTAGAACAGCCTCCACTCTTCTGGGAAGACTTTCCACTAGATGTTGAAAAATTGCTGCGGAGACATGCTTCCATTCAGCCACAAGAGCATTAGTGAGGTCAGGCATTGATGTCGGGTGATTTATCCTGGCTTGCAGTCGGCATTCCAATTCATCCCAAAGGTGTTCGATGGGGTTGAGGTCAGGGCTCTGTGCAGGCCAGTCAAGTACTTCCACACCGATCTAGACAAACCATTTCAGTATGGACCTCGCTTTGTGCATGGGGGCATTGTCAAGCTACAACAGGAAAAGGCCTTCCCCAAACTCTTGCCACAAAGTCTTAAGCAAAGAATGTTGTTAGCCCAGCTAGAATGGACACTGACAGTTGTGAATCTGATGCAGCCGAAGAGCTACCCGGGAAAGCCCCGAACAACATACAGGGACGTTGGACCATCAAAGAGGCACAAATATGATAGGAACTACATTGATTTAGACCCACTCCAATTTGCATACCGCCCCAAAAGATCCACTGATGATGCAGTCTCTATTGCACTCCACACTGCCGATTCCCACCTGGACAAAAGGAACACCTATGTGAGAATGCAGTTCATTGACTACAGCTCAGTGTTCAACACCATAGTAGCCTCAAAGCTCATCAATAAGCTAAGGACCCTGGGACTAAACACCTTCTTCTTCAACTGGATCCTGGACTTCCTGACGGGCCGCCCCCCAGGTGGTAAGGATAGGTAACACATCCGCCACGCTGATCCTCAACATGGGACAACCTATAGGGAGCGAGACAACAGCGAGACAACTTATAGGGAGGAGGTCAGAGAACTGGCCGTGTGGTGCTAGGGCAACAACCTCTCCCTCAACATGATCAAGACAAAGGAGATGATTGTGGACTACAGGAAAAAGAGGACCGAGCATGCCCCCATTCTCATCGACGGGGCTGCAGTGTAGCAGGTTGAGAGCTTCAAGTTCCTTGGTGTCCACATCACCAAAAAACTAACATGGTCCAAGCACACCATGACAGTCGTGAAGCGGACATGACAAAACCTATTTCCCCTCAGCTCTTCAAAAGGTTCTACAGCTGCACCATTGAGAGCATCACTGCCTGGTATGGCAACTGCTTGGCCTCCGACCACAAGGCACTACAGAGGGTAGTACGAACGGCCCAGTACATCACTGGGGCCAAGCTTCCTGCCATCCGGACCTCTTTACCAGGCGGTGTCAGAGGAAGGCCCTAAAAATTGTCAAAGACTCCAGCCACCCTAGTCATACACTGTTCTCTCTGCTACCAAATGGCAAGCAGTACCAGAGCGCCAAGTCTAGGTCCAAGAGACTTCTAAACAGCTTCTACCCCAAGCCATAAGACTCCTGAACATCTAGTCAAATGGCTACCAAGACTATTTGCATTGCCTACCCTCCTTCCCTCTCCAAACCACTGCCACTCTCTGTTATCATCTATGCATAGACACTTTAATTAACTCTACCTACATGTACATACTACCTCAACTGGTGCCCCCGCACATTGACTCTGTACCGGTACACCCCTATATATATTGTTATTTTTTACTCCCGCTCTTTAATTACTTGTTACTTTGATATTTTATTATTATCTGTATTTTTTGAAACTGCACTGTTGTTTAGGGGCTCGTAAGTAAGCATTTCACTGTAAGGTGTTGTATTCGGCGCATGTGACTAATAAAATCTAATTTGATTTGATTTGGAGTTCACTTATATTGGGAGTAGTAGCTTTCCTCAGCCACAGTGTGTTATATGTGCAAAAGTACTATCTCACAACTCGATGAAACCTTCACTTTTGCTCAGTCATTTAGAAACAAAACATGCCAATTTGAAAAATAAGCCATGGGAGTTTTTTGAGCGAGAAATAAGACGACTATCGAGAAGTAAGACATATAAAAGCAACAGATACCATTAATAAGAAGGGGCTAGAAGCGTCTTATATGGTGAGCTACCGAGTGGCTAGGACAGGCAAGCCCCATACTATTGCGGAGGACTTAATTATTCCTGCTGCCGTGGACCATGGCTGGTACAATGCTGGGGGAAAAGACCACAAAAACTATACAGACAATATCTTCATCAAACAACACTGTTTCATGACGCATCAGTGACATGGCAGGAGATGTTTTTAAACAATTACTGCTTCTCATACAAGCCAGTGAATTCTATGCGTTACAGCTGGATGAGTCAACAGACGTGGCGAGCCTGGCACAGCTCCTGGTATAGAGTCAATTAAGGAAGACATCCTCGTCTGCAAACCACTGGAAACCAGGACAACGGGAGAGGATATTTTTAAAGTACTTGACAGCTTTGTGACATCAAATGGACTTTGGTGGTCAAGATGTGTTGGTATCTGACCTGATGGCACAAAAGCCATGACAGGGAGACATAGTGGAGTCGTAACACGCGTGCAAGCAGTTGTTCCCGACGCTACTTGGGTACACTGCAGCATCCACCGGGAGGCTCTTGCTGCCAAGGGAATGCCTGACAGCTTGAAAGACGTCTTGGATACTACAGGGAAAATGGTTCATTTTTGCTAAAGGAAGGCCCCTGAACTCTCATGTATTTTCAGCACTATGCAATGATATGGGCAGCGAACCATGTAACGCTTTTACAACATACAGAAGTGCGCTGGTTATCAAGGGGGCAAAGTATTGACATGTTTTTTAATTGAGAGGTGAGCTTAAAGTTTTTTTTACTGACCATAATTTTCACTTGTCTGACAGCTTGCATAATGATGAGTTTCTCACACGACTGCCCTATCTGGGTGATGTTTTTTCTCGCCTGAATGATCTGAATCTAGGATTACAGGGACAAAATTGAGGCAATGATTAAGAAGTTGGAGCTCGTCTCTGTCTGCATTAACATGGACAACACGCATGTCTTTCCATCATTGTATGATTTTTTGTGTGCAAACGAATTAAAGCTTACAGACAATGTCAAATGTGATATAGTGAAGCACCTGAGTGAGTTGCGCAATGACACAGGTACTTTCTCGAAACGGATGACACAAACAACTGGATTCATTATCCCTTTCATGCCCTGCCTCCAGTCCACTTACCGATATCTGAACAAGAGAGCCTCATTGAAATTGCAACAAGCGGTTCTGTGAAAATTGAATTTAATCAGAAGCCACTGCCAGATTTCTGGATTGGGCTGTGCTCAGAGTATCTTGCCTTGGCAAATCGCACTGTTAAGACACTGATGCCCTTTGCAACCACGTACATATGTGAGAGTGGATTCTTAGCCGTCACTAGCATGAAAACTAAATCTAGGCACAGACTGTGTGTGGAAAATGATGTAAGACTGAGACTCTCTCCAATACAACCCAACATTGCAGAGTTATGAGCATCCTTTCAAGCACACCCTTCTCATTAACCTGTGGTGAGTTATTCACAATTTTCGATTAACAAATAAGGTTTTATATGTGAGATGGTTAAATAAAGAGCAAAATTATTGATTATTATTATATTATTATTTGTGCCCTGGTCCTATAAGAGCTCTTTGTCACTTCCCACAAGCCAGGGTTGACTCACACTCATTCTTATGTTTAATAAATGTCTCATATAGTGTGTGTGTGGCAGGCTTACAATGATGGCAAAAAACAACATTTGAGAGTGCGCTGACCCTGCTGCTACAGGGGGTACACAGCTGGAGGTTGAATGTTTGAAGGGGTACGGGACTATAAAAAGTTTGGGAACCACTGTGCTAGAATGTCATTGTATGCTGTAGCATTAAGATTTCCCTTCACTGGAACTAAGGGGTCTAGCCCAAACCATGAAAAACAGCCCCAGACCATTATTCCTTTAACAAACTTTACAGTTAGAATGATGCATTGGAGCAGGAAGCAGTCTCCTGGCAACCGCCAAACCCAGATTCGTCCCTCGGACTGCTAGATGATGAAGCGTGATTCATCACTCCAGAGGACGCGTTTCCACTGCTCCAGAGTCCAATGGCGGCGGGCTTTACACGACTCCAGCTGATGCTTGGCATTGCGCATGGTGATCTTAGGCTTCATGATGCTCCCGACGAACAGTTATTGTGTTGGTGTTGCTTCCAGAGGCAGTTTGGAACTCGGTAGTGAGTGTTGCAACCCAGGACAATCGTTTTTTTACCTGCTACGAGCTTCAACACTCAGCGGTCCCGTTCTGTGAGCTTTATTGGCTTACCACTTCGCAGCTGAGCCGTTGTTGCTCCTAGACGTTTCCACTTCACAATAACAGCACTTACAGTAGACTGGGCAGCTCTAGCAGGGCAGAAATTTGACAAATTGACTTGTTGGAAAGGTGGCATCCTATGACGTGACACGTTAAAAAGTGGCATCCTATAGCGGTGACACGTTGAAAATCACTGAGCTCTTCAGTAAGTCCATTCTACTGCCAATGTTTGGCTATGGAGATTGCATGGTTGTGTGCTAGATTTTATAAACCCGTCAGAAACGGGTGTGACTGAAATAGCCGAATCCACTGATTTGAAGGGGTGTCCACATATTTCCGTCTATATAGTGTAATATCATTTTTTTTTTTAGCATACAATATAGCTCAGTATTTGTATTATTTATTTTCTACAATCTTTTTAGCTCATTTTTTATCAAGGAAGCCAATAATTCCAGACCCCACTGCATGTCTATATATAATGTAGGATTTTAGCCATTTTTGTTTTGGTCTGTTGTAAGAAGAATCCCTTTCCAGGTGATTAGTTACAATATCCCCATCGTTTTGATATGAACAGTTCTGTTTGTAAGACGATTTTGTTCTCTGAGTCCAGACTTGGGCTGTTCAGGAAGCTAAGCCACGAATAAGTTCAGAGACATCACAAACAGGAAATGGTTCACTCTGGAAATGAAAACCACTCAAAATGTCATTTCAGAGAGGAATGTCTGGTTGTGGAAGATTTTCTATCTGCCGTACATATTTGCTTCATTCCATGTGTTGGGTTTATAATAGTTGTGGAAGTATAACGTTTGTTTGGAAATTGGACATGTGTAAATGCATCTGACTACCCTTGAATATGGCAGATGGCACAGCCTACTTTATCAGTTTTTCTGTCCCACTTTGCTAAAACGCATTTACATACCGTAGTTATTATATAATTCATTACATTTTATAAAAAAAATTGTATAATCAGTTGGTCTGATTGCACATTGAGGTTTGTGGGATTGCACATTGAAACGGAACATTTGAAAGCATTTTGGATCAGATAGTGTGATATTTTATGATGTTTGCCATTATAGATTTGCCACAAATCTCTCCTGATTTGCTACAGTATAGTCCAAAGCATTGTACTGAACAAGCACTTCCATTTTGTCTGAGAAACTATATTGTAGGTTTGGGCTATTTCCTGCAGTCACCCTAAACCATATTGATGTGATGAATCCAGGGATAGAGGGGGACATTACCTGGCCTACTCTGAACCTAATTACAGCCAAAGGAATCTCATTACTAATAACTCGACAGCCTGTCTCAGGGGCAGCCCATATCAGTGATTTAAGTGGATGACAAGAATCAAATTGGCACGCTGAAGCTTTACAACTAAGGACAAAGACATTAAGCCAAAATGAGGCAACGAACATTGGTCCCATCTCTATGCACAACTTGTAAGTCTCTCTTATGATTGCTCCAACAGGTAATAAAAAGTGTGTTGTCGTAAAATACGTTTGTAAGGGTGTCTGGGAGTGGAAACAAGGCAAGGCTCTGAAAATGATTGGTCCTTAGGGTTCTCTGTCTCTCTAAGTTAGTTTGACTAAATGTAAACACACATGATTTATTGCCTTGCATGCATTTAGCCCTCTTGTGTGGTCAATCACTTGACAAATTCACAAATTACTACTGTCATTCAAAGAGAAAGAATAAATAAGATTGCAGTTGTTCCAATCCAACCTCTGGTTACATGCAATAATAATTAACATTCAAATCAGAGACACCACCAAGTGGCTCTTGTCACTGAGTAATGATGTGACTGGAAAGCAAAATTAGCATTTATTCATTATCTAAACAAGTTGTTTTTTCAAACTCTCTATTTACCAGACTATTGGTCATATGCTCTATTCTAAACATAATAAACAATACATTGTGTATTTGGATTATTGTGCTTATTGTGTCCATTTTTGGATTGCACAACTTCTTTTGTTGTGCAACACAAAGTACAGTATGTCAAATGGTCAAGAAATACCCCCAGGCCCTACCTATAGGGTCTAGTCATGCATCATCATGGCCAGAATGACCAGTTATCCACTAGACAAAACTGCCGTTCTCACTGCTCCTTCTTGTTTGTGTGACATATTTCCTGTTAATCTGGCTGTGAACAGGAAGACCCCAGGTTGAAGATTACTGTGCACATGAGGAGGAGACTTTTGTTAGACCCAATGGACCTCGGGCCATTGCCGGTAACTTTACAATGACATAATACCCAATAATACCATTCTAGGATTGCAATTAGCAACCCGATGTGATGAGCCTCTTAAAGTTCAAAATTGCTGAGTAAATGGTTGATTTCAAGGGGCAAAATGATGGTGCGAGTAATGTTTGTGCTATCCCTTATCTTATCCTGGCTGGGATGAGAGGGTCCACAGTGATGGGAGGATATGCCACATAGATCACAGTATGTATAACATGTACTACAACTCTACAACTCTGAAAAACGCATATGCCTCCTACCAATGCTGAATAAATCTGATGTATTTTCAGAAACGAAGACCACACAATGGGAAGACCCCAGACTGCAGAATTAAGCCATAAATTAGTACTGATAATATGTTATATATTTGAAAAAAAACTATAGATAGAGATTTTTATTTATTAGATTCCGGTAGAGAAATACACTATACATTGCATTCGGGAAGTATTCACACCCCTTTACTTTTTCCAAATGTTGTTACGTTCCAACCTTAATTAATCCTCTAAAATGGATTAAATCGTTTTTTTTCACTCATCAATCGACACACAATACCCCATAATGAAAAAGCAAAAACAGTTTTTTTATACATTTTTGCAAATTGATAAAAAATACAAAACTGAAATGTCACATTTGCATAATTATTCACACCCTTTACTCAGTACCTTCTTGAAGCAACCTAAAGTCTTATAGGGTATGAAGATACAAGCTTGGCACACCTGTAGTTTCTCTCATTCTTCTTTGCATATCTTTCTAAGTTCTGTCAGGTTGGATGGGGTGCCTCGTTGCACAGCTATTTTCAGGTCTCTACAGAGATCGGGTTCGAGTCTGGGCTCTGGCTGGGCCACTCAAATACTTGTCCTTATGCCACTCGTGTTGTCTTGGCTGTGTGCTTAAGGTTGTTGTCCTGTTGGGAAGGTAAACCGTCGCCCCAGTCTGAAGTCCTGAGCACTCTGGAGCAGGTTTTCATCAATGCTCTCTCTTTAGTTTGCTCTGTTCATCTTTCCCTCGATCCTGACTAGTCTCCCAGTCCCTGACGCTGAAAAAGATCCCCACAGCATTATGCTGCCCCTACCATGCTTCACCGTAGGGATGGTGCCAGGTTTCCTCCAGATGTGGCGCATGGCATTCAGGCCAAAGAGTTCAGTTTTGGTTTCATCAGACCAAAGAATCTGGTTTCTCCTGGTCTGAGAGTCATTTACCTGCATTTTGGGTCCTTGGACACCGCCCTGACCAAGGCCCAGTTTGGTTGGGCGGCCAGCTCTAGGAAGACTTCCAAACTTCCTCCATTTAAGAATGACAGAGGCCACTGTATTCTTGGGGACCTTCAATGCTGCAGAAATGTTTTGGTACCCTTCACCAGATCTGTGCCTCGACACAACTCCTTCGACCTCATGGCTTGGTTTTGCTCTGACATGCATTGTCAACTGTAGGACGTTATATAGACAGGTGCCTTTCCAAATCATGTCCAATCAAATAAATTTACCACAGGTGGACTCCAATCAAGTTGTAGAAACATCTCAAGGATGATCAATGGAAACAGGATGCACCTGAGCTCAATTTCGAGTATCATAGCAAAGGGTCTGAATAATTATGTCAATACTGTTTGTCTAAAACCCTGTTTTCACTTTGTCATTATTGGGTATTGTGTGTAGATTGATGAGGGGAAACATTTATTGAATCCATTTTAGTGTAAGGCTGTAAAGTAACAAAATGTGGGAAAGTCAAGGGGTCTGAATTTTTTCTGAATGCACTGTATATACAAATTAGTGGATTTGGTTATTTCAGCCACACCCGTTGCTGATAGGTGTATAAAATTGAGCACATAGCCAGCAGAATGGACTTACTGAAGAGCTCAGTGACTTTCAACATGGCAACATCATAGGATACCACCTTTCCAACAAGTCAGTTCGTCAAATTTCTGCCTTGCTGGAGCTGCCCCAGTCAACTCTAAGTGCTATTATTGTGAAGTGGAAACGGCTCAGCTGTGAAGTGGTGAGCCATAAAAGCTCACAGAACAGGACCTCGAGTGCTGAAGCGCGTAGTACGTAAAAATCGTCCGTCCTCAGTTACAACACTCCAAACTGCCTCTGGAAGCAACGTCTGCACAAGAACTGTTCGTCGGGAGCTTCATGAAATGGGTTTCCATGGCCGAGCAGCCACAAGCAAGCCTAAGATCACTATGCACAATGCCAAGCATGGGCTTGAGTGGTGTAAATCTCGCTGCCATTGGACTCTGGAGCAGTGGAAACACGTTCTCTGGAGTGATGAATCACGCTTCACGCTGGCAGTCCGACAGACAAATCTGGGTTTGGCGGATGCCAGGAGATTACTACCTGCTCCAATGCATAGTTCTAACTGTGAAGTTTAGTGCACAAATAATGGTCTGGGGCTATTTATTATGGTTCGGGCTAAGGCCCTTAGTTCCAGTAATGGGAAATCTTAATGCTACAGCATACAATGACATTCTTGAAGATTCTGTGCTTCCAACTTTGTGGCAACAGTTTGGGGAAGGCCCTTTCCTGTTTCATCATGACAATAACCCCATGTACAAAGCGAGATCCATACAGAATTGTTTGTCGAGGTCGGTGTGAAGAACTTGACTGGCCTACACATAGCCCTGACCTGAGCCCCATCTAACACATTTAGGATGAATTGGAACAGCGACTGCGAGCCAGGCCTAATCACCCAACATCAGTGCCCAACCTCACTAATGCTCTTATGGCTGAATGGAAGCAAATCCCTGCAGCAATGGTCCAACATCTCTAGAAAGCCTTCCCAGAAGAGCAGAGAATGTTGCAGCAGCAAAGGGGGGACCAACTCCATATTAATGCCCATGATTTTGGAATGAGATGTTCAACGAGCAGGTATCCACATACTTTTGGTCATGTAGTGTATCTCGAAGGGCCCTGTTGTTATTCTGTTCCAATTTCCTTATGTCATTGGTCAGATAGAGACTATGCCATTTACATTGAAATGTGAGCTTCTGAGTGATGCTCCTCTGTGTTCTTTGGATATTTAAACACCTGTATTTGCATTCCATTGATGTTGGGGTAA
This sequence comes from Oncorhynchus nerka, assembly GCF_034236695.1. Classification (NCBI taxonomy): domain Eukaryota; kingdom Metazoa; phylum Chordata; class Actinopteri; order Salmoniformes; family Salmonidae; genus Oncorhynchus; species Oncorhynchus nerka. Next base: position 75,526,238 of record NC_088417.1, read on the forward strand.
GTGTGACATTTAATAATCTATCAGAGTCAGGTGTCAACACTCTGCTGGCAGCTCAGAGCCAACACATAAATGCTTTTCTCAACACTACAGTACATACATTAACATTGGCAGAGGTTGACATGCTGGTAGAATAAAGGAGGGCCCCCACACTCCAATCCTCCAACGCAGACCTTAATTGGTTAGTGACAATGTTTAGATCCAAACGGATATGTGCCAGGAATACCCTAATTATCTGAAGAACAGAATATCTTGACGAACTTTAACATACAGTATCTAACGCAGGAAACACTTTCATATACAATATAGACCTCATAAACCAGACGTCATTGATTTAGGTGGACTTCATACATGTTTCAAAGTGAGTAGAGAAAATAGTTATTAATCACAATAATTATTGAAACTATTGAGATTTCACTACTTTGCATTAGTTTGCCATTCTAAAATATTAAGTCATGTCTGTGTTTAATGGCTTTTGTGTCCCACTGTGCACAGTAGCTACTGTAGGAATATCCATTCCCTGTATATTAAAGTCTAATACATTACATCCCTCTGTAGGTCAGAGCCAACACTGAGCACTTTGAAAGTCTAATACATCTCACTGCTGTTAGTAATATAGTGTTTTTCAGAAATCTCCTGGGGAAAACAGCTCTTGCCACACATGATCAAAGAGGAACCTGTGATAACTGTGTTATGAATGGTAGAGGAGAAGATCATTCTAATTATAAATGTGAAAATTCAAACAGAGGCATTTGCAAACTCAATAAATTATTATTATTATTATGGCCCAAGCAATCTTCTAACATTAGCACGTAATTCACACCACAACTGCAGAGGCCAATATGGATATTCCTTTTTTGAAAAAATGTCAGCTGCTCATCTGATAAATGGGAAACAACAAACATGGTCAGCCCTGGATGTTCCCCTGGGGTTTTTAAAGCGTGTCCTGGCTTTGAATGGTCAGATTAAATATGTCTCTGTTTTCTTTGGCAGAGGAGGTTGTGGTTAGCTTGCCTTTTGAGGAAAACATTATTTTGCAAATCAACAAAGGAATAATGATGATGTTGATAATCTTAATGACATTGTTTCTCTCAAAACAAGACAGTCTTTCTTCTTCTGCAGCACACTATATTTGATATACAATTATCTGAATTATATTACAGATCCGATTATATCAAATGCACCTGAGCAGTTGATATTTCTCAGCCAATTTTACTTTGCTCTTTGTAGAGGAAAGGAAAAACTGCATTTCTGAACCAAGTCCCATCTCGACGCAGGGTACGGCCGTTATTCTGCAGTCACAGCATTTTAAAAGGATCAGTCAGGATCCTGACATAATGAGGTGTCAGGCTACAGTCTCCACACAAAGGCAGTTAGGAAGCCAACCACTGCTCTTCTGTAAAACCCTAAAACCAACTGGATCAGGGTGTATTCTAGGTGTAGATTTTCGAATACTTGTGGTTTATCTAGGCCTAAATTCAAGCTCCACAAATCAGCAATCAATGATTCATAGAATGCAGTGGCAATGTAAGTAGCACTAGGGGATCAACCACCAGGAAATCTAGCACCAATGATCTTATTTTCATGATATTAGCACTAAGCAGAAAAAGACTGTCTCTTTCAGGTAGACGTTGCATTATATCTGACAAAAGTACATATGAGTACTGAAATTAATCCTATCTTTATGGTTAAATCACATTGCTTACTTTCAGACAGAAAAAAACGGATTGCAAAACCTTGATGTAGGAGATAAGAGGGTATCTGATCTTCATCTCTCTCTCTAGTCCCCATCTGCTATCATCAAATATCTTTTGTATCATGTGCAGTGTACCCATTTGTATCACATGACTTGACAGAAGGTAATGTGCTGCAGGATGTGCAGTAGAATTAGATAATCATTCTGCATTAATCTATGTTCTGCACCGCAATTCCTCCCATCTTGACCTCAGGGAACCGTTTCATAGATGGCCCCATAGATGCAAGGCCTTGAACGCTTTAAAACCGCCAACACGCCCAGACTGTAAAACAGTGATCAAGTGTGTAATGGAGTCAATCAGCAGGTAAGCTAGTGGAAAGGAAATAATCCCTGTCTCCCAGGAGACTGTGTAATCATATGGTCTCTGGTTTTATGACAAAGGAATTCTGTCCTCGTGTTCCCACAAAGTAAAAATCATAATTATCAGGCTACATTTGCACATTTCACAGCCGGTGCCCTGCTTTTCACAGTTTATTGGACAATGATACACCCTTGCGATAACAATAAAAGTGGTTGCTTTTGCTCTGTAAGATTGGCAACTCATCTCATTTCCCAGGACAACACTCTAATCGCCTGTTATGGTATGTGTATAATTATCTTTATTAACTCTAAACTCCCTAAAGCAGGGGTCTCCAACCTTGTTCCTGGAGAGCTACTGTCCGGTAAATAAGTAACTAACCTGGTTCAGTTTATCAACCAACTAATTATTAGAATCAGGTGTGCTAGATTAAGGTTGGAGTGAAAATCTACAGGACAGTAGCTCTCCAGGAACAGGATTAGAGAGCCCTGCCCTTAGGTAAATGTGCAAGCAGAGGAGAGGTGGTGATCTAAGGATGTTGTTCACATGAATTTTACTGTAATTCATCTTTCAATGTGAATTTCACGAGGGTTCTTTTCAGTGGCTAGGCACTGAAGAAAGTGAAAACATGACTCAACCTAGACAGAAAAAACTGAAGTCAATGCAAAGTCAATGTACCTAGAGATTCTGATACACATGTGGAAGTAATAATCTGGCCGCAGAAAAAACATCGTAAATCGAGTCATTATGCCACTTGAAATATTACCAAGGGCAAGGAATCTTGAACCTGTGGCAAAAGCCCATGGGGGCCCTGTCCTTTTGGAATGATCAAGGCCACTGCTCTTTGATGCACTCCTCTGCATTAACTTTAGCTTCAGGAAATGAGTCATACTAGACATCCATCAGATCATAGTAGACTATATTGCTGAGAGCCATCCATGTCTGTGACATTTTTTTCTCCACCCAATCCAATAAGGAAGATGTCTTTACCTGAGCAAATATTTTGTGGAGAGCTGGTAAATGTTTCTACCCCATTATCCTGTCACCAAACCAGATACCTTATGTTAACGTCTTTGCCAGATATATTAAGGAGAGAATTAAACTACAGTTTAGTTTATAAAAACATACCAAGAATAGCTAAATGAGTCATAAAAAAGCTTCCAGAGTAATTTAGCATATGATACACAGTAAGGTATACTGTATGTACATGTAGAGTAAGTAAGTATTGTAAGGAAACTTGCTTCTACTTGTATTATAAAGTAAAATGTCAGCCAAAAATATAAAATGCTACAATTTAAATGCAAAGTGACTTTTATTAAGACTGTATCATTGTTTAAAATGAACACTAATTGGTGAAAATAAAATGTTATTTGTTTGTAAGTAGCTAAAGTGCATGACGTGTGGTATGAGTTAGTGATGAAATCCACATCTCAGGGGTGAGGTTGTGACCTGAGGCAAGATGGAAATATTCCATCAATTGTGAGCATGACAGAAAACCAGAGGGCCACCATGATTATCATATCAAAAATTATATGAATATTTCATAGCATGCAAATGCCATTCAGTCTTAAGTATTGAATTGTTTCCAGTTTGATGATTGGAATTTGATCCTGAAAGGTCGTCATATCATCCATCATGAGCAAGGCAAGGAGGCCTCATTATGCTATGAAGACGGCTGAACAAAGTCCCGGCAGGCAATTAACACTGGGATATACCATTTACAGAGGTTAGGGGTATTTTCGTAATCTATGGAGAAGGTCCACCCACACGGCAGGAAGGAAACTATATCTTTATTGGCCACCAATGAAACCACATATCTCACCTTGCAACAGGGGGGCGTCAACGCTGTGAACTAAACATAGAGACCTATGCCTAACTTTAGAAACAGTGTGTGAACATTGGCATATTGTGAATCATATATTGATATCAATTTGAGCTGAACATTTCAGTGATACACATGTTTCTCATGATAAGAATAACCACAAAGAGAATAGGGGAAACAGATAGAACTGATAGATAGAATTTTACCAGACACATAGACATATGGATAGAACAAATATGGTTGAAATACTGATGAAATGTAGCCTACTGTACTGCTTACAGTATTTCACCAGTTAAACTCTGACCCCCTCTGGTGGCATTTTCTAAACAACACATAATATTGTATACTACCCTCATAAAGTACATTTCGGTTTCAAAACTTTAAGTCCTAAAAACACATGCTCAGTACTGTTAGGAAGGTAAGAACTGTGGGATTCTGATAAACAATGTGACTACTACAGAGCCCAGGATACAGCTGTCACAAATTACACAAATTAATGTTTACCAAATGTTAGGTTTTATTTTTTAAGAAAAATAATGGTCAGATCTTTCCCTAATAGAGGTGCTCTAATCATGCGTAAATTCCCATAGGAAAACAGCCATTTTAAAAGCGCATGGCCTGTGCAATGTGCCATGCCTCCAGCAGGGTTTTCCTTCTATCACGCGGACAGGAAGAAAGAACTCTCCGTGAAAAGGAAAGGAAGAGGTGTTTGTTTCATGATTAACAACTCATGGTGTGATTGTGGTAATGTCACCATCAAATGCTGACCGCGATAAATTTATTCCGTCGTCACTGCCATGTATATTCCCCCAAAGCTGACACCATACCTCAAAGAACTACACCGGACTATGTGCAAATTGGAAACCGTATATACCGAGGCACATTTATTGTAGCTGAGCACAAACTTGAACTTAGAAAATTCTGTGCAACTGCCAGTGCATGTTTACTATGAACACTGGGGCTGTACCCACTTTAAGTTACAGTTTCAGACAGTGGTCAAGTAGGCTACTGTGGCTATTTTATCATAATGTAGAGTGGCTTACTGTCACGTCTTGACCTTAGTTCCTTTTTTATGTCTCTGTTTTAGATTGGTCAGGGCGTGAGTTGGGGTGGGCATTCTAGGTTTTTGTTCTAGGTTTGGTATTTCTGTGTTTGGCCTGGTATGGTTCCCAATCAGAGGCAGCTGTCGATCGTTGTCTCTGATTGAGAACCATACTTAGGCAGCCTGTTTTCCCACTAGGATTTGTGGGTAGTTATTTTCTGTTTAGTGTGTTGTTTCACCTGACAGGACTGTTTTGTTTCTTTCAGTCACTTTGTTATTTTGTTTTGTGTGTTCAATTCTAATAAATTAACATGGACACTTACCACGCTGCATATTGGTCCGATCTTGACTACTCTTCCTCAGACGAAGAAGATATTTATTACACTTACCATCAAGAACAACGGAGAAAATGGATCCCATAACATTTTAACATGGAAATTGCTGTTCTATCATTCAGCCTACAGTAGCAGCCAATGTATGTGGTTCAATGTAGGCCTACATTCCATGAGACTTCCATGAGGGCTTGACATTAATCGGAGTAGTAATATCATACTTTATCTACTTGTCTTTCAGACAAGGAGGTGACTGAAAATGTTGTAGTGTTTTTGGATGCAAGAAACAAAATATAATTATTATTATTATTCCCTTACCATTATCACAGGGAATTAGACAAATGATGCTAGCCTCTGCCTATTGGATACTTAGCTTATTCAAGCATGTCTAAAAATACAACAATGCCACAAAAAAAAGATTTTTACTCTACTCGCTTTTCAAAGATGTCTAGAAATGTACATGTTTTGTGCTCTTGTAGGAAGCAATCACTCCCCCATTGCTTACTACAAATTATCTATAACTGGGCTAATAACTCACTAACTAGCAAAGGATAAAAACAAATGTGCACGTGGCTACATGCAGCTCTCACTTTAATCTCAGAACAAGCACATCTACTCACAACCTCTCATGCTGTAAATGCGGTCCAGTTCAAAGTGAATGGCACAGATCCATACAGTATATGGCAATGGTCTATTTGCATATAGGCCTACTGCAGTGCTGATTATGGGCTGAGTCGTGCTTGTCGATGCAATAGAATCCTACTCCGATGCATTCTTCCTACAACAAAATCTTTTGCATAGTTAGTTTTGCATACATAAGTCTTTCAAAGTTTGTTTTGTTTCAGTATGTTGCACTGAAAGTGGCTAGTATTGTGATGATTCGATCACCATTCCCACAGCAAAGGGATACGTTGATAGTGTTAACTAAGGGGGAAAATTCTAGAAAGTTGAAGTTAAATGTTGTGCTTCTCTGCGTGGGCTGATGTTTATTCTGCATGGTAGTCCTGGGGGAGCTACGTGCCCACGCACACATTCAGTTTAGCGTGAACTTTGGACTCGAGTCATGTGACTTGGACTTGAGTACTACTCCAGTCACAAATTTTGTAACTTGAGACTTGACAAATAGAAAAACAATATCCGCTCGACTTCAACTTCAGCATCTATGACTCGGAGCATAACATGGACTTGAGCTATATGACTCGAGAGACTCGATTTGTCAGTTCGAGCACTATCGGTCCTTTACATCAGAGTGCTGAAGGTTCAGTGAGTTCTGTTCTATGTCTTGACCAATCAGATTAACAGAAATCACAGGTTGCTGCACAAAGAACATTATCTAGCAAAGCACAAAACGGGTGCCACTCCACTGTCCTCCAGTATTTATTTAGAAAATGTGATAACGCATCACTCCCAACATACACAAGCAAAAAGTCTTCACAGAAATGTTGCTGCCTACATGTACACCTAAACTGTATGGGAAGAAAACAAGACAATTTCTCAGTCTAATCAACTAGGCTACAGCCACAGCTCCCTAGGCTACTGTCCCCTCTTGCGCTCGGGCCAGGGCAAACAAAATAGTAATGTTATGTAGCCTATTTGTAGCCCATTTATTGTGAACGTGATCAAATTTGTTTTAGGCTATATTCAAACTTGGGCTGGTTGGCTAGGCTACCCTGACGTTTTCAATAAAAAATGATTAACTGAAATGTATCAAACAACACAATACCTCATCTCTGAGGAGGGTGTGACAATTGGTTGCTGTATGAGTTACTTTTTAATTGCTGTTGCATAGGCCTATACGATGCAAACCATAAAGCAAGCTCAGCATTGTGTGTTATATTGTGGTTGTGGTTGTGTTTTTAGTAAAGGAAAGTTTTAAAGTATAGTTCATATTAACACGTTGTGGTGGAAATTGCAATAATGGAGATGGTCAACGACCACCCGTAGGTGATCACTGAGAGCCTGAATAATACACAAACGCACGTTTTTTAATAGAAACCCCAACACTGCTTAGTCATGGTTGGTTCCACCCCTCCCTGGCAGATTAGGGCATCATAAAAGATCTTGTTTTCTTTTTGTGGCTATGTTTATCGGTTGTGTGAGGTCATAGCGCACAAACAAGTGATAACGGCAGTTCCGTTACTCCTTTTTCTACCGAGCTAGCCTCTGTTCTCTTCATATCTCCACACAGCTGTGCCCTTGGAAGAACAGGATGGACTGAAGAACTGTGGTCACTCAGAGGCTCTTTGTCTTATGCCGTGTGACCAAGTTACTCAGAAGCAAAGATGATGGGAAACAATAACAGTTTGTTCTGTCCCTCAAGTTATCTCTATCCCGTAGTCGCCAAGAATGTCCTTGACTACATGCCTAGACCATCTGTGAGGAGCAAAAAGGGAACCATCCTTTCTCAGAAGCACAGTATTGGTAGAATAGAAATGTCTTACTATTGTTAAGCATATAATTGTTAACTCTTAATATTAAACAAAACAGGTAAATACATACATTTTCTCTCACAAAGTACAAGGTTTCTGCAGTTTGACAGAGTTTTCATCCTCCCTAGGGTCAGGAAAATTCTGTCGATGTGACCTTGGGCGACAGAATTGCTCCTATACGTCAGTCTGAATAAGAGCGTCTGCTAAAATGTGAATCCTTATAAATACCTTCTTACAACTACTAATTAATCACTGTCACACCTACAGAGTCTTGATTTACATCTAGTTAGGTTACCCGAGTAGGAAAAGCTCCAGGCCAAGGGAAAACAATCCCCCCCCCCCCCCACTCTGGGATGTGTTATGACACCTCTTCATCAGGGTATCATCGGTAATAAAAATGGTGGCATTCGGGTTTCAAAGACTATATGGTAGTGTGGGAAAAATGTATGCAATTTGTAAAATACATGTGCACAAAATCACTGATGCATTGCAATGAAATTAAATTGGCATAAAACACTTAACCGTTGACTTGAGGACTCGAAACACAAAATGTGTGACTTGACTCAACCTGAGCTGTGGAACTTGGGACTTTACTTGAAACTTTCCCATTATTACTTGGGACTTTTAAAAATGTATTTGACATTTTTCATTATTTATTATCCTCTCCACCACCTCCCCTCTTTAGAGGACAATTATCTTTTAGTTTTTTTTACATCTTTTATTACATATACATACATTTTACATTTACAGTGGGGCAAAAAAGTATTTAGTCAGCCACCAATTGTGCAAGTTCTCCCACTTGAAAAGATGAGAGAGGCCTGTAATTTTCATCATAGGTACACTTCAACTATGACAGACAAAATGAGAAAAATAAATCCAGAAAATCACATTGTAGGATTTTTAATGAATTTATTTGCAAATTATGGTGGAAAATAAGTATTTGGTCAATAACAAAAGTTTATCTCAATACTTTGTTATATACCCTTTGTTGTCAATGACAGAGGTCAAATGTTTTCTGTAAGTCTTCACAAGGTTTTCACACACTGTTGCTGGTATTTTGGCCCATTCCTCCATGCAGATCTCCTCTAGAGCAGTGATGTTTTGGGGCTGTTGCTGGGCAACACGGACTTCCAACTCCCTCCAAAGATTTTTTATGGGGTTGAGATCTGGAGACTGGCTAGGCCACTCCAGGACCTTGAAATGCTTCTTACGAAGCCACTCCTTCGTTGCCTGGGTGGTGTGTTTGGGATCATTGTCATGCTGAAAGACCCAGCCACGTTTCATCTTCAATGCCCTTGCTGATGGAAGGAGGTTTTCACTCAAAATCTCACGATACAATGCCCCATTCATTCTTTCCTTTACACGGATCAGTCGTCCTGGTCCCTTTGCAGAAAAACAGCCCCAAAGCATGATGTTTCCACCCCCATGCTTCACAGTAGGTATGGTGTTCTTTGGATGCAACTCAGCATTCTTTGTCCTCCAAACACGACGAGTTGAGTTTTTACCAAAAAGTTATATTTTGGTTTCATCTGACCATATGACATTCTCCCAATCTTCTTCTGGATCATCCAAATGCTCTCTAGCAAACTTCAGTCGGGCCTGGACATGTACTGGCTTAAGCAGGGGGACACGTCTGGCCCTGCAGGATTTGAGTCCCTGGCGGCGTAGTGTGTTACTGATGGTAGGCTTTATTACTTTGGTCCCAGCTCTCTGCAGGTCATTCACTCGGTCCCCCCGTGTGGTTCTGGGATTTTTGCTCACCGTTCTTGTGATCATTTTGACCCCACGGGTTGAGATCTTGCGTGGAGCCCCAGATCGAGGGAGATTATCAGTGGTCTTGTATATCTTCCATTTCCTAATAATTGCTCCCACAGTTGATTTCTTCAAACCAAGCTGCTTACCTATTTCAGATTCAGTCTTCCCAGCCTGGTGCAGGTCTACAATTGTGTTTCTGGTGTCATTTGACAGCTCTTTGGTCTTGGCCATAGTGGAGTTTGGAGTGTGACTGTTTGAGGTTGTAGGCAGGTGTCTTTTATACTGATAACAAGTTCAAACAGGTGCCATTAATACAGGTAACGAGTTGAGGACAGAGGAGCCTCTTAAAGAAGAAGTTACATGTCTGTGAGAGGCAGAAATCTTGCTTGTTTGTAGGTGACCAAATACTTATTTTCCACCATAATTTGCAAATAAATTCATTAAAAATCCTACAATGTGATTTTCTGGATTAGTTAATTACTTTAAAATCATACAATGCGATTTTCTGGATTTTTGTTTTAGATTCCGTCTCTCCCAGTTGAAGTGTACCTATGATAAAAATTACAGACCTCTACATGCTTTGTAAGTAGGAAAACCTGCAAAATCGGCAGTGTATCAAATACTTGTTCTCCCCACTGTATACCTTTTCTATTCATACACTGGCCATACTGTCTATACACACCATTATACACAGAGTGTACAAAACATTAAGAACACCTTACTAATATTGAGTTGCACCCCCCCCCCCCTTGTCCCTCAAAACAGCCTCACTATTTTGGGGCAAAGACTCTACAAGGTGTCGAAAGCGTTCCACAGGGATGCTGGCCCATGTTGACTCCAATCTGTCTCACAGTTGTGTCAAGTTGGCTCGATGTCCTTTGGGTGGTGGACCATTCTCGATATACACAGGAAAAATCCAGGAGTGTTGTAGTTCCTGGCACGAACTGGTGTACTTGTCACCTACTACCCTACTCCATTCAAAGGCACTTAAATATTGTGTCTTGCCTATTCTCCCTCTGAAGTATACACATACACAATCCATGTCTCAATTGTCTCAAGGCTTAAAAATCCTTCTTTAGCCTATCTCCTCCCCTTCACTGATTGAAGTGGATTTAACAAGTGACATCAGTAAGGGATGATAGACTGACCAGATGAATCCAGATGAAAGCTATGTCATGGAAAGAGCAGGAGGACCTAATATTACAGGACCAGTCAAAAGACTGGACACCTACTCATTCAAGGGTTTTCTTTATTTGTACTATTTTCTACATTGTAGAATAATAGTGAAGACATCCAAATGATGAAATTACCCCTATGGAATCATGTAGTAACTTTTTTTTTAACAAATCAAAATATATTTTATATTTGAGATTCTTCAAAGTAGCCACCCTTTGCCTTAATGACAGTTTTGACCTTAGCAGTCAGGGCTTCCAAGTTATGGATTTTAAGAAAACATAATACACAGACAGGTGAGGAAACTTCAAACTGATTTTCCAATTCACTTTTCCTTTTGCCCAAAACAACCGCTCAGATTTGAACCAGATTTAAGTGTTTTAGTTTATATTGTTTTACAGAAGTGTATGTTATCATACTACAGAATCTTAGATTCAATTCAGTTAATTTATTCAATCTCAACTTGATGTGTGAGTATCAATATCCAACATCTTTCACAGTGGTTCCCATTAACTTTTAAATCATTTTCAACACAAATCAACACCTCTTAGAGATGCTGACAAAGCTTTTTTGACTTTCAAGATTGGGATTGAAGTCAGTTTTATTTAAAAAAATGAGAAAAGTAATCTGTTTAAACATGATCAAATATATGATTCTCAACCCGTAATCCTTTGAGAATGTATTAGAATGTATGAAAGCCATTTTGGTCGAATTACATAGGGCGATCTTAAATGCTGAAGGGAGTGGACCCCAGCCCAAAGGGAATTTTTCCATTTGACACGGCAATATCAACTCAAGATGAATGGGAGGTCAAGACTGCAACGGACCTTGAATGGCTTTGCCCTGAAATGAATGTATCTTATTAATAAACCAAATATGGATTACATTACCCAAGGGCACAGTTGGTAGAGCATGGTGCTTGCAACATCTGGGATGTGGGTTCAATTCCCACAGGGGACAAGTCTGAAAATATATGCACTCACTACTGTAAGTTACTCTGGAGGAGAGTGTCTTTTTAATGAACAGAAGAGTACTTTTATTGGCCACTTCAAATAGAGGGATGTGTGTTTTTTCAGTAAACAAACAAACTGTTTTGTTGGTTTGAACACTTGCATTCATAAGGCACATCCATTTCTCATTTGGTTTTTAAATATACATGAGATATGCATGAATCAAAGTATCATTTTATATTTTATACCTTTATTGCCCATAGTCTAAATCTGTGCATGTGTATTATTTTACTACACACAAGTCAGTTAAGAACAAATTCTTATTTACAACAGCCAAACTGTGCACCACCCCATGGGAAACCTAATAAAAGCCAGATGTGATGCAGCCTGGATTCAAACCAGCAACTGCAGTGACACCTCTTGCACTAAGATGAAGTGTCCTTACACGGACCCAAACCGGCTGCGCGCGTGCGTCATCGTGCGCTATCGTGCATAAATGTATTTTGACCCCCCACACCAAACGCGATCACGACACGCAGGTTAAAATATCAAAACAAACTCTGAACCAATGACATTAATTTGGGGACAGGTCGAAAATCATTAAACATGTATGGCAATTTAGCTAGTTAGCTTGCACTTGCTAGCTAACGTTAATTTGTCCTATTTAGCTAGCTTGCTGTGCTAGCCAATTTGTCCTGGGATATAAACATTGAGTTGTTATTTTACCTGTAATGCACAAGGACCTCTACTCCGACAATTAATCCACACATAAAACGGCCAACCGAATCGTTTCTAGTCATCTCTCCTCCTTCCAGGCCTTTTCATCATTTAACTTATATGGTGATCACATCTAATTGTATAACCACAACTACCGGCAAAACAGTTCTTTCAGTCACCCACGTGGATATAATCAATGAGGAGATGGCTCGTGGGTACCTGCTTCTATAAACCAATGAGGAGATGGGAGAGGCAGGATTTTCCGCGCGATCTGCGTCAGAAATAGGAATGAATTCTATTTTAGCCCTTGGTGTCGCAGACGCTCTTTGGCGCGCGCGAGCAGTGTGGGTGCATTATTGAATAACATGGATTTCTACATTTAATTTGCGACGCACGTGCGCACGACGTGTCCGGTCTGGTCAGCATGTTAGACCTCTGGTCAGCATGTTAGACCTCTGGTCAGCATGTTAGACCTCTGCGCCACTCGGAGGTCCATATTTAGTAAACATAGAAACAGTATCTTTGTACATTTACTAACATTGTGCAACTTAAAGGCCAAGTGCAGACAAACATGTGATTTTCCTTTGTTATATATACTGAACAAAAATATAAACGTAACATGCAACAAATGTAAAGATTTTACTGAGTTACAGCTCATGTAAGGAAATCAGTCAATTGAAATCAATTCATTATGCCCTAATCTATGGATTTCACATGACTGGGCAGGGGAGGGCATAGGCCCATCCACCTGGGGAGTCAGGCTCAGCCAATCAGAATTCGTTTTTCCCCACAAAATTACTTTATTACAAACAGAAATACTTTGAGCTCCAACATGCAGGACTAGTGAAATAAAATAAGGAAAATAGCAATAAAACAATATGAAGTATATACATAATATATATATATAATATATAATATATACAGTATATACATAAAGTATATACATAATAACAACTGTGGCAGTAATGAATAAATAAAAGTCCATTGGGGTGGAGGCAGAGTAAAGACTGTTGAGGGGGTGGGCTGGGGGTCCCTGATGATCTTCTTGGCCTTTCTGCAACACCTGGTTTTGTAGGTGCTATTTAGGGCAGGCAGTGTGCACCCAATGGTGCGATCGGCTGCATGTATTACCCCCTGAAAAGGCTTGCGATCCACGGCGGCAGAGTTACCGTACCAGGCTGTGATGCAACCTGACAGTATGCTCTCGATCGTGCTCCTGTTGAACAGTCGCTGCCGTGCCTTCTTCACTACAGTGTCCGTGTGGTTATAACATTTCAGCTTCTCTTAGTTGTGTATGGAACATTTCTGCTATTTTTTATTTCAGCTCATGAAACCAACATGTTGCATTTATATTTTTGTTCAGTGTATATTTTTCCACACAATGAGATTGGAATAATACTGTGAAATTGTGAAAATCATTATAATGCCATTTTAGTGTAAGAGCGGTTTGAAAAGTCTGCCTGTTTTGGTGAGAATTCCTGCTTGAAATATTTCTTAGCAATTTTTTAAATATTTTTTAACCATTTTAATATGGTAACAGTCACGGTAAGGTACTTCATTGTTACCCAGAAATGATATGATATTGAGATAAACGGCTGCATTGGACCTTTAATACAAAGTTAAGCATGGAACCATGAAACCACTTCCCTGTTTTGTTGCTGTTGTGGGGCCTTGAGTGACTTTCATCTGGTGAATGAAATAGAAGTGTTGTTTTTGGAGAGAGGCCTGAGAATTAATTTATTATGTGCAAACAATACGATCATCTAACCACCGTTTTCCAGTCCCTCAATGAGATCCATATGGTCAGGCCAGTTTTTTTGGGGGGGTGACAGCTTCAGGGACTGCTATGTTGTGTTGCTGTATTCTATTTTTCAAGTCTATTCTACTCCGTCTCTGACTAAGCAGAGGATCAGAGGGAAGGACGTTTCTCCTTCGTTCACTATTGGTGCCAGACAGCGTCTCCACATTACATTAGCTAAGTTTACAGTAAAATAGTTTGGGAATACAGAGATTTCAGGTGAAGGAAAATTGCAATCTTGAAATTTAATTAGGTGGTCTGTATGCATCCAACACTAAACAAATATCCACATTTCAGCAATTAAGGTGTTGTGACATTCCATTCCAGACTTTCATTGCGCTTGGAGGAGTCAGCCAGACTGAACATTACATTACATATTTTATACATCATATATACAGACTTAGCTACGGTGCTGTTTACCTAATAATATTTTTAAAAGAGTTCAAGGTGTCAAACAATATCCTGGTTGTTGCAATGTTTTCTTCCCTGTAGTCAAACTGCCATTAGGCAACATACTAAATAAACTACAAACAGAAACAAAACAAGTTGGTGATAAATTGTATCAACATTGTACTTTAAGATAATACTGGGTACACCAAGAAAGACACACACCTCATACTCACAAACACACACACTCACATACAGCCAACACTGCTGTCCCATGCTATAGAGACATTGAACCACTGGTCACTTTCCGTTTCACAACGTGTAATTAAATAATATATCCCTGACGTAGCTCATCATAATATGTCTACTGCCATATATTGCATTCTAGTTACACTGTTTATGCACACAGCATATGTATTTATATACTGGATTCTTGACATAGCTTGCTCTAATATACTGTTTCTGCTGCTGTACATATCATTCTTAGCTGATCTTGTGTAAATTATCCCGCTGTACATATGTATAGATTGCATTTTATTACTGCTATGGTGGTATTTGGGTTGGTAGCCCTTTCCTGCAGTCAAATAACCAAATCGCCCTCTAGTGGCCTCATGGGTGGAATGTTATTAATATTGTTAATAATTTCATCATTAATAAACATTATAAAAAACAAACTAGCCAAAAATCCGGGGTTTCTATGTCAAACGGTTTTGTAATATTTCAGTCTTCTGTGATGTACAGTACCATTTAAAAGTTTGGACACACCTACTCATTCAAAGGTTTTTATTTGTACTATTTTCTACATTGTAGAATAATAGTGAAGACATCAAAACTATGAAATAACACATACGGAATCTTGTAGTAACCAAAAAGTGTTAAACAAATCAAAATATATTTATATTTGAGATTCTTCAAAGTAGCCACAATTTGCCTTGATGACAGCTTTGCACACTCTTGGTATTCTCTCAACAAGCTTCATGAGGTAGTCACCTGGAATGCATTTCAATTATCCGGTTAAAAGTTAATTTGTGGAATTTCTTTCCATCTTAATGCGTTTAAGCCAATCAGTTGTGTTGTGATAAGGTGGGGGTTGTATACAGAAGATAGCCCTATTTGGTAAAAGACCAAGTCCATATTATGGCAAGAACAGCTCATTTAAGTAAAGAGAAATGACAGTCCATCATTACTTTAAGCCATGTCAAGAAATGTTTCTTCAAGTGCAGTTGCAAAAACCATCAAGCGTTATGATGGAACTGGCTCTCATGAGGACTGCCACAGGAAAGGAAGACCGAGTTTATTAGAGTTAACTGCACCTCAGATTGCAGCCCAAATAAATGCTTCACAGAGTTCAAGTAACAGACACATCTCAGCATCAACTGTTCAGAGGAGACTGCGTGAATCAGGCCTTCATGGTACAATTGCTGCAAATAAACCACTACTAAAGGACACCAATAAGAAGAAGAGACTTGCTTGGGCCAAGAAACATGAACAATGGACATTAGACCAGTGGAAATCTGACCTTTTGGTCTGATGAGTCCAAATTTGAGTTTTTTGGTTCCAATCACTGTGTCTTTGTGAGACGCAGAGTAGGTGAACGGGTGATCTCTGGGTGCTTTTCCCACCATGAAGCATGGACGTGGAGATGTGATGATGTGGGGGTGCTTTGCTGGTGACACTGTCTGTGATTTATTTAGAGTTCAAGGCACACTTAACCAGCATGTCTACCACAGCATTCTGCAGCGGTACGCCAACTCATCTGGTTTGCGCTTATTGGGACTATCATTTGTATTTCAACAGGACAATGAACCAACACACCTCCAAGCTATGTAAGGGCTATTTGACCAAGAAGGAGAATGATGGTGCTGCATCAGCTGACCTGGCCTCCACATTCATCTGATCTCAACCCAACTGAGATGGTTTGGGGCAAGTTTGACCACAGAGTGAAGGAAAAGCAGCCAACAAGTGCTCAGCATACGTGGGAACTCCTTCAAGACTGTTGGAAAAGCATTCCTCATAAAGCTTGTTGAGAGAATGCCAAGAGTAGCTACTTTGAAGAATCTAAAATCTATTTGTTTAACTTTTTTTAGTTACTACATGATTCCAAATGTGTTATTTCAGTTGGATGACCATTCAACTCTTATTTTCCCAGTAAGAGCTTGTTTTTTTTCCCAGTTCCCAGTTGTCTTTAACTCACTGAAGCCAGATTTTCCAGTTCTGAGTTTATAGTTTTTTGGAGCGCAGCAGAAATCATGCAGGATCGACAGCATGGCCAATGTTGAATATTTATAATTTTAAGCTTGGAAAAGAGATCCTTAAACCCAGACTTGGAACCACAAACCCACTCCACTGAATAGCAGGCTAGTGATTGCTTTGCAATGCTTGCAGTTAGCCACTAATTCCTTCCAAACCACTCATTGTTGAATTTGCTATTTCCAACTTATTGTGTAATGTTTATGTCCAATGGCCGATGAGCACCGATACATTTTATCTATAATTTCTCTTCATTATTTCTCTTCATATGACAAGGATTAAAAAGCATTTGCCAGTAGATTGTCGACTTAATTCATGATGATGACCGCAATCTTGCTAGCTAAGATTTTGAAAGTATGTTGACATGATCAGTCTAATCAAAGCTACTGTAGATATAACGCGCATTGACATAATTTTATCTGTGGCCAATGACCTTGAGCCTTCTTGGATGGGCACTTCTAATCTAACTCTATGGCAGCACCCAAGGGGCTTGAATTTTTGAGCTCTATCATAAAATTTTGCGATGACGTAGTGTCCCCGTGAGTAACAGAACACTGAGCCAATCACGGCGCAACTAGAGAACATAAATAAATCACGGTGCAGCTAGAGAACATTACCAACCCCTACACTCCATTTGTTTCCCGCTGTCTGCCCCACCACAACAGAAAGCACTGAGCTGGGCTGAAACACCTGCATTTTGGAGATGCCTTACTCAAGAAAGCAAAAAAGAGACCAAGTTTGTATGCGGTTTTTATTAACTCAATTTTTTACATTGCTTGCAAACTGATATTTGACACTTATTAATGTCAAAATAACATGCAAAACATGCAAACATGTTTTTATTTATTTAATATGAGCTAAAAAGGTGGGGCTTAAAACATTCAGAGCCCTACCTGCCCTGAATGACGGGTCAGCCCACTGCCATAATTAATCCCGCCATTCTTGATTTTTTTGTATTTTTTGTATTGTTTGACATTTGCAACCGCTATAACACATACTAAACTGTGCACGCAAACAACAAACTTTGTATTTTCTATACACTGAGGTGAATCATTGTGTTTGACTGTAATCCCTTAGCGGACTTCTATTATTCTTGCAAACCCACAGAAAAATGCACAATGTTGAAACATTATCCTGGAATGTGATGAGACAGACATGGGTGAACCACAGTTTTGTCTGGAGGGATTACATCAAGAGAGGCAGATACAATGACAAACAGTATAGGACTTTCATAATATATTTTCTTCTGAGCTATTTCTCAATTGTGAAAATGAATTAGGCTGCTGTACCATGTGTTGAGAATGGAAGACAAATAAAAATGAATAAATAAATACAAAAGTTAACTTTTCTAGATCTTGAATGTGAAATATAGATACAGTACATGTGCTATTGAATATAATTGTAGAAGTATGATGCAAAGTATGAAATGACCTTAACAAAGCAAAATATCTTAAGTGTTTCCTTACCCCAACATCTCCAAATAGGCCTCCTCCCTGACACCTTGCAACAGCTAAAGGAGCCAGGGTAAATGTTCCAGCATGGTACAGTAGTTGAAGGGAATGTACCGTATGAATAATTGAGCAAGAGGTGAGGGCATTGAACATGTGATATAATTAATCACTGAAGGTGGCCTGTCCAGATGAGACATTGTTTTAGTTCCTGCTAAAAAAAAAATACTACTGACTTCCCTGTTTTCACTCCACTGTGTGCCTGGTAGATAGCTTATGTCTAAAAAGGCAGAGATTATTAAGCCAAGATTATTCTCAACTGAAACTGAACACATTAACTTTTTGCTAAATGCTAATACCGGCAAATGTATTAAGCATAACAGATGTTTTCTCCCTTGTATGGTGCCTTTGTCACATATTGAAGATATTAACTATTAACTGTATTAACATTTACCAATGTGGTCATGTCCCTAGGTTAGTCATTATGGAAGGCTGAATGAGGGAAGGGAATTCCTGGATGGCAGGCCTCTGGGGAAGGGGCTGACCTAGGGCCTGGGGCTGTCCTCTTCACAGACCCAGTCTGCCCAGGGATATCAGAAATGTGACCTGGGGGTGCAGTAGTGGAGCCCCTGTCCTAGAGGTACAGTATAGGGCAAATGAGTAAAACTGTGTAATGTCAAGTTTATCTCATAATTGTATCGTGTGTGAATATGTACTGTATGTGTTAACAAACACCTCTTGTATATCTCATTGCCATACAGTGTTGTCAGAAAGTATTCACACCCCTTGACCTTTTCCACATTTTGTTGTGTTATAAAGTGGAATTAAATTGGACTTAATTGTCATTTTTTGTCAACAATCTACACACAAAATACACTATAATGTTAAAGTGGAAGAAAAATTATATTCTAACGTTTGTAAAACATTTATGAAAAATAAAACACTAATATATCTTCATTAGATAAGTATTCAATCAATACATGTGAGAATCACCTTTGTCAGTGATTATAGTCTGTAAGAGCTTTCCACACATGGATTGTGCAACATTTGCCCATTATTCTTTAAAAAATTATTCAAGCTATAGCCATAGATTTTCATGCAGATTTAAGTCAAAATTTTAACTCGGCCACTCAGGAACATTCACTGTCTTATTGGAAAGCAACTCCAGTGTAGATTTGGCCTTGTGTTTTAGGTTATTGTCCTGCTGAAAGGTGAATTCATTTCCCAGTGTCTGGCAGAAAGCAGACTGAACCAAGTTTTCCTCTAGGATTTTGCCTGTGCTTAGCTCCATTCCGTAAAATGTTATCCTGAAAAACTCCACTCTCCTTAACGATTACAAGAATACTCATAACATGATGCACCCACCTCTTGCTTGATAGAGAATGGCGAGTGGTACTCAGTAATGTGTTGTATTGTATTTTCCCCAAAGATAACACTTTATATTCATGACATTTTTCCTTTTACAATTTTACTTTAGTGCCTTATTGCAAACCGGACGCATGTTGTTGAATACATTAATTCTGTACAAGCTTCAGTCTTTTCAGTCTGTCAAGTAGGTTAGTATTGTGGAGTAACTACAGTGTTGCTGATCCATTCTCAGTTTTCTCCTGTCACAACCATTAAACTCTAACTGTTTTAAAGTTACCGTTGGCCTCATGGTGAAATCCCTGAGCGGTTTCCTTCCTCTCCAGCAACTGAGGAAGAAGGACGCCTTTATCTTTGCAGTGACTGGGTTGATACACCATCCAAAGTGTAATTACAGTTTTTTCCAACTGTTTACACATGTTTTCAAAACTGTCTCCTTTTTTCCAAACTCTACACACAATTCCCCAAACTGCACACAAATTTAAAATGCCTCACATCTCCTTCAAAATGTAACACTGCATTCAAAATGCCATAAACACGTCAGAATGAAGCATTTGCATCAAATGGCAAACACTGCTTTCATAATAGTACATTTTGGATATACCATGTAAACACTGTTGTTCTAAATCTAAAGCTCTTTGGTCTTTCATAGGCTTATATCTTCATTTCAATACAATGTTCTACAGTGAAAGTAATCTGCTGAGAGGGGTAACAAGCACACTGTAAACACCAATGCAATGTAGAAACAGAAAATATTTATTAGGCCAAACATTACTGTTGCATACAGTAGCATACAACAAAACCATAAACATATGTAAACCAAAAGTATATTCTTTAGAACACAATAAAGAACACAATTGTGTGTGTGGGGTCCCGGGGGGGGGGGGGGGGGCAGTCCAGGAATTGGTAGGGGGGGTCACCAGTGCTAAGCTATGCTTCATCTCTTCTCCGGCCTTGCCAAACATCGAGGGAAGTATATCCTAGCATGGCGTATCCAACCTTGGACAGAGGCAACCTCTATGTCCCCACATGCGTCCTCCATTGCCTGGAGAAGCGGCATGCGGGCATAGGCTTGGCGATCATACACTTTCCAGCACCAGGCTGAGAAGAATTCCTCTATGGGATTTAGAAATAGTGAATATGGGGGTAGGTACAAAACTACAAATTGTGGATGGGTGGCAAACCAGTTTTGGACCAGAACAGCCCGGTGAAAACTAACATTGTCCCATAAAACCACAAATCTAGCAGGCTCCTGATCTGGATCAGGGACAAGCATTGTGTAAATTGCATCCAGAAAAGTGAGCATATGGCCGGTGTTGTACGGACCCAGTGTGGCATTGTGATGGAGGACACATAGTTATATTACCCCCACGCTGTCCAGGGACATTGGTAATTGCCCTCTGTCCTATTACATTTCTTCCGCAGCACCTGGTTTTGGTGAGGTTGAAGGCAACCTCATCCACATAAATAAATTAATGGCGAATTACATGGGCATCCAGCTCCAATACTCTCTGTAACAGACAAAGGATATACAGATGAGTAAATATGGTATGTCTGAAGTACTGGAAGTAGTGTTGCATACATACCTCTACAAAAGTCATGTCACATATTCTTGACTCTGTCAGAGTTTCTCTCAAATGGCACCTTGTAAAGTTGTTTCATCGTCACTCGGTGCTGTTGGAAGATGCGTTGTATGGTAGACAGGCTTACAGCATTGATGTTGTTAAATATGGTGTCATTAGTCAAGATATGCTCTCTTATCTCTCAAATCCTAATTGCATTGTTGGCCAAAACCATATTTATAATTGCAGTCTCTTTTACATCTGTAAACAAGCGTTCTTGTCTACCATGATGTCTTTCCACTCTGTACAGAATTCAAACACAGTATGTGTTCAGCATAGGAACTGTAAACAATGTACAAAAAATGTAGTACAGCATGATAACCAACCTCATTCTTTCAATGCAGTTCAGTAAATGGATGGCTTAGAGTTAAATGTTTCTGCAATACTATGCAGTCATATGTATTTTACAGTACATTACTGTAATGCTAAAAAAGTCATTAGATAGTTGCTCACCTGTTCTCATTTCTGAAGGTTCGAATTATGGACGCCACTGTAAATCGACTCAAGTTGGACTGGACTCTCAGTCCAGCCTCTCTCATGGTCAAGCTGTGGTTGATCACATGATCAACAAGTGTTGCCCTAATCTCATTAGAGATAGCTCTCCTTCCTTCTCTTCTTTGCCCTCGTCCTCTTCTTCCTCTTCCTCTCCCTCCTACTCCTCTTGCTCTCTGTCCATTGTTGGCATCCATTGTTCAAAACAGGTAATCTGACCTTTGACCTAATTATAGGCCTATACTACAGTAAAGCAGTGATTGGTTAGTGATCAGTTAAGCTATTAGTGTTTGCACATGTGAGGAGTATGGTGTGTGACCTGTTGAGTAAGTGTAGCATTTTGATTGGTTTTGCTTGGAAAAGGAAAGCAAGTCACTTCCTGTTAGATTTTGTGTTTTAGGTAGAGAATTGTGTGTAGTGTTTTGAAAAAAGTGTTTTATGCAATTGACAACTGAGTCAAAGGCTGAGAAATAGCTTATGGTTTTGGATATTTGGTGTGGATATTTGGTTTGCACTTTGAGTGAGAGGTTTCAAAAATCGTGTGACATGAAAAGATTTTGTGGGTAAGCAGTTGGAAAAAACTGCAATAACTTCACCATGATCAAAGGGATATTCAATGTCTTCTTTTTTAACCATCTACCAATAGGTGCTCTTTGTTGCGACGCATTGGAAAACCTCCCTGGTCTTTGTGGTTGAATTTGTGTTTGAAATTCACTGCTCGACTGAGGTACCTTACAGATAATTGTGTGTGTGTGTGTGTGTTTGTGTGTGTGTGTGTGTGTTTAAGGCGGGGTTGTCGTTTGCTCAGACCTCTCCTGCTGTTGAGCGTGCGACCACAGGTGTGGAGGTTTAAGCAAAATATTACAAATGGAATTTTCTATTGCCTGTCATAGTTATTATCTCACATTACATTCCAAGAAATCAAATTAATTAACTCTGTGTAAAACATTGTCTGTTACATGACCTACCTGAATGAGGAATAATCATCATTAGTGGAATGTAAAATGTTTGCTGCAGAAAACATTCTGAAACATACTGCATAATAATTATGTTTGTAATTTGACATTGAACCCCCATTTCTCTTTCCTTTGTACAGTATATAATAGAAGTGGAATAAATCAATTCTTATCCACTTCGTAACAACATGTTAACAACATGTTACAAGAGAAATGACAGTATTCGCATTAGATGTCGCATGTCTATGTATATAGCCTAAAGTTCTATATAGAACCCTTTTGTAGGGTTCTTTGATCAGAACACCAGGGGTTCTATATAGAACCTGTAGGGGTGCTATATATGAAACAAGCATAGAACCCATTTTGGTTATATACACAACAATTTTTTTTCGAAGATTGTACACATTATTACCATCTGTTAATTAATGTTCCATTTCTCTTACTCAGCTCAACAGCATCTCTCAGAAATTGGCAGTGCTGTAGTGGTTGGTGTGCGTGCAGTAAGACCTGATGTGGGATATGCTCTAAGGCCCCTCGGCTGTGCATCCAGGCAATGGGATTGTTACTCTTCTACAATAGCACACTGTCAAAATGATATCCCTGGGTTATTTGTTTCCAAGGGAAGCCACTTGTTCTATACAGCTATAATCTGTCCCCTACTGTGACAATAGGTGTTTCAAAGTTAACTGATGCAACAAAATGTCTATTTTCACATCGTGGAAAATGGATGAAGACGATTAGATGTGTTAACAGCCCACAAACAAATATGACTGCACTATATGGGGTACCAATGCATCAGGTACCTATAGTTGCAGGCTATCCTCTTTTAAGCTCCATGAAAAATGTATTTAATATTATCACACAACAAAGAAGTATGTAAGCATTTATGATTGTATAAAGCATCCAGTCCATAAAAGCTTCCTATGCATGTATTAAGAAAATACTATATTGATGTCTGAAGTCAAAACAAAACTCATTGATGGAGTTATTCTTCCCCAAAAATGTAGAGGATGAGCTACTATAGGTTAGTTGTCACAGTGTTAGCAACACTATAACTAAAGAATGTGTGTAGGAGTTGAGTCATGTCGTACTGCTCTTGGGACTCTTTACTCTAGAATAAGCATGTGTCTGTCAGTGGGGAATATAATCTACAATTATCATCTATGCAAAGGTTAGAATAGGGAAAGAAGTAATTGTATTTATAGCTATTCTTGACAGACAGAGCAAAGCACCTGAGTCAAACACATCTGATCATTATGAAGAATTTATGACGGCAGAAACATGTAGGCCAAGAAGTTAGCTTCCTCCTCAATTTCCTTTAAACCTACTGTGATGTCTTCACTCAGCAGTACTCTCAGTAATGACAGCCACTTCATGATGCTTAATGCCCCTCTCCACTTTGAAAATGAGTCAACAACCAGAGCATGGTGGCTAAAGGTGTTTAAATGAGAAACCTAAAAATGTGTTTCTCATACCAGAATGTCTCTAGATTTGTGTGAAAATACGCTATAATGATAATAGTTCTTTAATAGCTGTTTTGGTAGTGGTTTTAGATCATCACACTGTCAGACTTCCCTGATTAAAAGGCCAATTAACTGCCGCAAAACAATTACCTGTGACAGTATGTTTAACGGGTAGGAGTTGAGGTCATTTAGCCAGATGACCCCAGATAATTTACAACCTTTTAAGTAGAATCATATTGTTCTAAATGTTTCAATACGCTTCAGAAAGGGCTATTTTATGAAAATGCACGTCTGGCAATACTTTTCATCCTTCTTTTTGTATCAAATAAATATGGAGGGGGGAAAAAAACTTGAAACATTTACATTAGAAAAAGTTAATCATCCCCTCAAATTGGTGTGAATAAAAGCGTATCTAACACTCACTCAAAGAACTTTGACAAGGTCAAAAAGGATTCTTGCATTAAGCTACATTGAAGTTCATACAGTAAAGCTTTTTAAGTAAAAGCTAATTTTATGTGTATGGTTAGTATTAATCAATAGGTAGGTCATAATGAATTAAAACCCCTCTAGGCAAGTTAGGACAAGAGAAAATATATTTTCCTTTCTGAGACTGAGGTCGGGCTGGGCTCCAAAACGTCAGAACATTCTACCGTCTGGTTAAAGATTGAGATTGAGATTGTTGTAAATTCCTGATTGAATGTACAAAAGTTAAAACACACTCACAATCACTTCCATTCTGCTGAGTGAGTAGCATGCATACAAAACAGACACTATTGCCCGATGCTTGTCATCAACAGATATTATTGTACAATCTCAGGGGCAGAATGTTGTTTCTCAATATAATTCCAATCGTTCAACATGAAGCATTAATTTCACACCTGAATACACATCCACCTTCCAGCTACAGCTTCTTGCAAGGTTATAAAAGTTGTGAAGTTGCAAGTAATAAACACAGAAATTTAACCTGGATGAGAGAAAGTGCTGCACTTGTGGGTTTTGGCTAAATGTGTTTAGACTAACTACTTCCTTTGACAACATCTAACTAGCAATATTTGAGATACTTCTGGAATGTAAATCTACCCCCAAGAGAGCTCTTTGTTGGTCTTTAAATGCTCAATACAGCTATATGCTTCATTATAATGGTAAGGTATTAACAAACATGAAATTACCAGTCACAATATGTCATGATCATCTAAGATTGGATGGGGATTTGAAAGAGATCTAAATACAAACCCCTCAATCTCCTTTGGGTGCCTTATCATGTGGACTCACTTGAAATATAATCTTCAGTCATTTCATCTTCTGTTGTTAGGTAATTTTCTCTATCATTAAGCAAGGTGTTGTTAAACTAATACCAGGTAGAGTCATATATTTGGTGTTGTCTCGAGATATTGCCTCAAATTGTGTAAAGCTTCAACCGTTTCACATGGTGAATGGGAAATGGAAAATGGAAAATGGCGCCGACGGACATGGCTGCCATGCTTCTAGCTCTTGGGAAACTTTGCAGTATTTTGATTTTTTTAAGTGTTATTTCTTACATTATTAGCCCAGGAAATGTTTTGTGTTATTACATACAGCCGGGAACAACTTTTGGATCAGAGTGACGGTAACTCACCAGCATTACCAGCATTACGGCCAGGAAAATGACTTTCCCGAATTGGAATCTTTGTTCGTATCCTCTAGGGCAATTGAACTGATTCCAGAGGGTGTTCCAAAACACCACCGGCAGAAAATAGGCACACCCCCCACCGCTTCCGAGTATATTACTCGGTAATGTTCACTCTCTGGATAATAAAGTTGACGAGCTCAGGGCGAGGATTTCCTTCCAGAGAGACATCAGGGATTGTAACATACTCTGTTTCACGGAAACATGGGTCTCTTGTCTGAGTCTGTTCAGCCAGTTGGGTTCT
Source organism: Oncorhynchus nerka (assembly GCF_034236695.1). Classification (NCBI taxonomy): domain Eukaryota; kingdom Metazoa; phylum Chordata; class Actinopteri; order Salmoniformes; family Salmonidae; genus Oncorhynchus; species Oncorhynchus nerka. Next base: position 75,552,200 of record NC_088417.1, read on the forward strand.
TAGTTCATCGCACAGACAGGAATAAATATTTCTCCTGGAAGAAGAGGGGCGGGGGTGTATGTTCAATGATTTACTGCTCATGGTGTGACTGTGATAACATATAGAAACCAAAGTCCTTTTGTTCACCTGACCTAGAATACCTCACAATCAAATGCCGACTGTATTACCTCTCAAGAGAATTCTCTTCATTTATAGTCACAGCCGTGTATATTCCCCCTCAAGCCGATACCACGACGGCCCTTAAAGAACTTAACTGGACTCTATGCAAACTGGAAACCACATATCCTGAGGCCGCATTTATTGTAGCTGGAGATTTTAACAAAGCAAATTTGAGGAAAACGTTATCGAAGATCTATCAACATATTGACTGGTAACAACATAGACGAATACACTGATACGGTGACTGAGTTTATCAGGAAGTGTATAGGAGATGTACCCACTGTACGGGAGTAAGGGAGGAGGTGAAGGCCCTGGGAATGTTGTGCCAGGAAAATATCCTATCACCCAACATCAACAAAACTAAGGAGCTGATCGTGGACTTCAGGAAACAGCAGAGGGAGCACGCCCCCTATCCACATCATCGGGACCGCAGTGGAGAAGGTGGAACACTTCAAGTTCCTCAGAGTACACATCACTGACAAACTGAAATGGTTCACCCACACAGAGAGCGTGGTGAAGAAGTTGCAGCCTCAGGAGGCTGAAGAAATTTGGCTTGGTACCTAAAACCCTCACAAACTTCTACAGATGCACAATTGACAGCATCCTGTCAGGCTGTATCACCGCCTGGTATGGAAACTGCACTACCCACAACTGCAGGGCTCACCAGAGGGAGGTGTGGTGTGCCCAACGCATCTCCGGGGGCAAGGTACCTGCCCTCCAGGACACCTACACAACCAACGTCACAGGAAGGACAAAAATATCATCAAGGACAACAACCACCCAAGCCACTGCCTGTTTACCCCGCTATCATCCAGAAGGCGGGGTCAGTACAGGACCGAGAGACTATATAAAACAGCTTCTATCTCAAGGCCATCAGACTCTTAAATAGCCATCACTAGCACATCAGAGGCTGCTGCCCTATATACATAGACTTCAATTCACTGGCGTCTTTAATGATGAAACACTAGTCACATTAATAATGTTTACATATTTTGAATGACTCATCTCATATGTATAGACTGTATTCTATCCTATTCTACTGTATCTTAGTCTATGCCGCTCTGGCATTGCTCATCCAAACATTTATACAATCTTAATTCCATTCCTTTACTTTAGATTGTGTGTATTGTTAGATATTACTTCTTAGATATTAATGCACTGTTGGAGCTAGAAACACAAGTATTTCACTACACCCACAATAACATATGCTAAACACATGTATGTGACAAATGCCATTTGATTTGATTTTAATAATGATGTGTATTGGTGCCTACACAAAGATGAGGATTATGGGTGCTGGATTTATCATACAGAAGAAGAAATTAAAGCTTAGTTCCAGTGCAGGGAAAGCTTAACTCTACAGCATACAATGACATTCTCAACGATTCTGTGCTTCCAACTTTGTGGCAAAAGTTTGGGGAAGGCCCTTTAATGTTTCAGCATGACAATGACCCCGTAAACAAAACGGGGTCTATACAGAAATTGTTTGTTGCTATCAGCATGGAATAACTTGACTGGCCTGCTCAGAGCCCTGAAATCAACCCCATTGGACACCTTTGAGATGAATTGGAATGCCGATTGCGAGCCAGGCCCAACATCACTGCCCGACCTCACTAATGCTCTTGTGACTGATTGGAAGCAAGTCCCCGCAGCAATGGTCCAACATCTAGTGGATAGCCTTCCCAGAAGATTGGAGGCTGTTACAGCAGCAAAGGGGGGACCAACTCCATTTTAATGCCCATGATTTTGGAATGAGATGTTCGAAGAGAAGGTGTCCACATACCTTTAGAAATGTAGTGTATCTGTTAGTCATGTCACTGAAAGAATGCATGCATGAATCATCAAACAAAGCAGCTTCCCTTACACCAGCAAAGCTGACTTAACGCAATGTAATAATAATTTTGTTCAAAATTGGGTACATTCAAGGATTTTAAAATGGATACTGTTTATCTAACTATGGGAATATGTGTGGAATATAAGTTTGTACAGTTTGAGAGACAGCCTAGAGGGCCAGGGGCATTGAGGCGATGAGAGGACATAACCTAATAATAATAGCTGGCTAATGTTCTTTTTTTAAATGTTATGCATCTGGACACAGTACCAGCTTTTTTGTTTCACTTGGCTGCCAATTCCTGATATTCTGAGAACATCAATTTAAGAGTCTCCTGAAGTGTGAAAGGAATAGGAGATCGAGTTATACGGCAGTGTTGAGGTAGAGGGCTCGTAGTGAGGAATACTGGCTAATATTCTGAACTGCTTGTGGTGAGCTTTCTGGTGCCCAGAGCTGTTGAGGCATGATTCAAGTGGGTGCTACACAGAGTAGAAGAGGAGACGTCCAGTGGCTATAAGACAGGCTGGTTCCCAGACTTGCCTTCTGACAAGAACATCAGCAGACTCCATCACCTTCATCTACCATCCTCTCACCAGATCCCTCTGCTCAAGCCATGAACTGACCCTCTCCATCTTCGGAGGATGTACAGTTAAAGTTGGAAGTTTGCATACTCCTTAGCCAAATACATTTAAACTCAGTTTTCACAATTCTTGACATTTAATCCTAGTAAAAATTCCCTGCCGTAGGTCAGTTAGGATCACCACTTCATTTTAGGAATGTGAAATGTCAGAATAATTGTAGAGAGAATGATTTATTTCAGCTTTTATTTATTTTATCACATTCCCAGTGGGCGGAAGTTTACATACACTTAATTAGTATTTGGTAGCGTTGCAATTAAATTGTTTAACTTGGGTCAAACATTTCGGGTAGTCTTCCACCTTCTTCCCACAATAAGTTGAGGGAATTTTGGCCCATTCCTCCTGACAAAGCTGGTGTAACTGAGTCAGGTTTGTAGGCCTCCTTGCTGGCACACGATTTTTCAGTTCTGCCCACAGATTTTCTATAGGGTTGAGGTCAGGGCTTTATGATGGCCACTCCAATACCTTGACTTTGTTGTCCCTAAGCCATTTTGTCACAACTTTGGAAGTATGCTTGCGATCATTGTCCATTTGGAAGACCCATTTGCGACCAAGCTTCAACTTGGTCACAGCTGATGTCTTGAGATGTTCCTTCAATATATCTGCAAAGTTTTTCTGCCTCATGATGCCATCTATTTTGTGAAGTGCACCAGTCCCTCCTGCAGCAAAGCACCCTCACAACATGATGCTGCCACCCCCGTGCTTCACGGTTGGGATGTGTTCTTTGGCTAGCAAGCTCCCCCTTTTTCCTCCAAACACAATGATGGTCATTATAGCCAAACAGTTATATTTTTGTTTCATCAGACCAGAGGACATTTCTCCAAAAAGTATGATCTTTGTCCCCATGTGCTGTTGCAAACCGTAGTCCGGCTTTTTTATGGCATTTTTGGAGCAGTGGCTTCTTCCTTGCTGGCCGGCCTTTCAGGTTATGTCGATATAGAACTCGTTTTACTGTGGATATAGATACGTTTGTACCTGTTTTCTCCAGCATCTTCACAAGGTCCTTTGCTGGTGTTCTGGGATTGATTTGCACTTTTCGCACCAAAGTACGTTAAGCTCTAGGAGACAGAACGAGTCTCCTTCCTGAGTGGTATGATGGCTGCGTGGTCCCATGGTGTTTATATTTGCGTTCTATTGTTTGTACAGATGAACGTGGTACCTACAGGCATTTGGAAATTGCTCCCAAGGCTGAACCAGACTTGTGGATGTCTAAAATAAAAATGTTTAGGTCTTAGCTGATTTCTTTTGATTTTCCCATGATGTCAAGCAAAGAGGTTTGAAGGTAGGCCTTGAAATACATCCACAGGTACACCTCCAATTGACTCAAATGATGTCAATTAGCCAATCAGATGCTTCTAAAGCCATGACATAATTTTCTGGAATTTTTAAAGCTGTTTAAAGGCACAGTCAACTTAGTGTACTTCTGACCCACTGGAAATGGGATAGTGAATTATAAGTGAAATAATATGTCTGGAACAATTGTTGGAAAAATTACTTGTGTCATGCACAAAGTAGATATCCTAACCAACTTGCCAAAACAATAGTTTGTTAGCAAGATATTTGTGGATTGGTTGAAAACTATTTTTGATGACTCCAACCTAAGTGTATGTAAACTTCCGACTTCAACTGTAGCTTTCAAAGACTTTGCCTCTATTGATTGGCTTGTCATGATATTTACATTTATATTACATGATATAATGCTTGTATGTTTTTCTCTCTTGAAGTCTTTTGAGATTCTATGTAAAGTGCTATAGAAATTAATACATTATTATTATTATTATTAATAATAATAATAATTTCCCCCTTGCTACTGCATGGACTCCAAAAATGACACACTTTCCTCTAAAAGCAAGTAGACCAGGCAAGAAAGAGCAGAAATCAACCTTCTGTGTCTGAAATCAGACAAGCGAGCTCTAATCGGCTGTCAGGCGGACACCCAGATGAAAGCCGCTTTCGATGACAATTTAATTCCCTTTCATCAGATCAACTATGTCCAGTGGATTCACTTCTGGGGGCAGCCGAGTGCAAAACTGGACAAGGGCTTTTGGGCAGGGTAGCTCTGCCAACCAACAGGGACACAGACTGAGAGCATCCCACCCTCAACGTCGTCAATATTTTGAAAACAAACCACTAACACTCTATTAGAAATAAATACAAATGTATTTGTTTTGTATGACTTTCTGTGATTCTGTACTGGATTGTTTACTTAATCTGACATTATCTCACTCTCTTTTATTCTGTGTGAAGCGTTCCATTATGTTTTTCTCTCCCTGTCATTCCTCCCTCTATAAGCTTCTGTGAAAACTAGGTCAATGCCCTCAAAAAATCTAAATGGAGGTCATTACTAAGGATACAGAGGGCTTCGAGACATATCCCTGTCTGTAGATCCGAGAACTTTGACTGTACTGATCGTATTATAGTAATTCTGAATTTATAACCAATTTATATTTAAAAGAAAAATGTAATCTCAGTTAGTAGATTTTTATACTTAAAGTCTTGGATATGATTTTTAGAAAGACATAAAAAATGTAGTATTATCTTATTTTACAATTACATTTGAGTAATTTAGCAGATGCTTTTATCAAGAGATTTACAGAAGCAATTAGGGTTAAGTGCCTTGCTCAAGTGCACAGACAGATTTTTCACATACTCGGCTAGGGATTCGAATCAGCAACCCTTCGGTTACAGGTCCAACACTCTTAATTGCTAACTGCTAGCTACCTGCCATCTAGATTACCATGAGATTATTGTTTTAGGCACACTGTCCAGTTCGTGAAGCAGGCTATTCCATATGAGGAATATTTGATGGATTTAAATGTGATGGCTGTACTGTAGTACTGTAGTTATTTAGATGGCGACAACATATACAATAGCATTTTATACATTTATACAGTGTTTACTGTTTCTGTTTCATATACCATATTTGGGCACAATTACTTTTAACAGTTTAATCAAAGGTGTGTAGAAAATATACCGGAGGAAAAGTTCCCTGGTGCTGGTAGCATCAAATGTGATGCCAGGCTCCTGCTTTTTATACAAACAAAGTACAATAAAAGTAAGTAAGGATCGCATTACCCACATACCCAGCCTTCCCCATCTTCTTTTTTTAATCCTTTTTCAATTGCTGGTGGTTTGAGGGTTCATTTGGGATGTTGTTCTGTATGTTTTTGTTTTATTTTGTGTTGTACCTGGTCTACATATGGCAGTATACTGTATGTGTTGGCTGCTGGTCCACCTGGTTGGCTGGCCTGAGAAAAGCAGGTGTTCAGGCCCACAATGTAAAGGCCTTGCTTTATCCAATCAGAGGCAGGGTTTGTCAATAATCTTTTCCAGCTAAATGTTAACAATGGCAGTGAAAAATAGACTTGCAGAATGACATAATTAAACATAGTTGTCAGGTGAGTTTGAGAAATGATTTTTTCAATAGCTGACCGCTGAATGAATTCCTTCTTTCCTTCCCCAGTAGAGCAGACTCTGTGATATTCTGGTCTCCAGGGCCTAAAGCTTCCTCATTGTTATTGCGCCAGATGAGGGATTGTGAGGGAAGCCTGCTTGAGCTTGTTAATCTTAATTAAAGCGGTGAATCGCTCAAGTCTCCTACTCAGACAGATCAGAACTCACTCCCTGGTAGAGTTCACACAAATACACAAGTATTCCTCACACACCTATTTACTTAAATCCACAGTGACAGTGTTGCTGTAAATATGTATTGAAGTGACTGGAGAACATTGTAACACAAAGTTTCCATTTTAGTGTCAAACTGTATATGGACATGAAAAACGTATAAATTACACACATGTTCATAATTACATTTTATGAATTTCAACTTAACATACTGTAATATTAAGAGTGTGGGTGGCACAGGAGACCTGATTAGCAAAATATTTCTTAAAATAATAATCAAACTAGGGGCTGTGTAAGTACAAAATAGCTTATTGAAACAGGTTGGAGATTAATGTTGAATGCAATGTTTTCACAATCATCCATCATTTAATCCATTACCGGGATACATTTTTTACACAGAGGTCAGCCTGTTAACCTAAATCAATAGATGTCTTTTTCCTGAGTTTGTAGGTCATTGTGATAGGCCATAGTGAAAGTTGGCTCACTCTAATCAATTCTGGACTACACACAATGGCTGTAATATAGCTTATCCCCCTTCAGAAAATAGTCATGAACTTGCAATAGCGAACATACCAATAAAACAGTCATGTTTATATTGTTTAGAGCTTCAAGTTCCTTGGTGTCCTCATCAACAATAAACTAGAATGGTCCAAACACACCAAGACAGTTGTGAAGAGGGAACAACAAGTCCTATTCCCCCTCACGAAACTAAAAAGATTTGTCATGGGTCCTGAGATTCTCAAAAGGTTCTACAGCTGCAACATCGAGAGCATCCTGACTGGTTGCATCCCTGCCTGGTATGGCAATTGCTCGGCTTCTGACCGCAAGGCACTACAGAGGGTAGTGCGTACGGCCCAGTACATCACTGGGGCTAAGCTGCCTGCCATCCAGGACCTCTACACCAGGCGGTGTCAGAGGAAGGCCCTAAAAATGGTCAAAGACCCCAGCCACCCCAGTCATAGACTGTTCTCTCTACCTCCGCATGGCAAGCGGTACCAGAGTGCCAAGTCTAGGACAAAAAGGCTTCTCAACAGTTTTTACCCCCAAGCCATAAGACTCCTGAACAGGTAATCAAATGGCTGCCGAGACTATTTGCGTTGTGCGCCCCCCCAACCCCTCTTTTTACGCTGCTGCTACTCTCTGTTTATCATATATGCATAGTCACTTTAACTATACATTCAGTTAGAGCCTGGTTAGAGCCCGTAAGTAAGCATTTCACTGTAAGGTCTACATCTGTTATATTCGACGCACTTGAAAAATAAACTTTGATTTCATTTGGATGCGGAGCATTGCTGCACAGCTATTTTCAGGTGTCTCCAGAGATGTTTAATCGAGTTCAAGTCCGGGCTCTGGCTGGGCCACTCAAGGACATTCAGAGACTCCTGTGTTGTCGTGGCTGTTTGCTTTGGGTTGTTGTCCTTTTGGAAACTGAACCTTCACCCCAGTCAGAGGTCCTCTGTACTTTGCTCCGTTCATCTTTCCCTCGATCCTGACTCGTCTCCAAGTAACTGCAGCTGAAAAACATCCAGAAAGCACGATGCTGCCACTACCATGCTTCACAGTAGGGATGGTGCCAGGTTTCCTCCAGACATGACACTTGGCATTCAGGCCAAAGAGCTCAATCTTGGTTTCATCAGACCAGAGAATCTTGTTTCTTGTTTTTTTTTTGAGTCTTTAGGTGTCTTTTGGCAAACTCCAAGCGGAATGCCGTGTGCCTTTTACTAAGGAGTGGCTTCTGTCTGGCCACTCTACCATAAAGGCCTGATTGGTGGAGTGCTGCAGAGATGGTTGTCCTTCAGTAAGAAAGATGGTTGCCCACAGAGGAACTCTGGAGCTCTGTGTCAGAGTGACCATCGGGTTCTTGGTCTCCTCCCGTACCAAGGCCCTTCTCCCCCGATTGCTCAGTTTGGCTGGGCGACCAGCTCTAGGAAGAGTCTTAGTGGTTTCAAACTTCTTCCATTTAAGATTGATGGAGGCCACAGTGTTCTTGAGGACTATAAATGTTGCAGAAATGTTTTGGTACCCTTCCCCCAGATCTGTGCATCGACACAATCCTGTCTCGGAGCTCTGTCATCTGCGAGACCTTATATAGACAGGTGTGTGCCTTTCCAAATCATGTTTAATCAATTGAAATTACCACTGGTGGACTCCAATCAAGTTGTAGAAACATCTCAAGGATGATCAATGGAAACAGGATGCACCTGAGCTCAATTCCGAGTGTCATAGCAAAGGGTCTGAATTCGTATGTAAATAAGATATTTCTGGTGGGGGGGGTTAAATACATTTGCAAACGTTTCTAAAAACCTGTTTTAGCTTTGGCATTATGTGGCATTGTGTGTAGATTGATGAGGAAAACCTTTAATTTAATCCATTTTAGAATAAGGCTCTAACGTAACTACATGTGGAAAAGGGGAAGGGATCTGAATACTTTGTGAATACCTGTAAATAGTGTTTATCAATATGTACAGTGCCTTCAGAAAGTATTCCTACCCCTTGACTTGTTCCACATTTTGTTGTGTTACAGCCTGAATTCAAAATTGATCAATATGTTCTTTTTTCTCTCACCCATCTACACACAACACCCCATAATGAAAAAGTGTTTTTAGACATTTTAGTAAATATATTGGAAATAAAATACAGAAATATCTAATTTACATAGGTATTCACACCCCTGAGTCAATAGATGTTATCATCCACCTGGCTGCTATTACAGTTGTGAGTCTGGGTAAGTCTTTAAGAGCTTTGCCCACCTGGATTGTACAATATTTACCCATTATTATTTAAACAATTCTTCAAGCTCTGTCAAATTGATTGTTGATCATTGCTCGACAACCATTTTCAAGCTTTGCCATAGATTTTCAAGCATATTTAAGACAATGCAGTAACTCTGCCACTCAGGAACATTCCCTGTCTTTGTTGTTAGCATCTCCAGTGTAAATTTGGCCTTGTGTTTTCTGGTTATTGTCCTGCTGAAAGGTGAATTAATCTCCCAGTGTCTGGTGGAAAGCCAAATGAACCAGTTTTCCTCTAGGGTTTTGACAGTGCTTAGCACAGTTGCATTTCTTTTTTTATCCTGAAAAACTCCCCCGTACTTAACGATGACAAGCATACCCATAACATGATGCAGCCATTACTATGCTTGAAAATATGGAGAGTGGTACTCAGTGATGTGTTCTACTGGATTTTCCCCAAACATAGCACTTTGTATTCAAGACAGTTGATTGCTTTGCCACATTTCTTGCAGTATTACTTTAGTGCCTTGCTGCAAACAATATGCATGTTTTAGAATAATTGTATTCTGTACAGGCTTCTTTCTTTTCAATCTTTCAATTAGGTTAGTGTTGTGGAGTAACTACAATGTTGTTGATCCATCCAAAGTGTAATTAATAGCTTTACCATGCTCAAAGGGATATTCGGTGCCTGCTTTTTGTTTGTTTACCCATCTAGCAATAGGTGCCCTTCTTTGCGAGGCATTGGAAAACCTCCCTGGTTGTTGTGGTTGAATCTGTGGTTGATATTCGCTGCTCGACTGGGGGACCTTATAGATCATTATATATGTGGGGTATGCCATTCAAAAACCAGGTGGAACACTATTATTGCACACAGAGTGAGTTCATGTAACTTATTAACTGACTTGTTTAGCACGTTTTTACCCCTGAACTTATTTAGGCTTGCCATAACGAGGGGGTTAAATACTTATTGACTCAAGACATTTCAGCTTTCATTTTTAATTAATTTGTAAACATTTCTAAAAACATAATTCCACTTTGACATTATGGGGTATTGTGTGTAGACCAGTGACACAAAATTCAAAAGGCACTCGCACATCTGAGCAATCTAATTTGCAGGTGCATGGCAACAATTGAACAAGATGAAGGAAAAAGGAAACCGCACCCTGCTCACTAGACCAGTGACACAAACTCTAAATTGAATCCATTTTAAATTCAGGCTGTAACACAACAAAATGTGGAAAAAGTCTAGGGGTGTGAATACTTTCTGAAGGCACCGTACATTGTATATTTATTTACCCATGCTATTATACTAATGACAAGGAAACAAACTATGTGCTGGCATAATGCTTTCATAACCCTGTCGTGTTAAAATAATGTGACATTTTTCATAACATGTCACTGTGATTTAACATATCAATAGAGGTGGCTTCATCATATAAGTCCTTGGTATTTTTCACCTTGATGAATCGCTGTCTTAAAAAAAAAAATGTAAGGAACAAGTCTTGTTTTTCATTTCAAGCTAGAAAAGAATGTTGCAGCAACATGAAGCTTTTGTTGGATTATGGTGATATTCTGTACATGAATGCCCTGGGGTCTTACCTGCACACCAGTGGTGGTCAGTGATGTTTAAAATGAGCATGGCATTATTTCTGTTACAGCATATTGGATGACTGTCATTCATAATCCATTCATGCAGCTCACTGTAACATCAATTGGTTTAGGCTACTACATGATACTGGAATTTTCCCATCTAACTATCGTGAGGTTGCTACAACCTAGCCTATGAATTAAGTTTACAACGCAGTGGCACAGGTCAAGAGAAACATTTTAGGAATCAAGGTGACAGACAGTGACACATTCAATACCATTTTACTCTTGCCTGCATCTAGCTGATCTAGGATGTAATTAGTCCAACAGTTGCAAGAGAGTTTCTATTGGACAAATTCAGGTATGTTTATCCCCGTTTCATTCCATTTATTTCCCATTAAGAAATGTTTTTTTTAACAGAATCGGCAGAATGAATACACCCCTGATCACACGCAAACATAGTTCCCTTTCATAGCAGCCACATACAAGCAACATGATCATTTAGCTAGTTCTATAATTATTTATTTAATCTTCACACTCTCCTAGTAGCTATGTTGACTAGCTTTGACGTTAGCTAATATGGTGATAGCGATGTAGGTTGTGTGTAGAGGTTAGCCGTTATGATATGGTATGGCTTGGAAAGTTTTTTTTGCCTGGTCACAGACTTGATTGTTGTGCACTGAAGTGCACAAGCAAAGGGAAAAGGTGAGAGGAGAACTAACACATTAGTAAACACACTACAATCATGTAGTACAATGTACAGTCAGCAAGCAGTTTAGCAGTTTTGGTGGGCCCCATGGCAATAAATGTATAAAATCAAAAGCTTGACTTGGAAGAGTTCCAGTGTTGGATAGCCATAGCAAGCTAGCTAACATAGCATCCCTCTCTGGTTGAGCTGGGTGTTTGAGTAGGCTAAACTAGCTGGTTGTATTCGCTAGTTAGGTGAAAGTGAAAGTTTAATGAAAAAATAAAATGAAATATAGTTAGATCTCTCTCTTCCTCTCTCTCGCTTCTCCTTCATTTTTAAATAAATACATTTGTTCAAAACTGTTCCACTATTGTCTTTATCTCTTTGAGACAACTTCTCACGACATTGTATGTGCTGCAGTGCTAGTTAGCTGTAGCTTATGTTTTCAGTATTAGATTCATTCACTGATCCTTTGATTGGGCGGACAACATATCTGTTCATGCTGCAAGAGCTCTGATAGGTTGGAGGACGTCCTCTGGAAGCTGTCATAATTACTGTGCAAGTCTGTGGAAAGGGGTGAGAACCATGAGCATCCTTGGAAGTCAATGAACCCAGAGGACGACGAAAACTAGCTGTCATCCGGCTACACCATGGTGCAACCCTACAGAGTGCTGTTGAGGCTACTGTAGAACTTCATTGCAAAACAGTGTGTTTTAATCAATTATTTGGTGACATGTAAATACATTTAGTATAGTTTTATCTAAAAATAATAACTTTTAAATGTTTCACTATTTTTATTTGTATGAAATTCACTGAGGAGGATGGTCCTCCCCTTCCTTCTCAGAAGAGCCTCCAATGCTGCACACACTAGACACACTAACATGTTTGTCTACAAGGCCATCTTAGGGCGGCTGCCAAGCACTTTGTATACAATACTGTATTTTATATAATGTCCAAAACACAATAATGGGGTCTGGGAAGAGTGTTTAATGTTTTGGTCACCCATCATCTTGGAACAACTTGCAGAACGAGGCGGCAGGGTAGCCTAGTGGTTAGAGTGTTGGACTAGTAACCAGAAGTTTGCAAGTTCAAACCCCCCAGCTGACAAGGTACAGATCTGTCGTTCTAGCCACCGTTCCTAGGCCGTCATTGAAAATAAGAATTTGTTCTTAACTGACTTGCCTAGTTAAAAGGTTAAAAATATAAAAACAAGACCTGAAAGGTGATTTTATTCCGATTGATGATTTTAAATTACAGATTGGAGGGCTGCTGACCATGAATTGCACATGTTTTCAAACCTGCTCTTTTAAGCTTTCTTATGCACTATGCACTGTTTCACTACAATTCATTGTTATGATTAATATTGTGTTTTGTTGTGTTACAGTGCCTTCAGAAATTATTCACACCCCTTGACTTTTTCCACATTTTGTTGTGTTAATGTAAATTCATGAATGTAAAATTCATTAAATTGAGATGTTGTGTCACTGGCCTACAAACAATACTCCATAATGTCAAAGTGGAATTATGCTTTTCGAAAATGTTATAAATTAATAAAAAAATGTAATCTGAAATGTCTTGAGTCAGTAAGGATTCAACCCCATTGTTACGGCAAGCGTAAATAAGTTCAGGAGTAAAAAGATGCTTAACAAGTCACATGAACTCACTCCCTGGTAGAGTTCACACAAATACACAAGTATTCATCACACACCTATTTACTTAAATCCACAGTGACAGTGTTGCTGTAAATATGTATTGAAGTGACTGGAGAACATTGCAACACAATGTGTTCCTTTTAGTGTCAAACTGTATATGGATAAGAAAAACATAAATTACACACATTTTCATCATTATATTTCTATGCATTTCAATTTAACATACTGAAATATTAAGAGTGTGGACGGCTCAGGAGACCTGATTAGCAAAATATTTCTCAGAATAATAATCAAACTAGGGGCTGTGTAAGTACAAAACAGCTTATAGAAACAGGTTGGAGATGAGTGTTGAATGCAATGTTTTCACAATCATCCATCATTGAATCCATTACCAGATTCTATACAGAGGTCAGCCTGCAAGGCAATACGTCTGAGGGATGTTGATAGTCCTAAATCAATAGGTGTCTTTTTCCTGAGGTTTTGTAAAACATGTAGGGCATTGTGATTGGCCATAGTAAAGTGGGCTCAATCTGATCAGTTCATACCAGTAAAACAGTCATGTTTATATTTAGTGTGTATTTATTTATAAATATGGTGTTTATCAATATGTACAGTGCTTTCTGAAAGTATTCATACACCTTGACTTGTTCCACATTTGTTTGAGTAAAAAATGTATTAAAATATATTATTTTCTCTCTCCCATACAGTATGCACACAACACCCCATAATGACAAAGTGAAGGCATATTTTTAGACATTTTAGCAAATGTATTGAAAATAAGATACAGAAATTATATTATTTACATAAGTATTCACATACCTGAGTCAATACATGTTAGAATCACATTTGGCAGCTATTACAGATGTGAGTCTTTCTGGGCAAATCTTTAAGAGCTTTGCACACCTGGATTGTACAATATAGTACAGTGCATTCGGGAAGTATTCAGACCCCTTGACTTTTCCTACATTACAGCCTTATTACAAGATTGATTTAAAAAAAAATGTGTCATCAATCTTCACACAATACCTGTAATGTGGACACTGGGAGTCAGGAAGCAAGTGCAGGTGGTGAGTTTAATATTAAACAGAACGTGGAACAAGATACACAAGTAGCATACAGACATGAAACACATAGTCAATCCTGCCTGGGGAATGGAACTAAGGGAGTGACGGATATAGGGGTGGTAATCAGTGAAGTGATGGAGTCCAGGTGTGCCAGGTGTACTGATGAAGCGCAGGAGCCGGTGGTTAGTAAACCTGACAGGACCCCCCGACACGCGCAGGGTGACACGCGCCGGGCGGTGAAGATGGAAATCAAGAATGATGTTGGAGTCCAGAATGTCCTCCACCGGAACCCACATTGCTCGACCCCCATAACGTCTGGAGTCCAGTAGGGATCTGACGGCATAGGCGAGAGCTCCCCTGATGTCCAGGCGGGCGGAGGGGTATCGTGGGGGTCAGCATCAGCCAGGGGACCAGGAACCACCGTCCTGAGAAGGGCGACATGAAACATGAGGTGAGATACGATAGTCAACGGGAAGCTGTAACCTATACGTCACATTGTTGACACTCCGGAGAACCTTGAACAGCCCCACAAAATAGGGGCTCAGCTTCTTGCAGGGAAGGCGGAGTGCGAGGTTCCTGGTGGAGAGACAGACGCGAAAACACGATGCACCTGAGCTCAATTTTGAATCTCATAGCAAAGGGTCTGAATTCTTATGTAAATACTGCATTTCTGTTTTCATTTTTAATACATTTACTAACATTTCTAAAAACCTGTTTTCGCTTTGTCATTATGGAGTTGTGTGTAGATTATAAAATATTTAATCCATTTTAAATAAGGCTGTAACGTAACAAAGTGTGGAAATAGGGAAGGGGTCTGAATACGTTCCGAATGCACTGTAACTCAGGAACATTCATTGTTTTCCATGTAAGCAACTCCAGTTTAGATTTGGCCTTGTGTTTTAGGTTTATTGTCCTGCTGAAAGGTGAATTAATCTCCCAGTGTCTGGTGGAAAGCCAACTGAACCAGGTGTCCTCTAGGATTTTTCCTGTGCTTAGCTCCATTCCATTTATTCTTTATCCTGAAAAACTCCCCAGTCCTTAACGATGACAAGCATCCCGATAACATGATGTAGCCATCCCAATGATTGAAAATATGGAGAGTGGTACTCAGCAATTTGTTGTTGTAACGGCTTTCTTGTGGTGAAGGAGAGTCGGACCAAAATGCAGCGTGATGATGATTCATGATATTTTAATGAAGGAAAAAACTATACATGAAGAAACTACAAAATAATGAAATGTGAAAACCGAAACAGCCCTATCTGGTGCAAACACAAAGACAGGAACAATCACCCACGAAATACTCAAAGAATATGGCTGCCTAAATATGGTTCCCAATCAGAGACAACGATAATCACCTGACTCTGATTAAGAACCGCCTCAGGCAGCCATAGACTATGCTAGACACCCCACAAAAAACCCATGACAAAAACGCACCACAATAACCCATGTCACACCTTGGCCTGACCAAATAAATGAAGACAAACATACATTACTTCGACCAGGGCGTGACAGTTGTATTGGACTTTTCCCAAACATGGCACTTTGTATTCAAGACAAAAAGTGTATTGTTTTGCCACATGTGGACACACTCTACGTGCAAAAATAGTGTTTAACATGATTTTTTTATGACTACCTCATATCTGTACCCAACACATACAGGTAATTGTAAGGTCCCTCAGTCGAGCAGTGAATTTCAAACACAGGTTCAACCACAATGACCAGGGAGGTTTTCCAAAGCTTAGCAAAGAAGGGCAACTATTAGTAGATGGGTAAAAAAAAAAGCAGACACGGACTATCCCTTTGGGCATGGTGAAGTTATTAATTACACTGTATCAATACACCCAGTCACTACAAAGATACAGGCATCCTTCCTACTTTAACTCAGTTGCCAGAGAGTAAGGAAACCGCTCCTGGATTTCACCTTGAGGCCAATAGTGACTGTAAAAACAGTTACAGAGTTGAATGGCTGAGACAATTGAGGATGGATCAACAACATTGTAGTTATTTCACAATTCTAACCTGACGTGACTTGACTTTAACAGTAGTTTTTTTATCTAATTAACGAACTATGTTTAAATGTTACCCAATTAAATTAATCATGTAACAATTAACTCATTAGGATCTGGGGCATCACAAGAGTGGTTCTTTAAAGAGTTACCATCTCCCGAATTAAACTCTAAAAGGTCTTTACCTATCACATCTATAAACAGTCAACTTATTAATCATAACCTCGTATCATATCACCATTCTGAACAGTTGTAAACTCCTTGCATCTCCAAAAACCCGAGCCTTACTTATGATTCAGTATTATACATATTGGTTTAATGATTTATTTACTAGCTAATTAAATGGGAACACAATATAAAACACACTCAGCACCAGCTATTGACTGGAGACGTAAAACACTAAAAACATGACAACAGCATGGATACTCGTTAAAGAAGAGATCAAATCAAACTTTATTTGTCACATGTGCCGAATACAACACGTGTAGACCTTACCGTGAAATGCTTACTTAGAAGCCCTTAACCAACAGTGCAGTTCAAGAAGAAAATATTCACCAAATAAACTAAAGTCAAATTTTAAAGTAACACAATAACATAACAATAACGAGGTTATATACAGGGGGTACCGGTACCGAGTCAGTGTGCAGGGGTACAGGTTAGTTGAGGTAATTTGTACATGTAGGTAGGGGTGAAGTGACTATGATTAGATAATAAACAGCGACTAGCAGCAGTGACCAAATAAAATGTTATTTACTGCTGCTCTTTAATTATTTGTTTTTCTTATCTCATACCTTTTTTTAAACTTGTATTTTTTAGGTATTTTTTTAAAACTGCTTCGTTGGTTAAGGGCTTGTAAGTAAGCATTTCACTGCTGTATTCGGCGCATGTGACAAATAAAATTTGAATTGATTTACAACAGTACGTGAGCTGTTAATCATGTTATGGGTATGCTTTTTAGGATACAAAGAAATGGAATAGAGCAAAGCACAGGCAAAATCCTAGAGGAAAACCGTGTTCAGTTTGCTTTCCAACAAACACTGGGAGTATTAACCTTTCAGCAGGACAATAACCTTAAACATTAGGCCAAATCAGTTTGAAATATTTTGTAAGGTGTGAAAATGGTTGTTTAGCAATGACAATCAACCAACTTGACAGAGCTTGAAGAATTAGTAAAATAATATTGTGCAAATATTGTACAATTCAGGTGTGCAAAACTCTTCCAGACTTACCCAGAAAGACTCTCAGCTGTAATCGCTGCCAAATGCTTATCTACCTGAGATATTTCTGTATTTAATTTAACTAAAATTGTGTGTAGATGGGTGACAAAAATATATATTTAATCCATTTTTAATTCAGGCTGTAACAACAAATGCTTTCTAAAGGCACTGATACTATGTATGCTGCTTTCTTGGCCAGGGATCACTTATAAAATAGGTATCAATCTCAATGTGACCTCTCTGGTTAGATAAAGGATAAAACAAATAAAACATGGAATGACAAGTAGTCCTGGTTATGGTGTCATGATGCATAGAAATGGGGATTTTTAAATAATAGTTTTAAGCTCAGCATCTAAGGACAGTTACCATGACTGAGAATTGGTCAACTGTGGGTGGAAGATTAAGAGTGTTGTGGCATAACAGTCACTAGAACTTCCCTTGCTAATAACCCACCATGTGTTTTATTCAGTCTTCTTGACAATTTCTCTAATTAGTCTGAGGACCAATAACATAAATGAGGTGTGCCCTGCAATTGCTTTCAGATTTGGCCCAATACTCTTTCACCACTTCTAATAGTAATGAGGCCATGGGTTGTGACTTCCACAATGACAGTGTTTACATAACAAGACTAGCTAAACCAATTTACCTGAAATGTAACATAAGTGTAACCAGCTGCATCTTTAAATGAGCCATATCAAGGCCGCCAGAACAGTGCATTGCTTTAATCCTGACAACTGATGATGAATTTAAAGTTGCAACATTTGAAATCTGTTAATATGATCATGTTTGCATGCCATACCAAGTAGAGTACTTCTAGAACTAGAATCATAGCATAAACACAGCAGAATAATCATTTGACTTGCTTTGATCAAAGAGGGCTGGATCTAAAGTATTTTACACATTTTAAATTATAGAGTTTTGAAGCGTAATCATTTTAAAGATACGT
This sequence comes from Oncorhynchus nerka, assembly GCF_034236695.1. Classification (NCBI taxonomy): domain Eukaryota; kingdom Metazoa; phylum Chordata; class Actinopteri; order Salmoniformes; family Salmonidae; genus Oncorhynchus; species Oncorhynchus nerka. The sequence goes on from NC_088417.1 coordinate 75,570,344, forward strand.
TTTAGATTATGGAACACAACTAGATGCATCATCTACATGTACAGTTAGTCAATAGTCTGTAAGGAAATCATCTGAGGAAACCAGTAGCGCCTCCTATCTGCATGATCATTAAACTCCAAAGCCACTGACCATATCGGAATCAGCATTACTTTTATTAACCAAGTACATTTACACATACCCAGAATTTGACATAGTGAATTGGTGCTGTCAGCAATAGACAGTGAGACTATCTGCACCTTAGACACTATTTGCACTGACTCTCCACGCATCCAACCCTTACACACAAGCACAAACACACACAAACAAGCATTCATAAACAAACACACACAAGCACACACACTCTCTCACACACACACACACACACACACAAACCTGCTGTTCTATTACTATTTATTCAATTGCGCGACCAATTGAATATTTGTAAATACAGTCATACTTGACATAACACATTCATTATCTCTACTGTATATTCTATTGTGTATATGTATCAGTCTATTACAATGCATACTACCTCTTCTATTACTTGTTATTTTTTATTTAACTTGTTGTTATTGATATTGGTTATTGCACTGCCTTGCTGAGGGAGCTAGCACACAAGGCATTTTCACTGTACCTTTCATACTGCTGTAAACTGTGTAGGAGACAAATGACATTTGATTTGAATACAGACAGAGGAATTTCCACAGATATGATGGGACGTAGTACTTAGTGCTTTGATCATTCATTAGTATTGTTGCGTTCGTGTTGTTGCTTTCAGGCAATGTCATCCCAAAAAATATGTTTGAACCATTTGGGACAGGATTTGTCATTTCCTTTTCTCATTGCATCTGACAGTAACTAGGGTGCTGTCTAAACCTGCACCTCTCTCCCAATGGAGCAGACATTGCACTCTGTACTGCAGTGTTCATAATTAAAGATGCAGTGAAGCACCCCGATGGGCATATCAATGTGCAAAGCTGCACTTGCGCTTGACTGGTCCCTGTCTGTTGTTGCTTTTGGCAGGTTAGGGTAGGCTACATTTTGCTGCATACTCAATACTCTCTCATTTGCATTTGTTATTAAACAATCGCTGCTATTTTTAATCCCTGTGATCTTGCATCTCCTGAGATGTCTGTAGGGAACTAATGACAATGTATACTATAGCAAATGATGCAAGATACCAATTATACATACCAGTTAGTAAAAAGTAAAGTAAGGCGGTATGTTTACCTAGAATAACATTACACAGATGATGACTACAGAAACCATACCAACCCAATACATATATACAGCCCTAGACACTAGCTACAGTACTTACTTCATCTCAATCAAAACATTATAGATTATATACAATACGAATAGACTATTATGTGAGTATATAGCTCTACAACAATCCTTAGCATTATTGAGTCTTGTAACTCTGGTTAAAAACATTTATTGAGAGCTTTTAACTCAATGCATAAATGAGTTTCAATTTTGATAGACACTCAACTCACACAAATGTGTCACGCTAAAGAACAGCAGCAGAAACATTGAGCCTTCAGAGGGTATTTTACTAAATAAAAACATGTAAATCATCATCCGCTGGCATCTATTTCAGCAGTATATGTGGTACATTACACTCTATAGGCTGCTGTCTGCGTACAGGTTATAAACCTTATTGACGGAGAGATGTTGACAGTGGATTGAATTAAGCCTTCATTTGCTGTAAATCCATATTGTCACTAATGTTATTGTGAATCATGTTGTGGCGAGGCGTTTGTACATGGACGCTTAATTTCCTCTCTCTGGGGTGGAGGATAGATTTAACATTTCTTCTCCAGCATTCCTCAAGATCAATAATCACATTTTCTCACAGAAAATATGACAACTGGTTTCCAAATGTCCAAATTGCTATATATTTAGGTGAAAGGACATCACCATCTGATTATTGATCCATAGACCTGTCTGTCGCAAAGCAATACGAAAGAGAAATTCACAAAAATTGTATGTAGCCCTGGGTCATGATCATCTGAATAGCCTTACTGACTCAATTGGTGGTACACAGCTACATGGGACTAATGCTGCACTACCACTGCACTAATGCGCATCAAGGCTAGTTAGAGGTTGGTGAAATGATAGCAGTGTTAATTTTTTTACATTAAGATGAAATACAATACATTAGTCAGGGTAAAGCAATACCTGCTTCAAGTTACTTTTTTGCCTTTCAAAGAAACACTTAAGCATGCAGCTAAGCATTGTTGTGGCATTCAGGAGTCTCCCACAGGATGTCTGTTAATTGGAGAAATGTTGTTGCTTTATGCACTGGTCATAGCTTGCTGACCCTACTGTTGCTATTATTCACTGGACTTGGGCGCAAATGGGTGACTAGGTGGTCTGTTAAAATACAATTCCCTTGTTCTCAGACTCCGAGACTGTAGGGTCCCTGCTCAATGTGATGTGAAAGAAAATGGTATCCACTTGCAATACCAGTTCATGTTGAGTTGTATGTTCAATTTTCAATGAATTGCACAGTTTTTAACAATAAAGTGCACCGGCACCTTATCTGCTATATTATGCTTTTTTATTCCCCTTGTGCATAATATTATGAACGTGTGTGCATAACGTTTGCCGTTGCTCATGTAATTGGCAAAGTTATTTTAATCTCCCTTCCTCAGGAAGACAATGGCATAAGAATTCAACAAAACAAATTGTTCAAACACTTCAAAGCTACATAACTGTATCTGCTTACTCTTTGAATCTCGGATGTTAATTTATTCATACCATCTGATTAAAGTCTATTAGACCCACCCCCCTTCTCTTCAGAGATGCTGTCAAGATGAGAGAAAGATAAATGGTTTAGTCTGTTAGTTAATTGGGCACCTGACCAGTGATATTCTGCAGCACTGTCTGGGCAGTTCAGAAGTCAACACCCCCGTCTTGGGGTAACAATTTAAATGGCACACTGCAACATTTCTACCTAATGACAACAGGTACCTCTCCATTACTTCAACAAGTGGGGTAATTTGCACTATTAAGAGTGTAATTTGTTTCCAGAATAGGCTGCAATTATTTGATTGGCTTGCCTGTAGGCTGTTTAAGATACCAACGGTTAGATATAGCTTTTTCTCATAATAAGACAACCTTAGTCCGATTTAAATGGAAGAAGAGGAACACATATATACAAAGAGGTAGGCTCGACAACCTGAAGTCAATTCCAAAATGTAGTGTATTTTAAAAAGAGCAGACAAATGTATAATTGCAAAACATCTCACTTTGAACACTAAAAAGGTCAGACTTTGTCTTTTGCTCTTTAAAGTCATTGGTTAAACTTTTTTTTTAAGGAAATGGGAAAGGTCATTTTTTTTCTACCCTGAGCCAATGATTTGACATTTCATCAAGTCTGGCCTGTTCAGTGCTCTCTTATTTATAGATCTATTTATTTCATGGGAGGTTCAGGGGAGGAAGACTCAAGTAGAGCGGTGCAGATAGGAGTAATGCCATCAGAGGCTTTTAACCTCTGGGTGAATGGATTCACAGGGGGAGAATGAGTGGGGATCAGTGAAGGTGTAGAACCTTGAAGGTGCTGAACCTGAGTGCCCTACCAAGGCCCACTAAGTATTCCACTGAGCACCACTTAAAATCTGCAAGGAGCAGAAAGGGAATGGCCTCATGCTCAAGACACAATTGTGTCAATCCAGGGTATTACTGTACATCTGCAATTCCACTAGTGCAGACTGAGATTTACAGACACCACCTTTTCCTATAAATAATTCTCAGTCATTGGAAAACTCAAATCAAAGCAAATTGTATTTGTCACATGCGCCGAATACAACAGTGACATGCTTACATACAAGTAAGAGTTAAGAATAACAAATAATTAAAGAGCAACAGTAAAATACAATAGTGGGGCTATATACCGGGGGTATACATGTAAAGTGGCTATGCATAGATAATAACAGTGAGTAGCAGCAGCGGCGGGGGGCAAAGTAGCCATTTGATTAGCTGTTCAAGAGTCTTATGGCTTGGGGGAAGAAGCTGTTTAGAAGCCTCTTTGACCTAGACCTGGCGCTCCGGTATCGCTTGCCGTGCAGTAGCAGAGAAAGCAGTCTATGACTAGGGTGGCTGGAGTCTTTGACAATTTTTAGGGCCTTCCTCTGACACTGCCAGGTATAGAGGTCCTGGATGGCAGGAAGCTTGGCCCCGGTGATGTACTGTACTCTCGTAGTGCCTTGCGGTCGGAGGCCGAGCAGTTGCCATACCAGGCAGTGATGCAACCCGTCAGGATGCTCTCGATGGTGCAGCTGTAAAACTTTGAGGATCTGAGGACCCATGCCAAATCTTTGCAGTCTCCTGAGGGTGAATAGGTTTTGTCGTGCCCTCTTCACCACTGTCTTGGTGTGCTTGGACCTGGTGATGTGGACACCAAGGAACTTGAAGCTCTCAACCTGCTCCATTACAGCCCCGTCGATGAGAATGGGGCGTGCTCAGTCCTCCTTTTCCTGTAGTCCACAATCATCTCCTTTATTTTGATCATGTTGAGGGAGAGGTGGTTGTCCTTGCACCACGCGGTAAGGTCTCTGACCTCCTCCCTATAGGCTATCTCATCGTTTTCGGTGATCAGGCCTACCACTTGTGTCATCAATAAACTTAATGATGGTGTTGGAGTTGTGCCTGGCCGTGCAGTCATGAGTGAACAGGGAGTACAGGAGGGGACAGAGCACGCACCCCTGAGGGGCCCCCGTGTTGAGGATCAGCGTGGCGGATGTGTTGTCACCTAAACTTACCACCTGGGGGTGGCTCGTCAGGAAGTCCAGTTGTAGAGGGTGGTGTTTAGTCCCAGGGTCCTTAGCTTAGTGATGAGCTTTGAGGGGACTATGGTGTTGAACGCTGAGCTGTAGTCAATAAATAGCATTCTCACATAAGTGTTCCTTTTGTCCAGGTGGGAAAGGGCAGTGTGGAGGGCAGTAGAGATTGCATCATCTGTGGATATGTTGGTGCTGTATGCAAATTTCGAGATCCAAGATCCCTAAAGATTGGAAAGCTGCCGCGGTCATCCCTGTCTTCAAAGGGGGTGACACTCTAGACCCAAACTGTTATAGACCTATATCCATCGTGCCCTGCCTTTCTAACGTCTTCAAAAGCCAAGTTAATAAACAGATAACTGATGATTTTGAATCCCACCGTACCTTCTCTGCTGTGAAATACGGTTTCCGAGCTGGTCACGGGTGCACCTCAGCCTCGCTCACGGTACTAAACGATATCATAACCGCCATCGATAAAAGACAGTACTGTGCAGCCGTCTTCATCAACCTGGCCAGGGCATTCGACTCAGTCAATCACCGTATTCTTATCGGCAGACTCAATAGCCTTGGTTTCTCAATTGACTGACTCACCTGGTTCATCAACTACTTTGCAGACAGAGTTCAGTGTGTCAAATCGGAGGGCCTGTTGTCCGGACCTTTGGCAGTCTCTATGGGGGTACCACAGGGTGTAATTCTCAGGCCGACTCTTTTCTCTGTATATATCAATGATGTCGCTCTTGCTGCGGGAGATTCCCTGATCCACCTCTACGCAGACGACACCACTCTGTATACGTGGTCCTTCTTTGGACACTGTTAACTAACCTCCAAATGAGCTTCAATGCTATTCAACACTCCTTCCATGGCCTCCAACTGCTCTTAAACACTAGTAAAAACCAAAACACATGCTTTTCAACCATTCGCTGCCGGCACCCGCCCGCCCGACTAGCATCACTACCCTGGACGGTTCTGACCTAGAATATGTGGACAACTACAAATACCTAGGTGTCTGGCTAGACTGTAAACTCTCCTTCCAGACTCATATTAAGCATCTCTAATCCAAAATTAAATCTAGAATCAGCTTCCTATTTTGCAAAAAAGCCTCCTTCACTCACGCCACCAAACTTACCCTAGTAAAACTGACTATCCTACCGATCCTCGACTTCGGCGATGTCATTTACAAAATAGCTTCCAATACTCTACTCAGCAAACTGGATGCAGTCTATCACAGTGCCATACGTTTTGTTACCAAAGCCCCTTATACCATCCACCACTGCGAACTGTATGCTCTAGTCGGCTGGCCCTCGCTACATATTCTTCGCCAGACCCACTGGCTCCAGGTCATCTATAAATCTACGCTAGGTTAAGCTCCGCCTTATCTCAGCTCACTGGTCACGATAACAACACCCACCCGTAGCAGGCACTCCAGCAGGTATATCTCACTGGTCATCCCCAAAGCCAACACCTCCTTCTCTGCTGCCAGTGACTGGAACGAATTGCAAATACTGAAGCTGGAGACTTATATTTCCCTCACCAACTTTAAACATCAGCTATCTGAGCAGCTAACCGCTGTACATAGTCCATCTGTAAATAGCCCACCCAATCTACCTACCTCATCCCATATTGTTTTTATTTACTTTTGCACACCAGTTTCTCTACTTGCACATTATCATCTGCTTATTTATCACACCAGTGTTAATCTGCTAAATTGAAATTACCTTGCCACTATGGCCATGTTATTGTCTATCTGCTCACGCCATTTGCACACACTGTATATAGACTCTTTTTCTATTGTGTTATTGACTGTACGCTTGTTTATTCCATGTGTAACTCTGTGTCGTTGTTTGTGTCGCACTGCTTTGCTTTATCTTGGCCAGGTCGCAATTGTAAATGAGAACTTGTTCTCAACTAGCCTACCTGGTTAAATAAAGGTGAAATAAAAATAAATAAAATAAAAATTGGATTGTGTCTAGGGTTTCTGGGATAATGGTGTTGATGTGAGCCATGACCAGCCTTTCAAAGCATTTCATGGCTACAGACGTGAGTGCTACTGGTTGGTAGTTATTTAGGCAGGTTGCCTTAGTGTTCTTGGGCACAGAGATTATGGTGGTCTGCTTGAAACATGTTGGTTGAACAGACTCAGGCAGGGAGAGGTTGAAAATGTCAGTGAAGACACTTGCCAGTTGGTCAGCGCATGCTCGGAGAACACGTCCTGGTAATCCGTCTGGCCCAGGGGCCTTGTGAATGTTGACCTGTTTAAAGGTCTTACTCACATCGGCTGCAGAGAGCATGATCACAGAGTCATCTGGAACAGCTGATGCTCTCATGCATGTTTCAGTGTTACTTGCTTTGAAGCAAGCATAGAAGTTATTTAGCTCGTCTGGTAGGCTCGTGTCACTGGGCAGCTCTCGGCTGTGCTTCCCTTTGTAATAGTTTGCAAACCCTGCCACATCCGACGAGTGTCGGAGCCAGTGTAGTATGATTTGATCTTAGTCCTGTATTAATGCTTTGCATGTTTGATGGTTCGTCAGTGGGCATAGCGGGATTTCTTATAAGCTTCCGGGCTAGAGTCCCGCTCCTTAAAAGCGGCAGCTCTACCCTTTAGCTCAGTGCGAATGTTGTCTGTAATCCATGGCTTCTGGTGTGGGTATGTCCTTGCCTGTGATTAAAGTGAATGACTATGTATTTTATCTACAGTATGTGCATCAGATAATCAAATTTAATAGGATTGTGTAGAATATACATTTTCTGCAATTTCTCCGGATGATAAAATTGCTGTCCACAATTTTGAGATTGTATCACTTTTTGAGATGGAGTTTACTGTATGAATGAGATCACTTTCAAAAGGAAAATACATCCAGCTACGGTATATTTTCTGAGATTATCACATTAGATAACAATTAAAGTAAATAATGCAATGATAGTTAAATTGAATTGAGCCCTAATCTCTCCTTTTCTATGAACTGGTCCAACATTCTCCCCTCAACTCTATTATATGACAGCAGTGTGGACGCTTACTTTGGACAAAAATAGGGGCATGCAAGAGCCCAACAAAATGAAACCATGACATGGTTGGAAGATGTAGGGCACTCTTTGTATCATAATGGCATACATGGAAAGAGTTCCCTAACTAAAACTGTGAACGAATGTTGGGAGAAGGGCGAGCTCAGACAGCCAGGGGCGAGCCTTGAAAAACTGCTTATGTCATTGTACTGGGTCTCCATTGTAGGCGGGTGGGGGTTGGCCAGTGGCAGCATTCTTGTGCTCTCTTTCTCTCTCTGTCAGTGTTCACGGTCTGGTAGGACTGCTGACAGAGCAGAGCAATGCCAGAGAGACAGCGGCGCCTCCACGGCTGCTAGGGCATCGAGTAACAACAGCTCTTTAGCCCATTCAGCCTAATGTAGCCAGGAATGAAGCCTCAATGCATCGATTCACCCATGTACTGTAGCAGAACAGGACCCATAGGCTGCATGGACACTGACTCTGGCAGACACGTCAGAATTAGGCACAAAACACGTTAGATATACAAGAAACAGTATTCAAAGAGATGAATTTGGGAAAGGCGATATTAAAGGCAGAGTAAATCAGACATGAGCAATGTTATCTTTGAGATGATATATGCAACAACAAGCTGACATCTTATAGGTCAAACTCCACTTTGTCTAAATCTAGCCATTTAGGTTGTGTAATTCCTGATACATTTTGTTGATCATTTCTGGTGCATCACTGAAATTAATAATTTTTTCAACGTTTATTTTTGGATACATGCAGTATGTTCAATTTCTTTTCAGACTGAGTTTATGCATCATAATCCGACACTACTCCTCTAACTTATTTCAAATAGTTTTTATCAAGGCACAAGGCGAGACCCAAAAATGCAGACACAGGTGGCAGATGGTTGGAGTCCTACACTGTTTATTAATCCAAATGGTTGCGGACAGCCAAAAATGTCAAAACCAAATCAGAGTCCAGGAGGTACAGAGTGGCAGACAGGCTCGTGGACAAGGCAGGCAGAATGGCCAGGCAGACAGGTACAAAGTCCAGAAACAGGCAAGGGTCAAAACCAGGAGGACTAGAAAAAGGAGAATGCAAAAAGCAGGAAAACGGGAAAACCGCTGGTTGACTTGGAAACATAAAAGACGAACTGGCACAGAGAGACAGGAAACACAGGGATAAATACACTGGGGAAAATAAGCGACACCTGTAGGGGGTGGAGACAATCACAAGGACAGGTGAAACAGATCAGGGAGTGACAGTTTTAACCCCATTGCTATTATTGAGGAGTGTTCCATTGGCCTATATTTCAATGGGAAACATGCTCTAATTGTCAGCTGATAAGTTGTGGCATAACTTACTTTAGAATGGCTTCCTCGTGAGTATGTTGAGAGCTAAATCAATTATTTAATGAGGCAACCCATCTTGAAATCTGTTCAACCATGCTAAAATACATTAATAATGGATTAAATATGCACTCACCCCCTAAAGAACTACCAAAGTGAAGCATAGTTTATGCGAATGCAAGTAAACAGGAATGACATGATTCATGATACTGGACTTTCCCCTCTGGCTGCTAGGCCAATGTAATGCCTGAGGTATAACACACAGAGAGAGACACACACTTGCATTTTTACATACACATATGGGCACTCACGTTTCTATAATGTAAATAATGCAATGATTGTTACTTTGTCAGGGAATCCTGTAATTAGCAGATGTGTAATTGCTGCCAAGATACTGTGCAACTCCTCCACAGATCCTAAGGACATTATAAGACAAGAAAATATGGATTGTACCCAAAATAAATTACTTGTTATTTTTATATTTTCATATTTTTTTAATGTACGCTTATTAAAAGCCTCCTAACTACCCTTTCAGATAGTGATATTGCAAACAGTGTCCTAACTTAAAGTGGAAAGACTGAAATCAATGTCACCCCTATACAATTCAACCTTTCCCATCCATTCTGCATCATCTGATAAATACCATCTGAGAATTAGAGCACTGTCCTATTTTATGCCACTACTTCTTCTGCAATTGGAAGCCTATTACAAGTGCTGGGTGAATAGCTGTGGAAACAATCATTTAAATGTTTTCACGTGACTCAATTGAGTCAGCTTTCAGTTGTGGAACTGGCTGGTATTTGGCCACAAGTGTCTGAATGCACGCTCAGTGGTCAACTGCTCCTATATAAGCTGTTATGTTGTCTCCTTCATAGGTAAAGTGTCGTGCCCTACAATTTCATCAGCACTCTCACCCATGCCTCTCAGCTGTGACACCATAGAAACTCCATTACTGTAGAGTTTGAAATGAAATTGAAATGAACAAACTATTGTTTGCCTCTTCAAGCCTTCCGTTTTTGGCATCCCAGCCTCCTCCTTCTCATCCTACACAATACCACAATACTGACTGCTTGCTTTCAGCTCTTGGGTTTTGTAATTATATGGATTTTCTTGGCAGTGCCAAAGTGCAGTGGTTCAATACATTTTTACATTTTAAAGCCTGTGATTCCCATGATACAGTAACTATAGGGCCTCATTGTGAAAAGCTGTGTATGTACTGAAACAGTAGTGTTGACTAGCTTGGTTAGTAATTATTCACGCCTGAGTTGACCAGACAAGGCTGATGCACTTGTTGCTAAGTGAATCAATCTTTGAGTACTGTTGTCAGTCAGGGGATGAAAAGACATAATAGCTAGCCCTATATTGTTTCACATTGATGTGTGTTCAGGTAGACCGACAGTGGCGTACCGCAGTTTTGTGAGGCCCCCGTAAGGTCTGAGCAAGCCCCCCCCCCACCTGTCACCAGCGTCAGGCGCATAATGACACTCACCTGGACTCCATCACCTCCTTGATTACATGCCCTTTATATGTCACTTCCTTTGGTTTCTTCCCCAGTCATCATTGTTCCTGTTTCATGTCGGTGCGCTGTTCGTGTTTCTTGTTTTGTTCATTTATTGATTAAATGTTATCACTCCCTGAACTTGCTTCCCAACTTTCAGGATACATCGTTACACACCCTGAGAACCCCCCCCCAAAACAGCTAACATCCTACAATTCTACACATTTGCCATGGGGCAAAGAGAAACATTTGCAGGTTTATAGCTAATCTCATGCTATTCTATACATTTTGCAATGAGGCTGAGAGAAGATTATGCCGTTTTAAAGCTAGTTCCCTACAATTCGACACATGGTATGCCAATGTAGGCCTACTGCAGTGTCACAGTGGAATGTTTAGGCAATTAAAATGTTTACATAAGCAGGGAATTCTGATTTATTTCAGGTAGTAAAGGTGTGGGGTTTTATTCTCCTAATTTCTTCAACAGCTTTCAAATTAAGCTGAAGTGCTGTACAGAGCAAGAGAGAACAAAGAAAAAAACAATATGTGCTTTGGTTTGTGAACCCTAGAGGGCAATCAGAGTTTCTGGATGTGGGGAACGTTGAGTAATGTACAGTAACAGGCCTCTCATACACCTTCTCTTTTGTTGCTCCTGTTTCATCCTTCAAGGGCTCTCTCACCTAATTGGTAATGTAATTATAGCTAGTTAATAATGAAAGTGCAATCATAGCCTTTAAGAATATACTGTATACCCTGCCAAATGGTAGTGTGATTGAGCTTTTGTTCATTAAAAAAAGTGTTTCAGTGGCAAGGCAAATTAGACCATTTGGTCAAGATTTGAAAGGCACATTTATCTGAGAGAAATACATTCAAATTTAGCAATCAAAACTAATTTAAACTGGATGCGGAAACGGAATTTACTTCAAATGTATGCCAAATGAAAATCATTGATTTCAAAGTTTAACAAAGCATACAACTATATATGCAAGGATTACTTTTAACAATTTACACTGAGCATTTTGAAAAAACACATTTATAGGGAGAACTTGAGACCACATTTTCCAAAACCTCTGCAGAAAGAATGTGATGTCAGCTATGACATGACACCTTGACTTTGAAAAAATCTATTTTGGTTATTGAATTACAGTAGATGAAGTGGATTTATACCAGGCAACAGAATTGCTGTAACAGAATTTCCTCATGGGTCTCTGATCTGTACTACACAGAAATGCATAAATATGGATATGAATGTCATTCTCTTCATGGTAATGTATCCTAAATAGGTACACTATCGATCATACACACGAAGCATTAATGTACTTTGTTGGAGATGTAGAGTCACTGAAAAGAGCACGACATTCAATGTTCATTCACTTCTGCATCTAAGCCAAAGTGTAATACACTGGGGTCCTTTGTGGGCCCACTCAGCCTTTATATTTGAGGATTTTAATCTGATACCTTCTGAAACAAGTGACGAGTAGTAATTCCTCCACAAAAGGCTTGAAGTAGCAGGCTTTTTGGATACAAACCACAAACCACATAAAAGCACATGCATACTCTACTCTCTTGGGGTGTCATTGACACAACACAGTATTGGCCAAATACATAACAGTATGGGGATGAGGTAGTTGGATGGGCTATTTACAGATGGGCTATGTACAGGTGCAGTGATCTGTGAGCTGCTCTGACAGCTGGTGCTTAAAGTTAGTGAGGGAGATAAGAGTCTCCAGCTTCAGTGATTTTTGCAGTTCATTCCAGTCATTGGCAGCAGAGAACTAGAAGGAAAGGTGGACAAAGGAGAAATTGGCTTTGGGGGTGACCAGTGAAATATACCTGCTGGAGCGTGTGCTGCGGGTGGGTGCTGCTATGGTGACCAGTGAACTGAGATAAGACTTGTAGATGACCTGGAGCCAGTGGGTTTGGCGACGAATATGAAGCGAGGGCCAACCAACGAGAGCATACAGGTCACAGTGGTGGGTAGTATATAAGATATTTTGCACATACTCTGCAGTAATGATGACATTCATGATGATCTACAATACCAGCTAGTGGGTTCTCAAAAAAATACTTGCTTGCTGGAACTGCACTGGTCCCAGCAGAATGTAACCACAAAAGTGTCAGCAGGTCTTGCACCAACACACCAGTAGTGTTGTGTCTCAAAGCAAAGGAGAGAATCGAGATGTGACTTTGGTCTTCTGTAAGTCCATGTCAGTGGGCATCACTGGTATCCTCTGTTTCTTGAGGGACATTGTCATATAACAGTAATAAGAAACAATATTAAAAGTTGAATTATGTAGGTTCAGTTTTATTAGAATTTTCCATTACTGCATTATAACCTTGCTCTACTGTACTTTGCACAAAAAAAGAAGGAAAGCCACAACACATGATAAATATAAATGAGAACAGACAGAAAAGGAGGAAAGGTGTGTTTACAGTAATGTGCATTTTGTCATTACTTTGTTTGTCTTAAGTTAACTTTGATTATTAAATGTCATACAACATTATTTAATTAGCTTTAGATAAATCACTCACTTGGGCCCATGTGAAAGGTTCTGCTATTTGATACTCGATTTGATTTGGCATTTCTGCACCGCTAACAATCTCATCAGTATCCTTAGTAAGACAGAAATCAACAACTCATTAAAAAACATGGCAATAATGTTATCATATCGATGTTTTACTCTGTTAGGTGCTCTCATGATGTGAACAACATGAATGAGAGGGATGGGATGTAGAAAGAGAGGCTGGGGGAGGTGGAGAGAGACAGAGACAGACAGAGAGAGAGATACTAGTTGATCCTGTGGTAATAACATATTTAACTGTTTAGGAAAATCAGTCAATGATGCATAATGCCAAGCTACCAAGAGGCCACATCAGAGACCTTAAAAACACAATCACTTGATTGGGGCATCCAGAACATTATACAGAACTAGCTATATATGGGTACCACTCACCTCAGCCACTTGTGAAGACTCACCTCAACCACTTGTCTCTGCTCCTCTGATTTGTGTTGCGTCTCTTGCAAGTCCTGTAAATGACAACGTGTAACATATACATAATAAAATATCTTCATGAACATCATATCAACTATGCACAGTACTATAACAACTATGTAAGTCCTATCAAAAGATGAGGGCTCAAATTTTGTGACACAGTGAGGTCTGTGTTTCTTTCTTTACTACATCCGAGGTCTGTCAAGGTTCTGGAAATTCTCCAATGGAAATCAGATGTTTGGCAGATTAGGATTGTGAGCATGTCCGTCCTAGAGAAAGCCACAATCTGCGATCTGTTCTGGGCTGACTGGGTGACAGTAGCTAGCTAAGATTAACTACTAGCTAGCTGGATAAATCCTCAAGCCATCTCACCAACAAATTAACTTGACTTAAACTAATGTTACCTCTAAATTACAAGATAGCTAGCTAGGTAATGTATAACTCAGTGATTGTAAAAAAAATACATAACTTAACAATAGCTAGCTATATGAACTTTTGCGTTGGCGCCGTAGAAACACCGCATGAGCTAAACATGTTGGTTGTTAGCAAATGTTAACACTTACCATAGTTCCCATCTGATCCAAGTATTTTTGTGAACTCCATCTCTAAGTTGGTCTTCTGTGTTAGTGGAATATTTTATTTTCATAATAATTTGTCTAATTTATATCGACATCCACTCCCTTGGCTTTAGACAGTTAGCTGGCATCGTCTTTTTTGGCAATATTTTGCGTGGGTCCCTTTATGTAGAAACGTAAGGGTGACATAGTGACGTAGCTAGAAGAATTAGAAATTCTGTTGTCGAGTTACAACGATGACAAGCGGAAAGTATGAGAGAGACGTAGCTAGAGAGGTAGATTTTTTTTTCTAAAGTCAGTCAACCAGTCACCATGACTAGAAGCTGAACATACAAGGAGACGAAAAAGGTAGGTTAAATATAACAATTTATTTCCACGATTTCACATGAAATTCACATTTAAATGGAAAGATAGGAAGACTGATCCAGGAATGTTGCACGTGTGTGCTAGGCTAACGTCAGCTTCTCAACATTAGCTTGCCAGCATAATTTTTCTAAGAAGTAGCGCGCGCTAACGTTAGCTAGCTAAATAGGTGAAAAATACTAATCTAGTCAATTTCAGTCATTCAGCATGGACCGAATGTTCACTGTTGTCTGGTGGAGTTAGGGGGAGGATCAAGGGAGGTACAACGAGGTCAAGACGGATGCTATAAGGTGATACAATGACAGCAAACTCGATGACCAGGGGAATCCTCTGGCTGATTATCCCAACATAATTTATGGAGGCAGAGGAAGAAGCCGCCAGGAGGATGGCCGCTTTATAATGGCAAAGTCATTTTTGTCAGCAGTAAGTAGAAATCTTCTGCTTCAGATACGCATTGTTGTTTTTTTAAGCTCGACACATCATTTTATAAGTTATACTGTATGACACTGTCTTTATGTCAGTGACACCCATTTCCATGGTAGAGCTTCCCTTAAACCAGGGATGGGCAACTCCAGTGCTCCGGGGCCTGATTGGTGTCACACTTCTCCCCAAGCCCCAGAGCTAACACACATGATTAAACTAAATGCATACTAAACTGAAGACCATGATAAGTGGATTATTGGAGTCAGGTGTCTTAGCAGGGGCTGGGGAAAACGTGTGTCACCATTCAGGCCCCCGAGGACTGGAGTTGCCCATCCCTGCCTTAGATGCTGATCTAGGATCTGCCTCCCCTCCCCAAATTGTAGCTTTAACCATTAATGGAGGAAATTTTAAAATGGCCTCATGTCAGCACCCGGGGACATTTTGGTTAGGCCATAATGCTTTGTGTACACCCTCTTTGCCTATAGTAGCTTTTATGAGAACACAGTTGGCTAAAGTAATGAGGAGACAGGAGAAAAATGTCCACAAGGGAACATCAGGAGAAAACAGATCACTCTGCAAGTTGTCAAGTGGAAGATTGAACTTTTTCAAGTTAACAAGGATAGAATATTCAAATGGCAACAGATTAGGTAATAGCATGTTGTGGACTGCCCATACCCACATGTTATTTGGTCAGGCACAAAAATAGGAGTTCCATTGCATGGGTGTTGGTCTGTAGATGTAGTAACCTGTTATGGTTGCAATCCCGATAGCGGGATCGATATGACAACTACCAGTGAAAATAGAGGGCGCCAAATTCAAACCACAGAAATCTCATAATTACAATTCCTAAAACATACATGCGTCTAATATAATTTTAAAGCTATTCTCGTTGTTAATACCAAAGTGTCCGATTTCAAATAGGCTTTTCAGCGAAAGCACAACAACCGATTACGTTAAGTCTCCACCAAACCACAATAAGGACAGCCATTTTCCAGCAAAATATAGCATTCACAAAAAGCAAAAATAAAGAAAATTAATCACTAACCTTGAATTATCTTCATCAGATGACACTCATAGAACTTTATGTTACACAATTCATGCATGTTTTGTTTGATAAAGTTCATATTTATCTGAGTTTACATTGGCACGTTAGATTCACTAGTTCCAAAAACATCAGGTGATTTTGCAAGGCCACATCATTCAACAGAAATACTCATCATACATGTAGATGATAATACAAGTTATACAAGTTATACACATGGAATTATAGATATACCTCTCCTTAATGCAACCGCTGTGTCAGATTTCAAAAAAACTTTACGGAAAAAGAAACGCATGCAATAATCTGAGACGGCGCTCAAAAGTAAAAACACCACAGCCGCAAAGATGGCGTCAACATAAACAAGAAATTACATGATAAATATTCCTTTGCCTTTGATGATCTACATCAGAAAGCACTCCAGGAATCCCAGGTCCACAATGAATGTTTGTTATGTTCAAAAATGTCCGTTATTTATGTCCAAATACCTTCTTTTGTTAGCGCGTTTGGTGTACATATCCAAACGCTAATTCTGGTCCGCGTTAGGTCGGACAAAAACTTCAAAAAGTGATATTACCGGTCAAAGAAACATTTCAAACTAAGTACAGAATCAATCATTAGGATGTTTGTAACATATAGCTTCAATAAAGTTCCAACCGGAGTATTCCTTCTTGTCTTCGTGAGCAATGGAACGCAAGTGAATACCATGAGGAAAAAGTGTGATCACAAAATGGCTGCTTGATGGACATCTGATATATTCTGCTCTCATTCACTCCCACAACAACATAGAAAGCCTCATTATAATCTCATTATAATTTATATTGATGGTTGACATCTAGTGGAACCCCTAGGCAGTGCAACATCATTCATATCTCAAGGGGATTTCATTGGGGACTCTGGTGAATACATAAAGCTCAGATTTCTGACTTCCTGTTTTGATTTCAACTCAGGATTTTTCCTGCCAATATGAGTTCTGTTATACTCACAGACATCATTCAAACAGTTTTAGAAACGTCAGAGTGTTTTCTAAACAATGTCCATCCTTCACGCTACAGTTATGCCAGGCTAAATGTAATTTAGACTGGGAAATAGGGAAAGAGGCTTAAGCCTAACCAATGAGCCTAACTCTGGTAGAGTGTGTGGCTCTCCTTTTCTTTCTCAAGTGTTCTACTCCTAAACAGGTATGCGTTTCTTTCGCCTCTAAATGTCTTCATCTACCTTGTATTTGTTTCAGGCAACCGATTCCACACTACTAGCTATATTAAATCACTCGCCAGTGATAACGATTTCCAACCCCAGGCTCCCAAGTATAGCAAGAGGGCATCTGTTCCACCCAACAAACTTGGCGAAGAGTCAGACGACTCAATTAACATATACTATATTTACAAGAGTATGTGGACACACCTTCAAATGAGTGGATTCGGCTATTTCAGCCACACGCTTTGCTGACAGGTGTATACAATCGAGCACGCAGCCATGAAATCTCCATAGACAAACATTGGCAGTAGAATGACCTTACAGACGAGCTCAGTGACTTTCAACGTGGCACTTTCATAGGATGGCACCTTTACAACAAGTCAGTTCGTCAAATTTCTGCCCTGCTAGAGCTGCCTGGTTAACTGCAAGTGCTGTTATTGTGGAGTAGAAACGTCTAGGAGCAAGAACAGTTCAGCCGCAAAGTGTTAGGCCACACAAGCTAACAGAAAGGTACCGGCGAGTGCTGAAGCCCGTAGCGTGTAAAATCGCCTGTCCTCGGTTGCAACACTCACTACTGAGTTCCAAATTGCCTCTGGAAGCAACATCAGCACAAGAACTGTTCGTCGGGAGCTTCATGAAATTTGTTTCCATGGCCGAGCAGCCGCACACGAGCCTAAGATCACCTTGCGCAATGCCAAGAGTTGGCTGGAGCAGTGGATGCGCGTTTTCTGGAGTGATGAATCACGCTTCACTATCTGGCAGTCCGACGGACAAATCTGGGTTTGGGGAAGGCCCTTTCCTGTTTCAGCATGACAATGCCCCCATGCACAAAGGGAGGTCCATGCGAGGTCTATGTCATTTTTGTCGGAATTAAACATGATATAATGAATACATGAGATATTGTAATGCTCCGGGTGTCGTAGGTGTGGAGTCAAACGCAGGAGACAGAGAGTGCAATGCTGTGCGTCTTTAATAGCACCAACGCACCACTGGGTGCTCACAATAGTAACGGCCCCAAACACAGGGAATGAAAATGTACAACGGAAAAGTCACGACCAGGCACTAACACGTACCTCTACAACAGGAAGGTTACACTGAAATAATCCCGCACAACAACCAGGCGGGCCGGCTGTCTAATAAAGACAAACTAATCATACATAAACAGGTGCTACCAATAAACATACAAGGAGGGGGAGGAAAGACAATCAGTGGCAGCTAATAGGCCGTTGACGACGACCGCCGAGCGCCACTCGTGACAGATATGTCTTGCATGTAATGAACATAAAGAACTGGTCTTGCGATATTTATAGGTGTTTTTTCAAAAATAAAACGTTTTTTTCAATTGGATCCAATGAACTAAGCAGGCTGGGCTGACATGCTTATAGCCTTTGCTAGGACTTTCTAAATATGAGTATGAGTCTATAAAATTGTGCTGTTATTATTTTTTTCAATACTATCTATTGTTTCACATGTTATTTTAGTAGTTATCTTAAAAAGCACCCTGATAGATATGCAATAGACCTATGGGGCTTTGAATGTGTGAGTGAAGGGTGGCAGTATTGCATTATGTTATTATGGGACTCCCCATATTTCCAACTGGCCTATGTAAATTGGTGACAGAGGATTTGCCTTAGGACGCAAAGGTGCGTCATGAAACAGAGAGATGGTCTGATGGACTTAGTGACAACAGACCTAGTTATGGGAGGAGGTTTTAGTGTGTGGAATATTAGGACAATTGGAGGTTTGCAAAGTTGCAACTACAGTGTGCTTGACAGTGCAAATATTATGGTACAGTACAGCTATATGGACACTTAATCGTCATGGTGCTTTTTAATGGTAAGTTTACAATCATTGGTTGTGGTAAGTATAATTGAAATGTGTGTATCATTATGGTAAGTGGAAAAATAAGTATTGCCAGTTACAATTGTAATGGTTTAGCAGATCATAAAAAATAAGACACAGTTTTACCTGGCTAAAAGAGGATGGAAAAATGTATTTCTATCATGGACAAAGTAACTCAAAAGGGGTGATTATATTAATTAAACAACAATTTTGATCCGATTGTGAAAATTGTAAACAGATTCTCAAAGAAGATGGATCATTTTAAATATGCTATTGGATCAAAAACAGATCTATATGGGCCAAATAATGATGATCCACACTTCTTTGAAAATATATGTAATAATCTATTGAGCTCACAAGCAATGAATGAATCTCTTGTTATGGTGGGAGATTATAATACAGTTTTAAGTTCCTCAATGGATCATAAAGTAAATCACACCTCAACATATCACCCTCATGTAGTTAATTATAGGGCTAGGCATCCCGTCAGCGGGACACCTGTTGACAACATCCGGTGAAATTGGATGGCACGCAATTCAAATAAATAATCATAATATTAAACATTTATGAACATACAAGTATCTTATATCAGTTAAAAGCTTCAAATCTTGTTAATCTAACGCCGCTGTCCGATTTACAATAGGCTTTACAGCGAAAGCATACCATGTGATTGTTTGAGGACGGCGCCCCACATCAACATATTTTTCAACAAGCACAGGCTTCATAAAATCACAAATAGCGATTAAATAATAACTTACTTTTTGAAAATCTTCCTCTGTTTGCAATCCCAAGGGTCCCAGCTACAACATGAATGGTCGTTTTGTTAGATGAAATCCTTCTTTATATCCCCAAAAGTCTGTTTAGTTGGCACCATTGATTTCAGTAATCCACTCGTTCAACATGCAGACAAAGGAATCCAAAAAGCTACCGCTAAACTTTGTTAAAACAGGTCAAACTGCGGTTCAATTTAATCCTCAGGTACCCTAAAATGTAATTAAACTATAATATTTCATATGGAAAGAAGTATGTTCAATAGAAAAGTAACATTTGCAAGTGCGCGTCCTCTTCGTTGCACGCCCACAGGCTGATTTCCAATTGTGCCTCCCAGTACCATAATAAATAAATAAAGAAGAAGAATGTTTCATTTATTAACACACAGAAAGACCTGTGTGAAGGCCAACTTACAGAGGAGGAACTTTGAGGCAATTCAATCTTTTCAGTATGGAATAACACCAGGGCTTGATGGTATAGCAGTAGAGGAATATCAGACCTTTTTTGAAGTACTCAAAGATCCATTATTGGCATGTTTTAATTACTCATATAAAAATGGTAGACTTTCATGGACTCAACAAGAAGGTCTGATTCCATTGCTACTTAAACAGGACCCAGGTGGAAAGTATAAAGATCCAGTCCATTTAAAAAACTGGAGGCCTCTTACACTTCAATGTGTGACGCAAAAATCCTGGCGAAATGCATAGCACATAGAATAAAAAAGGTCTTACCAGATATTGTTCATCTAGATCAGACGATATATTGGAGATAATATACAACTACTTGAAACAATTTAACATTATAAAAACATCAAAGATACCAGGCCTGTTGTAAGGGTTCTCGTCCTCCTCTTCTGAGGAGGAGTAGCGAGAAGGATCAGAGGACCAATGCACAGCGTGGTAAGTGTCCATAATGTTTAATCACAATGAACACTGAAAAACAAAACAATAAACGTGAATAAACGACACAAACGAAATAGTCCCATGTGGCACAAACACTGACACGGAAACTAAACACCCACAACTCAAAAGTGAAACCAGGCTACCTAAGTATGATTCTCAATCAGGGACAACGATTGACAGCTGCCTCTGATTGAGAACCATACTAGGCCGAACACAGAAATCCCAAATTATACAAAAAACTAACATAGACAACCCACTCAACTCACGCCCTGACCATACTAAAACAAAGACATAACAAAGGAACTAAGGTCAGAACATGACACCTGTTCTTCATAGCAGATTTTGAAAGGGCGTTTGATAAAGTATGACTAGAATTTATATATAAATGCCTGGATAACTTTAATTTCGGAAAAATTATTATTCAATGGGTTGAAGTTTTGTACCCCAGGTGTAAATTGTTTTTTTCTAAGAAAGTATTGAACTTTAAAGAGGAGTTAAAACCGGCTTTCCAATGTCTCCATATCTATTTATTATGGCCATTGAAATGCTAGCTATTCAAATTAGATCCAACAAGAACATCAAGGAGTTAGAAATCCAAGGGATAAAAACAAAAGTGTAAATATATGCCGATGGTTCAAGTTTTTATTTTGTCCGCAATCTGGATCCCTGCATTGTCTCATTGAAGATCTTGATCACTTTTCTAGACCTGGACTAAAACCTAATTGTGACAAATCAAATCAAATGTTATTGGTCACATACATGTGTTTAGCAGATGTTATTGCAAGTGTAGCGAAACACTTGTGTTTCTAGCTCCGACAGTGCAGTAATATCTAACAAGTAATATCTAACAATTTTACAACATATACCCAATACACACAAATCTAAGTAAAGGAATGGAATTAAGAATTTATAAATATATAGATGAGCAATGTCAGAGCAGCATAGACTATGATACAGTAGAATATAATAGAATACAGTATATACATATGAGATGAGTAATGCAAAATATGTAAACATCATTAATGCGACTAGTGTTCCATTTATTAAAGTGGCCAGGGATTTCAAGTCTATGTACATAGGCAGCAGTCTCGAATGTGCTAGTGATGGCTAATTAACAGTCTGATGGCCTTGAGATAGAAGCTGTTTTTCAGTCTCTCTATCCTAGCTTTGATGCATCTGTAGCGTGGTGAACAGGCAGTGGCTCAGGTGGTTGTTTTCCTTGATGAACTTGTTGGCCTTCCTGTGACATTGGTTGCTGTAGCTGTCCTGGAAGGCAGGTAGGTATGTGTTTGGCAGACCGCACCACCCTCTGGAGACCACAATCAATTTCAATAGAAAGTTTGCAAAAATAGAGAAGATTATGCAACCATGGAGAGATAAATACTTGTCTATTTATGGAAAAATCACATAGATTAACTATTTTGTCCTATCACAGTTTACTTACTTACTAATGGTGCTGCCTACACCAGATAACTCCTTTTTTAAATCATATGAGCAAAAAATATTTCATTTTATTTGGAATGCTAAGCCAGACAAAATTAAACATGTCTATTTATATAATGAAGTTTGGGGGGCTAAATTTATTAAATATTTAAGCTTGTTGAGTGTAGGGGGCAGTATTTTGATGTTTGGATGAAAAACGTACCCAAATGAAACTGCCTATTTCTCAGGCCCAGAAACTAGAATATGCATATAATCAGATCAGATTAGGATTGAAAACACTCTAAAGTTTCCAAAACTGTCAGAATTGATATTGCAGGCGAAAACCTGAGGAAAATCCAAAGAGGAAGTGCCTTCTATTTTGAAAGCTCGCTGTTCCATTGCATGCCTTCCCTCCATTTAAAGGGATATCAACCAGGTTCCTTTTCCTATGGCTTCCACATGGTCTGAACAGTCTTTAGATATAGTTTCAGGCTTTTATTCTGAAAAAGTAGCGGGAAAGATCACATCGCGTCAGTGGATGGCTGGGTGCCAGCAGCATTTTGCATGCACGAGCAGCTTAGAGCAGACATTTTCTCCCTCACTCCTTGTTACGAATCCCTTTTGGCCCGACAGTCTAGGGGGGATGGTAATGAGACCCGTAACATAACTCATGCAAATTATTATTGTGACAAAGTAAAAGTGTGAACGAAATAACCACGACAACAGAAATCTACCGTCAAACTCTTGGTTTATTTATAAACACACGGTAATGGGGGGAGCAGGAAAAGGGGCTGAGCTGGACCCAAGGAAAGAAACAATAAGTATTCAAAAACACCCCTAAGCTAGACTAGCCTACTTTAACAACAGCTAACTAACTAACCAAAAATACAGTGGGTGGTCCGCCCAGTTCTAACTAGTGTATTTAACAAAGTTCACCTACGGGTAGTGTATGCCCATGGGCGACTTGTCTTGGTTTCCCCCTTTTCCCACCAGCAACAAACAAACACCATAACCAAAAACAATACTCACAGGTGATGACAAAGTGCTATGAGGTGTTTAAACAAAAGAGAGGTTAAGACACAAAGCGAGAGTGAAACACAGAGACCTACAGACATGGCATTTACAGAGAGATTGAGCGAGATATTGAGCGAGAGATTGAGCTAGAGATTGAGCTCTAGAACAAACAAATGATGGGGTTTTTAAACCATGGGGAAGGAACTGTGATAGGGTAGGAAATAGGAGGAGGTGTGTCTTCTGATTGATGATTGATTGTTGACTGATTGGGGAGTGATGGTTTTCACCTGTGAGGGGAGAAGGAGAGAAAAGAAACACACACACAGGATACACACACACACAGGATAACTGTATCCGTAACACTCCTATTGAAAAAGCTACGGTCCGGTTGAAATATTATCGATTATATATTGTAAAAACAACCTGAGGATTGATTATAAAAAACATTTGACATGTTTCTACAAACTTTACGGATACTATTTGGAATTTTCATCTGCCCCGTCGTGACCGCTCGAGCCTGTGGATTTCTGAACATAATGCGCCAAACAAATGGAGTTATTTTGGATATAAAAATAATCTTTATGGAACAAAAGGAACATTTATTGTGTAACTGGGAGTCTCGTGAGTGCAAACATCCGAAGATCATCAAAGGTAAGCGATTCATTTTATTGCTTTTCTGACTTTCGTGACCAATCTACTTTACTGCTAGCTATTTGTAATGTTTTGTCTGCTGAGAGAGATGTCCTTACATAAACGCTTGATATGCTTTCGCCAAAAAGCTTTTTTGAAATCTGACACGCCAGGTGGATTAACAACAAGCTAAGCTGTGTTTTGCTATATTGCACTTGTGATTTCATGAAAATTCAATATTTTTATTAATTTAATTTGAATTTGGCGCTCTGCAATTCAGCGGATGTTGACGAAAATGATTCCGCTAACGGGATGGGTGCGCCAAGAAGTTAAACCTCTCACTAAAAGCTTAACTCATGCATAAATTATACTTAAACCCAAAATGGTTCTCCAATAGATTATTATGAAAGGCTCATTCTTTGTTCAAAAATTGCCTTTTTGCGTTCATTCAGATTACAACTTCTCATTTCAACTACTTGAAAATGAAATTTTGTTTGAAGTGTTACCTTTTCTTAAACAAAGCTGGTTGCAATTTCAGTTTTATCCTCCATAAAAGATAGAACAAATATTTCCAAAAAATATGATGGTTAAACTCAAATATACTGATTAATAAAAAAAAAATGTAATGGTATTATATGTATTAATTATATTATGAATAGAAATGGTGGAGTTATCAAACATATATGGGAATGTCTGCTCAATCCAAACTTGTAACCAACTGATTGAAGCATTACCACAAAGGGAGGAGGCAAGTGGAAGAGGGAGAAGGTAGGGAACTTGTTTGTCTGCCATATATTAAAGATACAAATTGGCTGAAAATAATTGGAATAAATAGAAAAATATACCAGTTTAATTTGAGGACAAAAACGGTTGCAAAATAAATGTAAAAGTCTACACATTCTAGTCATCAGATTCACATGGAATTGTTGTGCAATTTAAATGTTTAAATATGAAACTATTTGTTTGAAGATAAAATGTGATTTTAGCTTCTAAATCAGCACGAGCTGATTATGGCAACTTGATATGAACTAAGTGATACATCCTAGACGTCGTGGTCTAGGAAAGGACAGACAATACCCTAAGAATGACAGGTTATTTCAACGTATCCGTTCTACACTACGACCAAAAATATTCTTCAAAGGACAATTTATTTTATTGATTTATTTCACCTTTATTTTATTGAACCTTTATTTAACCAGGTAGGCTAGTTGAGAACAAGTTCTCATTTGCAACTGCGACCTGGCCAAGATAAAGCGTAGCAATTCGACACATACAACAACACAGAGTTACACATGGAATAAACAAAACATACAGTCAATAATACAGTAGAACAAAAGAAAACAAAAAGTCTATATATAGTGAGGGCAAATGAAGTTAAGGAAATAAATAGGCCATGGTGACGAAGTAATTAACAATATAGCAATTAAACACTGGAATGGTAGATCGGCAGAAGATGAATGTGCAGGTAGAGATACTGGGGTGCAAAGGAGCAAAATAAACAAATAAGTAAATAAATACCAGTATGGGGATGAGGTAGGTAGATAGATGGGCTGTTTAACAGATAGGCTATGTACAGGTGCAGTGATCTGTAAACTGCTCTGACAGCTGGTGCTTAAAGCTAGTGAGGGAGATGTGAGTCTCCAGCTTCAGGGATTTTTGAAATTCGTTTCAGTCATGGGCAGCAGAGAACTGGAAGGAAAGACGATCAAAGGAGGAATTGGCTTGGGGGGTGACCAGTGAAATATACCTGCTGGAGCGCGTGCTACGAGTGGGTGCTGCTATGGTGACCAGTGAGCTGAGATAAGGCGGGGCTTTACCTAGCAGAGACTTGTAGATAACCTGTAGCCAGTGGATTTGGCGATGAGTATGAAGCGAGGGCCAACCAACGAGAGCATACAGGTTGCAATTGTGGGTAGTGTATTGGGCTTTGGTGACAAAACGGATCACACTGTGATAGACTGCATCCAGTTTGTTGACAATGGCGATCTCTGCTGGGCAAACCAGTCTTCCATCTTCGACCCATCTATCGCAGCACAGTTCAGAGTAAATATGCACTGCTCAAAAAAATAAAGGGAACAATTAAACAACACAATGTAACTCCAAGTCAATCACACTTCTGTGAAATCAAATTGTCCACTTAGGAAGCAACACTGATTGACAATAAATTTCACATGCTGTTGTGCAAATGGAATAGACAACAGGTGGAAATTATAGGCAATTAGCAAGACACCCCCAATAAAGGAGTGGTTCTGCAGGTGGTGACCACAGACCACTTCTCAGTTCCTATGCTTCCTGGCTGATGTTTTGGTCACTTTTTAATGCTGACGGTGCTTTCACTCTAGTGGTAGCATGAGACTGAGTCTACAACCCACACAAGTGGCTCAGGGAGTGCAGCTCATCCAGTATGGCACATCAATGCAAGCTGTGGCAAGAAGGTTCACTGTGTCTGTCAGCGTAGTGTCCAGAGCATGGAGGCGCTACCAGGAGACAGGCCAGTACATCAGGAGACGTGGAGGAGGCCGTAGGAGGGCAACAACCCAGCAGCAGGACCGCTACCTCCACCTTTGTGCAAGGAGGAGCAGGAGGAGCACTGTCAGAGCCCTGTAAAATGACCTCCAGCAGGCCACAAATGTGCATGTGTCTGATCAAATAGTCAGAAACAGACTCCATGAGGGTGGTATGAGGGCCCGACGTCCACAGGTGGGGGTTGTGCATACAGCCCAACACCGTGCAAGACGTTTGGCATTTGCCAGAGAACACCAAGACTGGCGCCCTGTGCTCTTCACAGATGAAAGCAGGTTCACACTGAGCACATGTGACAGACGTGACAGAGTCTGGAGACGCCATGGAAAACGTTCTGCTGCCTGCAACATCCTCCAGCATGACCTGTTTGGCGGTGGGTCAGTCATGGTGTGGGGTGGCATTTCTTTGGGGGGCCGCACAGCCCTCCATGTGCTCGCCAGAGGTAGCCTGACTGCCATTAGGTACCGAGATAAGATCCTCAGACCCCTTGTGAGACCATTTGCTGGTGCGGTTGGCCCTGGGTTCCTCCTAATGCAAGACAATGCTAGACCTCATGTGGCTGGATTGTGTCAGCAGTTCTTGCAAGAGGAAGGCATTGATGCTATGGACTGGCCCGCCCATTCCCCAGACCTTATTCCAATTGAGCACATCTGGGACATCATGTCTCGCTCCATCCACCAACAGACTGTCCAAGAGTTGGCGGATGCTTTTGTCCAGGTCTGGGAGGAGATCCCTCAGGAGACCATCCGCCACCTTATCAGGAGCATGCCCAGGCATTGTAGGGAGGTCATACAGGCACGTGGAGGCCACACACACTACTGAGCCTCATTTTGACTTGTTTTAAGGACATTACATCAAAGTTGGATCAGGCTGTAGTGTGGTTTTCCACTTTAATTTTGAGTGTGACTCCAAATCCAGACCTCCATGGGTTGATAAATTTGATTTCCATTGATAATTTTTGTGTGATTTTGTTGTCAGCATATTCAACTATGTAAAGAAAAAAGTATTTAATAAGAATATTTCATTCATTCAGATCTAGGATGTGTTATTTTATTTTTGTTCCCTTTATTTTTTTGAGCAATGTATATCTTGCATTTTCCTTTTCCGCATTGGAGGTTATTAGAAGATTCTGTATTTACGGTAGCATAACTTCTCAAGGTCCGATATAGACCCAATAACTTTGTCCCTCAGTCTTCCCACTCTTTCATTCAAACTCAACCCCCTTCCTTTGTGTAACCAGCCATCATATCGGGCTAACCCACTAGGGGCTTTTCATGACATGATTAGTAATCGATGCATGACCCTAACCTTGGGGCATTAACCCTTAACAGTGAAAATAAGGTGTTTACATCAAACAGTTTGCAATGACTTCTCTCCCCATAGGAATACATTGCCTGCTCCCCTAAATTCAACCTGAAGCCTATGTGGGTTATGAATGCCTTATGAACCTGTCTTTGATGACAATTCATCAGGCCACTATGAGGTCTACCTGTGTTTATTCTAAGCTTCCTGGAGAAACCGGAAGTGGTTAAAATCACCCTAAAGGTGTTTTGATGTACCAAACCTGCAGTTTGTGAAAATCACCGCATTCAACACTGTGTACATCAGTCAATTCTTAACGTAAAAACTTTAAACTCAGGATTCTGTAAAAGCCTACCCCAATGAGGACATGTGTTTACTTTTAGCTTCCTGTGCCAACCTTAATTTGGGGTCATAGGGGCTGTTTCGAAGGGTTAAAAAATGCACATCTTTCCAAAACTTCCTATGTGTGATTAGGCAACCCTCATAAACTGTAAATCAGTCATGTCTCCCATCAGATTTCCAAGAAAAACTCTCTCACACACACAGCAAGGATGGAGTGACATAGTGTTGGGCTTACAGCCACACAGAGCCTGCAATAGTTACCTTCGTTCGAACTATCAAAGAACCGTCAGATCTACAGCTCTGAAACGTTGGAATCCTGTTCTAGAGCTCAAGTCGATAGTGCACGGTGAGTTATGTGGCTCTAGAAAGTTCTCAGACCGAGAAACAGCCTCATACAGTTGCAATAACTTCAATTAATTTTGACCATCACGAAAATGACAACATTTACAAGAGTCGCAAGACGCTGTGAATTTTGGGCCTACTCTGAAATATGTGATAGTTGGCTTCTAAACAAGTTGGATAAGTGGGTGTGGTGTCAGTTTGTATCAGTTTGGTGTCAGAATGATATCTAATTGACTGATGGACGGTGACTGGCTGGCTGACTTTTGTCCATTTGCAATATGTTTAAACAGTGATAGACCATCACCAAATTGACATTCTGAAATCAACACCAACGAGAGATGGAGAGGCGCCAGAATCACTGCCATCCCGAGCTCAACTGGCCAGTCAATTTCGCATTCCTGCAGTGTTTTTGAGCATGTCAAACTCCTGATGGTAAATGCCCATTGAAACATATTGCAAATGGACAGCCTGGTGATTGGAAGGGGTTACCAGGAGCACATTTTTAAAATGTTTTTTTAATGCCTTTAGGGGGGTGCAAGGGGTCTACGGTTGGGTAGGGAGCACCCCCCACCCGTGCCCATCCAATAGGGGGTGCCCCTGGTTATCTTGGACGTTTTCAAAAAATCTTTAAAAAAGTCCCACTTCTCCCTCATCATACATGACAAATAGACCATCTAGGTTGATTCATGGCTTAACATAGTGCTATATATCATTTGGGAGGTATAAATGCCATTTGGACATGGATCACTGACTTTTGGGTTTGGAAACCGACTTCCTATGATCGTACATGGCAAATTGACATAACATCCTGATTTGGCACTTTCAATACTTTCATATTGCATTTGGACATTTCTTATGGCATTTGTCAATGGTTCACTGACTTTTGACTTCGACTTTTGACTTCCTATGAAATCATATTGCAAATGGACAAAACATGTGCCTTATGGACAAGTAAAAAATGTTCATACAGTTCTCATACATGTATAATTGACAAAAAAAATCGAAAGAATTTTGAAGAAAGGTCCAGAAAGCACTTTTTTAAGGGGGTGGTATGTTTTTGAAAGAATTTTCCAAATTTGACTCTTGTGCATTTGCATTTGTGCATTTGCAATATGAAAATTTACCTTGGAGCGCGCTCGCCATCTATTGGATTTTTGCTGTGTGACACTTGGCATTTGCCATATGACATTTGCAATAAGTTTAGAATGAAATGGCGTTCATTTGAGTGGCATTGTACATTGTGTATATGTTTCATACGGTGCCAATAAGTTCTGATTCATTTTTGTCCATTTCCGGGGGTTATTCCCTTACTTTATTGTGTGTATTAGGTTTTGTTGTGGAATTTGTTAGATATTACCTAGATACTGCTGCACTGTCGGATCTAGAAGCATAAGCATTTCACTACACTCGCAACAACATCTGCTAATCATGTGTATGTGACCAATATAATTTGATTTGATTTGATTTAATCACCAATTTATTAAGTCAGGATTTATAATTGATTCAGCCATGCCTCCTTGCCCGTTCAACATCTCCCAGCCCTTCTAATGCAACTAGCCCCGATGCTCCTCCCTCTTTCCCCTGCCCACTACAAAGTTTCTCCCTGCAGGTGGATACTGAGTCTGAAGTGCTAAATGAGCTCCTTAAACTTGACCCCCCAAAGAATCCGGGTCAGATGGTTTAGATCCTTCTTCGTTAAAGTTGCACACCCCCTATCATCCCCAAGCTTATCTCTGACCTTTTTAACCTGTCTCTCCTCTCTGGGGAGGTTCCTATTGCTTGTAAGGCAGCCACGGTGCATCCTTTACTTAAAGGGGGAGATTAAGTTGATCCTAACTGTTAGTTTCAAAATATATCATTTTTATTTTTTATTTCCATAATTAATGAATAATGCGTAATAATGTTAGCAGTTCATACAGTACAAAGGATTGTTACCTATAAGCAGGATTGGCAAAATTACATTTTTGGCAAGCAATTATTGTGATTCATCCTGTATTGTGCCTAACATAATTTCTCCATAGCAACAGTGGGATACACACACGCACACACACACGCACACACACACACACAAACACAAACACACACACAAACACACACACACTCCACACTCCTCCCCCACAAACAACCACAAGCTCAGATGTTCAACAGTATGTTATAATATTTAATTGACCATATTACATTATCATTGTAATTGCGCACACATTGATGTAAGATATGCAGCTACCCCAATGCTCTGTTGCTGATGACTGGGATGAATGCAGGAGCAGATTTCAGGAACAGAACAAGACACCCTCTTTTTGACTGATAACTGATATAAGGGCATCTATGTGATAGGCCTATCTGGCTTAAATGATTATGATGGTCAGAATGCTTCTTGATAGTTTCATAAAGTGTATTTTCTTAGTCCAAGTAAAGTGACACAGGATGGTCATAATGCTTAATAATGTTTTCTCCAAGTGATTTAAAATATGATGATAAAAACATGACTGTAAAGAATCCATTACAACAACAACAAAGGATTTAAGAAACAAACAAACGAAAGGACACTTCTTGGCAGGGAAAAACATAATATGAATAAGTGTAGGTGTCAGAACCAGCCGTAAAATAACGCAATATGTCACAAAAGGTGTAAATATATTGGTCATGACAGATTGTCAGCTGTTATGACATATTATGACATGGTTATGAGCATGTCATAACATGCTATGACACTGGGCGTCAAGTAAAGTGTTACCCACTTTTATTATAATACTTATAGATGACTCATACAATTAATATACTGTGTCTCATATATGTCAACCATTTCTGCGTAGGAGAATCATGTATTCAATTGTGTTTGTCACGTAAGGCATATAAGTTAACACATATACAAATACACCACTGACAAGTTTCAAGTTGTAATGTCACATACACAAGCTCCAAACCCAACTCTGCAGTTACCAATATTAATGTAGCACTAAAAATAACATAAGGTACAACAAAAACACATGAGAAATGAAAATAAGAAGAACACAAGAAAATAAGAAGCTATATACAGAGTCAGTTCCAATACCATATTTACAATGTGCAGGGATACTGGAGTGATAGAGGTAAATACTGTATGTACAGTATATGGGTAAGGTGACTAGGAAAATAATGAATATATGATAAACAGAGTAGCAGCAGCATAAATTATGATTGTACGTGAGTGTGCGTTTGTGTAGAGTCAGTATAAATCTGTGTGCATGTTATGTGTGTGTGTTGTAGTGTCAGTGTGCGTATTTAGATTCTTGTGTGGGTGCAAAGAGATTCCTGTGTGTGTGGAAAGAGTTTCCTGTGTGTGCGCAAATATAATAATAAAATACAAAGGTCAACTCAGATACTCCGTGTAGCCATTCTCTTTTCTATTAATGCGTCCTATGGCTTGTGGATAGAAGCTGTTCAGGAGCCTGTTTGTGTCACACTTAATGTACCGGTACCGCTTGACGTGCGGAAGCAGAGAGAACAGGCTATGGCTTAGGTGGCTGGAGTCTCTAATGATTTTCAGGGCCTTCCTTTCACACCGCCTGATATAGAGTTCCTGGATGGAAGGGAGCTCCATTCCAGCGGTGTACTGGGCTGTCTGCACCACCCTCTGCAGTGCCATGCCAAGATGCTCAACATGCTTTCAATGGTGCAGATATATAACTTTTTGAGGATTTGAGGGCCCATGACAAACCTTTTCAACCTCCTGATGCACTGTTGAGCCTTCTTCACGACTATATGCATGTGAGTGGACAATTTTAACTTCTTAGTGAGTTGGACACCTAGAACTTGAAGCTCTCGATGTGGATGTGGATGTTGGAGTGCTCGGTCCCCCCTCTGCCCCCGTTTCCTGTAGTCCACGATCAGCTCCTTGGTCTTACTGACGTTGAGGGAGAGATTGTTGTCCCTGTAGACTAACTCATTGTCGCCGGTGATCAGGACTACCACCATTGTGTTGTCAGCCAACATGATGATGGTGTTGGAGTTGTGCGTAGCCACACAGTCGTGGAAGAACAGGGAGTACAGGTGGGACCCCCGTCATATACAGTTGAAGTCGGATGTTTACATATACTAAGGTTGGGGTCATTAAAACTCATTTTTCAACCACTCCACAAATTTCTTGCTAACAAGCTATGGTTTTGGCAAGTCTGTTAGGACAGACTTTCTGCATGACAGAAGTCATTTTTACAACAATTGTTTACAGACAGATTATTTCACTTATAATTCACTGTATCACAATTCTAGTGGGTCAGAAGTTTACATACACTAAGTTAACTGTGCACTTAAACAGCTTGGACAATTCCAGAAAATGATGTCATGGCTATAGAAGCTTCTGATTTCTAATTTACATCATTTGAGTCAATAGGAGGTGTACCTGTGGATGTATTTCAAGGCCTACCTTCAAACTCAGTGCCTCTTTGCGTGACATAATGGGAAAATCAAACGAAATCAGCCAAGACCTCAGAAAAGCAATTGTAGACCACAAATCTGGTTCATCCCTGGGAGCAATTTCCAAACAACTGAAGGTACCACGTTCATCTGTACAAACAATAGTATGCAAGTATAAACACCATTGGACCACGCAGCCGTCACAACACTCAGGAAGGAGACGCGTTCTGTCTCCTAGAGATGAACGTACTTTGGTGTGAAATGTGCAAATCAATCCCAGAACAACAGCAAAGGACCTTGTGAAGATGCTGGAGGAAACAGGTACAAAAGTATCTATATCCACAGTGAAACAAGTCTTATATCGACATAATCTAAAAGGCCTCTCAGCAAGGAAGAAGCCACTGCTTCTTGATCATCTGAGGACAGCACCTCACCCACTTCCTGCATTAACATGAATTCATAACCTGCACAGGTGTCACAAAACTCAAAAATAGTGATAAAATAAATCACTTACCTCTGAAGATCTTCATCTTTTTTCAATCCAAAAGGTCCCGTTTTGTTCGATAAAGTCCTTCTTTATTTCCCAAAAATGGCAGTTTATTTGGCGCGTTTGATTCAGAAATACACCTGTTCCAACTCGCCCAACATGCCTACAAAGGAATCTAAAAGGTACCTGTAAATTTGTAAACAACATTTCTAATCCAACCTCAGGTACCCTAATATGTAAATAATTGATCAAATTTAAGACGGAATAAACTGTGTTCAATACCGGAGAAAAAGAACGATGAGCGCACACTCATTCACGCACCAAAAGACTAGAGTCCTTCTGAGGGATACTTTGAAAGAATACGAATACTTCTTCATTTAAAATAAAAACAGCATGAAACAATTTCTAAAGACTGTTGACATCTAGTGGAAGCCATAGGAACTGCAATCTGGGTACTAATTATTAGACCTTCCCATAGAAAAGCATTGAAAAGTCCAATTACCTAAAAAAAATCCTTGATG
This sequence comes from Oncorhynchus nerka, assembly GCF_034236695.1. NCBI lineage: Eukaryota > Metazoa > Chordata > Actinopteri > Salmoniformes > Salmonidae > Oncorhynchus > Oncorhynchus nerka. The sequence goes on from NC_088417.1 coordinate 75,604,019, forward strand.
GATTGTCCTCTGGGTTTCGACTGCCAAATCAGTTCTGTTATACTCACAGACATTATTTTAACCGTTTTTTAAACGTTAGAGTGGTTCGTATCCAATACTACCATGCATATGCAGGTCCTAGCTTCTGGGCCTGAGTAGAAGGCAGTTTACTTTGGGCACCTCAGTCATCCAAACTTCCGAATACTGCCCCCTAGCCTTAAAAAGTTAAATAAATTAAAACATATTTTAGATTTTAGATTCTTGAAAGTAGCTACCCTTTGCCTTGATGACAGCTTTTCACAATCTTGGCATTCTCTCAACCAGCTTCACCTGGAATGTTTTTCCAACAGTCTTGAAGGAGTTCCCACATATGCTGAGCACTTGTTTGCTGCTTTTCCTTCACTCTGCGGTCCAACTCATCCCAAACCATCTCAATTGGTTTGAGGTGGGGTGATTGTTGAGGCCAGGTCATCACTCTCCCTCTTGGTCAAATAGCCCTTACACAGCCTGGAGGTGTGTTGTGTCATTGTCCTGTTTAAAAACAAATTATAGTCCCACTAAGCGCAACCAGATGGGATTGCTGCAGAATGATGTGGTAGCCATGCTGGTTAAGTTTGCCTTGAATTCTAAATAAATCACTGACATTGTCACCAGCAAAGCACCCCCACACCATCACACCTCCTCATCCATGCTTCATGGTGGGAACCACAAATGCTGAGATCATCCGTTCACCTACTCTGCGTCTCACAAAGACACGGCAGTTGTAACAAAAAATCTCAAATTTGGACTCATCAGACCAAAGGACATTTCCACCACTTTAATGTCCATTGTTTGTGTTTCTTGGCCCAAGCAAGTCTCTTCTTCTTATTGTTGTCATTTAGTAGTGTTTTCTTTGCAGCAATTCAACCATGAAAGCCTGATTCACGCAGTCTCCTCTGGACAGTTGATGTTGAGATGTGTCTGTTACTTGAACTTTGTGAAGCATCTATTTAGGCTGCAAATTCAGAGGCTCTAATGAATTTATCCTTTGCAGCAGAGGTAACTCTGGGTCTTCCTTTCTTGTGGCGGTCCTCATGAGAGCCAGTTTCATCATAGCACTTGAAGGTTTTTGCGACAGCACTTGAAGAAACTTTCAAAGTTCTTGACATTGTCCGTATTGACTGAACTTTATGTCTTCAAGTAATGATGGACTGTTGTTTCTCTTTTCTTATTTGAGCTGTTCTTGCCATTATATGGACTCGGTAATTGAAATGCATTCCAGTTGACTACCTCATGAAGCTGGTTGAGAGATTGTCAAGAGTGTGCAAAGCTGTCATCAAGGCAAAGGATGGCTACTATGAATAATCTCAAATATAACATATTTTTGATTTGTTTAACACTTTTTTGGTTACCATATGATTCCGTATGTGTTATTTCATAGTTTTGATGTCTTCACTATTATTCTGCAATGTAGAAAATAGTACAAATAAAGAAAAGCTCTGGAATGAGTAGGCGTTACCAAACGTTTGACTGGTACTGTACGTAACTAATTGATAGGTTTACCTCTACCTAAAACTTTAGTGAACTTTCATTATCCTCCCTCCTCACAAGGGTGAGAAATGTGAAAATATATTCTGGATATGTGGTAACGGAATTTGACATATTGGTTACGGAACTTCACATGTTGCTGCCCATGAGTCCTTTTACATGACCATATACAATACTTAAATTGCACATGGATGTCAATTTGATGATACCATACAGGAAATGTATTGTGATATTCTTTGATGGTCTCGATTACTGCTTCATATGACTTCCGTAAACGTTCTTTCATAACACTATCTCGAAAGCGTTAAAAGCCAAGTCACATTGGGATTAGCTCTGGGGGAAGAAGAATGCCGTCTCAGCTTGGCTGCACTCCTCTACCAACTGGGCTAAACTGTCACTGGCCTGCTGTTTCTGAGGAGGTCCTCTCACCTCCACAGACTAACAAACTCTGACATGTCTTCGGCTTTTTGATTTATGAACTTATATTAGGCATGTCAAAGCACCCACAACACACATCAAACGCTTATCCCCAGATCCCTGTGAACTCCTCCGCAGGCGCGGAGACAGGGGTGTTTGTAACCTCTCAAAAGTTTTCAGCTCCGCATGGGGTGGGCAGGGTGAAGAGGGATCGGTGTGTGCGTGAGTGTGTGTGTGTGTGTGTGTGTATGCACACCAGGCCGTGTGTGCGTGTGTGCGTGTGCGTGTGCGTGTGTGTGTGTGTGTGTGTGTGTGAAGAATGACAGTAAGATTACAGATAAAGATCAGTAAAATGAAGACACACATTTGACATTACTGTCAAAGCTACTCCCAATCTTTATAATATCTCTGTCTGAGAAGAGCCCCGAACACTTTGGTGAAAAAGTGCACATGATCAGTCTTCCCTGTCTCTGCCTCTTTCCCACACAACAATGCAGCTATGATGAAGGACACACTGAGGAGAACAGCAAGAGTGTTTTTATTTTCTTCACTGAAACAGAGGAACCTCATTGATAAGCATCACTCAATCATACCTGTCATCCACTTAAAAGATTTGCAGGGGGTCGTCCCCAAACTTCAAAGCTTATTGAAAACCAGTCTTCCCTTTGAAAAGACAAAAGTAGGACATCAGCCTGCTAATGATCACTCTATTCCTCCTGCCTTATCTTCAGCAGGGTAATGACATTTCTGTTCACTTGATGGATACCACTTTTCATATGTGCCTATGGCTCCAATTATGAAGGGGGAGTCCAGCTGTTTGCCAGTGCATTTAATGAAACATTTCTGTCCCTTTATTTGGAGCAGTGACACTGAATCTGGAAGCTGGCAATCAACAGTCGACTGGTCTTTTGAAGCGCTATGCCAGCTCTAAAATACTTACATATGCCCTGGGCTTCTATTACTGTATAGCATGTGATGGTAAAAATACGTTGGGAATAAGATAAATATGCTGCCACAGTTGTGCATTCTGCAGCCATCATATGAATTTATAAGAATTATCGCTCTGAATTCAGAAAAACACCTGCTTACTATTATCCTCAAGCGAAAAAAGCATTTTAAGGTGATTAAGATGCTAGGGCTTGTCTAGATATTTCTTTGTGTATTAAAGAGGAAAAGACAGCTTATATAAATGTTTCTTATTCTATTCAAAGCAGTGGCGGTCAGTGCTGTTTAAGATGGGGGAGGATGATAATTTGTTATATGAACATGGTCTTCTATTACATCATATTGGATGACTGTCATTCATATTCCATTCACCCAGCTCAGTGTAACATTGATAGATTTAGCCTACGAATTTTCCCTGTACCTATCATGAGGTTGTTACAACCTAGCCTATCAATGAAGGTTTACAACATAGGTCGAGAGAATTTTGAGTAATCAAGGTGACAGACTGTGTTGCACACTCTTGCCTGCATCTGGCTGATATAGGGTGCATCTGGCTGGTCTAGGGTGTAATCATCAGCGAACGAGAGTTTCTGTTGAACAAATTCAGTTTAAAAGAAATGTTTTTCAACAGAATCGGCGCAACAAATACACCCCAGATCATACTCAAACACAGTTCACTATAAAAGCAGCCACATACAAACAGCTTGTTGTAATTCCCTTTTGCATCTATCTATGCGCACTCTTCCTATCACTTTTTCCCTTTGCTTGGGGACTTCAGTGCACGACACATCAGCTGTTTGTGACCAGGCTCATGACCGTTAATCGCTACACATAGCCTACATCGTTATCTACATAATCATCCTCCCTCATCTTAAACCAACCACCACTGGAACTAACTACTAACTATTGCAATAAATTATAACTGCAATGTTAAAGTTTTAGAGATGAGCATTTGACCCCGGCATATGTCTGACCATAACGTGAAAGTATCTAACACCATGTTACTATACATTTACCGTAATTCAAATTTGTGAGACCAGCATCATGGCTGGAGTCAAAAGTTGACAGCTTTCACCTTGGATTAGTGGTGTAACTGCAATCAAGTGTGATATCCAGTCAGAGTATTCTCCATGGTGTTTTTGCCTCACAGCTGGGGAAGCCATCGCTCAGTTTCCCTGTGCCTTTTTCTCCCTGCAGAACAGATGCTGTAATAAACATCAATTGGGCCACCTATATTCTTTCACAAAGTCACAGATACATAGGGCAGACCCAGGGCAACGTATGGGCATGCAACCCCTGCAGCTCTCGTTATTTTTAGTCTCATAAATGCTTGAGTCAATTTAATTGTACATTTCATTGCACTTGGTTTAGGGGGAAGGCACATAAAAAGGATAGTGTGTATGCAAAGCCTCACCACAGATCTTGAGGTTCATTCATTTTGATCTTGTGCTTTTATGGATCTAAACTCTTGATCTGTGTCAGTGATATGTCTCTGCTTTAGTCTAGTAGAACTTCAAGCATTTTCAAACCTCCACTCGACTTTCTCAGCGTATTAGCATGTAAATAAAATGAAATGATGTGTGCAGACTGGCAAACCCAAGAGTGAGACTGATGTGTGTTTGAGGATTTTTTCCCCATTACACCGTAAAAATAACCTTTCTCATCTCCATAAAGCAGAACAGATGTGAATAGGTCACTGCTTGGATGGCGTACAGTATGTCTCTGTGTCAAAGCAAACACATTAGCAATGTTTTTGGCCACATACAGTATGTTCCGACCAGACAAAAACGGGAAGTGTCTAATGCCCGGGACTACCCATTCGTAAAATGTATGCATGCATGACTGGAAGTCGCTTTGGATTTTAAAAAGTCTGCTAAATGGCATATATTATATTATATTATTATGCCCAAGTCTGTGAATACAGTGGTCTATCCCACTTTCAAACAGAAATTAATGAATCATGCCCAGATTGAGAAATTGAATGAGAAAACAGGACTTTGTTTGTTGTCTTTCTTATAGCATATTGGATGACTTTAATGGTAAAGGCATTGAATACAAATCATGTTTTGTTGGTCCTCCCTGTGAACTGGGCTAGTAAATCTTCCCCAAATGGCCAGGTATAGCAGGGTGCTGTCATCTCTGAAGTAAAACGCAATGAGTCACGCTGAGCAGTGACAGCTTTCTACTCATCTCCTCATTCTCTGACATAAAAAGAGATTAGCAACATACAATATATTTCAGATGACAATGACCATTTTATGAGAGGAGACTTGTTTTTGTAGAATTGATCAGCAAATAGAGAATTTTTGTACTGAGAAGACCATTTTCTTTTTCTACTTTAATGAGTTTGAGTGATTTGAGGGTACTCCCAGTGAGGCATTTGCATTGTAAAACCCATTAGATTTGAAAGAAAGACAATGGACATCTAAACATTGCCCTTAGTTTATTAGAAATTAACTGAATAATTAATGACTTTAATGTAACATCATATGAGCGGAGTATGATACATTATCAATTAACCTTCACTTTTAAGTCTGGTTAAGAACAATACTGTAGAATATTTTGCGCAGTATTATTCAGATCCAATACAGCATCTTTCCTGCCAGGGTAGCATCAACATAAACCACCTGAAACAACAGGCTGGCAATGATCAGGCCAGGAGTCTGAGCAGTTAACTTATTTTCCAGAGAATCACATTGTGTGTGTGAGGTAATATCTCATTCTTTGAGCATTTTGTACCTAATCTAATTGGTACTTAATGTTACTTTCAAATATGCATATCAAGGACTTGCATAACTGCTTCTTCAACCTCCAGTCTCTTGAACATAAACCGTGAATGCTGTAATGATCATATAGGCGATGTTGGCCATTTGCAAACCTATATATCACTATTTATGAGCCTATGATCATCACTTTACTGTGTATTGTTGTGCTACTTTATGCCCCAGGGAGGCACAGGATATTATGAAGGAATGTGCTTCTGATGAGATTCTATTCCATAATATCCTCTTTGAGAAAAGGTCTTTTATCTTCTATATCCACAGATTATGTCACCCATAAATGCAGGTGTTCTGGTACAATGTCCTCACAGAGATGTAGAAAGCTTTGTAATATTGTCTCATTAAACCCTCAGAGAAATATTTAGCTGTTTATACAAAGAGCATATTGCAATATCTTCTCTACTTGTGCATACAATTTCAACAATGCATCATTGTTTTCTCTGCTGTATTTCAGTTTGGACATCCAGAAAATAATCAAGAAATGAGGCAAATATAATACACACTCTCATTCCCTGAATGGCAATTCTTGTATCATCGCAAATTGTACCTGTTTCCACATAAAACATGCTAAAATGCAGTATTGCACATGCACGCTGAGGCGTTCACATAAAATTTAATTGAACCAACACTTTAATCTCTGTATGCTAGATTGAGTCCACCTACGCATATATGCGGTTTTGTGCGCCAACGCAGTCTAGGAAAGCTGCCACCAAGCCATCAGTTATTTAAATGGAAAAGACTCGTTCCATAAAAAGTCTCTCTCTCTCTCTCTCAGCCCTTTCTCTCTCTCTCTCTCTCTCTCTCTCTCTCTCTCTCTCTCTCAGCCTTTTCTCTCTCTCTCTCTCTCTCTCTCTCTCTCTCTCTCTCTCAGCCTCTCTCTCTCTCTCTCTCTCTCTCTCTCTCTCTCAGCCATTCCCTCTTTCTCTCTCTCAGCCTTTCCCTCTCTCTCTCTACCTGGCTCTCTCAAAGACAACGAGCAGAGTGCCAAAAAAGCTGGGACTAGTCAAGCCGAAAGATGCCCTGTAACAGAGTACATAAACTGTGCCAAACAACTTGGATCTAAACTAACCCCACAATTAGAGAGGAGGCCCTTATCAGAGAAAAGGAATTGGCATGTTGTGCCCTGAAATTAACAACAATAGTGGCAGTAATTTAAAACACCATTGCACTTTGGGAATAATTTAGTTGTTTATATGCAAAATATAATTTACCAAGATAATCTTTGATTCAAAGTGGTGTTGTTAAAGTGGAGATTAAAATAAGGCCTCCAGGCACTAGGAAAAAATGATGTCTTTGTCCTTCCTTACAAAGGGAAATGCGTGGAGATGATAGATAGCATACAGCCTGAAGTGTAATGCATCTTTCATTTGGCGGAATTGCTATGAGCATCAATCAACTGATGTAATTCAATAAAACAGCATCAATTTTAAAAAAAATGTGTTTATAAGGACTTTGGTTCCCTTAAACAGTTATTTTCCGGTTCATACTCCAGGGAGGCCATTTTCCCAACAGAGAAAAGTGTTTGACTGTGATACAGTTTCAAATCCTTCATTAATATACAAGACCTGTTACTGGAGACTCCCAAGTGTAACCAATCATGATCCAGTTGTATGGAATGGGTGCAATTAAATACTGGAGCCTTTCGTCAAAGGTGCCTGCAGGAGTAACCTGATGAAATAATTGTTTTGCCAGAGCGACACTGACAACACTGCATATTCTCCTAAGTGTGGACACCCAAAGAGCCAAGAGAACCCCGGCTCTGCTTATTGTTTCCACCGGTCCTCACCCTTGAATGATGATTTGGGGGGGATCTGGGGGCCTGCATGAGAACATGGAGCCTCTCATGGTTCCTTTCTAGTATTATCGTGGTCAGATCATTTTTTTCAACAAGGCTGAATGGAAGCATTTTGATTGCTCCGCTTTGTCCCTGTTGTAAATGCATGAGGTTGAATCACTTGCTTTGTATGCTCTCTTATCATGACCTTTCCCTACCAACACGGAGAGGGGTAAACGACACAATTGCCTCTGGGCCCATTCCATCAGGAATTGTTATTTAATGCACATGCTCTGTTATATCTCTTAGCAGGCTGTTAGGAAAGAATTTAGTCACTGCAGGTTCTATAAAATCCCTACATATGGGTTTGTCATTTGTGTCCCATGCATGAGAGTGGGTAGAGCTTTCAGCTAAACGCACGCTGTCCTGGTCCTTCTCTTCCTCACCATAAAAACCCACACTTCCCTCAATATACGTGCTCCTCTACCAGTCACATCTCTCTCCATGCCTCTGATGACTTCCATGTGTTGTCCTCCTGAGACACACCATCTCTAAGTCATTGTCTCCGACCGTGTCTACGCGCACTTCATCTTATGGATTCCGGAAAATTCCGGGCCAAGGTTGATTCACCCCATCTTTTCCGCTTGTCCATGTGGCCATAGCTCACTTTAGATCCACATCTTGATCCAGAGACATGGATCGTTATCCTCTCCTCCACTGGAGGGTTTGGTGTGAAGATGTCCATTTCATATGGCTGTAACTCTATACAGTAAATGTTGTTAACGTATGAGTGTTATGTCATCCTATATCCTAGCTACCCCAGTTTGTGTGTCTACTCTACTCTTACCATTTAAGTTAAAACATGAGGCAGGTAGCCTAGTGGTTAGGAGCATTGGGAAAGGTTGGAAAAGGTCGCTGGTTCGAATCCCTGAGTTTGACGATGTGTCCTTGAGCAAAACACTTAACCCTAATTGCTCTTGATAAAAGTGTCGGCTAAATGACACAAATGTAATGGTATGGGGAGTTTAAAATATCTACAGATGATGCAATTTATACTGCAAGCATGTCTGCGCATGTGTAATTGTGTACACAGCATGTGTGTACTGTAAATCATAGCTACATATTGTATACACTGATGAGCAAATATGAACACAGCATATCAACCTGATGCAGGATTGTGTGTAATCAAATTATTCATTCTCACAAAGGTGAGGTCATGTCAATAATACATTGAAGTAATTGTGGAAAACAAGTCCACACAAACCTTTGGTGTTGCCTCAAAAATGATTCTAATTAAAATAATGACTGTTGATGTGGATGACGTCTGTGGTCATAATATGTGTGTACCACAAGCTTGTGGATAGACTCATAATGAATGTTCTTGGCCCTTTCATCCACACATGTATTAACTGCCTACTCTGTTGTTTCAAAGGTGACAGCCTTAAAATGCCTTCCAGTGGTGAGAATAAAATCCTTTCATATTCATCCATTTTAGATGAGGTAAAGCTCACTCTTTCATTTATGCCTAGTCAAACCACTGTACTGTACAAGGAATTAACTCAAACAGATACAAGGCTTGCTGATTCATTCATTCAGATTTGAGGTGCTCGTGTTTTCAGTCACTTCATGCTTGTTCACATGAAAACAATGAACTCATATTATCTTGCATTCACTTGTATTCACTCATATTAAGACGAGTTAAGGCTTCCTATTTTTTGAATGGTGAAAAACAGAGCTCTGCCCCAGTTCAGATGTTATCTCCTGGGTTGTACTCTGCACTCCTTCTAATGGGAGGGCTGCTAAAGTCATCATGTGTGATACATGATATCACTTAATCTCATCCACATGTTTTTTTAAATTCCACCCCCGACTCTGCATCCCAGGCCTGAGTGCTCTGGGGTTGATGTGTGAGTACTGGGAGTGCCAGAGAACTCTGATATGAAAACTTACACTGTTGGATATGAGATCAATGCTCCTTATGCCACAGCCGTTCTGGTAACATACTGTAATCCATTTATCTTACAATAATTCATTTATCTTACAGTAATTCATTTATCTTATAGTAATTCATTTATCTTACAGACAGTATTATGAGCAGAGTTTGGGAGTTGAAATTAAACGTCATATTTTCAGATTTGCCAACTGCAGTGATCTGAGGAAAACTGAAAAGTTCAGTCATTTCCACTTCAAGTCTTATTATCAATGACAAGTTGTTGGATTTACCATCTACAGTACACAGAGAACATTATTGAGAGGATAATACTGTACTATACATGGTACAAAAACATATTTATCAGGGTTTATCTGGTGACTAATGACTAAGGAAATATCACATTTTAGGGGGATTGCATGCTTGAGAGAAAATCATAGTCATCCTGATGGAACCGTCACCAGGAAACCTCATGGCCAACTATTCAAACTATTCAGTTTTGATTTTGCTGGGCAGCAGAAGATATAAAAAGAGCTTTGAAAAAAGATGGCGCACCCTGCTGGAACGGATCATGGACCATACCAGGGCTTGACACAGCGGAGAGAAACACCTGCTTGAGTTTAACCAGGCTCTATTTATTGTAGTGGCTGCATTTTGCTTTTCACAATTTAGAAAAAAATCTAAAAAGGTCATAGATGACTTGTAAATGGACTAGTTTGCTTTGATGAGTCAATTCGTGTCCATGTAAAACTCTGTGAACTTGAAAACCAAAGTGTCACTTTATACCATCTCTATGTACTATCTGCTTGAAATTACAATCTGATGGAGTTTCAAAATGATTAGCATATTATCACAAACACAAATAAAAAATATTGAAGGCTACTTCATACAGTAATGCCATCTGTGAGAAGATTTATATCTGTTACCTCTCGATTATGATATGTTATATCAACATTTCCAAATTGTTAATATATTTAGCATGTTTTAAGCCTATCAGCCCCAATAATCTGTAATATTCGTGCTGCATTTTATCTCTCCAAAGTCAAATAAATATCTGGTGTGTGTTCTTGGAAGGCTATGCTATATTCTGGTCTCCCATGCTGGTGTATAAAGACCTGGAAGCTATTTCTGGCTGCTGTATATAGATAGCTAATTTAGAACACATGGTGACAGAAGGGGAGCAATCGTAAAAGACCCTACACAAAAGCATCCATCTTGGAGGATGTGTGAATTATGTTCTGCATTATGGGATTTTGTTTACAAAAACACTACCACTGTTTTCAGCCTAGAAACAAGGACAGAAACATGGCATGGAATACTTTGCTCTTCCCTGTAATTACTGAAGACACAAAATACACAAAATCACTATAGCCCTATCCAATTACTTGGAGTTATAAGATGCTGAACAACTCCAGGACCATCTCAATCAGAACAACCTATTTGAGAAGTTCGAGTCAGGTTTCCGTCTGGCCCACAAAACTGAAACAGCCCTGCTCAGGATCACCAATGACCTGGAGTAGTGGCTGATGCTGTCTCCTGATCCTCCTGGACTTTAGAGCAGTTTTTAACACTCTCGACCACCTTATCCTCCTGGAATGCCTCCGGGACACCATCGGACTGTCTGGACCAGCCCAGAGCTGGTTCCACTCCTACCTCTCAGGAGTGAGTAGGTGTCGCTAGGTGGGTACAGGTCCCAGACCCACCATGTCACCTGCGATGTCCCACAAGGACCTTTTCTTGGACCTATCATGGGTTTGTCCTGTGCATGCTCTCCCTCGGTCGTGTCATCAGTCGGCATTGAAATCTCATTCCTGTATTTTATGCACTTTGATGTTATTTTGTACAATGAAAAGTGCTTTACAAATGTAATACATTATTATTAATTATTATTATTAAGTATTATTATTATTACTTTATAATAATACGAATTATTATTATTAGGAATAGTATTGTTAATAATAAGATTCATATGCATTTCTACATTCACATAAATATTGGAACTTCAATTACATAAACTACTGTACAATCATCACACAACATTAAAATGTTTTTTTTTTTTACATGTGCCATTAACTTGTAATAATCAAAAGGTGAAAATCTATTATCCTCAAAGTACTGTAATTAAAAGGATCAAATCAATGTCCTTGGTTTTCTGCAGTGCAATAGACTTGAGATGTCATCTTCTGCCTCTGAAAGATTATGAAAGATGCAGTTGCAGCAGGGGACCCCAAAACTTTTTGAAGCCCCATATGGCAGGCACTCTGACAAACCATGAAGGACATACATTATTACCCCTGCTCCTCTCTAACACACACAGACACAATAATGCACACGTACACTGAGAGAGAGGGGGGGGGGCAAGAGGGAGACACATACACCTGGCATGTCCTTCCTGCTGGTGTCCTAGCACGTCTGAGAACAGTTTAATTAAGTGTCAGTTTGATCATGTTCACATTCAACTCTGTTGAACCTATTTTGGCATGTCAACAAAACCGTTTACCTCTCTGTATTGACGTGTTGAGGTGAATTCAATGTAGTTCTCCCATCACAACAAATAAAGCCTCAAAGAACATTATCTTCAAGTGCGTGTTTTGGTTGTTCACTACCACTATAATCATTCAGCTAACGTCAACCATACTGTCCATCACCTGCACATAAAATAATAAACATGTTAGAAATACCTCTGAAACAAAGTCTATATTTGTAGGTAGGGTTACGTACAAATTGGAAAGTGAAACAATTTGGCTAATTCATGTGGTGGTTGTGGATGAGTCTGTAATGCATCATCAGTCAGTCTGCTGCTGCACAATATCCAGGAGAAAGTGGAAAGCACATTATCATATATACAGGCAGAGACCTCCAGAAATGATCGTGTGATGAACAATACGGTGCAGCAATTTGTGGGCTGTGTCACAGTATTCCACACATGATGTGAATGTCCCAGATAAGCTGCTGATTTTTGAAAAAGCCGTTAAGGCACAAGGTTATAGACGAGAAAGTGTTAATGGATCCTGTTCAATGTGATATGCATTGTGAAATGATGTACTACAGTTGAATAAAATATACTGTAAGAAAGAAGGCTGTGAAAAACTGAAAGAATCTCACACTTATGATCATACACACACACACACACACACTTAATTCACAAGAAAGCAACTTTTCCTGCCCTGCAATTGGAGCTGTAAAAACGTTTTTTTCTTGGTCATTTTTTTGTTCTTTCTCCCCCATACATAATGTCTGCAAAGCTCCCTGACAGACGTTCTGGTTATTTGTCTTAAGCCAAGGCTATTTTGCTCCGGTCGAGAGTAGGAAGGCAATATTAAACCTGACATTCCAAAACATCCTCCCTCATCACTTTTGTGTGTGTGTGTGTGTGTGTGTGTGTGTGTGTGTGTGTATGCGTGAGTGTGTGTGTGTGTGTGTGTGTGTGTGTGTGTGTGTGTGTGTGTGTGTGTGTGTGTGTCCGTGCGCGTGACAGAGGTAGAGATAAAAAGAAAGTGACAACCTTACAAACCTCATAATACAATGGCTGTTAAGCAGCAGGCTGTTTGGGCGGCAGGTAGTGTTGGGTCAGTAAACAATAGGTTGTTGGTTTGAATCCCTGAGCCGACTACGTGAAAAATCTGTCGATGTGCCCTTGAGCAAGGCACTAATTTGTCCTGTAAGTCGCTCTAGATAAGAGCGTCTGCTAAATGACTTAAATGTAAATACTAAGACAACAAATGGGACATTTTTCACACACTGGGACTTTTAACGATGTGTGTATGTGTTCAGTAAATGTGTCAAAGCTTGCTAATCGTAACAGGTTTCCAAGAGCCTCAGGCACCTTAGTGTTAGTGTTTCTGTGGGGAAAACTCCCATGAATAAGCTTTTTGAGGTTTGTTTTTTCTGCAAGGAGTAAGTGTGGGATATTTAGCTACTGTACATAATTCCTCCCAAACCAATGAGAAATATTTTAATTGATACCAAATGTTAGTGTGCAGAGATGAATTGATTGAAATGGTGAGGCTTATTGAGCGGCTTGGCTAAGGGGCCTGGGAATGTCAGAGGTTAAGTCTAATTGTCTGCAGATGTAGTCATGATGCAGGGTTCATAAGCTAAAACCAACTGAATGCCCTTGCTTTTTAGTTGCATTTAAATAATCTAACGCTGCAGGTTCTCTATCAGAGAGTTAGTTAGTTGTTTATGAGAATCCTAGAGGGAAATATTTGTGGTTTATTTAGGGTCATTCAAGTTGTATTATCTTCTCAAACACACACACACACACACACACACACAGATATAACTGGAGGACTGTCTCACACATTAGCTAAAGGCTTGAGTAAACCACGACTGTCTTATTTCTCAATGTCTGGTAGACTCACAGAGGAAGCATACTGTTAGAAGTAAATTGCCATTTTGTTTAAATATTCTGAATAACATGACAGTCAGCCCTCTTGGCAGCGTTGATTTTGATTTCTCAGGATGTGTACTTTATTGTCAGGGGATTTATAATGAACCATTAACACTGTCATTCCACTGTCATCTGCAAAGGACCTCCCATCTGCAGTAACTTTAAACGCTAGTATTTAAGTTATGAATACTGTACATGGAGATTACTCCGAGCTGAGACAAATGGGGTGTGGAACAGACTTGCTTTCTTTTCCCAACATGAATATTTACTTTATCTTCATTTTCAGGCGGAGTGGAGGGTTGCCTATGGCTACTGTTGCTTGATAGAAAACAAATGGTTTCACTGTATATGAAGTGAAAAGACACGTGAAAAAAATATATGAATCTCCTGTATACCTTTTTTAACAAACATATACTGTATACCAGTATACACTGGGTCACACTTCATTCAGATAGTCCGGATAGTCCATCTGTAGATGTTCTACAGATGGTCATATTATCAACAAGCTATCTGTTGATAAGCAACTGCTTGCTAGGGTTATGGTTTGGTTTAGAATAAAGGTTAGGGCAATTGTTAAGCCTAGGCTTAGGGTAAGGGTTAAGGTTAGGGTTAGTAGATAGTTAGTTGAAATGTTACTGCAGGTCACAAACATATACTGTATGCTTTTCACATTGCTATGGTCTTTGATCAGATCGCACCATTTTAGCTGTAGCTTTAGCTAGCTGTATTAAGAGCCGTGGAGGCCCCTTGCTCTGGCCCTGGGGTAGAGGCACCATTGAATGGGCAGTGGTCCAGGTCCTAAAGCCATGACTGTGCATGATATTCAAATTACCATTTCCCTCTGCTCTCTCTTAAGATTGTAGGATAACATTGCTTAGCCTTAACCAAATCAACCCGCCTCCCTTCACAAAAAAGAACATGTACAAAATCGCAGACTAAATGATTCCAGTTCTACTGTAGTTAGCATCCCAAAAGTAGATCCCAAATATAGATAATAACATATTAAAGCCAGAGAACGGATGATTTATCTTTCTGCACAGAGACACTCGAATCAGAAGCAATGATTCAAACCACACGAAAATAAACATCTGAAGTAGGATGGACATGTTTCCACTCATTGTCCAACATACTGTGCCCATCTTCTATAGAAACCAAGAAAGAGCTGCAAATGTGTTTCCTCTTCACTACATATTTCTAAATACAAAGGAAGGTGTCACAATAGATTAAATACTGTACCTTTTCCATCTAGACTTGAGTGATGGCCATCAGATATGAAGATTGGCATTTATTGAGATTACTCATTTACTGGAGGCCGCTCTGCAGAGTGGTCACTAGCTGGAACAGCCACAAAGTCATAAAATCTGATTTTAAACCTAACCCTAACCTTAACCACACTGCTAACCCTAATGCCTATCCTTAACCTTAAAATAAGATTTAAAAGCACATTTTTGTTTTAATACGTTTTTACGATGCATCTGGCTCTTCTAGCGAAAACCGCTAAGTTCTGCCTCAACCTGAATGAGATATGGGGGATGTTGCCTTTGTGACAGTGAGTGGGAGTGCTGTAGGTTGGTGGTGTGTTTAGATGGTATTACGGTCTCCTCCGCCCTACCTCTGCCCCTACACTGCCACCGTCTGCACATGGCTCCTAGACTTAGGTCATGACTCAGATATCGGGGCTGCCGCTTCGCACTTTTCACATGACACAATTGATAGTGATAGAACTGAACTGTACGAGGGTGAGGGGATTTCGGTAACAGTTATGCAATGCTCAGTCTATGAAGCGTTAGACAACCCCTTCAATGGTTGTTTGATGATGTTAACTTTACAGCTAAAAAATAGTAGTTGACATTTTGCATTCAGAGAGTATTCACACCCCTTGACTTTTTCCACATTTTGTTGTGTTTTAGCCTGAATTTAAAATGTATTAACTTGAGATTTTGTGTCACTGGCCTACACACAATACCCTATAATGTCAAAGTGGAATTATGTTTTTAGAAATGTTTAGAAATGAATACAATACTAAAAGCTTAAAGTCTTGAGTCAATAAGTATTCAACCCCTTTGTTATGGCAAGCCTAAATAGGAGTAGAAATGTGCTTAACAAGTCACATATTAAATTGCACGGACTCACTCTGTTTGCAAGAATAGTTTTTAACGTGATTTTTTAATGACTACCTCATCTTTGTACCCCACACATACAATTATCTTTAAGGTTCCTCAGTTGAGCAATGAATTTCAAACACAGATTCAACCACAAAACACCAGGGAGGTTTTTCCAATGCCTTGCAAAGAAGGGCACCTATTGGTAGATGGGTACACATTATAAAAAATATTGACATTGAATATCAATTTGAGCATGGTGAAGTTATTAATTACACGTTGATGGTGTGTCAATACACCCAGTCAATACAAAGATACAAGCGTCCTTTGTAACTCAGTTGCCGGGG
Organism: Oncorhynchus nerka; assembly: GCF_034236695.1. Taxonomy (NCBI): domain Eukaryota; kingdom Metazoa; phylum Chordata; class Actinopteri; order Salmoniformes; family Salmonidae; genus Oncorhynchus; species Oncorhynchus nerka. Next base: position 75,620,213 of record NC_088417.1, read on the forward strand.
AGGAAGGAAACCGCTCAGGGATTTCACCATGAGGCCAATGGTGAATTTAAAACAGTTACAGATTTGAATGGTTGTGATAGGAGAAAACTGAGGATGGACCCAACAACATTGTAGTTACTCTACAATACTAACCTAAATGACAGAGTGAAAAGAACGAAGCCTGTACAGAATACAAATACTACCAGAACATGCAACCTGTTTGCAATAAGGCTCTAAAGTAAAACTGCAAGAAATGTGGCAAAGAAATTAACTTTATGCCTTGAAATAGAAAGTGTTATGTTTGAGACAATTCCAACACAACTCAGCACTGAGTACCACTCTTCATATTCTCAGGCATGGAGATGGTGGCATCATGGGCTCAGTTGGTAGAGCATAGTGCTTGCAATGCCAGGATTGTGGGTTCAATTCCCATGGGGAACAGTGTATAAAAATGTAGGCACCCACTACTGTAAGTTGCCCTGGATAAAAGTGTCTGCTAAATGATTAAAATGTCATGGGAGTATTTGTCATTGACAAGGACTGGGGAGTTTTCTTGGATAAAAACAACAGAATAAAGCTAAGCACAGGCAAAATCCTAGAGGAAAACCTGGTTCAGTCTCCTTTCCAACAGACTGTTAGACAATTTCACCTTTCAGCAGGACAATAACCTGAAACACAAGGCCAAATATACACGGGAGTTGCTTACCAAGATGACTTTGAGTGGCCTAGTTACAGTTTTGACTTAAATCGGCTTGAAAATCTATGGCAAGACTTGAAAATGGCTGTCTAGGAATGATTAACTGTAACGCTTGTCGTCTGGGGAAGGAGAGGAGGACCAAGGTGCAGCGTGGTAAGTGTTCATATTTTAATGAACACTGAAACCAAGAACAATAAATAAACAACGACCGAACGAACGGTCCTGTAAGGTACAACACATAACCACCCACAAAACACAATGGAAAACAGGCTACCTAAATATGGTTCTCAATCAGGGACAACGATTGACAACTGCCTCTAATTGAGAACCATACCAGGCCAAACACAGAAATAGAAAATCATAGACAAATTAACATAGACAACCCACCCAACTCACGCCCTGACCATACTAAAACAAAAGACAAAACAAAGGAACTAAGGTCAGAGCGTGACATTAACAACCAACTTGACAGAGCTTGAATCATTTTTAAAAGAATAATGTGGAAATCCTGACAAATCCAGGTGTGAAAATTCCTTAGATACTTACTCAGAAAGACTAACAACTGCCAAAGGTGATTCTAACATGTATTGACTCAGGGGTTGCTGTATTTCTGTATTTAATTTTCAATAAATACATGTTTTCCCTTTCTCGTTATGGGGTATTGTGTGTAGATTGGTGAGAAAAACATAGATTTAATCCATCTTGAATTCAGGCTGTAACACAACAAAAAGTGGAATAATTTAAGGGGTGTGAATACTTTCTGAAGGCACTGTAAACACATTTAGCCCCCACCCCCAAAAAAGATGGGTATATTTTATATTGGTGTTACCATATGATTTGATTCACAGTAACAAAAATAATTCAATAAGTAGGCCAACAGTGAAACATGGAGAATCATGAGACTAGCACTTTGAATCATTTATCATGTGCAATTTGAGATGATGGGACAGGGATTAGAGCACATGTTTGTCCTCATATGTTGTCCTCAAAAACATGAAATATGTATTTTTAGAATGTCCCGTCATGATGTAAAGTAATCTAATAGACAAAACTATTAAACCATAAGAATGTTTTATTTCTTTTGAGTATTCAGTATTGGCTGTGTTTTGGCTTGTATTGATATGCTGTTGGAATTTCAGGGTTCCCATGTCCACCAACAAGGTAATAGTGTAAAACAAACCACTAATCCTACCGACGGAAACGCACGAGGTGGCTAAAAACAGACCTCCATCCTATGCTAGCTTGCTACCGATGGCCCGGCTAGCTGTCTGAATCGCTGTGACCCCAACCAACCTCACTACTCACTGGACCCTTTTGATCACTCGACTAAGCATGCCTCTCCTTAATGTCAATATGCCTTGTCCATTGCTGTTCTGGTTAGTGTTTATTGGCTTATTTCACTGTAGAGCCTCTAGTCCTGCTCACTATACCTTATCCAACCTATTAGTTCCACCACCCACACATGCGATGACATCTCCTGGTTTCAATGATGTTTCTAGAGACAATATCTCTCTCATCATCACTCAATACCTAGGTTTACCTCCACTGTATTCACATCCTACCATACCTTTGTCTGTACATTATACCTTGAAGCTATTTTATCGCCCCCAGAAACCTCCTTTTACTCCCTGTTCCAGACGTTCTAGACGACCAATTCTCATTGCTTTTAGCCGTACCCTTATCCTACTCCTCCTTTTTTCCTCTGGTGATGTAGGGGTGAATCCAGGCCCTGCAGGGCCTAGCTCCACTCCTATTCCCCAGGCACTCTCTTTTGATGACTTCTGTAACCGTAATAGCCTTGGTTTCATGCATGTTAACATTAGAAGCTAAGTTTGTTTTATTCACTGCTTTAGCACACTCTGCCAACCCGGATGTTCTAGCTGTGTCTGAATCCTGGCTTAGGAAGACCACCAAAAATTCTGACATTTTCATCCCTAACTACAACATTTTCAGACAAGACAGAACTGCCAAAGGAGGCAGTGTTGTAATCTACTGCAAAGAGCCTGCAGAGTTCTGTCCTACTATCCAGGTCTGTACCCAAACAATTTGAACTTCTACTTTTAAAAATCCACCTCTCTAAAAACAAGTCTCTCACCGTTGCCACCTGCTATAGACCACCCTCTGCCCCCAGCTGTGCTCTGGACACCATATGTGAACTGATTGCCCCCCATCTATCTTCAGAGCTCGTGCTGCTAGGCGACCTAAACTGGAACATGCTTAACACCCCAGCCATCCTACAATCTAAGCTTGATGCCCTCAATCTCATACAAATGATCAATGAACCTACCAGGTACCTCCCCAAAGCCGTAAACACAGGCACCCTCATAGATATCATCCTAACCAACTTGCCCTCTAAATACACCTCTGCTGTCTTCAACCAAGATCTCAGCAATCACTGCCTCATTGCCTGCATCCGTAATGGGTCAGCGGTCAAACGACCTCCACTCATCACTATCAAACGCTCCCTGAAACACTTCAGCAAGCAGGCCTTTCTAATCGACCTGACCGGGGTATCCTGGAAGGATATTGATCTCATCCCGTCAGTAGAGGATGCCTGTTTTTTTTTTAAATGCCTTCCTAACCATAAGCATGCCCCATTCAAGAAATTTAGAACCAGGAACAGATATAACCCTTGGTTCTCCCCAGACCTGACTGCCCTTGACCAACACAAAAACATCCTATGGCGTTCTGCATTAGCATCGAACAGCCCCTGTGATATGCAGCTTTTCAGGGAAGCTAGAAACCATTATAAACAGGCAGTTAGAAAAGCCTAGGCTAGCTTTTTCAAGCAGAAATTTGCTTCCTGCAACACTAACTCAAAAAAGTTCTGGGACACTGTAAAGTCCATGGAGAATAAGAAAACATCCTCCCAGCTTCCCACTGCACTGAATATAGGGAGCACTGTCACCACTGATAAATCCACTATAATTGAGAATTTCAATAAGCATTTTTCTACCGCTGGCCATGCTTTCCACCTGGCTACCCCTACCCCGGTCAACAGCACTGCACCCCCCACAGCAACTCACCCAAGCCTTCCCCATTTCTCCTTCTCCCAAATCCAGTCAGCTGATCTTCTGAAAGAGCTGCAAAATCTGGACCCCTACAAATCAGCCGGGTTAGACAATCTGGACCCTTTCTTTCTAAAATGATCTGCCAAAATTGTTGCCACCCCTATTCAACCTCTCTTTCGTGTCGTCTGAGATTCCCAAAGATTGGAAAGCAGCTGCAGTCATCCCCCTCTTCAAAGGGGGGGACACTCTTGACCCAAACTGCTACAGACCTATATCTATCCTACCCTGCCTTTCTAAGGTCTTCGAAAGCCAAGTCAACAAACAGATTACCGACCATTCTCACCATACCCTCTCTGCTATGCAATCTGGTTTCAGAGCTGGTCATGGGTGCACCTTAGCCACGCTCAAGGTCCTAAACGATATCTTAACCGCCATCGATAAGAAACATTACTGTGCAGCCGTATTCATTGATCTGGCCAAGGCTTTCGACTCTGTCAATCACCACATCCTCATCGGCAGCCTTGGTTTCTCAAATGATTGCCTCGCCTGAACTCTTCTCTGATAGAGTTCAATGTGTCAAATTGGAGGGTCTGCTGTCCGGACCTCTGGCAGTCTCTATGGGGGTACCACAGGGTTCAATTCTTGGACCGACTCTCTTCTCTGTATACATCAATAATGTCGCTCTTGCTGCTGGTGAGTCTCTGATCCACCTCTACGCAGACGACACCATTCTGTATACTTCTGGCCCTTCTTTGGACACTGTGTTAACAACCATCCAGGCAAGCTTCAATGCCGTACAACTCTCCTTCCGTGGCCTCCAATTGCTCTTAAATACAAGTAAAACTAAATGCATGCTCTTCAACCGATCGCTGCCTGCACCTGCCTGCCTGTCCAATATCACTACTCTGGACGGCTCTGACTTAGAATACGTGGACAACTACAAATACCTAGGTGTCTAGGTTAGACTGTAAACTCTCCTTCCAGACCCACATCAAACATCTCCAATCCAAAGTTAAATCTAGAATTGCCTTCCTATTTCTTAACGAAGCATCCTTCACTCATGCTGCCAAACATACCCTTGTAAAACTGACCATCCTACCAATCCTCGACTTCGGCGATGTCATTTACAAAATAGCCTCCAATACCCTACTCACCAAATTGGATGCAGTCTATCACAGTGCCATCCGTTTTGTCACCAAAGCCTCACATACTACCCACCATTGCGACCTGTACTCTCTCGTTGGCTGGCCCTCGCTTCATACTCGTCGCCAAACCCACTGGCTCCATGTCATCTACAAGACCCTGCTAGGTGAAGTCCCACCTTATCTCAGCTCATTGGTCACCATAGCATCACCCACCTGTAGCACGCGCTCCAGCAGGTATATCTCTCTGGTCACCCCCAAAACCAATTCTTTCTTTGGCCGCCTCTATTTCCAGTTCTCTGCTGCCAATGACTGGAACGAACTACAAAAATCTCTGAAACTGGAAACACTTATCTCCCTCACTAGCTTTAAGCATCATCTGTCAGAGCAGCTCACAGATTACTGCACCTGTATGTAGCCCACCCATAATTTAGCCCAAACAACTACCTCTTTCCCTACTGTATTTATTTGATTTTATTTATTTATTTATTTTGCTCCTTTGCACCCCATTATTTTTATTTCTACTTTGCACATTCTTCCACTGCAGATCTACCATTCCAGTGGTTTACTTGCTATATTGTATTTTCTTTGCCACCATGGCCTTTTTTTTGCCTTTACCTCCCTTATCTCACCTCATTTGCTCACATCGTATATAGACTTGTTTCTACTGTATTATTAACTCCATGTTTGTTTTACTCCAAGTGTAACTCTGTGTCGTTGTATGTGTCGAACTGCTTTGCTTTATCTTGGCCAGGTCACAATTGTAAATGAGAACTTGTTCTCAACTTGCCTACCTGGTTAAATAAAGGTGAAATATTTTTTTTTTTTTTAAATCAAGCGTGGTTTTACAACACATTTCAGACATGGAATGCAATATGCTTTACAGGAAAAAACATTGAAAAAACAATTAAAAATAAAAGCTGAAATATTAACTACATAACAAACATAAGATTGAAAACAAAAGAATTACACAAACTAAACAACTAAAAAGCACTAAAAAGCACCCTAAAACAAAGCTAAAAATGTGTTTTAAGAGCTCTTTTAAATGTGTCCACAGTTTCAGCCCCTCTCAGGTTTTCTGGCAGGCTACTCCAGAGGCTTGGAGTATAATAATTAAAGCCTGCCTCTCCATGCCTCTTGGTCCTAGGCTTTGTGATAGTGCCAGAGGATCTGAGGGACCTACTGGGTGCATAACTTAAAAGCATGTCTGACATGTATTGTGTTGCACAATCGTGAATTGATTCAAAAACTCACAGGTATCCAGTGCAGAGACCTTACACACCGGTGTAATGTGTGCTCTCCGTATGGTCTTGGTCAGTACCCGTGCTGCAACATTCTGTATGTTTTGCAGTTGACCAATGGTTTCTTGGGTAGACCAGACAGGAGAGCATTACATTAGTCAAGCCTGCTTGTAATAAAAGCATGGATGAATCTCTCTGTATCAGCCTGAAAGAGAAATGGCCGCACCTTGGCAATGTTCCTCAGGTGATAAATAACTATTTTGTTCACATTCTAAAGCAAAACATTCTATTTTGTTCATATCCTAAAGTGTGATTCGAAATTTAGTTCAGAACTTAAAATAACACCTAGGTTTTCTACTTGATGTTTTGTTTTTATTGCCCATGAATTAAAATGTGTGGCTAGATTCTCTCTCTGTGCTTTGGCTCCAACAATAAGTCTTGTTTTGATTTAGCTGGAGGAAGTTGTGAGCCATCCAAGTATTTAAATCACTAATTCAGTCTAATAATTTATCCATGGAGGATAAATCATCTGGTGACACAGAAATGCAAAGCTGTGTATCGTCTGCGTAGCAGTGAAAATCAATGTTGTGCTTTCTGATTACGCTTCCAAGGGGTAACATATATGAACAGTAACAGACCCAAAATCCAACCTTGTCGAACGCCACATATGATATGTATTTTGTGCTGAGCACTTGTTGTCTGCTTTTCCTTGACTCTGTGGTCCAACTCATCCCAAACCATCTCAAATGGATGTCATAAGGTGAACGCACCAATTTGTAAGTCGCTCTGGATAAGAGCGTCTGCTAAATGACTTAAATGTAAATGTAAATGTATTTTCTCTGAGTTATGTTCACCAAAGGTGACAAAAAACTCTTGACTGGTAAAATAAGTCCTAAACCATTATAGAACTGGACCGGAGAGGCCAACCAACCTCTCCAGTCTGCCCAGAAGGACATCATGGTCAACAGTGTTGAATGCAGCACTTAAATCAGAGAGCAGTTTGGCATCTGTGTTGGCTCTAAGATAATTTATCACTTTAACTAAGGCTGTCTCTGTGCAGGGCACAAAAACCAGATTGGAATTTTTCTAAGATACAGTTTGCAAAATAATTTAGCAGTTTGAACACCAATTTCTCCAGAATTTTGCTGGAGAATGGAAGGTTGGAGAATGGCTGAAAATTGCTAAAAGCTTAAGAATCCAAATGACTTTTCTTCAGAAGGGGTTTCACCAAAGCAGTTTTTAGTGCAGTAGGGAAAGTGCCTGTGAACAGGTAGTGATTATAGCTTGAACTTCTTCAGATACACAATTACATATTGTTTTGAGGAAGGTGATGGGGACAGGTTTGAGAAAGGCAGGTAGAAGGCTTAAATTGTGATGTCACTTTTCGGAGCATGTCTGTGTCAACCAGGGGAAATAAATCCATCATGCCTTTGCATGGTAGCTAGGGCGCATATCATGAAACTTCTCATGAGGTCTTACTTGACTGACACCCAGCCTAATGTTGGTTATCTTATCTCTGAAATATTCCGCAAACTCATCACATTTAGAGGTGGAGGAAAGTTCACATAGGTTTGCTGGGGTAGGATTTATCAGGCCATCAATGGTCAAAAAGAGCACTCTCTAATTATTTTTGATTAAGAGTGATCAAGAGAGCCCGTCTGGCATTTCTAATTGTGTAGGAGTGTGCATTAAGACCACCCCTACACTCTTTAAAAAAGGGTTCAAAAAGGGTTAATCGGGTGTCCCTATAGGATAACCCTTTTTGGTTTCAGGTAAAACACTTTTGGGTTCCATGTACAACCCTCTGTGGAAAGGGTTCTACCTGGTAACCAAAATGGTTCTACTTGGAACCAAAACGGTTCCACCCGGAACCAAAGATGGATCTTCAAAGGGTTCTCCTATGGGGACAGCCGAAGAACCATTTAGGTTCTAGATATCACCTTTTTCTCTAAGAGTGTAACATACAGCTCGCTGAGTGATGTCACGAGGGGGTAAAGGTCGAGAGTTGGCCCTTTTCATGTCACAGGAAGTGGTTATTTTTTGTTCCAGTCACAGCACAAACATTCATGATATGTATGAGAATTCACAGTGATGGGGAGATCAAACACTCCGTCATACAGGAGAGAGAGGGGGGGGGACTACTTTTCCTCATGACATTAAAATGCACTTCAGAGTGTCTGCAACATAAACTTTCCCCAGAAAAGTAATTTCACTGTGAATTTGAGCACCAGTATGACAGCACAAGCCAGATAATCAGAATTTGTGGGCAAAGTGTTCTCTGCAGGCAGTGTCAGGAAATTTACTGCTGAAAACATTCAGTGGTAATACATTTGTTGCTTATGGTCATTCCTAAGAGTGTTTCTTCCTCCTCACTGACCAGATCTCTGTCTCTCCACTTTCATCTTTGATGAGAAAATCAAGCCAAAGAGAGAAATGTCCTCCACACTCTATATTACAGATATGATGATATACAATCATGAATGCGTGGCTTGCAATGTGAAAAGTTGAAGGAGAACTGTATATGAAAGTAATACTGTCTAGATGAGTATCATCTAGACAGTATCATGAGTATCATTAAAGCTCTTATGATGTTAAAATAATTAATGACTTCTACCGTCTCCTCCATGATGTTTGTACACTACTGTTCAAAAGTTTGGGGTCACTTAGAAATGTCCTTGTTTTGAAAGAAAAGCTGATTTTTTTGTCCATTAAAATAACATCAAATTGATCAAAACCACCTTTGTAGACATTGTTAATGTTGTTAATGACTATTGTAGCTGGAAACAGCTGATTTTTTTATGGAATATCTACATAGTCATACAGAGGCCCATTATCAGCAACCATCACTCCTGTGTTCCAATGGCATGTTGTGCTAGCTAATCCAAGTGTATCATTTTAAAAGGTTAATTGATCATTAGAAAACCATTTTGCAATTACATTAGCACAGCTGAAAAATGTTGTTCTGATTAAAGTTGCAATAAAACTGGCCTTCTTTAGACTAGTTGAGTATCTGGAGCATCAGCATTTGTGGGTTCAATTACAGGCTCAAAATGGCAAGAAACAAATAGCTTTCTTCTGAAACTCGTCAGTCTATTCTTGTCTGAGAAATGAAGGCTATGCCACACGAGAAATTTCCAAGAAACTGAAGATCTCGTACAAAGCTGTGTACTACTCCCTTCATAGAACAGAGCAAACTGTCTCTAACCAGAATAGAAAGAGGAGTGGGAGACCCCGGTGCACAACTGGGCAAGAGGACAAGTACATTAGAATGTCTAGTTTGAGAAAGAGACGCCTCACAAGTCCTCAACTGGCAGCTTCATTAAATAGTACCCGCAAAACACCAGTCTCAACATCAATAGTGAAGAGGTGACTCAGGGATGCTGGCCTTCTAGGCAGGGTTGCAAAGAAAAAGCCATATCTTAGACTGGCCAATAAAAATAAAATATTAAGATGGGTAAAAGAACATAGACACTGGACAGAGGAAGATTGGAAAAAAGTGTTATGGCCAGATAAATCTAAGTTTGAGGTGTTCAGATCACAAAGAAGAACATTCGTGAGATGCAGAAAAAATTGAAAGATAGGAGTGCTTGACGCCATCTTTCAAGCATGGTGGAGGCAATGTGATGGTCTGGGGTGCTTTGGTGGTAGTAAAGTGGGAGATTTGTACAGAGATTTCAAGGGAGCTTGAAGAAGGAAGGCTATCACTAAATTTTGCAACGCCATACCATGTGGACGGCGCTTAATTGGAGCCAATTTCCTCCTACAACAGGACAATGACCCAAAGCACTGTTCCAAACTATGCAATAATTATTTAGGGAAGAAGCAGTCAGCTGGTATTCTGTCTATAATGGAGTGGCCAGCTTGACCGTATGGTATGTAAGAAGTGCCCATCAAGCCAATCCAACTTGTGGGAGGTGCTTCAGGAAGCATGGGGTGAAATCTCTTCAGATTACCGAAACAAATTGACAACTAAGAGTGCCAAAGGTCTGCAAGGCCGAAATTGCAGCAAATGGAGGATTCTTTGACGAAAGCAAAGTTTGAAGGACACAATTATTATTTCAATTAAAAAACATTATTTATAACCTTGTCAACGTCTTGACTATATTTCCAAATCATTTTGCAACTCATTTCATGTATATTTTAATGGAAAACACGGACGTTTCTAAGTGACCCCAAACTTTTGAACGGAAGTTTACATACACCTCAGCCAAATACATTTAATCTCAATTTTTCACAATTCCTGACATTTAATCTGAGTACAAATTACCTGTCTTAGGTCAGTTAGGATCACCACTTTATTTTAAGAATGTGAAATGTCAGAATAGTAGTAGAGAGAATGATTTAGTTCAGCTTTTATTTATTTCATCACATTCCCAGTGGGTTACATAGTTTACATACACTCAATTAGTATTTGGTAGCATTGCCTTTAAATTCTTTAACTTGGGTCAAATGTTTTGGAGCCTTCCACAAGCTTCCCACAATAAGTTGAGTGAATTTTGGCCCGTTCCTCCTGACAAAGCTGGTGTAACTGAGTCAGGTTTGTTGGCCTCCTTGCTCGCACACGCTTTCTCAGTTCTGCCCACAAATCTTCTATAGGATCGAGGTCAGGGCTTTGTGATGGCCACTCCAATACCGTGACTTTGTTGACCTTAAGCCATTTTGCCAGAACCTTGGGGTCATTGTCCATTTGGAAGACCCATTTGCGACCAAGCTTTAACTTCCTGACTGATGTCTTGAAATGTTGCTTCAATATATCCACATAATTTTCACCCCTCATGAAGCCATCTATTTTGTGAAGTGCACCAGTCCCTCCTGCAGCAAAGCTCCCAACAACATGATGCTGCCACCCCCGTGCTTCATGGTTGGGATAGTGTTCTTTGGCTTGCAAGCCTCCCCATTTTTCCTCCAAAACATAATGATGGTCATTATGGCCAAACGGCTCTATTTTTGTTTCATCAGACCAGAGAACATTTCTCCAAAAAGTACAATCTTTGTCCCCTTTTGCAGTTGCAAACCGTAGTCTGGCTTTTGTATGGCTGTTTTGGAGCAGTGGCTTCTTCCTTGCTGAGAGGCCTTTCAGGTTATGTCGATATAGGACTCGTTTTACTGTGGATATAGATACTTTTGTACCTGTTTCCTCCAGCATCTTCACAAGGTCCTTTGCTGTTGTTCTGGGATTGATTTGCACTTTTCGCACCAAAGTATGTTAATCTCTAGGAGACAGAACGCGTCTCCTTCCTGAGCGGTATGAAGGCTGTATGGTCCCATGGTGTTTCTACTTGCGTACTATTGTTTGTACAGATGAACGTGGTACCTTCAGGCATTTGGAAATTGCTCCCAAGGATGAACCAGACTTGTGGAGGTCTACAAATCTTTTTCGGAGGTCTTGGCTGATTTCTTTTGATTATCCGATGATGGCAAGGAAAGAGGCACGGAGTTTGAAGGTAGGCCTTGAAATACATCCACAGGTACACCTCCAATTGACTCAAATTATGTCAATTAGCCTATCAGAAGCTTCTAAAGCCATGACATCATTTTCTGGAATTTTCCAAGCTGTTTAAAGGCACAGTCAACTTAGTGTATGTAAACTTCTGACCCACTGTAATACAGTGAATTATGAAATAATGAAATAAAAATAAGTTAAATAATCTGTCTGTCAACAATTTTTTGAAAAATTACTTGTGTCATGCACAAAGTAGATGTCCTAACCGACTTGCCAAAACTATAATTTGTTAACAAGAAATTTGTGGAGTGGTTGAAAAACAAGTTTTAATGACTCCAACCTAAGTGTAAGTAAACTTTCGACTACAACTGTATATATTTAAGCAAAATGGCATGAGGGGGTGTGGTATATGGCCAATATACCACTCGTTTTTCAACTACTCTACAAATTTCTTGTTAACAAATTATAGTTTTGGCAAGTCGGTTAGGACATCTACTTTGTGCATGACACAAGTAATTTTTCCAACAATTGTTATATGGCCAATATACCACGGCTAAGGGCTGTTCTTAGGCACAACGCATCGTGGCACAGCCCTTAGCCGTGGTATATTGGCCATATACCACAAACCCCTGAGGTGTCTTATTGCTATTATAAACTGGTTACCAACGTAATTAGAGCAGTAAAAATACATGTTTAGTCATATCTGTGGTATACGGTCTGATATACCACAGCTGTCAGCCAATCAGCATTCAGGGCTTAAACCACCCAGTTTCCAAATATATATAAATAAATGTTTTTTCCTGATTGGATCACATTATTGGTCTTCCTGTGAATCCATTGGTTTTTGTCTTATTGAGTCTTTCACCGTATTTAAGAATATATATACATTTTACCTTTATTTAACTAGGCAAGTCAGTTAAGAACACATTTTTATTTTCAACAACGGCCTAGTAACAGTGGGTTAACTGCCTTGTTCAGGGGCAGAACGACATATTTTTACCTTGTAAGCTTGGGGATTCGATCTTGCAACTCCAACACTCTAAACACTAGGCTTCCTGCCGCCTAGTGTAAGTAAAAGCAGACCAGATTTTCTCAAACACTAGATAATACATGTCCCTCCTGAGATGTGGCCCTCCTGGATGAGTTTTATAACAGCATAGATCTCTTTATTCTAATTCTCATATTGAAGTGAGGGGTCATGAGAAGTGGAACCCTTTCTCTAATGGGAAGTCTGCTGCCTTTCCAGATCACATGGCCCAGCACCACTCTCTAGCTCTGCTGTTCTGTTCCTAGATAAACAAATTAAAGTGGCAGGAAAGAGCGGAAAGTTTCCAAGTTATCAGCGTTAGCATTTACTTTTCACTTGAAGGGGTTGCATGAAACGATTTGTCCCTCCAGTTTTTTTCATTCCTTAAAGCGCTAAAAGTATTTTTTTTAATATTCATGACAAGATATTCGCTGACAGTGGCTCTTATGAAACTTTTGAGACGCCAAAGAAATATGTGCTGAATTTTCACAAACTGAGTGTTAGAAAGAGTTGAGGATGAAATATGTTTTGTGGGGTGCCTTTGCTGACAACCAGTACTCCTGGTACTGTTTAAGAGGCAATTCAATGCTTCGTACAAACATCTAGCAAACCCTATGAGGCAGGATACTATACAATACTATACAATTCAGGTCATATTGTGAAAAGGGAGAAGAAACATTTTTTTATATTTTTCATTCCATTTAATACCATCCATTTGAAGTGATTGTTTTAGATTAAAATAATCAGCAATATCTAAATAAATGATCACCTTGGAGAATTTTTTAAAATGCTACTGTATACAGTAGAAATAATTGTTGTGGAAACTGAGGACTTCAGGGAGCTAATAAGGATCACCACAACAACACATGATTTGTTCATTTGGATCAATCTGCAGTTAGGTTGTCAAAAAGCCAGGATTTCAAATGACAGGATTCCTCAACAGCATAGCTATACATACAGTAGTTAGCGACCAACATGCAAATACACGTTCATTACATGACATCCTGTACTAGCTCCAGCCACGAGAACAACATTTGCTCATTACATGTGTGCTATGCGCTGAAGCTCAGAACAAATGGATAGCATCAAAGTAGCAGTCAGTGGAGAGGAAATGTACAATAAAACTCTCTCTTTCACTTTCTGTCTCTCTCTCATCGGCCCTGCGATCTGTGCTGGCTGGAATTGTGTGGAATACCAGCGTTAGCCTACGTATGCCGGCCAAAGTTCAAAAAGGTTGGAGTAATGGAGAGGACAGTGTTTCGCTATCACAGGTGCGTGATCTTTTAAATCACCAACATGATGTCTACAAGCAATTGTAACTGCAACAGGAAAATAGCTTCAAAAGCTTTGTCCAAATACTGGTGGACTTTAACTAACAAAAGAATGGATGATCTGAACAGAGAAGGCCAAGACCTTTGTAACAGTTTGCAGTTCTCCAAGGGAAAGGTGGATGTCATGAAAGAGACTAGCAGCAAGATGGCAACAAACTGTAAGTCTACATGAGATGACAATAGCACTGTCTGTGAATCATTATTAGAGATGACATGTAAAATAGACTACAGCCCTCAAACTCAACTCTGGACCTCGAAGCCAGTTCCAATGCATTTTTTCATTGTTCCCTTCTAAAAGCATCAGCATGCTTCAGTTCGGCTTACGGCTGGCCGAGGTCGGCTAGGCGAACATAATGAGTGTTCTCAAATACTCCCTTTAAAGATCTTCACTTGAAAGAAGAAAAAAAGCAGCAATAGTACTGTTTGTCTAGTAGTACTGAGATGCCATAGCATAGTCAGAATGAATCTAAGATAACTCAAGAAATCTGACATTAATTGTGACATTTCTGCTGAGGAGATCTTAGTCGCTCAATTTTACATTTAACTAAGATGTTTGATGGAGTATTTCTCAATAACACTGACAACAAAGGCTCTATTGAAGAATCCCTACAGTTGAACAATCACAGGCGAAGGAGCGTAGACTTCGGCTCCCAAACTTTGGCTGGCCTAGAGTAAAAATCTGTGCCCGAACAGCCGAAAAAAAACTCTTACCAAAGTTTTTTTTAAACTAACAAAAACAAACAGAATGTTGTCATAATATATGCATAAACTCTTCCGAACTGTTTCAGCTGGGATGCATGCGGACGCCTTAATCAGGGACTGATTTAGGCCTGGAACACCAGGTGGGTGCAATTAATTATCAGGTAGAATGCAACACCAGCAGGCTCTGGACCCCGTAGGGTAAGAGCTGAATATCCCTGATCTAGAGGGACAATCCAGCAGGAATAACATAATTATGGATGGCATACCAGCCTCCAAATGAGACCTTATGACGGAGAAGTCCTTCACTGGTCGCAGGTAGCATTTGGTATGATAACACACCCGCACACACATGCTCATCACCCCTCCCTGCTCCGTTCAAGTTCACCTAGCGATCTCAGTTCATACATTGTGCACATTATTCTTACCTCTCTTCAGTAACCGTTTGGTATGGTATAAACCAGTGGTTCCCAAACTTTTTAGTCCCATACTCGGTCAAAAATTCAACCTCAAGCTGTGTACCCCCTCTAGCACCAGGGTCAGAGCACTCTCAAATGTTGTTTTTTGCCATCATTGTAAGCCTGGCACACACACACTCTACGATACATTTATTAAACTTAAGAATGAGTGTGAGATTTTGTCACAACCCGGCTCGTCGGAAGTGACAAAGAGCTCTTATAGGACTAGGGCGCAAATAATAATATAATAATAATCAATAATTTTGCTCTTTATTTAACCATCTTACATATAAAACCGTATTTGTTCATCGTCAATTGTGAATAACTCACCACAGGTTTAATGAGAAGTGTGTGCTTGAAAGGATGCACATAACTCTGCAATGTTGGGTTGTATTGGAGAGAGTCTCAGTCTTAGAACCTCTTGAAACTAGGGGGCACTATTTTTATTTTTGGAAAAATAACGTTCCCAAAGTAAACCGCCTATTTCTCAGGACCAGATGCTAGAATATGCATATAATTGACAGCTTAGGATAGAAAACACTCTAAAGTTTCCAAAACGGTCAAAATATATTGTCTGTGAGTATAACAGAACTGATATTGCAGGTGAAAGCCTAAGAAATATCCAATCAGGAAGTGACTCATGTTTTGAAACCGTTGTGTTCCTATGCACCCCTATTGGCCACTGAAAGGGATATCAACCAGATTCATTTTTCTACGTATTCCCTAAGGTGTCTACAGCATTGTGACGTAGTTTCACGCCTTTATGTTGAAGAATGAGCGTAAACGACTACATTGCGTAAGTGGCCAGCTGAGGGCTCTCAGAGTGATTCTTGCGTAAAAGACAGAGGTAGTCATTTTTCCTCTCGCTCCTACTGAAAAGCCAATTGTCCCGGTTGATATATTATCGAATAGATATTGGAAAAACACCTTGAGGATTGATTATAAAAAAGTTTGCCATGTTTCTGTCAATATTATGGATATAATTTGATTTTTTTTTCAGCGTTGTCGTGACAGCTATTTCTGGTGGATTTCTGAACATAGCGTGACAAACAAACGGAGGGATTTTGGGTATAAAAATAATCTTTATGGAACAAAAGGAACATTTGCTGTCTAACTGGGAGTCTCGTCAGTGAAAACATCTGAAGATCATCAAAGGTAAACGGTTAATTTGATTGCTTTTCTGATTTTCGTGACCAAGCTTCCTGCTGCTAGCTGGACATAATGCTATGCTAGGCTATCGATAAACTTACACAAACGCTTGTCTTGCTTTGGCTGTAAAGCATAATTTCAAAATCTGAGATGACAGGGTGATTAACAAAAGGCTAAGCTGTGTTTCACTATATTTCACTTGTGATTTCATGAATATGAATATTTTCTAGTAATATCTTTTGACCGTTGCGCTATGATAATTAGTGTAGTTGATGACAATTCTCCCAGATCCGGGATGGGGAGTTCCAACAGTCTGTGCATGTATTTAGTTTTCATGCCAGTAAGGGCCGAGAATCCACTCTCAAATACTGTAGGTATGTGGATGCAAAGGGCATCAGGGTCTTAACAGCGCGATGTGCCAAGGCAGGATACTCTGAGCACAGCCCAATCCAGAAATCTGGCAGTGGCTTCTGATTAAATTCAATTTTCACAGAACCGCTTGTTGCAATTTCGATGAGGCTCTCTTGTTCAGATATCGTTAAGTGGACTGGAGGCAGGGCATGAAAGGGATAACGAATCCAGTTGTTTGTGTCATTCAGGCGAGAAAAATAGGCCAGTCGTGTAAGAAACACATCATCATGCAAGCTGTCAGACAAGTGAAAATTATGGTCAGTAAAGAAAACTTTCAGCTCTTCTCACAATTTAAAAAACGTGTCAATACTTTGCCCCTTGATAACCAGCGTACTTCTGTATGTTGTAAAAGCGTTACATGGTCTCTGCCCATATCATTGCAGAAAATACACGGGAGTTAACCATTTTCACTGTAGTGTCCAAAACATCTTTCAAGCTGTCAGGCATTCCCTTGGCAGCAAGAGCCTCTTTGTGGATGCTGCAATGTAAGCAAGTGGCGTTGGGAGCAACTGCTTGCACGCACGTTACCACTCCACTATGTCGCTCTGTCATGGCTTTTGAGCCATCAGTACAGGTACCAACATGAGCAGCAGTTACATTTGGCTACATACGGACCGTTAGTGGAATTCCCATGAGAGAGTAATGGTTAATGTGACTGGATGTTAATTATTTGACTAGGCTACCTGTATTGGACATTGTGTTGTTATTTCACTGAACACTAGATGGTTTAATTGTATTTTTGGCAGTGAAACGAGGCTACTCAGGTGAGAAAGAAACCTCACCCAAATGTATAGCCCCGTTGGAAAATATAAATTGACTATTTTATCAATTTTTTAAATGTGAATCACATTTTTATTTGGTGTACCCTGAAGACATTGCTTGTACCCCAGTTGGGGAATACCTGGTATAAAGAATACGCATACAAGCTTTGATGTTTCATTTAAGGATGTTTATTGTACTTTTGGATGAGCACTCTGTTTGTTTGTTTCTGTTCCCCTCTCTCCGTCTCTGTAGCTTCCGGGTATGCTGGAATCGGGCTGGCTTTGTATTGCCTGTCCCTAATTGCGTGTTCATTGTCCTCCCTCCCTCCCAAAGGCCAGAGAGGACAGAGAGCCAAGCTTCCGGGTCAGTAGCTTCAGCCCAGCATCACATATACACACAAAAATACACCAACTGACACTCACAAACAGCTGATTGACTGACTCTATTACTGTAGCTAAACAATGTTTTTACATTTACATTTACATTTAAGTCATTTAGCAGACGCTCTTATCCAGAGCGACTTACAAATTGGTGCTTTCACCTTATGACATCCAGTGGTTTTATTTTATTTATTCATTTTATATTATGTCTATCTCAGATAAGCTACCCAGGAAAGGGCTAAGAATAACCCATATTAATATATGTAGCCTTATAAATATGCTTCATGAAATCAATAACTTGCTAACATCGGATAAGATTCATATACTGGTCATTTCTAAACTCATTTAGATAATTCCTTTGATAATACAGCAGTAGCAATACAAGGATATAACATCTACAGAAAAGACAGGAATGCCTATGGGTAGGTGTTGCAGCATACAGCGCCTTAAAAAGTATTCGCACCCCTTGACTTTTTTAAACATTTTGTGTTACAGCCTGAATTTAAAATGGATTAAATATAAATTGTGTGTCACTGGCCTACAAACAATACCCCATAATGTCAAAGTGGAATTGTGTTTTTTGATTTTTTTAAAAAATTGATAAAACTTTATGGCAAGCCTAAATAAGTTTAGGAATAAAACAATTCAAAACAATTCAAGTCACACAATATGTTGCATGGACTCACTCTGTGTGTAATAAGTGTTCAACATAATTTTTTTATGACTACCTAGCTTCAAAATGATGTATAATTTCAGGTTATGTCGATATAGGATTCGTTTTACTGTGGATATAGATACTTTTGTACCTGTTTCCTCCAGCATCTTCACAAGGTCCTTTGCTGTTGTTCTGGGATTGATTTGCACTTTTCGCACCAAAGTACGTTCATCTCTAGGAGATACTATTGTTTGTACAGATGAACGTGGTACCTTCAGGCCTTTGGAAATTGCTCCCAAGGATGAACCAGACTTGTGGAGGTCCACCATTTTTTTCGGGGGTCTTGGCTGATTTCTTTTGATTTTCCCATGATGTCAAGAAAAGAGGCATTGAGTTTGAAGGTAGGCCTTGAAATACATCCACAGGTACACCTCCAATTGACTCAAATTATGTCAATTAGCCTATCAGAAGCTTCTAAAGCCATGACACAATTTTCTGGAATTTCCCAAGCTGTTTAAAGGCACAGTCAACTTAGTGTATGTAAACTTCTGACCCACTGGAATTGTGATACAGTGAATTATAAACAAAATAATCTGTCTACAATTGTTGGAAAAATGACTTTTGTCATGCACAAAGTAGATGTCCTAACCGACTGGCCAAAACTACAGTTTGTTATTAACAAGAAATTTGTGGAGTGGTTGAAAAATGTGTTTTAATGACTCCAACCTAAGTGTGTGTAAACTTCCAACTTCAACTGTATGTCTGTTATTAAAAGATGTTCTGAGTTTTACACAAAAATCAACTGTACTAGTTCAGGCTCTGATCTTGTCCCATCTTGATTACTGTCCTGTAATATGGTGTAGCAAAGAAAGACCTAGCAAAGGTACAGCTGGCTCAAAACAGAGCAGCACGCCTTGCCCTTAACTGCACATACAGAGCTAACATAAACAACATGCATGCCAGTCTTTCCTGGTTGAGAGTTGAAGAGAGATGAATTGCTTCTGATCTACTTTTTATGATTAGTATTACTGTAATGAAAATGCCAGATTATCTGCAATTCTAATCCCACAAGACATGCCACCAGGGGTCTCTTCACAGTCCCCAAGTCTAAAACGAATTCATGGCAATGCACAGTATTATACAGAGCCACAATTGCACGGACTCCCTTCCACCTCCAATTACTCACACTAACAGCAAAATTACCTTAAAAAAATATCCAACAACATCTCATGGAACAGCGGGACTGTGAGGCGACACACACACACACACACACACAATTTTTATTTTATTTTATTATTTGTAAATAATTATTTATTTATTTTCATATTGTTTGTATATCACGGTATTTAAAGTTTGTGTTACTGCCCTTGTCTAACAGTGTATCAGTGTTTTGTTACTTGTCATGTTTTGTGTTTTTTTGTGGACCCCAGGAAGAATAGATGCGGCCTCTACAAAAGCTAATGGGAATCCAAATAAACAAACAAACTCTCTCTGGACTTAGTGGCAGATGAGCATATCGTCCCCCAGGCTGTTGCCTATATTGCATTGCTCTCAGATAGAGGTTGGGAATCTCATTCCATGCATGCCCTCCAAGTGCCACTCCATGGTTGCAAGATGTCTGTAGTATCTCTCAGAGAACATCCTGAGTTTTTGAATCCCTGGCACAAGGCAAATGACATGCCATATGTGCTTCATATTGGACCCAGTCAAGTATTTACTAAATGTTTTGCATGTTAAAGAGGAGAGAAACAGAGGATCTGTGAATCCAGCAGTAATCTCTAAAGCCATCTATTTAAAACATAGGCTTCAGATGGAATGCCTGTCTTACAGAGACAGATCAAAGTTTTGGATGTAAAATAATGATAACCAACATTTATTTGGTTCTGCTAAGAAATGTGGCTGTTGAAATATACACTGCATGTACAAAATATTAGGAACACTTTCCTAATATTGAGTTGCACCCCCTTTTTCCCTCAGAACAGCCTCAATTCATCAGGGCATGGACTACAAAGTGTTGAAAGCGTTCCACAGGGATGCTGGCCCATGTTGACTCCAATGCTTCCCACAGTTGTGTCAAGTTGGTTGGATGTCCGGTGGGAGATGGACCATTCTTGATACACACAGGAAACTGTTGAGCGTGAAACACTCAGTAGCATTGCAGTTCTTGACACATTCAAACCAGTGCACCTGGCACCTACTACCATACCTCGTTCAAAAGCACTTAAATCTTTTGTCTTTCCTACTCACCCTATGAATGGCACACATACACAATCCATGTCTCAATTGTCTCAAGGCTTTAAAAAAATCATTCTTTAACATATTTCCTCCTCCTCTACGCTGATTGAAGTGTATTTAACAGGTGACATCAATAAGGGATCCTAGCTTTCACCTCGCCAGTCTGTCAGGTGCTCCTAATGTTTTGTACACACACAGTGGTGCCTTGCATAAGACACACATTCTACTGTGCAGGGTCAATGCACCATATGCTATCGGCTTTTCTAATAAAAGACGACACCAGATAAATCCATAGGAAAAATTTATTTATCAATATGCAATATCAGGATTTCAAACTTGGCTCATGGAATTTCCATTCCATAGTAACTGGTTGTGTTGAACATGGGTTGAAGCTGTTGTGAATGAAAGGTGAAATATATGAACATGGAGCAGATGCAAAAAAAAACAAATTCACTGGGATTGCATACATGTACATTGAAAATAATACTGAATCATGAACAGAAATAAAACAATGACAATAATGACTTACTGAGGGCAGGGAAAGTGAGCAACCAGCCACACTGAACAAGTCATTACTGTTTAAACTGTATTGAGCAGGAAAACCAAACCAAATAATGTAGATATTTTCCTTCTTACTCCAATAGCATGGAGATGTTCACACACTTTAGCTTTCAGGTTGCTAAGCACTGCTGTAATATTTTTCAACTATGCGAGTGGCCTGTCCTCCATACACAGCACAGCAGAGGTGGGCTGAATTTGGCTGTGTGGCTGATAGCTGAGGAAATGTCTGGGGCTTGAGCTGCTTTCTCATTAAAGCGAGCCAGAGATAATATCGTGATAATCTGTGGAGGTCAAGAGAGCGTGTCCATTTCACCTTGAGGGGTGTCGAAGGACTGAGATAGAGCCATGTATGTTGGCCTTATTTATTTCCCAAAGTCGCAAGCTCAGCAGACCTCCTCCAAGCACGATGCTTCTTCTTCACCTTGGATTCTCACGACTAGAAATGGAATTACTGTATCCTTGGTCAGTGAGACCATACAGAGTTCAGGGAAACTTGCACGGAAAGATGCCCGGAATAATGTATTGCTCATCTGACTATTTCTAATCAGCATGGGTAAAACATATATTTTTTTTTAACCTTTGTAGCATTGTATTATACTCAGACTCATCTTGATCAAAACATCAAGTATTTACTTGGTTGCTCACCATACCCTGTTTTTAAGATCACTAACATATCCATCGATTTTAAGAGGTGACTGTGTCAGAGAAAATCTATAAAATGTATAGGAGAGTATCTGGCCCTTCTCTAGACTCCCAATCCAGTTCCCCACCCACAAACAGTCTGTGACAGCAAGAATGAAACTGAGGGGAAATAATGTTGTATGTATGTGGTGAACAATGATACAATTTTCTTCTTTCCTTGCAAGACCTGGCACTTAAAACACCTGCTCTAAGAGATTTGTGTCTATAAAAAAATCAAGATTTATACAAAATGTCTTTCCAGAAACACACCTATTTACAAAATTCTGCATAAAAAAAACACATTATGTTCATAAATGGGTCTCTATTAAATGTAACTTTAAAATGGTACTTTTTCACATATTTACATTATTTTAGGCCACTGTAATTACCAAAAATCAAAACAAACAATAAACAAGCAGTAAAGGGACATCACATGTTACTTCTAGGACTACAGGGTATTGTGTTACTGTAAATCATTGAAGATCACACAGTGGTGCACACATTATCCTTAAACATTGTGAAGATTATCATTGAGTAATAAACTATACCTTTACCCAATGACAAACAACACACAACAATAAAACAATGCATGTTCAATAGCTAAAGAATTAGGATTCTGTTTGTCACCAGTTTGTCATTGACTTCATTTGAGCTTTATTCTTAACACTTTTTTATAAAACGTAGTTACAATATAATTCAGTTCAGAACAAACAAAATATGTTTAAAAAATGTCAAATCATGGTTAGAGTCATATTTGCATATGTTGTAGACATAATTTATTTCTGTAATGTAAGTGATAATGTACAAGACATCGGGAAGGCAAAAGTCAACTTTGAGGCAATTTTTGAGCGAAACAATGTTAATTTATCCAAATAAATCCAGACTGAAAAAAATATTTATATAATGTTTCAAAAGAAGAGTCAATCTGCTCTAACCCTCAAAGCAAACAAATATGTCAGTCTACAGTCACATCCATCTAAATAACAGTGAATCTGCTCTCTTATCTGAAACAATGCCAACAAACTGGTGGCACATGTCTTGCTCTCGCTGATAAACTTCTTAATAACTTAAAATAATCTCAATGTTATCAACATGAAAAGTATGCCAGAGTAATTCTACTGTAAATACATGGCAGTATCTATCTTGTTTCAAAATAAACACACATGACTA
The DNA here is from genome assembly GCF_034236695.1 of Oncorhynchus nerka. Classification (NCBI taxonomy): domain Eukaryota; kingdom Metazoa; phylum Chordata; class Actinopteri; order Salmoniformes; family Salmonidae; genus Oncorhynchus; species Oncorhynchus nerka. The sequence continues at coordinate 75,643,245 of NC_088417.1, forward strand.
GACTATGGGACCCACTTAAGTACATGGAGATAAGATATTGAAACAGAAAACATGTATGATGATTCGTGTTGAAAACGATTTGGTACCAGTGTAATCTTGCCTGGTCTTTGAGGATGCCAGGTGATAGGAATGGTAAATCATTAGTCCTCCTGAAGACACCAGAGACGTTTTAGCGCCATCCCGTTGTGGTTGTAACAAGGGTAAAACTCTTTAGGAATTAAAAAAGCCTTTTTGTGAGTAGAAACAGTTTAAGATAAATATGTACTGTACTGCAATTATGTTTGTACAACAATGTATAATGTAGCAGAATCATTACTTACTTTAAGTGTCCACTCTGTACCTCTCTTGTCTGCGCTGTTTTTTAAATTTCTTTTAAAGGTTTGGTTTTCCCATCATCGCACAGCTGAGGAGAATAGGGATTGGAGCTGGTTGCCGAACTCTTTCCATTGTCCTCAAACAAGCTTTTATGGAGATGCACAGCACGTTGGACATTACCTGCATCCCTTCTCATTCTGAGCACACAACTGATCCAGGCACCATGCCTAAGTGGCTATGAATGATTTCAGACTCAAACATGAATGTGGCAAACAATAAAAACCATCCCATCCCTAGCATTCCACTGTCTCTGGGAGCAGAACTATCATTACAAATGTCATACCGTTAGGTGAACGCAAATCATTCCCTCCGAAGTCATCCAATTCTTCTGAGAGCACGGCCTTTAGGTGGGAGCAAAAGGCTCTGCTCCTTTGATAACATCTTAATTGCTTCCACACTTTTTTCTACTCAAACAAATTTGATCTTGTTATTCTTTTTCACAAAGGGGAAAACTCGGAGTGAAAACCCTCGAGGCCGCTCAGACACAGAAGTGACCTGTCATTTTGAAACATAACCTTTTAGTTTTCTTTAAATTTATTTCAGTCATGATGACCTCTCACCACAATTGAGTATGAGCTATTTGTCTTTCATTAATTCACATCCAGGGTGAGACATGTTCATTGCTAGTTTTTTCCCACCACAGTTGCATACCTGACTTTGCCTGTTTGGACACGCTTAAAGAAGTATAACAGGAGACACATACTGAACACAATTATGGGACCTACATATGTAAGTGTTCGTTTCTTTTATAAACAGAAAGTGGAAAACCTCAAAATAGCCATTAATGACACAGATCCTCCTACATGTGACAAAGTATCAGTAAAGGATACATGAAAAATATTAATATTTACCATAATATAGTATGTTTTAACTAGATATTCAGTAGAAATATTAATATTTACCATAATATAGCATGTATTAACTAGATATTCAGTAGAAAAGAAACACAATGTTGAAGGAGCAGACACTGGTGAAAAGGAAGCTACTGTAGGTGACTGATAAAAAACAATAGCGCAGGTAAAACACATTTGTTGTGAAAGGGAAGTGTATTTTGCTGTCATCACACTGTGCCTTTTTCTGTCTCTGAGCAAACAATGGAGGCTTCATTACAGGAATGGAGCCCATGAGTGACAGCCCTATTGCAGGGTCCTTTGTTTGTGTAGTATACCCTGTTTGCAACTCGTCTCCATTGTCAGAGTGAAGGCTTCTCTACGCCATAGGCTTTACCGTCTTACAGTCTTCTCAGACACACAGTATAGCAAAACTTGGGTGAATTAAAATTTCTAGCTTGAAGCAGGAAGAGAAGACGACACAATCTCTCCAAAAACCTGCCTTTGGCCTATCCGGAAACATGTTTCATGTTTCAACTACTGTATCCAGGACAACCTTCTTTCATTTCTGTTCTTGTGTCACTATTTTGAACATCAAAAGTGTCTTTCAACATCAGACGGACAAGGTAGTAAAAGGTAGGCCAGAATTCTCCCCTACAGCAAGCATCCTAGACATAGTCGTTGCCTCAGACCTTGTAGTAGATGTTGGCTGGGCTTTGCGCTGGCATCTCTTGGACTATATAAACCGGATGGCCATATTCCCCGCTCACCTTCTCGTAATGGGGGCAGTAGTTGTTTTCTGTAGTCCGTAGCGGGATGATGATGTCACTGGGTTCGGAGCCGGCGTTCCCAGAGCACTTGGGGCTGGCCAGCGTGCTGAGTGACAGAGCGGTGGTCCGCTGCTGGGTGTGCTTACGGTTCCTCTTCTTCAGCTTGATCAGCAGGACGATGAGGATGATGATGATCAGGAGGAAGATGACGCATCCCGCCCCGATGACTGCAAACAGCGCTGGCTTGGAGGCAAAGAAACCCTCTGCTGAGTCGGACGAGTCTGACTTGTTGTCCTGGTTCATGGTGTCTGTTGATGGAAGAAAAAAGGAATCAGTTAGCAGCAGGGAAAGAACGAGCGGTGGTCTGCTTGGCAGACTGTCAGACAAAGCTGTACTGTTGCTGATCATGATAGAGGTGGAACCCTGCAAGTGTGCAAATGGGTTCTCAAAGAGAAAAAAGGCTTCTTCCATTATTTCTCTGAATTGAGTGAGTAACTAGGGGCTTCCTGACTGTGTGGCCTTTGTGAGCATGTGGGGGTGTCAGTTTTAGACAGATGATAGCTCATTTCTTCTTGGCATGCATCTTGAGAGCGAGGGGAGGATTAAACTGTGTATGTTTAGCCATATGTTATAACTCCACATGAGGGGGTAAAGGAAGAGAAACTGTTTAAATGTATATTACCGGCTTGAGGGAAAAGAAAACACCAGTCTCTCATTAGACACAGAGGATGAGGACTGAGTCCAATTAGAGTGGCATGCCTATTTCCTGTGTGGTCCTGAAGCCTCCCACCCTAACCCTCCCTCCCCTTCTTCACTATTTATACTCCACTGCATCCCAGCTCTGCCTGCCTGGAAGCACAGTTTCCACTGCTGCCTGGGAGCATAGTGTCCACTGCTGCCTGTCTGCCTGGGTGCATAGCTTCCACTGCTGCCTGTCTGCCTGGGAGCATAGCTTCCACTGCTGCCTGTCTGCCTGGGAGCATAGCTTCCACTGCTGCCTGTCTGCCTGGGAGCATAGCTTCCACTGCTGCCTGGCTGCCTGGGAGCATAGCTTCCACTGCTGCCTGCCTGCCTGCCTGCCTGGGAGCACGGCTTTGAGGGCTGCCTGCCTGGGAGCATGGCTTCCACTGCTGCCTGCCCAATGCTGCTGCCGCACTGTCAAAGCGGAGGCTGCTAGCTACAGTGCCTTGCAAAAGTATTCATCCCCCTTGCCGTTTTTCCTATTTTGTTGCATTACAACCTGTAATTTAAATGGATTTTTATTTGGATTTCATCTAATGGACATACACAAAATAGTCCAAATTGGTGAAGTGAAATGAAAAAATATTACTTATTTAAAAAAAATCAAAAAATGAAAAGGTGGTGAGTGCATATGTATTCACTCCCTTTGATATGAGGCCCCTAAATAATATCTGGTGCAACCAATTACCTTCAGAAGTCACATAATTAGTTAAATAAATTCCACCTGTGTGCAATCTAAGTGTCACATGATCTCAGTATATATACAAACCTGTTCCGAAAGGCCCCAGAGTCTGCAACACCACTAGGCAAGGGGCACCCCCAAGCAAGCGGACCCATGAAGACCAAGGAGCTCTCCAAACAGGTCAGGGACAAAGTTGTGGGGAAGTACAGATCAGGGTTAGGTTATAAAAAAATATCTGAAGCTTTGAACATCCCACGGAGCACCATTAAATCCATCATTAAAAATTGGAAGGAGTATGGAACCACAACAAACCTGCCAAGAGAGGGTTGCCCACCAAAACTCACAGACCAGGCAAGGGGGGCATTAATCAGAAAGGCAACAAAGAGACCAAAGATAACCCTGAAGGAGCTGCAAAGCTCCACAGCGGAGTTTGGAGTATCTGTCCATAGGACCACTTTAAGCCGTACACTCCACAGAGCTGGGCTTTACAGAAGAGTGACCAGAAAAAAGCCATTGCTTAAAGAAACAAATAATCAAACACATTTGGTGTTCGCCAAAAGGCATGTGGGAGACTCCACAAACATATGGAAGAAGGTACTCTGGTCAGACAAAAATGTTGCTTTTTGGCCATCAAGGAAAACGCTATGTCTGGCGCAAACCCAACACCTCTCATCACCCCGAGAACACCATCCCCACAATTAAGCATGGTGGTGGCAGCATCATGCTGTGGGGATGTTTTTTTTATCGGCAGGGACTGGGAAACTGGTCAGAAATGAAGGAACGATGGATGGTGCTAAATGCAGGTAAATTCTTGAGGGAAACCTGTTTCAGTCTTCCAGAGATTTGCTGGAGGTTCACCTTCCAGCAGGACAATGACCCTAAGCATACTGATAAAGCAACACTTGAGTGGTTTAAGGGGAAACATTTAAATGTCTTGGAATGGCCTAGTCAAAGCCCAGACCCCAATCCAATTGAGAATCTGTGGTATGACTTAAAGATTGCTGTACACCAGAGGAACCCATCCAACTTGAAGGAGCTGGAGCAGTTTTGCCTTGAAGAATGGGCAAAAATCCCAGTGGCTAGATTTGCCAAGCTTATAGAGGCATACCCCAAGAGACTTGCAGCTGTAATTGCTGCAAAAGGTGGCTCTACAAAGTTCAGATTTTTTGTTTTATTTCTTGTTTGTTTCTTTGCATCTTCAAAGTGGTAGGCATGTTGTGTAAATCGAATGATACAACCCCCCCCCAAGAAATCAATTTTAATTACAGGTTGCAAGGCAACAAAATAGGAAAAATGCCAAGGGGGTGAATACTTCCGTAAGCCACTGTATGTTTACACTGGGGATGGAGGGATGGATTCCACAGTGAACCAAATCTCAGCTCTTATTATTTGTTCATTTATTTGGCAGGGTAAGATGACCTTGATGAAAGCGGAAGGAAATCCCATTTCAAAGTTGGCAGATTGAAAACAACAGACTATTGATCGTACATGAGACCATAGAGCCCAATGTGTGTGTTGAAGGCAATGGAAGTCTGTCGGTCCCCACTGCTTTTATTTTCCTGCTTGTCAAAAATATGTTGAGTGAACAAAAGACTAGTTTGTTCTCACTCACATTAATGAAGACCACCTGCCAGTTAATAAGAGGACGTTATCGTGACACGGAACATTGGCTTTCCTCAAGATCGTCTGAATGATTATGAAACACTAGAATTATTAAAATTACTTCTGGGTGAACAAATTTTCACATTTGCACCTAACTGTAGGCCCATGCCAACACTTCAGAATGTTCTGAATAATTTATAGAAATCTATTCTGGCTATCTCTCTACCCAGTTTAATTTAGATGTTGAGCATGAATGACTGTACAGAACGTGTTATTTATCATGTGTTTTCCTCACATTCTACGGAGACCGCTTCTGCCTCCAAAGAACTTAATAGCTCAGGAAAAATGTGCATACAAATTAAAGAGGTTTAACCTCTTTGTATTACAGAGAAAACAACATTTTACATTTAAATCGATTGAATGATTGGCAGAGGGGAAGCAGTTTCCACTGTTAAAAGCATTTTTCTGAATGCTTAGTCCCCTCTTGTACTCCCTGTTCACCCACAACTGTGTGGCCGCACACGACTCCAACACCGTCCATAAGTTTGCTGATGACCAGATGGTGGCAGGGTCTACAGTCAATCACGGATTACAAAAAGAAAACCAGCCCCGTCACAGACCAGGATGTCTTGCTCCCAGGCAGACTAAATAACTTTTTTGCCCGCTTTGAAGACAATACAGTGCCACTGACACGGCCTGCTACCAAAACATGCGGACTCTCCTTCACTGCAGCCGACATGAGTAAAACATTTAAACGTGTTAATCCTCGCAAGGCTGCAGGCCCAGACGGCATCCACAGCCGCACCCTCAGAGCATGCGCAGACCAGCTGGCTGGTGTGTTTACGGACATATTCAATCAATCCTTATCCCAGTCTGCTGTTCCCACATGCTTCAAGAGGGCCACCATTGTTCCTGTTCCCAAGAAAGCTAAGGTAACTGAGCTAAACGACTACCGCCCCGTAGCACTCACTTCCGTCATCATGAAGTGCTTTGAGAGACTAGTCAAGGACCATATCACCTCCACCCTACCTAACACCCTAGACCCACTCCAATTTGCTTACCGCCCAAATAGGTCCACAGACGATGCAATCACAACTACACTGCACACTGCCCTAATCCATCTGGACAAGAGGAATACCTATGTGAGAATGCTGTTCATCGACTACAGCTCAGCATTTAACACCATAGTACCCTCCAAACTCGTCATCAAGCTCGAGACCCTGGGTCTCGACCCCGCCCTGTGCAACTGGGTACTGGACTTCCTGACAGGCCGCCCCCAGGTGGTGAGGGTAGGTAACAACATCTCCACCCCGCTGATCCTCAACACTGGGGCCCCACAAGGGTGCGTTCTGAGCCCTCTCCTGTACTCCCTGTTCACCCATGACTGCGTGGCCACGCACGCCTCCAACTCAATCATCAAGTTTGTGGACGACACTACAGTGGTAGGCTTGATTACCAACAACGACGAGACGGCCTACAGGGAGCAGATGAGGGCCCTCGGAGTGTGGTGTCAGGAAAATAACCTCACACTCAACGTCAACAAAACTAAGGAGATGATTGTGGACTTCAGGAAACAGCAGAGGGAGCACCCCCATATCCACATCGATGGGACAGTAGTGGAGAGGGTAGTATGTGAAGAAGGCGCAGCAGCGCCTCTTCAACCTCAGGAGGCTGAAGAAATTTGGCTTGTCACCAAAAACACTCAAAAACTTCTACAGATGCACAATCGAGAGCATCCTGCCGGGCTGTATCACCGCCTGGTATGGCAACTGCTCCGCCCACAACCGTAAGGCTCTCCAGAGGGTAGTGAGGTCTGCACAACGCATCACCGGGGGCAAACTACCTGCCCTCCAGGACACCTACACCACCCGATGTCACAGGAAGGCCATAAAGATCATCAAGGACAACAACCACCTGAGCCACTGCCTGTTCACCCCGCTATCATCCAGAAGGCGAGGTCAGTACAGGTGCATCAAAGCTGGGACCGAGAGACAGCTTCTATCTCAAGGCCATCAGACTGTTAAACAGCCACCACTAACATTGAGTGGCTGCTGCCAACACACTGACTCAACTCCAGCCACTTTAATAATGGGAATTGATGGAAATTGATGTAAAATATATCACTAGCCACTTTAAACAATGCTACTTAATATAATGTTTACATACCCTACATTATTCATCTCATATGCATATACTGTACTCGATACCATCTACTGCATCTTGCCTATGTCGTTCTGTACCATCACTCATTCATATATCTTTATGTACATATTCTTTATCCCTTTACACTTGTGTGTATAAGGTAGTAGTTTTGGAATTGTTAGGTTAGATTACTCGTTGGTTATTACTGCATTGTCGGAACTAGAAGCACAAGCATTTCGCTACACTCGCATTAACATCTGCTAACCATGTGTATGTGACAAATACATTTGATTTGATTTGGTTTGGTAGGCCTGATCACCAACGACGATGAGACAGCATATAGGGAGGAAGTCAGTTACCTGGTAGTGTGGTGCCAGGACAACAACCTCTCCCTCAACGTTATCAGGGCAAAGGAGCTGATCGTGGACTACAGGAAACGGAGATCAGAGCACGCCCCCATTCACATCAACGGGGCTGTAGTGGAGCGGGTTGAGAGCTTCAAGTTCCTCAGTGTCCACATAATTAAGAAATTAACATGGTCCACAATCACCAACACAGTCGTGAAGAAGGCATGACAACGCCTCTAACCCCTCAGGAGGCTGAAAAGATTTGGCATGGGCCCTCAGATCCTCAAAAAGGTGTACAGCTACACCATTGAGAGCATCTTGATTGGCTGCATCACCGCTTGGTATGGCAACTAACTGTTTGGCATCTGACCACGAGGCGCTAAAGAGGGTGGTGCAGACAGCCCAGTACATCACTAGGGCCGAGCTCCCTGCAATCCAGGACCTCTATACCAGGCGGTGTCAGAGGAAGGCCGGAAAATTGTCAAAGACCCCAGCCACCCAAGCCATAGACTGTTCACTCTGCTACAGCACGGCAAGCGGTACCGGAGCGCCAAGTCTGGAACCAAAAGGCTCCTGAACAGCTTCTACCCCCAAGCCATAAGACTGCTGAACATTTAATCAAATGGCCACCGGACTATTACATTGACCCTTTTTTGCACTGAATCTCTTACACTGAATCTATGCACAATCACTTCACTCACACACTCAGACATTATTACACTGACACTCACTACTGACACTCATTATTACAACACACACTACATATGCTCACACCACACACACACACATGCACATTGATGCCACACACACTCACACACACTTTCACATGCTTCACATACACTGCTGCTACTCTGATTATTATCTATCCTGATTGCCTAGTCACTTTTACCCCTACCTACATGTACATATTACCTCAACTACTTCGTACCCCTGCACATTGACTTGGTACAGGTACTCCTTCTATAGAGCCTCATTATTTATTACGTTACTATTTCTTACTTTTTAACTGTGCAATGTTGGGAATGGACTTGTAAGTAAGCATTTCATGGTAAAGTCTACACCTGTTGTATTTGGTGCATGTGACAAATAAAATTGGATTGGATTTACCTATGATATCTGTGCTCCTCTGTCAAAGCAGGGCGATGCTTCAACACAACAAAGGCAAAGCATTGAATATCTCACAGTATCTCTTAACTTTATAGCAAAGGGATAAACCTCCCAAAAGTATCCCTAAATGTTTAAATGATGAAGTATTTGTAAGTTGAAACGTATCATTTTGGTCCTGCTGGCAGCTCTGACAATAAACCCATGCATATTTTGTCTGCTGTCCTGATTGGCTTTGGATCAGTTGTGTGCGTTTGGCCGAGTTCAGCTGTGGAGCTGTGCAGACAGGCATGATAAACCATCGACCTTTATTACATTCCTCTTCACCCGAGGTATGAGAGCTCTCGGGTAAGTCAGACTCAACAGGTTGTTATGGCGGCGCTCTTCTTCCTTCTATGCAGTTAAAGGAATAGGACAGAAACAAAAGTTCAAAGAAACACACATCAAGAAAAATGTCTGCCAAACCTTCACATTGAAAGAAAACCGCACTGTGGGAGACTTGGCAGCTGTCCATGATGTGAGGGAAGGCCACTTTTTCCAGAACATCTGATTTTATTTTGTCCTGCAGCAGAGCCAGAACCCTTGGGCCCAAATGACTTTCTAAACCTATATAAACTTCAGCATTTTCTGCTTCCCCGTAAAAAAATACCATTCTGGTGACTGAAACCCTAGCAAAATAAATACAAATGTATCTATCCAATATGCAGAAATCCTGCTCTTTATCTGCGGCTTGATCTCAGCCTAACAACTAGGATTTACATTTTTCATTGCCACACTTGAGCACCGTGTCTATCCACATTACTACTCAGCATAGTTTAAAAAAAAGTGGTTCAGTGTAACTTTCTCAAACCAAAAGGGAAAAATATAATGTGTGTGTGCGCGTGTGCGCGTGTGTGTGTGTGTCCACAAAAATTGTAAAGGGACAAAATATTTGACCAACTGGGGACATTTTGTTAGTCCCCACAAGGTCAAATGCTATTTCTAGTGGGTTTAGGGTTAAGGTTAGAATTAGTGTTAAGCTAAGAATTAGGGTTAGGTGCTAGGGTTAGGTTAAAGGTTAGGGTTAAGGTTAGGCTTTGGGGTTAGGGAAAATAGGATTTTGAATGGGACTGAATTGGGTTTCCCCACAAGTTTAGTAAAACAATACTGTGTGTGTGTGTGTGCGTGCGTGTGTGGCGGAGCATTGTACAGAGAACAATGGTTTCACAGAGTGGGATACAGTATTGGAAGCAAAACCATGACCATTTGGCATTGAAGGTTACAGTCAAATCTTGAACACTGATAATAAGGACTAGAGCACAAAACCAGGAAACAGGGGTCATACTGTGGCAAATACTCCTTTTCCCACAAGTCTGAGCATCCTCACCTTTGTTGCCCGGCTCCATGGCCCCACCACTGCCCCCCTTCTTATTTGGTTTGGTGGTTGTCTCCTTCACAACGTTTTCCTCTTGGCTGGGCTTCTCTGTTATCACTGGGTCCGGTACAACTGTGTTCGGGTCTGCAATTTGGACGAAGAACGTTAACAAAGTTAGATTCCAATGTGAATATTGTAAATGCTGTTGGTCCTTTTAGTATCATTTTCCAATAAAGATTTGAAATGGGGCGTGGAATGGGAGCCATAGTAATCAGTTCCTTTGACCCCAATTTTATGTCCAAATTAAAGCCAATGAATATAAAGTCTGAGGCATGCATGACAGTGTCTGCTATAACCTGACAAATGAAGCTATAAAATGACATTAGTCGTTTTTTGCGCTAACACTTTACTTGACACATAGCTTCATAACACGTTATGACACGATCATAACCATGTCATAATATGTCATAGCAGCTGACAACCTGTTATAATGTGGTCATAACACTGTCACGACACATATTTAGACCTATTGTGACACACAGTATATTGTGTTATTTTATGGCTGGTTATGACACCTACATAAGAGTGTCAAAACCAAAAGAAACTACCACACAAGGCAAAATATTCCATTACACCATAGCCTACGTGTCAACTGTATATTTATGTTTGTTTTTTTTACCCCAATGCTCTGTTGCTGATGACTGGGATGAATGCAGAAGCAGTTTCAGGAGCAGGACAAGACACCCTCTTTTTGACTGATAACTGATATAAGGGCATCTATGTGATAGGCCTATCTGGCTTATAAGATTATATTGCTCATAATGCTTCTTGAAACTGTCAAAGTGTATTTTCTTAGTCCAAGTAAAGTGACACAGGATGGTCATAATGCTTCTTGAAAGTGTCAAAGTGCATTTTCTTAGTCCAAATAAAGTGACAAAGGATGGTCATAATGATTTATGACAGTGTCATATTTTCTACAAGTTATTTAAAATATGATGGGAAAAAACATGACTGTAAAGAATTCATTACAAACAAAGGATTTTATAAACAAACTTTTGAACAAAAATAAACTTCTTAGCAGGGAAAACAATTATCTGAATAAATAATTTGAATAAATGTAGGTCTCATAACCAGCCATAAAATAATGTAATATACTGTATGTCACCACACGTGTAAATATGGGTCATGACAGTGTTATGACCATATTATGACATGTTATGTCAGCTGTTGTGACATATTATGACATGGTTATGAGTGGTGTCAAGTAAAGTGTTACCCTTTTTGCATTGTTCCCCTGAGTGCCATCAATGTAGAAGCATAAGGGGAGTAGTCTGAATACACTGGCATTAAGGGAGATTTCATCCACGGGAAAATCATTGAAGTGTACATGGGAGGCTGTTGGTAGGAGTTAAAGGAGGACAGGCTCATTGTAATGGCTGGAATGGAATACATGGAACAGGCCCCATTCTTATTTGGGGCGGCAGGGTAGCCTAGTGGTTAGAGCGTTGGACTAGTAACCGAAAGGTTGCAAGTTCAAATCCCCGAGCTGACAAGGTACAAATCTGTCGTTCTGCCCCTGAACAGGCAGTTAACCCACCGTCATTGAAAATAAGAATTTCTTCTTAACTGACTTGCCTGGTAAAATAAAGGTAAAATAAAAAGTCAATACAATAAATAGAACAGAGTTTCTATATGTTTGATACCGTTCCATTTATTCCATTCTAGTCTTTACAATCAGACTTTAAAATGTAATCTGGAAAACTATGTTTTATACTAGATTGATAGTAAATGTACCAATTATATGACAAGGGAACAACAGTCCCAACTTTTTCATTGTCAATAATTCCATTTTGCCCATATTCTTGATGAAGAATGTTAAGCTCTCTGGCTTGAGACCACAAAAATCAACCAAATCTGTGAAATAGCACTGCTAATAACTACCTTGAAAATACTGTGATTGAAAAAAAATAGTTTAGAGGTTAAATTATAAACAAATATAGGTTCATTATCATTTCTACACACTTTCTACCTACCCATTCAAAACCTAATTTGGGTCGATACCCACCAGTTGAGAATCACTGATCGAAATGGCACCCTCAGTTTTCTCAGTTTGATTACAGTTAAAATAACTATTGTGCCAGAAGCATTGGTGGTGTGATGTCTGCTACTGCTGACTGCTGGTTCCTAATGTGCAGCACAACATATGGGTCTGTCAACAACAACTGAAGAATCTCCACCCCCAAAACAATATCACACATCTTAAAATGACCGCCTGTTTAAAACATAAATGTCACATCCATAGCTATAAATATCAAAGTGGTCAATTCAGCAGTTTCAAACATCGACAGGCCTTGCTCTAGCTCATTATACTAACATTGTAAAAGCTTTGGTTAGAGATGAGAGAGGCCATCAAAGCCATCAGCCTCCATTTAAACTAACTAGCATTCGGTGCCACACCATCTAATTTCATGGGTTAATTGACATCTGATAATTACATCAAATTCAATGTTCACACACAAATCAATAAATTAAATCTCAGTGTGCAGTAATACAAGAGTGACTCAGTATGAGGAAGTGCATCAGCTGATTCTGACACAGGCTGTTGTTACATGGAAAAGTCTAAACGGGGTCCTTGGGACATCCCAACTCTGAAGTCATCCCATTGAAGTTGACATTTCAAATGGTTAAGGTAAGGGTTAAAGTTAGGGTTAGGTAAGAGATATGGTTAGGGTTAAGGTTGGGTTTATGGTTTAGGGTAGGGACGTCTCAAGGATTCCGGATAGCACTAACTGTCATTACATATTCATATATTAGTCATAATCTTCTCCAATCATTGACATTTTGGTTAACAAATGCATTTTGTTAGAGACAAAGTTCTCTCCGTGAAAAAGATATGCATACCATTATTTTTTATTTTTACCAAGGGATTAGTACTGTGCTGTATATCATCTTCTAATAATATGTTGTTTTGTTCATTGTTTTGTGTGTTGTTTACAATCATACTTTAGTGACAGTTGTCCTGGATGAGTCAGTGTAATAAAAACAAAGCAGCGATACTATTTCCTCATTACTTCATTGCATGTGATTTGTTGCTCTGTGTCCACATTATTTGTGGCAATAGAGTTTCTATGAGTCACTGGTTGAAAATAAGACCCAATCCTTCAGCAAACACACAGCTGAATGTACTATGACCTAGGGTCGGTAACGTCATTGCTCCAAATCATAAAGAAATAAACCGTTGCATTACAACCGTAACATCCTGCACAAGACAGCAATGTTAATGACATAGCCTATATAATCTTTTGACTGTTTCCTAGCTCCTATCATAGTGGTTACCGTGTATTAAACACAGCTTTACGCAAACAAGTCTTGAGAAAGACAAAAGGAATGTCAAACCAATGATGATAATTATTATCTCAAGTCAGCTATAAAAATAATCCCCAGCCTATGCCTTAACAGCCCATATGTGTAGAATCAGAGTCTTATCGGCGGACCCTCTCTTTGTGGTTTGTTTGTTTTGGACGTGACGGGGACTAGGGCAGGGTTTTAGACCGACCTTGACACTCCTAGCCTGACGCCAGACCCAGATGAGTGGGCCAATATACCCGTGAGGGGTTAAGGAGAGGGAGAGTGCACGTGATGATTGATGGTATCTATATGGGGACCCCCGTTTTTTTCTCGGCTGATAGTGCATGCGGTATATGTCTTTATTCCTTCATCACATTGATTTCTGCTGAAATGGTTTGTGTTGGCCTCGTAACACACTGTCAGTGTGGTAATGTATTGAGACAAATGCGTATACATGTTGCACAGTGTTATTTATAAAAGCTAGTGGGGGCATGCCATGGCAGATTAGACAGCCCACATCACATCAATGTAGAATGCCTGGGAACTCTTGCCCCACTTATCTCAATGCATTGACATTCTGTTAAGGAGCACTCGGAGGCTGCTGCCTCATTTGGATAACAATGTCAACACTTATTTGAGTTTGTGACACTGTGTGAGAGACGAGGTTTAAATATGTTAAAGAGAGTGACAGTGTGTGAGAAACCTGGACTCTTCAGGCAAAGCAATCTCATTCATGTTAGACCGACAGGCTGTCTAAGTAATAGGACAACAGGTAGCCTGTAACATGCTCTCCGAGAATGTCCTGAATATTTTCCACAGCTTTCATTTTCTCATTGTGTGAGTGAGTTCTTTTGGTATGTGTGAGAAAGTCTTCAATGTGTCTCTGTCTGTATTTGCACAAGAGCTTTTCTTTATTTTCATCTTTCCCTTCTCAAAAAAGAAAAGTAAAGAATGGAGTGAAATGTGATGTCTGAGGCCCTTATTTTATGAGAGATGAAGTCACTAGACGACTCTCCACACACTGTGAGTAGCAGAGCGGAGTAGCCCACTGTAAAAAAAACAATGTCTGGTTGTCTGGCTATATGAACAATAGTTAATTAAATGCTTCTCGTAATGACATTCCCCGTACAAAGCTTTCATTATCACTCATCCATAGTTATATCCTGACTGGCTCTATTGTGACTGCCTTTTACTCTTTTTCTGGTGTTCCAGCCAGTCCACAGAGACGCTTACTTACCCTGGCCCACTTTCATGACGATCTTCATAGAGAGGGTGTTGCAGACCCCTCCTTCCCTGTTCTCCAGGCCCTCCAGGGTCCCATTGGAAGTGGCTGTGATGAGAGACAGGAAACAGCATTGGAACATAAATAATAATTACAGACACTCAGAATTAATGTACAGCTTGATTGTTCATTCATGAAGAGATCTCTATAAATCTATATATATATGGCTATATCACCGCACACTGATGGATGCAATTATTTAATAGATCATTCTAAAAACTAGACAATGGTTGCTGTCCATGCCTCATAAGATATCATCTAACCACTTGTGCTGAGAAAACACTTTTCTAACCCCATAATGTAGATACAGGTATAAATCTGTTGATGCTTACAACAGGTTTTCATCTTTTAACTGCACACTGGTAATGTCCGCTTGGGTTGTAGTTTGAGCACCACATAAATACAAGGCTCTTTATACATTCTTCTTGTGTGCGCTGCGTATATCTGTACATGAGGAAGGAAATGGATGATGAAAATGGATGATGAAAAGCCCTTGAGTGGGCTCTCATCTTACTAAGACATGGCTGTGATAGTAATCTGATCCCAGGGGAATGTGGTGCTTTCAAAACACTGCTGAAATCATACATGTGGAGAGAGGAAGGTGTACACACTGCACAGTTCAACATTTTTACGTGTGGTAATCACATTTTTACCCACCTTCCCCCCCTGACTCTCTACCCCTCCTCTCCAAAGCTTAAAGAGGTTTTTGTTCTTTCCTTTTTGCTGAAGAAATGTACCAAACATTTGGCAAGGCAAGTTATGCCAGAAGCAATTATGGCGAGCTGCAAATGCCAGGGGCTTAGCTTTCTCTTTCGGCATGCCCTGTAATTAGAGACTGGGTGGCACAGTGGCCTGCAGCCCTTATCTCGGAGGGGCTTTCCTTCAAATCAATACCCACTGAGGGGAGCTGAGGAGGCCAGGGGAAAGGGGAAGCCAATAGGGTCTCTGTCTCCCTGTGTTGCTCCTGTCAGCTCTGCTTCCCAAGGACTTAAGTCACAGAAACGGGGCGCAATTGGAACTCTCTAGTCTAAGTTGGGACAGAAAAGACCAAGGAGTGTGAATATGGATCGGGTTCTGGATAATTCTCTCAGCCCATAGATACAAGGGGGCGGTTTCCATGCCAGTGAAAGCCGGTGCCCCGCCCTGCCCCGTTTGATTCTATTCAGACCTGCTCCGTGGGTATTTTCACCTTCAGAAACCTCCGCTTTTTTCTCCATCTGCTCCATTCTCCTCCTCACAAGGCACTAAAGGAACGGCCACCTTATTAGCTGGTCCAGATTCCCCCCTCATTAAGAGTCATGAATGAGTTGCCATGTAGGAGAGTGTTTGACTAATAAGGTCCCTCTCCAGGAGAATCAAAGCCCCTCTCAGTGGAGCCCAGTCACAATGGCGGTGGGCCGGTGAGAATGGGGCATGTGGCGCTGCTCCAGCAGAGGTATCCCACCACACCACTGGCTCAAATCACCAACTGCTCAACAACACAGAATGGGAGGCCTGTGAACCTGATTTCTCTCTTTCTTTCCCACATTTAGTTTTTCATTCTTCAAGGATGCAATTAGAAGACAGAGGACAAACCAAACTGGGTTCATTACAAACATTTTGGATTAGCAAATCATTCTTATGGCGTAGCCAGATAGAACAAAAGGAGAATGAGTTATTTTGTTTTACAGGCAAAGCTTAAAAGGAGCTTACATTGACGCCAATGTACTAATGAGACCCTGAATATATTGGCAGAAACATTATAATGGAAAGGCAGAAACATTATAATGGAAACTGATTCATTAAGGTATGGAGCTTGAGAGGTATAGTGAGAAGACAATCTCATTGACTATTGGCCCATGCAGGGATTAAACGTGGAACCTAGCCTTATCAATCTACAAGCCTTGACCTTAGCTGATTACATTACCTGCCTGTCTCCTTCACATTTCATGCTCTATCATGCAGGGTAATTTCTGTTACTCTCTTTCACTACTACTACCAATTGAGACCTCTCCATCAGCCGAGAGAGGCCCCAGCAAACTAATGTCGGCTTTAAATAAAAGTGACAAGCTAACCTTGAATGGTTTGATGGAGCAAGAGAAGAAAACCCCTAGACAATTCATTAGTCTTTTCTGATTGCATTGACCACGAAATAGACTCAGCATGTTTCTCAGAAACCAACTGTTTCAGACATCCTATAGTTGTCCTGTATTCCACAAATAGAACTCTTCACTTGATAAGTCAACTTTTAAATAAGGTTCAGTGGGAATTCTGTCATCGAACATGTGGGATTGTCTTATTAGGTTTAGAGCACTCATGAAGTGGGAACGGATGTGTTAGAAACAGGAGCAATCAATAGCTTACAGCACTTAACCCGAAGAACAAATTGTGTTTTAGTTTACAGAATGGATCCTTAACACTCTGTTAGTGGAAGGTTGAGGCGGTGAGTGGAAGAGAGCTCTGCTGCCTTGAATGATGTCACAACTATTAAGATGCAGAGGCCTGGGAGAGGTGCCAGGCTCCGACCGAGTCATCATGCACAGTGTGAGCATGCCACCGTGCCCGCGAGAAGCAGGGCAGAGAGACAGACAAGACAACTCTATCCAACAAGGCCTCCAAATATGGCCCACTCTGCTGCCCATCAGAGGAACACTTTGTTAGATTCTAGGAAAGGAAATCACAGCATCACTGAGGAAGGATAAGGGAATTATATAACATGCATTGCAGTTGTCTGCTATTGTTGCAAACACTGTATACTGCTGTTCACCATTGCAATGAGGAAACAATTAGTTGGTTCAAGGACAACCTTTGAACTGAGAAAACATAATTTAACACAGGATATGAAGCAGGGTGTGGTCATCAGCAGTCCCATCTCTTCCACAGCTGCTGAAACTGACTTCTGTTTTCAAGTGAACTATGGGGTCACGTTTCACAACTTATGGGGCTCTGAGATGTTGGAAAGATATCTCTGTCTTGCAACAACACCGTTCTCTATTATTCACCTTCAGCAAAGCTACTGCTCTCGTGCAATGAAACAGAGTCTGGAAAAATAGTCATAAGGACAGTAATAAGGACAATCCTCAAACTCGTCCGTTTTGGGGGTACTAGGTAGGAAAATGTAGTCGTTTGTCCCTAACTGTATTGTAGTGTACCAAAAACATATTGAGGACATCTTGAGATGAACAGATTAGTTTAGGGACTGGGGACACGTCTTGCCTGACAACCTGTAGACAAAAAGATCCCTTCTTATCCAATAGATCAATGATTTAAGTTTATTAAAACACCTCTTCTCCGTTATCTGTAACATTTCTAAACTACTGGTATTTTACTACCTCAAATTATCAGGACAAATGTTTATTTATATGCACAGAATGTGGATCAAATAGTGCATAGTCCAGATCTGAGAATTATTTTAATTCTACTATTATAGCTTGTTCAATTCCATTGAGTGAGCTAATGCAAGAGTACAAAAAAAGACAGAAAAACCTTTGGTTAGTGAAACTGAAAATAGCATTTGTATGGTATCAGAATATAAATGTATGTTTACATGACTGAGATGGGACCCTTCGTTAATATATGGCGCTGAAGATAAAAATGAGTTAGGAAAGGGTGGGGTAAACTGAGCAATTTTACATTCAGCATTACTCCGTCACGTGAAATATATCCCAAAATATCCAAATATATTTCAGGATGTTGTGTATCCCTTGAAATAATCAGAATTCAGGTAAATATTACAGTTTTGAAAACAAAGCTTGTCCAAAAAAAATTGGTCTCTTGGCACAACTTACCCTGAGTTAAGCCACCTACAAATGTCTGTACTGAATGAAATATTTTATCTTTATTTCGCGAACGCAGATGAACACAATCACATTAGCATAGTTAATTGTTGAATCAATTTCACTAATGAATTATCATTTACACAGTGTCACTTCTTCTTTTGTCTTAGTATGTCTCTATTTAGAAGAAAAAAAATCCTTGACAATAATTATTACTCTCCTCTGACTGAGCATTTTTGCCCATTGTCACTTTCACCACTAAAGGGCGATCTGTCAATTTCTAGGGTTCTGTACTGTAGTTGTTGACTTTTTTTGTGATCGCCAGGTACTGTAGCTAGCAGTTCTCTGCTGTTAGCAACCAATGGCTTGCAGTTTCTTACTGGCGATAAAAACGGATGATTGCAATCATTTTTGTTGAATCATTACTGAATTTATGTAACAAATCAAAATCATTAAACCTCGTAAACAATTAATGGTAATTCACAGTAACTTCGTAACCAATTAATTTAGACACAGCGTTTATTTGAAAGAGATGTTTATTTGCTGAAATGTGTGCCGTTGCCCAGCTATTAAAAGTGACAGGCATCTATTTGAGACTGTGTTTAATAGTTTTACGGTATATTAGGCCACACAGGGGGCGGCAGCGTAGCCTAGTGGTTAGAGCATTGGACTAGTAACCAAAAGGTTGCAAGATCGAATCCCCGAGCTGACAAGGTACAAACCTGTAGTTCTGCCCCTGAACAATGCAGTTAACCCACTGTTCCTAGGCCGTCATTGAAAATAAGAATTTGTTCTTAACTGACTTGCCTAGTAAAATAAAATAAAAACAGCTACAAGGATGCACTTTCATGCTAGGTTTAGGACCTCATATTGAAGCTTATAAAGACCCCAACTGATGTATAACACAATCTAAAAATGATCTACTTTGGTTTAGATAGAAGCATCATGAAACCTCTACCCCAACAACTTGGTGAAATCCTTGTTTTGGACCCAACTTCCTCACCACTTTTTCCATGTGGTTTCTTCCTTCACAGACTCAATGAAATGATGACCTCTTCCCCACTCTCCCTACTGTATAACTACCACAAGATAAGGACACAAATGATTAAAAAAATACCCTTCCGTTTGAATCATAGCATGGTTGTTTGGCTCCTTACCACTGGGGGAGGAAAGCAACTGGCATTAGCACATAATTAATTTGCCAAGAATATGCGCTATATGCTTTAGTGTGTTGCTCCGAGGTAGGCTTCTGTCATGACTGTAAAATAAATGGTGTGCCGTTCTAGTTTTTTTCCTTTAGCACCTCTAATTAACTCCAACATGTTTCCTATTGAATTATGGTTTCTGTCTTCGCTCCGAGGACAAAAAGTCCCAGACAAGCATGCATCATCTAGCAGGCTATCATACAGTACTTGTATGCAACTGCAACAGCACGTATACTGTGCTGCTTGTTTAAACGTAAGCCAATCTGAAGGGAGACTTGTTTACTCATCGTAAGACTGTGGGTGAGGTTATGAAGCAAGACAGTTTGTTATAGAGTTGACATTCTCTGTGGTTTATCCTCATTTAGCCAACAAACAACATACGGAGATATCTCCAAGCTTAACTGTCATTTCAGTTTGTATGGATGTTCCTCTGAGTGCAGCCAATACCACATCACCACATATACACCAATGCACGTAATCTTTAGAAGCAAACACGATACATCCAAAAATGGATCTTCTGTGTGTACATAGATCAAATAACAAAGACACCCTCCAAAAACAAAAAATCATGCAATCCATTTTGAATTCTCAATGTGCTCTGTAGCATGCTTCTATGAATGCGTAGACAGGCACATGTACAAGGTCCTATACAAGTGTTCACTGAGCAAGAACATGTACTCATGCATGCATGAATCAACATGTGGCATACAAGGTACAAGGTACAAGGTACAAGGTACTGTAATTATTAAACATTTGCAAAAATGTCAAAACTGTCTCAATAAACAATGTTTTATTACATATTAATTTAGGGGTATTACAGAACTCTACTGTATACAGGACCACATGCCAATAATGTTTAGGCCACAGCTTCTGTATTATTTCCTGTAACTTACTGTAACTACTAGTGGCATCTTTGCTCCAAACACCATCTGAGATGTTTGAGCTCTGCCCCATCTGACAGAAACACAGTTAATCTGTTCCAGTGGTGACAGGACCTTCACTGACCCACCGCTTTAAAACCTTGGGACAAACGGCCAGGAAAGGCACAGAGAAAACAAAGCAAGCAGATAGGTGATAGGCTTAGGGGATAGAATGGGTCGTTGTAAACTCAACTCCCAGATGAGCACTGACAACTGTGTTCCAAGGACTACGCCAGGCAGCCACCCTGACAGAAACTGGAGTGGGATTCAGCATTCTGAGACAAGGACACGGCTACTCTGACCCACATCATACAGACACACAGGGGACACTGGAAACATTGGCAGCTAGCTACTCTGTCCATATAGAAAAACATATGAAAATCTGGAAAAGTAAGAAACTGGTATGTTATGCAGATTATAATTATATGCTTGTGAAATGTTGAGAACATTTTGGACTCACTCTATCTTTAGGGAGAAGCTTGGTTTTGGCCGTGTTTACGGTCAGTAAGATATTAAGATGCTAAAGATTTGGGTTAGGACTGGAAGCAGTTATTTTAGGGCTTCAATGGAGAGTCGCTAAGGCCTAAGGCTGTCCCATCAGATCAGGCACAGTTGACCAGCCTGCTGCCAAATTAAGCTGAGGGTCTGGAGGGGAGATTTCAGCGCTGTTGTGAGATTACAGCACACTCAGCTCCGCCAATGATATTAAGGACGACCTTTAAATCCCGGGTGCCAGCTGCACCATGGGAGCTGGGAGTCCCAGACCAGGAAGGGGGAGGGGAGATCAGCTCCGCCGATGCCACCGTCTCCCTGCCTCACATCAGAATGCGACCGCAGGCTCACTACTAGACATCAGAACCAAAGCAGGGCTTTGAAAGAAATTAAGGGAGAGACACATTTTTTTATTTCTCCCGCTGAACCTGTCAGCAGGATCTGTGAGGGTCCCCGTGGCTGCTAAGATGGCTGTAGGTGTATAGAGAGCGCCTGAGAGGGTGCCAGTGTTTGAACAGACATTTAATTGTGGGTTATGAGTGTTGTCTTTCAAGCACATCCGGGAGAGACATGTGCTCAATATTTCCACAACAAGGTTCTGTATGGCTATAAACACTCCAGCAAGGTAGCAATAATGAAAAACCCTCAGATGTGTCTTTTTTTCATTTTGACAGCAGTCAAGTGTAAATTGAAAAGTCAACATTTACTTCGGTTCCATGTGACTTCATTTATGTATTGGGTTGGTTGTCTGAGCTTGACAGGGACCAGGGAATGACTAGTTTTGCCCAAATCCCCAGTTTAACGGGCATAGCTGTAATTACACACAGAGCACAGATCAAAGCTGTAACCCATGTTTAAAGATGATGCACAGGCACTGTAATTGTTTACCGTTGGTGAGGCAGCGTTTTTCACAGAAATAGTGAGTTGGAGAGACCCCAAAAGACTTGTTCTGGGTAACTCTCTACCACTGTTCACTGAAACCCAAACTCGGGTGCAGAGTGACAGAGGAGACGATGCCTCGAAGGCTCTTCCTGCAAGCTGTGATTATTTGATTTCGCTCAAAGGAAACTACAGAGATAATATACAAGCCTTCAAGAGACACCAGAAGGGATTCATTTGAAAACTACTGAAAACTAAAATTTGATACTGCTGAATACAGCTTTCAAAGATCCTTTATTCTCAAGGTCATACTAAAATAGGGATTTTACAAGGTTTACAATGGTTGAGAGGGGATGTCATTTTTCATTCTTGTCCAAACTGATTCACGTAGAGTGGGATCAAATAGAATGGGATCAAAACAGTTTCAGATGTAATTCAAACAGAAATCGTGGCGTGAAAACTAGAACGTAATGGCAACATGTTTATTTAACCTATTATTTTCCGTGCACATATTTATCTTCATGCTGCATACTTCCAAACAAGATGAAATCCCTCAAATGAAAAATGAAACAAAAGATTTTCTTTAAGTAGGCAGAATTTAGGTATACACAAGAACCTTTGACTTAGGTTGTGTTCTCTAGGGACAAAGTTAGATCTTTCTTTCTTTTCTTTTCCTACAGAAATCTTGGCGCAATGTAGGGATGGAAATTGCATATTACTTGAATGGTGTAGCCTCACATATCGCTTTTCTTCCAGTAGAGAGAAGCCTGCCAGCATTCTAACACTGGAACTGAAGTGCTTTAGCGTCTATTCACTCCCTCTCCAATGCGCAGATGTGATATTTAGTGTACTGTGGGACTTTGTAGCTAATTTGGTAGAGCATTGCTAGAGCACTGCGCTTGTAACGCCAGGGTTGTGAGTTTGATTCCCGGGACAACCCTTCGATAAAATGTATGCTTGCATAACTGTAAGTAGATTTGGATAAAAGCATCTGCTAAATGCCATATATTATACCGCCAGAAGGACTTTACACTCTCCAAACTCTTTTTCCATGGGACAACTCAATTATGGGGACAACCCCCATCCTACTGTATATACAGCATAATTGTAGCGCCATGCCTCACCACATCACATCCTGTGAACATACTGCAGTTCATCTTCAGTATAACAGGTGAGACAAACGTTTTTTTTTAAAGCCTTCAGATGTGTAGCTTTATGATACACGTATATAACTTGGTACTACCACAGGCTAGAACACCTACAATATTTCATCACACACACACTAACAAACACATTTGTATTACTATCCTTATGGAGACCAAACGATTGATTCCCATTAAAAATCCTATTTTCCATAATCCCTAAACCCTAACCTAAACCCTAGCCCCAAACCTAACCCTAATTCTAACCCCAGCCCTAAACCTAACCCCTAAGCCTAAAATAGCCTTTTTCCTTGTGGGGACTTGCAAAATGTCCCCACTTGTCCGAACTTTCCTTGTTTTACTATCCTTGTGAGGATTTCAGGGATATCCGTGTGAGTTAAATAACGGTTAAATACATTTTAAAAATCTGGTCGCCACAAGTATAGTAAAACCCCCCAAAAACACACTGCTATCCACAGATATATGGGTTCTTCAAACATTTGTGTCCTCACTCCTCCTCAACTACTGTGCTGCAGAGTGTTTGTCATTTGATATTTGAACTCAAGCATCGTCTATGATAGGAAACACATAAAAGTGTCATGCGGTCCCCCACCCGGCAGGAGGTTCATCGAACCAATAGACTCCACTAATTTCCATAGACAAATCACAGCCTCCCAGGACTGTGGTCCGAACTATATCCTTATCTTTTATTTATGTTAAAGTGATGGATGTTTAAATGAGAAAAATGGCATCTTAACTTGCTCCCTGTAAAGTCACACCATCCATTCTGTACAGGATTGACAGCCCTGGGACTAAACAGCCCCTTACAATCCAATAGATGTCAGGAGCATTTATGGATCAGTGCAAATGGTGCAATGAGATAGCAGTGGGACAAATCCTATCAGACCCTTATACACTGGACAAGATGGAGCTGCTCCCAAACTGGTATAAGGAATACATGGGGTAGAACTTAGGACATATTACATAGTTTGGTGGTGTATATATGTACTTGGTTGTGCTTGTTGGGTGGGCGTGATAGATATGTTTTGTTTCTCTCACTGGGCTTCTCTACTTTTCTTGATGGTTTCTATTTCTAATAAAAAAAATGGTATTTTGAAGGACAAAGTACTTACCACACAAGAGACACTGTAAAAGCAGCTCAACGTGTATTCCCACAACAGCCTATACCAGGTCTCTGGACACAGAAGTACCACTTAATATTGATTGTCTAACTGTGTGGGTGGTATACAAGCCACTCCCTATCATACAGCCTGAGAAGCCAGGAAACCTGACATGGCTGGTTTTCCAGCACACAGAACACACAAGGAAATTCATGATGAAGCATATTTTCACAATTATCTCATAGTTATTCTTGTCTGAGTGACTCTGAGGTCTGAGTAAACATATCTCAAATATCTTCTCCAAGAACACGCTATCATCTACTCTACAGGGATATCTAACACTTTGAATTACTGTTCCAAGACGAACTCCAGTATATTATGATAACGTCAACAGAAACTTCAACTTAAGACATTTTACTCATATCAATGATATACAAAACAAACCATGGCTCTTAGCACCATGTCGTTTTAAAAAAAATATTTCAGTAAAACTGTTTTCTAAACAACTCTGAGAAGTAGATTCATAGAATGAAAGGTGGAATGCCCACTGAGTGTTTGCTTACAGTTTTATCTCAGATGTAATGAGAAAGGAAGACAACATTAATATTTGTAAGGACCTGTGGAGAGGTGTTAGACATTTTCAAATTGAGAGCGACTAGCAATATCCATGTTAGCACATTTATTTGTTTTAGAGCATCAATAGAGTGTTTGCTGAGACATCAAAGACTGGGAGAAAGGCTAGTTAGGAGGATGTTTTGCTTCCACACTCTATTGTTGCTCATAACCAAAGACAAATGACAGTAGATTGAAGAAAACTAGGCACGCCCCAATGTGCAGCCCTGTCTATGATGGATCTGACAGCACCAGCACTGACCTTTTCATAGTGCCCTTCTGATTTCATCGATTGATGGTTAAAGTCAACAGTGACTTGTGAAACCCTAACACATGAAATACTTTCCACAACAACCGATCCTTTACCCAGGACTGAGATGGATGGTTTAAAAAGAGGAATTTCACATCCAGCTAGAAATCCCATTAGCAGCAACACTTTTCTCTGATTATGATTGCTCTCATTTATCTTAATGATATATAAGTGAACACAACTACTGCAGTCATTTTCAAATTTCAGATCGTAATGGACTATTATTCAAAATTACATTGTTCCAAAATAGTGAACTGTAGCCTACCATTTATAATCGCGGTGCGTGTTCTAAGGCTTCTCCTAGCAATTTTATTTAAATGTTTTAAAAAATATATCTAGGATTTTTGGCCAGTTTGTTGGAACACTGCAAGCTTGATCTTACATGGTGAGCTTTCTGAAAGAACATTGACTTAATACCCTCTCTCCTCAGCTCCCTAAAAGCAGGAATTGGTGTTAAATTAGCCTTAGTTTCAGCTGTGTATGCACAGGGAGCAGGGGGCGCACTCATTACCCTACATAACACGCATCATCACTACGTCCCATCATGCCTCACTCTATGGCCCCCAAAGGCCAAGGTGACTACCTTAGGGACATCGCTATGGCAACATGTAGAGGATCTGATCCATGTGGAGGCGCAGATGGTTCAGTGTTTTGAAGAAGCAGAGACTGACCAATAGCTGAAAAAACAGCTACTCTCTGAAGAAGCAAAGGTCAACTTTAATCATCTCCACAGCTCCACACAGGAATCTCATAAAAAGCTAAACAACGCTAGTTCATTCTCATCTTCACCCCTACACAAGTGAAAGGAGAGAAGAGGGTAAAAGTAAAACAGAACTCCTCTACAGACTAGTAATGTCGAAAGTAGTTTGCTGATTGGGCCCCTTTTAAGAAATTCAAGCTTTCAATGAGGTCAGTTCATAAAAATATATATATTTTTAAATGATCTAAGATTGGATGTATACCACGAAAGCAGAGGCTTCTGGAAACAAAAGGAAAGCTTGGCTTATGATCTAGACAGTGCCTATGTTTGTAATTAGATAAAAAATCAAAAGCACATGCTTTGTTGGAACTCCAAAGCCTGCGATCAAATGTGTTGTCTGGAGAGCGAACGATAAATATGCGTCTTCTAACCAAAACGCCCATTACATTCACATCAAGAGAGTAAACAAGTCAAGAACAGGGAAGTGGATAAACCAAAAAATGCAGATCTGGTAGATATATGTTGCTATTTAACACACAGGATCACACTATTTTATGGGACAACTGACTCCTTTACATTTCATATGACTGACAACTCTATGACTGATTTCTATGTTCAGTTTAAAAAAAAGTTATTCACTGCACACTGATTCTGTCTGATATAACTCGAGCTTTTGACACTGTGGGTCACACAGAGATTTAGGAGTTTAGTTACCACCTCACATCATTTGAATAAACATCTGAATAGGATGTTCTCAACACTATAACAGTGACCACTATGGAAAGCCCCTTGGTTCCACCTCAGGGAAACTTGACCCCTCTCACATGGCAGCCACTGTAAAAGAAAATGAACCCGGTAATTCTCATTCTTCATCTGTGGCATATGAAAAATGTTGGCTCGGGCCAGCTCCAAAAGCTGTGGCTGCATAGCGGTACATCAAAGCCAGGGTTATGTCCTCAAAATCAGAATCATCTGTTCTTTATTCCAAAGTGACCGGCTATTCAACTTCCTTATGCATCCCAGTCAGCTTCGGAAGGGCTCTGATCTCACCCTCAAGGTGCAGTCTAGGCCTGCGATAACTATCAATAAATAATCAGAGGCTCTTTTAGAACAAACCAGGCCCTAGATAATTAAACCCTGAGCAAAAGTCCTACACTCCAGCACCATTGTTGTGACATGTGCAACACAATACACTTAGGCCTTACATTTTTCATTACGCCTACATTTGGATCGATTCCTGATTTTTTTTTAAACATTAGGAGTATCCAGGGACCAGTTGAACTAGTGATAAAAAGAGAACCTTTCAAATGTAAATTTCCTGTTCTTCATTTTTCAGTCTTTTCCAGCTTTTTAATACTTCTCTAGAGAGCATGACATTAATGTTTCCAGGATCATGCTTTTCACATTATCTTCTCTCTTAGACAATACCAGACCCTTTTTTTTCTCTTTCTCACATTTACGCCTTTCAAAAGTAAAGGGAAAGCCAATTTCATTTGATGCCAAATGACAGTAATTACACTGTATAAGACATGACAATTAACTCCCAAGTTTCGCAAGGAGACATGCATATTCTCCCATGGCCTACAGCCCGCACTGCATACATATGACGAATATTGTCCCAGTTGTGTATCTCTCGTTGCATCTTGGCCCGTGTGCGATGAGAGACTGTCACTTTAAGGTCTTAGACTGGTAGACAGTGGAGATGTCATGGTGTGTCAGAGGTAAGATGGAGCGCAGCAGATGACATCATTCCTGGGGCTGGGCTGAAGATTAGAGTCAGCTGTCGGAGGGAGCCTCCATGACAAATCTCCCCCTTCCCCTCCTGCATCCACAGTGCTCAGGGGGGAAATGGTGCTATATCTGGCCCAATTACACTGTGATTCCCTCTACCTCAGTGACAAGGCTCATGCAGCTCTCTGGCTGCTTCCTGACTAAACTGCTATGAAGGACACCTCCAGAGAGGGTTTACGCCAGGAATGGAAGACCAAGAGGAATCAGGACAATAGATACGAGGCAACATGGGGAATATATGATCGGTGCAGTCTGTCATAAAAATGGAGTAATGGCTGAGCAGCTGTTTTGCTATGTTTGTGTTTCACATTGATTTCAATTCCTAGAGGAAGGCTTTTGAGTCAAGCTCAGTTAGCGAGCTGGACCAGTAACAGAGACCAGTTAACTGGATACACAGGTAACATGGCCTTGTGATAGAAACCAGTTCACCAAGCAGCAAGCCCCGGAGTCTAAATTAACAAGAGACTAGTCAGCCTGTTGAACCAATGACGAAGCATCAGTGATGTTCTGCTTGAATAGCTCATTTCTGTCATCTTTTTCTTGATAGACAGATTTTTTGTGTGTAACGCATTCTAATGTTGCGAGTACTATAATCAAGGTTCCCAGTGGGTGTAACATTTTAGAGAAGTTATGTCAGCGAGAGAGGATGCTAGCGGAACATGATGAAAGACTTTAATTGTAATCGGGCCCAGGATTGAAGATCTTCAAAGCTACTGTGAATTCTACAGACACAGAGCTTTATGAACTGAATCGAGAAGAGGCAGATTATGGGGGAAGCAAATGCACTACACATGGTGTGAGAGCCATGGAAGTAACAGATCCAGAAAGACGCTGCCTCGGAAGGCTTTGTTGTGTTTTTCTGGAACAGCAGGGGCCATATCAAATGACTCGGGAGACATAATGGGGATAACTAGTCACATTTTAATGTTGAAAATCATTCAAATGGTATGTTTGCTTGAAATTGTACTCGTTATATTTATGTAATTGTTCAAATCTGTGGTTTTCTGAGGAGCTTCAAGCATTTCTTTCACAATACCTCTCTTGTAAGTGTACTATAGTGCATAAGGTCTTGTTTTTATTATCTTGTAACATCTCCCTACTCAGCTTTTCTTGCACACATGTCCTCTTCTGCCCCTACAATGCACTGGATGGAAATTCAGGCTGTGGTGCCAATCAGCTCAGTTTCCAGAGACATTTAGTAGATTATGGCCATGTCCTGCCAACAGCCCACCATCCCACCCAGTACACACACACACTCTCCCACTTACACACACAATTACATATGCACACACGTACGCATGCAGACTCACGTACTATATGTGCACACCCCCACACACACTCACACAAACAACACCACGCACATCTCGGTCTCTCTTTCTCAAACCCACTCATGGGCCTCCAATCCCCCACCGAAACTGGAGTGGCAGCTGTCACAATGTGTCACCATCAGCCGTGGCGGGTAACAGGGAATCAATCAGTGTGCAGATTAGAAAATAGGTTCTCCCAACAAAAAACCTCCACAGACATAGACATTGTTCAAAGTAGGGGGATGTGTTGTCTTTTGAAAAGAGCATGAGATGATTAGCATGGAAGAACTCCATGCTAAAATGGATTTTTGTTTGGGGGATTGTTTTTTTTCTATCTGGGAGTATAATCACTTCAGTATGTCTGTTTCTTTCTACTGCAGCCCTGTGGTCTGGCCGACTGGCCCTGCTGCCAAATGGTGGTCAGGCTGGAGTTGACATCAGTGGGTTATCACTGACACCCCTCCTGCTGAGACTCGCTGACCCTCTGCACAGGGGCACACAGGGAAAGACCCACCACCACAGGGGGGGGGATAGGTGACCACCACAGGCCCATACGGATCATGTCGTACGTTTACTGTGGGGATGAACTATGTGGTGCAGCCAGTGCAAGAACTGACTCCCAACGCACGGCATATGAGAAAGCTATACCAGTGTGCATACAGTCAACAAAGATAATCCTCTCCATGTCCGTGTACACAGTGTGAGCGAACTATACCAAAGAGCATATCTTTTGATTCTGAGGTGAGAGTGAGATAAAAAGTTTATGCTGGCCTCCTCCGTGTGCTGCATCCCCCCCATCACTGGAGCAAATTAGAGGCATTATCTCTGGTCTAATGATGTTTACAGAGGAGTATAAAAAAATGTGATGAAGCATTATGGCTCCTCTGCCACAGAGCAATAACAAGTATGTCATAGAGCAACAGTTATTCTGAGCGACAGAGTTAAAATGCACACAGAGCTGGAGCAGCTGGGTCACATTGCTTTGAGACATTTATATAAAAGTGCCAAGGAAGTTTAATCTTATCAGCAGAGTGATACCTAATAGAAAAATCGTTATCCCAGAGTTAGATTGAGACGTTTTGGCATACCAATTGAATATAGTGTATGATGAATCTGTTCTGTCTGAGGAGTTTTCATGGTCAGCTGTTTTGAGTCAAAGGAAACAAAGATCTGACCTCAATAGGGAAACTCTTCAAGGTACTTTATTTTCCCCAACGTCATAAGAACTACTTGGGCCCATAAAACAGCTTTATATGCCCTTGATACAGTCTAAATGTAACCCCTAAGATATCTCACAATTTTCTGGTGAAAGAAAATGCAGATATTTTTCACATTTTTGATTCAATGGTATTTGACAGTATTTTATGTTTTTAAATAATACTAGTTTTCAATATGCTTTATGACTAGTAAATTACCCTAGGCTGGCAACGAATACATTATAAATGATTTCAATGGGGCTTTCTCTATTCTGACTGTTCTATACTGTTCAATCCAACTTAATTTTCAGCATTTTCATAAATGTCAGCATTTCCTGCACTTTTGTTATAATTTCCAAACGGTGCCACGCAGGGCTGCATGATATGAGAAAACAAATCTTGGCATAGTTAACTGGTGAACTGCTGGAATCATGGAAATACAATTATTATTCAAATTCTTTAGTTGGAATTAGGGTTGCAAAGCCACCAGTATTTACCAAAGTTACCAGAATCTTCATTAATTAACAGACAATCTATGGCAAGCTATCGTAACTTTCATTTATACTTGAATAACTTTAAAAAACATTTATTCATATCTACTTTTATTTGTTATATATGTGTCCATATTGTCCGTGAGTTTGTAGTAGATAGACCATATGGTTAAAGAGAAAATAGCCTAATTAATGAAAACAAGCATCTAATCAACAACAGGATTATTTTCTATTAACTCTTCCAAATATTGACTTTTCTTCACAACTGCCACCAGTTTGACGCCAAAACATTGACAAAAAAGACATATTGACAGAGTAAAATAAATGTGCGTAAACAAAAGGAATGCTGAAACCCTCATAATAAACACTAATTCTATTCACTAAATAGATGGTTTATATTTAGGATAATGTTTTACAGCTTTGTCATTAAATATTTTGTCATTCTCCAAACATTTTTTTAATCATCTTACTTAATTATTTTATATATTTTACATGTGATAAAAGGCCACACAGAGGACCAGAGATAATTAGACAACTGTGATCATCTGAAGCACCCAAAAGGCCACTAGATGTCTTGTTATAGATTACATAAAATCCTTAAAAGTAGCAAAATTCTGGTAGTGTACTGATAACTTCGAAAGTTTCCAGTAATATATCCTCCCTTTGTAACCCTAGTTGGACTGTAGTGGGCTGCACCTTGAATACACTGAGTGTGTTTACATGCACACTAATAATTCGATATTAAACTGATTATACCAGTAGGCAAAGTATCATAATAGTAATGTAAACACCTTACTCTGCTTATTTATTTAACCTTCATTCTATTTTATCAGGGAGTCATACTGAGACCAAGGTTAATTTTACATATGAGCCCTGAATTACATAAACTATAGAAGATACACACATCAGAATTTAAATACAAAATGCAAGCAGGAAGAAAAACATAAAAACAAACACATTCTTCAGTAATAAGGTCCTCAATCCGCTTTCTGAATTGCCCTAGAGGCACCAGAGCATCAAATTTAAGAACATTTTGAAGATAGTTCCACAAATAAGGTGCAAGAAAACTAAAAGCTGATTTACCTAACTCAGTAGAGACCAAAGGAATTTCCTTTTTCTATCCCTGAGACCGGCTTTTTAAATGAAAACATGGCAATGTATCAACACACGTGACATCAGAGGGACAACCAACTTTCTGCTAGAGAATGCAGTGATGAGTACTAAAATTGTCTCCCGTAATAAAGCGCAATGTGCTATGATAAACTGCATCTAAGGGCTTAAATGAAGTGGCAGCTGTGTTCATATACAGTCGATGATGTTGCCATAGTCTAGGAACGTAAACGGAATGATCTGCTTTCTACTATTTAGCGAGAGGCAGGACATATTTCTATAGAAGAAACCCATTTTTATTCTCAGCTTCTTTAAAAAAGCATATTGATGAGTTAGTTAAGACAGCTTTTCATCTATACAGATGCCCAGATATTTGTAAGCAGGGACACGATCAATATGGACACCATCCAAAGTACACGTGCTTAAATCATCATACTTATATTTACAAATACTTAGGTTTACCTGCACTAATTTCAGGTCAATAAAGTTTTTCTGTAATACAATGACCTTATCGTAATAGGTGTAAGGTCAAAATCGAAGTAAGCACTCACCAATTAAAACACTTGGTTTTCTGAGCAATCTTTCAAATTATTAGGACATGCAAACAGCTTAATCGGCGTTCCAGTGGTGTATTTGATCTGCGCATGTGCTGGCACCAGCCGAGAGCCTCCCTCTTGTTCCAGTGGTGTATTTGATCTGCGCATGTGCAAGCACCGGCCGAGAGCCTCCCTCTTGTTCCAGTGGTGTATTTGATCTGCGCATGTGCAAGCACCAGCCGAGAGCCTCCCTCTTGTTCCAGTGGTGTATTTGATCTGCGCATGTGCAAGCACCGGTAGCGCAAAACTCTCTCTCATGCGCAAGTGAAGTGGGTTCGGATAAACTGAAAGTGAACATTTTAGAAATAGTTGTCCAAACACAAAAACAAATAGGCTTTGCAAAAATAACATGGTCACTGTGGTAGAACGTTTATTTTGATTGCTGATTTTCTGCATTTATTTAAGTCCCATCAGGTAGCCTGATTTCAGATATGTCCATGTAAACAGGATTATTAGGAAAATCGTTCTTCTCGCAAAGCATGCAAACATTTTCAACTAAACATTATATTAATCTGATTATCCACAATAATCATATTATTGTGTGCATGTAACCGGGCTCATTGTTGTTTGACATAACAACATAACAACCAAAATTGTTGGCCAGTGTTTCCAGGTGACACTAATTAGATGTTACATTAGACGTTTTCTTACCTCATGTAGCTAGCTAACATATACATGCTTCGCCTATTCCTCTCTGATTTAGAAGACACTGCCACAGATAGAAAAACGAGACAGCATGTTCTGTCTCGTGTATAAATGTGAAGCATCTGGTTGGCGTTTCCACTCACTACCAAACTAGGCGATGAGAGGAAGCCCAGTGGTCCTTAGTGGGAGAAGATGGAGTGAGATGGATTTTGGCCGACATTCTTCTCATTTTCTCATCGATGAAACATTTGATTTCCATACAGTTTTCTGTTTCCAAAATTATAATCTGTAAGAAACAGAGTGGACTGCGTTTTTGTAGACTTTACCCTTTGCCAAAGTTTACAAAAGCGGTGTTGTTTAGAAGGAGTGCAAGGGCAAATTGAGTTATTGCACACGCGTACTTCACAGAGTAGTGATGGGTCGTTCACGAACGAGTCGGCTCTAAGAGCCAGCACTTGTAGGTGAACGTTGGGTGCCGACTCGCATATCAAAAGAGCCGGATATATTTATAAAAATATTTTAAAAATTAAGATCTGAATAATCAAAAGATTTAAATGAATAGAATGAACTAATTCAAAAAACAAAAAAAGAAATAAAATAATATAGGCCTAAATGCTCAAGCGCACACACATTCGTTCTGACTGTCTGCTCAGACTAACAGCCTCACCTGTTGTTCCTGTAAATCAGACACGCATTGTCAACCAATGAACCAAAGATGCGTGAGGGAGGGCCGAGCCAACTCACTCACAGTCACACACTTAGCAGCCGAGGAGAGAGATGAAGGACAGCTGTGAAAACAACAGCTGGAAAATGAGTCGGAAGCACAGTAGCATTTGGATGCATTTTAATAATGTACACAATGTTAGAGCACAGTGTAGAATTTGCCAAAACAAAATCTCATATAAAGCCGGTTCTACGCACAACCTATACCAGCATATGTGAACTGTGCACCCAACTGTGAAGCTAGCTGTAGCGGAGCTTCGAGAAACTAGCGGGCCTGCTAGTGATAGTGGTGGAGCCAGCACCTCCACACGTGGAGATGTATCCACTCAGTCAAGTAGGCCTATTCCGCGACCCACAGCAACGCAGTCTTCTATGGACCAGTTTATGCCAAGGTCTATGTCTGTAGCAAAACAAGGCCAAATTGATATTGCATTGGCTAAAATGATTGCCACCGATTTCCAGCCATTTTCGATCGTGGAAGACAGAGGTTTTAGAATTTATAGCAATAGTCTAAATCCAATGTACATAATTCCAAGCAGGAAAACCCTTTCAAAATCACGTATTCCACAACTGTACGAGAGCACACAGGCTTCAGTGCGGGAAAGAGTCCAAAAAGTTGCAGTTTTCCTCACCACTGACTGCTGGACATCAAGGGTAACCACGTCTTACATGTTGGTTACATGTCACTTCATTGAAGATTTTTCGATGTCTAGCTGTCTTCTGGACTGCTTTGAGTTCAGCGATAGACACACCTCAGAGAACATGGGAGAGGAACTGTTGAGAGTGGCAAGTAGATGGAAAAGTGTTCTGTTGTGTTAGCGACAATGCCGCTAACATGACCAAAGCCATGAACATTTTAAAATGGACCCATCATCCATGTCTTGCCCACACAATCAACCTGATTGTAAGAGACGCGCTGAAGGTGATGAAGCCCATTGTGGACAAAGTGAAAGCAGCTGTGGAATACTTCCACAGGGGCACAGTAGGTGCTGAAAAACTAAAAAGTCTACACAACGCCAGATGGGGATGCCTGAGCTGGGGCCTAAACAATGGACAATGGTGGAATTCAGCATTTTATATGTTGAAGCAGTTTCTTGAGTCAAAGAATGCCATCATCTCTACCCTGGACATTGTCAATCCACCTGTTGATACTCTGACCCAAGAGGAATGGGAGGTGGTGGTGGATTAGGTGTGCAGAGTCCTGGAACCCTTTGAGCAGGTCACTGTGGAGATCAGTGGAGAGAGGTACAGTAAGCAGTTATTACTACATCATTACTACATCAATCCAGTATTATATATGTATATGACCGGTAGATGAGAATGTAGTATCAGTCGACAAAACATGAACCTGAACTAATAAGTTACTGATCTCTCTTTTCAGCTATGCGACAGCTTCAGAAATGATACTCCTGTGTAAGGGTCTGCAGCGAATCACAGCCAGCCGCCAGAGAGAAGCAAATGTAACCACAGGACATGTGACAGAGTTCGTGGACACCCTATGTTCATCAATGGACAGAAAGATCCACAGAATGGAATATAATCACGTGCTATCAGAAACCGCTGCACTTGACCCCATGTTTAAGAAGTTAGCCTTCAGTGATGCCAGAGCGATTGATGAGGCTCTTCAAAGAATAAACTCAGCAGCAGGGAGGGACATCCCCAGCAGTCAGTTGGCTCAGGCACCAGGGCAACAGGAAGAAGAGGGAGGGACAGCCCCAGCAGTCATCTGGCTCAGGCACCAGGGCAGCAGGAAGAAGAGGGATCAGATGGAGCAGAAGCACCAGCAGTAGTGCCACAAACGTCTGCTGTTTGGATGCTGTTTGACGAGAGAACAACTGGGGATGCAGCATGAAGGAATCCCTCAGCAGATGCCATAATGGAGGTCCGATCCTATTTGGAGGAGCCCCTCCAAAGGTCTGCAGATCCTCTGAGCTGGTGGAAGAACAAGGCCTCTGTCTACCCACGGCTTACTAAAGTCATGACAGGGAGACTGCATAGTGGCCACATCTGTTCCCTCTGAGAGGGTCTTCTCGAAAACGGGACAAATAATTACTGAGTGAAGAAACCGCGTCAGCCCCTCGAATGTGAGGCAGCTTGCATTTCTGAATACAAATTTATCATAAAAGTTTAATATGGTCAGCATTGCTGTGTGCTGCTGGTTATAACATAAATAATAAAGAAGAGCGGGAAAAGATGGACCAGTTTAATGTTTTAAGTCGGATGCTGCAGTTTTACACATTGTTATTTATTTTTCTTTGATATGGTACAATATTCTATTATTGTGTTGTTCAGATTCGTTTTGAATTGTTACATTTATATGCACTTTGTTTATATACATTACAAAAGTAATTTGGAAATTTGCAAATAAATTCTAGAACACGCCAATAGGATCTCACTAGCTCATGCTTGGCTCTGCCCACCTCCTTGCTTGTTCTGCCCACTAAGATTCATTTCTTTGATATCGTTGCACAAATAACAGACTTATCTATAGTATGCATACACCATTACTGGTGCCATGCTGTATTCGATAGCTATGTTTGCTCTGACTCTTACTACATTTAGCAAGCTAGCTAGCCAGCTTACTAGCGGTTAACAATATTTATTTGAGCCACAACTTGCTATGAAAAGACAAACTAGCAGACAGTAGTTTGCGGACAGTAAGATACACTAACTAATAGTGTAATAGTGGAAAGCAGCATGTCACCAACATCTTGTTGCATCTATCTGACCATGCAGGCTGCAGAATGAACAGCAAGAAAGTGGTTGTGATTCTGTGGTTGAGCAACTGCTCTCCTTGAGTGACAGGGAGCAGGGCTTTGTGTGGGAAGTAGCATGCACCAGGATAGAGAGAAAGACGATTCAAGTAGAAAACGTAGTAAAATATAAAAACGGACATTACACGCACCTTTACGTTTCAAATGTAACAAACCGAACATTGAAATACTGTTACAGAGGGTAAAGTAAGGACCGAGTTTTGGAAACCCTGGATTAGATCAAAGACAAAGTCAGTCAAATCTCAGAGAGATATTCTCACAGACAGCAGCACTCTTGGCAATGGAAGTTGTGCGTTTTTATCAAACCTCACTTTGATTTATGAAGAAACAAGTGAATCAGCAGTGTAGAGTGCACTGTGCCTTGCCTCTCATCTTCATCACTAATCCACCAATACTCAGAGAGCTGCAGAGTTCACTAATTAAACAAGCGCTTGAGCTCATTTCCCCTTTAACAAGAGTCACTGTTTAACAAGAGTCACTGTCACAAGAATACCGGACACCTTATCCAACGTTCTGTACGTGTGTGGCTGGGACTGCTCTTACACATTCAGTCTGCACACATGTTTTGATAAATGTGGCCCATTTACTCTTGCAACCACATCATAAATTGTTCTTTTTGGAACAGGACTAAAGAACATGAGGAAAATATACAGACTACTTTCAGCAGAAATGACTACTTTCAAGGATACTCAGAAATGTAATCAGTTTGTGGCAAAAACACAATATGTTTGCTTTCCTATTAGAGAAGTATCAAAGCTGGAAGCACTTTTTCATGCTTCACCAGTCATTCAGTGTGTTTTTATGGGCCATCCACATTGGGTTGAAGACCAGTTATCATTGAGACTGGACATTATGGTGTCATTGATGTTCTGATGCTAGATCTGTGAGAGGACAGGACAATAGCAGAGCTCCTTCCCCAGCCAGCCACCAGTGATGATCTAAAGACATACCATGTGGATCAAAGGGTTAAAGAAAAGAAGCCTTGGGCCTGTGGACCTGTGGAGTCGGGTGAAGTCGATTATGTGCTGGTGTTAGGGTGTCAGAGCCAATGGGCTCGGCTCAGCGATGTGTAACAGAACAAATCAGGCCTGCTTGACTGGAGCTGACCCCTCTGCCAGAGTTTAAGTGTTATTGCAACTGACCGGATCTGACAGAAACGATTTCACCTCAGAAAATTCAGAGACCCCTCTGCGCTTATAGTCGCGCTGAGCAGGGAGAACTTGGCTAGTAGTGGCTGCACTTAAAAACAACGGGTCAAAAGATACTCAAGGACGCTCAGGCATTCCCGACCAAGGACTACCTGATAAGATTTTCATTCAACATACATTATAGTCAGATGACCTTAAGAAAATGTTCATGTTGTGCTGAGGGAGTTTAATGTGAGCTGTAACGATTTCAGGCTCAGCAGAAGGATACAATTCAATTCAGTTGTACTAGACAGGTCTCTTTCAGATCACAGCAATATTTCAGAAGCCTTGTATTCCAAGAAAAAGAGCCAGTATCTACGTATATGTGGCATACTAAGGAACATTAAAGGGATACTTTGGGATTTTGGCAATGAAGCCGTTTACCTACTTCTCCAGAGTCAGATGAAATCACGGATACCATTTTTATGTCTCTGCATCCAGTATGAAGGAAGTTAGAGGTAGTTTCGCAAGCCAATGCTAACTAGTGTTAGCGTAATAGCTGGAAGTCTATGGCATCTACTACCCTGTTAGCAGTTACCATAGACTTCCAGTCATTGCGCTAACATTAGTTAGCAATTGCGGTAACTCTAGTTGGCAACTTCCTTCAAACTGCACGCAGAGACATACAAATGGTATCCCAAGACTCACGAGTTCATCTTACTCTGGGGAAATAGATAAAGGGCTTCATTGCCAAAATCACAAAGTATCCCTTTAAGCTCATGGAAAATACAACTGTTTGATCTTATCGCAGCACTACAATACCCATTTCTATTCCATGTCGGGGCTGTATTAAACTATGAATAATCTAGGAACAATCGTGTTGTAATTTCTAAGCATCAATACAAAGTTTATAGATGGTATAAAATAAGATGCATCGGTGTGGTTAAATACCAGATACTCACATGTGATGAAGTAATTGACGTTCTTTTTGAACTCCAGGCCCATGTAGTTTGGACTGAACTCCTGAAACTTGATGGTGAATTTGATGTCCTTCTCAGGCTTGTTGCAGTTGACCAACACATTGGGGTCCATGACTGTGCTACATTGGTCTGCCTGCTCCTTCTTCACCAGGTATAGTTTGTAAAACTCATACGGCCGCCCCATGTCTGCCTTTGGGCAGATAATGTCCAGCTTGTCTCCTATCTCGGGATACATCACCAAGCCCTTCCCATACTGAAATCTGAAACAGACAAAATATGACAGAAAAAGTTAAGAATATCAAATACTCTAATAACAGCAATACTTATAAGGTCTGGACATACATCACATGCACTGCATAACAGTGTGTTATAACTCTCTATAAAATGTGATTCTTCTCTACCCAATACACTAGTGTTGTCCGTGTCTGTCTGGCAGTTGCTTGAGCAACAGTGACTAATTTAAAGTCAATTGTTTGTTATTTCACTTCACTTAAAGCCGGGGGGCAAAACAAATCAGGGGTGAATGAATTGTAAGGAACAGGTTAAGGGAAGCGGGGGCGGGTGATTACAACGCCACATAAACATGGCCGACCGTCGAGGACAGCTTTGGGACATGCTTTTACATCTGGGGTTGATAACATCAAACACACAGATAACAACCAAGAACCAAGCTGTTATAATGTAAACACTTGCATTCATTTACATGAATGCCCATTGATTTAAAACACTGTAAACAAAGCAGACATCTCATATCTTTACCTCAGCAAACATACAGCACAATACCAGGGCAGATGTCAATAGGAAATCAGTATGACAGAGGGCTGCCCGGGCCCTGATTGAGCTTAATCTGCGGCAAGTGAGGAGAGAGTACAGATAAACACAAAGCGCTGATGGACAGATGGCATGCATGCCTTATCTAGATGCTCCACACCTTATCTTTCACAAATTCATTTTGATATCTTCTCTCTCTAACTCAAAGCAACAGGCCCTGCTGAATTCTATTTGAGGATTTAGACCTGCTGATTGCCTTTGATGCATCATACTTCTCAAGTGGTTTCTTTTTCTTTTTTTGATAATAACCCTTAGGTCTGCTGACGTGCTTAATCCAAAATGAGAGAAGAGCTGATGTTGTCTGTTTTTGATCTGGTCCTGTAGAAGTCAAACAAATCGGTATTGTGATGAATGTGTTTTTGTTCATCTTAAAATCCAAACAACCTTGTCCTAGTTACCAGAGAGATGCTGCTCAGTTTGATGATGATGATGTGTTTGGTTGCGATGGAGACGGAAATGTACAACTTGATCCTTATTTACATTTCATTTGCATACACACTGTTCCCAACCACTTTCAACATGGTTTAATAGACAAGAAAACAGCTTTCATGACTCATTCATCTTAAGGCCCTGGTGGATAGAAGGAGGCCGACTAATTCTCCCAAAACTAAAATTAATCAACAGTAAGCTATGTCTGTCTGTATGTCAGTCAGTCTGCCTGTCTGTGGGAAACCTTAGTAACTAAGGTATGCTAGTATGATATCTTAGACAAAAGTATGTGCCCTGGTTCCACTATGTCAATCCGTCATGGCTCGTTTAGTATCCAGTCTGCAACAACCCGGTCTCTCTACTTCCTGTATTCACTCACTAGTAATTAGTCTCTCCTTCTCTCGTCCCTTCGTCATGATGTTCTATGTGGATTTACAGATCTTTGCCATGCATGATGGGACTCGTGATTTGTAACATAAAAAAGGGTCCCTTGCGTTCGCTAACAGCTTAGGAGATGTGATGATGCATTATTATTCACTATATACTGAAGCGGAACTGTACGACAGCATTCTATTACTGTACATAAAGACGAAGCAGAGTGCACAGCCTGGAGTGAGCACAGCTTGCCTGGCCCTGCGGTTAGATTGGTGTTGTCTTTGTCTCT
The DNA here is from genome assembly GCF_034236695.1 of Oncorhynchus nerka. Taxonomy (NCBI): domain Eukaryota; kingdom Metazoa; phylum Chordata; class Actinopteri; order Salmoniformes; family Salmonidae; genus Oncorhynchus; species Oncorhynchus nerka. The sequence goes on from NC_088417.1 coordinate 75,683,622, forward strand.
CAGACACTGGGTCCTCTGTTTGGCTTCCCAAACCTGTTTGATTTGCCCTTATCCTCAGGCTTCTTCAGAGACTGATCAGGTGTCTGGCTTTAGTTTCCGTATTGTCTCCAAAGTGTTTCTGAGCCAATGGAAATGCCTTCTTCAAAGTGTGTATATAATGTAGCTCTGTTAGCAAACTTTCTCAAACTAACACTCAATCCTCCACAAAGCAGCAATGCTCTCTCTGTTCTAATCCTCTGTATTTACGGTCATGGGATCCTCAGAGGATAAGGTAAACGGCCAGGGGCCAGCATAAAGTCCTGCACCTAACAAAGGATTCACTGCATTTGAGGTAGCTGCCGACTAGCAGTATATACAAAATAAATAAAAACCAACTGTATTTTAAACTAAAGTGAGCAACACATAACTCATGGCTGTCTGCAACACCGACACTGACTGTCTCATTCTGTTGTCTCTCAGTAGCCCCCTCTTCAGTTCACAGTTATGGTCTGACACAAGCACCTCAAAATAGAGTACATCAATAGAACAATATGACAAAAGCCATGTTAGGTATTTCTCTATAAACTGTGTCAGAGCAACTTGTGTTGATGGTTGCCTGCAGTACCCTGTGTGGTCCAACAAAAATAGAGAATAATACACCTACAAAAACACAACCCTGACTAAATGCACAACAACAATGATCGAGTAGCTATACATGTTAGAGAAGGATATAAGACAAGGATACCTTAAAAACAACACAATACCCTGTCTGCTGCTCCTCTGTGCCGATTAGGATGTCTCAGGTTTTGTAAAGCTTTGACTGCCTATTACTACTCCATCTACCAAAGGGATGCCCAAACAGATCCTCCATTCCCTTTGTGCTGATCAAACAGGACTGCTGCTCTGTTGAGCTAAGAAGCAAAGCAAAGACAGTGTTCAAATTCCAGACTGAACACTGGAAATTACAGGTCATCTTCACGATTAGGGCTTTGACCTCTGAATATCCTCCCGCCACTTTCCATAGGAAATGCGGTTTAAAGAGTGACAATTTGACATGGCAGGCAAGAGTTTTTTCGTTTTCATCACTATTATTTTCCGGGACAGAAATCAGCAGACACAGTGGGGTATTATGTGAGTTTTAAAGCGTAATGAATATTAATGAGATTGATTAGCATATTCATCAGGGGTGCTAAATGATTGCCATTTCATTCAGTTTGCCATCTTACAAATCCTTTCAATGGTCATTTTTCATCAGAGAAAGAATGGTGTTATTACTGCTTTCTCCACGGTCAGTAGGGTTCTAAAGTGATGTTACATGCAGCTAGCACACCAGGATCTTTTTGTAATACATAAACATTCAGTTTAGGATGCATCCTCAAAAATGCATTATATATCATATATATATCACATATACAAGCATGTCTGAATCACCATAACTCATTGTTATAACAAGTAACCTGCATTTACATAATAAACTATCACAGACAATAGTGGGGGAAAACAGTGAGTGGTCAGTCCTTTTACTGGATAATGATACAATGATGGCGAGCACAATAACTAGCAAGTATAACATCTGCAACTATCTGCAATTAAATTTTTAGGGTCTTCCAGGGCAGGGACAAATAGCAATATTTGGGACAAATAGTACATTTGTGAAAACAGATTTAAAAAAAATAAAAGTGGATTTGATTTCAATATTGAGCTAATCCTCCATAGCCATGTTGCCTCCTCTCCTGCCATAAGTTGCCACCCTGGACCTGACAGGCCTGATACTGCCTCCACTCCAAGGCCCCTGGGATACTGTTTAACATAATTAGGTACCAGGCCAACACCTTATCTCAGCCTCACATACTAAATAAAAATCACTGGGGTCCAACAGAAACACAGTCCCAAAGACATATTGTGACTGCTGCTCTCAATCTCAAGACACAGCCCCTCAAAGTCTATAATCTAGTAATCATTAGAAAAACACCCTTTTAAGCCGTGGGGAATGATTACTTATAGATAAGGGGCCACCGGATTAATCCAGCTTCTGTTATCGTTTTACAACATTGTTATCTTAGTTTCATCATTATAAAAACATTGAGCGAGTGATAAACCAAATTAACCCACCTTTAAGGCCTTATTTTGCAAGAAAAACAAGTGAAGACAATATTTTATTCCAATCTTAAATTGGATGGTTTAGGAGTCAACATATTTGCATTAAAATCAGCTTCCTAAGGTTACAACCTCTGGCAGACATTTGACTCCATTATACCAGGAATCTAACGTGGTCAAACACTGAATCAGAGACATTCATTCAGCCTGTCAATGAAGACATCAACTTCTGTGAACTGTCACTGATGCACATTTTTGCTTGAACAAACCAAGTAGGCATAAAAATTAAATTAAATGCAAATGTCCCAGTATCTTTCCCACTGCTAGGAAAACGACAATCAAATGTGTGTCAAATATACCAGGTGCAAGGGGACAAGCTCAAGCAATATGGGAAACTTGAAGAAGCAAACTCATCTCCATTGTCTGCGCTGCTCATTATCAACTGTGAAAGACTGAAAAAATAGCCCTCCTTTGTTCTTCACTCATTTGGGCCTCCTACACACTTAGAGCCTGGGCAGTTCCTTTCAGGCTTTGGAGGAGACAAGGCCTCATTCTCTCGCCAATCGGATTTACAAGATGCACCAGTCGGGCATAAACAAGTTTCCATAGAAACATTATGATTTCTGTGCAATTTTTCCCGCTTCCTCTCTCCCTTTCCCACATTCTCTCGCTCGCACACACACATCATCTCTGATTAAAAATGATTACATAGTCTACAGGGACAGGAGAGCAAATGTTTTCTAATCGTATTCAAAATGAAGGTAAATACTTTTTTTCTGTGAATAAAACTGAAGTCAATTTATTCAAAGCCAGGAAAAGAATATAAAGTGTAAGTTTTCATTTGCATTGTAGTCACACACAATTATTTTCAGTTGCATTTGTTATTGATTATATTTATTAATCAACAGCACTGTAATTCATGTGATTGAATGGAACACCCCCCATCCCCACTTATAGAGTGAGCTCAGAATCGCCCCTCCCCAAGGCATGCTCAGACGAACGATAAACTTCACAGTGCATCATTATCACAGCGGTCTGCTTTCCTATTTTAACATTACGCACATGACTTAAACTCTCTCCCTGCCTCTCTCTATCACACACACACACACACACACACACACACTTTTAAACAACTGAACACAGACTTAAGACTGGCTTGAATGCAACCAATTAAAGAGCTGCTATACGTAGTCCATGCAAATGAAGGTTATTCATTCACATGCTCTCACAATGCTACTGAGATCTTCACACAGCCAACGGGGGAAAGATCTCTCATGAGTGGCATGGCCACACTCTCCCCACCCCACCTCCCCTTCCCACATTCCAAGGGGGAATTCAAGCACATGACTTGGCAGACCCTTCCATCCCACAATGCCCCGTTGCTGGAGGATTTAGGCTATCCAATGGAATATCAGAGAGGGGTGCAACTAGTCTGGGACTCTAAAGCCATCACCATTCATACAACTCCATCAATAGGCCTCAGGCTAGCTAGAGGGCAGGATACACTCTAAACATTCAAACGTGCACGTTGAATACGTAGTTATTTAACATTTACAATTATCAGTCAATTCCAGTTGAAGACAAAATTGACAAATGCAAACTTGCTCATCATTTTTTTGCAGTTGAAGGATTTGGGCTCTTTGAATAATATCTGTTGTTTATTTCACCAGAAGTAGTTTTCCTGTGGTCATAGTTTTTAAGGTTGGATAAAAATGGAGATTGGCAGGTATTATTTTCCTTCAAGCCTGCAAATCATTAACTAACAGAAAAACATATTCTTGCTTTGACAGTAATTTGAGGGTAAGGTAACCGCAACCCAAACAAGCTGTTATGCAGTGAGAGAAGAAAAATAAATGCCTCAAAAAAGCAAATCAACACGCTCTAAACATTGCATCCAATCTTTAAAACTTTTCCTACAAGTCTGTGATTGTGTTAAAATACAATATTTTACAACATGATATGGATGTTGCAACCCTGTCCAAAAGACAGACAACTGCAGCTGAAACTGTTGGTACTGGTCAATAAATTATTAGTGTAGCATTATTAAACGATTTACATATTGTACACATTTTTATTTTTTCAAATCAGGTTGATTGTGTTTGAACTTCATATAATTTCCAAAAATAACATTACTTTTTTGTATCTTTAACAGCAAATACACATTAACACGGGTATATTTACGTCCATTAATGGGGTACAGTATAAAAAAAGACCTGTGATAGCATTCACAACAAACCAATTCCTTGGTTAATGTTGCTCAAATACAGACTGTTCATTGTTTAGTGAGTTCAGTGTGGAATAATGGCATTTGTGTCAATGAGCTACAGTCTGGTTTACAGAGGCGCTCAAGGCACGTGCATCACAGTGCTCTGCTGTAAGTATCATAGCCATTACAATACATTTTACCTTCAACCCGCCTTTGAAAAGCAAATGGGCAGTTAGTACGTAGACAGAGGATCAGGCACACAAACAGTTAGAAGGGTGTTAATGTGTTATCTTAAAGTTGCAATACCCTCACAGAAATGTTCAATTACATATCGAAGGGGACACGGCGACTCGGCGAGCCCAGGGGCAACAGCGACAGATGCCCCCTACAGGTAGAGAGAAATAATCACCCTCCTTACTATCTCCATTACATCTGCTTTGCTTTGACGTCTATTTTGGTCTGCAGTGCATGGAGCTGCCTGAGATTACCAGGGATACAGTAATTGGCAACATGGCTGTGACTCCTCCAGATCAAGAGCCCAGTTTGGAGTATATCAGTTCTCAGTTCTCGTGGGTTGGAGACTGCAGCCCAGGGCTGGCTGTGTGAATGATCTCATTATCCCAATTACCTTCAAACAGGCTGAGGATTCTGTGGCAGTATGAAGAGTTGTGTCACTGTGACTGGGGTTTGGTTCACTGTAGCAGCATTTTACTACATATCGAAAAGTGACCAATGGCTTAACCTAATAATTCACTGGATAATTATCAGTCACATAATAGAAGTGCACTGCAGACTGTAGTTGAATAGGAAGAAATAATATCATAGTCTCCTACACAGTGCTTACACACTAATAAACTTGCAGAAAACACTAGCTATAGGGAATCAGCCACAGAAGCAGTAAAGTACTGTATCTGCAGCATGACTAATTTAGACACTCCCTTTTCCACTGAAGATTTTCCACACATCCTTCCTGCTGCCTGTATGACTAAATATGTCTCAGCCTACGCTGTAGAATACCAACAAGATTGCCAAATTATGAATTCCGCCTAGGAATGAGGGTGGGATTCATCACAAAAAAATGTACCACCGTAAAAATGCCACTTGGCAAGCGAAGCCAGCATGAGCATCAATGGACTGTTAGGGCCTACATCTGAGTGTTGGCAACTCTTAACTATGCAACTTTGACCACAAAGACCTCATACTGAACATTTTGCTTTAATATTTTTTGCTGAGATGTGAAAATTATGATTGTTACCTACACTCCTCAATTTAGATGTACAAATTTGTACCATAAATCAATCAAATCTAGGTCCATTCTAAGTTGTCTGGAGACAGAGACATACCAGGGTCACTGTGGTTCTGAGAGACATGTTTCCAGTCCTGGATAAAGCCCAACCCCAGATGGACTCTAATCAGCTGAGGAAACCCACTACAGACCCAGGGGGCTAGTGGCAGCCCAGCCGGCCCAGCCCTGATCTGAACGGTGGCCAAAACACAGGTCCTCAGGGAAGGATGCTCCTTAAATGGGTTTAATTTGGACGTCTGCCTCTGACTGTAATACTGTATGTGCTTCTAATGAGGATATATCAGTGTGGCCTCATGGAGATGGGGATGACATGATGAGACATTCTGTGATATAAGGTTCAGAGGAAGGCAGGCTATTACCTGGGAGTGGAGATAAAGGTGTGAATGGAGGGTGTAAATTAAGACTAGTGCTACATTTATCTGACATCCCCTGCTACTCGATAAGCTTTTTTATTTTTTTATTCGGTATCAAAAGGGCTTTAACAAAATGTCTCTGTAATGTGTTTCTGAGGCAGGTGCCCTGAAGAACATACCACATATATATTTGGCTGCATGGCACATGGACATAAATGTATCACACATTTACAAGGGGAAATACTAGCCAGCACTAGTTATGGACAGACATTTGAATCAGGGGCATATAATAAATGTTCAACCACTCAGTGTTCATTGTTTGGGCTTATCTGTGATATCAAAGAGGGCAAAACTAAAGCAACCTCATTTTTTCAATATACTCCTACACAGTGGCTGCCATTCATCAGAAATGCTCAACTAAAATGTTCTGATTGTGTCTCTTCTGCTGTTATATCCCTTCAAGGCCACTAGGAAAAAACTAATTGAAAAAGAAAACAATACAAACCAATGGTACACATAAGCAGTGGTGGAAAAAGTACCCAAATATCATACTTGAGTAAAAGTAAAGATACCTTAATAGAAAATTACTCAAGTAAAAGTGAAAGTCAGTAAAATACTACTTGAGTAAAAGTCTAAAAGTATTTGGTTTTAAATATACTTAAGTATCAAAAGTAAATGTAATTGCTAAAATATACTTAAGTATCAAAAAGTATCAAAAATACAATAAAATAATTTCAAATTGCTTGTATTAACCAAACCAGACGGCAACATGTTCTTGTTTTTCACTGATAGCCAGGGCCACACTCCAACACTCAGACATCATTTACAAAGAAAGCATGTGTTCAGTGAGTTCGCCAGATCAGAGACAGCAGGGATGACCAGGTTTGTTCTCTTGATATGTGCATGCATTGGACCATTTTCCTTTCCTGCTAAGCATTCAAAATGTAACGAGTACTTTTGGATGTCAGGGAAAATGTATGGAGCAAAATGTACATCATTTTCTTTAGGAATGTAGTGAAGTAAAAGTACAGATACCCCCCAAAAAAATCAACTTAAGTAGTACTTTCAAGTATTTTTACTTAAGTACTTTACACCACTGCATATAAGAGACAAAACTTGTGTTTTTCTTTTACTAAACTTATTTTTAAAAGTCGCCTCCTCAACACTGCTTTCAGGTCATGTGTTCTCTGCTTCTTTCCCAGTTTTGCCTTGGTTTGGGGAAGATAATTAGCTACTTCGACTCCAGCAAGGCAGCATAATTTGTCTTGCTCATGCCCGGCAGCACAGAAGCAAGTCCTTGCCGGTAATAAGTCTAAAGAACACATATGACCTTAGGACAGTTCCCATATGCAAAAGCATGGCAACAGTAGTTCAGGACAAAACCTGACAGGGAGACAAGATTTATGATCCAACTGAACAAACTATGGGAGGTATAATGGTTTTTATTTATTCTCTACCCCCTTGTAACAGTGTTCAATATTGATCGTTCTTTGTTAGGAAATGAACCATCACAACTATTGTCCAAGACTCAATTGGACAAGCGGAGCATTCCTGGGGCAGGTTCCCCAGATACGTCCATGACTTCTGCCCACATTCCCATCGCTTTGGTTAGGAGGAAAGAATGCCACAGGTCAGAGGAATGAGACGATGAGGCTGGCTCCTTCCATCCCCCTTTAGCGTTGACATGGAATGCGTGATTGGCAGCTCTCTTTATGTTTCTGACTGGGGGAAAGTCTCTCAATAATACAATCTCTAACCGGCCCACTGGCAACAGGTTACTTGCTCGTATAAACTCCTATAACCTTGAGACTCATAAGAACATTTTCCAAATGATTTTGAGCTAATACATTAGCAATGTACATACTCCTTTAAGCTGCATTTGTCAACAAATAATATTATTCATGGTATTTCTCAATGCTATACTCTATATTTCCTATCAGAGAGACTGCAGTCTCGCTCGAGGGGAAAACAAACCTTGCAGTTAATGCAGAATATTGTTCACTGACATTCTCAGGCAGAATTTGATGTGATTGAGGGTGATCTGAATTCAGCGGGAATTTCCATAGACTTACTGTTACAGGAAGGACTTAATGAGGATCTGGCACCGCAATGGTGTTGCTGATCAGGTTACACACTGAGAACTGATTACCCTCTGCCCAAACAACCAGCAAATAAACAGGTTTTACTCAGCAGACTGGAAGAACGCATAACCTGAGTAGCCTGAGAGACCCATGTCAATAATTGTAATATAACTTCCATTAACGTGAATAAAGAAAAGGGGCCAAAAAAAGTCCCTTGCCTTGGATTTAAAACAGACGGAAAATGTGATTAGTTGATTCGCTCAGTGGGCTGCATTGGCATGAATAGTGTCTTCTATCCTACAAGAGGAATCAGTAGCACTAATTCACCATTACAGTAGACAGAACTAATTAATTTGGCAGTAAGAGCTGATATCGAAGCTGCCGTCTCCATGCTAACCCTATGTAGACAAGTAAGAATGTAACTAGTCTGTCTAGCTAACACCTCTCCAAGGAAAAAAGCCTTGTACGCTCACAAAATACCTGGCTCAGTTCAAACATCTATGACAACAACCATTTCATTGTCAAGACTTGTCCCAGGTGCATAGTAAGACTGCATTAATCAAAGACAGATCATTTTCTAGAGAAGTATTACACCACTTCACACGTTGAGCCCTGCACAACCGAGAAGTCATTTCTAATGGGTTTAACCAAAACCCACTAAACGCACACATAAATCAAAATAAGTGCATGTCTTGGCCTGACCAGATTTGCATCTGACTGCCCCTACTCCCTTTTATTAACTACCACACCAAAGAGACTCCTTTCAGAGTCAAGTCGGGATGAGAAAACTACACGGGGTAATAGTAGGCGAGGGGAACCAAAAAGGATCGAATGACAGCCTGTCATTGGGAAAGACAACTCAATCTCATATTGTTTCATTGAGAGTAGCACAATGTAACAATTCCACTGCTGGTGATCACAGTATTTCTGATTAGAGGGCATAGTCTGTGATGTATTATATCAACATATCGCACGACAGGTCTGTCTTGAAAAACCTGTTGACCGCAACAATGTCGGTTAACAAGAGAGATAGAGCCAGCCACATCTATATAAATGCAAATAGAATCTCCACCCAACACATTTCTTGGGGGTTTTACCTTTATTTAACTAGGCAAGTCAGTTAAGAAGAAATTCTTATTTTCAATGATGGCCTAGGAACAGTGGATTAACTGGCCTAGGAACAGTGGGTTAACTGCCTTGTTCAGGGGCAGAACGACAGGTTTTTACCTTGTCAGCTCAGGGATTTGATCTTGCAACCTTTTGGTTACTAGTCTAATGCTCTAACCACTAGGCTACCTGCCGCCCCAACATGATGGGAACCGTCTGTTTACTGTCAAGAGGAAGCATAGATAAAACAACGCATTGAACTTTGACCCTTTCAACACTTTGTGTGATTCCTTGTCATGCTGGTTGGAAACAAGTTAGGCCGACCACAGAACAATGCTAAATAAGGGTGAATAATCTCAATATTAACAACTCACGCAGATGAAAGGTCAACCAGTAAACTAAAATATACACTGAGTGAACAAAACATTAAGAACATGTTCTTTCCATGACATATACTGACCAGGTGGATCCAGGTGAAAGCTGTGATTCCTTATTGGTGTCACTTGTTAACTCCACTTCAATCCGTGTAGATAAAGGGGAGGAGACAGGTTAAATAATGATTTTTAAGCCTTGAGAAATTGAATTGAAACATGGGTTGTGTATGTGTGTCATTCAGAGGATGAATGGACAAGACAAAATAGTTAAGTGCCTTTAAATTGGGTATGGTAGTAGGTACCAGGCGTACCGGTTTGTGTCAAGAACTCCAACTCTGCTGGGTTTTACATACTCAACAGTTTCCTGTGTGTACCAAGAATGGTCTACCACCCAAAGGACATCCAGACAGCTTGACACAACTGTGGGAAGAATTAGAGTCAACATGGGCCAGCATCCCTGTGGAATGCCCTTGACACCTTGTAGAGTCCATGCCCCGACGAATTGAGGCTCGTCTGAAGGCAAAGGGGGGTTGCCACTCAACATTAGGAAGGTGTTCCTAATGTTTTGTACACTCAGTGTAGGTTAAAACTAGACATACAGACTATTTGTATGGAACATACTAAACTTGCTTCTGCTGCATCATTTAATTTAAATAGCTAATTGCAAAAAGGCAAATCTCTCTCTTGTGAAACCAAAGTTTCAACAACAGTTGTCAGGAGCAACAAGAAACAGGAGAAATCCAAACAAAGCTGTTGTGATAAGGTTGGAACAGGTCTGTTTTAGTGCCTGGGGCGTGTATTACAGCTCTGGTCTGACAGACAGAAAGATGACAGTCCAGTTATTCCGTTTTTGTTTCAGTAGGGTTATTTCCTTTTTAATTATAGTCTTCTCAAGACACCATTTGGTTTTGCTTTTGAGGAACAGCTGGCTAATAGCTTAAGACAGCAGGGGGAAAGACACGCTATTAGGGAAGCTATATTATCACCAAGCTATATTACTACCATCTGCAACAGATACTGGGCCTTAATCTCACTGAGTTTGGCCACACTGACACCGGAGACTCCCTCTACCCAACAAGTCTTCCCTTTTGTGGAGACAGCTGCAACCTTGCCTTGCAATGTGACTGTGGACACGCACTGTTCATCTAGCACTTGACCAGAACACAGATAGAAAGTGGTTGATATACTTGAGCAGACACAATGCTAAATGGAGAAGACCAACACAGCCATATTGTCCAATCACAGCAAGTTTCCTCTTTGGCAACTTTTTCTTCCCAGGAAAAAAAGCATAAGACTAGTTCATTCTCTTTATTGGGATTTAGAAATTAAACTATTTTAACCATGTGATATTTTCTACATTTGATTCTTAATGACTTAATTCTTCCCTGGTTCTGTTTCCTTCCCACAGAGAATAAGAAATACATTAAAAATCCTGAATAGACTTTCTGGGTGCTAAGCCAGGCTATTTTTCAAACCTCACTCTGAGGGGATAAATGCTGACACACTATAATAACACTTGTCACGCAGCTGGCAACCTTAATGCCAACATAATGCACCAGAGGACTGCTGTTTTCAGAGCTTCCTCCTACCTCTTCTTTCAGCAGATTATTCAGACTGACTAAATTTGGGAACACTGGAATCATCGGAATTGAGCACAGCAGCTCCCCTGATATGTCAGAGAGAAGTCTAATGCTTGGATATTGTTGCCTGTATTAAATAACCATTAGGACTTGGGTATTGCATGTTGGATGCTTTAGTATGGCAGATGTTGAGCTGAAGGATCTGTTTGAAGTGTCAAGTGCTCCAACTCCCCCCCTCCCATCGAGCTCCTTGCCTTTGCCTTAGATTTACAATACATCTGTTAGTTTACATAATCACGTTTAATTTCCCCTACAGCTACGTATGGGCACCAGCCAGCACTCATGACAAATGCTCCAAGACTAATTGCTTTAAGACAGTTTTAGTGTGGAGAAAATTCAAACTCAAATATTAGGTTAAATCAGTCACTGGAGTATACATTTCATTACACATAATCTAAACTCAGTAAATCAGTGTCCCACTATTCCTATAACAGTGGCTGTCAAGCGATCAAGTTCCAGCCAATACAGTCACATGGTAACAATGACCACCCTATTGAAAATATTGCTTGAAAAATCTGAATCAAAACATTTGTCTCTTATTACTGTTTTAGTAAGAGGCATTACTGAGGCAAGATGATAAAAGGTGCATATATTTTGATGCTATTATGATAAACAAGCTTCAGAGATGCATAGCCTGAGGTTTCTCAATCCCATTTTACTTCAGAGTGCCTTTAAAGTTTTTAAGCTGCCAGATCCATAAAGGCCATTCCGGTGGGAAGAAGCGGTGGCTTATGTCACGGCCTCATCATCAGTCAGAGCCTCAGCGGGGTGACCTGCGGCCACACTGGAACCTCACTGCAGGCAGACAATGGCCCAGTCCCCCGGAGGAGTACCTGGTCTCCAAACAATGTCATTTTTAATGTGAAAGGCCACACTGGGAGGAATTTCAATTTGGACTTCATTGTCCTCTTTTCTCTCTGAAACTTTAACCTGACAGCTCACCGCCTCTTTTCAAAACAAATGCTTTTGTCTGCAGGATTAATCCTCTATTGGTATGCCTGCATTGTCTTCAATATTCTCCATATCCCTGACTGTCAGGTAAAATAATTACATCAGGGTCATAAAAAGAGAAAATGTGCACGAAATCTGTGACTATCTGACTTAATCATTCAAACCAAAAATGAAAACAATTCATTAATAGACCTGAAATCCCACTGGCTTTAAGCCGCTGTGGATTTAACTGCAGCCTAACAGAAGGTTTATAAAGATCAAAACCACTATTCTCAGAATCTCTAAAAAGAAAAACTATGTATTTTTATATTTACAAATAAATCCACATGGTAAAAAGTTATATGCACAACAAATGAGTTAAAAATATATATATTTCACCTTTATTTAACCAGGTAGGCTAGTTGAGAACAAGATAAAGCGTAGCAATTCGACACACAACAGCATAGAGTTACACATGGAATAAACAAAACATACAGTCAATAATACAGTAGAACAAAAGAAAACAAAAAGTCTATATACAATGAGTGCAAATGAGGTAAGTTAAGGAAATAAATAGGCCATGGTGGCGAAGTAATTACAATATAGCAATTAAACACTTGAATGGTAGATCGGCAGAAGATGAATGTGCAGAATGATCTACTATGGGCTGTCTATAGTTTGCCTAAACTCTGTCAGAAATGTGAGAAAAGGGGGTTGTTTTTTCCCCTCTGTGTATGTGCAGATTCCTTAGCAGCCTCCTGTAAAGAGCGGGAGAGAATGCTTCCCGGCGTGGGGCTTTTGAGCTGGCCTCTCCAGCTGCCAGGGCACTCGGCGGTTTGAGAGTCCGCCAATCCTTGGGAGCTGTACCGTTAACAGCGTGACTTTTAATCCACCCCCCTCCTCCCCCCAAACTCTGTGCAGTGGACTAGGGAATCCTTTCATGCTGGTCATTCACATAGCAACGCCTTGAGAGGGCCTTCAAGGAGCCCCAGTAGAATGGGTTAAAGGTGGCATGGAGAAAGCCCTGGTTTACAGACACATTGGATCACTAGCCTTCATAGAGCTGGACGGCCAGACAAAGGAGAGAGGAAAACCTCAGCAAACCTTAAGGCGGCTCCCATCTGACGTGCACCCTCAGAGAGGGAGAAAAAATCATGTTCATGAAATTTGAAAGGTGGCTGTTATCTATTTGTCACAGTCAGGGTCTATATAGTTATAATCACTCTGTTTGTGTTATGCCATTTCTGCTGTGTGATTTCTTTCATGATGCACGGTACAAATTAAAGGGTCTGTTTCATAATTAATAATAAAATGTATTCTAGCAAAGAGTCCATCTGGCGCAGTGACACACTTACGGAAGACTCGGCCTATCAGGCTCACGGCATCAGCCATTTAGTTAAATCTATTCTGAAACGCCAGTTCTAATGGGCTTTGGAATGGCTGTCACATCCATCCGTTCCAGAGCCAGGAACTAGATTTGGAATGCAGAGAGACACAAGGGTTTCCCTACTGCTGTCCTCTCCATGAAGAAGATCAAACCACTTGCTTCCCTGTATGGGATCCTGCTCAATACATAAGTGTAACTAATGGAGTCAGATCCGATCAGAGTCTCTCTCTCTGTGTGTGTGTGTGTGTGTGTGTGTGTGTGTGTGTGTGTGTGTGTGTGTGTGTGTGTGTGTGTGTGTCTGTATAACATTGATTTTAAGATACAAGATAATACAAGAAGAGACATAGCATGTCTATACATGACCGCACCTTTAGCCGTCCTTACCATTAAAACAAAACGATTCAAAACAACTTTTAAGAAAACCTGTGCATACTATTAACACAGACCACCATAAGTTAAATAAGTTCCGCTACAAACTGTGAATGCAAAAACTGTTATATTGTTAAAGCCCTCAACAACAAAGAGAACTATGTTAGGGGAACCATATGCATTTGTGGAAAGCAATATCTATATCCAAATCTCACAGTTGGTTGGGGCGATGTGTGTGCTGAGTTCCAAGGTGAGAGTGTTTGGTGGAATACCCTTTGTGTGATCTGTGCCTCTGATATCTAACATCTGTTCGTCTCCCCTTGTGCTTCACAATCCCCATTCTTTACAGTAACCTCTTTGCCATTTTTGTGCAAGCATGAGCTAGGCATGTAGAACTGACATCCCCCAACCGCATTATCCCAAGCCCTTGATTGTTTAGTAGAGTTAAATGAATGTTGTAGTTAACTTAGGAATGGTCATGGATCGAGGGTGCCAAACAATGCCGTTCTTGTGGCGCTCAACAATGACTCAGCCTACTCTGCCAATAAATATGAACTCAATGGTTTTCAGTCAACTGCATGTAACGGCTGTGACGAGAGATGGAAAAACGCATGCATCCATTTTCTCATGCATCCATTTTCTCTTATACAAAATGTCGGTAATGAAAATATAACCTTTCCGAACCACACACCACTGGCTATTTTATATAATTTTCTATAGGACTACCACTAATGTACTACGCTTCTGAATGTGCCTTTCAAATATATCCAGAAACTTGAAATAACTGATTTCTGCTTCTCAGCTTCCTTTGTCTACATATGAGCCCCTTTGTAGCGGTAACTGCTTTGGGGTCCAATCTAATGACACATGTTCAACAATCAGACAACATGAATTATTAGTTGCCCCTTAAGCATTTGGGTATCTTTCATTGCATTAGAGAGCTCAGTATTTCATTTAAAAGGGCTGTGAATGCATGAGTCAGTGCTAAGGAACTTTACATCTAGACTGTCAACAGATTCATAAAAGGTCCTGCACATACTAGTCGTCACATGAAAAAAAATAAAAAATGTAACAGCTAGAAAATACATATGTTAGTGCAAGAGATTTGGGTCGTCCATTAACAGTGCATTTGGGTGGAAAGCTCACTCCCCAGAGTAGCCCTGAGAAAACATGCTGTAAAACATTCCCCTGAATATTCCCTTTTCGGGTATTGATTTAAATAAGTAACTAAAAGGGAAAGGCCACTTAAAGTGACCTTATCAGTCAGTTACAGAGCACTCAGATAGGAGAATGTGGCCCACATGAGAATGGTGATACATCGATCTTTTCATAGACATAAGATGAGGTAACAGTTCTGAAGTCTTCATCTCAAAATGTCTAATCTCTCGTGGGCAGAAAACATACACACAAATGGACATGAACCTTCTTATGATGGGATAAAGGTCAGCCACTTTGGTCAGTCATGGTTTTCCAGTTATGTGATAAGATATTATGTAAAATAATTAATTGTAATAATTTATCTGCACTGTATGTTTGTTAGCCAGGCAGAGGAACTGGTTCCATTTTTTATTTATTTTTTTACTATTAAAGTTCCAATATGCAACTTTTTGGGCAATCTGACTAAAGTCAAATAGAAATGTGAGTTATAGATCTGTCATTCTCATTGAAATAAAGTCTAAGAAGCGGTGGATCTGTCCTATGTGCGCTATTTCTATGCTTCCTTTTCTTAAAGATGCACTATGTAGAAATAGCTCATCCATCTCCTGGTTGCTAAAATTCTTATAGTTCACCAAATGTCACTTTATGTGACAAAACAAGCAAATATAGTGTGGAGAATCATTGTATCATCTAAACCACTGTAAAATATATTTTCCATAACCCAAATTATTGTATTTTCAGCTGTTTGAAGCTGGTGTACAAAACCGAAAGCAAAAGATGCCAAAACTTGAAAACAGGAAGCATAAAAATAGCACATATAGAACTGATCTAACATTTGTAGACTTGCTTTCAATGAGAATTACATATATAAAATACGTCACATTTCTAAAATTACATATTGATGCTTTAGGTTTCGTTTTTGCGTCTTTTACTTTCGGTTTTGTACACTATATATTTCACATCGGTTTAGATGGCACAATCATTCTCAACACTATACTTGCTTGTTTTGTCACATAAACTGAAATTAGGTAACTATTAGAATTTTTGCACCCAGGAAATGGCCGAGCGATTTCTGCATTAGTGCACCTTTAAACTGCCAATATGCCAACATTACATTCAAACAATAGTCCCGATCGGTATTAAATAGAATGCCCGCCTGTTGGGAAAACAACCTGTGGTTACCTAGGTTACCCCATTAACTCACAGCAAAAACGTGACCCTTTTCAAACACAATTTTCTTGTTGTCTTCTTGTTTTAGTCAATTACAAAAGTACAACACGTCTAACGATTACCTTTCAACATTGCCTGTTCTCACTACTTAGAAAAACATACTATTGCAGGGCTTCCCTCATGCCCCTATGAATGACGGTGCTAGGAGCCGAGTGAATTAGCTAGCTACCGACCGGAACAGTAAGCTAGCCAAGCCCTACAACACAAACAAATTGACTATACAGCTAGAAATAGTGAGTGAAATGAACTATACTAAACAAGATATATGCCTTACCTGTGATGAAATGTTTTCCACACACATAGTAACGTGTAGCCTAATTGGACACCGAGTCCGCACATTTCCCACTCTACAAAGGCGAATAGCGTGAAGTCACAGGGCTCTTCTCGCATGCTCTATTTTTTCCTACATAGGAGCATTGCGATCCATAGGTCGGGATTTTTGACTTGGTTACATGTACATTGAACAACACATCAACATTTCGGCATGTTTTGTTATTTCTGTATAACTAAAAACCAACAACGAAGTTGTCTCTTTTACAATGGGGGTGAATGGGAAGGAATGTTGTTTCCCCAATTTGAGGGGAATTCCTTCTTATGTCGTGAATATTGATATCGTTTAATGGTTGTCATTTTCACCTTATTCTGGAACCTTGAGGTTTTATGACATAGCCCCTCTAGTAATTTCTCTATGACCGTAGATCTGTCATGACACAACGGGATGCGTGAGATGAGCAGCATTAGTTCCAGGTTGGGTTTTTCTTCACTGGTTATTCGGACAAATCACAATTTTGCAGGTGTTAGCTTCTTTCTATTTCGGAAGGGGATGGGACATTTGGCCCATAGACTTGCCTGAAACTTGCAAAGAGAGAGATAGTGGAGCTATTTGTTCCAGTTACGATCTTTGTTCTATCTTCTCTTAACATGTACAGTTGAAGTTGGAAGTTTACATACACTTAGGTTGGAGTCATTAAAACTCATTTTTCAACCACTACACAAATTTCTTGTTAACAAACTATAATTTTGGCAAGTCGGTTAGGACAAGGATATCTACTTTGTGCATGACACAAGTAATTTTTCCAACAATTGTTTACATACAGATTATTAACATTATAAATCACTGTATCACAATTCCAGTGGGTCAGAAGTTTACATACACTAAATTGACTGTGCCTTTAAACAGCTTGGAATATTCCAGAAAATTATGTCATGGCTTTAGAAGCTTCTGATAGGCTAATTGACATCATTTGAGTCAATTAGAGGTGTACCTCTGGAAGTATTTCAAGGCCTACCTTCAAACTCAGT
This sequence comes from Oncorhynchus nerka, assembly GCF_034236695.1. Classification (NCBI taxonomy): domain Eukaryota; kingdom Metazoa; phylum Chordata; class Actinopteri; order Salmoniformes; family Salmonidae; genus Oncorhynchus; species Oncorhynchus nerka. Next base: position 75,701,141 of record NC_088417.1, read on the forward strand.
AACTCTTTGTGTAACAGTATAGCTTCTGTCCCTCTCCTCGCCCCTACCTGGGCTCGAACCAGGGACCCTTTTCTGCACACATAGACAACAGCTACCCTCAGCATCGTTACCCATCGCTCCATAAAAGCCACGGCCCTTGCAGAGCAAGGGGAACAACTACTTCAAGTTCTCAGAGCGAGTGACGTCTCTGATTGAAACACTATTAGCGTGCAGCCCGCGAACTAGCTAGCCATTTCACATCGGTTACATTTGCTTGACATCATAGGAAAATCAAAAGAAATCAGCCAAGACCTCAGGAAAAAAATTATAGACCTCCACAAGTCTGGTTCTTCCTTGGGAGCAATTTCCAAACACCTGAAGGTACCACGTTCATCTGTACAAACAATAGTATGCAAGTATAAACACCATGGGACCACGCAGGCGTCATACCGCTCAGGAAAGAGACGCACTCTGTCTCCTGGAGATGAACGTACTTTGGTGCGAAAAGTGCAAATCAATCCCAGAACAACATCAAAGGACCTTGTGAAGATGCTGGAGGAAACAGGTACAAAAGTATCTATATCCACAGTAAAATGTGTCCTATATCGACATAACCTGAGAGGCCACTCAGCAAGGAAGAAGCCACTACTCCAAAACCACCATAAAAAAAGCCAGCCTACGGTTTGCAACTGCACATGGGAACAAAGATCGTACTTTTTGAAGAAATGTCCTTTGTTCTGATGGAACAAAATAGAACTGTTTGGCCATAATAACCATCGTTATGTTTGGAGGAAAAAGGGGGAGGCTTGCAAGCCGAAGAGCACCATCCCAACGTGAAGCACGGGGGTCGCAGCATCATGTTGTGGGGGTGCTGTGCTGCAGGAGGGACTGGTGTACTTCAAAAAATAGATGGCATAATGTGGTAGGACAATTATATGGATATATTGAAGCAACACCTCAAAACATCAGTCAGGAAGTTAAAACTTGGTCGCAAATGGGTCTTCCAAATGGACAATGACCCCAAGCATACTTCCAAAGATGTGGCAAAATGGCTTAAGGACAACAAAGTCAAGGTATTGGAGTGGCCATTACAAAGCCCTGACCTCAATCCCATAGAGAATTTCTGGACAGAACTGAAAAAGTGTGTGCCAGCAAGGAGGCCTACAAACCTGACTCAGTTAAACCAGCTCTGTCAGGAGGAATGGGCCTAAATTCACCCAACATATTGTAGGAAGCTTGTGGAAGGCTACCCGAAACATTCGATCCAAGTTAAACAATTTAAAGGTAATGCTACCAAATACTAATTGAGTGTATGTAAACTTCTGACCCACTGGGAATGTGATGAATGAAATAAAAGCTGAAATAAATCATTCTCTGTACTATTATTCTGACATTTCACATTCTTAAAATAAAGTGGTTATCTCAACTGACCTAAGACAGGGAATTTGTACTTGGATTAAATGTCAGGAATTGTGAAAAACTGAGTTTAAATGTATTTGGCTGCATATAGGTGTATGTAAACTTCCAACTTCAAATGTATGTACCCAGAACTTCATTGAGAATCTAACCAATTACACAATACTTTAGTTGTGGGTTAACCAAGATAATAAAATGTCTAAAACCATGCCTTGTATATCTCACAATGGTATGTACGTACAATGACCTTCCTCAGGAGCTCAGTTGATCAGAATCAAGCCTTTAATGGCTGAAAAAGGTAGACTCAGACAACTATCTGGAATAGTAGCTCCACTACTTTCTAAAAGTGGAATATTAGAGTGCCTAATGACACAATGACTGCTTTTACTTTCCTTTCATTTTTGTGTTAAGCCGTCCTGAGGTGGCTCTAAGTCTCTCCTCTTTGTGATGGGGTCTGGGTTTCTGTGAAACGTTATCAGAACCAGCATGAAGGGATGAGGGCAGGAAGAGAACAAAACCACTCCTGTGACACTTCTCAAAGGAATCTCTTTCTTGTGTAAACTACGGCTGAAACCTAGGGAGCAGGGGCATGGGTGGGTTTATTACAGGCTGGAGGGTTGGCACAGCCTATTTAAACAGTGACAGAGTTCATCTCTAGACTGTCACTTTTAATCACAGGCGCATTGATCATGATGGCACAGTCAGGCAAAGCTTGAGCTACTCCACTTGGCTCTAATGTATTAAACACACAGGACACTCGATATCTTCTCCATTTATCATACGCTGCTGAATCTCCGGACCAAACTATATCCGTAAATGTCTATATGTGACTTTGTGAAAATAATTAAAACACAAATCAAATGCAATGTTTTCTCCCGTTTTACAACATCATGTCGAACTGTTGACATAACCATAAACCAGTCACTGAAGACAGATAGTCTCTCGTATTGGTCTTCACAGTGTGAGATTTCAGAGGTTTCACTCCCTAATTGATAACTTTAATAATACATTAACTGGATAGTTAAAACATTAACCTTTGGTGTCTCCTTTCTCGTTTTTGACTGAGGATTTAATATGTGATTAGTTAAATTACCTAGTTAGAGGGTCTGATTTCAAGATAGCGCACTGAGCACAGACAAAAATAATACTCCCTGGCTTTAAAAGGCAAAGATCATTTCTGAATCATTGACTACAGTATAATTATGGTATGAAGTGCACCATCAAATGGAATGATACTGCATTCAAACTTTTTTTCTTCTTAATTAACAGCCTGTTGTCCTGTTATCCTATCATAACCTCCGCGAGGAGACCTTAACAACATTATGAAACTAGTATTGTTAGTGTGTAAATGCAAGTTGTCTAAAAACTTGTATTTCACATGCACCAATGGTTAAAAACAGCAAATCTAGTCTCTTGAAGACATACAGTAGGACTAACTGGCCACCACCTGCTTGGCTCTATCTGACACATAACCCATAATCTTGGGAAATACAGGACAGGATTACATTGCTATTATTCTCACAAGGGAGAGAGATGACAGGGTGAATTTATGAGGTCCAGCAGTGATGGGTCTCAAAAGCAGAACAGCATCCTACATGTAGTACAGTGCCTATCATACGTATTCACCCCGCTTGGATTTCTTCACATTTTATTGTGTTACAAAGTTACAAAATCAATGATCACATCTATACTGACCACATCTACAATATATAGACAAACTGACATGGTACGTCTATGGAATAGACTGATAAATATGCCAGAACACAGAATCACAAAAACAAATTGGACTGGGACCTTACTCATAACTATCCATGGGCTAGAGAATTATCTATTTGTTGTGAAACTGAAATACAGTTTCACCAAAAATATGGTAATTTCAGGAACAAATTTCCATGTGGTGTTAACCAAATCAAGGACAAGCCTTTTCTGATTCAAAAGGAAAATTGAGCAGCTGATATTTGGTTTAAACCTAAACTTAGAACGTACACTCTCATCAAAGAGAACTACATCACTGAACCATATGTCCACCTGAACCTAACAAAAAGTCGAAGGTCAGTTAGCGCACAACTCAGATCTGCACCCCCCCCCCCCCCCGGTTATAAAGACGTGTAGATTTAACAGAGTGCCTGAAGATAATTCTTAGAACATGCCTACTGTGTGATCTTGAAGAAATCAATTTAGTGTTTTATAGCCCTCTGTATGACGATCTGAAACATGTTCTTTTTTGTATATAAAAAAAATGTGGCAATAACCCTGAAGTATTCTGCTTACAGGGCGAGCAGAGGCTTGAATTTTGTTTCAGACAGGGCGTGTTTGAGATTGCTCAGATTGTTCACAATGCCTGGAGGAGAAGGAGAAATGTACTGTTTGTGTAGTGTGGCTAGATGGTAGCTGTTCTGGCCATGATTATTATATGCATATAATTTGTTAAATGTATTTTGTTTTGAGTACAAGAAAAATGATACTGTGTTTAGTAGTGTCTTGTAAGCCCATGTGGGCTGGGCACCAGTAGGTGTATGACACTTAAATAAATCATATCAATCACTCAATCAACAATAACAAAAAAGATCTACACACAATACTATGTAATGTCAGTGGAAGATTAAGATTAATGAAACATAAAACACTAATATATCTTGATTAGATAAGTATTCACCCCTGTGATTCTTATTAGATAAGTCTATTAAAAATATTTGCCCATTATTGTTTTCAAAATTCTTCAAGTTCGGTCAAGGTTTTAGGGATCATGGCTAGACAGCCATTTTCAAGTCTTGCCATAGATTTTCAAGCAGATTAAGTCAAAACTGCAACTTGGACACTCAGGAACATTCACTGTCTTCCAGGTAAACAACTCCAGTGTAGATTTGACCTTCTGTTGTAGATTATTGTCCTGCTGAAAAGTGAACTACTCTCCCAATGTCTGCTATAAAGCAGAATTAAGCAGGTTTTCCTCTAGGACTTTGTCTGTGCTTAGCTCCATCCCGTTTCTTTTTATCCTGAAAACCTCCCCAGTCATTGCCGGTGTCAAGCATACCCATGCCATGATGCAGCCACCACCATGCTTGAAAAGTAGGAGGCAGTTACTCAGTGACGTGAGGTGTTGGATTCGCCCCAAACATAAGGCTTTGCATTTAGGCCAAAAAGTGTATTCCTGTGCAGTGTTTTTTTCAGTATTGCACTAAGCCTTGTTGCATACGTGTGCATGTTTTGGATTCTGTTTGTTTTTATTCTTCTTTTTACTCTGTCATATATGTCATTATTGTGGAGTCACTACAATGTTGTTGGTCCATCCTCAGTTTTCTCCCATCACAGCCATTGATCTCATTTCTAAAATAATAGCCTTGTGGTGACATCCCTGAGCAGTTTCCTACCTGTCCTGCAGCTCAGTTCAGAAGAACGACTGTATCTTTGATGTGTCTGGTTGGTTTAATACGTAATCCACAGCCTAATTATTAACTTGACCATGCTTAAAGAGATACTCAATGTCTGATTTGTTATTGTTACCCATCTACTAATCACTGCCCTTCTTTATGAGGCTTTCAGAACGTTTGGTCTTTGTAGTTGAATCTGTGCTTGAAATTCAATACTCGACTGAGGGATATTACAGATGCTGTATGTTTGGGGGAGAGAATAAGGGGTAGTCATTAAAAAAATAATGTCAATCACACAGAGTGAGTCCAAATAACTTATTATGTGATTTGTTACTCCTGAATTAATTTAGGCTTGCCTAAACAAAGGGGGTAAATACTTATGCAATGACTACATTTAAGTTATTGAATTTGCATTCATTTGTAAAAATGTGTAGAGTTTTTTTCACTTTGACATTATGGATCATGTTGTGTAGATCAATGACAAAAAAGCACAATTAAATCTATTTCAATCTCACTTTGTAATGCAACAAAATGTGAAAAACATGTATGATAACCACTGTCAATCTAGGTGACAAACTACTATATTCTTTCTCAATGTTTGTGTGGGATATCAGTGAGCCCAACATGGAAATTGCTACAACAAACTACATTTTAAGATGACAAATATGACATGAAGTATTTTTTCTACGGCTAGAACAAGATGCTCATATAACAAAATATAGAAAGATTTGTCATAATATATTTGATTATACTTTGACCAAAATATTCTCTCTTTTTTTCATGGTAGATCTACAATCTTAAGTTGCCAGTGAGCTCACTTCTCAGAGGAACTTAGAGAAATCTCCTTTGTTAATGAAAGACAGATTTTCAATTACCTACTAATTTTATTCCCTCCTGAGAAATTAGAAAGGAACGAGTTTGTTCAATATCAATAAATCCAATTACCAACTATATCCCCTTCTTTCTCTTAGGTAGAAACAAATGTATTGGAAAATATAATCTATGCTTATCCATCCCTCTTGTAAAAAAACAACAACAACAATACTCCTACAGTAATATCACAGAAAAAAATACAAATCTACTGGTTGTAATGGTAAATATTTGTAAATATATGCCTGAAATAGAATTTGGAATAGCTTTATCTATTGTGGATTTGAACATATAAATTAGAAGTCTGCAGAAACAACTTTTCCAAAATGTTAACAATATCTTAAAGTGTTGACTTGTGATCAAAGAACAACTGCATTTATATGCATTAATCTTTGTATTGTGTCTAGTGTATACACTCTTACGCATTCTGTGAAGTTCCCTGGTCTACCACAAGCTGTTCCTCATGTACCCAATCACTAGATCTGCTTTTCAATGCTGTACGAGTTTGATCTCTGTATCACAGTATGCCTATCTACGTGTTAGAGTGTGACTTCATGTGATTACATGAATGGAGTGCTTTTCTTAAGTGTATAGCTGTCAAATTAGTCCATGCCAGTGTTCTGGTACTGGGGAGGAATCAGCAGACAGTGTGTCTGAAGTGCGTATGACTCAATGTGGTGGGCCAGCTACATCATTTTAATAAGGGAAAATAATAAAGAGTTAAGAAGGGAATATAGTAGCAACCCTAAAGCTTTCCTCACTTGTAGAGTCTGTTACTCTGAACAAGTAACAGAAATACTGAGGGCCAAAATAAAAGTCCCAACATACAGTACGTCTCAGCTAAGTTCAGTGTTGATCCATCAATATTGGCTATATGTCCTATTTGAAACTGTATGCAGACAATTTGAGTCAACATTGACAGAGACGTCAAGTATCGTATTGAGAAAAAAATGGAAATCACAGAATCGTAAATTATATTTAACATATAATAAAAAGTGCTGTCGAACATGCACAACTAACAGACAAAAAAGTATATACCAGGGGCCTTTGCGTAAATGTGTCTTTAAAAAAAAGTGAGTCGATCTGCCTGGAATTACTGTGGAAAGCCCTGTAAGCTGCTTTACAGAGTGATTTGCCTGTGCTTGCATGGGGGTAGTGTTATTCCATATGTCCGAGTTAGACATCTATTTAGCCTATTTCTGGGCCATCACCTCGAGTCATAAAATCATTACAGTCAACAAGAACTCAAACAATGTTTATTTAGTGTCCCTGAAAAGACTTGCTTTGGCCTGTTTTGTTATAAGGCAATATTAAACACTTGAGACAATGTCTTCTTCGAAATACATTACTTATGTTGACATTTTGTGTGGTCTCTGATCATTTGAGAACTGAAGTTTGAGTTTACATCCACACTGAACACACAATGAAACTCATCCGAACTACTGACAAATTTGTTTGACATACAATGTCTTGATACAAAATGGCTGCTACATTCCAATTCAAAAACCACAGGTGCAGTTGGAGCAAACTGAGTCTGAACCAACTCAGCAAAATAAACAAAATAAACGTGCCTCAGCTCTGAATAAAATGAAAACTTTTAGTTTATACATTGGAAAGAAAATATATCTATTATGCTTTGAAGTTAGCTTCTCTGGAGGTGCAATCATCAATATTTTTTGAGTGAATTCAATTTATAACATATCAATTAACTTATTTTGATGCCTGTATGAACATCATCAAGTCTTCATGTCCTCATGGCCCAATAGATCTGTAATCAGCTTTTAAGTGGCTGGCTGCACTCTGGACGACCTAGCTACCAGCATTGTAGGCAAAGCAAAGCAATACCACTCGGTAGATAAGTAAACAAACATTAACTTACTTGAGAAAACAGCCACCAACTGTTGTAAAACAAAACAGTCCTTTTTTAACAACTGCTCAACGGCAATTAAAGACTTGTCTCTGTCAGCACTTTTACGCTGTTCCGTGTCATGACTTATTTGAAAATGTCTACTGTTGAGTGAACAAGCTCAGGACTAGGCCACTTCACTTGACTCCATCCACGGCTGGTGTTTAAATCCTGAATACCGAGGCCCTCGGTTATTGCTTTCAAGAGAAATAGAGATGTGTTCTCAATATTTCCCATTTTTAAATTAATTATAAAAAGGTGTGATTCACCTTATCAGCTTAATTGGATGCTTGGATAATATAATTAATATATATTTTATAACAAATATATGCAAGAGACATCACTCACTGCTACCTTGTGGTACCACTTAAATTTGTTCCCTTATATTACTTTAATCTTTACTGATTGAAGAGATTTTGCCCAAGGGTTATATATACACACACGTATGTTGTTATTGTTATTTTATACACTATATCATTATTAAAGACAGACAGGCCTCAACAGCCAGAAACTACACATAGAATCTATTGGAGACTCGGTATTGCAGGATCAGAAATGATTCCAGGAATAACTTGGATTGAAATGCATATGAAACATATAGATGTTTGATATGTCTTCATCTAGATCAAATAACAAAATACCACTAAAGGCCTATATTTTCAAAAAATCCCTGTTACGCTCTGAGGACTGAAGTATGTTGAGTGGGGATGTTATATTAGGCAATGTATCTATCCTCAAAGCCAGAAAGATATGGGTTAAACTTGGAAAACACATTTATAAATGTGTCAATCCATCCAGAGGAGAGCACCTGAAAAACACACACACACACACACACACACACACACACACACACACACACACACACACACACACACCAGGAGCAGTTGCTGCCTCTCACTTGATTATAGAGACCAATCTGCTGCAGTAGATGTAGGCTTCCCTAACAGTAAATGATGGGGCCTGGGTGATTCTAGGTGAATTTGGCATCTCATAAATGTTGGTTGGAAGTTGAATAATGACAAACACGAGTTAATCAATCCTATCTAAATAACGAACATAGCTTGAATGAAATACATTTACCATAACATCTAGAAATCCATGAATGACTCACTAGGCAGAACTGATCTTATGCTTATTATTGATGGTTTAAAATATGGCCTTTATGATGTATAGGCTATCAAACCATGTCTGGCTTTCCCCATGACTCCACTTCATATTGTTTTACAGTAGACCTATGCTTTTCCATTCAACACCGTGTGAGGCATCAGAGCCAGCACATTACAGAGCCCTGAATGCCTATGCATATGTATTGACCATTAGCATCTTTACATCTTTATGCTAATAGAATAGCATGAGCGTTATGTTGTATTCAATGCATGATAATACAGATATAGGCTATATGTGTAATATATCCTAGATTAGCACATTTAACACTTACTTTGGGTTTTGTGAGTTCCAAACCACCGATTCCAACGTTTTGGCCACCGGCAACAGCGACCTGCACAAGACTGTCAAAAACCAAAGGTAGTACTTCCAATTGGAACAGGAGCCTGCCATTTCCACGCTTATTCAGTGATGCAAATGAATCAACGGCACGATGAAATCATAAAAAACAAAAATGGATACAGTGTAAATGTACAATTCTAGATCCCATTCGCTAGTGTCGCATGTAGATCATGCGTAAAATCACGTTTAAAATGACAAATGATAACCATCACTGAATAGATATCGTGAAATCCTGTTTCCTCTGTTCGGTGCAGGTTATGCAAGCAGAACAAGAGTATATTGCAGGTAAAACAATGTTCTGGATTCTTTATCTCATCACCTTCCAGTGTCGAATAGATTTGTAAGGTATGCGTACGTTTAACTCCTTGGTATAACAAGTTTCAAAATGTCACTGGTCAGAACATAATGTTGAGTCGGTTAACAAGTGGAGTCTTCGCCCGCGAACCCGTGCGCTGGAGTGCGTTTTACAGTTGCTGATGCACATTTAACAATCCGATACTGTAAATGTGACCCCTTTGTCCTTGCTTCAGGAAAGATCTCTGGCACGTCTGTTTTCTTATACTCTTCTTTGTATGGTGAACCCGTTGTCTATAGATAAGTCAATGTCATTGTATCGTCTATAATAACGCTCTAACAGAAAACATTTTGCGTATCTCCAAAATAGCCTACTCCATATGTGTAGTAGCAGACTCCAAAACACTCGCGATAAAATGCGAAAAATCCCTATTTCAGGTGGAAATTACTCTCCCGTGCATTGAAATTCCAATCCACTTGAGATGTTACAGTGTGCCTGTATATTGGAGACACCAACTCATGTTCGAAGTCCGTTCTGAACTGCTTCATCCAAAGTGCATGAATCACGACATTGATAGGCTACGGGTGAATAATCCAGTTTAGAATCTATAAAAAAAAGAAAACAGCTGGGAAATAAAGTTAAATATTGTGCCTATTTAACCTGAACTCGCAAGGAGTTTTACCAGTGATAGTTCCAGCGTACAGTGCACACTCCAAACTGGCATTACAATACTCCTTCGCACACACTGCTGCGTACGTAATGCAACGCTTGGATAGCCCTGACCTCCCAACCAATCAAGGCAGTTTGGCGGAGTCCTCTCATTATTCAGTTGTTCATCATTCCCTTGACCGAAGGGACTCGGCATAGTACAGTCTGGGCCTTTTACAGTGAATACATGGCAATTAAGAAATACTTATGATTTTCAACATATGTGCGGACTATTTTGTATAAATATGCGTTGATTAGACATGGTGAATATGTTGGCCTGCACCGGGAATGTCTCCACAATCAACACAGGTAATACATTTAGCCTTTATAAGGTTTAATATAGCAGCGCATGATACATTTATTACAGGATGTTGCTCACTACATGGACTACTTATAAGGTGTTTGATATAGTCAAAAACATATATGTTTGATGAGTCTCTCATTAATTAAAGATGGTAGTCTGTGACTCTTGTCTAATATGGCTCGTATTACTATTGACAATGTTGCCCTCTATCGGAAAGGGTGGAAACGTTGTGGGAAAACAGAAAGCATTATCACGAGTGCATCTATTCTTATTTTATTATTTTCTATTCTAGGCTATTATCTTCTATCCTAAAACGTTTCTCTGACAGTAATATATGTGATGCATTTGAATTCAAATTATGTATATTATCAAAGTTATGGCAGCCCATTGCAAAGACATTATTGGTCAGACTTGCTCTTACAAATCAAAAATCAAATGTTATTAGTCACAAGCGCCGAATACAACAGGTTTAGACCTTACAGTGAAATGCTTACTTACAAGCCCCTAACCAACAATGCAGTTTAAAATAAATAAACAAAATAAGTATAAGAATAAGGAATAAAAGTAACACGTAATTAAAGAGCAAAACAGATGTTTCCAAGTTTGTTGCCTTTTAGGAACTCGTTATTGATTAACATCTCGATATGGTTCAAATGTAAATTATTTATTCTTATATCTAATTTCAACACAAGGCTAAACACATGGATGTCTTTTGCACACCATCATTTATGATGGAGATAGTAAAAAAAAATCATTAAATGTAGGCTATTATGGAGATAAACATGAATAGAAATATACTGATCATTTCCTGCTTTAAATCAAATCACAGGTAAAACTATCTTCCTTTGGCCTTCCTTGGTCCCTTGGGATCTCTTTATGAACGTGCCAATGTAGGGGTGGACTGGGACCTAAAATGTCCCTGGCATTTCTAACACACTGGCCCGTTTTTTCCCCTTGAGGCCCCTACACCTGTCCATTTCTTTCTTTGAGGCCCCCATACCAGCCCATTTATTTCCTTAAGTCCCCCATTATTAGGCAGACAATTATAATTTTGTGCTAAAAACCAAAGTTAGACAGGCCCACTGGACTAAAAATGTACCAGCCGAAATGCCAGATGGCCAATCCACTCCTGCTTGAATGGCAGAAAAGTGCTGAAATATTTCTGTATATAGCCAAAAGTAATATATGTATCTCCGTTTCCCTTTGCCTCTTTAACCAAAGCTACCTAGTAAGATTATGCTTATACACCAAAATAACTAACTAATACAAAAAATTGTGAGTAAAAGCACAGCTGTTTTCATAGTTGTGTTTCATGCCATGGTTGGCGTTCAATGCATCTCTGCAAAGTCAGGAATATGTGACCTTTTCATATTGCTGTGGCTTCATCCAAGGAAGGTCTCTAAAAATAGCTCCTCGCTCTAAACTAGATGTTTGATTTATTTGTGACCTACTTAGGATAGACACATAATAGCAACTTTACATTGCAGTTTGCTTATTTGATCTAACCTGATATCATATTGTGACAGTAGACTATGTAGAATATTATCTAACTTCCTTAACAAAGCATGTATGTCAACATTTGTAAAAAGGGAATAAGGGAAAATACAAAAAGGTCTTAATTTGAATATGACACTCATTGAAAATACCTTTCAGGCATATAGTGAAATGCTCAGGGGATCCAGTGGTAAAATGGAGTAGCAATGGAGGATGGGCATGTGGCCAGAGGGTGTGCAGGTTTAATTCCCAGGTGTGGACACTGCTGTTTTGCCCTTGAGAAAGGCACGGCTTCACAGAATATAATCAGCTGTATAATTCTATGTCAAGTGGAAAATGTGGAGTTACTCTCAGATTGCAATTGCCATTCACATAACCAGACAAATATTGTAAATTATTGTTTGTATGCTCATCAGTTCAAGCCATTTTTGCCATTCAGTAAGAGGTAGATGGATACAGCGGACAGCACTGGCAACATGGAATGGAATGTCCGTAAATTAGTTTGCTGCTAAAGGATGGACTATTTTCAGTTACTAAGAAGCCCTTTTTAGACAGTCCTATCGTACAGCTGACTGTTTAGACTGACGGTTCCAAATCCATATCCAATGAAAGGCAGCCACTGTGACTAGATATTTTCATTTAGATTATTCTTGGCTGTAGATTTCCACTTCATTTTAGCTGGTTATCGATGCACTGCCAGATGACCTCAACAACTGGCTGAGGTGGTAGATGAATACTGTAATAAATGGTCTAATAGAAAACATAGTTTCTGAGCATTTTAACCATTTGTGTGGCAATCCTGTCCCTGCTGGTGTCATACTGTGCCCTTTTAGTAAAGGTACTGTATGACATCGGCATCACATTCTTACATTCCCCTAAAAAGCCCCTTACAATGCTGCCTCGCTGTACCGATTTAGACTATCAAAAGTGTTGTTGATGTTAGAAAGGATAGTGTGTGAATTAGCTTTATCTATAATTCAGTAACTATTTAAAGTTGCTGTGGGAAGGAATAAAAACAATATAGCCTCTCACCATATCAGCAGATGGTGTATTGATTATGAAATGATTGCATATGTTTGGCCACATAACTCAGTTATGAAACTGAATGGCTCCCACTTGGTTTTAGAATGTGGCGGTGAGTCTACTGGAAAGATATCAACAGTTGTTGTTTTCCCTCAGAATGTGAGCCAGTGAGTTTAGTCAAAACACAAACCTGTCCAAATATAAGCAGTGACCGCATTTGCAAAACACTCAGAGAGAGGGAGAGAGGAAGAGAGAGAGCTAAAGCAACATCACACAGGTGACTTATGGCCCTGATGTTAGCAGCTCTTTAGAGACGCTGAAAGCCATGGATGTGCCTCTGATGTCATTAGAGAACTCTTACTGGAAATTAGCCTTTGGTGCAGTCAACTCTGATGAATAATTTATGATACAATCTACAACTTAGATAACTGAAAGAGAATGCAGAGATATAATTTGTGTCTACAGCTTTCATTTAGTTTTAATTCATTGAGTGGTTTTGTGTCTATCCAAATTAATAAGGGGTTCTATCTGGGAAAAGATAATATTCCAAAGGGCAATCATAAACCACATTACTCAAGAAGAGCACATAACTCGGTGTGTGTCTGAGCAAAGGAAAGAGTGGTGTTGTTTTGAATAGGAGTTTATGTGAGTAAAACTAAAGGGCTTACTGCAGTGTGTCGTTCCAGCTTAGGGCCTGTGTAATTATAGGGTTTCAAATGTGTCATCAATTATTTATAAAACTGTAAGAATTAGCAATTTGCTTGTCATCCAATATTTAAAATGTTGCTTCAAAGGGAGCCATTGTGTCCCACTAATGCTTGGCTTTCAGGAAGATTGAACAATACCACGACATCGGCATTATAGAATCAATGACAGGATGTTTTAATGGGATTTTTATGGAACTAGAGGCACAATTATGGTTGCTTTTGTGTTTATCTGCTATGACAGTAAAGGCGAGCACTCCTCTCAAGGAGAGAGCTTATTGCTGAATATGCATAACCCACAATAGGAGAGAGAACAAGAGGACCCCCTCCCTCCTGAGTGCTCTCAGGGCTGTGAGAATGGAACAATAATAACTTAAGAAAGCTTCATTTAAACTACTCTCCAGAAACTACTCTGCCTTGAAATATCATAAATCAGCCATGGCTAGATGAGACAGGGGAAACGGCTATCGACTCACAGGAGAGAATAAGTCAATTTAATTAAGACTGTTGCACCATGAGAACTATTGTGTTTTTCTAGTCCATAAGGGCAGGTTTCCTCTAACCTTTTGTAAAGCAATTTTCTTGCCGTTTTGACTTGCCTCAGCAGAGGTTTGATTTTCCCACTAAAATAAAGTTGCAGGAGTTGATAATACGATTATATCTAGGTCACACACTTCTAGGAATGTATTTAGATGATTCTTTGAGATTCTCCGTCATTGCGTTCAGCTACCTTTACGTGGTCTGACTCTGATCTCTGATTAACACTTATCATTTCATGAAAAGCCAGACACATTCTGTGGGGATTCAGAAAGCTTGTAAAAACCTCCAATAAAAAGCAGCTGCTCCTGGTGCAGCTGCTGCATGAGGCATGTGGACATGTGGATTGCTGCAACCTGGTCTCGGAGCATTTCGTATTATTCTGTATGTAAATACAAGACATGACATTTAGTATGATATGTAACATTTGGTATGGTATGTATTCATTTGTGGATGTCCATCACCCATTTCATATGATATTTTACGAATTACAATTCGTATTATATGTTATGAATTGGCAAAACGTACAATATGTTATGAATTTGACAAACGCACAATATGTTACAAATTTGCAGGTGGCTAATATTAGCTAGGCTAGGGATTATGGTTAGGGGTTAAGGTTAGGGTTACATTTAGGAGTTAGGTTAAATGGTTAAGGTTAGGGTTGGGGAAGAGTTAGCTAAAAGTGTTAAGGTTAGGGTTAGGGGAACGGTTAGCTAACATGCTAAGTAGTTGCAAAGTGACTAAATCAAATCAAATGTATTTATATAGCCCTTCTTACATCAGCTGATATCTCAAAGTGCTGTACAGAAACCCAGCCTAAAACCCCAAACAGCAAGCAATGCAGGTGTAGAAGCACAGTGGCTAGGAAAAACTCCCTAGAAAGACCAAAACCTAGGGAGAAACCTAAAGAAGAACCAGGCTATGAGGGGTGGCCTGTCCTCTTCTGGCTGTGCCGGGTGGAGATTATTACAGAACATGGCCAAGATGTTCAAATGTTCATAAATTACCAGCATGGTCAAATAATAATAATCACAGTAGTTGTCGAGGGTGCAACAAGTCAGCACCTCAGGAGTAAATGTCAATTAGCCTTTCAAATCCGATCATTGAGAGTATATCTACCACTCCTGCTGTCTCTAGAGAGTTGAAAACAGCAGGTCTGGGACAGGTAGCACGTCCTGTGAACAGGTCAGGGTTTCATAGCAGGCAGAACAGAACATTTCAGGCAGAACAGTTGAAACTGGAGTAGCTGCATGGTCAGGTGGACTGGGGACAACAAGGAGTCATCATGCCAGGTAGTCCTGAGACATGGTTCTAGAGCTCTGTTCCTTCGAGAGAGATAAAGAAAGAAAGAGAGAAAGAGAGAATTAGAGAGAGCAAACTTAAATTCACACAGGACACCGGATAAGACAGGAGAAGTACTCTAGATATAACAGACTGACCCTAGCCCCCCGACACATAAACTACTGCAACATAAATACTGGAGGCTGAGACAGGAGGGGTCAGGAGACACTGTGGCCCCATCCGATGATACCCCCGGACAGGGCCAAACAGGCAGGATATAACCCCACCCACTTTGCCAAAGCACAGCCCCCACACCACTAGAGGGATATCTTCAACCACCAACTTACCATCCTGAGACAAGGCCGAGTATAGCCCACAAAGATCTCCACCACGGCACAACACAAGGGGGGGCGCCAACCCAGACAGGAAGATCACGTCAGTGACTCAACCCACTCAAGTGATGCACCCCTCCTAGGGACGGCATGGAAGAGCACCAGTAAGCCAGTGACTCGGCCCCTGTAATAGGTTTAGAGGCAGAGAATTCCAGTGGAGAGAGGGGAACCGGCCAGGCAGAGACAGCAAGGGCGGTTTGTTGCTCTAGAGGCTTTCCGTTCACCTTCACACTCTAAAGTAGTTGAAAAGTTGCTAATTAGTTAAAATGCTAAAGTTGGCCATGGTTAGATTCAAACTTGCAACCTTTGGGTTGCTAGATGTTTGCGTTATACACCCACCCATCCACCCCACTTTAGTTTTTGCCTTAAGTAACGATCTGTCTTGAGTAACAACACCAAACGTAACATATCATATTAATTTGAATGTCTCGTATTTACCTTTACTATGTTACGTCTGGTCTATGAGACCAGGCTGGTAGATCGCATGACCCTCATGAATTTCATATGCAGTACATAGGCAACAGTACAGTATGATTTCTATGGGAAAGGGGTAAAGCTGATGGAATGTCAGACAAGGCCATGTGAGCATGGACAGCACTTTTCTCCACCACAAAAAAAGCAGCACAAACAATGCCACGTATAGCATAGTGCTGACCAAAGTCGATTTAAAAGTTTAACACTTAAAATAAACTAATCGGTGCCTTCAAACCTGTCATGCATACAGAAACTGATCAGCCACAGCAATACAGACTAAGTTACATCAGCTTATGTTTGTATCAAACCCATAATGTGGTTTCGTAGCCTCATGTCCCAGAATGTGCACTATAATCGGCAGTGGATTAGATTGCACATTAGCTAGTTAGAGAATCATCCACTCAACATGGCTTAATCTTTACCTAACACTATTTATCATGAGACCAAGGGCTAAGAAACAATCAAGGTACATCAAGTTATTTTTTCTGATCACATTAACACTCCTTATTAACAGACTTTCCCTGACATGAATATCTCTCAGATATATCATCATTCTATCAGTTGAATATCTCAGTCTGTTGCTTGTAGCTTTCACATTATCTCTTCCTAACTAAACTAAACTAGCTATTAGTCTCAATGCATTGTTGCTTCAACTTCTCGACTGATACAAATTCTGAGTTTCAATCTCTGTGTTTATTTCAATTTCAAATCTCACATGGATGTAGTGTCTTTTCTCAGACGAGTACAGTATCTCAAATGAGTTCAGTGTATCCTTAAAGCACCACATGTCTTCAAGACCTTTTGACAGACTTGCAGCACATAACAGGCATTCAGACCATGGCTCATGTGATTCAGTGTAAGCTGTTGGGTGGTGGTTTAAAAATAAAGAATAAGAGGAAGCTCTCTGTCATTTATCTTCACCTTGCAGGCCCTTACATCAGTTTGCCTTCCGTATGTGTAATTGTGAGCCCACGACCCCTGCGCTGGTGTGCCGGTGTGTAACAATGCTTTCAAGTTTCCTCCCTGATTAGACATTTCCCCGCTTGTGTTGAGGTTGGGCATGGTCCAACATGGGCAAAAAGCCATCCAACAATTCAGACCCTAAATAGAACATTTTGGAATACAGTTGAAGTCGGAATTTGACATCCACTTAGGTTGGAGTCATTAAAACTCGTTTTTCAACCACTCCACAAATTTCTTGTTAACAAACTATAGTTTTACCAAGTCGGTTAGGACATCTACTTTGTGCATGACACAAGTAATATTTACAACAATTGTTTACAGACAGATCATTTAAATTTAAATTCACTGTATCACAATTCCAGTGGGTCAGAAGTTTACATACACTAAATTGACTGTGCACTTAAACAGCTTGGAAAATTCCAGGAAATGATGGCATGGCTTTAGAAGTTTTTGATAGGCTAATTGACATAATTTGAGTCAATTCGAGGTGTACATGTGGATGTATTTCAAGGACAACCTTCAAATTCAATGCCTCTTTGCTTGACATCATGGGAAAATCAAAAGAAATCAGCCAAGACCTCAGAAAAAAATGTGTAGACCTCCACAAGTCTGGTTCATCCTTGGGAACAATTTCCAAATGCCTGAAGATACCATGTTCATCTGTACAAACAAGAGTATGCAAGTATAAACACCATGGGCCCACGCAGCCGTCATACCGCTCAGGAAGGAGACGCGTTCTGTCTCCTAGAGATGAACGTATTTTGCTGCGAAAAGTGCAAATCAATCCCAGAACAACAGCAAAGGACCTTGTGAAGATGGTGGAGGAAACAGGTACAAAAGTATCTATTTCCACAGTAAAACGAGTCCTATATCGACATAACCTGAAAGGCGGCTCAGCAAGGAAGAAGCCACTGCTCCAAAATCGACATAAAAAAGCCAGCCTACGGTTTGCAACTGCACATGGGGACAAAAATTGTACTTTTTGGCAATGTCCTCTGGTCTGATGAAACAAAAATAGAACTGTTTGGCCATAATGACCATTGTTATGTTTGGAGGAAAAGGGGGAGGCTTGCAAGCCGAAGAACACCATCCCAACGTGAAGCATGGGGGAGGCAGCATCATGTTGTGGGGGTGCTTTGCCGCAGGAGGGACTGGTGCAGTTCACAAAATAGATGGCATCATGAGGTAGGACAATTATATGGATATATTGAAGCAACATCTCAAGACATCAGTCAGGAAGTTAAAGCTTTGTCGGAAATGGGTCTTCCAAATGGACAATGACCCCAAGCATACTTCCCAAGTTGTGGCAAAATGGCTTAAGGATAACAAAGTCAAAGTATTGGACTGGCCATCACAAAGCCCTGACCTCAATCCCATAAAAAGAAATGTGGGCAGAACTGAAAAAGTGTGTGTGAGCAGGGAGGCTTACAAACCTGACTCAGTTACACCAGCTCTGTCAGGAGGAATGGCCAAAAGTCACCCAACTTATTGTGGGAAGCTTGCGGAAGGCTACCCGAAACGTTTGACCCAAGTTAAACAATTTATAGGAAATGCTACCAAATACTAATTGAGTGTATGTAAACTTCTGGCCCACTGAAAATGTGATGAAAGAAATAAAAGCTGAAATAAATCATTCTCTCTGCTATTATTCTGACATTTCACATTCTTAAAATAAAGTGGTGATCCTAACTGACCTAAGACAGGGAATATTTACTCTGATTAAATGTCAGGACTTGTGGAAAACTGAGTTTAAATGTATTTGGCTAAGGTGTATGTAAACTTCAGACTTCAACTGTACGTTTAAAGAGAACTTTTGGGAAAGGGCTAAACCATTGATCAAGAAGACATGAGTCGTAAGAGACTGTGTTTAATTAACATGTTTATTCTCTTTGATGTGTTGTTTAGTTAATCTACTACCCAGTAATTATCCCTGGAAATGTACAGTCCATTGAGGCCATTGTCAAGGCAGTGGATCCCATGAAGAATGACTTATTCATAGTTTGTGTGGAAAAACATCAGAGCGCGAGAGCCTTTTGTGTTTCAGTGTTAGTTTATTGGTTTTATTTATTCGATTTCACACCTCCACCTCTAAGATCCATTTAGAGCTTAACCCCTTTCCTCTGAGATGTTTTATTTTAGAACATGAATATGAGTCCCCAAAAGTCCCAGCAGTGAATGCCCTGAAAAACATAATTCAGAAGGGAGTGCTGAGCACCTTAGCCCCCTCTCCACATGAAGGACTCTTTCTTCCTCTTTCTCTATCACTCTCTTTGTCACTTCAGTCCCACTGCTTCTCACTGGAAAGACAGGAGACAGACAGAAGTGAGTTGATGCTGCTGCTATTGGGGAGTTTGAGATGCGTTTCTCATATAGTTGATGGACTGATAGAAAGCACACATAAAATACAAAAAGTACAATAAAAAAAGTATGAAGTAAAATGTGACTATTTCACCTAACTACACTGTTCCCAACTCCTTCAGTACCCCAAACAGTACACATTTTTATTGTATCCCCAGACAAGCACACCTGATTCCACTTTTCAGCTAATCATCAAGCCCTTGATGAGTTGAATGAAGCATGTTTGTCCAGGGCTACAACGGAAATGTGTACCGTTGGGGGTACTTGAGGACCGAAGTTAGGAACACTGGCCTAATAGACTGATGCATCTCTGTCAACCTAATACGATACAGACCCGACTCCACGAAGTACAGAATTAGTTCAGCTGGAACATAAGTCATGTCAGCTCACGCAACGAGGGGGACCCTCTACCACGTTGCTCTGCAGGTTATATTCCCTGATTTATTTCAGATCTTGTCCTGGGATCATGCCTCCTTTTTGAAGTTGAGCATGCATTTCCCCTGGGCATGCAGCGGGAGCGCAGCGACAAGCAAATCATTCTTTTCCACTGTGAAATGGGGACTCGGGAGAGAATTAGGATCTTTGTTGTCAGCCCAAGCGGTGGCTGATGGTGATGTGGGACGATGGGGGTCCAGTACAGTATCCAGCCCTTATGTTGATGGATGAGGTTTCACTGTCAAGTCATCATAGTTATGTAATAGCTCTACAATACAGCATGAAGTGAAAAGGGACTAGACACTGAACACTGGTGTAAAGAACTTTCCTCAACAAAACAGTATTTGATTTAACGATTAAAAAGTCCATTAGCACTGACATACGGATGTTCAAACAACTAATTAGGTGAAATGTTGTGCTAAATTGGAGTCCCCTGACAGAATCGTTATTGCTCTGCTTTCAATGACTGCCGATTTACACTCTGAGAATTGAAATCAAGGCTCTTAGGCCAGCATGTATTCATTGCTCTTAGCAATTCACTGTGCACAAAAAGTTACCAACCTCTATATTGATTTAACGTTGGCAGTCAACACCTCCAATATAGCATGAACAAATCTGAGAGAAATTGCATTGCAGAAATGTTTATGCACAATCATTGAACTCTGGCCTCATTTTGTAACCATGAGCGTGAGTTGATGGAGTTGGATAAGCATAGTTCAGGAACAGTCGTCAAGAAAGATTTGTTGGAAGCAGCTGATAGATATTTTGAATGAAAACAAAAACATACAATGTGATGAA
Organism: Oncorhynchus nerka; assembly: GCF_034236695.1. Classification (NCBI taxonomy): domain Eukaryota; kingdom Metazoa; phylum Chordata; class Actinopteri; order Salmoniformes; family Salmonidae; genus Oncorhynchus; species Oncorhynchus nerka. Next base: position 75,721,958 of record NC_088417.1, read on the forward strand.
TACAGTGTCAAACACTGAGAATGCAAAACAAACTGACAAGGAATACAACAATATTGAAAGTTTATTTTTTCTGGGTTCTCACTGGGTTATTATTACTGCAATTAGTTATTGTTAGCAATGAACTACAGTGTATTTTTATTTGATCGAAGAGGTGAATATGTGTACTTTTCAAGTTTCATTCCCACTAGAAGCAATTGCCTATTTGCCCCATGTTGACTTATTTTTATTTATTTAATTTAACCTTTATTTAACCAGGTAGGCCAGTTGAGAACAAGTTCTCAATTACAACTGCGACCTGGTCAAGATAAAGCAAAGCAGTGCGACAAAAAAACAGAGAGTTACACATAAACAAACATACAGTCAATAACACAACAGAAAAATGTATGTACAGTGTGTGCAAATGTAGCAGAGTAGGGAGGTAAAGGCAACAAATAAGCCATTGAGGCAAAATCATTACTATTTAGCATTAACACTGGAGTGATAGATATGCAGATTTTTAATTTAAAAAATAATATATATATTGAACCTTTATTTAACCAGGTAGGCAAGTTGAGAACAAGTTCTCATTTACAATTGCGACCTGGCCAAGATAAAGCAAAGCAGTTCGACACATACAACAACACAGAGTTACACATGGAGTAAAACAAACATACAGTCAATAATACAGTAGAAACAAGTCTATATACGATGTGAGCAAATGAGGTGAGATAAGGGAGGTAAAAGACAAACAAAGGCCATGGTGGCAAAGTAAATACAATATAGCAAGTAAAACACTGGAATGGTAGATTTGCAGTGGAAGCATGTGCAAAGTAGAAATAAAAATAGTGGGGTGCAAAGGAGCAAAATAAATAAATAAAATAAAATAAATACAGTAGGGAAAGGGGTAGTTGTTTGGGCTAAATTATAGATGGGCTATGTACAGGTACAGTAATCTGTGAGCTGCTCTGACAACTGGTGCTTAAAGCTAGTGAGGGAGATAAGTGTTTCCAGTTTCAGAGATTTTTATAGTTCGTTCCAGTCATTGGCAGCAGAGAACTGGAAGGAGAGGCAGCCAAAGAAAGAATTGGTTTTGGGGGTGACCAGAGAGATATACCTGCTGGAGCGCGTGCTACAGGTGGGTGATGATATGGTGACCAGCGAGCTGAGATAAGGGGGGACTTTACCTAGCAGGGTCTTGTAGATGACATGGAGCCAGTGGGTTTGGTGACGAGTATGAAGCGAGGGCCAGCCAACGAGAGTGTACAGGTCGCAATGGTGGGTAGTATATGGGGCTTTGGTGACAAAACGGATGGCGCTGTGATAGACTGCATCCAATTTGTTGAGTAGGGTATTGGAGGCTATTTTGTAAATGACATCGCCGAAGTCGAGGATTGGTAGGATGGTCAGTTTTACAAGGGTATGTTTGGCAGCATGAGTGAAGGATGCTTTGTTGTGAAATAGGAAGTCAATTCTATATTTAAATTTGGATTGGAGATGTTTGATGTGGGTCTGGAGTTTACAGTCTAACCAGACACCTAGGTATTTGTAGTTGTCCACGTATTCTAAGTCAGAGTAGTGATGTTGGGCAGGCAGGTGCAGGCAGCGATCAGTTGAAGAGCATGCATTTAGTTTTACTTGTATTTAAGAGCAATTGGAGGCCACGGAAGGAGAATTGTATGGCATTGAAGCATGCCTGGAGGGTTGTTAACACAGTGTCCAAAGAAGGGCCAGAAGTATACAGAATGGTGTCGTCTGCGTAGAGGTGGATCAGAGACTCACCAGCAGCAAAAGCGACATCATTGATGTATACAGAGAAGAGAGTCGGTCCAAGAATTGAACCCTGTGGCACCCCCATAGAGACTGCCAGAGGTCTGGACAACAGACCCTCCGATTTGACACACTAAACAGCATGAATGAAGGAGGCTTTGTTGTGAAATAGGAAGCCGATTCTAGATTTAATTTTGGATTGGAGATGCTTAATGTGAGTCTGGAAGGAGAGTTTACAGTCTAACCAGAAACTAGGTATTTGTAGTTGTAGTGATTAGTATTTTGTGAGGGTTAAGTGTGAATGGCAGAGTGATTGACAGAGGATGGTTGAAAGTCCAGAGCAGGGGACTGAGAACTGGAAAGTTAAGGATGTTGACTTTACAGTGCATGAGTGGAGACTGAAGTGTTTAACTGGTGGCAAGGGACAATGGAGATGGAATGACTCTTTGGTTCAGTGATCATATGTATTTGTATGACAGACTATAAGGAGGAGGTGAGGGCCCTGGTGGAGTGGAGACAGGAAAATAACCTCTCCCTCAATGTCAACAAAACAAAATAGCTGATCGTGGACTACAGAAGACAGCAGAGCGAGCACGCCCCCAATCAACATTGACGATTCCGAGGTGGAGAGTGTCAAAAGCTTCAAGTTCCTCAGCGTGCTCATCACTGACGGACCTGAAATGGCCCCTTCACACAAACAGTGTGGTGAAGAAGGCTCAACAGTGCCTCTTCAACCTCAGGAGGCTGAAGAAATTTGGCTTGGTCCGTAAGACCTTCACAAACTTCTACAGATGAACCATTGAGAGCATCCGGTTGGGCTGTATCACCGCCTGGTACGGCATTTGCACCGTCCGCAACCGCAGGGCACTCCAGAGGGTGGTGCGGTCAGCCCAACGCATCACCGGGGCCACACTGCCTGCCCTCCAGGACATCTGCAGCAGCCAGTGTCACAGGAAGGCCAAGAAGATCATCAAGTACCTCAGACACCTTAGCCACGGCCTGTTCACCCCGCTACCATCTAGAAGGTGGAGACAGTACAGGTGCATCAAAGCTGGGACCGAGAGACTGAGAAACAGCTTCTATCTCCATGCCATCAGACTGTTATTAAACAGGCACTACCAGCCGGCCTCTGCTCAGTACCCTGCCCTGAACCTTAGTCACTGTTACTAGCCAGTTGGCACCCGATACTCTACCCTGCACTTTAGAGACTGATACCTTATGTACATAGAGTCATTGACCATTGGTCACTTTAATAATGTTTAGTAGTGTTTTACTCACTTTATATGTATATACTGTATTCTAGTCATGGTTCATCCTATATTACAACTGATGTACACACTTTTCTATTCCTATACTGTATTTACACACCATTATATATGTGTATATACACTCAGCGGCCTGTTTATTAGGTACACCCACCTAGTACCAGGTCTAACGTTGGCAGTCAACACCTCCAATATACCATGAACAAATCTGAGAGAAATTGCATTGCAGACATTTTATGTGCTCTCGTTGAACTCTGGCCTCATTGTGCAACCATGAGCGTGAGTTGATGGAGTTGGATAAGCATAGTTCAGGAACATTCGTTAAGAAAGATTTGTTGGAATCAGCTGATAGATATTTTGAATGAAAACAAAAACATACAATGTGATGAATACAGTGTCAAACACTGAGAATGCAAAACAAACTGACAAGGAATACAACAATATTGAAAGTTTCATTTTTCTGGGTTCTCACTGGGTTATTATTACTGCAATTAGTTATTGTTAGCAATGAACTACAGTATATATTTATTTGATCGAAGAGGTGAATATGTGTACTTTTCAATTTTAATTCCCATGAGAATCAATTGCCTATGTGCCCCATGTAAATACAAGTTGTTTTTTTAACACTTATTTTGAATGGGAAGTGACAAAGTGATTAGTATTTTGTGAGGATTAAGTGTAATTGGTAGAGTGATTGACAGAGGAGTGCTGACAGTCCAGAGCAGGGGACTGAGAACTGGAAGGTTAAGGATGTTGACTTTACAGTGCATGAGTGGAGACTGAAGTGTTTAACTGGTGGAAAGGAACACGGGAGTTGGAATGACCCTTTGGTTCAGTGATCATATGTATTTGTATGACAGACTATAAGGAGGAGGTGAGGGCCCAGGTGGAGTGGTGCCAGGAAAATAACCTCTCCCTCAACGTCAACAAAACAAAAGAGTTGATCGTGGACTATGGAGGACAGCAGAGAGAGCACGTCCCCATCAACATCGACAGTGGAGAGTGTCAAAAGCTTCAAGTTCCTCGGCGTGCACATCACTGACGACCTGAAATGGCCCCTTTACACAAAGGACTTGGGGGCACACTGCCTGCCCTCCAGGAGATCTACAGCACCTGGTGTCACAGGAAGGCCAAGAAGATCATCAAGTACCTCAGACACCTTAGCCACGGCCTGTTCACCCCGCTACCATCTAGAAGGCGGAGACAGTACAGGTGCATCAAAGCTGGGACCGAGAGACTGAGAAACAGCTTCTATCTCCATGCCATCAGACTGTTATTAAACAGGCACTACCAGCCGGCCTCTGCTCAGTACCCTGCCCTGAACCTTAGTCACTGTTACTAGCCAGTTGGCACCCGATACTCTACCCTGCACTTTAGAGACTGATGCCTTATGTACATAGTCATTGAACATTGGTCACTTTAATAATGTTTAGTACTGTTTTACTCACTTTATATGTATATACTGTATTCTAGTCATGGTTCATCCTATATAACAACTGATAAACACACTTTTTCTATTCTTATACTGTATTTACACACCATTATATATGTGTATGTACACTCAGCGGCCTGTTTATTAGGTACACCCACCTAGTACCAGGTCTAACGTTGGCAGTCAACACCTCCAATATACCATGAACAAGTCTGAGAGAAATTGCATTGCAGACATTTTATGTGCTCTCGTTGAACTCTGGCCTCATTGTGCAACCATGAGCGTGAGTTGATGGAGTTGGATAAGCATAGTTCAGGAACATTCGTCAAGAAAGATTTGTTGGAATCAGCTGATAGATATTTTGAATGAAAACAAAAACATACAATGTGATGAATACAGTGTCAAACACTGAGAATGCAAAACAAGCAGACAAGGAATACAACAATATTGAAAGTTAGTTTTTTAATGTTCTCACTGGGTTATTATTACTTAAATTAGTTATTGTTAGCAATGAACTACAGTATATTTTTATTTGATTCAAGAGGTGAATATGTGTACTTTTCAAGTTTCATTCCCATGAGAATCAATTGCCTATGTGCCCCATGTAAATAAAAGTTGTTTTTTTAACACTTCTTTTGAATGGGAAGTGACAAAGTGATTAGTATTTTGTGAGGATTAAGTGTAACTGGAAGGTTACGGATGTTGACTTTACAGTGCATGAGTGGAGACTGAAGTGTTTAACTGGTGGAAAGGAACAATGGAGTTGGAATGACTCTTTGGTTCAGTGATCATATGTATTTGTATGACAGACTATAAGGAGGAGGTGAGAGCCCTGGTGGAGTGGAGACAGGAAAATAACCTCTCCCTCAACTTCAACAAAACGAAGGAACTGATCTTGTACTACAGAAGACAGCAGAGAGAGCACTCCCCCATCAACATCGACGGGGCCACAGTGGAGAGTGTCAAAAGCTTCAAGTTCCTCGGCGTGCACATCACTGACGACCTGAAATTACCCCTTCACACAAAGGGCTTGGGGGAACACTGCCTGCCCTCCAGGAGATCTACAGCACCTGGTGTCACAGGAAGGCCAAGAAGATCATCAAGGACATCAGCCACCCAAGCCAAGACCTGTTCACCCAGCTACCATCTAGAAGGCGGAGACAGTACAGGTGCATCAAAGCTGGGACCAAGAGACTGAGAAGCAGGCTTCTAGCTCCAGACCATCTGACAGTCACCACTAGCCGCCCTCCAACCAGTACCCTGCCCTAAACCTTAGTCACCGTTACTATTGAATACTTGTCACTTTAATAATGTTTACATACTGTATTACTCACTTCATATGCATATACTGTATTCTAGTCATAGCTCATCCTATATAAATACTGATGTACACACATTTTCTATTCCTATACTGTCCATACTGTCTATACACACCATTATGTGTACATACACTGAGTGTACAAAACATTGCTCTTTCCATGACATAGACTGACCAGGTGAATCCATCTAAAAGCTATGATCCCTTGTTGATGTCAACTGTTAAATCTACTTACATTTACATTTAAGTCATTTAGCAGACGCTCTTATCCAGAGCGACTTACAAATTGGTGCATTCACCTTATGACCTCAGTGGAACAACAATAGTGCATCTAAATCTTTTCAGGGGGAGGGGGTGAGAGGGATTACTTTATCCTATCCTAGGTATTCCTTAAAGAGGTGGGGTTTCAGGTGTCTCCGGAAGGTGGTGATTGACTCCGCTGTCCTGGCGTCGTGAGGAGTTTGTTCCACCATTTTGGGGGGCCAGAAGCGAACAGTTTTGACTGGGCTGTGCAGGGAACTGTACTTCCTCAGTGGTAGGGAGGCGAGCAGGCCAGAGGTGGATGAACGCAGTGCCCTTGTTTGGGTGTAGGGCCTGATCAGAGCCTGGAGGTACTGAGGTGCCGTTCCCCTCACAGCTCCGTAGGCAAGCACCATGGTCTTGTAGCGGATGCGAGCTTCAACTGGAAGCCAGTGGAGGGAGCGGAGGAGCGGGGTGACGTGAGAGAACTTGGGAAGGTTGAACAGGACGGGCTGCGGCGTTCTGGATGAGTTGTAGGGGTTTAATGGCACAGGCAGGAGCCCAGCCAACAGCGAGTTGCAGTAATCCAGACGGGAGATGACAAGTGCCTGGATTAGGACCTGCGCCGCTTCCTGTGTGAGGCAGGGTCGTACTCTGCGGATGTTGTAGAGCATGAACCTACAGGAACGGGCCACCGCCTTGATGTTAGTTGAGAACGACAGGGTGTTGTCACAGGATCACGCCAAGGTTCTTAGCGCTCTGGGAGGAGGACACAATGGAGTTGTCAACCGTGATGGCGAGATCATGGAACGGGCAGTCCTTCCCGGGAGGAAGAGCAGCTCCGTCTTGCCGAGGTTCAGCTTGAGGTGGTGATCCGTCATCCACACGGATATGTCTGCCAGACATGCAGAGATGCGATTCGCCACCTGGTCATCAGAACAGGGGAAAGGAGAAGATTAATTGTGTGTCGTCTGCATAGCAATGATAGGAGAGACCATGTGAGGTTATGACAGAGCCAAGTGACTTGGTGTATAGCGAGAATAGGAGAGGGCCTAGAACAGAGCCCTGGGGGACACCAGTGGTGAGAGCACGTGGAGTGGAGACGGATTCTCGCCACGCCACCTGGTAGAGCGACCTGTCAGGTAGGACATTTTAATCAAGCGTGAACTCTGCGCCGGAGTGCCCATGACTCGGAGAGGGTGGAGAGGAGGATCTGATGGTTCACAGTATCGAAGGCAGCCGATAGGTCTAGAAGGATGAGAGCAGAGGAGAGAGAGTTAGCTTTAGCAGTGCGGAGCGCCTCCGTGATACAGAGAAGAGCAGTCTCAGTTGAATGACTAGTCTTGAAACCTGACTGATTTGGATCAAGAAGGTCATTCTGAGAGAGATAGCGGGAGAGCTGGCCAAGGACGGCACGTTCAAGAGTTTTGGAGAGAAAAGAAAGAAGGGATACTGGTCTGTAGTTGTTGACATCGGAGGGATCGAGTGTAGGTTTTTCAGAAGGGGTGCAACTCTCGCTCTCTTGAAGACGGAAGGGACGTAGCCAGCGGTCAGGGATGAGTTGATGAGCGAGGTGAGGTAAGGGAGGAGGTCTCCGGAAATGGTCTGGAGAAGAGAGGAGGGGATAGGGTCAAGCGGGCAGGTTGGAATGGCCGGCCGTTTGGTTCAGCGAGATTTCATCTGGAGAGAGAGGGGAGAAAGAAGTCAGAGCACAGGGTAGGGCAGTGTGAGCAGAACCAGCGGTGTCGTTTGACTTCAACAAAACGAGGATCGGATGTCGTCGACCTTCTTTTCAAAATGGTTGACAGAAGAAGTCATCTGCAGAGAGGGAGGAGGGGGAGGGGGAGGAGGATTCAGGAGGGAGGAGAAGGTTGCAAAGAGCTTCCTAGGGTTAGAGGCAGATGCTTGGAATTTAGAGTGGTAGAAAGTGGCTTTAGCAGCAGAGAGAAGAGGAAAATGTAGAGAGGAAGGAGTGAAAGGATGTCAGGTCCGCAGGGAGGCAAGTTTTCCTCCATTTCCGCTACCATCTCGGCTGCCCGAGAGCCCTGTTCTGTGAGCTCGCAATGAGTCAGGTCGAGCCACGGAGCGGGAGGGGAGGACCGAGCCGGCCTGGAGGATAGGGGACATAGAGAGTCAAAGGATGCAGAAAGGGAGGAGAGGAGGGTTGAGGAGGCAGAATCAGGAGATAGGTTGGAGAAGGTTTGAGCAGAGGGAAGAGATGATAGGATGGAAGAGGAGAGAGTAGCGGGGGAGAGAGAGCGAAGGTTGGGACGGCGCGATACCATCCGAGTAGGGGCAGTGTGGGAAGTGTTGGATGAGAGCGAGAGGGAAACACTACACTTCAATCAGTGTAGATGAAGGGGAGGAGACATGTTGAGGAAGGATATTTAAGCTTTGAGACATGGATTGTGTATGTGTGCCATTTAGAGTGTAAATGGGCAAGAAAAAATATTTCAATGTCTTTGAACAGGGTATGGTAGTAGGTGCCAGGCACACCGGTTTGAGTGTGCCAAGAACTGCAACGCTTACATGCTCAACAGTTTCCGGTGTGTATCAAGAATGGTCCACCACCCAAAGGATATCCAGCAAACTTGACACAACTGTGGGAAGCATTCTGAGGACAAAAGGGGGTGTAATTCAATATTAGGAAGGTATTAGGAAGGTGTTCCTAATATTTTGTACACTGAGTGTATATTTATATACATTATATGTATATTTATTTATATTACGGTCTATGACATTGCTCATTTTGATATTTTTTCTATTCATATTGCTAGCCATTCCAAAATTAATTTGTTGCGGAAAGTTTCTTGCAACTTTGTGGCAAATTTGTTGCAAACTAGATAGTGTGCCGCAAAATGTTGCCAGAAGTTTGAAAATGTTTGCCACTAGTGGTGAATCTGCGGCAAACCTTTTGCAGCAATAATATTTATTGCCACTAGTGGCAAACAGTTCTCCAATTCTCTAAAAATTCCATTTTAATCAGTGGCAACAATATTTATTGCCCCTAGTAACAAAGTTAACCATTAGCCGTGTCTGGTGAACACATTAGTTCTAAAACCAGTAACCGTTGAAGACCAATCAGTGGGATTAGAAAGATCTGTTGGAAAATGGATACCAAGCTATCTAGCTAGCTGCCGACAAAAGTTGTCCGGTGAGTGTCTAACTTATTAATTAAACTTCCTAATGAACTTAAAAATGTTAGCTAATTGATGCCTAGTTAGCATGTTTTTGTTTTATGAGATAGAGTGAAACACATTTTGTTCATACCAGTTTCAATCTGTCAGCGCCACTGACTGGCTAGCGCTTAGCTAGCTGGCTAACGTTAACTACAGTATCATATTTTTGCACAATTCATGTGATAACTAGCCAGCAAACTAATGATTTGCCTAAACACTTATATTTTTAGGTGAATACATTGCTGTCTTTTAATACCAATATGCATGTCAATATGCTAGTGTTACTATTCAGTAGCATGTTAGCTAGCACAACAGCTAAGGCAGCAACAATATGAGCTGACTTGACATCAAACCAAAACTTCATATTTGCAGATGGATAATTTTTAAAATCTTTTTAAATGAATTTCTTATTAACACTTTGTTCTAGCTAGCTATTTGTGTAGGTAGCTATCAAGTAAACGCAATGGTGTTGGAAGGGGCTGCATTGGGAAGAGGATGCATCAACACGCTGGAAAGATTAACTGCATCAACACCCTCGACTAACTGGTGCCCCCGCACATTGACTCTGTAACGTTACCGGTACCCCCTGTATATAGCCTTGCTATTGTTATTTTACTGCTGCTCTTTAATTATTTGTTACTATTATTTCTTTTTTTTAAAGGTATATTTCTTAAAACTGCATTGCTGGTTAAGGGCTTGTAAGTAAGCATTTCACTGTTGTATTCGGCGCATATATAACATTTGATTTTATGTTTGTGGTGCACTCACTCATAACACATTTTTGAGTGATAAATAAGAGTATATCGTCTTCGAGCTTAATAAGGTAAGCAAATGCTTGTATTCTCATAAATGTAGCCCATATGTACAGTCGTGGCCAAAAGTTTTGAGAATGATACAAATATTAATTTTCACAAAGTTTGCTGCCTCAGTGTCTTTAAATATTTTTGTCAGATGTTACTATGGAATATTGAAGTATAATTACAAGCATTTCATAAGTGTTAAAGGCTTTAATTGACAATTACATGAAGTTGATGCAAGTAGTCAATATTTGCAGTGTTGACCCTTTTTTTCAAGACCTCTGCAATCCGCCCTGGCATGCTGTCAATTAACTTCTGGGCCACATCCTGACTGATGGCAGCCCATTCTTGCATAATCAATGCTTGGAGTTTGTCAGAATTTGTGGGTTTTTATTTATCCACCCGCCTCTTGAGGATTGACCACAAATTCTCAATGGGATTAAGATCTGGGGAGTTTCCTGGCCATGGACCCAAAATATTGATGTTTTGTTCCCCAAGCCACTTAGTTATCACTTTTGCCTTATGGCAAGGTGCTCCGTCATGCTGGAAAAGGCATAGTTCATCACCAAACTGTTCCTGGATGGTTGGGAGAAGTTGCTCTTGGAGGATGTGTTGGTACCATTCTTTATTCAAAGGTCTGTTCTTAGGAAAATTTGTGAGTGATCCCACTCCCTTGGCTGAGAAGCAACCCTACACATGAAGTTTCTCAGGATGCTTAACTGTTGGCATGACACAGGACTGATGGTAGCGCTCACCTTGTCTTCTCCGGACAAGCTTTTTTCCAATCGGAAAGGGGATTCATCAGAGAAAATGACTTTACCCCAGTCCTCAGCAGTCCAATCACTGTACCTTTTGTAGAATATCAGTCTGTCCCTGATGTTGTTCCTGGAGAGAAGTAGCTTCTTTGCAGCCCTTCTTGACACCAGGCCATCCTCCAAAAGTCTTTGCCGCATTGTGCGTGCAGATGCACTCACACCTGCCTGCTGCCATTCCTGAGCAAGCTCTGTACTGGTGGTGCCCCGATCCCGCAGCTGAAACAACTTTAGTAGATGGTCCTGGCGCTTGCTGGACTTTCTTGGGTGCCCTGAAGCCTTCTTCACAACAATTGAACCACTCTCCACGAAGTTCTTGATGATCCGATAAATGCTTGATTTAGGTGCAATCTTACTGGCAGCAATATCCTTGCCTGTGAAGCCCTTTTTGTGCAAAGCAATGATGATGGCACGTGTTTCCTTGCAGGTAACCATGGATGACAGAGGAAGAACAATGACTCCAAGCACCAGCCTCCTTTTAAAGCTTCAAGTCTGTTATTCGAACTCAATCAGCATGACAGAGTGATCTCCAGCCTTGTCCTCGTCACAGCTGTATTAACGAGAGAATCACTGACATGATGTCAGCTGGTCCTTTTGTTGCAGGGCTGAAATGCAGTGGAAATGTTTTTAGGGGATTCAGTTCATTTGCATGAAAAGAGGGACTTTAATTGCAATTCATCTGATCACTCTTCATAACATTCTGGAGTATATGCAAATTGCCATCATACAAACTGAGGCAGCAGACTTTGTGAAAATTAATATTTGTGCCATTCTCAAAACTTTTGGCCATGACTGTACATTCATTTTTTCTAACAATTAGATACTTAATTGCTTTAAACTAGTAGCTGGCTCATCTTGATCATGTCTTGTTCTTCTCTCTTTGTTACATGCAAAAAGACAGATTGAGGCCTTCAATCAAACTGAGGACAGAAAAGTATGTGTGTATCAGTTCAAGGCTTCTTGCATGCAAACTTCTTAGGGCTGCAATCCCGTTAACGGGATGATATTTCAACAGCCAGTGAAAGTGCAGGGCGCCAAATTCAAAACAACAGAAATCTCATGATTAAAATTTCCACAAACATACATGTATGTTATAAAGGTAAAGGTAATCTTGTTGTTAATCCCACCACAGTGTCCGATATCAAATAGGCTTTACATTGAAAACACCACAAACGATTATGTTAGGTCACCACCAAGCCAAAGAAAAACTCATTTTTCCAGCCAAAGAGAGGAGTCACAAAAAGCACAAATAGAGATAAAATTAATCACTAACCTTTGATGATCTTCATCAGATGACACTCATAGAATTTCATGTTACACAATACATGTATGTTTTGTTTGATAAAGTTCATATTTATATAAAAAAAATCGGAGTTTACATTGACGCATTACGTTCACTAGTTCCAAAAACATCCAGTGATTTTGCATAGCCACATCGATTTCACAGAAATACTCATCATACATGTAGATGATAATGCAAGTTATACACATGGAATTATAGATATACCTCTCCTTAATGCAACCGCTGTGTCAGATTTTTTTTTAACTATGGAAAAAGCAAACCATGCAATAATCTGAGACGGCACTCAGAAAATAAATACAATTTTCCGCCATGTTGGAGTCAACAAAAACCAGAAATCACATTATAAATATTCCCTTACCTTTGATGATCTTCATCAGAATGCACTCCCAGGAATCCTAGTTCCACAATAAATGCTTGATTTGTTCGATAATGTCCATTATTTATGTCCAAGTAGCTACTTTTGTTAGCACGTTAGGTACACATATCCAAACGCTCGTGCAGGTCCTGCATAACTTCGGACAAAAACTTCAAAAAGTTATTTAAAGTTTTATTACAGGTCGAAGAAACATTTCAAACTAAGTATAGAATCACTCTTTATGGTGTTGTTATCATAAATCTTCAATAAAGTTCCAACCAGAGAATTCCTTTGTGTCTAGAGAAGCAATGGAACGCAGGTCAATATCATGTGGAATGCGCGTGACCAGGAAATGGCTCTCTGCCAGTAACCTGGCTCATTCAGCTCTTATTCAGGCCCACAACACAGTAGAAGCCTCATTCAAGTTTCTAAAGATGGTTGACATCTAGTGGAAGCCCTAGGAAGTCGAACTTCATTCATATCCCACTGTGAATTCAATAGGGCCTGGGTTGAAAATCGACCAACCTCAGATTTCTCACTCCCTGTTTGGATTTCTTCTCGGGTTTTTGCCTGCCATATGAGTTCTGTTTTACTCACAGACATCATTCAAACAGTTTTAGAAACTGTTAGAGTGTTTTCTATCCAATAATACTAATAATATGCATATATTAGCAACTGAGACTGAGGAGCAGGCCGTTTACTCTGGGCACCTCTGGGCACCTTTCATCCAAGCTACTCAATACTGCCCCTGCAGCTATAAGAAGTTTTAACAATAATTCATTTTGGAAAAATAATATGAATTGCCATATTAGGCATAATTCAATTTGATGTTGCTTTTCTTCCACCCAAGCCTTATACACCTGAGTCAGGAAGAAAAGATCACTAGTAGACAACTGTCTCTTAATTATGAAATCCCCAGTCTAGATTGAATATCATAATTAGTTAATTAGTCAAATGAGTTGAGGCTTGGCTGGAGAAACATCTTGTATACTGTGGATCTCTAGTTGGCTACACATATCAAGTAAGATTTAGAAGGCCTAAGTCCCAGTTTATGATAGCTACATCATTTGTTTATATATCATTTATACAAGGCAGAAACAGTGTTTCCTTGCTTAAAAATATATAGAATGCCAGTTTCAGTGAGAATCATAGCAGCATCAAGGCACCTTTGTAACAGCGGACCCTGTTTCTCCAAAGCCATTAGCTTAGCCTATGTCTACCTTTTAAGATGCCAAAATAGAACATGTTTTCAGTACCATCATTTTGTTTTTGTTTTGTGTATTCTGATTGTTTCAATGAATGCTCTCAACAAGCGTTGGACAAAGGACTTCCACATCTCCAAAGTTCACTCAAAAAGGTAATAGTTCTGACCTGGGATTGATTTAGTTTTTGTTGTTTTAATTATTACAATTTTGTTAATTATCTTTTAAACTTTCATTGGTTGAAAGCTATTGCTTAGTTATCACTTGGCTCAGGTCAATTATGTAGTTGCTCCTTTAAACATCCTACGGTGAACATCCTCATAGTGTTCACATTTCTCTCATGTAAATGTTGTAGCTACTTAAATGTTTTTAATAAATAATGTATTTGGGAAATATCCCGTATCTGCTATTTTATTTATTAGCATGCTGATGATTTCAAGTTGTTTGGATTTATTTGTATCTGTTAAGATATTAAATGCATGTTGTTTAGTATATGTAGGACATGTATTACATGTTCGGAAAGTATTCAGACCCCTTGACTTTTTCCACATTTTGTTACATTACAGCCTTGTTCTAAAATGGATTAAATATAAAAACAATCTCAGCAATCTACACACAATACCCCATAATGACAAAGCAAAACATTTAAAAAAACAGTAATTCCTTATTTATATATGTATTCAGACCCACTTCTATGAGACTCGAAATTGAGCTGAGATGTTTCTACAACTTGATTGGGGCCCACCTGTGGTAAATTTAATTGATTGGACATGATTTGGAAAGGCACACGCCTGTCTACATAAGGTCCCACAGTTTACAGTGCATGTCAGAGCAAAGACCAAGCCATGAGGTCAAAGGAATTGTCCGTAGAGCTCGGAGACAGGATTGTGTCGAGGCACAGATCTGGGGAAAGATACCAAAAATAGGCTACATCATTGAAGGTCCGCAAGAACACAGTGCCCTAAAATCATTCTTACATGAAAGAAGTTTAGAAGCAACAAGACACTTCCTAGAGCTGACTGCCTGGCCAAACTGAGCAATCGGGGGAGAAGGGCCATGGTCAGGGAGGTGACAGAGCTCTAGAGTTCCTCTGTGGAGATGGGAAAAGCTTCCAGAAGGACAACCATCTCTGCAGCACTCCACCAATCAGGCCTTTATGGTAGAGTGGCCAGACGGAAGCCACTCCTCAGTAAAAGGCAAATGACAGCCTGCTTGGAGTTTGCCAAAAGGCACCTAAAGACTCTCAGACCATGAGAAACAAGATTCCTAGTCTGATGAAACCAAGATTGAACTCTTTGGCCTAAATGCCAAGCGCCACGTCTGTTTTTTAGCGTCAGGGACTGGGAGACTAGTCTTGATTGAGGCAAAGATGAACGTAGCACAGTACAGAAAGATACTTTATGAAAACCAGCTCCAGACCTCAGACTGGGGGCAAAGGTTCCCCTTCTAACAGGACAATGACAGTGAGCACACAGCCAAGACAACGCAGGAGTGGCTTCAGGACAAATCTCTGAATGTCCTTGAGTGGCCCAGCCAGAGCCCGGACTTGAACCCAATCCAACAATTCTGGAGAGATCTGAAAATAGCTGTGCAGCAACGCTCCCCATCCAACCTGACAGAACTTGAGAGGATCTGCAGAGAAGAATGGAAGAAACTCCCCAAATACAGTTGTGCCAAGCTTGTAGCGTCATACCCAGAAGACTCGATGCTGTGATCACTACCAAAGGTGCTTCAACAAAGTACTGAGTAAAGGGTGTGAATATTTATGTAAATGTGATATTTCAGTTTTTTTATACATTTGCAAAAAATTCTAAAAACCTGTTTTTGCTTTGTCATTATGGGGTATTGTGTGTAGGTTGATGAGAGGGGAAAAACAATTTAATACATTTTAGAATAAGGCTGTAACATAACAAAATGTGGAAAAAGTCAAGGGGTCTGAATAATTTCCGAAGGCACTGTATATTTAGTTTAGTTCTCTGTGATAAGCAAGTTCATTTGTGAATTGGTTTATGTAGATACAATCCCCCCCCCACCCCCCCACCCCCACAGTTTTCCACAAAGCTCATTTGCATGTGAAAATATGAACTTGCCGCAATTTGGCTAAAGGTTAGCCACAACTGTTTGCCAGAAGGCTGTTTTTTCAGTAAGGGAGGTATTACTGTACATTTGGAGCTGGAAACACAAGCATTTCGCTGCACGTGTGGTAACGTCTGCAAATCTGTGTACGCGACCAATAACCTTTGATTTGTTGTTGTTCTGTGAACAATAGGCCTACATCAAATGAATGTCTATTTTACTGTAAATTCATGTTCTAAATTGTTGTCTCAGTGTTGCTTCTGTCTCTGGGTCTCATGTAATAGTTGAATTGCTATAGGCCTACCTATTGTTCTTGAAGAAAAAAGTATTCAAGCATGTATTCATTGGAAGTTAGATCCAAATTCCAGACCCCTTACAGGAAACCTTCCCTATTTAGTTACCAGCAGCTGTGTTAGAAAATACACAGAAACTTGAAAACATCTCATACTACATTCTGCATCCTGTCTTCATCCTCATTTATATGGTCCATCATAAAGTTACAAAGTAATACATACTGCAAGGCCTGGGTTGCTTGTTCTGTATATTGACTACCATAAGGAATTCCTCAATTTAAAGATTTTCCTATTCTTCTTCTTGGCACGAAAGATGGAGCTCTCGCCTCACTGGGAATTGAAAGGAATTTTTCTCCTGTGGGCGAAAAAAGGCTCCATTGTATGTTGTCCTGCAGAACACACGTTAATGAATTGTAAGTAGCCCTGCTTTTTGTCATTATAACTGGAAAATAACCACTTTAGTCACAGTCAGCTGAGACTTACTCAGTCTAGTTTTGGAATCGTCTACTTTCCATTATGGAATGGCAAACTAATTATAGAAACATTGTTGAAAGTTATACTAGACATACCATATAGGGCAAAACAAATGTCATAAAGCTTAGCTGTTGAAGTTAACTCTTTGCTTGGTGGGCATCCATCTTACTCTGGCACATAGAAAGCGCTTTCAGTACTCTGTAAATTTGAACTTTCCGCAGGGACCAGCAGTCATTTGATACTCTCATGGCTGTAATGTCAATAAAAGTGCAGGCGAAGCCTTCAGAACCACTGCATGACTAGGTAGGCAGCCTACTGTATAATCACCACAAACTCCCTGTTGAGTGTCTATATGTCTGAACAGGAACAGTTTGAGAGGCCTCTCTGGCTCTCTCCGCCTGCAGCAACATTTTGTCTATGTTCAAACTGGAACTCCCTCTAGCCTAGCCTAGCCCATTCTAAGAAAATACCACTGAGAAGTCTTTTTATAGATGTAGCTTGGCGTTATGTGCCTGCTTCGTGCTTTCTATGTGAGAATGCAGCGCTCTCCCTGTAGAGGCACAAGAGTTGTAAATATTTATATCAATAGCGACTCTTTGATATCTCTGTCACGTTAAAGTTATTTTGTTCCATTCAGCATGCATGGTAGAAAACAATTTATGTTTTCTATTGTTTGTTTCACTGACAAATAAACAAATTACCACCGGTTATCTGCATGTAGACCGTCAAACACAATGATTCTTCTTCTACTGCATACAGCATGACTGCCAGCCAATGATAGCCAATGTCTTTTCAATGACAGAGTCACAGCTAATCATCAAGTGCTTGTAGAGTTGTCTGTAACATTCCTACTAGAACACACTTGGGTGCAGTAACTGTAACTGTCCCTGACCACTGCAGGTGCTTCAGAATGCCCCTGGTCTGTAACCTGAACTGACTGACTGTCCCATTTTTTCAGCAGCTGTCACTCAAACAGGACTTGGTTGAGTAATGTGAACCTGTCAGCTCTGCAAACCCTTAAAATCAATGACTTACAGGACAGCGTAGAAGTCACATAGCCTGTAAAAACACCGTCACATTCCTCACTCAACACTCAATCACAATAGTGCAAAGCGGTCTGTAATATGACAGCACTTGAACCAATACAGAATAGTAACATATGGACAAAATAATGTACAGCAAAGTATGTTTTGATTGTGTGTTGTTAGGTTTATTTTGGCACTCTGTTGTTATAAAGACAAAAATGTTTAAACATGTAACATTTAAATGCTGTAACAACATTTCCTCAAATAGTATCTTTTTAACATACCTTAGACTTAGAGAGACTCAGCCGCTTCCATGTTTCTAGTATTTACATAAATTCTGAGAACAGTCTAGAGGGGACTTAGTCTTCATTAACCTACTTCGAAGTTCATTTGGGCATGTATTGACTCACTTCTAAGTGATGGTGATATGAGTAAATGACACTAGACAGACTGTAGGCCAGAGTCCAAGGTCTGTTAGTAGAGACGCAGTCTGATAATTGGCTTGCTGGTTGGCTGTATCTGAACTGTAGAGTGATGCTTCCAAGGAGGGACGTTAATGTGCTGAAAAGGAGACCATTTACCAGACACAAGCAAGAAGCACAATAGAAGTTTGAGAACGAAAAGAAAGCTCTCACAGTCATCCAGGGAAAAATGGCGGAGTGCTTGAATCAGTCTGAAAGATGATGGGGTGTCCTAACCACTGTGTTCATGTATAGTCTCAATCATAAGAGATATGTTGCGCTTATTCCAGAGCATGAATACAATGATTTAATATGTTGCTCTTTCTCTGAATAACTGCAGGGCAGATGTCACTGAGTCTCCAGACTAGAGCGACCTCCCCCGGCACCCCCTGCTGTTCCCCTCTGCTATCAAAAACCAGGGAGTGGAGTGGTGAAGTGGTGTGGTTCTGCACTCATCAATCATCCTGAGGGGAGTGGAGTGACGGCAGAGGGCGGGGCCACCATTGTCTACACTTGTAATGTCACTGGTAGGACATAGCAAGACCATTATACAGATAAAGACACTTTTATCTTGCCTGGCTCGCCTGGCATGTCCAGAGGTGGGGGAAGGGGGGTTAAAACATTACGTACTGACCGCAAAGTTTCAACTAGAGTCATTACACTCATAAGATTGGGGTCTAACATTTCTATATCTGCTCTATTCCCTCCTCTCGCTTTACATCATTTATGAGAAGACACAATCGTTTCAGGATTTCTTGCCCTACATTCCAGGTTAATGTTGTAGATTATTTATCTTCATGGACTCAAGTGTGCTTCTTAGCACAAAGCACCGTACAGTTGCTTAACAAGGTCCTCCTCAATTTCTGAGAGAACAGCTGATGAATAAGAGCAGCAGTATAATTATTTGGAGACATAGAACACATGATATACTCTGTTAACTCTAGATGGATGAGATAACGTATCTTAAGACATTTACATTACATTTAAGTCATTTAGCAGACGCTCTTATCCAGAGCGACTTACAAATTGGTGCTTTCACCTTATGACATCCAGTGGAACAGCCACTTTACATTAGTGCATCTAGGTCTTTTAAGGGGGTGAGAAGGATTACTTTATCCTATCCTAGGTATTCCTTAAAGAGGTGGGGTTTCAGGTGTCTCCGGAAGGTGGTGATTGACTCCGCTGTCCTGGCGTCGTGAGGGAGTTTGTTCCACCATTGGGGGGCCAGAGCAGCGAACAGTTTTGACTGGGCTGAGCGGGAACTGTACTTCCTCAGTGGTAGGGAGGCGAGCAGGCCAGAGGTGGATGAACGCAGTGCCCTTGTTTGGGTGTAGGGCCTGATCAGAGCCTGGAGGTACTGAGGTGCCGTTCCCCTCACAGCTCCGTAGGCAAGCACCATGGTCTTGTAGCGGATGCGAGCTTCAACTGGAAGCCAGTGGAGAGAGCGGAGGAGCGGGGTGACGTGAGAGAACTTGGGAAGGTTGAACACCAGATGGGCTGCGGCGTTCTGGATGAGTTGTAGGGGTTTAATGGCACAGGCAGGGAGCCCAGCCAACAGCGAGTTGCAGTAATCCAGACGGGAGATGACAAGTGCCTGGATTAGGACCTGCGCCGCTTCCTGTGTGAGGCAGGGTCGTACTCTGCGGATGTTGTAGAGCATGAACCTACAGGAACGGGCCACCGCCTTGATGTTATTTGAGAACGACAGGGTGTTGTCCAGGATCACGCCAAGGTTCTTAGCGCTCTGGGACGAGGACACAATGGAGTTGTCAACCGTGATGGCGAGATCATGGAACGGGCAGTCCTTCCCGGGAGGAAGAGCAGCTCCGTCTTGCCGAGGTTCAGCTTGAGGTGATGATCCGTCATCCACACTGATATGTCTGCCAGACATGCAGAGATGCGATTCGCCACCTGGTCGTCAGAAGGGGGAAAGGAGAAGATTAATTGTGTGTCGTCTGCATAGCAATGATAGGAGAGACCATGTGAGGTTATGACAGAGCCAAGTGACTTGGTGTATAGCGAGAATAGGAGAGGGCCTAGAACAGAGCCCTGGGGACACCAGTGGTGAGAGCACGTGGTGAGGAGACGGATTCTCGCCACGCCACCTGGTAGGAGCGACCTGTCAGGTAGGACGCAATCCAAGCGTGGGCCGCGCCGGAGATGCCCAACTCGGAGAGGGTGGAGAGGAGGATCTGATGGTTCACAGTATCGAAGGCAGCCGATAGGTCTAGAAGGATGAGAGCAGAGGAGAGAGAGTTAGCTTTAGCAGTGCGGAGCGCCTCCGTGATACAGAGAAGAGCAGTCTCAGTTGAATGACTAGTCTTGAAACCTGACTGATTTGGATCAAGAAGGTCATTCTGAGAGAGATAGCGGGAGAGCTGGCCAAGGACGGCACGTTCAAGAGTTTTGGAGAGAAAAGAAAGAAGGGATACTGGTCTGTAGTTGTTGACATCGGAGGGATCGAGTGTAGGTTTTTTCAGAAGGGGTGCAACTCTCGCTCTCTTGAAGACGGGAGGGACGTAGCCAGCGGTCAGGGATGAGTTGATGAGCGAGGTGAGGTAAGGGAGAAGGTCACCGGAGATGGTCTGGAGAAGAGAGGAGGGGATAGGGTCAAGCGGGCAGGTTGTTGGGCGGCCGGCCGTCACTAGACGCGAGATGTCATCTGGAGAGAGAGGGGAGAAAGAGGTCAGAGCACAGGGTAGGGCAGTGTGAGCAGAACCAGCGGTGTCGTTTGACTTAGCAAACGAGGATCGGATGTCGTCGACCTTCTTTTCAAAATGGTTGACGAAGTCATCTGCAGAGAGGGAGGAGGGGGGAGGAGGATTCAAGAGGGAGGAGAAGGTGGCAAAGAGCTTCCTAGGGTTAGAGGCAGATGCTTGGAATTTAGAGTGGTAGAAAGTGGCTTTAGCAGCAGAGACAGAGGAGGAAAATGTAGAGAGGAGGGAGTGAAAGGATGCCAGGTCCGCAGGGAGGCGAGTTTTCCTCCATTTCCGCTCGGCTGCCCGGAGCCCTGTTCTGTGAGCTCGCAATGAGTCGTCGAGCCACGGAGCGGGAGGGGAGGACCGAGCCGGCCTGGAGGATAGGGGACATAGAGAGTCAAAGGATGCAGAAAGGGAGGAGAGGAGGGTTGAGGAGGCAGAATCAGGAGATAGGTTGGAGAAGGTTTGAGCAGAGGGAAGAGATGATAGGATGGAAGAGGAGAGAGTAGCGGGGGAGAGAGAGCGAAGGTTGGGACGGCGCGATACCATCCGAGTAGGGGCAGTGTGGGAAGTGTTGGATGAGAGCGAGAGGGAAAAGGATACAAGGTAGTGGTCGGAGACTTGGAGGAGTTGCAATGAGGTTAGTGGAGGAACAGCATCTAGTAAAGATGAGGTCGAGCGTATTGCCTGCCTTGTGAGTAGGGGGAAGGTGAGAGGGTGAGGTCAAAAGAGGAGAGGAGTGGAAAGAAGGAGGCAGAGAGGAATGAGTCAAAGGTAGACGTGGGGAGGTTAAAGTCGCCCAGAACTGTGAGAGGTGAGCCGTCCTCAGGAAAGGAGCTTATCAAGGCATCAAGCTCATTGATGAACTCTCCGAGGGAACCTGGAGGGCGATAAATGATAAGGATGTTAAGCTTGAAAGGGCTGGTAACTGTGACAGCATGGAATTCAAAGGAGGCGATAGACAGATGGGTAAGGGGAGAAAGAGAGAATGACCACTTGGGAGAGATGAGGATCCCGGTGCCACCACCCCGCTGACCAGAAGCTCTCGGGGTGTGCGAGAGCACGTGGGCGGACGAAGAGAGAGCAGTAGGAGTAGCGGTGTTGTCTGTGGTGATCCATGTTTCCGTCAGAGCCAAGAAGTCGAGGGACTGGAGGGAGGCATAGGCTGAGATGAACTCTGCCTTGTTGGCCGCAGATCGGCAGTTCCAGAGGCTACCGGAGACCTGGAACTCGTGCGCGCTGGGACCACCAGATTAGGGTGGCCGCGGCCATGCGGTGTGGAGCGTTTGTATGGTCTGTGCAGAGAGGAGAGAACAGGGATAGACAGACACATAGTTGACAGGCTAGAGAAGAGGCTACGCTAATGCAGAGGAGATTTGAATGACAAGTGGAATACACGTCTCGAATGTTCAGAAAGTTAAGCTTACGTAGCAAGAATCTAATTGACTAAAATGATTAAAATGATACAGTACTGCTGAGGTAGGCTAGCTGCGTTGTTGACACTACCCTAATCAAGTCGTTCCGTTGAGTGTGAAGTTTCTACAATGCTGCTTTTTGGGGGCTAGCTGGCTAGCTAGCAGTGTTGGTTACGTTACGTTGCGTTAGGAGAACGACAATAGCTGGCTAGCTAACCTAGAAAATGGCTCTAGACTACACAATTATCTTTGAAACAAAGACGGCTATGTAGCTAGCTATGTAGCTAGCTACGATCAAACAAATCACACCGTTGGGACTGTAATGAAATGAAATGAAAATGTGATACTACCTGTGGAGCGAAGCGGAATGCGACCGGAATGCGAAAGTTCTATTCAGTAGACGTTGGCTGGCTATTGGCTAGCTAGGAGTGTCTCCTACGTTAAGGACGACAAAATAGCTGGCTAGCTAACCTCGGTAAATTAAGATAATCACTCTAAGACTACACACTCTAACTACACAATTATCTTGGATACGAAGACAGCAAAGACAACTATGTAGCTAGCTAATACTACACTAATCAAGTCGTTCAGTTGAGTGTGATAGTTACTACAGTGCTACGGTAGCCGGTGAACGTATGCTAGCTGGCTAGCTGCTAGGCAGATAGGAGGACGACGAAATACGATAATAACGCAATTATCACTCTAAGACTCCACACTCTAAACTACACAATTATCTTGGATACGAAGACAGCAAAGACAACTATGTAGCTAGCTAACACTACACTAATCAAGTCGTTCAGTTGAGTGTGATAGTTACTACAGTGCTACGGTAGACGGTGAACGTGTTGGGCAGATAGGAGACGACGAAATACGATAATTACGCAATTATCTTTGATACAACGACGACTATGTAGCTAGCTAAGAAGAAATTGCTAAGATTAGACAAATCAGACCGTTGTACTATAATGAAATGTAATGAAATGTAATGAAAAAGTTATACAACCTGCAGACCGAAGCGCGGATGCGACCGGCTCGCTCCAACCCGGAAGCTTGAAAAAGACAAATTAACAAAGGGCAGTCAGAGTGGTCATGCTCCAGGGGGCAGAAAGGAAGAGTCTAATACGTACAGTGGACAATTACCAGGTCTTTATCATCCCTGCATGCAGACACTTGTTTCCCAGGCCTCCCCTACATTTGAGTGCACTGGAGTGCAACAGCATATGGCCAACAACAGCATAAGTGATCTGTAGCTATGTTCAATTAGACCCCTGTCACCACTGGCTCTGGCTCTTGGGAAGAGAGAACGGCCACGTTTGAGTGTGTAGAGCCCACTTCAGTCTCTCATCCATGCTTTATATCTATCTCCTTCACTATCCCAGCTAGCCAAGTGCTGCTGGGGCATATCAATTTTTACAACTTATATGAACGGACCCATAATTCTCCGTACAATAATGTTGTCCAACCAGCAGGTTGAGTTTGGCAGAAAATGGGGGGTGAATGTAGGAAAATGGGAAGTGAACGGACGCTGACTTTAGAAATGGAGATAATGTTTCTCTGGGCCATGACACTGTAATGCCTCAGAGCACACCAGGACGGGTTTCTGTTGGGAGGAAAAAGACAAGGAGAGAGGAGGACTTAGGAGGGACGGGGCAGTCATGCGGAAATTATTGCCTGCAGGATAGCAAAAGTAATTTCATGCAATGAAAATTTTGTGACCTTCGAAATCAAATGTATCATCACCTATTTTTTATGTGAATTAATATGTCTGCAAGTTGGATAGAAACCATTTTGAATTACTTGTCACATGCCTGTGCAGTGTGCTAACAAGGAAAACATTTCCAATGACAGAAGAGTGTTGCAGACAACCATTTTGGATTACTCATCACATACTGTACCTGTCGGAATCAGAATGAGAATCACCTTTACGGATGTAGGATCTTAATTTGATCACTCTTTTGTTGATGATAATTTTCCTACACGGCAGGAAATACTAACTTGTAATGTATTTGAGTTTTTAAAAGATTTCTAAAGTTTGTAATTTCCACTTGATTTCCAGACTTATTTTGCCCTAACGAAAAATGTATCACCCCCTACAAAAATGTCCATTAATTATAATCCACATAATAATTCACATTGGTATTGGTGCTGCTCGCAATAGACAATATACAGATAGAATTACACATAATTTACACATCATCTGCAAACAATAAATACAAGTGGATATAATAAACATAGAACAATTACACATGAAGGAGAGCATGGCCAATTTACAGTTGAGAATATACTGAGATATACTGAATATACCATTTAGAATGTACAGGGGAAATGTATACTATTTATATTGCAATGGGAATGCAGTCAATAGGTGTACAGTTCAAATTCAGTTCAAGTGTGCAGTTCAGTTCAAGTTCAGTTTACACTGTGTATGCTATGACAGAAGATGTGAAACATGGGAGTGTAACAAACAACTATTTTGGATTAATCTTCACATAACGCTTAAGTGTGCTAACAAGGAAAATATTACTAATGACAGAAGGGAGTCTAGCAGCTTTGAGAAGTATATCAAATTTCTCATGGAATTGAAGTTAATATACTTTTCCCCAGAACATGAATTCCACAAATGAATGGTGCTGTATAGCAAATAGCTCATGGTTTATGTGATGCGTAGTAAGAGAGGCTTTAGTTTGACTCATGATCCTTATAACCGTAACCACATTATTTTTTCTAGCACCTAGGATTGTCCCCCTGTGGTGCCTTGGTTAAGTTATTTCTCAGGAATGTCTCATGACTGACATTATGATTTGATTTTACAAGCATCAGTGGTGAAAGAACCTCAATTTCTTCCTCTGGGATTTTAAAAGGAAACCACCTGTATGCAAAGGATTTACGATGAAAGACTAAGCGGTAATCATAAAAACAGACATTTATTTTTGTCCATTCTTATCTTTATTTGTATCATATACTAGTTATGCGTGTAATCTCAAAACCTGCTAAACCTGAAAATACCATAATGAGTCATAAAGCGACCAAATATTTCAGATAAAGTCAATAAAGAGATGTAATAGAGAAATACCATACATCGGGCTGCTTTTGTAAAATAGATGGACTTTTCGATCAATTCTTTATCTCTGCCACACCTAGAAAGACTCCCTTCCTCATCATTGCTTTGTTAGCACATCCCAGTGGTCTCTCACCTCTTTGAGATCATGGGAAGGTCGAGGAAGGGACAAGTACAATACTAGGAAGGCAAGATAAGTGGACAGAATCGATCAGAGAACAGAATGTGCTTCCTTTACAGACTTTTAGGAAATCAGCACTGTTGGTTTGATTTGTATTGCTTTTACTGTGAACTGTGTGGAATGTAGACAGGTGATGATCACAGACAGCAGATGAGGACGGCGGTGGAGTTAGCTGTCTGAAGGGGAGCAGCATATGTGTGTGACATGAATAAGAGATACTGTGGAGTGGAGGAGCTGAGTGCCTCTCACACTGAGACTATGTGCCTGCTGTTATGATCCATCTGAATCTGCCTTAATCAAATCTGCAGGGTCTGAAATTGCCCAGATCTGACACTGGTTTGGGAACAGCCCTTGTGACTTCTAATCCTGAGTCACTTACGGGACAAATGTATAACCAAATAAACTTTGTTAGACTATGACTTCATGCAGCTGTTAAGACGAATTGTGTTAACAGTCCTCATTGCAGCTGCCAGCACATATCACTGGAGGGGTCAGTCCCAAGAGAATTAGACACATTGGTATTCAAAACATTCATTACAATCAGTCATACTATATGTCTGGTTGTTTTTAGCTGATGTTTTGCACTGAGACACTTGACATAATATAAGCTACTGTATCAGTAGGCTCAGCGTGTGAAAATTAAGGAATTTACTGTGAAACGTGTCTGGGGCTTTGGCTCTCCCATAAGCTTCCATCACCTGAGTTCCCACTTGTGGACAGAGGATGATGGACTACACAGTATGTGTATCGCATGAGTGGTCAACTTGTATATCAATACCCGCGGTCAACTTGTCTGTCAAATGTGCAAATAGACACCTCTCTCACTACAAGCCGAAAGTCTCTTCTCTTGCAGGCCAGGACAAGGCCAGTCTGAAAGGGGGGATTAAAAACAAACAGAAATTCAAGCCTTAATCCTGTTTAATTACAGGTCCATTTGTTTAATGGCTGATTGACAGCTTCTATGCAAATACAGCCTCTCTTGAAGACCACGCCACTCTTTGTGTGAATGCTAACTAGAGAGGTGCTTAAGAGCAGTAGCCCCGTGGTTGCAGAGAGCCCAATAACACCAGGGTGAGGAGAAAGTGAATGTCTTCACACTCACTGGAGGGAGGTGTTATCACTATCGTGGGGGAGCCATGAATGGACGGGCCTTCAATGGCCACTGAGAGCATTCCTCTTGAGAGGAGGAGGAATCTAGCCAGCCCCACCATTCAACAGGGTCAGCACAGCATGGTCTGGCTCACTAGTCGTGCCACTAATGAAGAGTCATAAATTATTCTAAAATAACTCAACCTGTCAACTATGTCCAGGTGATGTCATTAATGATTTGTTTTAAACTTTGACATTCTTTAGTCTTGAATGTTTGCGAAGATTTAGCAATTTTACATATTTAACTTAAAAAATATATATACGATTGCATAACTTTAATGATAAAAGCTGAATTCAGGACAGCTGACATGTTGGTTGATGTATCTCCAGTTACTTCTAGATTTACCATCAACCTTTACAGCCCTTCTTATATATTGTGCAGGTAGATTCGTGATTTTAAAATTCACATTAGTTAGTGGCTCAGAGCCAATGGAAATGCCTGCAGAGAAAAGGTGGAAGTGATGACTTGATATTCAACATCATCCTGTATCCTGCTTAGTGAACAAAGAACAGCGATCTGGAAAAGCCATCACTGATGACGCTGGTGGTACTCCGTAAAAGCCCACTCACTGTTGCTTCAGTGTACATAAGGACACGAGGTGATGTTAATAGAGTCAGAGAGACAATCACCAATCCCAAATGTCCAACTCATTCAGTAGCCATGCTCTGCGTCATCAGTGATGATGACATCCAAACAGAGAGGATTGCTTCCAGTCTGTTATGTCTAGTACAGGTTGGCTGGCTCTCTAATCGAGTCTACCATCTGCAGTGACAGATCGCTCATTTCTCCCATTATTTATTTATACAGTGGAAGATAGAGTAGACTAAATATTGTACAAGCTGGACATTTTTTGTATGGAAGGGTCAGATTGGTCTAAATGATGGAATATAAAATCAAACTAAACTGTTTGTCTTGTCCCATTTGTGATGGCAAGCATTAATTGTACTGTGTTTGTAAAACAACTACAGTATAATGGAATGGGATAACATACCTTGTGAACAATGCCTGGTTTGGGGAGAGGAAGGATGAGGTCCAAGTCTGGCGCTGTGTCAAAAATGTGCTGCTGTGTTATTCTTGTTCTATTGTAACTTGTGGCTAGCATTCATATGGAATCTAAATGTTTAGCTCTATGCTTGAAGAGTCATAGATTGCTTTGTTGCTGATCTTGTTCTGCTTCCAGGGCTCTTCCTCTTACTGGTTGTAGTATTTATTGTTGTGAATGTAGTGTTACTCTCATACTGCCCCCAATAAGTCAGGTATAACATACATTTGACCCATGTAAATCCATAGATGTCTCTTAATTTCACACTTTAAATCAGGGTAGCTAGCCTGGCAGAATCATGCAGATATGGTCATCTGAAAATATGTTTGGTATCTCAGATTGTTCTCGCAATTCTCACATAGAAACTTAATTGGGAGAAAGGGTGTTTGTGTGCTTTTTACATTTGTATCACAAACCATTTTGGAGAAAATCATGATGAAAGTGGCCATTTCAGGCACTTTTTTAGACCTATACATGCCTCCGGTAAGACCCTATGATCCGTGAATTGCACATGACACAAAGTTAAATTATTATGACTATTTTTTATAAATAGTAACACAAGAAGAATAAAATACAAGGATGAAGGATGAAGCTATATAGCAGATTGACGTTTATTTTCTTACGTCTTGTCCTGGAGGCAGGACTGAGCGATTTCCCCTTAGATGGCCCAGCTGCAACATCATAATTGGCAATATTGAAAAAATATATGAAAACATAAACATGCTTTTTGGTCTTTATTTAAGGTTATGGTTAGACATTATAGTTAGCAGTGTGGTTAAGGTTAAGGTTATGGTTAGGTTTAAAATCAGATTGTATCACTTTTTGGCTGTGCCAACAGTGAACACTCCTCAAAGCTGCCTCCAAAACAAGATTCATGATGAAAAATGCTAACCTGCGCTATATACAGGGAGTACCAGCACCAGATCAATGTGCAGGTGTTAGAGGTATTTGAGGTAGATATGTACATAAAGGCAGGGTAAAATGAATAGGCATCAGGATAGATAATAATATATGAAAAATAAAGAACAGAGTAGCAGCAGCATATGACATACATCACACTTTCACACTCATCATATGCTGCTGCTACATTATTTTCCTCTTATTATTATATATCCTGATGCCTAGTCATTTTACCCTGTCTTTATGTACATAGAGTGCATTCGTAAAGTATTCAAACCTCTTGACTTTTTCCACTCAGACCCCTTGATTTTTGTTACGTTACAATTCTAAAATGTATGAAATTATTGTTTTCCTCATCAATCTACACGCAATACCCAATAATGACAAAGGGAAAACAGGTTTTTAGACATTTTTGAAAACACTGAAACGGAAAATAACTACCCACAAATCACGGTGGGAACACAGGCTACCTAAGTATGGTTCTCAATCAGAGACAACGATTGACAGCTGCCTCTGATTGGGAACCATACCAGGCCAAAAGCAGAAATACAAAACATAGATCAAAAACATAGAATACCCACCCCAACTCACACCCTGACCAAACTAAAATAGAGACAAAACCTAAACCCATAGGGGAGGGTCTGGGTGGGCATCTGTCCGCGGTGGCGGCTCTGGCGCGGGACGTGGACCACACTCCACCATAGTCTTGGCCCACTTAAGTGGCGCCTTTGGAGCGGCGACCCTCGCCGCCGACCTCGGACTGGGGACCCTTGCGGCGGGCCCCGAATAGACGGGAGACTCTGGCAGCGCCAGAGTGAAGGGCGACTCGGGCAGCGCCGGAGTGAAGGGCGGCTCCAGGCAGGTCCTGACAGGAGGGAGACTCTGGAAGCGCCAGACAGGCGGGAGAACCTGGAGGGAGGAGACGGAGAGACAGCCTGGTGCGTGGGGTTGCCACAGGACCCACCAGGCTGGGGCGACCTACAGGAGGCCTGGTGCGTGGAGGAGGCACCGGATGGACCGGACCGTGGAGGCGCACTGGAGGTCTCGAGCACCGAGCCTGCATAACCTGTCCTGGCTGGATACCCCCTGTAGCCCGGCAAGTGCCGCACTGGGCTGTGCTGGCGAACCGGGGACACCGTGCGTAGGGCTGGTGCCATATAACCCGGGCCGAGGAGACGCACTGGAGACCAGATGCGCTGAGCCGGCTTCATTCCTCCTGGCTCGATGCCCACTCTAGCCCGGCCGATACAAGGAGCTGCGATGTAGCGCACCGGGCTATGCCTGCGCACTGGGAAACCGTGCGCCTCACGGCATAACATGGTGCCTGCCCGGTCAACCTCTCTCCACGGTAAGCACGGGGAGTTGGCTCAGGTCTCCTACCTGACTTAGCCATACATTTTTGGGGCTGCCTCTCGTCCCTGTTGCTCTGCCGTGCTAACTCCTCATATCGCCGCCGCTTGGCTTTGGCTGCCTCCAGCTCTTCCCTGGGGCCGCGATATTCCGCAGCCTGTGCCCAGGGTCCCTTACCGTACAAAATCTCCTCCCATGTCCAGGTGTCCAGAACCCTGTGCTCCTGGTTACCACGCTGCTTGGTCCGGTTGTGGTGGGTAGTTCTGTAACGGTTTTCCTCCTGAGGAGGAGGAAAGATCGGACCAATGCGCATTTTATTTAATGAACACTGAAATAACAAAATAACCAAAGTGAAACCAATGAAAATCGAAACAGTCCCGTATGGTGCAAACACTGAAACGGAAAATAACTACCCACAGATCATAGTGGGAACACAGGCTAACTAAGTATGGTTCTTAGTCAGAGACAACGATTGACAGCTGCCTCTGATTGGGAACCATACCAGGACAAAAGCAGAAATAAAAAACATAGAACAAAAACATAGAATTACCCACCCCAACTCACGCCCTGACCAAACTAAAATAGAGACTTAAAAAAGGAACTAAGGTCAGGACGTGACATTATCTATATACAGTACCAGTCAAAAGTTTGGACACACCTACTCATTCCAGGGTTTTTCTTTATTTTTACTATTTTCTACATTGTAGAATAATAGTGAAGACATCTAAACTATGAAATAACACCCATGGAATCATGTAGTAACTAAAAAAGAGTAAAACAAATCTAAATATATTTTATATTTGAGATTATTCAAAGTAGCCACCCTTTGCCTTGATGACAGCTTTGCACACTCTTGGCATTCTCTCAACCAGCTTCATGAGGTATTCACCTGGAATGCATTTCAATTAACAGGTGTGCCTTGTTAAAAGTTAATTTGTGGAATTTCTTTCCTTCTCAATGCATTTGAGCCAATCAGTTGTGTTGTGACAAGGTAGGGGTGGTATACAGAAGAAAACCCTATTTGGTAAAAGACCAAGTCCATATTATGGCAAGAACAGTGCAAATAAGCAAAGAGAAACGACAGTCCATCATAACTTTAAAATATGAAGGTCAGTCAATCCGGAAAATGTCAAGAACTTTAAAAGTTAGTTCAAGTGCAGTCGCAAAAACCATCAAGCGCTATGATAAAACTGGCTCTCATGAGGACCGTCACAAGAAAGGAAGATCCAAAGTTACCTCCTCTGCAGAGGATACGTTCATTAGAGTTACCAGCCTCAGAAATTGCAGCCCAAATAAATGCTTCACAAAGTTCAAGTAACAGACACATCTCAACATCAACTGTTCAGAAGAAACTGCATGAATCAGGCCTTCATGGTGGAATTGCTGCAAAGAAACCACTACTAAAAGACACCAATAAGAAGAAGAGACTTGCTTGGGCCAAGAAACACGAGAAATGGACATTAGACCGGTGGAAATTTGTCCATTGGTCTGATGAATCTAAATTTGAGATTTTTGGTTATAACCACTGTGTCTTTGTGAGATGCGTAGTAGGTGAACGGATGATCTCCGCTTGTGTGGTTCCCACCGTGAAGCATGGAGGAGGATTTGTGATGGTGTGGAGGTGCTTTGCTGGTAACACTCATTGATTTATTTAGAATTCAAGGAACACTTAACCAGCATGGCTACCACAGCATTCTGCGCTTAGTGGGCCTAGCATTTGTTTTCAACAGGACAATGACACAACACACCTCCAGGCTGTGTAAGGGCTTTTTGACCAAGAAGGAGATTGATGGACTGCTGCATCAGATGACCTGGCCTCCACAATCACCAAACCTCAACCTAATTGAGATGGTTTGGGATGAGTTGGACCGCAGATTGAAGGAAAAGCAGCCAAAAAGTGCTCAGCATATGTGGGAACTCCTTCAAGACTGTTGGAAAAGCATTCCAGATTAATCTGGTTGAGAGAATGCCAAGAGTGTTTAAAGCTGTCAACAAGGCAAAGGACGGCCACATTGAAGAATCTCAACAAAATTTTTATTTTAATTTTACTAGGCAAGTCAGTCAAGAACAAATTCTTATTTTCAATGATGGCCTAGGAACAGTGGGTTTAACTGCCTGTTCAGGGGCAGAACAACAGATTTGTACCTTGTCAGCTCGGGGACTTGAACTTGCAACCTTCCGGTTACTAGTCCAACACTCTAACCACTTGGCTAATGACTTGGCACCTGCCGCCCCATGTAAAATATAACACTTTTTTGGTTACTACATGATTCCATATGTGTTATTTCATAATGTTGATGTCTTCACTATTATTCTACAATGTAGAAAATAGTAAAAAATAAAGAAAAACCCTTGAATAAGTAGGTGTGTCCAAACTTTTGACTGGTACTGTAAGTATTCAGACCCTTTGCGGTGAGACTCTAAATTGAGCTCAGGTGCATACTGTTTCAATTGATCTTGCTTTAAATGTTTTTACAAATTGATTGTAATCCATCTGTGGTAAATTCAATTGATTGGACATGATTTGGAAAATGCACACACCTGTCTATATAAGGTTCCACAGTTGACAATGCATGTCAGAGCAGAAACAAAGCCATGAGGTTGAATGAATTGTCCGTAGAGCTCAGAGACAGGATTGTGTCGAGGCACAGATCTGGGGAAAGGTACCTAACAGTTTCTACATAACTGAAGGTCCCCAAGAACACAGTGGTGTCTATCATTCTTACATGAAAGAAGTTTGGAAGCACCAGGACTCTTCCTCGGTCAAAGTAAGCAATCAGGGGAGAAGGGCTTCAGTCAGGGAGGTGACAAAGAACCTGATAGTCACTCTGACAGAGCTCCACAGTTCCTCTGTGAAGATGGGAGAACCTTCCAGAAGGACAACCATCTCTACAGCACTCCATCAATTAGGCTTTTATGGTAGAATGGCCAGACGGAAGCCACTCCTCAGTAAAAGGTGCATAACAACCCGCTTGGAGTTTACCAAAAGGCACCTAAAGGACTCTCAGACCATGAGAAACAAGATTATCTGGTCTGTTGAAACCAAGATTGAACTATTTGGCCTGAATGCCAAGCGTCACCTCTGGAGGAAACCTGGCACCATCCCTACAGTGAAGCATGGTGTTGTTAACATCATGCTGTGGGAATGTTAGTCAGCGGCAGGGACTGGGAGTACAGAGATCCTTGCTGAAAACCAGCTCCAGAGCGCTCAGGACCTCAGACTGGGGCGAAGGTTCACCTTCCAACAGGACAATGACCCTAAGCACACAGCCAAGATAACGCAGGAGTGGCTTTGGGACAAGTCTCTGAATGTCCTTGAGTGGCCCAGCCAGAGCTGGAGAGACCTGAAAATAGCTGTACCACGTCTCTCCCCATCCAACCTGACAGAGCTTGAGAGGATCTGCAGAGAAGAATGGGAGAAACTCTCCAAATACAGGTGTGCCAAGCTTGTAGCATCATACCCATGAAGACTTGAGGCTACAATTGCTGCCAAAGTAGCATCAACAAAGTACTGAGTAAAAGCTAATTGTAATTTTCTAAAATGTCTAAAAAACTGTTTTTTCTTTGTCAATATAGAGTATTGTGTGTAGATTAATGAGGGAGGGGAAACTATTTAATCAATTTTAGAATAAGGCTGTAATGTAACAGTGTGGAAAAAGTCAAGGGTCTGAGTACTTTCCGAATGCACTGTATCTTACCTAAAATACATTGTACCGCTGCACATTAATCTGGTACTGGTACTTCCTGTATACAGATTCAACCTTGTGTATTTTATTCCTCTTGTGTTACTATTTTGTATTTGTATTGTATTATTTTTTTTACTCTAATTGTTGGGAAGGGCTTCTAAGCAAGCATTTCCAGGTAAAGTCTACACCTGTTGTATTCGGCGCATGTGACAGATACTATTTATTTTATTTGACTCCTTATACGGTCCTCTAAAATATGGAGTATGTCTAGATTCTGAAGTAAAAATGTTCAGACGAATTGATTCAACATTAAAAATATTAATGTGAATATCTCAAAAGTACCCTTTTTGAATTTGATTTTTTTTAGACATATTGTTTGAAACAATGTACTCTTCAAGCACGTCAAATGTCCAGAGTGGGTGCCATGTTACTTTTGAAAATATGACCCATTTTATACATAAATACTGACATTATAGGTCATTAACCAATCACATTCAGCAAAGCACCAGCAGAGGGAGTTCCCTTTGAATCCATTTTCCTATTCACTGTGTAGGTTGTGCTCATAAAATGTATCATAACTTCAAAAGTAGCAGAGCACCCGCTCTGGACATTTGATGTACATGTAGAGTATGTAGTTTAAAACATTACGTTTATAAATGAACAAAATCAAAAAGGGTACTTTTGAGATACTCATGTTAATATATGCTATGTATAATAAATAGATGTGAAAATGTGTATTTCAGAATCTAAACATACTCCATATGTTAGAGCACACTATAAAGAATATAATTACACCGAGATATTGTCTGTGTTATCTACGGTTCACAGATCATAGGTTCCTACAAGAGGGCCTAAAATGGCCACTTTCATCATTATTTTTTTTTAATGGTTTGTGATACAAATGTAAAAAGCATATCAAATGTCCTTTCTCCCATTGAAGTTTCTATGAACAATCTGAGATACCAAAAATATTTTCAGGCCATCCCAGCGGGGAATCGCCCATATCAAGAATTTAATGAGGAACTTTTAAACAAGATCAAACTCACAATATCAGTGATGATTGCACAGGAATAATCATTGTCTGTCAAAATATTACCTGTCCTAAGGAATTAGATAATTGCACCTCCTAAATCGATCCTCTTCAAAGAGATACTGTATTATTGATCTTGCTACAGTAGTCCATTACTGTCAAGTGCAGGTGTAGCCCTTGACAGTTTTAGCAGTCTTTGAATACAGAAAGCAGGTGTCTTCTTTCCCTGGGACAATAGATTTGTCTGCTGTGTGACAGTAGAGGTTCCCAGTGTTATTTTAAGGCCTCATTAGTGGGATTCTTGTTTTAGCTTCTCAGCTGTATTTACCACCTGGTATGGGACTGATTTATGACATAAGGAACCCTGTCTGAAAACCAGCTGAAACCGGCTGTGCTTTAGAACGCTCTTATATTTATCTTGGAGGTTTTATCTCAAACAATGTGCACACTTCAAAGCCAAATCACAGGAAAAAAACATTCCATAGACCCTCAGCTTAAAGATTGTCCAGTTTCCTGTGTCGGTTTGGACTGAGTTTTCTCAGACAGTAACATTGAGGGATACACTGGAGGTTATCTCGATGACCAGCCACGGATATACATTCGGCACCGGACAAAGATACCTGCTAAATGACAGAAATAGAAAATAGTTTGTAAGTACATTTCTCTAAGGAAACCAAGCATTTGGACCAAAGCTATTGACAGTTTTACTGGAAGCCTCCCAAGGTGGTTTGTGTCCCTGTTTCTGTGTCACAGAGTGATATTTGTGGCTAGTAGGACAGTGCTGAGGACTTCCTAGATGGTACCTCTACTCTTAAGGTGTTAAAAGGTGAGCCATATAATGCAGCAGGTGTGATTAGGTGCCACATGAAGTTCATCCAAGATCTGAACAGCACAACTCAGCAAAGCTATATGACTTTTAACGGCTAGAGGGTAAGTGTCAGAAAGCAGGTTTCTTAATCGTGCTACGACATCTTTAGCACCTTATAGAATGAGCCTGAGAAGGAGGTGGGCATTGATGTGGCTGTGAAGGACAGTCCCTGCTGGATCCGGGGACAACGTGTGTGACAAGACAGCACTCTATTAACCCAGCAGCTGTCTTCACAGGGGTCCATGTCATTCTGGGTGTATAGGGGTGAGGTCTCTGCCCACCCCAGCATCCCCTCAATGAGAATCTGATACTCTGACTGCCACAGAAGGACATAAATCAATAACACAATCATTCAAACTACATACAAAGGCATATTGTAAGAAAGGGACACCCCCTGTGATGTTGAATATCAGACACATTTGTTCATCTGGTAGTCAGCAGAAATCTCAGGCAGGTCACCTGTGCTTCAAGTCAGTTTTCAACGTCTATCCATGTCTGAGGGCATCAGGAGATGACTTGGAAACCAGTCACTAGAGGCAACAGTGGGTGCTGTTATCTTTAAGTAGGTTTCGGTTTTGCTATGGAGTTGTGGATGGGGATGGTGGATGGGTTCTATAGATTGTATGTTCGAATCCAGCAATAGAAAGTTGTTTTTATATTTATATAAACTTAACCTTAAACACTTCGAAATGTAATGTTTGGAACAACTTAGAAATTTGACGTTTGAGAAACATGGATGAACATCTAATTCTGACGCGAGACTGGGAGAGCTTGTAGGAAATCTTGTCTGTATGAGTCTTTTATTGGTCAAAATCATTTCATGCTGATACAACCTGGTTGTAAAATGTATAGATCAAAACAATTTCCCGAAACAGTAACCATGCCCCATGGCATTTTGTTATGATGTTATGTTCCATAAATACATAATACTCTAGTAAAGTTCCTGAGCGTAAATTGCATATGTGCCATTCTCACACTCTGGGTCATACCTCCCTGCCATGCTAGTGCTTCTCTCTGTTGACATACCAGCTGTCAATCACCACAAAGATCAGTGCCTCTGTCTGTCACCCCCTCCTGTTGCACTCCTCCCCTTGGTGAGTCCTGGACTCTTCCCAGCATCCAGCATCCTTTGGGAGCTCCTTTTCTGCTCTCCTCTTATTTCTTCCTTCTTTTTATTCATTTGAGCAGAGATGTTCTTTACTGCTTTTGTTTGGAGAAGCTGGGCTGACCTGTTGTGGTGGAGGACCACCTGCTGCCACACATTCTCATGTTTCCAGAGCTCCCAGTGACGATGGCAGGGGGCAGGGAGGGCAGAGGAGGGGTGGAGGACAAACCTGTCCCAGGGTGCCCCCCCCCCCCCCCACACACACACATCCATCACTCTGATGGCCAGAGCTGTTATTCCTCCTTTACCCCCATGTAGTACATCAGCCTGGTTTCATCCTCAGCTCATTTTTCACACCCCACAGAGCTGGGGAGGTGTTGGGGGAGGTGCGGGCGATGAGTTTGTGAATGGAGTACCTTCACTGGATGAGTGGCTGTCGTCAGCTGCTCCTGGCTAGAGGTCGCTTCCCCAGCCTCATTTCTGAGTGGCTGACTGATCTTTACTTGAGGAGTAACAAAGAGAGGCTGGCTTTAATGAACTCTCAGACATGGCCTCCCAAATGCATGAGGTCAGTGGAAACATCAAAGCCCCTCTAATAGGCTTCAGAACCACCACTGGAACATATACCATGAGAGTCAGTCCATGATCATCTACAGTTGACTTTATTCATGGTTCAATATTTTAAACTGCTGAATTCTGTGACAGAACTAAATGATGAGGAAAATATATATTTTTCTTCCACAAAAGCAATTCACTTTGAGTCGCTCTGAAACCCTTGTCCATGGATACTAAAGGCTTAAATGCATTGCACAGGTCATGGATTTTGACGGAATGTCTTTTATTGCCAATGTCTCTATCCTTCACCCTGTAATCCAACTTTAATATTAAATTAATCCACTACACTGTATGTGACAATCAATTGTAATTCATGTTTTAACTATCAAAGCCTACATTTATGGAGGATGAAATATCCATTGGATGAAAGGTGAATTCATCAAATTGTATGGTTCAAAGAACTGGCTGCCATGTGTGAAAAACTGTTTCACGCTGAATAAAGTCCAGAAAATATCACATTTGGATTTAAGTGTTCTCTCCAGCTATTGAAAATGACAGTGACAGAGTAAAGCAAGCAGAGAGAAAATGATCTGACACCAGGTCAGTGGACGACCCTTACTGGATGTGGTATGCATTCAGATCATTAAACTCCCTGACTGGCATTTCTCTAGGTGAACTCTCGGACACCAAACCTTCAGGCCTCTCACTCCATCAGCCACCATATACCCCCCCCCCCCCCCCCCCGCACACAACCAAAACCCCCTTGCTAAAGCCTTTAAGCACCAACCATTTTAATAAAGTAGAGGGTTGTCAATAGACTGCCTCCTTTTTGGGATATATTAATGGACAAACATCTGGGTCTTATTATGGTCATGGAGAACAAGCCTCGCCACAGTGCCGAGTTGGGGAGTTTTCATACAGTATATCACCAGGCTATCTCCACTCAGCTCTCCTCTGCAAAAACCAAACAGGCCTCTCAACCACACAGATGTATTACTCATTTTTGCAGTGTGTGGGGAGTGGAGCTGTAGATGGTGCACACCAGTTAACAAATGGCCAGAATGAAGAATGGGCACTTGACACCAGCATCAGTGTATTAGTCTGCCCGGCTAATTGTGCCAGCCTCCTGCCACCCAAGACTGTCTCCATCTGGTCTCTAACATCCACTCTCTACAGGAATCTACCCTGCCTTGACTTGCTGTATCTCCTTAACTATTACATCCTCTACCTTGGCCTGAGAATCGCTCACTCTTTCCTTTTCTCTCTCATGCTGCTTTTCTGGTCATTTCTATTTCCATCTGTGTCTCATCTCTCATCTAACCCAATGGGTTTGCCTTACCCGTCCAAATCTTTCTGATTCTAGCACTGGCTAGTTCTGTCTCCAACCGATGGAGGAGGACATGCATCATTAACTTCCTGAAGAATAGTATTCATTTATATATGGATATAAAAATAATAATGAAAACTTGGATGTTGATGAAAGGAGTTCCTGGATGTGAATGAGGGACTCAATGTCTTTGTCAAAATTCAAACAGTATGTCGCCCAAACTAAAAATAAAATATGCTTTGGGAGGAATGTTTTGCAAACCTTAATTTTCAGGTTTCATGTTGAAACGTATTAATATGGGAAAGAGTGGGAATCTGGAGAAGTTCTGCCCCCAGATATAGAGCTTTCTGTAGCACCCAGCTGTCACAGCCCTAAGGTGAATCCTGCTTTTGATGCACCAAAAATGGGCGCCTTTTAGAGAGAAATGACCTAGTGTTAGCCTAGTCCTGTTTCACTGTAGATTTTCTATGATTGATCAAAATATCTCGCTGTCACAATAGCTAGCACAGTGCTCTGTGTTATTTTGTGCTTAGTGTAATGTTTATTTATACCGTCTCCCACGCTGCACTCTGCTATTCATGTGAAGGCCAAATTGAATGCATTCATTGTGCTCTGGCAGTATTATTTTTTTCTCCTGTGACAAATTAAGAAAATCTATAGTTTTGCTTGAGGAATTCAAATACGTTCTGAGAATTTTGTTTATGTTGCATTAATTGAGGGAATTCTCGTTCTTTCCCATCAGTGAGGGGAGAAACAGTATCCCCTTCCCTGCCAGCATTGTTTACTGAGATATTATGGTGTATGCTGTGTGCCCGCCCGTACCTGGCTGCTGATGACAGTCTCCTTCCCATACCACCTGGTGCCAGACCATATTTCACAAAGTCAGACAGAACCGCAATCAATCAGAAGCCATCCCCCGCCGAGCCTCAGTGCCCTGGAAATATTCCCTAAAAGCTGCAGCCAATTCCTCTTTACTGAACCCCCAACCCCCCTTTGGGCACACATGTTTTCCGCTAGTGAGAATCCCTCTCTCATTATTCCAGGCTAAACGTAACCCTTGGTAAGGTAACCAAGCCTCTGTTTTGCATGACAGGAATGCTAAAAGAGATGTGCTTTTCCACAACTGAGATTCCAGCCTCCCGCCACCCCTCTCCCTCGGTGGACATATGACTGATCCTTAAATCTTTAAACTGAGACCGGCTGTCAAAAGCTGTAAGACTCAATATTCCTGTGCCAGCCAGAATAGGACCATGACGCTCAAAGGCTGAAAATCCCCTCGAAGGAGCCCCTCGAGTAACAGACAAGGCCTTAAATTCTCTATCACCTTGGTGGCTAAGAGCCCCTATAGGCTAACATCACAACTTTACAGTGTCTCGTTAATCTAAAAGCCATCATTAGGAGTCAAACTTGTGGTCGTCTCAGTGATTTTAGCGATTGTATATTTTCATTACACTTTTATTTTACAGTCAAGGTAATATGGCGGTGATATTTAAAACCAATCAGATTAATTAACATGTGGCCCTGGCCTCCACATAATGTTACTGAAATGAGATATGCATTAGGTTGCCTGCCTCCCAGGTGGGTCCATAGGCAGGCAGAGATATGCTCTACTCCTTTTCCACATACCGGAAATTGTTCTATGCCAGTGTTGCAGACCAAGTGGTGGTCGCTAATTAGCCGACCCATTAGCGAATGAAAATAATCATTCCTCAAATATGTTGGTCAAATTAGACGACATGCTTATGGTCATCTTAAAATCTCTGGCTCAGAGCAACCACACAGAGAGATACAGTAAAATGGCTGAGCTGAAATGTCCTGGGGCCTGGAACCTAAAGCCTTGTGGTCTGTCCGACTACCCCTGTAAAGTCTCTGGTGGCAGGCTCGTAAAGCTGGGCATGATTCATCCCTGCCTCAATGCTTCTCTCTTATACAGTGCAGTGACACCATGCCAGACAGTGATGATTATGACAGCCATGCAGTTGCTAGTATGATCATACAGCATTGCAGTGTTTTAGTTTCACTAGACAATCTTACATTTAAAAAAAATGGTTGATGGTTTGAGGGGTGGGTAGTACTTGAGTCCTATATTTCTGGGTAAATTTAAGGTCAACCAAAGATGTACTTGACTCCTTTTGTAGTAGGCTTTACTAATAGGCACAAAGCAATTGACCTCAAGCCTTTATACTTGTGTTGTGTACCACCTGTGTTGCCACCACCTGTAGAAATGAATGTCTACTGATAAACGTGTTTGACATAATTGAGTAATGATGGATGCAAATTATGTATGCACATTGAATGACTTACATTTAGATGTAGATGGATATTTAATCTACATTTAGATGTGGATTTATAAGGAATTTTATTAATTGTAATGTCTTAAGAGATTGACCGCTTACTGCTTACAAATGTGTATTGTATGGGTGGGGATCTGAGAGGGCCGTAAGGTTGCCTGACATGATTTGAGAGGCTGAAAATACAGGCGCATCTTGTCCTTTCAACTGTACAATAATTTGTTTTTGAATAATTTAATTTGACTAATGACATGCTATACTAAATTAAGCAACAGGATAAAAGTGTGCTTTTGTGAGTGATGTAGTAAACAAATTACCCCTCTAAAAATAATGAAGCTGGAGTAGCTGATTCATTTATTCTCAGAGCAGAGCAGCGCACTCATATTTTCAGTCTCTATTTCTATCAAGTATTCTACATTGTTGAATAGCAGAAATCAACTGACCAGATGTTTCATGAGGACACTCCTGAAGTAAAGCATAGCACTCATCCAGAGTGCCTGTCTGAGAGGGTTGGAATTCCACTTCATGGCTCGGATGGGAAAAAAATAATATTTTAACCTACCATTTACTGCATGGCGGTTTAGGGGTTTAGGGGCAAGAAGAGAAGAATAACATTCACACATCGCTATCATTATTTATTATTTTATCAATAGCACAGAAATGTGTGTCTATGTTCCCTGAGTATGCATGCCAAGAGTCATGGTACATTTCAGTTGGTTCAATACACCCAATTTTCCATTAAGCATAATTTGATTTGAGTGTATTAAAAAAATGCCAGAGTAAGAAAA
Source organism: Oncorhynchus nerka (assembly GCF_034236695.1). Taxonomy (NCBI): domain Eukaryota; kingdom Metazoa; phylum Chordata; class Actinopteri; order Salmoniformes; family Salmonidae; genus Oncorhynchus; species Oncorhynchus nerka. The sequence continues at coordinate 75,763,381 of NC_088417.1, forward strand.
CCAATGAGAAGGCGATGTTCTTCTGGATATGTACAATATTGGGTTTGTTATTAAAATAAGTTATTAAAATTATTATTATTTATGTGAAGCTAGCACCAAGCAAGCCAAGTACCAACGCATCAGCGTCATATTTATACAATGTCTACTGCAGTACATTTTCCTTTGTAACATTATCTCTTCAAGTGGATATAGATTTTTAGCAAGGAATGTCTGGCCAAAGACAAATGCAAGGCAAATGTACGTATCTCTTCCTTTGCACTGTAAAAACAGACACTTTCCATGTACTGTACAGCTTTTTTCCTGCCCCTCCCTCGCACCTGTAGTGAATATGATGGATGTTAAAAGCTGTAGATTTTATGTCAGCATGGAACTGTACTGTACATGATGTCATCAGTCAAACCGGAAAAAAAGATAACATTTCCCCCCCTCTTCCTGAAAGGTAATTCTACTTGCAGCTGGTGCGCAATATTTTGATCAGTCCATTACTTGCTCACTGTATACATCAGCACTGTGCCTGTTTTGCTTTCATCAAAGTAAATGAATCAAAGGATGCATCCTTCAAAGCTATTGTGAGACAAGATTATTGAATATCTTTCAGTTTGACAGCGATTGAGCCCCTCTCATAAAGATGATGGGCCTTTTTAAAAAGTGTCCTCTTACTCAGAGCAAAATCTATAAAAACGGTTGTTGTTTGCGGGTCAGATGATGAATGATTCAGTCTGAAAGACAGGAAGGCTTTCCGTGCCCTGTGGCACAAACAAAGCAGGCTGTAATGTAAACTTGTACTATCGGATTACCCAGACTGTGCCGGTGGGGCTGTTTTTACCCTCGGCTCACTTGCTTTGGCTGTACAGTGGTACATCAAGAGCACAGGCTAATAATACATTTCTGTGTGGCAAGGACCCACTGCACACATTTAGCTCCAACATGGAGATCATTCAGGGCAGGACAGTGCAGCTGTACTTGGAATTAGAACATGGGTTACTTGTCTTTTCTTTACGTTTCCCACTTCCTACAGAGGATGGCTGTTAGCTCAGGTCACTGATCACTGGTCATTGTTCTACCTCCAAATGGATTACTTCAGAGCAGCGTTCCTACAGCTGATGACTTTGATTTGCATTACAGGAGATTTTTTCTCAACCAGAATCTGGGGGAATGTATTTTTGGGTATTGCAAATGTACATATTAGCAAGTTTTAGAATTACGCATGTGTTCAAACCCTTCCCCAACACTTCTTGTTATGTTGGGAGTTACTGTATCCCTCATGGCCATCAAAACATGACCCTACATATCTGCTAAGCATATCCAGATAGTCATATTCTAACAGTTTCAATACTCTTGTGGCATTTACTTTCAGCAATGTTCTTGATGCCAGACTCACAACAGCAAGCTTTCCAGAACATTTTGCATTATTTTGGTTACAAGTCTGCTATACGAGAACACGGAGAATGCAAAGCTCAGAGGACGTCAAGCTAATCCAGCAACTAGCTACATTATTAATGAATCAACACCCACAACTGCTTTGTTTCCTGAGAGGAGACCCCTCCAACAGCCAGACACAGACCCTTATGAATAAGCAGTGAGAACTGCCCCATTTTCCCTGGAATGCTGTGGATGGATTTATTGACTTGCTCCCTCAACTGTGACTCGACTGTGATTATGTCTGTGTTGACTGGAAACTCGCCCTTCATAAAACTCAACCTTTGGGACCGGGGGGGGGTTCACTTATACGTCTATTAAGGGAGCAGTTCTAATGAATATAACTAACAACATTGACATCTTTATTCTAGCTTTTCGTACTGTATGTGGTGTGTCTGTCTTTTTTTACAGTATATATCAGCTGTTTCCATGAAGGAATAGCTATTTATATCCCTAGACACTCATAGAGTTGGTGTTGTTATGAAGAACCGAATAAGTATACCACTGCTTGGCCTCTCCATAGGAAATGCAACTTCCCTTAGCACCCCATAAAATACGCATTCCCCCTCCCTTCTAGCCCGACGTGTAAAACAAACAGACAGGCCTCAGAAATTATGGTAGGCCCTAAGACCTTTTATACAATGATTAAGTAAAGCTCTCTGTCTGCTTACAACAACAAAAAATATATTTAACTGAGTCTAAGAATTTATATATTAGAAACAAAAGATTTCTCAAGATTTTTTACTAGAAATTGAAGCAGCGTGTTTTCCCCTGAGTATGCCATTGCAAAACAAACCATCATTGTTGTTTAAGTATGCCACAGGTTTGAGCGATACTGTAGTAAGTGATATCTTCAATTTCACAGTGTGATGTCTCCATTGACATTTTGCCTTCAATGCAGCTTAAAATTACACATTTGATCAAGTCATTGGAGAGGAAACTGTGTTCGATACGTACATCACTGAAAAAGTAGAAGGCTAGCCCAATTTTGGTATTTTCTTTGTGAGGAGAGTGAGTGAGTGCATTTGGTGATACATCTTTCTATTCTAACCACAGTCTTATCAGAACTGTGATGGACTAGAACAACAGATGATTTGAATGGGAAATGATAACACTGAGGTGTTTGCTGTTGTAGCCTAAATATGTGCCAACGGGGATTTCCAGAGGCTAATGATTCATCATCTAATGCCTTCAGCTGGCAAACGGTTTGTCTTTGAACTACTCCATTGCAAACAACCATGTTATCACATCCATGTATCACAATCTCTTACACACATTACATGCACAGAGCCACACACAGTTTTGGCATGAAATACCAAGCTGGTTTGAATTCATAATTCAAGGCATTGCTGTGTTAACATTACATCTATGATACAAGTGATGTTAGCTTACAATACAATAGCAAAGGGGGAACTCCGCCTATGTCCACCAATCCAGGTCCCATCAAATCCCCTGTGATTACTCTCCTGCCGTCCACTAGGACATAAATCTCTGCTTATCTCAGCCCCCAAACAGCAGGATTTTTCTAAATATCTGCTTTATATTAAGTTGCAGCCTCTAAAAGGAGAACAAAGTCTTGTTGAGGGAATAAATAATGCCCAGGGTGAAGCCATGAGCAGATTTACACTGCTAGACTGGGGGGGAAGGGATTACCTCTGCCACTCCTCAGCTAGGCTGTAGCCCAGCACTGACCCACTCTCTGTCCAGTTAGAAGGATGTCCTAGGGCCACGTAGGACCAGGCCTAGGTCTGGAATGTCTGAGTTCACAGGGTCATCACAGAACCTTCACCCCACATAATCAGGGTTCCAGTGATTAACTTCCAATACTCCCCTTTCCCAACAGACGCAGCTCGAAACATAAAGAAAATATTTCAAGCTCAGATTATGTCGGTGCTCTATTGAGATTGATGCATAGTAGGCCTGGTGATCCATTCGTTTGTTTGAACCAAATGTCTTTGTTGTTTTATCACAACAATTTATAGCAGCGGGAGTCTTTAAGTTGTGTACACTTGTAGGAGGTCCTTCCAACGCCCTCATAGAATTAGCTTTGCTCGTTGAATGTGGATAATTGAGTGGATATAGATTTGAAGGGGCATTGCAGGAGGAATCTCTTGAGAATTATTATCAATACCCAGCATTCAAGCAAAACTAAACATTGAAATATTTTAATAAATGTTCATGTTTGGTTTTCTGCTCTGTTTACACTTCACATGAAATTCCAAATGAAGCATAAAGATAATAACCAAGAGTTTAAGTATTGAGTCTCCTTTAACAGTCATCCATTTGTAATTGCATGTTTGAAATGACCAAGGAAAAAAAAATATTTGTTCTAGTCATTGCTTCTAATTTTTTCTTATATAGTATTGCAATAGATCATTTAGAAAGAAAACAACCTGTGAATGTTTTCTTAATTTGGTGGTTTCTTCCTGGGCAGTATTACTTCCATCATTAAGGCCTCAAACATTCGACTGCCGTCTGTATTACTCGGAATATGTAACCGATGTGCATAGTTTTTCCTTTGCACATGCCTACACAGCATAGGGAGCTTGTCCCTAAACTATTCCCACTAATCTTTATGGATCGTGAGAGGGTAATCCAAGAGCAATTTTAGTGTTAACATTTGTGGTGGTCATCTGAACCTGTACAGCACCTTCTATTACAGTTGGATTACTGGACATTTAATAACTCTGGACATTTTTGCTCAGTAATTCTGCAAGTACAGACCTCTGAGGTTCCAGTAAGATGACCTCAACAATGTGCAATATCCTCTAAAGGAAAAACATTGTATTTTAAGGACATGGCATTGTCCTTAAACAACCTTTAAGGGTAGGGTGCATTTTTGTGTGTCTATGGTCAGCATTTCCTGTTTATTTGTATCACATAATAAACCAGCCTAATAACAATCCTAGATGAATCATTGTTTTATATTTTGATTGAGGTTTACTTAAAGGGAAAATCAGCATTTGCTACTGTACATCCATTTTTGGACTAAATTATTGATATTGATTCTTGAAGAATATAACTTATGAGTGGTTGCACCCCATCAGAACCCAAAATATAACCTTGTTTTACTCCAATGTTTGAAAACAAAGAAAATGTAAACAAACACTATGGAACCTCAAAACATGGATAAAACTTGGATGGTCAGTCCTTGCACCCATAGCTTTGACTATGAATTTGAGAGTGGTTACATTTCCCCAGCCCCATCCCTCCGCATTTACTGAACCAGGGGCGGGGAGTCCGCTTTGTTATTGTTAATTCTGCTAATTGCCGCTTTAAATGTATGTAACCATGTATTATTAAATACTGCAGACTTGGTCTAAAAACATCTGTTTCTGGTATGTGTTACCTATCCAGCCAGGTTAAACATTTGGTCTTTTTATCTGAGCCTCTCCTGGGACTAGGATTAGGGTAAGATTAAAGGAGGTTATAGTTTCCCCACGGTGTTTAGTTTACTCAGTGCATACTCTGGGTTAATAATCTGAGTTGGAGAGGAGAGGTTCTCTGTAATTAATATCACGGACAGTTACAACATTGCACTTCATTCACGACTCAAATTAATCTAAAGTCTAAAACGACAAAACGATGTATTTGTCAAAAATTGAGTATTTCATTTTTTGTTCAAGAAATGTTTCATGAATGCATCAAAATGTGGTTGTGAAATAGACCTTTATTTTTCTTATCGTAATATGAATAGACTGAAATATGGAAATTGTGATTCCGTATGGCGACTGACATATAGTGCAGTACTCTGCCATGGGAATATGTTCAGTAGCTGCCTGTCCAACGTGCGAACGTAAAGCATGGCACTGTTCTCTCTGGTGGAACAGAACAGGACAGGGTGCAGGGTAGCAAAGGTCTCTCATGTAAACATCTCTTTGTTTAGACATGTCAGGGACGTGGTGTAAATATAGCCATGTGCGTCTATGTATTTATCCGAACATTTCACAGTCCTGCAGACATAGCATTGGCATTTCCTGTAGTTGTTCAGTGTGAAACTAACAAGGTCATAAGAACCCTAATGTCTCATACCGTATCTGAAGAATGAAGAGGAGTAGAGGCCCATCGTTGCCCTTTTCATGAGAGACACGTTTGAAAAGCGCTGGAAAGTAAACACAAGTTAACCTGTGGGAGTGGAGAACTTAAGAGCTCCCACTATCTGTCCATCAGGGCCTATGGTGCCTAGTGATTAATGCTGTGTGGTTGGGAGGCCTCTTCAAAATATACAGTCTCTTCAGCTTGTTCTGTTGTTCCCTTTACTATCTCCAGATAAACCATAGCCAGCTGCAGACTGGTTAGTTCTGGTCCTAGGGTGCTCTAAGATATTAGACATCAGCTGTGCTAACAACCACACCTCAGAGTCCCGGATGTTATATCCCAGTTGACATGTAGAATTATTTTTTGTGGCCAAAAAATACATTGAGGAGGAAATTATGTCCTCAGTGAAGTAATGAGAAGGGTTTAGGCATACAATAGGAGTCCGTTACACTGTAGTGTTGTAGGCATACTGCTGTGAGACTGAAGGATAAAAACACAATCCAACTTTATTTTCTTCGTCCCAGTCTCCCATGAATTCCTGGGGCAGCATATAAAAATAACAAATGACCACAATGAAAACTAACAATTTCACGTTTCACACATTCAGGATCAAATCAGTTGTTGTTTCAGTACAGACAACAATGCTTTTTGATTCCCTCTCATAAGGTTTGTGCGTAGCAATATGCACTTTTATGAAAATTGGCCTTTATCTTTAGTGAGGCAACTGTTTGAAGATAATTTATTTGAAATAAAAAAGGTAAAATGTGATGCTTCTTAAAAGAGCACTGATAACACTTCTGCACGACTTAAACCTTTTACAACAACATTAAGTTAATTTGGCTCTCCCCCAATTTTGGGGGGGCGCTTTCGATTCAACTGCGAGTGTCTGCCTCCAAACAAGAGGCAGTTAAAGCAAGAAAGTAAGAAATAATTAACAAGGTTGACAAGTGATCAGAGAAATAATTTGGTCCATTAAGAAAGTAGCATAATAATACGTACCTAAATGTAATGTTTACAGTTTTATTCGCTTAATTACTGTTTTGACTGCTACTTTGTAGTCAAATTTGTTTGTGAAATTGGCTTGAACAGGAGAAGTTATATATAACAAGTATTATTTATTTGATCATTGATCATTAAAGCCCTTTTGGGTAAACTCCCTCTTTACCTCTGAAGTCTGATATCCTTCACCACCAGCAGTTACCGTACCCGGTCTGCTAGGTGGTTGCTACTGAATGTCCAGAGGACATTTACAGTATCGTCTTGTGCACCAGAGGCATGGCATAGTCTACAACCCATGCTTCATCTAGATATGTTAATGCCACTGAATACATTTGACATTTTGATGGGAGACTGTTACAGTGGAGTGTAAATTATTTTTTTAGGCTGGATCATGTTGTTGAATTGTATTCTGTTGTTGTATATTGTAATCTGTAATGTATTGATTTTTGCCCCCTTCTGGGCCAGGTCTCCCTTGAAAAAGAGAACGTGGGTGCGATGCAGTGCTTTAGACCGCTTTGCCACTTGGGAGGCCCCTGCTGCTAGGTTTAAACAAAATAAGAATTTAGCTCAACAGCTAAAATCATTACTTTAAGATTAAAAAATATTCCACTTACATTAAAACCATAGTGCAGTGGGGCTTGGCTGGTAGAAAGTGTTTTAAAGTCTCTGCATTCTTCAGACGTCCTTTCCCATCATTTATGTGTGTTTGTCACTTATGGTAAGCATTGTCTAAGGTATATAATGAATATGATTGACTCTCTGGCTCTGTCTATGTTGATTGTCTGTCACTTAGCACTCTCACATTGATAGATGTATTTTCTAGAGCAACTTTCTTCAGGAAGTACAACCAATTTTTTATAAAGATGGTTCCCATTTTAGAGGATGCCAAATGACTCCAAAATCCTGACCCAGAGAATGTTTATCCTTATATATCATCAGGGCTACGTCACCTCTAAGTGTTCCCATGTTCTGAATTAATATTAAGTGTCTTTATTGACCATTATAAATTATGTTTATTGATTACTGTACCCTACTGGTCATCACGTGAAAACCAAAGCATGAGTGCATATGACACCAATTTCGTTTCCTTTCACATGGCAACCAAAGTGCCTGAGTTCTATGCAGACTAGAATTGGCAGTGTTGAAAGAGTAGAGATTGTTTTGGTCATGGAATATGGTGGGAAGTTCAGAGATTTTTTAAGGCTGGTTTGTTGTTGTACCGACATAGTAAGTGTTGATTGCTATCCTAAAGCTTTTCATTTGGTTGAAAGATTGTTGGAAGCTAGGAGGAAAACTTGGAAGACTTCGTTTTTTTTCTCAGTGGATTGAAAAACAACTTCCTCCACAATGTATGTTGCAGTGCAGAAACACCGGGGTGTTTAATACTGGGTGACCGTGCACCACTCCTACCCATAATGATGTCTTTGTATCACAGAAAGTGCCTCTGGCTTTCTGTCCAGTACTCTGCTAGGACCGTTTCAATGCACACACTTTTCCCCAAGCCGGAAGATTGTTTTATTGTGCAAGGGTATGGCAAGTATTGTAGCTCAAGTTAAAATAAACAACTCTATCCCCAAGCTATTAAACAAACACTCAAGACAAAATCAAGTTACTTGTTATGTTCAGACCAAGTCTCCAAGTTCTCTTCCCCCCCCCGTTGTTGTTCCTTCCCTTCTCTGGATATGCATATAAAAGTCACTGAGACACCCCCCCCCATCCAAAAGTCCAAAGACTAAGAAAGCGCCCCAAGTGTTGTGCTAGAAATCGAACAGGCAGAAGCAGACATTTTCTAAATATTCTCCGGTTTCTGACTGCTTACATTACACAAAGTTATTAGTTTGGCCTTAGCAATCAAAGCAAATCAAGAGTCCACACTCTGAAAACCAATCTGTGTTTATTGGCCTTGGTGATGCCGACATTCCAGCTGGTGGCTCTATCCCGAATCCTGATCCTGCTTCACTAACTTTTAATGTCCTCAGCAATATGTCACGAGGGCCAACGCTGAAGCCAACGTGCACCCAGAGCACTGCAAACGATCCATGAACTAGCCTTGTATTTTTGGCCAACTCTTCAAAAAACTAAGACCCCTCTTCCTACTTTCAATCAATAAGTCACGTATAGTATACAGGCAGTAAGATAAATACATAATTAATTGCCAATGTTTTCATACTCCACATCTGTAAAAACAAAAGGTGTTAAAAGGTTTTTTGGGGGGAGCACTTGCTATGAATCACTCATCGTAGTCGGATCAAATGAAAAATAGTGTACTGGCTTTCACAAGAACACCTATTCCCTGGGACTTCTCTTTTACATGAGCTAACAGGCCCTGTTGAAGTGAAATGCACTCAAAGTGAACATGTTGGCTAGTGTTACACATCTCCAAGGTACAGTGGTTTCACAGTGAAGTTGGTTACGGTGGCGTGGTCATGTTCAGGGTTTGGTCTTGGCAAGAAACGAGGCTCCTGGTTTTAAAAGTGCGGGATATCTTACATGAGAGAATAAGAAGTCAGGTTCAACAAACCTGCCACAGGGACAGATCGAACCTGGCAAACAGGAACAAATTATCTGTAATTGTTGAAGGCTCTTTTTAAAGCAAACCATGGCCACACACTCTGACAGCCCAGGAGGAATAGCCCTCTTCTCCTTACAAAGAGCCTGATGTTTAGGTGAGGTCCAACAGGCATAGGAGAGACATCCAGCATCCGCTCAGCTATGCAAACAGAGCACGACTCCAAATGCAAAAACAATGTTTGACTGTGTGTGCGTGCGTGCATTGCCGTGTGTGTGGCCGCGCATGTGCGTTTGCGTGTGTATGTAGGCGGAGGAGAGAGGAAAAGACACAATGACTTTCAGAGACAGAGCAGCATTGCATGAGCCTTCTCTGCCGAAGGCCACCCATTGGCTGTGACAGGTCATTTCTGTGGTGTTGCTGCAGGTGTGTCCTCAGCTGTGCAGCGTGTGGGAAAGGAGCAGGAGGCTTGTATCCCACTGCCACATGTACAGAATGGAGCCGAGCAGGCCACAGCCTGACTGACTGTCGGCCAGCCATCACCCCTCCTTTCTGAACTGCCTCCACCATATTAGTTGCAGACGTTTCCTTCTATGGCAAAACTAAACAGCAGATATGAGAAAGAATCACCGCCGCACCACTTTATATTTTACAGCGAAGGCTGCAGCAGAAGCAAACTCTGACTCTTTCGTCTGTGTGTGCGCGATTGGCTGTCAAACAGCGCATGTGCGCTGGTGGCTCCGTGGCCCCGTGGGGAAACTTGTGAAGGCGCTCATATCTTTTCTGTGGGGAAACTTGTGAAGGCGCTCATATCTTTTCTGTGGGGAAACTTGTGAAGGCGCTCATATCTTTTCTGTGGGGAAACTCGTTTAAACCTGTCTGAAGGCTCTTATATATTGGTTCACTTATGACCTAAAATAAATGTGTTCATATGGGCAGATTATTGTATATAAATTAGTTAAGATGGGCAGAATATTGTACAAAATCAAATAAATGAAATGCGCTTTTATACAAAATAAATAAAACAGGGATGGGTAAATAACTTGAAAAATATAGTCCGTACTAAGACATTAATTAATAAATAAAAACATGCACATGTAAAGACATTTTATTTCAACCTTGTAATAATGTAATAAGCATTACAACTCCATCAGAATGACCATTGCATTAAGTACATTCATATCCAGTGGAATGCTACGTTTGCCTTGCAGCATACTCCGAGTCGATATTCACTCATAAGAATGAATTCAACTGCGACCACGGCCATGAAATTGGGGAAAACAAACATTCTTTCCCATTGACCCCTATTGTAAAACAGCCAACTTCGTCATCGATTTTTAGTTATGCAGAAATAACAAAACATGCCAAAAAGCTGCTGTGTTGTTCAATGTACATGTAACCAGGTAGACAATCCCGACCTATGCTTTGCAATGCTCCCATGTACGGTAGGGAAATAGAGCATGCGAGAAGAGCCCTGTGGCTTCAGGCTATTCAGATGTATAGTCTGTTTGTTTGTGTTTTTTGTCTTGGCTAGCTTAGTAATGTTCCGGTCGGTAGCTAGCTAGCACTCACTCATGTAGCTGTTATCACCGTCATGAAAAGGGGCATGTTTTTCTAAGTAGTGAAAGTAGTTTTTCTATGTTTAAAAATCATCTTTAGACATGTTCTACTTAAATGTAGTTTTGTAATTGATGAAAACAAGCACACAACAAGAAAACTGCATTTGAAAAAGATCCAGTTTTTTTTGTGATCCAATGTGATAGGGAACCACAGTTTGTTTACCACACAGTCGAATGGGGCTTCTACGTTCTATAATAACGACTGGGACTATTGAGTTGCAGAGGCAGTAGCAGTGCGTTCTGTGTTCTGTGTGGTGCATATATTGGATTTATCCAAGGTATGCATCAAATTGTATGCGTAGACTTAACAGAATAGTAGCAAAAGGTGAATGTTTCACTTTTGTTGCACAAATATCTACTAAAATGTTGGATTACATAATGAAAAAAGTTTAAATGCAAAATGTATTATGCAATATTGATGCACTGATGCTGTCGGTCTGATCAAGGTGTCTATAGTGAGCTGCACCAATAACCTATGTAAAGTCTGTATCAATAGGCTACCAGTTGCATTTCTTCAATATGAAAAGGAAAGGGATATATGACTGACCTGGACTGCACATAGGAAAGTGTCCAGACGATTGTGAGCTGATTTTTATTTTTTATTTTATTTCACCTTTATTTAACCAGGTAGGCTAGTTGAGAACAAGTTCTCATTTACAACTGCGACCTGGCCAAGATAAAGCATAGCAGCGTGAACAGACAACAACTGAGTTACACATGGAGTAAACAATAAACAAGTCAATAACACAGTAGAAAGAAAAAAAGAATCTATATACAATGTGTGCAAAAGGCATGAGGAGGTAGGCGGATATTTACAATTTTGCAGATTAACACTGGAGTGATAAATGATCAGATGGTCATGTGCAGGTAGAGATACTGGTGTGCAAAAGAGCAGAAACGTAAATAAATGTAAACAGTATGGGGATGAGGTAGGTAAATTGGGTGGGCTATTTACCGATGGACTATGTACAGCTGCGGTTAGCTGCTCAGATAGCAGATGTTTGAAGTTGGTGAGGGAGATAAAAGTCTCCAACTTCAGCGATTTTTGCATTTCGTTCCAGTCACAGGCAGCAGAGAACTGGAAGGAAAGGCGGCCAAATGAGGTGTTGGCTTTAGGGATGATCAGTGAGATACACCTGCTGGAGCGCGTGCTACGGGTGGGTGTTGCCATCGTGACCAGTGAACTGAGATAAGGCGGAGCTTTACCTAGCATGGACTTGTAGATGACCTGGAGCCAGTGGGTCTGGCGACGAATATGTAGCGAGGGCCAGCCGACTAGAGCATACAGGTCGCAGTGGTGGGTGGTATAAGGTGCTTTAGTAACAAAACGGATGACACTGTGATAAACTGCATCCAGTTTGCTGAGTAGAGTATTGGAAGCTATTTTGTAGATGACATCGCCGAAGTCGAGGATCGGTAGGATAGTCAGTTTTACTAGGGTAAGTTTGGCGGCGTGAGTGAAGGAGGCTTTGTTGCGGAATAGAAAGCCGACTCTAGATTTGATTTTAGATTGGAGATGTTTGATATGAGTCTGGAAGGAGAGTTTACAGTCTAGCCAGACACCTAGGTACTTATAGATGTTCACATATTCTAGGTCGGAACCATCCAGGGTGGTGATGCTAGTCGGGCGTGCGGGTGCAGGCAGCGAACGGTTGAAAAGCATGCATTTGGTTTTACTAGCGTTTAAGAGCAGTTGGAGGCCACGGAAGTAGTGTTGTATGGCATTGAAGCGTGTTTGGAGGTTAGATAGCACAGTGTCCAAGGAAGGGTCAGAAGTATACAGAATGGTGTGGTCTGCGTAGAGGTGGATCAGGGAATCGATCAGGGAATCGCCCGCAAAGAGAGCAACATCATTGATATATACAGAGAAAAGAGTCGGCCCGAGAATTGAACCCTGTGGCACCCCCATAGAGACTGCCAGAGGACCGGACAACATGCCATCCGATTTGACACACTGAACTCTGTCTGCAAAGTAGTTGGTGAACCAGGCAATGCAGTTATTAGAAAAACCAAGGCTACTGAGTCTGCCGATAAGAATATGGTGATAAGCCTTGGCCAGGTCGATGAAGACGGCTGCACAGTACTGTCTTTTATCGATGGCGGTTATGATATCGTTTAGTACCTTGAGCGTGGCTGAGGTGCACCCGTGACCGGCTCGGAAACCAGATTGCACAGCGGAGAAGGTACGGTGGGATTCGAGATGGTCAGTGATCTGTTTGTTGACTTGGCTTTCGAAGACCTTAGATAGGCAGGGCAGCATGGATATAGGTCTGTAACAGTTGGGGTCCAGGGTGTCTCCCCCTTTGAAGAGGGGGGTGACTGCGGCAGCTTTCCAATCCTTGGGGATGTCAGACGATATGAAAGAGAGGTTGAACAGGCTGGTAATAGGGATTGCGACAATGGTGGCGGATAGTTTCAAAAATAGAGGGTCCAGATTGTCAAGCCCAGCTGATTTGTACGGGTCCAGGTTTTGTAGCTCTTTCAGAACATCTGCTATCTGGATTTGGGTAAAGGAGAAGCTGGGGAGGCTTGGACGAGTAGCTGCGGGTGGCGCGGAGCTGTTGGCCGAGGTTGGAGTAGCCAGGAGGAAGGCATGGCCAGCCGTTGAGAAATGCTTGTTGAAGTTTTCGATAATCATGGATTTATCGGTGGTGACCGTGTTACCTAGCCTCAGTGCAGTGGGCAGCTGGGAGGAGGTGCTCTTGTTCCCCATGGACTTTACAGTGTCCCAGAACTTTTTGGAAGTAGGCTAGGTGTGAATGGTCTGAAAGCTGAATACGAAACCCATCGACCCTTTATGGCCCATCAGTGGGACAGAAGTCTGGCTGAGTCTATGCGATGGTGCACTAGTAAATGTCAGCTTTATCAAATGTTCATATTTATATTTTAGACTACGCCGTGAAAACAGTTTCATGGGCACACAAATCCAAAATGTTGTAGTCCTATGCGCACACTCAAAATCGTTGAGATACATTGAGTTTCCTTCGACTTTGCAATCGCATAGGACTACAACATTTTGGATTTGTGTGCCCATGAAACTGTTTTCACGGCGTAGTCTAAAATGTACGCAGCGTAGTACCTTCCACAAAAAATGTTGCTCAACAAAAAGGCACGTAAGCACTAATTTCAGACTGGAAGTGGTTTTAAGTTCACGCAGCTCTCCCACTTGGCACAAATTGGTTCAATCAATGTTGTTTCATAATGTATTGTGACGTGGAATCTACGTAGAAAATACATTGGTTTCGAAAAAGTCGTCAACTGTTGTTTTGAGGGTGAAATTTCAACCGGAGTATTATGTCATCGTGGTAACCAAATTTCAACATGGACAAACCTTGTATAAAATATGTTGAATATGTACCTCCAAAACCACGTCAGATCTTCAGATCTTATATCCACTATCAGAAAAAAAACAATAGGCTGGGCAGCACCTCCTACTGGAGAATTAATACCTACAGAGACCCTTTGGTCTCCCAACCAGGGATTTAACCATGCCCAGTTATGATATTTGTTACTGACTATTACCAATGTGCTATGGTGAGAATTATTGTTGTGATATCTCTACTTAAAAACGAAATATATTCACTGTTGCAATTGCTGTCATTAGAAAGGATAGGTTTAAGAGAGCAAATGTGAGCATACTTTACCACAAATGTATCATCAATGATGCTATTTAGGACTATATAGCATTTGTAAAGTCATCAACAGTTGTTTCAATTCAACCCAAAATTAACCTCTACGGGATCGCCCTCACCCTTCCCCCGCGGGACGGTTGAGCTAACATGCGCTCATGTGATTAGCATTACGTTGTAAGTAACAAGAACATTTCCCAGGACATAGAAATCTCTTATATGGGCAGAACACTTACATTCTTGTTCATCTAACTGCACTGTCCAATTTACAGTAGCTTTTACAGTGAAAAAATATCATGCTATTGTTTGAGAGTGCACAACAACAAAAAACCTTTATCGTGGCAGCTGGTTTGATACATTCACCTTTGAAAGTAAATAATGTACTTGCATTCAGTAATATTGCTTTGATTTGTCATCCTGAGGGTCTGAGAGATAAAATGTAGAGTAGTTTTGTTTGATAAAATATTTTTTTATTCAAATGTACAGTTTGAACCCCTGCTGTGTCTGACCCCCCAAAACAGTTGAATATCACTAAATGTGATTACATTTTAAATCATCCAGAGCTTGTCTATTTTTAGTTACATTTTGGGTTAAATTGAAACAATGACTTCGCAAATGCTACATAGTCCTAAATAGCATCATTGATACATTTGTGATAAAGTATGCTCACATTTAATTTGCTCTGTTAAACCTATTATTAGAAAACGTATAACTAAAATATAGTTATAGCTATATAGCTCCCTGAGTCAATACATGTTGTGAGTCTTCTTGGGTAAGTCTTTGAGAGCTTTGTACACCTGCATTGTGCAATATTTGCCCATTATTCCTTTCAAAATTATTCAAACTTTGTCAAGATGTTGGGAATCATGGCTAGGCAGCACTTTTCAAGTGTTGCTATAGATTTTCAAGCATATTTCAGTCAAGACTGTAACTTGGCCACTCACTAACATTCACTGTCTTCTTGGTAAGGAACTCCAGTGTAGATTTGGCCTTGGTTATTGTCCTGCTGAAAGGTGAATTCCTCTTCGAGTCTCTGGTGTAAAGCAGACTGAAGCAGGTTTTCCTCTAGGATTTTGCCTGTGCTTAGCTTCATCCCGTTTCTTTTTATCCTGAAAAACATCCCAGTATTTGCCGATGTCAAGCATATCCATACCATGATGCAGCCACCACCATACTTGAAAATAAGGAGGCAGTGATTCGTTGTGTTGGATTTGCCCCAAAGATAAGGCTTTGCATTTAGGCCAAAAAGTGTATTCCTTTGCATTTTACTTTAGTGCCTTGTTGCATACAGTAGAAGATTAATGTTTTGGAATCTTTTAATTCTGTATATTTTTTTATTAATCTTTTACCACTGTCATTTAGGTCATTATTGTGGAGTCAATACAATGTTGTTGATTCGTCCATAGTTTTTTCTCATCACAGCCATTGAACTCTGCAGCTGTTTTTACAATCACCAATGGCCTCATGGTAAAATCCCTGAGAAATGTAATTCCTGTCCTGCAGCTCAGTTCAAAAGGACGATTGTATCTTTGATGTGTCTGGTGGGTTTAATACATAATCCATAGCATAATTATTAACTTGACCATGCTTAAAGCGATATTTAATGTCTGATTTGTTATTGTTATTCATCTACCAATCACTGCCCTTCGTTACGAGGCTTTCAAAAAGCTCCCTGGTGTTTATAGTTTAATCTGATATTGAAATGCAATACTTGACTAAGGGACCTTACAGATGTTGTATGTATGGGGGACAGAGGTAGGAGTTGGTTATTCAAAAATCATGTCAACCCCTATTATTTCACACAGAGTCCATGTTACTTAATCATGTGATTTATTAAGCCAAAATGTACTCCTGAACTAATTTAGGCTTGCCTAAATAAAGGGTCTGAATACTTATTCAACTACTATATTTTAGGTATACATTTGTTATTTATCTTTAAAAAATACATTTTTATTCTTCCATTTTGACATTAAAGAGTATTTTGAGTAGGTTGTTGACAAAAAAATTACAATTAAATCCATTTTAATCCCACTTTGTAACACAATACAATTCACAGTAAAGTCTACACTTGTATTTGGTGCATGCGAGTGATTTTATTTGAAGAAAATGTAAAGAAATCCAAGGGGTCTGAATACTTTTGCAAGGCACTGTATCTTCTGCTTGGATAGTTCCATCTGTGCCACTGGCTTTAACGGTAGTATATATGATACCAAAAATTAATGTTAATTTAATTGGACTAAATCAAATCAAACTTTATTTAAAGTGCATTTAGTCCTATTATTTAACTTGGTTTTTGGGTTGAGATATCGATTATTCATTTGTAGACAAACTGAAATAAAGCCAGACTAAGTCAGTGGCACATATGGAACTATCCAAGCAGTAGATGCAGGTAACTGCCAAAATAAAGGAAAGACTAACATAAAGTCTGTTAATAGGGCATTGGGCCACCACGAGCCAGAACAGCCTGAATGCACCTTGGCATAGATTCTACAAGTGTCTGGAACTCTGTTAGAGGGATACAACACCATTATTCCACAATAAATTCCATAATTTGGTGCTTTGTTGATGGTGGTGAAAAACGCTCTCTCAGTTGCTCACCGCTCCTGAATCTCCCAGAAGTGTTCAGTTGGGTTGAGATCTGGTGACTAACACAGCCATGGCATATGGTTTACATCATTTTTATGCTCATCAAACCATTCACTGACCACTCGTTCCCTGTGGATGGAGGCATTGTCATCCTTTGGGGGAATAGCCATAGTGCAAAAATGAATGACCCTAAGCATGATGGGATGTTATTTGCTTAACTAACTCAGGAACCACACCTGTGTGGAAGCACCTACTTTCAATATATTCTGTATCCCTCAAAGTGTTTCCTTTACTTTGGCAGTTATTTGTTCATCTCCTTTAAATGTTAATATTTGGTTGCAGCGTTTTTTTTTGCTGTCCTTTTGCTTAGTGTTGCTATTATTTTTATTTGCTTTGATATATGAATAAAGTTATTCTCCGTCTGCCTGCCACCTGTGTAAAAAGTTTGCCTATATAATTTAAGTAAACACCAAGAAGATGCAGTAGTGTCCAATGTGGATGTAAGCAATTATGAGGCCATAATGAAATGTAAGCACTCAGTATAATGAGGACTAATGACTTTATAATGTAGACACATAAAGGAAACTATGTATGTTTGGTTGCTGTAATCAGAAAGACAGACCTCCAGTTCTGCCTACTGGCTCTAAATCCCAAGGAGACAAGCCCACTGACCCTCTCATTTGTAAGGTCCTACGCCTCAAAACGCACAGGCCTTTGATCAGTGGAGTCACCACAGAGCTCGTCCTGTAGACTGACTCCAGCAGCTCTGAGATCAGTGATAATATCATACAGAAAAATCACCTCTTTGGAAAATGAGCTGGGGGAATTCTGTAGATAGAGTTGCAGGCAGTGGTTTTCTGGGTTCGTTGTATTTTATAACACAGCAGTTAACCATCTGTGCTAGTTTTCTTTTTTTGTTTGCACCTGAGCCCATGGTTGTAAATCTCAATTACCTTACATGCCAGTGCACATGTAGGATAGCAGAACCAATAATACTGCCAATTTGTAATAAAGGTGAGGGTTGGTTTTATCATTTAGCCTTTAATCTTACTTAAACAGTTCAATACACGCATGTGGAGTAACACCCGGGAAGGCATAAAGAATAATACAAGGGTCTTACGGGCATCTCTATACCCATGGATCCTTGCCTGCTAATGAGCAGCTCAGCCCTGAAGCAAGAAGAGAACTGAAGATAGTTAACTGATAGTTTTACTGAAAGATGCTGATTTAACTTTTTAAAATATTTATATTGGTTTTGCTTTGTGCAAGTTCAATAGAGGAATCTGGCTTTTTTTCTCAATAATTGGCAAGTTTTGAATGATCCACACTCTTATCAAGGAAAATATTTTCATAATATTCCACGATGCTCACATGTCCTTTTACAGGCTCACATTTGACCACATGTCCTTAAGTGACTGAATCAAGTTTGTCCCAGGGATGTCATCTAATCCTTCATCACTAATCAGCTCCATATGCGGAATAAAGCAGTAAAAATGAATGTGCCTCTGAGTGAGCCTCCTCAAACACAATGGAAGGAAGCCATGCCAGAGAGAGCCTCTCGCATTGCACACGCCTGAGTGTGTGTGTGTATGTCGTCTCCCTAGCCAGGCCAGCCTTGTGTACGCGGCTCATTAGCATTTCCCATATACTTCCTGGTCATCAGCTTGGAGAGGTTTCCCAGCATATGTAACTGATGAGAAAGCTGTGTTGAGCCCACCATGACACAGTTACTTTTTAAAGAGCTCAAAGAGGGCAGTGTTTCATGTGAAACCCTCTGCTATGTTCTCATTGTGTATCAGAGCGGTGTAATGGAGGCTGCTCTGACTGAGCTAATGGTACAGACTTAGTGCTCTCCCACTGGGCTCAGACGTGAGTTCAACGTCTAGTTTTGATTTACATTTGGTTGAGTTGTCGACTAACATGAGTTCAATGTGACAATATTATTTATTTATTTTAGACTAAATTCCCTTACGTTAATGACTTTCTTTCAAATTCAATCAGTCTTACACATTGATTCAACATCATCACATTGCATTTTTTTGGTTGCAATGACTTGGAAACAACGTTGATTCAACCTAGTGGGCTAGTACTTTGTTCCAGACTTTTCTATTTCAATACTAACCACTGCAAAAACTGCCCTGCTTGCCATAGACTCTCTCTTAAGTAAATTTACTGTACTACTGTATGTTATGTGATTTTCACAAGTCTTTTAGGACATAGTTAGAGCCAGAAGGGCATTCTTTTCAGTGAATCGAAAGGAAATGTGCTTTTTTTGTCTTTATTTTGAGGTTGTCGTCCTCCACCCATTGCACTCAAAATGGTAAACGGCTCAGCCTCTGTTTTCCATTTTTCCAGAGAAGGACTGTGTCATTACTCTGTGTTGGCTGGGTGGTGGTGAGACTGTGCATTGTGGTGCTGGTACATTAGTCATATGAGACAGGAAATGCAGTTGCTCATATTCTGTTGACGTGTCAAATGTACTTGCTTTTTCACATCCAATGAAGAAAGGGCCCAAAAAAAGAAATGGATTTATGCTGACATTCTGTTCAAAAACCCACAAACCAATATGACGTGGTGGAGCAGCACATACAGAAGTCCAGAACCTGCCTTGTCAATGAATAAGACGACAGACTAGTTCAACCAGGAAAGACTGTTACTGCCATCTAATGGTTCAATTTATCACAAACAGATTTTCTTGGCAGTAATGGCTTCAATGCGCTCTCATTTCTTTCAGAAGATTTTGGTTTCAATGTTTGGGTGCCTCTAGTTTCACATTTAGCCTTTTGGTTTCAATGTTTGGGTGCCTCTAGTTTCACATTTAGCCTTTTGGTTTCAATGTTTGGGTGCCTCTAGTTTCACATTTAGCCTTTTGGTTTCAATGTTTGGGTGCCTCTAGTTTCACATTTAGCCTTTTGGTTTCCGCAAATGCTTTTTTTTATATATATACTGTACATCATGGTGTCTCAGGAGTCATTAAGATGGCCTTTTAAATTCAGAATTGCTTCACTAACTTTTGTAAATATAAACAATAAGTTAAAATGACCTTACAGTAATTGAGAGTTGTTAGAAATCTCATATTTTTGAGAGAAGAAAAACGACACATCCCCATTCTTACGTCTCTGCACATTGAGATAACCTGCCCTAAATAACCCGTCCTCCTACTGCTTAAAAGCTCAGACCTTACTTTTTTTCTTAAGTGTCTACTCTTTCACTTCTCTTATGACTTAAACATGGTCTTTATCAAAGGGCAGCTCTTGGAATTTGTACCCTGCAGTGCTGTTTAGCAAGAAGCAGTAGGAGGACAGATTATTTAGGGCAGGTTATTTCAGTGAGCAGCGACGTAATGCTTATTGGCAGCTTATGCACAGGGTTGTGTCGTGTGACCCAGGTAACTAGCCTACTCCAGACAGAGGAAAGAACTGATCAAAATATAGGAGGGGCAATGAATTACAGTTCAGAGCAGAGGAGTGGCTCCTCGTATGATGTAATTCACTCTAAGTCCCTCCTACCTGACAGCCATTACTCATCTTGACCCCTGACCCTTCAACTCTGTTATCCCAGGTCCTGTCATAGAGAATGTGCTGTGTTGCAGGGAGCCAAAGACCAGGCTAGTTCTGTTAAACCTTTTGAGTGTGTGTTTAGAGGTGTGTCAAGGATGATCCGGGAACAGTAAAATGAAACTCAGAACGCACTGGAATAGTTCTAAAGGGATTTTTCTTTTTCCTCAAACATGAATACTGTGTAGGCGTACACCAATTAATTCATGTTTCAATATGTTACTAAAATAAAATTCATAAGCATAGGCATTTTATAACATAATATGTAAGCTGTAAATGATGTGATGATACTATTCCGTTTGAGCGAATGAATGTAAATGTTGACTTCGTTTTTCCTTGCTTCACCACAGCAAGGAAAAGGGTAGCTCTGTTATTCTACATCATTTCCCACTTATAGAATGGCACTGGGTGGGGTGCAGCATTGCAAAATATACTAAACAATGGCTGCCCATGTTGTGGTTGGCAGGCGGAACACTGTCATTATCAAATAATTTATGTGACAACTGCCTGCCATCGACCAACATAGGGGAGCATGATGACAGCTATCATTAATAAAGACTTAGAGGCACAGAACAAGAGAAACCACAAGATGGTTATTGTTGGCCTTTAAGGCTACAGAGGGAGTCAGCTTGTCGTTGGATTTGTTTTTTATGAAATGGGCTCAATTATTTGATCGAGATGGCATCTATCATGTTACCAGTCATGGTGGCTGATACTTGACATAAAAGACAATGCATTAGATTGTCTATTTTCTAGAATCTGCATTATTACAAAATGTAAAACCATCCATTTTGAGTTTTGATTAGAGCTTGTCTGCAATCATACATACAGTTATATAAATCTTCCTTGCACTGGCATCCCTCTAACAATTCTCATAACTCTCAATGACCCACTGGGCACAGACGTTCAATGTCTAGTTTTGATTTACATTTGGTTTGAATTCAAGGTGAAAACAACATAACATTTCCCCATGTCAATGAATTTAGGCTAAATTTGGGTTGCAAATCCGATTCGTTTTTCACATTGATTCAACGTCATCACCTTGATTTCTAGGATTGAAATGACGTGGAAACAATGTTGATTCACCCGTTTTTTTCCCAGTGGGGACTATATGTTGGCTCCAGGCACTATGGCTGTTGGCTTGTGGAGAAGCAGCCTGGCAAACTATTAATTTGCTATTTTTTATGGGGCTGATCCACACGGTATGGTAAAATATGTGGGTATACAATACAACATTGTGATTGTATCTATTTGTCCTACATCTTAATAAATAGACATCTAATGTTGATAAAAAGACATCACAGATACAGTACATTTCTGAGTACCATATATCAGATCATTTGTGTATTGGCTTAAGTGGATCACACCAGCGTTTTCACAGGTGTGTTGTTATCACCTGAGACTTGGATCCCTCACAAGTCAAACAGGCAGAGACGGAGAGCTCTGGCCCTCTCAGAGAGGGTAGGGGCCTAAGGAGATTCACTCCATGGTTGCCTCTCAGCACTTTGGCCTATCACGTTACGCCAGCTCTCCAAACATACCCGGGCCATTCAGGCCTGCTAAAGGAAGTGTTATCTTATCTCACAGTTGAGCAGGTTTGGACTCCTCCACTTTCAATACCCTCACCACTCCTTTAGCCTTCAGTAGTCTTTAAAGACTGAATCAGGATCAGCTTCTGAGTGACCTCTGGAAACACAACACTCCGTGGCAGTTTAGACAGATATCAGGAGCTGGGCAAAGACTGATACTATCATTTTGCCTGGCAGTGGTGGCTAACCCTTGACCTTGGGGTTTGAGACTGATCATTGGAGCTCTTAGGAGAGACTGTGTATCATTCTAATTGAGAAGTAGAATACTGTTGATCTGCACGCACAGGAAAGTCATGAGTCTTATTCTTGAGGGATGGATTACTTGGTCCTGCTCTTATAACTCAGGCAGTCAACCACTTCATTACACTCAATCCGTGTCCTTCTGACTCAGAGGGGGCAAATAACCAATGATGTCCCCCGTGATCTCTCCATCAATGCTCTGCTGTAACTCAAAGCCTATTGAAAAACATTAGAGAACTGGATGTTCTTGATATATCTATTGGACTAGATGTCCTCAATGCAGGGATATGAGGAAGTTATTGTCCACTGATCTGATTCACTGCTATTGGCATTTTCTATTTTGGTCATTGGGTGTCTGTCTGTTATCAACCCAATAAATATTGACTTGTTTGTCCACTAATTTGGCCTGTATAGATTAATGTATTAATTTAGAACTGCTGCATTATGGAATCAGGACTCTGCTCTACAGTCATCTGTCAATAATAATACCCATAGGAAATACTTGACGATTTTGGCCATGTGTGTGGGTGGGTGTGGGCTTGGGGTTTGTTATGGGTGAGACCCTTGAGTCTTTAAGAGCAACTTCCTGAGAGAGGGAGTCGACAGCCACACTGACGGCAGGACGCTGCAACAAAACAGCCATGTTGCCACAAAGCCCTAAGCAACGATCAATGGTGATATGGCGAATCAAAACATAGGTTGTCTTTCATCTGGAGTCATATAGAAGTGTGTTTACACGCAAGTATTCTCAAGTATTTTTATAATGTGGGTTAGACGATATACCTAATGGCAATGACTTAGCAGACCATTTACTTTTTACTCTCCAACAATAAAATATGCAATGCAACATCACATCTGAAAATATTGGTGGTGCAAAAACACTATGTCACTGTCATTGTTTGACAAGGCAATCTTTTATAAAGAAATAAAAACTACCTTAGCAACTTCTTTATAGAGGAAGCACCTCTAAATCTAATCCACTCAAAAAGTCCAGCTACGGTCAGGTTGAGTTTCATCTTTGTTAAGATTTTACTCAGCAATTGAAGCAGTGTGGAGCAGATAATTACCAGCTCATTATTCCCCATGTGCCCAGTCCAAGACACAAGGCTCAGTGATTGTGACTGATTAGATGTCTAATGATATAATGTGCCTGTTTTGTGGCCTTCTGGTGATGTGGTGGGGAGTCTGTCTAAACTAAAGCACATCCCTCTTTGAATTCCTTCCTTCTGCAGAACCTGATTCCTGATCTGGCTGTCTCCGATTTACGACGCAGGCTCGGAGGCTGAAACAAGCCCAAACAGACCCCCTTTGGTCTGGACACATGGCCCCACACGATGGCCCAGCTGGTCATGCAGCTATCAGAGGTAAATATGTAAACATCTCTCTGGGATCTGGCCGTCCAGACAGCTGATACCGCTGTGATATACTATGGAGCCCAGAGACGTAGAGACAAAGGAGCAGAGTAAAACACATGCATTTGTTTTGTGTTTCCACTTCAAACAGACTGCGGTATTTGAGCTGGAGCGGGGAGGGGAGTGAGGAGCTGCCCAGCACACTGTGCTCATATCAAAGAGGACTTCCTTCACAACACACCTCCCACCCTGTCACACACACACGCATGCGCACACACACACCAACAACAACCTCTGACTTTCTATAGCCCTCATTGTATGAGAGTGGGTTTGAGTGTCATAAAACGCAGCCTTTACAGAGGAGAGAGAGTTTTCGATGTCATCATGAGGGCTCAGGTCAGGAGGATATTGTACTAAGCAATACATCAATGACAGACTTGAAAAACATACAACTAACTAACAAAAGAGGCTTTCAGACAACTTTCCTAACCCCCCATTAGCTTCTAAAAGGACAAACTTGACGTTTCGGGGAATGTTTAATAGTGTTTTAAAAATATGTGCATTAAAATGCATATGCCTACAGTACTCTAACTGTCATCGTGGCCAAACAGAATTATTAGAAACTGACAGCATCACCCACTGTTGAATATTTTTTATTTATTATTTATTTGTTATTTATTTATTTGTTATTTAATCTTTATTTAATGAATGTGTCAATAAAAAAGCATTGTTTTAGCATATAGAAAATATCATCTTTGTTGAAAAGAATAGTTTAGTGTAAAGATAAATAGTTGATAACAGGCTTATTGTTAAATTACATTTAGAACACACTTTTTAATCATTAATCTGGTCTCCATCGCCCTCTATTGGCGATAAATATGTATGATGTTGTTCCAGAATTCTCTTACCAGCAGGGGGACCTGCAAAACAATTTATAGTACTGGCATGTTTGCTGATACCATATTGTCAATGGTTCCTTTCCTATGGTTGATTGAAATCATGTGGTATTGAAAGTGGCTTGTTAGTGGAAGGTAGCATGTGGGTTTTCACTATAGGCAGGTGGAATCATTATTTGAGAAGCACACACATTACATTTTCCCTTAAATCATTGCATTGATGTCAATTACAGATGTGTGTAAAAGTTTGGGCAGCAGAAGCATATAGATTTTACCGTGCAGTTCCACTGTCTTACCACTAATAGGGGTTGAAGTCGGTGCTGTGCTATGCTTGTATCAGGCATGTCTTGGCCACAGAAGTTACAGAGAAACCTGGAAACACTGTGTGTGTGTGTGTGTGTGTGTGTGTGTGTGTGTGTGTGTGTGTGTGTGTGGTAGAGACATGGTAATAATTCCCCTACAGTTTTAGATTTCACATGATGCATATGCATCATATTCCGCATCCATCTCAAGTTCTGACATCATGGGAGAGGAAGTTTCTAATTCCACTTGGGTAATTTACCACTGATGTAGCCTTAGAAAGTACCACATTTCAAGGGAGAGAAATTGATTTCCACTCCTATTATATTTTTAAGCACAAAATACTGAACTTTCATCTTCTGCCAAGCCTCCCCTTGTAATAATAGACAGAACTTTTCTGCGAGAGTACTGATTGTGGAATTTACTCTTGGAGTTCGGGTTTTACAGTCTTACATTAAATACAGAATGCATAGACAAAGAACAATTGGGGACAGTGCAATCTGTGAGCAACACACTGCTTTAAAAGTGTATTCTACAAATGTATGCCTTACCGGCACAGTGACAATGTTAGAGCACATTCAACAGCCAGATGCATTTACAGCGAAAGCACCTGCAGGTCTGACACACCAGTCATCTGTGGTTGACCATTTATTTTTAAAGAAACCACAAGGGAAGGAGAGGTGTCCTCTCTGAAGATACTCCTTTCACTATAGATATGTGCTGGTATGGCATGGCTTCAAGTACCCAATCTGTGCACCAAAAAACTATTCCTGGATTTGAGATGATTGATGACTCTTTCACTTGGGAGGCAGGGGGGGGAAATAACGATGTTTGATGAAATCCAGGTTAACACCCTAAAGAAACGTAATAAAGCATGGGCAATGTTTGCAGCTGCTCGCCATGTTAAAATGACTAGGGCCTGTAGCTGGCAGGTTATCAGGGCAGATGGTTCTAATTGAACCTTTGATCTTGGTGCCAAGGTCTGTCATAAAGAAAGCTCATTCTCCCCATCTGCTAGTGACAAGGCCTCATCTTTAAGGCCTGTCTGACAGAGGAGAGGTAAGCCACATGTTAATGTGCATTACAGGGTTAGCTACCCTATATAGTCTGATCTCCCATGGCTAACGTGGAGTTACATTACAATAGGCCATTTTCTGACTTCAGAAATGTGTTTTAAACTTTCTTTGTACAAATGTTCTGATTTACGCAGAGCTTGAACAATGCATGTTTGTCTCTCAAATCAGAATGACTTCCTTTAAGGTAGAGAAAGACATGATCATGACTTTCTATTAACTGTTTTTGGAGGGAGGAAACTAAATAAATAAATGCCAGATACAAAACATTGATAAAAAAATACATTTTACTGACAAAACTTAGTAAAGCATTTAGCATGTGACTACTAGAAAGAGGGGAGAACATACCTCATACCTAGATCTGCACCTGTGTGAGATACTGTACCTGTCAAAATGTCTGCTTGTTTACTAGCTGGTAATGTATTTTATCCATGTTAATAACATTAAAACACACCAAGTTATATAAAACGTGTTAATAAGACATATTGTTATTAAAAGCACTTTGCTAATGCTAAGTTAATATGTAGTTTATTAGTTAGTTCTGTACATCAGTTATTAAAAGGGAGTCCGTCTTTCTTTTTCCAACAGGTGTCCCTGTATATCAAAAATAAATGAGTTTGGTCAATGGTTGACAATTATACCTGATTCACAATATAGGGCTTACTTTTAACCTCTACGGGATTGGTGGGTCCCACAGGGTTCGGTTGAGCTAACATAGGCTAATGCAATTAGCATGAGGTTGTAAGTAACAAGAACCTTTCACAGGACATAGACATATCTGATATTGGCAGAAAGCTTACATTCTTGTTAATCTAATGGCACTGTTCAATTTACAGTAGCTATTACAGTGAAAGAATACCATGCTATTTTCTGAGGAGAGTGCACAGTTAAAATTATTATAACATTTTGAACAGAAATGCAATGGTCCATTGGATCAGTCTAAAAGGTTACGTGTTCACTGTTGCCATCTAGTGGCCAAAATCCAAATTGCGCCTGGGATGCGCCTGGGAATACATTATGGTCTTTCTCTTGCATAAAAAAATGCATGTTTTTTTTCTTTGTATTATCTTTTACCAGATCTAACGTGTAATATTCTCCTACTTTCATTTCACATTTCCACAAACTTCAAAGTGTTTCCTTTCAAATGGTATTAAGAATATGCATATCCTTGCTTCAGGTCCTGAGCTACAGGCAGTTAGATTTGGGTATGTAATTTTAGGCGAAAATTGGAAAAAAGGGGCAGATCCTAAAGAGTCCTTTCCAGCATAGTTCCAGCAGCTAAGGTGTATGCGTAACCAGGCCAGTCTCGACCAGCCCACTTCAGCTCAGCATGGATTGGCTCGATTTACCCTATAGTGTGAATCAGAGTTAAATCTACTTCATATATTATAGGAAAATTCTATGAATTTTAAGCAGATGTCTTCTGTTAGTGCATGTGACATGGTACAGCAACCCAGGATCAGTCTAACAATGAGTAAAAACAGGTACTCAATACCTTTTGGACATGTCTAACACAATGAGTAAAACCAGGTACTCAATACCTTTTGCACATGTCTAACACAATGAGTTAATGTAGGTACTTGATACCTTTTGGACTTTAAACAGATCAAATTATAGAGGATGGTTGAAAGTTTTCTTATTTTATTCATTGATGTAGCTAGAAGGGGAGTCATTTTTCTTGCAATTCGAAAACAATCTAATTTGTCCGTCAAGGTTTGGGCTTACTTTCTTGTGGACTTAAGGATGACTTTACTAATTCATTTACAATACTGTATAAGGCTTGATATACAGTACTGTGGGGTCTGAAATTATTGACACCCTTAATAAAGGTGTGCAAAAATGACTGTATAAAATAAATAAATCAAATACTGAGCTATATTGGGGCTGTAGTGACAGTACCTCCAAGGCACACAGACAGTTCCTCCATGCTGTGGCTGTTTCTCTCAGCATGCACTCAACAGATTTGTCCAAACAACAACAGCCCCCTGATGAGCAGGAGGCGCTGTCGTGCCCTCTTCACGATTGTGAGAGTGTGTGGACCATGTTAAGTTCTCAGTGACCACGTTAACATGCTCACCAATATCCCGTTATTATTCGGGATACTCAAGTATTCTGTTTTTACAATAACCCGAAAAAGCTTATATCCCGGTTATGAGAAACGCGGATATGATGCCTGGGATATGCTGATCTTCGAGGGGATAACCTACTGTGGCCGGGTAAACATCTTATCTGGTTACTGTTTTTTTCGCCATCTGAGCAGGATCAGTTATCATGGATGTTGTGTGATGGTTATCATGGATGTTGTGTGATGATGTTTTCATCGGGTTGTCAAACAAATCACATGCGCAGTTCAATCACCCATAACATTTTATTTAGCTGATACTCCATACTGGACCCTATAGCCCACTGGCTACTTATTCACCGCTAATTTAGAAGTTTCTGCTTATAATTTCCGACATTTGGAAGGTCTATATTATACTAACTTCCGACATTGGATTGTCAGTTACTGTTAGATAGCCTACATGCAGCATCTCTTCTGTCATAACTTGTTGCCCTAGAAGACTAAATAAAGTAGTGCTCCCTAGAATATTTTAATATTTTTTTATTTAACCTTTGTTTAAATAGGCAAGTCAGTTAAGAACAAATTCTTATTTAAAATGACGGCCTACCAGAAGGCCTTGTGCGGGGACGGGGGATTAAAATGTTTTAATTAAATTACAAATAAAGGAAAAAACACACATCACGACAAGAGAGACACCACAACTCTACATGAAGAGAGACCCAAGACAACAACATAGCATGGCAGCCACACATGACAACACAGCATGGTAGCAACACAACATGACAACACAACATGGCAGCAGCACAACATGGTAGCAGCACAAAACATGGTACAAAAATATTAAGCACAGACAATAGCACAAAGGGCAAGAAGGTAGAGACAACAATATCATGAAAGCAGCCACAACTGTCAGTAAGGGTGTCCATGATTGAGTCTTTGAATGAAGAGATTGTCCAGTTTGAGTGTTTTTTGCAGCTCGTTCCAGACGCTAGTTGCAGCGATCTGTAAAGAGGAGCGACCCAGAGATATGTGTGCTTTGGGGACCTTTAACACAATGTGACTGGCAGAACGAGTGTTGTATGTGGAGGATGAGGGCTGCAGTAGGTATCTCAGATACAGTTGAAGTCGGAAGTTTACATACACTTAGGTTGGAGTCATTAAAACTAATTTTCCCACAAATTTCTTGTTAACAAACTATAGTTTTGGAAGGTTGGTGAGG
Source organism: Oncorhynchus nerka (assembly GCF_034236695.1). Taxonomy (NCBI): domain Eukaryota; kingdom Metazoa; phylum Chordata; class Actinopteri; order Salmoniformes; family Salmonidae; genus Oncorhynchus; species Oncorhynchus nerka. The sequence goes on from NC_088417.1 coordinate 75,792,468, forward strand.
ACATCTACTTTGTACATGACACAAGTACATTTTCCAAGAATTGTTTACAGACAGATTATTTCACTTATAAAGTTTACATACAATAAGTTGAGTGTGCCTTTAAACAGCTTGGAAAATTCCAGAAAATGATGTCATGGCTTTAGAAGCTTCTGATAGGCTAATTGACATAATTTCAGTCAATTGGAGGTGCACTTGTGGATGTATTTCAAAGCCTACCTTCAAACTCAGTGCCTCTTTGCTTGACATCATGGGCAAATCAGAAGAAATTAGCCAAGACCTCAGAAACAAAAATTGTAGACCTCCACAAGTCTGGTTCATCCCTGGGAGCAATTTCTAAACGCCTGAAGGTACAACGTTCATCTGTACAAACAATAGTACGCAAGTATATAGACCATGGAAACACGCAGACATCATACCGCTCAGGAAGGAGACGCGTTCTGTCTCCTAGAGATTAACGTACTTTGGTGCGAAAAGTGCAAATCAATCCCAGAACAACAGCAAAGGACATTTTTTATTATTTTTTTATTTTTATTTCACCTTTATTTAACCAGGTAGGCTAGTTGAGAACAGGTTCTCATTTGCAACTGCGACCTGGCCAAGATAAAGCATAGCAGAGTGAACAGACAACAGAGAGTTACACATGGAGTAAACAATTAACAAGTCAATAACACAGTAGAGAAAAAAAAGGGGAGTCTATATACAATGTGTGCAAAAGGCATGAGGAGGTAGGCGAATAATTACAATATTGCAGATTAACACTGGAGTGATAAATGATCAGATGATCATGTACAGGTAGAGATATTTGTGTGCAAAAGAGCAGAAAGGTAAATAAATAAAAACTGTGGGGATGAGGTAGGTGAAAATGGGTGGGCTATTTACCAATAGATTATGTACAGCTGCAGCGATCGGTTAGCTGCTCAGATAGCTGATGTTTGAAGTTGGTGAGGGAGATAAAAGTCTCCAACTTCAGCGATTTTTGCAAATCGTTCCAGTCACAGGCAGCAGAGTACTGGAACGAAAGGCGGCCGAATGAGGTGTTGGCTTTGGGGATGCTCAATGAGATACACCTGCTGGAGAGCGTGCTACGGATGGGTGTTGCCATCGTGACCAGTGAGCTGAGATAAGGCGGATGGCACTGTGATAAACTGCATCCAGTTTGCTGAGAAGAGTGTTGGAAGCCATTTTGTAGATGACATCGCCGAAGTCGAGGATCGGTAGGATAGTCAGTTTTACTAGGGTAAGCTTGGCAGCGTGAGTGAAGGAGGCTTTGTTGCGGAATAGAAAGCCGACTCTTGATTTGATTTTCGATTGGAGATGTTTGATATGGGTCTGGAAGGAGAGTTTGCAGTCTAGCCAGACACCTAGGTACTTATAGGTGTCCACATATTCAAGGTCGGAACCATCTAGTGTGGTGATGCTAGTCGGGCAAGCGGGTGCAGGCAGCGATCGGTTGAAAAGCATGCATTTGGTTTTACTAGCGTTTAAGAGCAGTTGGAGGCCACGGAAGGAGTGTTGTATGGCATTGAAGCTCGATTGGAGGTTAGACATTGTGAAGATGATGGAGGAAACAGGTACAAAAGTATCTATATCCACAGTAAAACTAATCCTATAACGACATAAAATGAAAGGTGGCTCAGCAAGGAAAAATGTACTTTTGGAAAAATGTCCTCTGGTCTGATGGAGAAAAAATAGAACTGTTTGGCCATAACGACCATCGTTATGTTTGGAGGAAAAATGGGGAGGCTTGCAAGCCGAAGAACACCATCCCAACCGTGAAGCACGGGGGTGGCAGCATCATGTGGTTGGGGTGCTTTGCTGCAGGAGGGACTGGTGCACTTCACAAAATAGATGGCATCATGAGGGGTGAAAATTATGTGGATATATTGAAGCAACATCTCAAGACATCAGTCAGAAAGTTAAAGCTTGGTCACAAATGGGTCTTCCAAATGGGCAATGACCCCAAGCATAGTTCCAAAGTTGTGGCAAAATTGCTTAAGGACAACAAAGTCACGGTATTGGAGTGGCCATCACAAAGCCCTGAAAATTGTGGGCAGAACTGAAAAAGCAAGGAGGCCTAAAAACCTGATTCAGTTACACCAGCTCTGTCAGGAGGAATGGGCCAATTTATTGTGGGAAGCTTGTGGAAGGCTACCCAAAACGTTTCAACCAAGTTAAACAATTTAAAGGCTATGCTACCAAATACTAATTGAGTGTATGTAAACATCTGACCCACTGGGAATGTGATTAAATAAATAAAAGCTGAAATAAATCATTCTCTCAACTACTTTCTGACATTTCACATTCTTACAATAAAGTTGCGATCCTAACTGACCTAAGCCAGGGAATTGTTACTAGGATTAAATGTCAGTAATTGTGAAAAACTGAGTTTAAATGTATTTGGCTAAGGAGTATGTACATTTCCGACTTCAACTGTAGGTGGGAGTGAGGCCTAAGAGGGTTTTATAAATAAGCATCAACCAGTGGGTCTTGCAACGGATGTATAGAGATCACCGGTACCGCTTGCCGTGCTGTAGCAAAGAAAACAGACTATGACGAAGGTGGCTGGAGTCTTTGACCATTTTTAAGGCCTTCCTCTGACACCGCCTGATATAGAGGTCCTGGATGGCAGGAAGCTTGGTCCAAGTGATGCACTGGGCCATACGCACCACCCTCTGTAGTGCCATGCGGTCGGAGGCTGATCTGAGGAACCATGCTATATCTTTTCAGTCTTCTGAGGAGGAATAGGCTTTGTCGTGCCCTCTTCACAACTGTCTTGGTGTGTTTGGACCATGATAGTATGTTGGTGATGTGGACACCAAGGAATTTCAAGCTCTCAACCTGTTCCACTACAGCTCCGTCGATGAGGATAGGGGCGTGCTCGGTCCTCCTTTTGCTGTAGTCAACAATCATCTCCTTTGTCTTGATCACGTTGAGGGAGAGGTTGTTGTCCTGGCACCACGCGACCAGGTCTCTGACCTCCTCCCTATAGGATGTCTCATCGTTGATGATGGGGTTGGACTCATGCCTGGCCATACAGTCATGAGTGAACAGTGAGTACAGGAGGGGACTGTGCATGCACCCCTGAGAAGCCCCCGTGTTGAGGATCAGCGTGGCAGATGTGTTGTTCCCTACCCTCTACACCTGGGGGCGGCCCGTCAGAAAGTCCAGGATCCAGTTGCAGAGGGAGGGGTTTAGTCTCAGGGTCCTTAGCTTAGTGATGATCTTTGAGGGCACTATGGTGTTGAACGCTGAGCTGTAGTCAATAAATAGCATTCTTACATAGGTGTTCCTCTTACCCGATGGGATAGGGCATGATCTTTTTTGCCTTCCTGTGACATCGGGTGTTGTAGGTGTCCTGGAGGGCAAGTGGTTTGCCCCTGGTGATGTGTTGTGCAGACCGCACCACCCTCTGGAGAGCCCTGCGGTTGTGGGCGGTGCAGTTGCCGTACCAGGCGGTGATACAGCCTGACAGGATGCTCTCAATTGTGGACCTGTAAATTTTAGGGAGGGTTTTTGATGACAAGCCACATTTTTTCAGCCTCCTGAGGTTGAAGAGGTGCTGTTGCGCCTTCTTCACCACACTATCTGTGTGGGTGGACCATTTCAGTTTGTCGGTGATATGTACACAGAGGATCTTAAGACTTTCCACCTTCTCCACTGCTGTCCCGTCGATGTGGATAGGGATGTGCTCCCTTTACTGTTTCCTGAAGTCCACAATCATCTCCTTTGTTTTGTTGACATTGAGTGAGAGGTTATTTTCCTGGCATCACACTCCCAGAGCCCTCAACTCCTCCCCATAGGCTGTCTCTTCGTTGTTGGAAATCAAGCCTACTACTGTTGAGTTGTCTGCAAACTTGATGATTGAGTTGGAGACGTGCTTGGCCAAGCAGTCATGGGTGAACAGGGAGTACAGTAGGGTGCTGAGCACACACCCTTGTGGGGCCCCCGAGTTGATGATCAGCGAAGTGAAGGTGTTGTTTCCTACCCTCATCATCTGGGGGCGGCCGTCAGGGAGTCCAGGACCCAATTGCGCAGGGCAGGGTTCAGACCCAGGGCCTAAAGCTTAATGATGTGCTTGGAGGGTACTATGGTGTTGAATTCTGAGCTATAGTCAATGAATAGCATTCTTACATAGGTATTCCTCTTGTGCGATGGGATAGGGCATTGTGCAGTGTGATGGCTATAGTCAATGAATAGCATTCTTACATAGGTATTCCTCTTGTCCGATGGGATAGGGCATTGTGCAGTGTGATGGCGATTGCATCGTCTGTGGACCTATTGAGGCGGTAAGCAAATTGAAGTGGGTCTAGGGTGACAGGTAAGGTTGAGGTGATATGATCTCAAGGCACTTCTTGATGACAGAAGTGAGTGCTACTGGGCGATAGTCATTTAGTTCAGTTGTCTTTGCATTCTTGGGTAAAGTAACAATGGTGGCCATCTTGAAACATGTGGGGACAGCAGTTTGGGATAGGGAAAGATTGAATATGTCCATAAACACACCAGCCAGCTGCTCTGCGCATGCTCTGAGGATGAGGCTAGGGATACTATCTGGGCCGGCAGTCTTGCGAGGGTTAACACATTTAAATGTCTTATTTACGTCGGCCACGGAGAAGGAGATCCCACAGTCCTTGATAGCGGGCCGCATAGGTGGCACTGTGTTATCCTCAAAGAACATGGTTAGCTTCTCCGGAAGCAAGACGTCGGTGTCCGCGACGTGGCTGGTTTTCCTTTTATAGTTTGTGATTGTCTGTAGACCCTGCCACACACGTCTCGTGTCTGAGCCATTAAATTGTGACTCCACTTTGTCTCTATACTGACATTGTGCCTGTTTGATTGCCTTGTGGAGGGAATGACTACTCCGTTTGTATTCTGCTATATTCCCAACACCTTGCCATGGTTAAATGCGGTGGTTCGCACTTTCAGTTTTGTGTGAATGCTGCCATCTATCCATGGTTTATGGTTAGGGTAGGTTTAACATCTTTTATACACTTCCTCATAAACCCAGTCACCGTCTCAGTGTATTCGTCAATATTATTCTCGAAAGCTTCCCGGAACATATCCCAGTCCACGTCATCAAAACAAAGCGTGGATTTCAATTGGTCAGACATATGTTGAATAGTCCTTAGCAAGGGTACTTCCTGTTTGAGTTTCTGCCTATGTTAAGGGAGGAGCAAAATGGAGTCATGGTCAGATTTGACGAAAGGAGGGCGGGGGAGGGCCTTGTATGCCTTGTATGGAAGTTGGAGCAGTGGTGACCCTTCATTCAGGGCAGGTGGGGCAGAGCCTATTTCGAGCACCCCATTTTTAGCAAAAAAATAAATAAATTATTTGTAGGGGTGGGCCTGCCTATTTTGCATGTTTTTCTGGCATTAATACGTCTCACATATCAGTTTGCAAACAATGTAAAAATATATATATCATTGAGTTAATAAAGCTGCATACAAACATTGTCTCTTTTATGTTTTCTTGAGTAAGGCAGCTCCAATATGCAGGTGGCTCAGCTTAGCTCAGTGCTTTCTGTGGGGGTTGGGCAAGTCAGCAGAAAATAGGAGCATTGTGCTGTGATTGGCTCAGTGTTCTGTCACTCATGGGGACACCATCACGTCAAGTCTAAGTCCTTAGTAAAGGTAGACATCGAACATTTAAGCCCTTTGTGTCCTGCCGTAGAGTTACGTTAGAAGAGCCCTTCCAAGAAGGCTCAAGGTCATTGGCCACAGATAAAATAACTTCAAATCACGTTATATGTACAGTATATCTTTTGTGTATCTCTTTTGACACATCGTTCGTGGCCAATGTGTGCATGTTTGCAGACTTTTTGTACAGCTTTGACAGTGCCACTGATAGTAGTGGTGGCGCTTAGCTTGCACTTGCAAATTCAGCACAAACAACATTCTATAATAGAATTGTGTTATTTGACAAATTATAAAGCTTATTTAACGCGTCAAATAGTGTTATTTGATGTGTATCTTTTTTGACACGGAAAGACCCAAACAGCGTTCAATGTGCCTCACCCTAAAAATTTGGTCTAATTTCCCCTCTGAATTTTGCCTAACTGTTCTGTAGCCTATAACCTGTTTTAGAGAAATGTAATCATTGAATATTGTAAGAGCTTTCGATGTCTGCTTATATGCCCCCTTTATTTATCCTACGGTTCTGACGTGGTTTACAGAGAGTACACTGTAAGAACGGCCCATGTTCTGAGTTCTGTCGCTGTACATTTCAAAAGTGCAGAACAAATAGTTATATTGACTACGTCCATCGTCGCTTGCTCATTAATGTCTTAATCGGAATTATGGATTGCCTCTTATCCGCTCATCGTTCCCTTCAGCCATAGTTTGTACATCTAAACTGTCAGAAGAAACCACATTTGTTCAGCAAGTCAGCCATATCAGCTATGTTTTTTAAAAGGCAGTAAATGAGACTGAATTAACTGTTTCGCTGCTAGATATGGCTCCGCTGATAGCCAGGTGTAGCAGTGTTAAGGTGTTGGGACTGCTGTTGGTTCTCTGCTGTATGTAGGCCCTAACAGTTTGCGGGCACCGTTTGTCACCGTTATCGTGCAATTCATGTATTGTTTAGTGTTGTGTTGTGTAGTGGCTGGTATGCATCCCACATTTTTGCTAAAATCGATTTGGAGTAACAGTGGTCGAGTGTTTTAGCAGTGTAAGTACTACAGTCGATATGCTGAAGTTCCTTGAGGGCTGTCATGGTAACGGCTTGAGGGGTGATATACAGCGAATTATCTTGGGTGATAATACGGTCTCCAGAAGGGCATCTTCTGAGGCTGAGGGTTGCTTTCTGATGGTGCTGTGGTGCTGCATGGAGCTCTTCAACTGGGCAGCAGTGTCGCAATGGAGGGAATAACCTATATGGAGACTACCTAAAACCATAGCAACAGAGTTATTGTAAAGTGTGGGAATAAGCTTATGCCAGACTTAGACTACATTTAACCTCTCCCTACAGAATATGCTTTGGCAAGATTTTGAGTGATATCAAAATATTCTATAAAAATATATTTTGAGTGGCAAAGACTCCAGTGGTCATACATAATTCATAGATTCAAAAAACATCTATTATTATTCTATGTTTCATTATTCCTGGTTGATACTACTGGTTATGATTGCAGACAGAGCCCAGATAATGGGATGGTGGAATATTGATTTAGTCATAAAGTGCATGCATGGGGATGCCCGTGCTGTGTATATACTGTACACCTAGCAGACTGAAACTTCACTGTTGTAGGCATAATACAGCTCGTGCTATCTAGACTTGCGCTGGCAAACAAATCCATTATATTAGCTACCTACATGTGAAGTAAACTCAACTGAGTAATAGAAAATGGAGACTTTTAACATGAAAACGAGCAGGATACCTCTTTCCAGTTATGTTCTCGTAGCACTCCTCACAGGCCGTTTGGTGTACATTTTTTTGTGTGTGTGAGATGAAACTGACAAAAACTGTGAATGGTAGTATTGTACGTCAGAATTGCAACACAACATTTGTTCAAGCCTAAAAAGCTCATCGCTAGCTGGCTAGGTAAATGCCCTTTAGCTAAATGCACTATTTTTGTATTTATTTGATTTATTTAACTAAGCAAGTCGGTTAACTAGTCAGTTAACAAGTCAATTAACTAGGCAAGTCAGTTAAGAACAAATTCTTATTTACAATGACGGCCTACACCAGCCAAACCCTAACCCAGACAGCGCTGGGCCAATTGCGCATCGCCCTATTGGACTCCCAATCACAGCTGGTTGTGATACAGCCTGTAATCGAGCCAGGGTCTGTATTGACCGCTCTAGCACTGAGATGCAGTGCATTAGACCACTGCGCCACTCGGGAGCCACTAGCTAGGTCAACGCAAATGCTAGCTCTAATACAGGTTGCTATTCGTCTGGTCATGGACTCTACAAGGCGTTGAAAGTGTTCCACAGGGATGCTGGCTCATGTTGACTTCAATGCTTCCCAAAGTTGTGTCAAGTTGTCTGGATGTCCTTTGGGTGGTGGACCATTCTAAATACACACGGACCATTCTAAATACACACGGGAAACTGTTGAAAGTGAAAAACAGTCTAGGACATGGAAAGAGCAGGTGTTCATAATGTTTTTTACACAGTGTATACTGAACAAAAATATAAACGCAACATGCAACAATTTCAACGATTTTACCGAGTTACAGTTCATATAAGGAATCAGTCAATTTAAATAAATAAATAAATAAGGTCTTAATCTTTGGATTTCACATGACTGGGCAGGGGTGCAGCCATTGGATGGCATATGCCCACCCACTTTGGAACCAGGCCCACCCACTGAGGAGCCAGGCCCAACCAATCAGAATGAGCTTTATTACAGACAGAAATACTCCTCAGTTTGATCAGCTGTCCAGGTGGCTGGTCTCAGACGATCCTGCAGGTGACGAAGCCGGATGTTGGGGTCCTATGGTGGCGTGGTTACACGTGCTCTGCGTTTGTGAGGCCGGTTGGAAGTAATGCCAAGTTCTCTAAAAAGACGTTGGAGGCAGCTTATGGTAGAGAAATTAACATTACATTCTTTGGCAATAGCTTTGGTGGACATTCCTGCAGTCAGCATGCCAGTGGAATGCTCCCTCAAAACTTGAGAAATCTGTGGCATTGTGTTGTGACAAAACTGCACATGTAGTGCACACTGCCTTTTATTGTCCCCAGCACAAGGTGCACCTGTGTAATGATCATGCTGTTTAATTAGCTTCTTAATATCCCATCTGTCAGCTGGATTATCTTGGCAAAGGAAAAATGCTCACTAACAGGGATGTAAACAAATTTGTGCACAAAATTTGAGAGAAATAAGCTTTTTGTGCATATGGAACATTTCTGGGGTCTTTTATTTCAGCTGATGGGACCAACACTTTACATGTTGTGTGTATATTTTTGTTCAGTATACAGTATATTGCAAGTCAAATCACGATATTTGGTTGAAAAATTGCAATTAGACATTTTGCACATATCGCCCGAACATCCTGGTAAGTTTTAGCCTCATATGAACCATCCTGATCTCACGAGCTCCCATTCAGAATGTGTGACAATAGTAGGAACTTTATGTACAAAAAAAGTCAACATAATCATGAAAAAAGCTAAGTCGGGTTGGAACTCGGAAGATGTCACCCTTCTCCGTCGTCGCCATTTTGCAAGGAGTAAAACATGCTTTTTCTCAAAAAGGTTGGACGCCAAACTCACCACTGTTGTGCGTGGCCAATGAGTTATATTTTCATGTCACACCTAACAAATGTAAACGCTTGGAGTTTGCTAAACAACATTGACACTTGGATTGGAACCGGAGCTTTGGTCAGATGACATGAAAATAGAGCTATTAATTTCCAACACACACCAGTGGTGGGTTTGGCGTCTAAATGAGATCGCATGAGCAGAAAATAATCCCATACCTACTATAAAATATGGTAGTGGATGTTTGATGTGAGGAAGCTATTTTGCTTCCACTGGTCCTGGGTCCCTTTTTAAGGTCAACGGCATCATGAACTTACTCAGTAACAGGATATTTTAGCCAAAAACCTGGTTGACTCTGCCAGGAGACTGAAACTTGGCCGCAAGTGGATCTTCCATCAAGACAATAACCACATGCACATATCAAAATCGACAAAGAAATTGGTAATTGGCTTCAAAATCAATATTTTGTAATTTTGTCTCCGGACTTGAAACCTATTAAAAACCTGTGGTTTGAATTGAAGAGGGCAGTCCATAAGAGCAGACGAAGGCTATCAAAGATCTGGAAGGATACTATATGAAGGAATGGTCTAAGATTTCACCCAATGTGTTATCAAACTCATAAAACATCCTCGCAAAGTAATGTATTGAAAGGTATTGAAAACAGGGGTATCAATCCTTTTAACCCCTACCAGTTCGAGAAAAAAATGTATTACTCGTTAAACAAAATCTCTTTCTCTGAGCAATTGTATGACTATAAAATAATATAATTTCCCTTTTTTTTTGAGCATACCATCTAGCTCAGTATTTTCATTATTTATGTTATAGAGACAGTTTTGCTCATCTTTATCAAGGGTGTCAAACATTTTTGACCCCAATATTGTTCTTATGCGCAGATTGCAGAACCGTATATAGAGATTAGGATTATTGTGATTATTGATGATGATGCTAATCATGATTATTAGTATTGTTATTATGATTATTATGGTTATAAAATGTAGTAGTAATAATTTGCCTAGTCAGGCATTAGTAGTAGGCCTACAGTAGTACTTGATGACAATTCATACCACTTCTTCTTTAAAATATGTTGGAAAACATCATCAAATAGTGTAAAATGAACAAACATTTTTTTAAATCCTGTGACCTCACATTTTCTTGGTGTACAGTATTACCACACTCAACCTGTAGTATTACCACACTCGAAACATAATCTAAATCTGTTTACCATGGAATATTATTTTGTAACATAACATTTCATATTTTCTTGCAAACCTTGCAAACCAGATGGATAATGTGGTGTTTAATCTCTCTCCTTAAATTCCTCCTCGGGTAAGCATGCCCAATGAAAGGATTGAATGAAAATTGGGGAATGAATGGGTTTGCGTTAAAGGCCCAGTGCAGCCAAAAACGTGATTTTCTTATGTTTTATATATATTTCCACACCATGAGGTTGGAATAATTCTGTGAAATTGTGAAAATTATGATAATTCATTTTTGCTGTAAGAGCTGTTTGAAAAGACAGCATATAATTCCAGCCTGTTTTGGTGGGATATAGTTTTGGCCTGCCTGGTGACATTACCAGGTGGTAAATTAGTGCCAATAACAGCTATTTTTTCAGTTTTCCCCTCCCCTCTCATGACACTCACAGACTGTCATAGCAAAATTCTTATTTGAGAAATTGCTCTTTGCTAAGAAGCTATTTTTGTTTATGTTTTACCATTTTAAAAACTATCACAGTAAGGCACAAATTGTTACCCAGAATGTATTTTATATTGAGATAAAAACGGCTGCATTGGACCTTTAATGGGAATGTGAGAGGAGATGTGGAACCACAGGGGCGACCAATAGCGCAGGCGCTCCACCCTCTTCAATTAAATAATCTGAAGGTTTTCTGTGCTAAACCGAAGATGGCGACAGACTAAACTAGACTGTCAAAAGGAAGGGGAAGATGAGAGGCAAATGTCGCTTTTTGCACTAAATACGGAAGAAAAAATAAGACTTGTCATGTTTGAGAATGGCAGATATAGAGTAAAGACTTCGTTTTTGTACGTGCTATGTGTTTCTTGTGTGATGCTGTACCGGTGCTGGGGGTGTCGGTAGGATTTCACAACATGTTACAATTTTGGGTGTATCGGGAATATTATGCCGGACGTTATCTATTTGCAATGGATTAGACGCCGGGGTTTGGAGCTGGATTGATTTCTTGACACAACAACTTGGAAAAAATGCTTCCCATCACCATGTTGCAAACGAGGTAGGGGATATACTGCAAAGGTGAAAAAGCCATCTGAGATCGCTTTTGTCTACCCCCTAAAATATGATCAGGGGTGCTTGGATGTTTCGAAGGGAAGATGACGCCGTGTTAAAAATATGTTGTGCACCCAAACAAAACGATAAACCCTGTGCCGATTCCGAGAGGGTACAGAAATGGCGAATGTCTTTGGCATCCCTATTATTTTTCACTGTCCTTCTCTCTAATCACCTCTGGCTGTGTGCTGGAGTTAAACTGAGGTCCAAGGATAGGAGCAACCGCAAAATCTGGATCAACGCGAGTGACGGGGTCCACCCGGCTCTAAATGAGGGGAAATGTGGTATTTTTCTAAGCAATTTGACCAAATCCGCTGCTCCAGGTCCTCATTGCACTGATGCTCAAAGCCACCACACACACCTGGAGTCAGCCTGCACCATATTGTATCGGCAAAAAAATGACTTTAGGTCCTCAACTCCATCAACGTTCTCGTCACAGATGTTACTTGATTATTTTAGGAATTTTAGCCTCTCTTTTTGTGATTCTTACTCCATTTCCGACTTACTGTTGGGGATGTCAAGCCCAGACAGTTTAAATTGCAGTCTTCAGAACATGGTTTTGGATTTGTTTAGCAGTGGTGGGGATGATGAGGATGTCTGCAGCATCTGTATCCAGGCGTACATGAGGCTGGACCAACACGCTCAGGAAAAATATGAGGAGTTTGACTTCTTCTTTCTCAAGTATTTATCAGAGGATTATTCTGTCCGATCCCACACAGAGGACTGTAAGGTAAGATCAATTTGTGCTTCCTGTCATAGGCTACACCTGTTCTCCAGGTGTGCATGTTCCCTCATAATGGCAGTTTTCAGCAGGGGACCAGTAGGCTACACTCTTAGAAAAATGGGTCATTTGGCTGTCCCCATAGGACAACCCTTTTTGGTTCCAGGTAGAACTCTTGGATTCCATGTAGAACCCTTTGTGTAATGAGTTCTACATGGAACTCAAAAGGGTTCTTCAATTCTTCAAAGGGTTTTCCTATGGGGACAGCCGAAGAACCGTTTTAGATTCTAGATAGCACCTCTCCATTGGCATGTTTTGACAACACATTTACACACACATATTTAAGGTGACTAAATTATTACACAGGTAATGTACTCTATGCCTACACAATACCTCTTCTTATGAATGTTTGCCATTTTGAAACCATGAATGTGCTGCATGAATAATGTGACTATTCACACGGAGTTGATGAATAGGCTAGTATGTGTTCAGAATAAGTGGTTTGTGGTTGCATAAGACTCCCACGAAGATCTACCTATAGCAGATGTTTCCTTGTGCATCTATAACAAAAAAACATGTTAATAGTGTTTTGTTTTTCATGCCACTACTCAGCTCTGGTTGTCTTGCCACCTGTGTTGAGCTCTGATGTCACCCCTCTGTGCCCTCTCCGGGTTGCCTGAGTGGTCTGACAGAGCCTTTGATGTTCCACTACCTTGCAGCACAGGGCTATCTGTGGTGAGGGCTATTTATGAGTCATTATGGACCACAGTCAGACTATTTGACCTGGTTGGTATTGATAGGGCCATGATAGCCTACACTGTTATTTTTATATATATTTTTAAATAATCAAAAATCCTAATAATTTACGGTAAGTCTGGCAGCACAGGTGACAGAAATAGACTGAAATAGACTGTAAAACTACAGACTAAAAATGTACATAAATGTATAAAATGTATATGTATATGTATAAAAACGGTGATTACTTTCCATCAAATGAAGTATATTACTGTAATTTCATGACATTAACTCCTATTTTTTTTTACCTGTAATATTTTTTTTTGCTGGTATTGGTTGTGAAAATAAAGAATGGCCCAGTTAAAAAGCATAAAGAACTCCTTAATTGATGCCTTAATATAGCTAAAACACAGAATTGTCATGTTACTTAAACCTACTCTCAATATAACTGGTATCAGTTGTGAAAATGGAGTATTGGTCAGCTAAAAAACAGACAACTCCTTAATTGATTACAAAAACCTTATTCTCAATGTTAACTTATTGGTTGTGAAAATAAAGAATTCTCCAGCAAAAAAACAGACATTACACAGGGATTTCCTTATATATTAAGTTATTCAATACATGTTCAAACCTTAACCTGTGTGTGTGCAGTGGCATGGTAAAGGGGTTGAAAGGGAAGGGTGTGTTAAGAGCGGTATCAGGTCATCTCAGTGTACAAACATTTCTAGAACTATACACTTGATAGTTACGGTGTCAAACATAGGAAATTCAATTATTTTTTAAAAGTTTTTTTTTAATATAATTTTTTCAAACATTTTGGTTATAAAATATAGGTCCTGTTATTATTCTGTCATCCTAACCCACAACTATATGGGGAGATGTGTAGGACAAGGTATGTCGATCCAAGTGCAAAAACATTTCTTGAACTCAAACTTTACATATATTGTGTCAAACATTCACTTAAAAGCAACTTACAACATGCTAATGTAAAAACATTCAGCTCTAACATTTTGGTCAAGTGTTGTTTTTAATCATCTGCCTGTTTCTTGACTGTGTGCTGCAGTCTGTTGATTTAAGTGCCTGTATGTATGTGTGCGTGCAAGGCTACTCCCTCCATAGCAATGTTTGAGATCAGAGAAATATATTTTGGATTGATTGCATGCCACTGAGTTCTTCTCCACTTTGGACCCCTTATCTGGGTTGAATAGGCACCTGCGTTGGATGAAATAACAAATGCCATTCTATACCAGTGTGTCCGTCATTAAATCACTAGGAGTGGTCCTCTACCCCTTCAGATACAATAATTAGATTTGTTGACTAACATGGATTTTTGCAGGTACATTTGTATCTAATTTAAAGGGGCTACATGTAGGATGTTTGCAATGTAATATTAGAAAATGTCTGATACAGTTAAGGTAACAGTGGAACGATGTTTCACAATGTTTTATTCACCAGAAAGTACACTGCTCAAAAAAATAAAGGGAACACTTAAACAACACAATGTAACTCCATGTCAATCACACTTCTGTGAAATCAAACTGTCCACTTAGGAAGCAACACTGATTGACAATAAATTTCACATGCTGTTGTGCAAATGGAATAGACAACAGGTGGAAATGATAGGCAATTAGCAAGACACCTCCAATAAAGGAGTGGTTCTGCAGGTGGTAACCACAGACCACTTCTCAGTTCCTATGCTTCCTGGCTGATGTTTTGGTCACTTTTGAATGCTGGCGGTGTTTTCACTCTAGTGGTGGCATGAGACTGAGTCTACAACCCACACAAGTGGCTCAGGTAGTGCAGCTCATCCAGGATGGCACATCAATGTGAGATGTGGCAAGAAGGTTTGCTGTGTCTGTCAGCGTAGTGTCCAGAGCATGGAGGCGCTACCAGGAGACAGGCCAGTACATCAGGAGACGTGGAGGAGGCCGTAGGAGGGCAACAACCCAGCAGCAGGACCGCTACCTCTGCCTTTGTGCAAGGAGGAGCATGAGCACTGCCAGAGCCCTGCAAAATGACCTCCAGCAGGCCACAAATGTGCATGTGTCTGCTCAAATGGTCAGAAACAGACTCCATGAGGGTTGTATGAGGGCCTGACGTCCACAGGTGGGAGTTGTGCTTACAGCCCAACACCGTGCAGGACGTTTGTCATTTGCCAGAGAACACAAAGATTGGCAAATTCGCCACTGGCGCCCTATGCTCCTCACAGATGAAAGCAGGTTCACACTCTGCACCTGTGACAGACATGACAGTCTGAATGCGCCGTGGAGAACGTTCTGCAGCCGCACAGCCCTCCATGTGCTCGCCAGAGGTAGCCTGACTGCCATTAGGTACCGAGATGAGATCCTCAGACCCCTTGTGAGACCATATGCTGGTGCGGTTGGCCCTGGGTACCTCCTAATGCAAGACAATGCTAGACCTCATGTGGCTGGAGTGTGTCAGCAGTTCCTGCAAGAGGAAGGCATTGATGCTATGGACTGGCCCGCCCGTTCCCCAGACCTGAATCCAATTGAGCACATCTGGGACATCATGTCTCGCTCCATCCACCAACGCCACGTTGCACCACAGACTGTCCAGGAGTTGGCGGATGCTTTAGTCCAGGTCTGGGAGAAGATCCTTCAGGTGACCATCCGCCACCTCATCAGGAGCATGCCCAGGCGTTGTAGGGAGGTCATACAGGCACGTGGAGGCCACACACACACTACTGAGCCTTATTTTGACTTGTTTTAAGGACATTACATCAAAGTTGGATCAGCCTGTAGTGTGGTTTTCCACTTTAATTTTGTGTGTGACTCCAAATCCAGACCTCCATGGGGTGATACATTTGATTTCCATTGATTATTTTTGTGTGATTTTGTTGTCAGCACATTCAACTATGTAAAGAAAAAAGTATTTAATAAGAATAGTTCATTCATTCAGATCTAGGATGTGTTATTTTAGTGTTCCCGTTATTTTTTTGAGCAGTGTTTATTGTGTGCATAGGAAGTGTATCCTGAAATGCTATATTTCTGTTGGCCAACAAGGGACTTGTGTGGTTCTATTTTGAAATTGAAAGTTGTAGTTACCAGTAAGGCATCCTAGATGACAACACCAGACTAGAGTTAGTTATAACTTCTGCAAAGAAAGTAATGTTTATTGCAATAGGTGCGCAATATAATGTTACACGCCACTTTCCCAAGTGCTACAAAGAAATCCTGGCAGAACTATACTGTCAGTCACTTCAAATGAAATTGTAGTGGGTAATAAGGGATGAATTCATACCTCTGCAGGACTCCAATGTTGCTGCCTGATCAGAGGGATAATTTATGTTAGTGATAATATGCCACAAACATCATTACCAGGGCATCGTTGAAAGTAAGAATGCCATTCAACACGATCTGGTCCACAGAAACCATGAAGTTTCCAGCAGTCAGAGGAAACTCTCTATGGTAATGACAGACAAGGGGTGAAATGTTTTACAACTATCTTCCATTCAAACTCTTCCTCTCTTTACCCATCTCTCTCATTACCTCCTGCAACCTCAACCACTTCATCTCCGTTTTTTGTTTTGTTCCTGCTCCATCCCTCTCCCTCAAACTCCCATTCTATCTCCCTCACACACACCCACACAGGACTGACACATTGTTACCCAAGCAAAAAAAGCTGTATACTGGTATTATTTTGGAACCACTTAAGTTGTATGTTAGAACACTATATAGTATTCAAATCGTAATAAGTAGAGATGGGAAGAGTTTTTATTTTTTTTACATTTTTTAAACAAGCTCTGATGCCCAGTTCAGTTTTCAAAGAGAATTCAATGCAGTAAGCCAGCAGCTTGTTGTCAAAGTTACACCACGTGTCTGATGTTCGAAGCTTCGGACCTCATAACACCCTGACAGGAGTCGGACTCATCTCCTCCTATTCATAAGTATAGCTTCTGTTAAGTCTCCTTTTTGTTCCTTAGAGTGCATATTGGTTTACTGTTTATTTTATTTCCCTGAATGGTCAGAGAAGTTGACTTGTTTATTTAATATAAAACACTTTAAATTGCCCTTGGTTCTTTTTGTCTCGTTCCTTTCCCGCTTGTCCTGCTTTATTGTTATGCAGGACCGGTCATAATACTTTTAATACAAGATTACAAATACCATTTCGGTACACTTAATAAGCTAATAGTTTAAACTAGCAATATATTTTGTGTATTAAAATTATATTTCCAATCCTGTATTATAAGTATACTAAAATAAGTGGGTTTATGATTACTTTTAATACTATTCAGTGTACTAAAGTAAAACTTGTGGTTCCAAAATAATACACTTTAGGAAAACTGATTTTAACTTGGGTATGTGAAGTGAAAAAACACATGTCTTTCCACAAACAACGATGTATGGTGTGCTTGGCAGCTTTGCACAGTCAATTATCATTGGAAGGCAAGTTTCATCAACATTGAGGAACATCTCATTGAATAAGTTAAGTAGCAGCAAAAAAGACCCAGGTAGGTTGGCTTCTGATTTCTCTTTGCCAAGACACTGTCAGGTATAGAAACTGTCAATCTTGCTCCTCCATTCACGAGGGAGAGATTTGAAGTAGGACACAATTCTCCCATGTTTGCTCGCCATGGCTTTCTCATGCTCTTCATTGAGTTCAACACCAGTAAGTTCTCTAAAATTAGTCTTGATGCCGGGGGTCTTGTGTAGATATGGCCATTCTTTGGCAATGTCAGAGGTCTCCATACCACAAATGATGTCTTTCCTCTGGGAGTAGAAGGTTGCTGGCTTTCTTTTCAATACTTGTCTTTGCTTCTGTTTTTGTACATCTTCTTTAGTTCTTCTTGTGTGTGTTTCATTGGCTGGTAGACGTCCCGGTCACCAGTTGATAAAGCTGTAAGAATCCAGGCATATCCTCTTGGATGGTGAATCCTCAGACTCACTTGACTTTCTTCTTTGGGAAAGGGGGGTGTTCCCTCGCTTCAAGTTGTCAACTTGGCTCTGCAGCTGCTTAGTAAGGGAGTTGTGTCCTTTACCAACAATTTCACCTTCAATAACATCTTGGATACGTCAGCACCATCTTTCTGACTACTTCACTCAAAATGCTTCTTTCCTGGCATTTGACAAACTGTAAGGATTTCATCTAGTCAGGTGAATAACTTTGTCTCTCCCTTCCAGTTGGACCCTCCTTGTTCTCCAGATTTCTTGTAACCTCAGATGGCATTCGATTCCAAGGAATTACAAAACTGAAGTGACAGTTATTGTCCACTGCTGTCCGTCTACTCGGGCTGGAGCATGCGGTTGAACTAGCTAGTGGTGAGCTTGTGCTTTGTGTTGTATCTACACTGTGAAGGTGCACAAGAAACACATTTGGGGTTCTCTTAACTCCACATTTTACTCCCTTATTAAGGAGTTTCTAATCCAAACTTAACTCCCATTGTAACATATACATCTTGTTATCAATTGTCTGCTTTTTAAATTATATGATTATGACTACTTTTTATAAAAGCAATAAAACTACATTTGACACCATGAATAGGAGGGCTACACTAGGCTTAAACAGAGTCTGAGAAACTGAGCCTAGACCTTTCTGTCTGTGTAGATTGAAATCATTGGTAGTATAGCTCAAAGCTTTCCAAAAGTTATGATTTGACCTATTTGAATTAGACATTACCAGACTTGACACCCACCTTAAATACTTTCTTGTCAATCATATCATCATACATAGAGCCCATTTGTAAGTTTTGGGTGTATATGCACTTTTTTAAAACAGTAAATGTATAACCTGTTTAGCATTTTCTTTATGTACTTGTATGTATAGCAATGGGACAATCCTTGCTGTGGGGTGTTTGGGGGCTACCAGACACACATCTGGGTTTTGGGTCATTCCTTTCAGTACTATCCTTTTCACCTTGGATAAAAATAAGAGGTTGGGAATCAGGCTGTGTACCATGTTCTAATTTTCTCATGCTTAATACATTTTACATAGTGACAATACCATGTTTTAATGACCGTTATCATGAGTTTTCTAAGTAACAACTGATACTTAAATGTAGCGTTCACTTGGGCTATCTGCTTCCTTGCGTCTACTGGCCTCAAGACGTGGAGAAGATACATCATGTCTTCCAGCTCTTCCACACCCAATGTATTAAGAGAATCCAGCACTGACTGATGTCACACATCAATAAGATCTACACCGAACAGACTTTCAGCATCATCATGAGAACTCACTGAATGAACCGAATAATTGGACACGTGCACAGCTGCAGCATACCTATGCAGTCTTGAAATATGGGTGGTAAAAGGATTTTAATGTAAAGGATTTGCTACAGTGTCTGAATGGGCATTTGACCTTTTATCTTTTTGAAACATGTGACCTTAGATGAGCAAGAAGATCCTTCAGCTCAAGGCATTGTTTCTGACAGTGATGATTTTCACATGTAAACGGCCCTTGCATCTTGTCACATTGTGATACAGCAGACTATGATGATGCATATGACTTTTTAAAATGATTATATTTTGTAAACTGACATTTGCAGCTAACCATGCAGCATACATATTGGCCATTTGCTTTATGTCGGTGTAATGACTGATGAACCACAAGCTCGTAACGTTTTAACTGTGAAGCCACAGGAACGAAGTGCCAATTTGGGAAGACCTGACATGTTCCCAATTTCTCTATATTTAGCTTAACAAAGAATAAAAAGTAGCTTGTAGATTTTAATCTAGGTTCCAGTTAACTACTGACGTGTATATTTATGATTTGCTTGATTACAATGACAATGGACTTCAAAAGGGGACAACAGTGATTATTTCTTTGTACTTCCATGCTGAGCTACTCTGTTTGCTAAACCAGCTATGAATATTACTTCAGTTTGAGGATTGCAGGGAATTTCCTCAATTCCAATTCAAGTAACTTTTGAAGGAGAGAGAGAAACATGTTATCAGGTGGAATTGGCTTACAGCAAACTACCTAGCTAGCAAGATTAGCACGTGCTAGCTAGGTTATGAAATGCAGCTAGCAATCTAGTGAAATAGCTGAATGTCAATGCATCAATATTCATAATTAAAACGTTAACGATCAACATGTGTTACAAAAAAGTTTTATTTTAGCTGGCTTGCTGCTAGCTAGCCAAGGTCTGGTTGGTAGCTAGCGCCTCGGGTAGTATTAGCTAGCTATCTTGCTAACGTGTGAGCAGCCAACTACACACGCCACGATATTAGCTAGCAAATACAACACGAAGTTGATGAACTGCACATCTAGACATTTCATCAACTTTTTAAACGTTATGTTAAACAAATAAGCAAACGTTTGGTGGTAGTGCTTGACTTGGGATGATATATATCCGCTCTCCTAGCAATGCATGTGCCAAGCTGCTGTATTCAATAGGCGCCAGTTGTGTGCGCGGGTGTTTTGAATGACGCCTCCAACGTGTTTCTGATTCATTTGTCAAATGGTTTCAAATGGAAAAATGTGATAGTGTAATTAAAGACTAGTCAATATTTCACAAACTTTTTTTAATAGTTCCGAAGAGTGATGTAGAGGATGGTGACTTTGAAATAGAGGAGGAAGTGTCTGATATGGAAGAGAATGTTGGATCATAGTCAATGATCATAATGAAACATACACAGATGAGGACAGAATTGCATGATATTAATGTAAGTAAATTACAATATCGCATGGTCTTCTACCTGCGAGTCAAGGTAGAATGCAGTCTACCTACCTTACATAACATGTAAGCACAATCACACACTGGTAAAAGTAGGCAACTCTGGTCACTTTGATGGCAATAAACCTTAAATACTTAACGTAAATAGTTTTAAGTATTCTAGTTAGCTAGCTGGGTAGATTCGTACTGTCGTGACGTTGTATTAGTTAATGTGACGACTGTTGCTCATCGAATGATTAAACGTTTCTAATTGCTTGATTAACTGAATCAAGCAATTATTAACCTGGGGCACCATGGGAAAATACTTTTTAAAGTTTCTATTTCCCAAATTAACTTAAAGAATATCAGAATATCGATTTTTACAACAGCCGCTAATTAATCAGTTACCTCTACAATCTCGTTCTGAACGTCGTATAATCCGGGAATCTGCATGGACCCGGGTCTCACCAACGAGTTCGTACCACACCAATCTTAGTTGAGTATTTATTTACTAGAAAGCTAAAATGATGATAAAAGATACACATTCTAGGCTATTGATTAGAACTTAGTATAACGGGCCAACACACTGTGGCACGTGTTACCCAAAATGGAGATTTAAAAGAGAAAGTACACTAGAGACCTTGCCCCAAACTGCCGCTCTTATGGGTCAGAATATAATGATGTAATTACGTGGGGGAGGTCTCTGTGGATTATCCGCGTGGACCGTCCAGGCTGCTCAATGACGCACTTCTCCGGCGCACCTCTCTGGTCGTCGTCACGACGTAAGTGTCCTTTTGGCTTAGGAGTCTGTTCCCTCACCCTTGTTCTGGAAGGGCTCTTCTGAGGACAGACATCTCTGTAGCTCAGAGCTCACAGCATAGGAATGAAACAGTGTAGATACCACGATTCGATGGGAGACTGAGGCTAGGTGGTTCGACTGGAATTCACCCGCTTAGACACAGCTACTCATCCGTAGCTTGGGTAGAAAAATACTTCTTTGTCTTCAAACTTGTGTTGCGTTGAGGTCAAAAGTCAACGAACCCGACTGCAGCTTGGGTCACGTAGTCTTATCTGTAAATTATTTTTCTCACAGGTTTTATACCCTCGTGTCAGAAGTGGGCGTAACTGCCTTTAGGGCAATTCTCTGGGCGTACCAAGTTATGGGCAAGGTCTAGATTTTACTCAAACCCAATTTTAGAAAACTAACTTCACATTTCATCTTTACCAAAACATTCTCTTTGATTTGGACATTTTCCATACAACGTACAATGTATAAACATCAAACACATACTAGGTTAATAAATGACGTTATTACGAAAACATTGTAACGTCATCTATTAACCTTTTTTAATAACAAAACAAAAATGACATTTTCATATTCCATCTATCGTCATTACCACCATTGTGGCTGACAGAAACCATTGTTCCAAAGTCCCTTTATTTCATATTTAATGTTCTGAGGTTGGTTCTCCATATTAACAGGACAAAAGGAATTTGTCTCTGGCCTAAGATTTACCAGGGGCGGGAGGGGTCATAAAACCCCCACATCTTCAGAACTCTAGATCTCTCCTCCCCTGTTGGGGTTGAGAGATAATCTGTAGGGTTGTGGTCACCTGAAACCTGACCTGATCAGGACAGTCATGACAGTACTGAAGCATAAATGCAATACAACCTTCTGCTAGGTCTGCCTACTGGTTAGGTAGCTAGTAAGCAGTTGACATTCTAGCTAGCAGCTACTGGTTAAAGGGGCCACAGAATGGGAAAGAAAGGTGGTGCTGGTCAGAACCAGTTTACCATAGGCTAAATCAAAACTTTGATTATGACTTTCCAGTCTACTGTGCCCACACAACCTAGTTAGCTAACTAAAGCAGTTGAATTTAGCAAAAGTCTTGGCTATATGAATGCAAACCAACTCGTGTAAGTATATTGTCATTAGTTTGCTTGTTAGTCTACCTTGCTAACTAGTGGTTTTACCAGTAGCCTACCTAGGTAGATGTGCCCCTCAAGTGTCCCACAAATCCTAGCTAGCTATTCAAAGCAGTTATGAGGACATAATCTACCTCCATTGTAAATGTCAGTAGGAATGCAAACCAGCTAACTGGATCAAGGCAAAAGCAGGATGGAACTGAGACTACTGTACATAGTCACAGCTCTTTTTTGTGAACAGTCTATCTGTTAAATGATATGCATTCACTTTCATTGAGGTACTGTAAATACTCATCATTTTACAGTTCGTGTTTAATGTAGTGATCAATATTAGTTCAGTCAGATGACAGCATTCTTTTTAAATTCTCTTTCATAGTTTTATAAACATCTTTTTTACTATAATTCTGCATTTAGAATGTAAAACCTAAAGTAAATATCCATAAAACAATGGTAAATGTAGTTATTTCTTTATTACTGTATTTCTACAGATTATTGTTGTGAAAAGGGTATGCATGTCTAAAAATATAGGAAGTTTAATATATTTAGCATTTACTGACATTTCATATTCTACATGACGAGAGTTAAATAAGTGTACCTGTCTATATAAGGTCCCACAATTGACAGTGCATGTCTGAGCAAAAACCAAGTCTTGTGAAAGAAGAAATTGTCCGTAGAGCTCCGAGACTGGATTGTGTCGAGGCACAGATCTGGAGAAGGGTACCAAACAATTTCTGCAGCATTGAAGGTCCCCAGGAACACAGTGGCCTCATTCTTAAATGGAAGAAGTTTGGAATCACCACGACTCTTACTACAGCTGGCCGCCTGGCCAAACGGGGGAGAAGGGCCTTGGTCAGGGAGGTGACCAAAAACCTGATGTTCACTATAACAGAGTTCCTGTGGAGATGGGAGAACCTTCCAGAAAGACAATCATCTTGGCAGCACTCTACCAATCAGGCCTTTATGGTTAGTGGGCAGATGGAAGCCACTCCACAGTAAAAGGCCCATGACAGCCATCTAAAGGACTCAGACCTATGAGAAACACGATTCTCTGGTCTGTTGAACCCAAGATTGGACTCTTTGGCCTGAATGCCACGCGTCGTGTCTGGAGGAAACCTGGCACCATCCCTACGGTGAAGCATGGTGGTGGCAGCATCATGCTGTGGGGATGTTTTTCAGAGGCTGGGACTGGGAGACTAGTCAGGATCAAGGGAAAGATGAGCAGAGCAAAGTACACAGATCCTTGATGAACACCCGGGTCTGAGGTCCTAAGCAGGTTAAGGTTCACCTTCCAACAGGACAACGACCCTAAGCACACCTCCAAGACAATGCAGGAGTGGCTTCGGAACAAGTCTCTGAACATCCTTGAGTGGTCCAGCCAGAGCATCGAACATCTCCGGAGAGATCTGAAAATAGCTGTGCAGCGACGCTCTCCATCCAACCTGACAGCTTGAGAGGCTCTGCAGAGAAGAATGGGAGAAACTCCCCTAATACAGATGTTCCAAGCTTGTAGCGTCATACCCAGAAAGACTCAAGGCTGTAATTACTGCCAAAGGTGCATCAACAAAGTACTGAGTAAAGGGTCTGAATAGTTTTTTTTTTGTGCCAAAATGCCTCAGCCAGTTTTTGCACATCTAGCAATTTCGGGAGGGGGGGGAACTTTTGGATCCATTTTAGAATAAGGCTGTATCGTAACATAATGTGGAAAAAGTCAAAGGGTCTGGATAGTTTCCGAATGCACTGTATATACCCATAGTCTCTACGGACATTCATTGGGAGCTCTCCATCTGTAAATAGGCTTTAACAGATTTTCATATCTGAGGACAGGAAACATCACGAAGGAACAGAACAGGCTTCGTTATACTCAAATTAGACGGCACTGAATATTATGTTGCTATTATCTCTCTGTCCATAGAGTATCACCCTCCAGGGGAACTTAAAAATATTTTCATGTCCTCCCACAAAGTTACCTGTCCAATCCTACACTCTCCATTTACAGACCGCTGGAGCTATAATTTCACTCTCTTCCGTGGCTGTTTTTAATAGCTCGCAAATAGGAAGTTAGCTAGCATGACGTAACATTTAACTCACTCAGATAAACCGTGTAAGTGGCCTACTGTTGCCAAATAGCTAGCTAGCTAATAATAATACATGTTTAAAAAAATAAATAAAAAATGTAAACATGTATTGCTTCTTTTTGTAAGGGTAAAGAATGGGCAATCTTCACTGTTTTTTCGGTGGTAGAAAAGCACAGCCGTGTGGACGATTGGAGACGAGGAAAAAAGTATGTTTGTCACCAGAGCAGTTTAGGAACATGTTATAACGTTTGACGTCACTAGCGTAATACACTTTCAATAAATATAAATCGCACGCTGTCGGACACACTTGATAACTATCACTTGAAGCTAGCATGGGCAACATCAACCCGGATGGAAAACAGTGATCCGAAGTTGAAGCCGGAATTGAGGTTAGTAACTGTCGATCTGATATTCAAAAGTTTTTGCTGATCAAAGGAAATGTTAGCGGATACATTTTGTGCACCAAAAATCACAAAATAGCGAAGTTGGGTCGGCACATTGCAAGACTGCAGCCATACAGTACCAATTCCAAACAAAAACAGGATGTGATGTTCAGACACGTGTGAAGTACACATGGATTTTTCACTTGTTCATTTTTCACATGACTCAGACACATGGTTTCACATGTAACTGGCAGGATTAGAATCTGGGGTTGCCACAGCAGAAGCCAATGTCTTGACCATTCAACCAAGAGTGCCAACGCAAAGGTTGATGTCACTACCTCATTACGTGACCGTGCGCAACCATGACCGACTCACGTCTGCTTTTTCACATTTAAGTTAAACTAGGGCTGTCAAACAATTAAACAATGTAAGTTAATCGCAGGATTTGCTGTGATTTAATCAAGATTAATCGCAAATTCATAATTTGTTCAAATTGAGCTGTAATTTAAGCTTTTTTTTATACAAAAAGCATTACAAGACTATTGAAGTATTGATTTTGTTTAAAGTAACAGTACGACAAAAATGTTTTTAAATTGATGAACACACTTTCTTTAAC
Organism: Oncorhynchus nerka; assembly: GCF_034236695.1. Taxonomy (NCBI): domain Eukaryota; kingdom Metazoa; phylum Chordata; class Actinopteri; order Salmoniformes; family Salmonidae; genus Oncorhynchus; species Oncorhynchus nerka. The sequence goes on from NC_088417.1 coordinate 75,818,037, forward strand.
CTCAAAGTAAACTTGTTGACATGACATTGTTTTATAGCAGTTTGTATTTTGGATATTTTCAGTGTATTTTCAATGCTTTCAGACAATGCAGCAAAAAATGTTGTGAACGTTAATTTATCTGATTTAACTATAACAGTGCAATTTTAACATGTTAAGCAGGTTAAATAAGGACACCCAGAGCTCTAGCTTCTCTGTTCTTTTCACTGGACTTCTTCCAACGGTCAATGAACAATGTATGAAGAAGAGAGCTGTGCGACTGTAGCAGTAACACTGAATGGAAGGCTAGGAAATAAGCGATCATCACTTTTATCGCACTTGAATTGTTATACTCAGGTAGTCTTTTTTTTTTAAGAATAGCGTTACAGAATTTGCAATTCCATATGGGGAAACATTAGTATTGCAACATCTCAGTTTACTATAGAATAGTACAGTTCTAATTCTGTAGAATACCCCTTCTCTTGTGTAGCACTTACTATAGAATGATGTAGAATACTATAGTAAAGACTACAGTAGTATCTGCAAAAAAGTACAGTCCACAAAAATACTACACTTGAACTATAGTAAATACTACAGTATTTCATTTGCATGTACCCTGCCCATATCCCAATTTGTGCCACCCATAAGTGAGAAACCAACAAGCAAGTATAGACCATATATTGGGTTCCCTACAGTTTATAGAAAAGAGCAGATCTATCTGTTCAGTCCCCAGTCCTACCTACCAACAGGTTATTGGAAAATGTACTCTTTTAGTATGTCTCCATTTAGGTTTCCTCAAGGAGAAAGCATGCAAATCTATGTCAAATATATATTAAAAGAAAAACACTATAGTAAATACTACAGTCCACAAAAACATGAATTACTATAGTGTGTATATACTACAGTTATTTTACTACAATATTTATACCCTAGTAACATTTCTAGCGCAGGCGTTCCGCTAGCAGAACCCCTCGACAACATTCCGCTGAAAAGGCAGTGCGCGAAATTCAAAAATATTTTTTTTAAATATGTAACTTTCACACATTAACAAGTCCAATACAGTAAATGAAAGATAAACCTCTTGTTAATCTACCCATCGTGTCCAATTTAAAATAGCTTTACAGCGAAAGCACAACATATGATCATGTTAGGTCATAGCCAAGTCAAAAGAACACACAGCCATTTTTCCAGCCAAAGATAGGAGTCACAAAAAGCAGAAATATAGAAAATGAATCACTAACCTTTGATCTTCATCAGATGACACTCATAGGACATCATGTTACACAATACATGTATGTTTTGTTCGATAATATGCATATTTATATCCAAAAATCTGTTTTCATTGGCGCCTTACGTGCAGTAATGTTTTGATTACAAAACATCCAAGGATTTTGCAGAAATACTCATAATAAACATTGATAAAAGATACAACTGTTATTCACAGAATTAAAGAGACTTCTCCTTAATGCAACCGCTGTGTCAGATTTGAAAAAAACTTTACGGAAAAAGCATAATCTGAGAACGGTGCTCAGAGCCCAATCCAGCCAGAGAAATATCCGCCATTTTGGAGTCAACAGAAGTTAGAAATAACACCATAAATATTCACTTACCTTTGATCTTCATCAGAAAGCACTCCCAGGAATCCCAGTTCGACAATAAATTACTGATTTTTGTTCCATAAATTCCATCATTTATGTACAAATAGCCACTTGTTGTTAGCGTGTTCAGCCCACTAATTCATCTTCATGAGGCGCGAGCACTTCGTCCAGACAAATTCGAAAAGTTCCGTTACAGGTTGTAGAAACAAGTCAAACAATGTATGGAATCAATCGTTAGGATGTTTTTAACATAAAACATCAATGTTCCAACCAGAGAATTCCTATGTCTGAAGAAAAGCACTGGAACGAGAGGTAACTCTGTCGGGAACGCGCGTCACAAGCCTGAGACACTTTGCCAGACCACTGACTCAAACAGGTCTCCTTTATTGTAGAATCCTCATTCAAGTTTCTAAAGACGGTTGACATCTAGTGGAAGCCGTAGGAAGTGCAACTTGACTCCATAGACACTGTATTTGGTAGCCCAAGCTTTGAAAAACGACAAACCTCAGATTTCCCACTTCCGGGAAATATTTTAACATCACATGAACTTGCAATTCTACATGTGAACTGTCACACCCTGATCTGTTTCACTTGTTTTTGTGATCGTCTCCCCACCCCCTCCAGTTGTCGCCCATCTTCCCCATTATCCCTTGTGCATTTATACCGGTGTTCTCTGTTCGTCGGTTGCCAGTTCGTCTTGTTTGTCAAATCAAACAATTTGTTATCAGCTCCTGCTTTTCCCAGTCTCTTTTTCTCGCCCTCCTGGTTTTGACCCTTGCCTGTCCTCTGTCTGCTGACCTGTGCCTTTGCCCCACCTCTGGATTATTGACCTCTGCCAACCCTGAGCCTGCCTGCCGCCAGGTACTGTTGCCCCACCTCTGGTTTACTGACCCCTGCCTACCTTTAGCTGTCTTTTGCCTGTTCCTGTTGGATTATTAAACCATTGTTATTTCGACTGCATCTGGGTCTTGCCTTTACCTGTTTGTACGAACTGGCCATGACTGACCCAGCAGACCCGGGCCAGCTGCGCAGCTCCATCTCCTCCCAAGGAACCTCCACTGATGGGCACGAGGAATTGCTTCGGTGGTCTTATAGAGGGAGTCCAAATGTTGCCTGAGCGCCATGACTGGGTGTTGGACATGCTGCTGGAGCAATTCTGAGGGGTAGCCTGCCACGGTGGTAAACCCACCGCCCCTCAGTAACTCGGCGGTTATCCCCATTTACCTCCCCCGGAATGTTTAATGGAGAGCTGAGCACCTGTCGGGTGTTTTTAGCTCAATGTGCCCTCATTTTTGTGTTCCAGCTGTGGTCCTTCCCCTCGGATCACTCCAAAATAGCTTATGTCATCACGATGTCTGGGAGGGATCTCACCTGGGCTACCGCCGTTTGGGAACAACAGCCGGCCATGTACGCGAGTGAGGCCCCGTTCGCTGGGAGAGAAGCTGCCCGCAAGCTAATCCAGCTCCGGCAGGATGTCCAAAGGGTGGCCGACTAAACTGTGGATTTCCGCACGTTGGCAGCAGAGAGTACGTGGAACCAGGAAGCACTTTTCGAACATGTTCCTGCAAGACCTTCTCCCTTGCACCACGCTTCCCTGAGACGTCGGGACCAGAGACCAGAGACCAAGGCTATGGAGATCGACATTGGGGACTCCCTAGCTACAGGATTTATCCATCCTGCTCCTGCTGGCGCAGGGTTCTTCTTCGCTGAGAAAACAAGACCCTGTGCCCATGCATTGACTACCGGGGACTCAATGACATTACTGTGAAGAACCATTATCCACTACCACTCATTTCCTCTGCCTTCGAGCGGCTCCAGGGGGCCACTGTTTTCTCCAAGCTGGATCTACAAAATGTGTAACACCTGGTGTGGATACGAGAGGGGGACGAGTGGAACACCGCCTTCAACACGGCCACTACGAATATCTGGTCATGCCCTTTGGCCTCACCAACGCCTCTGCCGTGTTCCAGGCTCTGGTGAATGATCTGAGACATGTTGAACCGGTTCGTCTTTGTCTACATTGATGACATCCTTGTCTTCTCCTGCTCCTCCTGTTCTTAGACATGTGCTCCAAGGAAAATTGTGAGTTCCATCGCTCCACCATTCCCTTTCTGGGCTACATCTCTGCTGGGAGTGCCCAGATGGATCCTGTGAAGGTGAGAGTGGTGGTGGATTGGCCTCAGCCTACGTCCAGGGTGCAGCTGCAACGCTACTTGGGGTTCTCGCTGTGAAGATGGCATTGGAGGAATGGAGGCGCTGGCTAGAAAGGGTGGAACATCCGTTCATTGTGTGGACCGACCACACAAACCTGGAGTATCTTCACTCCGCCAAGCGCCTCAACTCCACGCAAGTGAGATGGGCCCTGCTGTTTACCCGGTTCAACTTTTCCCTCTCCTTCCGGCCGGGGTCCAAGAACGTCAGGCCGGTTGCCCTGTCTCGCCGCTATAACCCCACGGTTATTACCCTGGAGACTGAGAACATCCTTCCCACCTCGTGCCTAGCGGTGGCACTCAGCTGGGGGTATAGGGAAACCGGTCCGGGAGAAACAGGTCCGGGGGGCAAAATAACAGTCTGTTTGTGCCTGATGCTGTCCGCTCCGTGGTCCTGGTGTGGGCCCATTCCTCCAGGCTTGCCTGTCACCTGGGCTCTCGTCGAACCCTGGCCTTTGTGCAACAACGCTTTTGGTGACCACCTATGGTTCTGTATGTTGCCACATTAGTTGCCACCTGCACGGTCTGCGCACAGAACAAAACTCCTCGGCAAGCTCCGGCTGATCTTCTCCAACCACTGCCTGTCCCTGGTCCCATATATCCCTGGATTTCACCACGGGTCTCCCCCTTCTGAGGGCAACGCTGCCATCCTGACTGGTCGATCGGTTTTCCAAAGCCGCCCACTTCATCCCTCTCCCCAAACTACCCTCGGCCAAGGAGACGCCCCAGCTTATGGTGCAGCACGTCTTCCGGATCCACGGACTCCTGGTGTACATGGTCTCCGACTGGGGTCCGCAGCTCTCGTCCCGGGTTCTGGAAGGCATTCTGCACACTCATTTGGTCGTCGGCCAGCCTGTCCTCCGAATTCCACCTCCAGTCCAATGGCCAGTCGGAGTGTGCTAACCAGGACTTAGAGACGACTCTTCGGCTACCTAGTCTCTACCAACCGTACCACCTGGAGTCAGCAACTGGTATGGGTTGAGTTGTACGGGTCTCTCGCCCTTCGATGTTCCTTGGGATATCACCCTCTGCTCTTACACGAACAAGATGAGGAAGTCGATCTGCCGCTGTTGCCGTACCTGGAAGAGAGCCCTGGCCACTCTGAAGACCACTTCCAGGTATAGGTGACAAGCAGATTGCCACCGGACCCCTGCTCCATGCTATTGGCTCGGGCAGAGGGTATTGCTCTCTGCCTGGGACCTGCCCTTCTGGGTGGAGTCCCGGGAACTTTCCCCCCATTTCATCGGCCCGTTCCCCATCTCTAGAGTCATTAGCCCCACTGCTGTTCGTCATTTGTTACCCCATACCCTCCGTATTCACCCTACTTTCCATGTGTCTAGGATTAAGCCTGTGTCTCACAGCCCTTTGTCTTCTGTTTCCAGGCCCACTCCTCCCTGTGTCTTCGATGGCCATCTGGCATACACTGCGAGACTCTTCCTGAGTGTTCGACCACGGGGCAGGGGTTTCCAGTACCTGGTTGACTGGGAGGGTTATGGCCCGGAGGAGAGGTGCTGGGTCCCCGCTAGAGACATCCTGGACCCAGCCCTCATCGCTGACATCCACCGCAGGCACCCCGGGTCAACCAGGTATGCGCCCAGGTAGGACGCCAGGCGGCGCCCCGGAGGGGGGGGGGGGTTACTGTCACACCCTGATCTGTTTCACTTGTCTTTGTGATTGTCTCCACCCCCTTCCAGGTGTCGCCCATCTTCCCGAAGTTTCCCCTGTGTATTTATACTGGTGTTCTCTGTTCGTCTTGTTTGTCAAGTCAACCAGTGTTTTAGTTATCAGCTCCTGCTTTTCCCAGTCTCTTTTTCTCACCCTCCTGGTTTTGACCCTTGCCTGTGCTGACTCGGTCTGCCTGCCTGACCACTCTGCCTGACCCTGAGCCTGCCAGCTGACCTGTACCTTTGCCCCACCTCTGGTCTACTGACCCCTGCCTGCCTTTACCCGTCTATTGCCTGCCCCTGTTGGATTATTAAACCATTGTTAATTCGACGTTGTCTGCATCTAGGTCTTACCTTCATACCTGATATGAACGTGAGATTTACACATGCGAATGTGTTTAAGATTTGAAACCGCGAACTTCACATATGCAACTGCAATTCACATGTAAGTTGTGAAAACAAACATGTTATTTTTCTCACATGTGTAAAGGTGGTGTTGACATTTGAACTCTTATTCAAAAGGCACTCGTGCATCTGAGCTACGTTTGTTGCAGGTGCATGGTAACAACTGAATAAGATGAGAAAAAATAAGATACCTGCGCACAGAGCTCTTATGAATGCCTTGAGGCCGATTGGTAAGCTTAATAAAGAGCAGTGATATTAGCAAGAGCAGTGTGCAGGTTTCTTATTTTATTTATTTTAATGAACTCTAAAATTAGTGCATGTGAAAATATGGTTTCACGTGAAATTTAAGCTCAGCATGTGGAAACATCTATTTCACATATGACAATGTGATTTCACATGTGAAACTGTAAATTTTAATCATGTTTTTTTGTTGTAAGAGCTGTGTGGCATAAATATCAAAAACAAGCAAGGCACCCTACCCTGCCTTCCTCTTAAACAAGACGGTCTTAAAAGTTTGTATCGAAGGTCACCTTTTGTAGAGCAGAGCACATCGGTTGCCCTCCAAGTGTGGCACACTCACATTTTATTTTTAATGAGCATCTAGTAGAAACGCCTGTCAGCTAAGGAAGCCTATCCAAACAGATCCCCCTCTCTTTCACTAGACTGTACCGTGGTGACACGTGTCCCCTCCCTGTTGTCCCTACTGACACCCTGTGTTATGGCAGATTTGCTATCCCAGACAAGTGGAGGCACCATGGGACTACAGAGTTCATGCTTTCTGACAGGGTGGCTGATTGGTTTGAGTGGTTTTAGCATGGATGTGGCCTCTAGCGCACCTATTGTATTATATCAAATCAATCTGTCCCAACAGTAGTCTCTGCAGTGCAGAAGCTAGAAGCTAGAGGGGACAGCAACTTTCACTCAGCAGGCCTTCCATTCCATGTTTTCAAATCACAATTGTCCAAAATGCAGAAAAACAATGTGAAATAGAAAATAATTTGGTTTATTCCTGTATTAAAATAGCCTGGTTAGTAACAATTCATTTACTTTAGGATTTGAGGGAATGTACACTGAACAGATATATAAACGCAACACGGAAAGGGTTGGTTTCATGAGCTGAAATAAAAGCCCCCCTAAAATGTTCCAAACACACACAAAAATTAATTTCTCAAATGTTGTGCATATATTTGTGTAAATCCCTGTTAGGTGTGACATATTAAAGCAGATTAAACAACATGCTTATTACACGGGTGCACCTTGTGCTGGGGACAATAAAAGGCTACTCTTAATTATGACATAGATGTCTCAAGTTCAGGGAGTGTGTAGTTAAAAAATATATATATATAAATTGAACCTTTATTTAACTAGGCAAGTCAGTTAAAAACAAATTCCTATTTACAATGACGGCCAAATCCGGACGACGCTGGGCCAATTGTGCACGGCCCTATGGGACTCCCAATCACTGCCAGTTGTGATACAGCCTGGCATGCTGACTGCAGGAATGTCCACCAGTGCCGTTGCCAGAGAATGTAATGATCATTTATCTACCACTAGGCTACCTACCGGGGCGGCTACCTGCCTAGTGGTTAGAGCGTTGGACTAGCAACCGAACGGTTGCAAGATCGAATCCCCGAGCTGACAAAGTACAAATCTGTCACTCTGCCCCTGAACAAGGCAGTTAACCCACTGTTCCTAGGCCGTCATTGAAAATAAGAATTTGTTCTTAACGGCCTTGCCTAGTTAAAGGTAAAATAATACAAATAAAATGACTCCAACGTCATTTTAGAGAATTTGGAAATGCGTCCAACCGGACTCGCAACTGCAGACCACGTGTAACAACGCTAGCCCAGGACTTCCATATTCAGCTTCTTTACCTGCGGGATTGTCTGAGACCAGCCACCCAGACAGCTGATGAAGCTGTAGGTTTGCACAACCAAAGAATTTCTGCACAAACTGTCTTGGGAAGCTCATCTGCGTGCTCGTCTTCCTCCCCAGGGACTTGATTTGACTGCAGGTCGGCATCGTAACTGACTTCATTGGGCAAATGCTCACCTTAAATGGTCACTGGCACACTGGACAAGTGTGCTCTTCACAGATGAATCTCGGTTTCAGCTGTACCGTGTCATGTCGCAAGGATCTGTACACATTTCCTAGGAGCTTGAAATTTCCATGGCCTGTATACACCACCAGACATGTCACCCATTGAGCATGTTTGGGATGCTCTGGGTCTATAGTGTATGACAGTGTTCCAGTTCCCACCAATATCCTGCAACTTCGCACAGCCATTGAAGAGGAGTGGGCCAACATTCCACAGGCCATGTGTCTTGCTGCATGAGGCAAATGTTGGTCACATTAGATACTGCCAGATTTTCTGATCCACGCCCCTACCTTTTTTTTAAAGGTATTTTTGACCAACGGATGCACGTCTGTCTTCCCAGTCATGTGAAATCCATAGATTAGGGCCTAATGAATTGATTTCAATTGACTGATTTCCTTATGAACTGTAGAATCTTAATGTTTGCATGTTGTGTTTTTTAAATATTTTTGGTCAGTACATGTACAGTGAGCCTATTTATTTACTAGAAAGCCACACGGCTTCTGCGTTTCACTAGTAAACAACCAGAAAGATCTATGTGAGTAGGGCCATGAACTGAAATATTTTAGGTCAGAAGATGTTGCTGTCAGATTCTGTTTAGTTCTCTGATCTCTTTTGCTGTGGATGTTCTTGTTTGTGTGATCCTACACTGGACTTATGTTGGTTGCACTAGTAAAATAAAATAGAGATGGATAGAAGGTGACAGCCCACAGTCTAATGCCTTATCTTTCCTCTTATGTAGGCTAGAGTTGCTGTTATTTCAGATTGTCTCTCCAGGCCCTTGTCCAATAGTCCCGTAAGCATTCCCGTTTGACAGAATTATTGCTCTTTCCAAGGACAAATATCTTATTTTTCTCAGTGTGACCTTACAGATCAGTCTTCTTTGGGGACGGAACACTGAAATCCTTATGGTTATGTCCTTATGGTTATGGATGATGTCAACATCTTGGTGGGGGCATCTACAGATAACTTTCAGTTATGTTTTAACATGGGAGTGTCAAGTCTATGCTGTTATGTATACTGGCTAATACTTTACATAAATGAATGGACACATTTCATAGGTGCAGTGGATTAGAGTGGGATTGTCCTTGTGCCTACCTGTCTTTTGCCTTGAGTCATACACATTTACTCTTAAAACATTACAACTGCTTTGTGTTCTGTAAAACTGCTCTGTCCGTACATATTGTGCACATTTCGCCAGTTCAGTTTAACCGGTTGGCCTATCCTAATATTCAGTCACAGTACTTTCCGGTTACCATATCATTATCTGAGTAGTGTAGGATATTTGTTAGCTTTGATTCTACATATTTGCTAATGTATTGGACCAGCTCTCACTATTTTTAAAATATGATATGGTCAATTATTTCTGATCCCCCTTCTGCTGCTGCTTTACAAAGGCAGCCAGTAAACACACCCTAGCAGTGTGTCAAATCAGAATCAATGTTTAATCACTGTTAATCTTATGTGACATTAGCTTTCTCGACGGAATAGCAGGAGCAGCAGCTGTGCACTCTGCTTTTAGATCTGATAGTACAGCCACCACACCAAGCTGCTTTGAAATCTATTTCCTATTGCAGGAAGTAAAGAAAATGTTATAATCTTAATGAGTACTGTATATTAATATTTACCCCTGACACTCGCATTCTTTACCCATATCAATCTCTTTTCACACAAATTTTCATACACGTTTTCAGCAATATATTGCTTTCCGTTATTCGTGCGAATGTGTATTTACTAATTGCATCATCAAATATACATCCATAACCTAGGAGTATTTTGCTTCAATGTAAACAGGTGTATATGATGTTGGATGTCACATCTGACCCCATATGCACCTGTTAACCTAGGAATATGTAAAGGATGGTAGTTTGGAACAGAGAGGGCTGGGTTTTGAAGTAACACAGCTGGCTCAGAGTATAAAGCAGCTGACTCTCAGCATTCTAGAATATCAATGAGGCAAGCTGGAGCTTCCTAAAGGATTTACTAAAGGGTTGTCACATACCCACACCACCAGTATTAGTCCAGTCCATTGGCTGCTGATTGGCATCATCTGACCAATAAAAGGGTGTTAGCCTGGACCATCTCTTTCATAAGCATGCGGTCATCCATATTCACCCCATGCATTGAGGAACAAGCATACTACATCACATCTGTGCTGTGAATACTTGCAGTATAAGGAGTGACATCTTGCATTGGGAAATCATTCCATTTATCCTAAATGGAAGTCCTAATAATAGTAATCTTAACGTTGTGAATTACATGCTGATAAGGTCGTTGCCCTGATCTTTTTTTCCTTCTTCCTGAAAGCAGTGAAGACTCCCTCCAGGGTCCTACTGCTGATGTGCTTGCCTTGACGGAAGGCCATGCTGTCTGCCTGCTTATCACCCTGGTGAATGGGCTCCATCAGCTGTGTAATGTGGCCTCCCTCCGTTGTCCTGGTTGGCAATATTATAAATGTGCTCACAGATGAAAGTGGCACCACAGGGAGAATGACTGTTTCTACTGTAAACAAAACCTAAACAAAGGGATATTTGTTTTATGCAGTTAATCAATTCCATGCTTAACATTGGAGGTTTTCAAGTAAAAGCTGATCTTGTTTGTTTGTATTTTTATGATTTTGGCTTTGCATTTATAGAATTCATTACAATTTGTTTAATTTATTTAGTTTATTCCATTTCATTTGGTTAAATAATAATGTATGAATGATAGTTTAAGATTTTTCCTCATTAAGGTGACAATTTTCAACAACATTGTGTCCTCATATGTAATCTATTTAATAGTGTAGTCTGAGGTGTCCACCTGAAAATATATTTGTAAATATAGCTAGTTATGAAAGTTGTATTACTTTTATTACACTTGGGCTTCATATAAAGGCCCTTTTAAAAGACTGCAGAATTGGGGCAGTTTTATTTTCAGAAACAATCTCTCCATGAACCAGTTTCAATAATTAGATAGGATGATGTCTTACAGTGCCTTCAGAAAGTATTCATACACCTTGACTTATTCCACATGTTACATCCTGAATACAGAATGGATTAAAAATGGTAAAAAATCTCTCACCCATCTACACACACTACCCCATAATGACAAAGTGAAAACATGTTTTAGAAATGTTTGCAAATTTATTGAAAATTAAGTACTGTATTTAATTTACATAAGTATTCACACCCCTGAGTCAATACTATAGTATGTAGAAGCCCCTCCGGGCACCGATTTACAGCTTTGAGTTGTCTTGAGTATGTTTTCAGCTTTGCACATCTGGATTTAGAGATTTTCTTCCCTGCAGATTTTCTCAAGCGCTGTTAAGTTAGATGGGGAGTGGCGGTGAACAGCAATCTTTGAGTCTTTCCACAGATTCTCAATGTGATTCAAGTCTAGGCTTTGGCTGGGCCTCTCAAGGACTTTCACATTTCTGTTCTGAAGCCAGTCCAGTGTCGCCCCAGTCTGTCATTTTCACTCTGAAGCTGGTTCTCATCAAGGATTTGCCTGTATTTGGCTCCACTCATTATTCATTCTATCCTTACCAGTCTCCCAGTCCCTGCAGCTGAAAAGCATCCCCATAGCATGACGCTGCCACCACTGTGCTTCACGGTAGGGAAGATGTTAGACGGGTGATGAGCTGTGCCTGGTTTTCTCCAGACATGGCGCTATACATTCAGGCCAAAGAGTAACATTTTGGTCTGTCGAATGCATTTTTCTCAGGAGTGTCTTCCATCTGGTCACACTCCCAAAAAAGCCTAGATTGGTGAAGTGCTGTAGAGACTGTTGTCCTTCTGGCAGGTTCTCCCATCTCAGCTAAGGAACTCTGTAGTTCTGTCAGTGGTCATTGGGTTTTTAGTCGCCTCCCTGACCAAGGTCTTTCTTGCCCAGTTACTCAGTTTGGTCGGATGCCAGCTCTAGGCAGAGTCTGTTTCATATTTTCTTCAATTTCCCAATGATTGAGAACAATGTACTCTTGGAATAAACACAGTGCATTCGGAAAGTATTCAGACCCCTTTTTTCATGTTTTGTTACATTACAGCCTTATTCTAAAATTAAATATTTTTTTCCTTCAATCTACACACAATAACCCATAATAACAAAGCAGAAACAGGTTTTAGCAAATGTATTAAAAATAAAACTGAACTAAGTATTCAGACCCTTTACTCAGTACTTTGTTGAAGCACCTTTTACAGCCTCGAGTCTTCTTGGGTATGAAGCTACAAGCTTGGCACACCTGTATTTGGGGAGTTTCTCCCATTCTTCTCTGCAGATCCTCTCAAGCTCTGTCAGGTTAGAAGGGGAGTGCCGCTGCACAGCTATTTTCAGGTCTCCAGAGCTGTTCGATCGGGTTCAAGGCCGAGCTCCGCCTGGGCCACTCAAGGACATTCAGAGACTTGTCCCAAAGCCACTCTTGTGTTGTCTTGGCTGTGTGCTTAGAGTCGTTGTCCTGTTGGAAGGGAATCCTTTGCTCCAATCTAAGGCCCTGAGCACATTGGAGCAGGTTTTCATCAAGGATCTCTCTGTACTTTGCTACGTTCATGTTTCCTTTGATCCTGACTAGTACCCCAGTCCTTGCCTCTGAAAAACATCCCCACAGTATGATGCTGCCACCTCCATGCTTCACCGTAGGCATGGTGCAAGGTTTCCTCCAGACGTAACACTTGGCATTCAGGCCAAAGAGTTCAATCTTGGTTTCATCAGACCAGAGAGTCTTGTTTCTCATAGTCTGAGTCCTTTAGGTGCCTTTTGGCAAACTCCAAGCGGCTGGCATGTGCTTTCAACTGAGTGGCTTCCGTCTGGCCACTCTACCATTAAAGGCCTGGTTGGTTGAGTGCTGCAAAGATGATTGTCTTTCTGGATGGTTCTCCACAGAGCTCTAGAGTTCCTGTCATAGTGGCCATCAGGTTCTTGATGACCTCCTTGACCAAGGCCTTTCTCCCGCGTTTGCTCAGAGTGGCCGGGCGGCCAGCTCTAGGAAGAGTCATTGTGGTTCTAAACTTCATCCATTGAAGGATGATGGAGGCCACTGTGTTCTTGGGGGGCCTTCAAAGCTGCAGACATTTTGTGGTACCCTTCCCCAGATCTGTGCCTCGACACAATCCCGTCTCAGATCTCAACAGACAATTAATTTGACCTCATGGTTTGGTTTTTGATCTGACATGCACTGTCAACTGTGGAACTGTGGAACCACAGGTGGAATCTGATCAAGTTGTACAAACATCTCAAGGATGATCAATGGAAACCGTATGCAACTGAGCTCAATTTAGTCTCATAGGAAAGGGTCTGAATACTTAGAAGGTATTTCTGATTTTAAAAAATGTCTAAGTACCTGTCATAATGGGGTCATAATCTGTCATAATGGGGTATTTTGTGTAGATTGATGAGGAAAACATTTCAATTAAATACTTTTTCTAAAATGGATTCAAAATAACAATGTGTAAGAAGGGAAGGGGTCTTTAAACTTTCTGAATGCACTGTACCTCATCACAATTCTACCTTGTCGATCTACGGACAGTTCCTTGAACTTCATGGTATAGTTTCTGCTCGGCCGTGCACTGGGACCATTATATAGAAGGGAGTGTTTCTTTCTAAATCATGTCCAAAAAAATGTAATTGGTGTCAGGTGGACTCCAGTGAAGTTAGTCAAGGACGATCAAAGGAAATGGGATGCACCTGAGTTCAATTTTGAGTGGCATAGCAAAGGGGTGTGAATACTTACAGTAACTGTCAAATTGTATTTATTTATTGTAGAATAATAGTGAAGACTTCAAAACTATGAAATAATCATGTAGAATCATATCATGGAATGGAATCATGTAGTAACCAAAAAAGTGTTAAACAAATCAAAATGTATTATAGATTCTTCAAAGTAGACACCTTTTGCCTTGACAGCTTTGCACACAGCATTCTCTCAAACGGCTTTTACAACAGTACTTGAAGGAGATCCCACATATGCTGAGTACTTGTTAGCTGCTTTTCTTTCACTTTGCGGTCAACTCATCCCTAACCTTCTCAATAGCATTGAGGTCGGGTGATTGTGGAGGCCACGTCATCTGATGCAGTACGCCATCACTCTCCTTCTTGGTCAAATAACCCTTACACAGCCTGGAGGTGTGTTGGGTAATTGTCCTGTTGGAAAACAATTGATAGTCCCATTAAGTGCAAACCAGATGGAATGGCGTATCGCTGTAGAATGCTGTGGTAGCCATGCTGGTTAAGTGTGCCTTGATTTCTAAATAAATCATTGACAGTGTCACCAGCAAAGCCCCCCCACACCATCACACCACCTCCTCCATGCTTCACGCTGGGAACCACACATGCGGAGATCATCCGTTCACCTACTCTGCATCTCTCAAAGACACAGCGGTTGGAACCAAAAATCTCAAATGTGAACTTGTCAGACCAAAGGACAGATTTCCACTGGTCTAATGTCCATTGATCGTGTTTCTTGGCCCAAGCAAGTCTCTTCTTATTATTGGTGTCTTTTTAGTAGTGATTTCTTTGAAGTAATTCGACCATGAAGGCCTGATTCACACAGTCTACTCTGAATAGTTGATGTGTCTGTGAAGCATTTATTTGGGCTGCAATTTCTGAGGCTGTGAACTCCAATGAACTTATCCTCTGCAGCAGAGTTAACTCTGAGTCTTCCTTTCCTGTGGCGGTCCTCGTGAGAGACAGTTTCATCATAGTGCTTGATGGTTTTTCTGACTGCACTTGAAGAAACTTGAAAATGTTCTGCATTGACTGACCTTCGTGTCTTGCTTATTTGAGCTGTACTTGCCATAAAATGGACTTAGCCTTTTTGGTAAAAGACCATCTTTTGTATACCACCCCTACCTTGTCGAAAAGAAATTCCACAAAATTACTTTTAATAAGCCACACCTGTTAATTGTAATGCATTCCAGGTGACTACCTCATGAAGCTGGTTGAGAGAATGCATAGAGTGTACAAAGCTGTCATCAAGGCAAAGGGTGGCCACTGAAGAATCTCAAATATAAAATATCTAGATTTTTTTTTTTGGTTACTACATGATTCCATATGTGTTCTTTTGTAGTTTTGATGTCTTCACTATTATTCTACAATGTAAAAAATAAAGAAACACCCTTGAATGAGTAGGTGTGTCCAACCTTTTGACTGGTACTCTGTGTAAATTAGATATCTGCATTTCATTTTCACTCAATTTTGAAAAACAATCTATTTTTTGCACTTTGTCGTTATGGGGTATTGTTTGTAGATTTTTAATTTGGGCAAGAACGCAACAAAATGTGGAATAAGTCATGAATTCTTTCTGAAGGCACTAAAAGGGTTTTGGCATCAGCATTTCAAGTTTCAACAAAACTCCAGAGGACACTTGATGACTAATGTACTTTTTGAATTTGTTGCATAAGGGCATTTTATTGAATAAAATTGTATCCATCTGCATTTATTTTAAGATTTGCCACAAACAACTTCGTATTAAAGGGGTGAAGATACTTTATCAAATGAAATTATGACACATTATCCAAGTCTAAGGGCAGTTTAAAAAATAATGGTGAGAGATTGATGTACTGGTAGTGGCGCAGTGGTTAAGGGCGCTGTACTGCAGCGCCAGCTGTGCCATCAGAGTCCCTGGGTTCGCGCCCAAGCTCTGTCGTAACCGGCCGCGACCGGGAGGTCCGTGGGGCGACGCACAATTTGGCCTAGCGTCGTCCGGGTTAGGGAGGGCTTGGTCGGTAGGGATGTCCTTGTAGGGATGTCCTTGTCTCATCGCACACCAGCGACTCCTGTGGCGGGCCGGGCGCAGTGCGCGCTAGCCAAGGTTACCAGGTGCACGGTGTACCCTCCGACACATTGGTGCGGCTGGCTTCCGGGTTGGATGCGCGCTGTGTTAAGAAGCAGTACGGCTGGTTGGGTTGTGTATCGGAGGACGTGTGACTTTCAACCTACGTCTCTCCCGAGCCCGTACGGGAGTTGTAGCGATGAGACAAGATAGTAGCTACTACAACAATTGGATACCACAAAATTGGGGAGAAAAAGGGGTAAAATAATTTTTTTTATAAAAAAGTAAGACGACAAAGCGAAGTGAGATATAACTAATTTACTTAGCCATGTCCACAGACGTTATGTTCTGATAGGAGGTTTAAACTAAGAGGATTGCGTATTTAATCGGCTCTCCATCTCAGGGTGCCTATCAGGGGAAGGGGATGTGACTCTCTAGAAGGATCAGAGACACACTAAATTAAGATACCTCACTTTTTCTCTGTTCCTCTTCCCATAACTGTGCCTGCACAAGATGTCCAGGACCATGACTCAATGAATCATCATCCTCACTCCAGAATTGGCATGTCCATTATGAGCTCTGTTAACACAGGGATGCTCTTAATTTCCCATTGTCCAGTGTATACCAGAGATCCCTCTGCTGATTATTTTGTCTGAGCATTTTTCTATAGGGGTTCATTGCACAGGTTTCATAATTTCAACTGCCCATTCACACACCATAGTCCTTCCTCCAATGGTCTCTACCACTGCTGACATTGTGAGACTATCAAAAAAAATTTGAGGCCTTTAGTCAATGACTTTGTCTTGCTGTCTGAATATGTATTCTCCTATTGGAGGTCATCATTGTTTTGTTTAGAGAAAGGCAATTTGATGTCACTTTGTACGAGTTTTGACTGCTTGTTATCAATTATTTTAGTTTTTTGGTGTGTGAGCGGGATAACAAAGTGTAGTATAGTAATGGCCTTCTCTGCCCACAGCTGGTGTAACCCTCACAAGGTGCCCTGTCTGATTGGTGCCCACCTGGGAGACCTGTACTCTCCAACTCGTCTCCCATGCAGCCACCCTTTGCTTTAAGGGACATAGCGCTCCATCATCTGTCCAGATCGTTTTGTTTCCTCATAATTTTCTTGACAAAGCCAATCAGTTTGTCTACAACTTAAAATCACTTGTAACACTGAATTCTTATGAAGCCACTATTTGTAACATGAAGCGGTATACTATTACTTCTGTGCTGAAACTATTCTGTGTGGCATCTAGCGGAATGGACTGACTGCCATCATTTACTATCTATTAACCATAACCTTTGTCAGAATGCCAGATTTCTAATGATTTTTAATGAATCTTTTCAGGGGTGTTTGAGATCTATGGACACTCGAGCATTACAGGTAGAACTGTCACCCATTAATGTCTTCATATGGCAGAGGGCAGCAGTTACATTAGACTGCATCTTCAGATATGAAATTCTGTGATATTTTGCTCCAGAACAACAACTGTCTGTTATTCAGACCACTAGTTCCCCCGCTGAGGTTGTGTGTGTGTGTCGTTTCTTTTCCACAAGGATATTCCAAAGATCTTGACAATGGTTCTATAACATTGTAGCTGTGTTAATTGACATGAAAATGTCGTTCCCATTATTATTGGTCATAATGTGCTGCCACCCCACCTCTCACATCACTGTAGGCTATGTGTGGCATGTGCTAAGCTGCTCTCCTCCATGTGTATGGTCCTGGGTATGTTCTGTCCATGAAATGGCTGCAGTCAGTCAGTGTTATATTCTGTGATGTGTGGGAGGAAACTCCCTGTTTGCATGATCTGTTTCCTCTGTCTTTATTTAGCTGTCCAGGCAGCTGAGTGTGTCCAAATGAAGGGTTGGCAGTTCACAAGCTCCTAGCCTTCCCTCGGGACAGTTACCATAGATACCACAGTCTGTGCCTAGCAACCTTCCTCTGTATGGCTTAGAGAATAATCACAATTAGAAAGGATATGTTTCAATTTAAACTAGCCTCTGAAGGGTTTACCGGTAATGTCACTTTTCAGGTATTTAGATACTTTGACCATGTGCAGATGAGATAAGTAGTGAATGGTGATAGGATTGTTCAAGTTATCAGAAATTCCAGAATTGTCATAAACTGTCACATTGATTAGATGGGCACCACTCAAGCTGAAATGATTCCTGGAAAATGTAGGGTGCATTGCGTTTGAAGTTCTACCATGAAGTGTAACACATTTTATTTTACTCTTCAGAGATAAAGTAGAGTCAATAATATTAAACATCTCACAGTTAAGATAAGAAAACAGAGGGACATCCAAAGGATTGAGCCAACACAACTGTTTGAAGCAATATCATCTGTAGCCAACATATTATACAACATTCAGGAGCAGTCAAATAAAGATTCTTCCTCCAGCAATTAGCTTTTTCTGACAGAAACTTCACAGTTAATCCTAAAATTAGTCTTCATAGGTATCTGAGATTAGTATGCCACAAACACCTGCTCCTGTAGACGCCAATCAACCAACAGATCAAAACCTCCAAAGGTGTGTCTGTGTTTTTAATGCTACTTATAGTACATAGCAGAGGTACTATACCGGTCTTAATACACCAGCTATTGCGGTGAACGTTGATTAACAAGAACTTCCTACAACAGATGTTTAATGGACTTGATGCACCTTGTTATGAACATCAGGGCTCTTTCTGAAACCTACCGGTCTCCCTATCTAGCTACTGTACATGTAGTGTATGGAAATGTCTGAATGCATATTTTGGAATATTTGGGAGAGATATATCTAAAGCACATCTATTACCAGTTTATTACAAGCAATACACGTGGAAGAATATATTTATTTCCTAGAGGCACTGTAAAAGGAGTAGCACTATTGCAAGTAGACATCAGAGAAAGCAGAGTGACTCATCTATTGGCAACCGACATGGAAGACACAGGGCAAAACTAGGGCATCTGTTGCTCTTGATCGTATCTGTATCTCCACCCTGGCCGCTGACTGGAAACCTCCATTAGGAACTGTAGTATTCAGATACATGTGTGTCACATTCCTGTGTATCATGTTTTAATGTGCCATTGTGCTTAGCACTGCATTATCCTGTAATACAACTCCAGTAGTATAGTCATGCAGGGGGAAAAGTGATCAACTAATGTTATAATGTACAACAGGATCTTGTGATCATTTAAGTCAGATGTTCCTGATACATTTTTCTGACCCATTCCAGTATTCTCTTTCCAACAATAAGGTGTTCCTTGATCCAGGTCTTCAGTGAGACTTGATCTTTCTGATTATTCAGAGGATACATGTTTATGACAGCTGTATGCTGGGCCATTTCCACCCAATTTATACATGCATAATTGCTTCACATCACTGTTACTGAAAAGGAACCCAGCTGCCATAGAGCTGCAGTCTAGGCCCACTGTCACCTGACCCCTTTAGCTATGAGAATAGATTTGGGAGAGAGATACAGAAAGAAACAGAGCTCTTATAGCAGGACTTTCTATCCCCTTTAGCGATGAGAATTTATTTTGGAGAGTGAGAGCTCTTAAGATCGTCTTCAATAATATATTACTATAACATAGAGTATAGCTTTTGTCCCAAAGGGAGCCAAATGGGGTAGCTAAGTATATTTGGATTCTAGATTCCCTATAGGTCATAAATACTTGACAACCGATCTACTAAAGCTACCACTGGTTAGTACTGCAACATAAGATACCTGACGGTATCGCTTGTCAATGTCTCAAATGTGTTGGACTAAATCTGGTCTGTATTTTGTACTAACTGAGTGCGATCTGAGGTCACATTCGTTAGAACTGATACAGACTCCAAAGGATTCTCTTGGAACAATTAATTTGGAGTTGTATGGTTCCTCCCCTTAGCAACAAGCTACCTATTGATTTAACAGCAAGCCAGGTGCTCCACGGGCATGGAGCATTTTAATGTGTTTGACAGGTCGCCATTGTAAATATGAATTTGTTCTTAACTGGCTTAACTGTATAAATGATTAAAAAATGTATCCTAGCTAAAAGTATAGGAGGGAAATTAAAATAGTAGAAGATTGAGTCGGCAATACTGTAATAAGCTGTAGGTAAATTGAATACAACACACTCTAATGCCAGGAATTTCTAGACTTGTTTTGGCAACTCCAAGCGAACCTTTGAGGCTCATGCTCTTAACTTGCTCTCTGCTCTTTTCCTGAGCTGTGCATAATGACAGGTTTGCCTGTGTAGTGGCAGGAGTGGAGAGGAGAGGCACTCACACTGGTTCTTGCACTGTGAAATGAATAAGCATAACTACTGCATATGTTTGATGAAAAACTCATGATTTGACTAATTGATAAATGGAACAAATTAAGAGGTCCTGAATAAATATAATATGCCATTAAACAGACGCTTTTATCCAAAGCGACTTACAGTCATGCGTGCATAGATTCTTACGTAATCATGGTCCCAGGAATCAAACCCACTATCCTGGCTTTGAAAGTAACAAACGCATGCTTTACCAAATGAGCTACAGAGGACCACTTTGCCACCTGGATGTGAAAGGGCTTGTTTTGCTGTGGCCTGTTCATCCCAACATTGAGGTAGTTATGGTCTTATCTTGGAGAAAAATATAGTTCAAATCACATCTGCTCCACCATAGAACTGACTCAAAAAGGTTCATGATTAGATACCTGCTTAACGAGGTGATTAAAACAGTGCAGACGTACTTTGCTTTAATTGAATCTGCTCTGGATGCTTTCCTCATCACTTTCAGTCCTGGCCAAATATAGGACCTGCAGCAGACAGTGAATATGACTCATTACATTCTACCTCACCTTTACATACTAGACGCTTGCTGCATTCGCAAGACATCTGTCACACATTTTAAAAGAGCTTACATTAAATACATCACTTATCTGCACTTTAGCTACACTCTGTACAGGAATGGAAACGCGTTACAGCAGCATGTGAAACACTGTAGGAGTGGTAGAAGGTCTCTTGCCTTTTTCTATTGAGCACTTGAAACATCATTGGTCTCATGCAGTTGACTGTCTCCAGCCTGTTAGAGCAGCCCTGTGCTGTACATCTGTCTGCCGGGCCGGGAATAGAGCCAGCTCATTGGGCTGTATAAGGATAGCCAGGTTAACAGGCCCTCATTCAGAGCCAGACAAGCGGCTAACACTCCTTAGTCTGAGACCCACACAAAGCCAGGTTGTCAGGTTAGCACACTGCTTTCCTTGAGTCTGTGAAAGACCACAATCAAAGTCAAGCTAGCTTTTAGCCCTTCTAGCAGGCAGACTATCACCATTATGTAGAACATCATTTCATGATTTGGGTTTGGGCTCATAATGTACTCAAAGTTTATTTGACCAGGAATTCAATGCATTAATGTAATGCTGTCGCTCTGAAAGCCATCTCAATCAATTACACTGCTCTATAAAATTACTGATTGCTTTCTGACTGTTAAAACTGTTCACATCAAACTCACTAAAGGTTGTTTAATGAAGGTAGTTTTATTATGATTGGAAAATAAGTTATGGGTTTGTGATTCTTCACATTTTATAGGAAATTATTTTGAATCATTGGGTGTTAACCATGCTGTATGATTTCCGGTGACACAAACAGGATTTCAGTGTAGCAGTGAGGACATCTGCTGGTGAAAAGAATACTGCAGGCAACTTTTGCATTGACTGAAAGACTGTAGTAGACTATACAGCAGTATGTGCAAAGCCATGCCCAAAGAAGTACAATAAAAACAGACATTTTATAGGACTTGACTACCCATGTCATGCTGTGTGGTCTCTAACTGTGCAAAGGATTGCTGTGTGGAAGACAGGCCTCGTTTTAAAAGGGTGTTGTCGACTGACTGGGGATGCCCAGGGATGTATTCATTAGTTGGATCTGTTGAAAACATTCAGTCTGTTGCAAAATGTTTAGCAACAGAAACCGTTTACCGTTTAATTTATGAACCAAACGGGGAGGGACCTACATTCATTTGTCTAATAGAAACTGTTGTTTTCATTGTAAAACGTTTTCCGTTTGGAGTAAACGGTTGACTAAGAAAACAAACGTTACTATTAGACAAATGAATGTAGGTCCCTCCCCGTTTGGTTCATAAATTAAACGGTTTCTGTTGCTAAATGTTTTGCAACAGACTAAATGTTTTCAACAGAAACCGACTAATGAATACACCCGAGGGCAGACTTTTTTTAATAGGCCTAATAAAAAAGGCAGACAAAGCCCTGATGTCATGAGAAAATCCATGGAAAGGTTGTTAAAAAGCAGACATTAAACAGCCCCCAATTAGCTTGAAGAGTAGACTTCATCCAACTGTGTGCAGCATTTAAAGTTAACTTTAGGCCTAAATGTAACTTAAACCATTGATTCTGTTATGTGTTTGTCACTTCGTGCAGTTTGCTTTGGCAAGAGGAGTCCACAAAAAAATTTCCTACAGTATCGTTGGTCGGTGCTGTAGATCTACAGTTAAAGTCGGAAGTTTACATACACTTAGGTTGGAGTCAATAAAACTAGTTTTCAACCACTCCACACATTTCTTGTTAACAAATTATTGTTTTGGCAAGTCGGTTAGGACATCTACTTTGTGCATGACACAAGTAATTTTTCCAACAATTGTTTATAGACAGATTATTTCACTGTATCACAATTCCAGTGGGTCAGAAGTTTACATACACTAAGTTGACTGTGCCTTTTAAACAGCTTGGAAAATTCCAGAAAATGATGTCATGGCTTTAGAAGCTTCTGATAGGCTAATTTACATCATTTGAGTCAATAGGAGGTGTACCTGTGGATGTATTTCAAGGCCTACCTTCAAACTCAGTGCCTCTTTGCTTGACATCATGGGAAAATCAAAAGAAATCAGCCAAGACCTCAGAAAATAAATTGTAGACCTCCACAAGTCTGGTTCATCCCTGGGAGCAATTTCCAAACGCCTGAAGGTACCACGTTCATCTGTACAAACAACAGTACGCAAGTAAAAACACCATGGGACCACGCAGACATCATACCGCTCAGGAAGGAGACGCGTTTTGTCTCCTAGAGATTAATGTACATTGGTGCGAAAAGTGCAAATCAATCCCAGAACAACAGCAAAGGACCTTGTGAAGATGCTGGAGGAAACAGGTACAAAAATATTTATATCCATAGTAAAACGAGTCCTATATCAACATAACCTGAAAGGCAAAGATTGTACTTTGTGAAGAAATGTCCTCTGGTCTGATGAAACAAAAATAGAATTGTTTGGCCATAATGACCATCGTTATGTTTGGAAGAAAAAGGGGGAGGCTTGCAAGCCAAAGAACACCATCCCAACCATGAAGCACGGGGGTGGCAGCATCATGTTGTGGGAGTGCTTTGCTGCAGGAGGGACTGGTGCACTTCACAAAATAGATGGCATCATGAGGGGTGAAAATTATGTCGATATATTGAAGCAACATCTCAATCAGGAAGTTAAAGCTTGGTCACAAATGGGTCTTCCAAATGGACAATGACCCCAAGCATACTTCCAAAGATGGGACAAAATGGCTTAAGGACAACAAAGTCAAGGTATTGGCCATCACAAAGCCCTGACCTCAATCCCATAGAAAAATTGTGGGCAGAACTGAAAAAAGG
Organism: Oncorhynchus nerka; assembly: GCF_034236695.1. Classification (NCBI taxonomy): domain Eukaryota; kingdom Metazoa; phylum Chordata; class Actinopteri; order Salmoniformes; family Salmonidae; genus Oncorhynchus; species Oncorhynchus nerka. The sequence goes on from NC_088417.1 coordinate 75,841,335, forward strand.
TGTGTGAGCAAGAAGGCCTACAAACTTGACTCAGTTACAGCAGCTATGTCAGGAGGAATGGGCCAACATTCACCCAACTTATTGTGGGAAGCTTGTGGAAGGCTACCCAAAACGTTTGACCCAAGTTAAACAATTTAAAGGCAATGCTACCAAATACTAATGGAGTGTATGTAAACTTGACCCACTGGGAATGTGATGAAATAAAAAAAGCTGAAATTAATCATTCTCTCTACTATTCTTAAAATAAAGTGGTGATCCAAACTGACCTAAGACAGGGATGTTTTACTAGGATTAAATATCAGGAATTGTGAAGAACTGAGTTTAAATGTATTTGGCTAAGGTGTATGTAAACTTCCGACTTCAACTGTATGTCAGCATCAATCAAGCTGGCCTCGACAGTGTTGGTAGTGAACTCAGGGGTGGCCATAGGTGGCATTTACTTTGTGTCCATTCATCATTCTGATATTGTTACAGAGAGAAGTCAACTTAATGTTACTAGATATAAGTTTTAATGCCAGAGGCATTATTCAAAATCTCCAAGTGCTATAATGCTCCAGCTGTTTTCAGGCTTTGAAAAGGTAAACGTGTGTTGCGGTTGGGGAGGCAGGCTAAGGATAAGAAAAGGAAAAACATCTGATTTCATTCACAAGTCAATTGTAGTGATGGTAGCGGTGGTCAAAATAAATAATAATGTCCACAAAATAAGCGAAAGTACTTACAAAAACACATGAACAATGACATTTTTTGGACAGGTTCTGACATCAAAGTTAAAATAATCTACACTAGATCTGGCCTAGAATCAGGCTACGAGCATAGCAACAAAAGTGGCCTACCACATCAACACTCTCAAACAACACTACAGAAGACTGATAGAGCTACAATAGGTAGAAATACCTAGTGCCACGTCATGAGCTAAACCACAATGAGCAGGGGTGCTCTTGACCAATTAACTAGTAGCCTCTTTTACCCAACACAGAGACAAACATTATAGCCTACAATGGCTACAGCAGACTATCATCATAACAAAATATTCACAGGCCTTTGTCAAATGAATCCCGGTTTCAACTGTACTGGTGTCGTGTGGGTGAGTGGTTTGCTGATGTCAACGTTGTGAACAGAGTGCCCCATGATGGCGGTGGGGTTATGGTATGGGCAGGCATAAGCTACGGACAACAAGCACAATTTTCATGTTATCGATGACAATTTGAATGCACAGAGATACCAGGATAAGTTCCTGAGGCCCATTGCCGTGCCATTAATCCGCTGCCATGATAATGCACGGCCCCATGTCGCAAGGATCTGTACACAATTCCTGGAAGCTGAAAATGTCAGTTATTCATACACGCCAGACATTTCACGCATTGAGCATGTTTGGGACGCTCTGGATCGTTGTTTATGACATCGTGTACCAGTTCCCGCCAATGTCCAGCAACTTCGCACAGCCATTGAAGAGAAGTGGGACAACATTCCACAGGCCACAATCAACAGCCTGATCAACTCTATGCGAAGGAGATGTGTCGCGCTGCATGAGGCAAATGGTGGTCACACCAGATACTGACTGGTTTTCTGATCCACGCCACTACATTTTTTAAAGGTATCTATGACCAACAGATGCATATCTCTATTCCCAGTCATGTGAAATCCATAGATTAGGACCTAATGAATTTATTTCAATTGATTGATTTCCCTATATGAACTGTAACTCTGTAAAATCTTTGAAATTGTTGCATGTTGCGTTTTGTATTTTTGTTCAGGATACATATAACATGGCTAAAACAGTATGTACAAATGATTAAAGTGACCAGTGTTTCATGACTCTATATAGGGAAAAGCAGTGTCAATACATGACAAACACAATGCACTCCAAACAAATGCACCAGTTGGAGGAGAGAACTCCACTCGAATTACACAGAACTGATATTTCATAGTCACGTGTTTAAAATCAGTAGCAAAATAGGGGAATTTCATAATTTAGTGGGGAGCACACAAGCGTGAACAGGGTTTGAATTTGGCACGAATGTGATAGTGGCCATCTTTGATTGCTGTGTGCAGTGAAGATAAATTGTCCCCAGTTCAACCGTATAAAATTGAGTCTTTGTACAGATTGCAGACATGGCATTGCAAGAAGAGGATGAAGGGCTTTTGAATTTAATCCCAGATTGAGATTGAATGAATCAGTGCTCGCTGGAGGCTCATTGATTACACCTCAAATCTATTTATCCCACCCGTCATTGGTTCCTTTCTCTGCCAGCTACTGTCAGTCACCATGCACTAGGGTTTATTATCATGTGCTTTTCAGTAGCTTTTAATGCTAAACATGTCAGAAACTAAAGTTGGAATATTATTGATGGTTTCTACCCTAAGAGGGAGAACGTAGGCCTACAGTAAAAAAAACATTGGTAAGAATGGATGAGATGCACCATTTATTGTTCTTATCCCCTCATCTCTCAAGTATTTTATTTCTTATTACAGGATTAGTATTGTTTTGCAATAGGTTGTACAAAAATGTTTGATAACATCTTATGTTACAGAGTCAACTTCTGTGGTTTGAACTTATTTATTCAGATGAGTTCAGTTCTGAGGCCCCTTGTTCTTGAGGATGTTGCTGAGTCCCTAGATGGTCTTTGTCATTCTCAAAACACAATTCCAGCATACCATCTGTCAGCAATATACTGCAGGTTAACGTGTATGGAAATGTAGTCAGGGAATTCCTCTCTCATATCTGTGTCTGTCAGGAGTTCGTAATTGAAATGTTAACCGAGGAAGCACGCAGAGGAAGACATACTGAACATTGGGCTAAGGTGTAATAGTGTGCAATGTAGTGTGTTTTAATTGTGCGAGAAAATAATTGAGTATCTGTTGAGTATCCCCCTTTAGCGATCTACCATGTTTATTCTTGGTGGAGCAGGTGACTTTAGTCCTTTAGATTAACCCCCATCTCCTTGGGTTGATGTGTCACTGGATAAGCGTAATCTAATCCTCTTGTGAATAGAGCAAAAGAGGGTTGTAGTGTTGTGTGTACTATACCGATGGGAGGTTGACCACATGATAAATATAATGACTGTGAAAGAGGCTCTGGCTCATCCTGCTGCCTTGACAGCAGTAGCCCTTGGCTCCACAGCAGAGCGGAGGTGAAGAAACTGCTGTGGTCCTCTGTCTACATCACTGCTGCCCTGCTTCCTGTGCATCTGTCTATGGCGAGCTGCTGCCAACTTGCTCATATTAACAGCTATATTTATCTCTCTTACTTTATTATACACAGGACCCGGTGAAGAGCTTTCTGAGTAGGTTGAAGATATGCCCTGGATCTCCTTTAGATACATAGTACTGTGCTCCAGTTTGCTGGCCCCATACAGTGCTTGTTACAGTGATTTTCAGTGTGCATTACCACATATGCTGACTCAGTTAGTTTCACTATATGGTTCTGTGGTTATAGCCTTGAGAGTAAACTGTTGATGAAGTGTATACTGGGTTGACTTGGTTTTGACAAGGTTTTCTTGCACTGTAGTCAGCCCAATTAGTATCATCTGTCCACTTATGGCCACCTCAGCAGAAGATAGTAGATGTTTGTAATAGCTGCTAATACTGTAGAAATGGTTTTAATGTCCATCCATTAGCCTCAATTACACCCATTATCACCTCAGGCACTGCTATGACAAAAACCCTGCTGTGTGTGAAAGCCTCCAGGCGCTGTGCTCTTTTCTTGCAGTCAGTCTACAAAGCCTGGTTATGCTCAGAATACTTCAACGCCACCCAGAGCCAGTGTCAACACAGGATTCCCTGCAAGCAATATTGTCTGGAGGTCCAGACCATGTGCCCCTTTGTGTTACCAGACAATGATGACTTGGTCTATGGAGGACAATCCAGTTTCATCTGTGCAGGTACAGTATGATTGGGGCCTTGAGTGACATTCTGTTGTTTGTGTTGCTATTTTTCGCTCACCTCCCATAATTTCACAGGGACTGTAACTTGTTTGTCATCTGATAAGATCATCTGGATCTTAAATCTGTTTCTTCTCTGTGTGTGATGCAGGGCTACTAGAAAACCATTTAACCAATGCAGACCCAGAGTGTTGTGACGTCAGATGGAGTGGCTGCGACCCCTCTGTGGGGGCGGCGTGTGCCCTGACCCAGCTTCCGGGGTCATCATCATGGCAGCGGCGCAGCTCCCCACCTGTGTCGGCTGCGTTGCGACTATGCAGCAGCAGACTCAGACTGTGTGTTCTGGTCCTCATCCTGCTGCACACTGTCGTCTCCTTTTCCACTGTCCAGAGCATTGGCGCTGTGGGCCTGGAGTCCATGGTACCCCTGCCCCTGGAGGAGAGCTCTGCCCGAGAGGAGTGACTGATGATGAACAAGAGTTTCTACTGTTCCTCCCCCGGCTTCCAGTCTACAGAGACTCCCTTCCTTCCCACTACCTGAGGAGTGAGGCGTTTATAACCCTCTCTCTCCATCCAGTCCCCTCTACAGGACATCAGGAATGAGGAGGTTATACACCACTCCAGGGAAGGCTACAGGTCGGTATACCTCTTCGCCCTCCACCACACTAGAGGAGTGGCGAAGCACGGGCCCTCCTCTCCCGCAACACAGAGGGATATGGAGGTAGATAAGGCTTCGGAACTGAGAGCCAGCCATATCTCACGTGTAAGGAGGACATGAGAGGGCATGGTGAAAGAGGCGGGTCTCCCATCATGCTGAAAGAGGTACTGAATGCTGTTTCTAAGAAGGGTTTGGGTACAAATGGCCTTTTTCACTTATCACCACTCTATTTAATACGTTGAGTGATGGTTTTGGGGAGTTACGTACGAGGTTGAGTTTGTGAATTGCACAATTGGGAAAGCGTGAGTTGCAGGCTTGTATGCTATTTTTGATTAGTTTTGTGTGTGTGTGTGTGTGTGCGTGCGTGCGTGCGTGCGTGCGTGCGTGCGTGCGTGAATGCAGTGAACAAGTCAGCAATTTAATTTATATGACCCAACACATGAAATCAGGTGATCATTACATCTTTCAAGCCAATAGTATACTCGCGAGAAATACTTTGTTTGGCTTACAGTAAATATAGTTATTATTATTCTCAGTAACACTACCCTCATTGTCATATACCAAGCAGAATAATTTCATGCAAATATTAGATTACAGATCCTAACCGAAGGTAAACCATGTTGTTTTTGATAGATGTCAGAGGTATACTATTAAAGCTGTGGAGGAACATGTGTCTATGCAAAGCTGATTGAAACCAGTGGAAACTCCCCCTGGGTGTCTAATCACTTACAGAAGGTAGATGATTGTGCCATGGAAGACTGTCTGGATTATAACTACACCAATCATTTCTTACTCATAAAACAGACAATTTACCACATATAACATATAACAAAGACCCAGAATGGCTAATTGGACCAGGAGGCCCTTAATCACGGCTAAATGTTTAAGAAAATATTTTCAAGATGCGAATGCGTCGCATCATCAAAAACAATTTCTGTCACAGTAGAGATTTAGGGCGTGTCTATGCCCTCAATGTGAAATAGAGTGATTATTTGGAAAGAACCAAAACGTTTATATATATATATATATTACTTCTAAATTCTAAATATCAGACATATGAAAAAGATCCACCTTGATTTTTTTCATAAAGGTCATCTGTTGGCACGGTATTGTTATTTGTAAAGAAGAGCTAGAGTATAACTATATAAATGGTTCTCATGTGTTTCTGATTTATCACATAAAATTATTCTGACCTCTCTCTTCCTGGCATAATCTGTGTATTATTAAAAATAAAATAAAAATTACATTTGGGCTTGTCTTTGGGAAGCTGAAATAAGATGTCTTCCAATGTGACAAATTGATTCACAAATACAAATATATTTGACACATTATTTGTATCTTACAAAGTCATTCTAAGCCAAAACTATTGTTTTAGAGTAATCCTGGGTTCACCTCCCAAACACATACTGTATGTGACCTTGGTCTACCACAACACAGGCATACTGTTTATGTCCTAACAAAGCTATTGTAACTATTTTACTATTGAAAAACTATATCATAGCAGAGGTTTTTACAGAGTATATGTATATGAATTGAACTTGGATTTGAAAATATGATATATAAAAGTATGACATTTATGAGATTCTTCATTTATCCTAAATAAAATATATAATATCACTGTAGCCTTTTAATGCCTACAATGAATTAGTAGGTGCTAATTTTATGTCAGTGTCTAACGAACTGCTACTTTCTTTAGTTTATATTGCTAAAAGATAGTTATTTTTCTTACGACTGACTGTGGTGTGTAACTGAATATCTAACAGACATTGTTGACATGCTGATTTATAAACTGGTTGAAGATACCAAACACTGTAAAAGAGACAACCATGTTGATAACTATACCTTGGGATTGAAAATCCTGCCTGCCTTGTATGACTAACGTGTGAAACATTGTCTGGTCTCCCTATTTCCAAAAAGGCCACTTGTACCCTTCATTCATATCAGTCATGGCTGTTGCTCATCCTGCTAGAATATGAAGGAATCGTACCTCTATCAGAGAAAGGAAAAGGGGATATACATCTACACTGGTGTCCTAAGCCTGTATTCTGTTAGGGAAATACTTCTTATGCCATTTTCTACACTGTGCTTCATTGTTTAGAACTTTTTGCACTAGTTCTAATAACATTTATTTTTCTCTGAGATTGTTTTGAAACTGTGCTAATTAATTCCGTTCTAAAAACAAATATTATCCCATATCTGTGTTTCTAGCTAACCTGTATATATGAAATCGGTTTTCTGTTTCTATTGTATTTTGGGCGGATCAGTGCCTGTTCACTGTTAAAGCCCAATAAAGTAATACAATTGTTCATCAACAGCCTCTCTTTTTGTGAGCAGTGCATTGTTATACAACCTGAACTTTAGATTAAAAGTGAGCATCACCCTCATCATCATGCAGAGAAATATATCAGTTGAAGGGTCACATAAATCATGTCATGTCCGTGTTACTCTGTTTTACCAGTAGAGGGAGCTGTTGTTAAGTGAGAAGTGTGAGAAAATCAGTATGCTGTAAATTTGTGAGAAAACTGCCTGCAGCACCATACTATTTCTGCATCAATGTCAGTGAGAAGGTTTTATACTGATTACTATTAAACAATATGATTTAACTTCCTGCTGTTATGTGATCAGTTAAATTCCTGGAACATCAACAAATAGACACCAACTACTGCACATTGGATTATCACAATCACATTTCAAATGTGATGTGTGACAGTGTGCCTTGATAAGCAAATTGCCTTAGAAAACAAAAAAGTCTACTCTGTGTAAGTATGCTCTTATTTTAGTTTCTCTTTGAACACTGGAGTGAGAAACCACATTAGCATGGTCAAGTGTTTCATAAATGGTACACCTTTTGAAATGATTTGAAATGATTTCCTTGTGAGTGGCCTATTCATGTCCTTGTGAATTATGCATATTATCTGCTGAGGTAGTCTCCAACATTATTTGGTGGTACTACAGTGTACAGTATATCCACTTTGACAGTACTTGTGTCTGATTGATTTTTGCAATAATGTTGTTATATTTCTCTTCAAACAGTGCAGGGCCTGGTCTCTCTAATACATCTGCTGTTCTGTTGACGCCTGTCAGATGTTGAGAAAAAATAATGGATCACAGCAAATCTTCACATCAGAAAAGGGCAGTTTCCCAGTTCTCTGTTGTATTGATGTTGAAATCTCATTCTGAACATTGGATCTCATAAAGCTCCTCTAAAAGCATGATCCATTCCCAATGCTGGAAAGTGATAAAAGACATATTTATATGAAGCTTGTTTTATTGCTCTTGGAATGGTGCTTCTACAGAAAGTCCTTTCTAAAGTGAATACTTTAAGGAACAGACATGGCCCATGAAAGATATAGGGACAGCCCCACTTGGTTCTGGGATGGAGACAAAGGATCCATGATTTAAGGTATGTTCCCCACAAACTGTTTCATTTTGTCAATGTATTACCTATGACCTTCCCACCCACCACTGCCATGTCTGTAGACATGTATCCCTATGTAGAAACATGAACATCATCTAGTTAATGCTGGAGATATTCTTGGGCGTACTTGAATAGAATGAATGTGGGTCAGTGATGGTTTTGCCTGTATTTACATATCACCACTGAATGTTAGTGGGTGATAGACAGGGGTTGTCTGGGATTCTATGTATGTTCATGTCTGTTCTGCTATGCATAAAAACAACAGTGCTGGAATCACTGCTTTACTCTTTTATGACAGTGATGGGCATTCCTTACCTTTGGGGGCCTTGGTGTCTGCAGGCTCCTGGGGTTGCCTACCAATCCACAACAGACCTAGACTTGGAAAACCAGATGGAGTCACTTACTGCCTATTGTGCTGAAACATTGGCAAAACAGAAACCAGGAGATCCTAAAGCTTTCCTGTAGCTTTCCAGGCTTACCAACAATATATCTATGGCCAGTGTTCATGTGTTGGTCAAATAAACTCAGAAGGTCAACACATAATGTTACCTTATGACCTGAGAGATTACATCAACGAGGAAGGATATACAGTGGGTGGGGGAAAGTATTTAGTCAGCCACCAATTGTGCAAGTTCTCCCACTTAAAAAGATGAGAGAGGCCTGTATTTTTCATCATAGGTACACTTCAACTATGACAGACAAAATGAGAAAAAAAAATCCAGAAAATCACATTGTAGGATTTTTAATTAATTTATTTGCAAATTATGGTGGAAAATAAGTATTTGGTCACCTACAAACAAGCAAGATTTCTGGCTCTCACAGACCTGTAACTTCTTCTTTAAGAGGCTCCTCTGTCCTCCACTCGTTACCTGTATTAATGGCACCTGTTTTGACTTGTTATCAGTATAAAAGACACCTGTCCACAACCTCAAACAATCACACTCCAAACTCCACTATGGCCAAGACCAAAGAGCTGTCAAAGGACACCAGAAACAAAATTGTAGACCTGCACCAGGCTGGGAAGACTGAATCTGAAATAGGTAAGCAGCTTGGTTTGAAGAAATCAACTGTGGGAGCAATTATTAGGAAATGGAAGACATACAAGACCACTGATAATCTCCCTCGATCTGGGGCTCCACGCAAGATCTCACCCCGTGGGGTCAAAATGATCACAAGATTGGTGAGCAAAAATCCCAGAACCACAGGGGGACCTAGTGAATGACCTGCAGAGCTGGGACCAAAGTAACAAAGCCTACCATCAGTAACACACTACGCCGCCAGGGACTCAAATCCTGCAGTGCCAGACGTGTCCCCCTGCTTAAGCCAGTACATGTCCAGGCCCATCTGAAGTTTGCTAGAGAGCATTTGGATGATCCAGAAGAAGATTGGGAGAATGTCATATGGTCAGATGAAACCAAAATATAACTTTTTGGTAAAAACTCAACTCGTCGTGTTTGGAGGACAAAGAATGCTGAGTTGCATCCAAAGAACACCATACAGTGCCTTGCGAAAGTATTCGGCCCCCTTGAAAAAATGTCAGTCTCTCGATGTGCAAAACTGATAGAGACATACCCCAAGCGACTTACAGCTGTAATCGCAGCAAAAGGTGGCGCTACAAAGTATTAACTTAAGGGGGCTGAATAATTTTGCACGCCCAATTTTTCAGTTTTTGATTTGTTAAAAAAGTTTTGAAATATCCAATAAATGTCGTTCCACTTCATGATTGTGTCCCACTTGTTGTTGATTCTTCACAAAAAAATACAGTTTTATATCTTTATGTTTGAAGCCTGAAATGTGGCAAAAGGTCGCAAAGTTCAAGGGGGCCGAATACTTTCGCAAGGCACTGTACCTACTGTGAAGCATGGGGGTGGAAACATCATGCTTTGGGGCTGTTTTTCTGCAAAGGGACCAGGATGACTGATGGGGCCATGTATCGTGAGATTTTGAGTGTAAACCTCCTTCTATCAGCAAGGACATTGAAGATGAAACGTGGCTGGGTCTTTCAGCATGACAATGATCCAAAACACACCGCCCGGGCAACGAAGGAGTGGCTTCGTAAGAAGCATTTCAAGGTCCTGGAGTGGCCTAGCCAGTCTCCAGATCTCAACCCCATAGAAAATCTTTGGAGGGAGTTGAAAGTCTGTGTTGCCCAGCAACAGCCCCAAAACATCACTGCTCTAGAGGAGATCTGCATGGAGGAATGGGCCAAAATACCAGCAACAGTGTGTGAAAACCTTGTGAAGACTTACAGAAAACGTTTGACCTCTGTCATTACCAACAAAGGTTATATAACAAAGTATTGAGATAAACTTTTGTTATTGACCAACTACTTATTTTCCACCATAATTTGCAAATAAATTCATTAAAAATCCTACAATGTGACTTTCTGGATTTTTTTTCTCATTTTGTCTGTCATAGTTGAAGTGTACCTATGATGAAAATTACAGGCCTCTCATCTTTTTAAGTGGGAGAACTTGCATAATTGGTGTCTGACTAAATACTTTTTTGCCACACTGTAGGTCACAGCCAATGTTTTAGACCATTACTGTGCATGTGAAGAGCTTGTGGTTGACTGTCCTTTTGAACACTGTCCTTTCCAGTGAGAGGCCAGAGGCTCTCAGGCACTCAAATAAGAAGTGACTAGTCCGACATCAACAGGCTAATGTTATTGGTAGTGTATGCAGCTATTCATCAAATCCTTCAAACAAACAACAACTAAAAAGGGATCCAGGTACTAGAGTACTGTATGCTGGAGGCGCTTATCATTGTGCCATTGTATTTGCTTTAATGCTTTTCACTGTGAAATCATCAGATGGATGAGGGGGTGGGGCTTAAGGGAGGCCCCATAATATACTACGTTGATCTTTTTAGTGGGCATGAGGAAATTATTACACTCTCCTGTTTTAATCATATTTTTCCAATTTATAGCCAAACACCGTTCATAATATTTGAAGTCTTGCAGCCAAGTGTTCTGTGACAGATGCCTAGACAGGAGTGAGCTGGGCAGCACCGCTCTCTCTCCCCATGCCAAGAGCTGACAGATCCTGCTGTTTCAAAGGGAGTCTAACACTTTGAGGATTACGGATAGCTCTGACATGGAAGGGGCTCAGCGCTGGAAAGTGGAATACCAGTCCCGGTTCAATCCCCCCCCCCCACCTCCACAGGCCCACTGAGATACTCCTGTGGACCTGAAAGTGTGACAGGCAGTAAGTGTGAGAGAGAGAGAGGGATTCATTAGACATGTTTTAAACAGCATATAATTATAACCAAACAGCTGTGAACAAAATGTCTGAGTTGACTTGAATGGGCGGATTTGGTAAAAAAAGAAACTCACACTGCACCGCATCTGTTTATAGTGGGTTTAAATGTGTAACTAAGGAAAATATGAATGTGTATTTGACACAAATGACAGTGTTTAGAAGAGGAAATGAATAGGGAGCCATCATGGTTTTCCATTGCCATTTTCACATGATGCATCATTGTCACTATATCCAACTGTATCCCACATGATCTCATTATGAGACATAAACAGTGCACTGTCACAGAACCAAAATGTATATCCCCATCCAATAGGGTGGTCTTAGTAGATGGATTAGGTCATAGATTCTCATGGCTGATGACAGGATGTGCTTCATGCGACAATGGGCACTGGGCATCAGTCATAGTGGAAAAATGGCTGAATTTGTTGGCAGACAACAGAACTTGATCATGCGTGTATGTTTATTCAAAGTTCTTTGACATGTGAATTTCACAATTCCTGTCCTTTTAACTGACAGGCTTGAGGGAATGAAAATATATTGCTCTACATATGTTACTATAACGCCATAATGACTTTTATATTAACACTTTAAAGATGTCAGCTCTATGTGCTTTCAGAAGGCCTCATGTGTCTTCAGCTGTTGATATTGTAATAATGTTGGGGGGCATGACCAGTGAGTAAGCAATGGAGCTGTGGGCATGCGCCCAGAAAAGAAATGTCACCAAAATCATTTACATAGCATGACTCCAAGGTTATTGATACCCCCAAATAGTGTTACAGCATAAGAACCATCATTTTGGTTGATGTTTCTCAGGGGACCCTAATTAGTGGCAGACATGTGAAATGTATAAAAGCATCCCTTACTCATTTTTAGGTGAAAGCTTTTGTCCAGAAGATCCCGGTTACTGTACATAGTGACACTTGTCATTTATGGTGCATGGCTAAGCATTCAGAATGTGTGTCTCTGAAATACACTTAGGTTATGTGTGGTCTCAGATAAACCAGAATATTGATCTCTAACAGGTTGCATTATATTCAAGACAGGTTACATTATATTCAATATTTGTATTTATTATGGATCCCCATTAACTGCTGCCAAGGCAGCAGTTACTCTTCCTGGGGTCCAGCAACATAAGACAGTTACATATAGTTTAAAATACTACATAACATTACATTTCATAACACCTTACCCAACACATTCAGTGTGTTCCTTCAGGCCACCACTCCACCACCACCACATATTTACAATACAACATCCATGTGCACGTGTGTAGATTGCTTGTCTTATCATGTGTGTGTCTGTCTGTCTCCGAAGCATGTAGAAAGATGTATGTTCTTCTATTTTGGCTGATCTAGCTACAGGACAAGGTCACCATTCATCATTAAAGTTTGATCTTCCAGTTTTTCAATGAGTTAGTACAATCCGGGATCCTTGGGACGTCCCTACCCTAAACCCTAACCTTAACCCCTATCTTTACCATAACCCTAACCTAAACCCTTGGCTTAACCATTTTACAATTCAACTTCAATGGGGTAGGGACGTCTCAAGGACCACGCATAGCAATGACCTTTTTTCCAACGGAGTGGCGTGTAATAGCCAATGAGAGACGGAGGGGCGGATCTAACAAACGGGATCACTTTATTTTACAGTATCAGTGTGTGGGTTACCGTACCGTCCCCCTGACTAGATGTGGATGGAGATAACTGTCACTGTGCTATCGTTTGAATATCAGTCAGCTCAGGTTAGGGACATAGCATCATAGACAAAAGCCGAGTATGCTGAAATAGCAACGACTGAAAGAGTATTTAGACATGGCACCCAAATCGCTGTCTGAAAAGTTAGCAAATTTAGAGGACAGTGACTTAAAAGAGTCTACCTGTATTTGCAGGAAACAGTGTAAGAACTGTAAAATCTTTCTGGGATTCTTCGTCTTATCCCTTTCATTGCATCTAGTTACGCTTTTCTGTTATTTGGACCTGAGATCCGAAGTGAAACGCGAGATTCTCCAGAAGAACAGAGAGGAGACACTGTCACCGGCCGCAACCGATATGAATGACCGATATTCTCCAGTATTCCAGCTGTTGGATATCAGCTACCCAGCTGATCTACAGGTAGGATAATTATCGCCTCTGTAATAGCTTAACACTAAACACATATTTACATGTTGTAAGAATGCATTGAAATACACATCAGGGACCAAAGTGCAGCCTTATAGACCAAATTATTTTATAGAGATTATGGATAATTTATTATGACAAATAACTGTATTTGTAAGTTCAATATGGACATCACTTTTGGTCTTTAAACATCTTTGTAAGACCTTGCATTTCAGTTGCTTATTCTCAATATTTAACCTAACTGATCAGATGAACAACTGGCCCCAGGGTGCGCATACATGGTTAGCCTACTGTTGATAAACGGTATGATGTCTAGAACGTGGGGGACCTCATGCAGAGATATTTTCCTACCAGGGTGTGCTTTGCATAAAGTGCCTGGAATGATCACATGGTTAACATATTTTTCACTTGTGGGATGTTGAAACAACTGCCAATGGCTATCGTGAATGTGTATGATGATTAGGCTATTGACTGTCGTCAGTTAGAACCTTTCATTCGTCCTTGATCAGACAGAATAGTATATTGGTCCATGGTTCTCAAATGAGAACTACTTAGGCTTTCTTTGATTATGATAGTCTCGTTGCAGGTTGGCAGTATGCTTATAGTAATACAAATCCTAATTTCACAGTCGTGGTGCCCAATTCTCTATTGTTACTTGAGATTGATAATGCTTAATAATACTTTTGGTGAAAGTACTTTTTCTAAAGTGGTTTGGCGAGGATTTGAAAATGAGTGTATGGTTTGAGTGACCTGGTGGTGCATGTTGAGACGAGCAGACACCTACGAGAATACTGCATGCCATCAGCATGTGGCACAGTAAGATTACACCCATCCCCTCCATGTATTAACAAGCCACTCACACATTTTACTGCATTGTTGGCATATTATAATCGCCTACAATTTCGTCACGAGGGCAGAAAACACCTGGGGCCATTAACGATGTTACTGGAATCAAATCATAAAAGGCGCCACAGTTCTCTTGTCAGCTATTCTTTTAGCCTGTGAATTGACATAATGGGACAGAGCTCCCACTTGTCTGAGGCTATAGTGTGTAAGATGCCAAACGTGCGTGGTTTGAAATATTATTTTACATGAGCATGGTAAGCCATGTGAAAAGTACTACTGCACAGAAACATATGGTAGGAAGACGACAGTCAGTGGATGCCTTTCAATTTCAGATCAATTAAATGACACATAACTTGACAATGTTAAGATCTGCAGCGTAGCCTAGTGGTTAGAGCGTTGGACTAGTAACCGGAAGGTTGCAAGTTCAAACACCCGAGCTGACCAGGTACAAATCTGTCGTTCTGCCCCTGAACAGGCAGTTAACCCACTGTTCCTAGGCCGTCATTGAAAATAAGAATTTGTTCTTAACTGACTTGCCTGGTTAAATAAAGGTAAAATTAAAAAATCCATCTGGCCCTCATCGACATTATAATCAGATGAGATGAAAAGTTGAATGATTTGGTTGTGATCATGTTGCTCTGATTTCTCCAGAATCCAAGTTGTTGTCTTTGACCTTGCTACCACCTGTGAAAGTACTACACAGTACTAGTGGTTGCAATTTTCTTTCTTTTTTAATCCCCTAGTAGACTTATCAAACAAATCCTTAGCTTTTAAGTTCAGTCACTATGTTTGTTGTAGGCCTATGGATGATTTGTTCATAGGGGTTTATATTGAGAAAAATACATAAAAAAGCACAAATGAGATTGTGAATGAACTATAGCTGGTATACGACCCCTTGCTTCGTCATTACAACTTCCCCAGGCATTGTGGCTTGCCTCCAGAGCTCAGTGTGAAATCTCTAACTAGCACAGTTAGCTCCAAACAAATATCCGGTTCCAACCCTCAACATCACTATTAAATCAGACTTTGTGCTCTGTTGCAGTATGAGATTTCTTACAGGATATTACCTTAAAAGCAACGTTGTGCAACGCAAGTAATTACATCCACTCAATTACTCAACTCCATTAAAATGGAACATTGTGGGAGAATGTACATATGGCAGTAGATGTTAATATAGATGCAGACATATATAAGAAGTGAGAGACCTTTTAGAGTTGATTTAGGCAACATATTTGGAATTACGTTTATGGATGTGTTTATTGTTTGCGTTTGTATTTGTCTGTATTGTCAATTGCATTGAGTCCTTATTACCATAGATTTAAGCAAAAACCTGAACCAAAGAACCATCCAGAGGGTATGTGGTCAGGGTTCAATCTGAGGGCTGTAGTTATAGAGGTTAGAGTTAGGGATGGGCCCTGTGTAATTTTACATAATCTATTGTAATACCCACCACTCAAGCTAATAAAACATAAGTAAACACACATTTAAACACACATACATTTAACACACACACACATACCACCACATGACACACCACCTCCCTCCCCTCGATTAGATCATCCCCTGATGATGAACTGTAGATGTGTGGTCAAGAAAAATGTGTTTACTTTAGCTGTAGGTTTTAATTGATTTATTTGGAATGCTTTCAAAGGAACAAGTGGGCCTCGGGCCATATTTGTTACTGGGGACAGGTGTCAAGACTGTTGCTAATTTTGTTATGTTTGCAAGGGAGTTAGGAAAGAATGTTTGAATGTCCCTAATTGTGGATGATGTTTGCCATGATATGCACCTGCTTCACTTTAGATTATCTTGAGGGTTTAGCCAGTGGCTACACAGATGTTATTCTCTTTCTTATGGGAAGCTAGTCATACAAATAAAACATTTTGTGTCTTTCGGTATGTTTAGAAAACAGAGGGACAGTTACTGCTAACTAAAGAGTAAAACGTCAAAAAGCCTAAAAGGGTTTCCTGTTGAGTATTCTTTTGAAGATGAAAGCTTTTTACATCATAAAGGGATTTACCTCTTGCATGAGACTGGACAAAATAACAAATTTTCATTGTTTGGAGCAGCTAATTAGTGGGACCAATTAGTTTCTAACCTGAGTCACGACTCAAGATTGTGTTAGCCCACAGATCCTGTCTAGGCAATGGCATTAGCTTTGGGAGCTAACGCAAGCTCTTTTCATGACATAGACTGACCAGATTAATCCAGGTGAAAGCTATGATCGCTCCCTTATTGATGTCACCTGTAAAATCCAATTAAATCGGTGTAGATGAAGAGGAGGAGACGGGTTAAAGAAAGATTTTTAAGCCTTCAGACAATTGAGATGGATTGTGTATGTGTGCCATTCAGAGGGTGAATGGGCAAGACAAAAGATTGAAGTACCAAGTGCCAGGCGCACCGGATTGAGTGTGTCAAGAACTGCAACGCTGCTGGGTTTTTCACGCTCAACAGTTTCAAGAATGGTCCACCGCTCAAAGGACATCCAGCCAACATAACACAACTGTGGGAAACATTGGAGTCTACCAGCATCCCTGTGGAACGCTTTCGACACCTTGTAGAGTCCATGCCCCGACGAATTGAGGCTGTTCTGATATATCGATATCAATGTTTCTCTTATTTTGTACACTCAGGGAACAGTACCAGACAAAAGTTTGGACATACCTACAAATTCCAGGGTTTTTATTTATTTTTACTATGTTCTACATTGTAGAAAAATAGTGAAGACTATGAAAACTATGAAATAACACACATGGAATCATGTAGTAACCACAAAAGTGTTAAACAAATATATTTGAGATTCTTCTAAGTAGCCACCCTTTGCCTTGATGACAGCTGGAATGCATTTTAATTAACAGGTGTGCCTTGTTAAAAGTTAATTTGTGGAATTTCTTTCCTTCTTAATGCATTTGAGCCAATCAGTTGTGTTGTGACAAGGTAGGGGTGATATACAGAAGATAGCCCTATTTGGTAAAAGACCAAGTCCATATTATGGCAAGAACAGTTCAAATAAGCAAAGAGAAATGACAGTCCATCATTACTTTAAGACATGAATGTCAGTCAATCCGGAAAATGTCAAGAACTTTAAACGTTTCTTGAAACTGTCTCTCATTAGTACCACCACAGGAAAGGAAGACCCAGAGTTACCTCTGCTGCAGAGCATACATTCATTAGAGTTAACTGCACCTCAGATTGCAGCCCAAATAAATGCTTCACACAGTTAAAGTAACAGACACATCTCAACATCAACTGTTCAGAGGAGACTGCGTGAATCAGGCCTTTATGGTCGAATTGCTGCAAAGAAACCACTACTAAAGGACACCAATAATAAGAAGAGACTTGCTTGGGCCAAGAAACACGAGTAACGGACATTAGACTTGTGGAAATCTGTCCTTTGGTCTGTTGAGTCCAAATTTGAGAGTTTTTGTTCCAACAGCTGTGTCTTTGTGAGATGCGGAATAGGTGAACGGATGATCTCCGCATGTGTGGTTCCCACTGTGAAGCATGGAGGAGGTGCTGTGATGGTGTGGGGGTGCTTTGCTGGTGACAGTGCTTTATTTAGAGTTCAAGGCACACTTAACCAGCATGGCTACCACAGTATTCTGCAGCGATACTCCATCCCATCTGGTTGCGCTTAGTGGGACTATCATTTGTTTTTCAATAGGACAATGACCCAAAACACACCTCCAGGGTGTGTAAGGGCTATTTGACCAAGGAGAGTGATGGAGTGCTGCATCAGATGAACTGGCCTCCACAATCACCCGACCTCAACCCAATTGAGATGGTTTGGGATGAGTTGGACCGCAGAGTGAAGGAAAGGGCAGCCATCAAGTGCTCAGCATATGTGGGAACTCCTTCAAGACTGTTGGAAAAGTATTCCACATGAAGCTGGTTAAGAGAACGCCAAGAGTGTGCAATGCTGTCATCAAGAAAAAGGGTGGGTACTTTGAAGAATCTCAAATATACAATATACTTTGATTTGTTTAACACTTTTTTTGCTACATGATTCCATATGTGTTATTTCATAGTGTTGATGTCTTCACTAATATAGTTGAATGTAGAAAATAGTAAAAATAAAGAAAAACCCTTGAATGAGTATGTTTTTCCAAACTTTTGACTGGTACTCTACGTGTTCACCAACTGTGTGTTCCAAATCACATGCAACTATTTTTGAGGGAGACAAATATTGAGCAATCGTATAGCGGTGAACTAACAGTTTAACAATATGCATTTATTTATGTGCCAAAATTGTTGTTTTCACCACTAATCTGTAAGGTATATCACTGCTTTGAAGTGACTTTGACATACAGTACTGTATGTCCATATGATGTTACCTATTATATAGTCTTTAGTCAGCTTTTGCAGAAATATGGTGCTCACTTACTTTAGAGTGGTTTATTTCAAAGAGAACTCAGTAATCACACTATTTTTTTCTAACGCCTCCACTCTGAAACTCAAAACAGCGTTGGTTTGAGGTTCACAAAAATATGTGTCTTCAAAGTAGCCTCAATTCCCAGTTATATCATCTGTGACTCCACACGTTTGTCATATAAACGTAGAGGTCATGTAACTTGAGTTGTGTATATTGAACATACTAAATGTCTATTGAGCCATATTGTAGATTATCAAAGAGGCCTGCATGCACCAGTGATCTTTTCACTCAGTATCCCAGTTGTTACATAAGATCAGGCTTCATAATTCCATCATGATAGTAGCTCAGATACTATTAGGCAGTTCTGCCTTTTTACTTTAATTTCCTAGTAGCCCTGGAAGGCTATGGAGGGCTATGGACCACCATGACTCAGAACAGTTGGAGACCAAGGTGTATCCGCATTCTACATGAGCTTTGGCGCCTGCCGGGAGACCAGCCAAGAGGGAGTTACATTTCATTTTAGGAAGCAAGAGTACTAAACAAGACAGTAACTCATTCAACTATCAATCATGTATTGTCAATTTGTCAAATTATCAACAGTTGAACAGTATAGTCATTTTTGTGGTTTTTGGCTAACCACAATTAGTCTTTTATTTTTCAACTTGTATTTTCAGACCAACCATGGATGTTTTGTTATTGCTCTTCTCTGTGAAGTTCAATTTGTGTGGGTAAGCCCAGACATCTTTGGTGAAGTAGTTTGTGCAATTACTTGAGAGGAATTCTTGTGAAACTGTTGTCTCTCTGTCCTGTGACGGAAGACCACAGCACAGCCACTTTATGAGAGAGTTTTTTACAAAAGGCAGGATTACATTTGCTAATAACATGCCATTCTGGATTTTGTATTTTTTTGTGGGTGAACCAATTTGTTTACTAACTAGAACACATCCTTCAAAATAATCTCAGGACAGCGCATTATAAATGAATACCCATAAAATTATGGCCTTATACTGACTTGAGGTCTGTGCCTAATTCAATTTGAACAAAAGTCTGAGCAGAAAGAGTTTAGAAAGTGATTGTGCATAATATTGTTCTTGTATAAAAAAAATATCTTAAAGGACTTATTTTTCTGGACGTTCATGTATATGAGCATCCCAAATTCTTAACATTACCAAGAAGCATATCGAGGAGATTGATCAAAACAAATTTGTTCTCATCCATCACAAATAATTAATTTCCAAATCAAACATCTTCCTGCATTTCTTCCCTTCTACCCTCCCTAAACCTCACTCAGATAGATTGAAATCATGAACACTGCTATTATATCAATCAAATAAATAATATAGGCCTGTTTATCAGCCCAGTCATCATATTCCCATTCTATAGTGGTTTGAGTTTTGAAAGAGACTATGAAAAATAGAGGAGAAGTGAAAGCAAGTTGTCAACCTTGCTGCAGAGCAGATGTGGGCCCACATTTACGAAACATGTTTCATGTTGTTTTCTGGCTGTCCCAAATTGGAATTGTTTTAAAGCCACAACACACAGAAACTGTGCCAGGAGGAAGGGTAGGGTGAGCACTTGGAGGAACAAAGGGAGGAAAACGAGGTAGCAGGTGGAAAAACATATTTGCCAAATTGCTGACAGGTGCTCCAAAGCCTTGGTTAGAAGGTTCAAATAGAAAACCCAGCATGGGGAATTGAACAAGCTTTCCGAATTTGGCTAAGAGCCACTCAAAGCAAGATGTGGAAATTTTTGCTACCTAGCACCAGTAGTGTAAAGTACTTAAGTAAAAATACTTTAAAGTAGTACTTAAGTTGTTTTTTGGGGTATCTGTACTTTACTATTTATATTTTTGGCAACTTTTCCTTTTACTTCACAACATTCCTAAAGAAAATAATGTACTTTTTACTCCATACATTTTCCCTGACACCCAAAAAGTACTCATTACATTTTGACAGGAAAATGGTCCAACTCATACCCTTATCAAGAGAACATCCCTGGTCATCCCTACTGCCTCTGACCTGGCGGACTCACTAAACACAAATGCTTCGTTTGTAAATTATGTCTGAGTGTTGGAGTGTGCCCCTGGCTATTTGTCAATAAAAAAATACTAATTGTGCAGCCTGGTTTGCTTAATATAAGGAATTTCAAATGATTTATACTTTTACTTTTACTACTTAAGTACATTTTAGCAATTCCATTTACTTATGATACTTAAGTATTTTTTAAACTAAATACTTTTAGACTTTTACTCAAGTAGTATGTTACTGGGTGACTTTCACTTTTACTTGAGTCATTTTCTATTAAGGTGTCTTTACTTTTACTCAAGTATGACAATTTAGTACTTTTTCCACAACTGTCTAGCACCAAGTTGTTGGCATATTTGTTGGGATTTTCTTTGTTGAGAATTATTTAAACCCACTCACGTGCCTTGCAAGAATCTGTGTGTTCAGAGCTACAGTTTTTAGACGCAATGTCAATTGATTGGTTGCCGTGCATACTTAGGTACAGAAAGATGTAGATGTAGTATGCTGTGCATACTTTGGTACATAAAGATGTAGATGTAGTATGCTGTGCAAACTTTGGTACAGAAAGATGTAGGCCTACAGTGCATCTAGCTGGACATATTGTGGGGATTCACGATAGGTACTGATCTGAGCATGATTGTGTTAGCTCAGCTGACTGATAGAGACTTTAGGGTGGATTTACATTAGATACATCAGATTACCAACTTTTCTGTTTACACCGGCCTTGGATGTGGTGTGGCCAAAGCCTCATTCCTAAATTGTGTGAGTGCAACTATTAGCATACCGTAAATACCAAGGTATATAGACAAACAAAATAAGGATAGCAAATCAAACTATACAGGAGCTTCTCATGTAAACCATATTGCATATAGTGTTGCAGACTTGATTAATCAGATTGGTCTCATAGACAATAACGAATATAGTAAATGTAAATCCAGGACACGCAAATGAGTATGTTACGTTTGGTATGGTTACATAAGATGGAAGCTTACTTAAGGCAAAAATGAAAGGAGGGTGGTTGGTTGGTCGGGGTAGATGGGTTTGCGTATAACGTAAATGTCTAGCAACCAAAAAGTTGCGTGTTTGAATCTCATCATGGACAAATGTAGCATTTTATCTAATTAGCAACTTTGCCTCTACTTACTACTTTTCAGCTACTTTGCAAGTAGCATGTTAGCTAACCCTTTCCCTAAAAGACCATTTATGCTTGATCTGGCAATGCGGTCTGGAAGCTCCGTATGTTAGCCACAACAAATTGGAATTCGTAACATATCATACATTTTGCGAATTTGAAACATATTGTAAATTTTGCAAATTCGTAACATGTTGTACGAATTGCAATTCGTAACATATCATACAAAATGGGTGATGAACATCCACAAATGAATACATACCATATGAACCGTAACATATCACACTAAATGGAGTGTCTCAGATTTACATACAAAATAATACAAAATGCTTCGAGACCACATTAGATTAATGCAATGATACACAAATGGGTAGATACACTACATGACCAAAAGTATGTAGACACCAGCTCATCGAACATCTCATTCCAAAACCATGGGCATTAATATGGAGTTGGTTCCCCCTTTGTTGCCGTAACAGCCTCCATTCTTCTGGGAAGGCGTTCCACTAGATGATGGAACATGCTTCCATTCAGCCACAAGAGCATTAGTGAGATTGAGCACTGATGTTGCGTGATTAGGCCTGGCTTGCAGTTGCCCTTCCAATTCATCCCAATGGTGTTCAATGGGGTTGAGGTCAGGGCTCTGCAGGCCAGTCAAGTTCTCCCACATCGATCTCAACAAACCAATTGCCTAGAATGTCATTATATGCTGGAGCATTAAGATTTTCCTTCACTGGAACTAAGGGGCCTAGCCCAAAACATGAAAAACAGCCCCAGACCATTATTCCTCTACCAAACTTTACAGTTTCACTAATCCCTCTGGCAGGTAGCGTTCTCTTGGCATCCGCCAAACCCAGATTCGTCCGTCGGACTCCCAGATTGTGAATCGGGATTCATCACTCCAGAGAATGCATTTCCACTGTTCCAGAGCCCAATGGCGGCGAGCTTTACACCACCTTTGGCAGCGATTACCGCCACAAAGTCTTCTTGGGTATGACGCTACAAGCTTGGCACACCTGTATTTGAGGAATTTCTCCCATTCATCTCTGCAGATCCTCTCATGCTCTGCCAGGTTGGATGGGGAGCGTTGCTGCACAGCTATTTGCAGGTCTCTCCAGAGATGTTTGATCGAATTCAAGTCCGGGCTCTGGTTGGGCCACTCAAGGACATTCAGAGACTTGTCCCAAAGCTACTACTGTGTTGTCTTAGCTATGTGTGCTAAGGGGTGTTGTCCTGTTGGAGGGTGAACCTTCACCCCAGTCTGAGGTCCTGGAGCAGGTTTAAATCAAGGATCACTCTGTACTTTACTCTGTTCATCGTTCCGTCGATCCTGACTAGTCTCCCAGTCCCTGCCACTGAAAAATATCCCTACAGCATGATGTTGCCACCACCATGCTTCACCGTAGGGATGGTGCCAGGTTTCCTCCAGATGTGACATTTGGCATTCAGGCCAAAGTGTACAATCTTGGTTTTATCACACCAGAGAATCTTGTTTCTCATGGTCTGAGAGTCTTTAGGTGCCTTTTGGCAAACTCCAAGTGGGCAGCCATGTATCTGTCTTTTACTGTGGATTGGCTTCCGTCTGGCCACTATACCATAAAGGCCTGATTGGTGGAGTGCTGCAGAAATGGTTGTCCTTCTGGAAGGTTCTCCCATCTCCACAGAGGAACTCTGTCAGAGTGGCCATCAGGATGTTGTTCACCTCCCTGACCAAGGCCCTTCTCCACCGATTGCTCAGTTTGGCAGGGTGGCCAGCTCTAGTAAGAGTCTTGGTGGTTCCATACATTTTCCAATTAAGAATGATGGAGTCCACTGTGTTCGTGGAGACATTCAATGCTGCATAATTGTTTTGGTATCCTTCCCCAGATCTGTGCCTCGACACAATCCAGTCTCAGCGCTCTACAGATCATTCCTTCGACCTCATGGCTTGGTTTTTGCTCAGACATGCACCATCAACTGTGAGACCTTATATAGACAGGTGTGTGCCTTTCCAAATCATGTCCAATCAATTGAATTTACCACAGGCGGACTCCAATCAAGACAGTGATGATGATGGAAACATGATGCACCTGAGCTCAATTTCAAGTCTCATAACAAAAGGTCTGAATAAATAAGGTATTCCTACTTTCGGTTTTTAATACATTTGCAAAAAAACTATTAAAAGCTGTTTTCGCTTTGTCATTATGGGGTATTGTGTGTGGATTGATGAGTAAAACATGTTTTAAATACATGTGTATAAAATGCTGTAACTTAACAAAATATGGGAAAAGTCAAGGGGTCTGAATACTGTATTTTAAAAGCCTTAAATTTTTTATTTGGGTAACAGAGCAAAAATGTTGTCTGCTGGTATTAAGGTAATTAAGGTAATTCTTGCAGGGCGTGAGAGAGCTGTTGTCTTTACACTGTACCACTCATGGTGTAGATGTCTCCCCCCAGAGGTAGTGTGGGAGACATCTCTCAAAGAGAGATTTGTATCCGTCTCTACACTACACAAGTGTCTCTCCTGGACCTAGTTTGTGTTGTGAAGGTAGTATAGTGTACATAGGGTATGAGATCATGTCAAGCAATGCCACTTGTTCACCACAGGAGATCATCATGCACGAGCAGAGGTTTGAATTTAGATTTGATCATGGGTTCATGTTCAAATGTAGCAATCTGGAACCTTGTGTGATGATGGCCTATGCTCACTTAATGCTCAGATTTGAGCATGATTGTTTTATAAATGAAAGCCCATGTCCTTCAGGCTCTCATACATCTATTTTTAATCCTTAAAAGCCTTCAAAAGAATGTGTATTTTGGAGGGGGAGGGTTACTTTTTATGGACCCTGTAAAATCTCTAACTAAGAACGTTGGGGCAACAAAAAGCATGATCATGTGTTAAAGATGTTAAAACATTCCAGTTTTTTCTTTGAAACAACCAGATGATCATATACTGTTAGACTGTCTCCTAAAATATTTCAGAAGAGTGTGTCATATCCAGAATCGTGTTCTGCGAGGTTATCTGTTGAGAGTGATTTGGGAAAGCCAAATGGCACAGATAATTGAGCTGTCTGATCTTTCAATAACTAAAGTTGATGAAGGACTCAACGACATCACGTGCATGGTGTCTGTGTTATGAGTAAATTGTCTCATGGACCAAGATTCTCTGAAAACCCAATGACGTTCTACATCCCAAAAGTAAACATCCATAAATGAATCTCTTCTTTTGAGAAAAGTTTGTTTTCCACTCATTTTATCTCTCTTTCCCTCTTTTGTCTTTTGATGCCATAGAGACAGCTGATTATGACTGTATCATTTGTGAAGATCCAGTATCTTAGTTTCTCGCAGAGCAACATCCAAAGGCCTTCGTGACTGCCTTACTGAAAGCAGCTGTGAGACATTACTGGGACTAGATGAGATAAGGCGTGTGTGAAACGTCCCAGGCCCTTTGTTGATATGCAAAGTGTTTGATGTCAGTTTCAGTGCAGCTTGGCTTATGGAAAAAAAATGTGTAATGTTGGAAAGCCTTGTATGACTTATGCTTTAGCAAACACATCCCAGTTTGTCTTTCTTTGTGATTTAGTCAAATTTTAGAGAGCTATAAAACTCACTTACAGGGATGAGGGGGTTCCCTTTTTGATTTGTAATATCCACTGAAGGATGAAGTACAAGGGCTTTGCTGAAAAAGACAGAGATAAAGAAAGTACGAGAGACATATACAGTATTCGCATAGTGGAGGGCATATTCAGTGGCTATCTTTTGAACTGCATTTCTGAGTTGTCAATCATTTACTTTTGATATTGTTGGGAGTTTTGATCAAATCTACATCTGCACCTGTGGCTACATTCAAATTAATGGACACATGTGCAGTATGTGTAAATCATTTGAAGGTTCCTAGATTTGTTCGGATTTAATTGCATGTAGTTGTACATACGTGCAAGTCTTGTAATTGTTGTAGACCACACATTCTGTACTCCCTGAAACAAGGTGGCCTCGACTTGATATGAATTATGATCTGTTTCATTTCTTGAATTTCCTAATTGATGTAGAATTAACTACAATAATCATTTGATTTTTTACTATATTACATACAGATGTTCTGTTAAAGTAGCGTTTTTATTTCAAGAAAAGCAAAGGCACAAGATATAAAACAATATATGCTACTTTCTGTTTTATCTTTCTCAAACTGACTAACCATGCATCACCAATGTAGGCTACCCTTCAACACGAATGCCATTCTAACAATTGTTCTAGAATTGTATGGTAAATCAGTTCCCTGTTTGCAGGTAGCTGATGAAGGTGTGCCTTGCATGTTGGATTGTAATATGGCAGCTGAAATTAGTTTTTCTTATACAGTATATTGGGATTTATTAACAAGTTTCAGCCGGTGACCGTGTTTTACCATTGATTCAGTTTGCCAACCTGCTGCTATAATGCTGCAGCTTCAGATGTTTCTCCCTTCATGCTATTTCACCATGACAAGAGTGGTAACTATGAACTTATACCATTGCGGACATCCACGGCCATCACACAGCCAAGACATATTAAGAGTCTGCATGAGGAGGACCAAATGACTTGGGATTAGTGAAGAAAAGGAGAAAACTGAGGGCCTCAGACTTACATTAGCTTTTCTCCTGAGAGGTCAAGAATGTGGGGGTGTTGAACTGTATGTTTGGAGCCTCAAGGTAAAAGCTGAAAGAGCACATGCTTTTCCCCCTGGTATTTTCATGTATTCTTTAAGTCAGTGACACTATCTTAGTTTATTATTTCTGGCCTTATGTACTAATTCATATTTGATTTTGCATGTAATACATGAATTGGCTGGCTACAGCCTAGAGTATTGTATGTCTATTTGATTCGATTTATTACTTATCCACTTTATGGAGTGTTTTTTATGAACTTCCCCCATATGTATGGGTCCTGCAGCACAAATTTAAAATATCTTATCAAACCATCTCTAGAACAGTGCAGCTGATTGCCAATCTCTCAGTTATTTGAGATTCATTCCATTGCTTAGTCAAAAAGGGATTTCTGGTTTCTGACCTTTTGTGGGAACAATTTGAGCTTGGGAGTAGTAAGAATAATATTTTCTCAATATTAATTTTTATAGTTTAAAGAGAGAAACCAATGAGTCATATGACAGGCATCTTGGCTATTGTTTAAAGAGGCTATATACTGTTTGTTGTGTTCAGACAGAGGAAAACCCAGCACTTAAAGATGTTTCTTCTCATAACTCTTGCTGAAAGGGCCCAGTCTTTGTTTGAAGTCTTCTTGGAGTGTGTTGACATGACCAGAGTTGTCTCCATAGTAACACTGATTCCCAAAGCTGCACTGGATGTTCTCTTTCCATCAGATTACATTATAACAATAAAAAAAACTGTGAAAATATTTTATATTGACAAGTTCTTTGGTTTCCATCTGATGGCCACAGATTGGATAGTGATAACCAGGCTAGTCACAACTTTCATGAAGTCACAATTTAAGACTTCCCAATGAAAACTATTTGAAACTGGCCATAACGAACTGAACGGAAAAGATGGAGAATCATTGTGAATTTTGTTTGTTACTCTGAATCACAATGTACCAGATCCAAAATATTTACAGTGTGTAGTTCAGTTACTGTGAAGACCTCAAACTAATATGTAACAGCTGGTTCATGTGTTTTAACATTTTCATCAGAGGTTTGATTCAGTGAATTTTGTATGCAATTGTTGAGACTATTTTCTCCCCTTTTGAGCTTTTCTCATGGTTAGTTGCAGCTTTTACATTTCATATAAGGCTAATTATATTGGTTTGAAGAAAGCACAGCTGGGTCTCAACCCAGTGCAGGCTAATGCCCCACATGCTTTTAATCAAAGATTAATTTCCTATGAAAAAACCCAGACCGCTTTCAAAACTTGTCGTGGCACAACATGAAGTGTGTTTACTAAGTGTAACCAAATCCTGTTTCTTGTAAAGAGGGCAAATCCGCAAGAGAGTCACAAACACATACAGATGAGTTTTTCAAAGCTGTGGCTTTTGCTACTGCGACGACAAGTGAGTGTGCAGTTCCTCCACATCGGCCGGCGGTGCAGACAGTGTAGTCTTTGAATTATCACACTGCTGAAGATACAATGTAGGGTACTGAACCCCATCCACCAACCCTGTGTTGCACAGACCTTGGTGATGAATAGCTGTTATTTTGGGTAGGAATGCCAAAATGTTTACTCATAGAGGGTTTTGGCTCACCATGATTCTCTTTGTGTAGGATAGTTTACTACTCAAAGTGTATTGTTTGACTTTTGAATCTCTTTTGAAGTAAATTCATGTTTTTACCAAAGCTTTTTGGTTTGTGAAGGACAAAGATGTATTCATTGATTCTTGTTGTTTCTGACCGAGTGACTATTGGGCAATCATTGTTCATTGCCTAAAAGACTCCTCTCATGCTGTTGACGTTTATTGAGATGACTCATGTACTGGAGGCAGCTCTGCAGAGTGGTCACTAGCTGGCGCAGCCACAAAGTCATAAAACCTAACCCTAACCTTAACCGTAACCACACTGCTAGCCCTAATGCCTAACCCCAACTTTAAATGTAAAAAATGTTGTTGTTTTTTGTCATTAATGTTTGCAATATAGCCAATTTTTTACTTTGCAGCTGGCCCATCTAGCGTAAACCACTCAGTTCTGTCTCCAGGGCAAAACTCATGACAATAAACGTCAACCTGCTCAATAGACTAGAGATGGATGATATAACCGGCCTTCGTTTTGTTAAGAATTGTTGTGTCACAGATGGCCTGATCAGCTATTACTTCATATCAATAAGATATTAATAAATATCTAATTCTGTTGTCATTTTCTCATCTCGTTGCGCACCATTCTTCATGTTTCATGTTCTGTGATCTTTCAGTGAAAACACTGTCAAATATTGATGTGTAGGACCAGATGGCAGTAGTTGGGGTGAAAACACTTGTACAGCTGTAAATGTTTTACTACACACACTTATTTGCACAGATGGCAGTATTAAACAATCCTGATTATGGGTTCAGATGGATTGCCCTCTCCGTTGAACTCCAGGGCTGACTATCATTCAACTCTGTCATGATGAGTGATGTTTTAAAATAAATCATCATCATGGGTAATGTCCCATACAATTCTGGATTGTCGAATACTGTTCTCTGACATGGGTATTTTATACCCTATTCCTACTCCTACTTGTATATTAGTATTTTATAGAGGCAAATCTGGCAATACTTTGTTGTTATTCTGAAAATGGTTGAGGAGAAGGAGCACAGTTCGGAGTGGGTTAGTCTGTATGAGGTCTGTAGATTGCATGTAATGGGTGAGGTTGGTTTGCTATGTCAGGTTCAGGTCTAGTGTCAGTGCTGTGATGTAGGCTAGCGTTGCTTCAATATAGTACAGCTGTGTCCCATCTGGCCAGGGCTGCAGACTGGTGCAACATCTGGAGCTCTGTGGACAGACAAGTCTCTCTTTCCTCCACTGGACTTTATCTGGGCTAACACTGGGCTTATGAGGTGAGAACATGTTCACGTCTGGTACGAGACAAGTGCTCTAGCTGTAACATCTCATCCAGCGTGGGTCACCATCATCATGCCACTCAGAACACATTGATGCGTCATGCACCCCAAACATCTGAGGGGCTTAAAGTAGGTGATGATGGCTGGGGGGGGGGTTATGAAACTGCCAGAGACATAATCATCACGCTTAATTCTATGTGAAATGGTGGCTATTTTTCTGCATATCTAAGCATACTTTTTGAGCTGTCGATATCCTCCTCACTGATGGTTCTTTTTTTAAATAAACTAAATACGCTTCCTTGCATTTCTGCTAAAATCTGGGTAAAAGATTGAGAGCAATGAGTGTTATTTAGTAATTGCTTGCTTTTGTAAAGTCTACCAGCAGACATGCGTGCCTCTGGCGAAGCTCAGTTTCTCTGGACCCCTGCTAAGGCGGACCCCCCCCCCCCCCCCCCCCCCCCCAAAAAAAATGTATAGACAACCGATCGCTGTCCATGGTTCTGAAATTGTGACGTCTACACGGCTGCCTATCAGATTATGTGGTGATAGTGCTTGTAGTAGCCTATAGCTTTGCTTTAATGGATTATTTTTTATTTGGTCAACATTTTCTCTTAAGCCTAATGTTGTGTTTCACGAAGCTGTAACCCAACGGTGTCACAATCCTGCTATTTAGAATGCTGGATGTCGTCAATAATGAGTTTACTTGTTCAGTAATTAAAGTGGGAAATTCAAACGGCAGGTAGCTTAGTGGTTAGAGCGTTGGACTAGTAACCGAAAGGTTGCAAGATTGAATCCCTGAGCTGACAGTGTAAAAATATGCCGTTCTGCCCCTGAACAAGGCAGTTAACCCACTGTTCCTAGGCCGTCATTGAAAATAAGAATTTGTTCTTAACTGACTTGCCTAGTTAAATAAAAAAATACATTTAAAAAATGTTGCTGATTGTAAAAGTAATATACAGTAACCAATAGATTTTTTCAAAATATACAACTGTCCTTTAGGCCTATAGCCTACCTTTGCCGTCATCGAGCTCTCTCGCAGCTTGGATGGAAAGTTTGTGCTGTGTAAAACCAGTCTATTAATGCCAAAAAATACAGTAAGTCCTCCGTCAAAACAATAGCTTACTAGGGATTAGTTTACTAGAGTTTTCTAGCTATATACAGTATTTAGCTGGTTATATATATTTTTTTTTTACCAGCAAAATATATATATATAGTACCAGTCAAAAGTTTGGACACACCTACTCATTCAAGGGTTTTGGTTTATTTTGACTATTTTCCAAATTGTAGAATAATAGTGAAGACATAAAAACTATGAAATAAATAATGAAATATTTTGTATTTTATATTCTAAAAATAGCCACTCTGCCTTGATGACAGCTTTGCACACTATGGGCATTCTCTCAACAAGCTTCACCTGGAATGCTTTTCCTACACTCTTGAAGGAGTTCCCACATATGCTGAGCACTCGTTGGCTGCTTTTCCTTAACTCTGCGTTCGAACTCATCCCAAACCATCTCAATTTGGTTGAGGTCAGGTGATTGTGGAGGCCAGGTCATCTGATGCAACACTCCATCACTCTCCTTCTTGGTCAAATAGCCCTTACACAGCCTGGAGGTGTATTGGGTCACTGATAGTCCCACTAAGTGCAAACCAGATGGGATGGCGTATCGCTGCAGAATGCCATGGTAGCCATACTGGTTAAGTGTGGTTTTAGTTCTAAATAACTCACTGACATTGTCACCAGCAAAGCACCCCCACACCATCACACCTCCTCCTCCATGCTTCACAGGGGGAACTACACATGTGGAGATCATCCGTTCACCTACTCTGCGTCTCACAAAGACACGGAGGTTGGAACCAAAAATATCAAATTGGGACTCATCAGACCAAAGGACAGATTTCCACCAGTCTAATGTCCATTGCTCAAGTTTCTTGGCCCAAGCAAGTCTCTTCTTATTATTGGTGTCCTATAGTAGAGGTTTCTTTGCAGACCATGAAGGCCTGATTCACGCAGTCTCCTCTAAACAGTTGATGTGTCTGTTACTTGAACTCTGTGAAGCATTTATTTGGGCTGCAATATGAGGTGCAGTTAACTCTAATGAACTTATGCTCTGCAGCAGAGGTAACTCTGGGTCTTCCTATCCTGTGACGGTCCTCATGGGAGCGAGTTTCATCAAAGCGTTTGATGGTAAGTGCGACTGCACTTGTTCTTGCCATAATATGGACTTGTCCTATGACTAAATAGGGCTATGTTCTGTATACCACCGATACCTTGTCACAACACAACTGATTGTCTCAAACACATTAAGAAGGAAAGAAATTCCACAAATTAACTTTTAGCAAGGCACACCTGTTAATTGAAATGCATTCCAGGTGACTGCCTCATGAAGCTGGTTGAGAGAATGCCAATAGTGTGCAAAGCTGTCATCAAGGTAAAAGGTGGCTATTTGAAGAATCTCAAATATAAAATATATTTGAATTTGTTTAACACTTTTTTGCTTGCTATATGATTTCATATGTGTTATTCCATAGTTCATGTCTTCACTATTATTCTACAATGTAGAAAATAGGACAAATAAAGAAATAGTAGGTGTGTCCAAACTTTTGACTGGTAATATATATATTACACATTGGAACTCGTACTCCACGCTGTTGGGGCTATCCGTCTCATCACTCGTAAGCTTACCAGTGTTCACAGAAGGGGGGTCGCTCTCATGAGCACTGCTGGTTTTCTGGGAGAGGAGAAGAACGAGGTCCTGCACTCTCACTAGAGGAACTGTCACTATTCTTAAGGGTAGGAAGATGAGGAGGAGCAAGGCCACTATCATTGCCGGGCCCGAGCAGTGTGGTCTCTGTCAGGAATGGGAGGCTGCTAGTGCTAGCTGCTGCAAAAGTAGGCCTCCTAGCTTCCACCTGTTAGGTGTTTCGTCGGTCGAGATTTGACACGCATTTGATCAGTTATTTTTGTGCACCACTTGGTCTTGCCTTTTGTTTATCCATCTTTGAACAACGCACACATTTCTGAACTTGATAGCCAATTAGGTGCGGAGGCTGAGGCTGCTACCACTGGCACCGCTTAGAAATAGGTAATTAGATGCATGACAACTATGTTGTCTGTCTCTCTCACCTAATACCATGCAGACTGGACAACACAAATAGTTCACTTGCTACATGTGTACATTAAAAAGGAGAGTTCCTGTCAAATGTATTTCTTTAAAAAATGTATCAAATTTAGACATACTGTAGGTGTGACATGACAGGGCATTGGCCCCCAGAGCTCGTGGGGCCCCCCCGCCTTGCGTGGGCTGCGGGGGTTTCTGCTACGTCAGTGATGCCAGCCAGGATAGAAAGCTAGCTACTCAAACTTGATAGCCTGATAGGGCTTCTTGGTGATCAAATTCATTTCCAAACATACCTCCTGTGAGTCCTGTCCAAAACCGTCAGCTACGCCGTGTGTGTCCCTCTAAACTGAAGATGGTGGGTACTCTGTGAATATAGTCGATTCAGGCCGTTTACCATTGAAAAAAATTGTCCGCTCCTGTCTACTTAAGGGTGTTGCACCCCCATAGACACCAATGCGATACCAGCTGGGTCTGGTCTACTTAAGGGTGTTGCACCCCCATAGACACCAATGCGATACCAGCTGGGTCTGGTCTACTTAAGGGTGTTGCACCCCCATAGACACCAATGCGATACCAGCTGGGTCTGGTCTACTTAAGGGTGTTGCACCCCCATAGACACCAATGCGATACCAGCTGGGTCTGGTCTACTTAGCTCATTGAATTCCATTGAAACAGAAAAAAATAGGGATCCTCTTCCGTCTCTGCTCTACAATCTCCTCTACTGACGGGATCCATGCATCTCAGAAGGAACCACAAAGAGGTACTCTTTGCCTTGTCTAGTCAGTGTGCCCCCTCCTCAAAATACAGCTGACAGATATTTTTATAAATAATTATGATAAAACATGGGCAAAAAAATGAAGTTTAGTAATTATTTGTTTTATATATTTTTTAATGTAACCGTTTTTTGTTTTGTTTTACTTTGTTAGTTAACCTGAGGGGGCACGTGGCCCTGTGCACCCTGTGGGCATGACATCTCTGAGCACACACCACCACCAGATTCTCTTCTCTTAGTCCCTGGGAAATGGATATGATTTGCTGGATAAGAACTCTCATACACTCAAGGTTAAAGGGTGGATTATGAATATAATGTTAAAAAAGGAAGCCAGGAATAGATCTTCTTAGACCATGTCAAGTGTGGCATCATGATCACATAATTGTTCACATATATCTCCATTGTCCCCTGGACTCATCATTATTGTTGCTGCATTTTCCCAACTTGGCGAACAGGAATCTGCATACTATTAAAATTGCTGAAATCAGTGCATGATCTGGATGAGAGGAGGACAATGTCCAAACCTCTTCTTTCAATATCTCTGTGTAAATCTGACCAAACTCATGTCTAAGGAATCATTACATTTGACATATTTAGAAGACACTTTTATCCAGAGCGATTTACAGTTGAAATTAAGGTTAAGCACCTTGCTCAAAGCCACATCAACATCATTTTCACCCAGCTAGCTCTGTGATTCAAACCAGAAACCTTTCAGTTACTGGCCCAACGTTCTTAACCACTAGGCTACCTTCTGCCTGTATCACAATAACACTGATGTGATGCAAGATTCTGACAGTATTTATGATTAAAGTAGTCTGGGGAATTCCCTTTAAGAAAGAGAAGGCCAGATCTCCTCTGATTGTCAAGTCAAACTTTTTCAATTGCTTTGTCACTGATGCCTTATGGATGGTCTGAATTGTTTTGAAGATACAATGTGGATCAATTGACTTTGTGCATTCTTCAATCTAGTGAAAAGTACTATACAATGTATAGCTCCCAATCCCCAACATGTTGTTGTATTCAGTTTCTGCAAAACTGTAAATGAGGCGAACAGTGCTCTTTACTAATGTAGATGGTAGACCCCACTTGAGCTTCCAGTCAGCACAATTGTTCATTATATTCTGATGTCAGCGTTCCTATATTATAGCTAAAGAGGTAATGAATACTGAAGTCTGTTGACTCCTACGTACAAAGGCTGTAATGTTCTGCATGTGTGACTTTTTCATTGTGCTTACACTGTTCAATTTCCAAAAGGCTAGTAAACATGAGTTTAATTCTGATTTATTGGTGCCAGAGACAATCAGTAAGGCTTGTCTGGGCTGTACCATGGCAGTTTCTGACACATCAGTGGATCTGGTTGGTTGCCTGTAGATCTGAAATTACATAATGACACACAAAAGCAGAATATGTTGCACTGGTTTGTGTCCTGGAATTAATATATAAAGAGGCAATCTCCTCAACCACAGTCACTTATTCACTCAGTCATTGATGGGCTTACTCCCCCGTTCTCCATGGAAGTGTTCTTTACAAACATCATGAGCACCCTCCACACCAGGGAATCCTTTTTGAGGCAGTGTACTAGAGGTCGACCGATTAATCGGCATGGTAATTAGGGCCAATTTCAAGTTTTCATAACAATCGGAAATCGGTATTTTTGGTCGCCGATTTGCCGATTTCTTTAAAAATATATATATTTTTAAAAAACTTTTTTTTTTTTAAACTATTTCACTAGGCAAGTCAGTTAAGAACACATTCTTATTTTCAATGACGGCCTGGGTTAACTGCCCCGTTCAGGGGTAGAACGACAGATTTTCACCTTGTCAGCTCGGGGGATCCAATCTTGCAACCTTACAGTTAACTAGTCCAACGCAATAATGACCTGCCTCTCTCTCGTTGCACTCCACAAGGAGACTGCCTGTTACGCGAATGCAGTAAGCCAAGGTAAGTTGCTAGCTAGCATTAACCTTATAAAAATATAAAAAACAATCAATCATAATCACTAGTTAACTACACATGGTTGATGATATTACTAGATATTATCTAGTGTGTCCTGCGTTACATATAATCTGACTGAGCATACAAGTATCTAAGTATCTGACTGAGCGGTGGTAGGCAGAAGCAGGCGCGTAAACATTAATTCAAACAGCACTTTCGTGCGTTTTGCCAGTAGCTCTTCCTTGTGCGTCAAGCATTGCGCTGTTTATGACTTCAAGCCTATCAACTCCCGAGATGAGGCTGGTGTAACCGAAGTGAAAGGGCTAGCTAGTTAGCGCGCGCTAATAGCGTTTCAAACGTCACTCGCTCTGAGCCTTCTAGTAGTTGTTCCCCTTGCTCTGCATGGGTAACGCTGCTTCGATGGTGGCTGTTGTCGTTGTGTTGCTGGTTCGAGCCCAGGGTGGAGCGAGAAAGGGACGGAAGCTATACTGTTACACTGGCAATACTAAAGTGCCTATAAGAACATCTAATAGTCAAAGGTTAATGAAATACAAAATGGTATAGAGGGAAATAGTCCTATAATTCCTATAATAACTACAACCTAAAATGTCTTACCTGGGAATATTGAAGACTCATGTTAAAAGGAACCACCAGCTTTCATATTTTCTCATTTTCTGAGCAAGGAACTGAAACGTTAGCTTTCTTACATAGCACATATTGCACTTTTACTTTCTTCTCCAACACTTTGTTTTTGCATTATTTAAACCAAATTGAACATGTTTCATTATTTACTTGAGGCTAAATTGATTTTATTGATGTATTATATTAAGTTAAAATAAGTGTTCATTCAGTATTGTTGTAATTGTCCTTATTACAAATAAAAAAATAAAAAAATGACCGATTAATCGGTATCGGCTTTTTTGGCCCTCCAATAATCGGTATTGGCATTGAAAAATCATAATCGGTTGACCTCTACAGTGTACTGTAGCTACTACCGTCATGGTTACGATGAGTGAGTCTCTGAATACAAATATATCTCAGTGAAACCCCTGATGTGTCTCCCTTCATGAGTCACTCCCCCCTCCTCCACCCTACACATCCCTCATGGTGTTCAGACGTCTGCACACACTCCAACGTTATGGGTTAAAACTATGTATGAATCAATTCTGATCTTTAATTGTAGTTTGCCAATAGGGCTGCTGCACAAATTGGTTGTAGTTTAACTGTTAGCTATTAACAAGTAGCTACTAAACATGTCAAGTGATTTATGTTCACCCCCATTAATTTGACATGTTTGAAATGACATGAGCAATAGTGTTCCAGCAATGAGTTCCTATGATTGAGAGCACTTGGACAAGGTTGAATACTGTTAACACTCACACATTTGGGCTAACATGGACCCAGTGCCCAGTTCAAACATGGGCCTCTGAGAATGGTGACTGCTGACTGGTTCATGTAAGGCAGTGCTCTTCAAGACATGTTTTATTCCCGTTCTTTACAACAGTAATTTATGCCTATATTCTCTCTATATACAATACATTCTGTGCAGTATAAACAATAGCAGTTGTGTTTATTCTTTAAATAATTCTTGTGGAAGGTCATGAAATGTTCCACACATTCATTGCGGGTGTTTTTATGGGCTGTTCACAGCATAATGACTAACTACATTTTTCATGAAGTAAAAACACTACTCATCATGAAGGCATGCTTGGGTTTGTACGACAAGTACAAATAAATATGAAGGCAGAGGAAGCTACTGTGAAACATGCCCACACATCCAGGGTAATCACTCTCCCTCTCAGTCCCAGTGATCCAGAACTCCTAAACACATTGGCCACAGTGCCCACAGAAACATATTTTAATTTAACTCAAACTACCAACCACATGCTAGGCCTTCTACCTATCCAAATACCTCTCATCAGAATCATCTTGAGGTGTCCAAACATTTGATTAAACACCAGCATTGCCGAAAACGAGATCCTTCTTGATCCTTTTCCAGCAATATCAAACCACCTTTCATACATATACTGTAACTTTGGCAAAATATAGTTGTCTTCAATTTCCATGTATTATGGATGAGTAGAGCTAGTATCCAACATGTATCTGATAACTAAAAATATGTGGACCAGCATGGCACGCACACAGACTGAATATGAATCAATAAAGCAGTAGCCTCAGGCTCTACTGTTCCACCCATGGCTCCTCTTTCCCAAAAGCGTTCCCAAAAGTGATAGCACTACCCGCTGTGCCAAAAATGTTTGACATGTCACTGCAGGACCGAATTTAGGAAGATTTTGGAATGAGTTTAGTTTTTTTCCTATATTAGTGTTTCCCCTATATTCATTAGCTGCGGGGGCCCATCGTAGCGAAATTGTTGTCACTGTTGCTAAAAATCTGACGCAGTGTTGTGTGTGATCTGGCACACACACACACACACACACACACACACACACACACACACACACACACACATATATATATATATATATATATATATATATATATATATATATATATATATATATATATGTGTGTGGCCAATAAAAATAAAAGATTAATTAAAATGGGCAAAAGAACACAGACACTGGACAGAGGAACTCTGCCTTAAAGGCCAGCATTCCGGAGTCGCTTCTTCACTGTTGACACTGAGACTGGTGTTTTGCGGGTGATGATGAAGCTGCCAGTTGAGGACTTGTGAGGCGTCTGTTTCTCAAACTAGACACTCTAATGTACTTGTCCTCTTGCTCAGTTGTGCACTGGGGCCTCCCACTCCTCTTTCTATTCTGGTTAGAGCCAGTTTGAGCTGTTCTGTGAGGTGAGTAGTACACGGCGTTGTACGAGATCTTCAGTTTCTTGGCAATTTCTCACATGGAATAGCCTTCAATTCTCAGAACAAGAATAGACTGACGAGTTTCAGAAGAAAGTTATTTGTTTCTGGCCATTTTGAGCCTGTAATCGAACCCACAAATGCTGATGCTACAGATACTCAACTAGTCTAAAGGACAGTTTTATTGCTTCTTCAATCAGACAACAGTTTTCAGCTGTGCTAACGTAATTGCAAAAGGGTTTTCTAATGATCAATTAGCCTTTAAAATGATCAACTTGGATTAGTTAACACAACATGCCATTGGAACACAGGAGTGATGGTTGTTGATAATGGGCCTCTGTACGTCTATGTAGATATTCCATAAAAAAATCTACCGTTTCCAGCTACATTTACAACATTAAAAATGTCTACACTGTATTTCTGATCAATTTGATGTTATTTTAGTGGACAAAGCAATTGCTTTTGTTTCAAAAACAAGGACATTTCTAAGTGACCCAAAACTTTTGAACGATAGTGTATATAGTTCTGCCGAGACACTCTTTTAAATGCATAGTTGTTTCCTCAATGACTGGAAGTCTACGTGAACAGCTAGTATGGCATTGCACTAACATTGCACTAACTAACACTAGTTGCAATGCACCCCCCCCCACTACCCTTTGCCATCAGTGCTGAAAGAAATCCTAGGGAAAACACTGCATATGTACAGTACATACTCTTCCACTCCAATGTCGCATAATCATTCAGACTGACCCCTCAGCAACAGTACATGCTGTTTAGACAGAGAGAGGAAAGACATTTTTCAAACTCAACTCCACACAGAATAGAACAGCATTGGCCTTTCGTCAAGGGCAAGACACTGGGTGGTCTGTTTGCAGCAGTGATGAGGAATAAGTCAAATCTCTTGTGTTTTTCTACCCACTGTCTCTCCCGCCCCCTCAGGGGTTAGCGTGTGTGTCTGACTGGCTATGGGCTCCCTCTTGGGCTTGGCCCCTAAGCAGAACACATATCTGACATAGGAGCCTCAGACCCAAGTGCATGTTGATGTGACCTCAGGCTCCAGATGTGGACTTGTTGTAACCTTATGATCGAGGTATAATTCAATGTCTTTCAATCCAGTTCGTGTGGGCAAGAATATCACACTAATTAAAGTTGTTATAACCATTGTTCTACTGAAATGATGTATGCAGTCTTCCTTGTCAAAGTATGCTTAGCGGGCCTACATTTGTTTGATATGTTACATGTTGCCAGACACAAAACTGAGGTTATAGCACATTGGAAACATGCCTACAGAGCTTGTCCCAGTATCAGGCATGATATGCAAACAAGTGCTAAACAAAGTATGTTATGCTAATCAACATATGTGTCCCTGATTTTAATTAGTCTGATTTGTGATAAACAATTTGTGACAAACCTTTTTTGGAAGTGGTTATTTTGTGTACAATAATGGCCTGGTGGGAGGGCCCATGCATTATAGACCTTCCTGGTCTCTTGACTGCGTGGAGTTCAGTTGAGTACATCATCCCGGTCCCAGTCCCAGCTGCACTACTAGAAACAGGGTGAAAGGTCTGTACTCTGATCTCCCCTATTACAGTGTGATGAATGAGATGGCAATGTCCGCCATCAGTATAAAAGGTGCAATTTAAAACGCACCTGGAAACGCCACCTGTATAGAAATGCTCCATGTCTCACGGCAGACTCATGTTGCATAGTCTAGACAGCGCGTCTCTCCAGCCTTTCAGAGCCCCGGCGCATTAGGTTAGCATTTGGCAGGTCAGCATCTGTTCCGGTAGTGGTGATACTCCCCACTCCGCCCCAGCCCCCACTGGGTTCCTCTAATATTGGATGTGTTCCCCTTACTCCCCAGGGAACCTCTCTCTCATTCTCTCTCTCTCTGCTACCTTCTATCTTGTCTCCTGTCTGATTTACTTAGTATCTGTTCTCTTGTTGCTTTACACACCGCCTGGGGCGGCAGGTAGCCTAGTGGTTAGAGCGTTGGGCCAGTAACTGAAAGGTTACAAAATCAAATCCCTGAGCTGACAAGGTAAAAATCTGTCGTTCTGCTCCTGAACAAGGCAATTAACACACTGTTCTTAGAGCTGTCATTGTAAATAAGAATTTGTTCTTAACTGACTTGCCTAGTTAAATAAAGGGTAAATAAAAAATAAACACAGTCTCTCTTCTCCCCACATCTCATATGCTGTTTGACCTGTCTAATGAATCACTGTTATCTCCAAGCTGCAGATGTTACCTATTTTGATCCTTTTCCAACCTGTGTGCACATTTGACATACTACAAGGTAGAATCAAAGTAGAGGCTTATATTGGAACATGTACAGTACTGTACAATAGATTGTATTGTAAAGGGATTTAAAACGAGACAGTAGATTTGTGTTTCACTGTGTGTCAGTGGCGGTCGGTGCCGTTTAAGATGAGGGAGGATTATTTTTTTTAGGAGTATGGCCTTATTTCTATTACAGCATATTGGATGACTGTCATTCATATTCAATTCACCCCTGATCACACGCAAAACAGTTCACTTTCCTAGCAGCCACATTCAAACAGCATGATCACTTTGCTCAATGTATATATAATGCCTTCTTCCAACTATCTACACGCTCTCCTCCTCTCACCTTTACCCTTCGCTTGTGGACTTGAGTGCTGTCTGTGACCAGGCAAAAAAAACTTTCCAAGCCAAACCTTCATATCATGACAGCTAACCACTACACACAGCCTACATCGTTGTCAACTAGAACTACTAGAACTAACATGTTAGTAAACCCGCTACAATCATGCAGTACATTGTACAGTCAGAAATCAGTTTAGCAGTTACACCAGTGTGTCCCAGTGGCAATAAATTAATAAAACCAAAAGCTCACGTTGACTTGGATGAGTTCCAGTGTTGGATAGCCATAGCCAGCTAGCGAACATAGCATCCCTCTCTGTTTGAGCAGGGTGTTTGAGTAGGCTAAACTAGCTAGCTGCATTTGCTAGCTAAGTGAAAGTGAAAGTTTAAAAAAAAAATACAACCAAATATAGCTAGCTCGCTCTTCTCCTTAATTTTGAAAGATTTTTTTTTTTAACTGCTCATCTATTGTCTTTCACCCTTTTGATGCAACTACTCACCACATTTTATGCAGTGCTAGCTAGCTGTAGCTTATGCTTTTAGTACTAAATTCATTATCTAATCCTTTGATTGGGTGGACAACATACTGCACGAGCTCTGATAGGTTGGAGGACATCCTCCGGAAGTTGTCATAATTACTGTGAAAGTCTATGGAAGGGGTGAGAACCATGAGACTCCTATGTTTTGTATTGAAGTCAATGTTCCCAGAGGTAGGAGCTAGGAGGCTAGCTGTCTTCCGGCTACACCACGGGGCTAAACTACAGAGTGCTGCTGAGGCTAATGTAGACCTTCATTGCAAAACAGTGTTTTAATCAATTATTTGGTGATGTGAATATATTTAGAATAGTTTTATCTAATAGGATCACTTTTTAAATTTTTCACTATTTAGATTTTTATGAAATTCACCGAGGAGGGTGGTCCTCCCCTTGCTCCTCTGATGAGCCTCCACTGCTATGAGTACAGTATTATAATGTTTTGCATATTCTTTCTGGTCTGGATTTCTTCTGGGAGGGTTTCATGATAGAACTCTAAGTACATATTTGTAATTGTCATGCCATGGGCCATCACATATAGATTTCACATGTCTTTGTGCACCATAAATATGGCAAGTGCTGTAGAGTACTGTGAACATTTACATTACATTTAAGTCATTTAGCAGACGCTCTTAACCAGAGCGACTTACAAATTGGTGCATTCACCTTATGACATCCAGTGGAACAGTAGTGCATCTAAATCTTTTAAGGGGGGGGGGGGGGGGGGTGAGAGGGATTACTTTATCCTATCCTAGGTATTCCTTAAAGAGGTGGGGTTTCAGGTGTCTCCGGAAGGTGGTGTGAACACAGTTTACCTAACAGATTGTTAGTTTTACCCATCCCACTAAAAGACAATATCTGCTCGGAGAACATGTTCTCCTGCCAATTGTTGAGACTTTAATTGTTAATCCTGTAAGTATGAAACCCAATACCTTTAAAAAATGCTTTAAGGAACGCTCCCACTGGACACACTGGTGGAATCAACGTTGTTTCAGTGTAATTTGTTAATGTATTGTGACGTGGAATCAACAGGGAAAATACATTGGATTTTCTTTTTTTTAAGTAATTAACCAGTACTGTTTTCATCTAATTTCAACCAGAGTTTTAAGCATTGAAATTAGGGTAAAACCTCAATTTCAATACATTGACATAACAACCTGTTTGTCAGGTTAAGACAATCTAATTTCAACATAATCATCAGAACTCTGTATACATTGAAATTGCGTTGAAAATTCCTCATCCTATATTCAATTGGGTGGTTGAAATTATGTTGAATCATATACAAGACAATATCCAAAGATAAAAGTGTGTTATTAATACCATGCATTTGGCATCCTATTTATAGAGTTTAAGGTAACTACTTCTAAACTTCAAAAGATCCAGTCAACCATAGACGAATTAGGGTATATTGTATGTAGCTAGCTTCGTTAAAATGGTGTGCTTTGGGCAAATCAGATGTTAATAGAGCCTACATAAAGCCAACCTCACTCCGAATTTACTTTCACACACAGCTTGTTTAAGAAAAGTTAGAGTTACTTTCAACTATTCAATGTTATTTAGGTAGTCTACTCAAATGAGTATAGAAGCTGATCAATGTCTGAATATTTTGACATGATAGCTCAGCTGAAATTAAAAAGAGCTTGTTTCCAAAGCTAAGCAGCGTACATAGAGGTAGGCATCTGGATAGTAGACTTGTTCTCACTGAAGTGCATTACCCCTCATATATCAGTAGGAGTCACTGTTCAGGCAGAAATCGTTGGGCTGTGGCTTCACATTTTATCTCAATCTACCTCTTTATTTAGGTTGTCAGCATGACACTGAAACAATGATGTTGATTCAAACAAACGTTTTACTATCAACATTGAAACAAGGTCAAATAACATGTCTAATTAAACCTAAAATTCAACCCAATATACACTCAGTGGCCAGTTTGAGAACCATACTCAATCAGTTTATTTTTTTCACAGAAAAATGGTTCTCCTACAGACAGTGAGTCAGGTGGTTATGGCTTGATATATAAAGCAGGCAGACAGGCATCGAGGCATTCAGTTATTGTTCGATTGAACGTTAGAATGGGCAAAACGAGTGACCTAAGCGATTTTGAGCGTGGTATGATCATCGGTGTAACGGCTATCGTTGGTGAAAGAAGGAGAGAACCAAGGTGCAGCGTGGTACATGTTCATGATCTTTTCATTACACTGAACAATAGAACAAAAAATAACAAAACAGAACAAACGAAACAGTCCTGTCTGGGACAGAGACAGAAAACAACTACCCACACCCATAGTGGGAAAACAGGCTGCCTAAGTGTGGTTCTCAATCAGAGACAACGATAACCAGCTGCCTCTGATTGAGAACCATACCAGGCCTAAACATAGAAACACAACACCTAGACATACAACATAGAATACCCACCCACATCACACCCTGACCAAACTAAAAATAGAAACATACAAAGCAATCTACGGTCAGGGCGTGACAGTCGTTGCTAGGAGCGCCGGTTCCAGTATCTCAGAAATGGTCGGCCTCTTGGGCTTTTTAAACATGACAGTGTCTAGGGTTTACAGAGAAATGTGCGACAAACAAAAAACATCCAGTTAGCTGCAGTCCTGTGGACGAAAACAGCTTGTTGATGAGAGAGATCGAAGGAGAATGGCAAGAATAGTGACATTTGGGGGGGTTAGCGTGTGCAATTTTTATTAGCCTAATAATAAAGACGTCATTTAAAAGGTAAACATTTATTACTTACCTTTTAATGTGGCATAAACACAACCTGTCATGATTGTCATACAAATCACTTCAAAAAGTAGTCTACCGGTGCATGTTCGTCCAGTCCAAAATAATTTCAGCATCCAAACTGCATGTATACTCGTGCCATTTGATGAATGGAAATAGACATCTGTTACAAAACACCAAAAAGCATCTAGCAGTAGGCTAGACAGTAATATATTGTCAAACATCATCAGCTGATCCAAGGAAGAAAAAAAATATTGGTAGAAAACAATAAAGCTACATTAATGGTCTACTACTTCTGGCCATGGATGGCGCGGAGAACACCAGTACCCGCGCGCACCTGGAAAACAAAGCAATGAGCCTCTGAACAGCTGACTGACAAAAGCAAACAATGATAAATCCACAAATACATCTAATGCATTGAAATATATCAAGGATGCATGGCAAACAAATGGCAAAAATTAGGAAGTACAAAGGAAAATCTATGCGTCAAGGAGCTCAGCTGAGGCCGAAATTCAGCACTACTGAGTGGACCAACCAGCTCTCACAGTCTCTCTCAGAATTAGACGCCCATCCATATTTTTTTTAAATTATCAAAGTAGTTCCAAACGTCAAATTTCTAAGTGTTTAAGGTGAAGTTTAGGCATTAACTCAGAATTCTTAAGGTTAGGCATTAAACCTAACCATTACAAAAACATATTTCTATTGCTGGATTTGAACATGCAACCTTTGCCTCTGGAATCAGAGGCAGATGCTTACACCCATCCACCATCCACGTCTACAACGCCCTAGAAAACTAAAACCTACTTGAAGGTAACAGTGCTCATTGTTGTCCCTACTGGCCGGTTTTCATGCCGTCTCCTGACGTCCTTAGACATG
Source organism: Oncorhynchus nerka (assembly GCF_034236695.1). NCBI lineage: Eukaryota > Metazoa > Chordata > Actinopteri > Salmoniformes > Salmonidae > Oncorhynchus > Oncorhynchus nerka. Next base: position 75,885,959 of record NC_088417.1, read on the forward strand.
GATGGACGTCGAAAACTGACTTGTATCACGAGTGACCTGCCTTGAGTGGACAGCACTGAAACATAGAAATTAATGTTTTAAGCTATGACAGAGAGGTGGGTGTGTTAATTTCATATGGAAGCTTTTATTTGAATATTTACCACAGTAAAACATATTTTCCAATACATTTTAAACAAATAGGAGAATGGTTAAATTAGCATTATTTAGACACCCACTCCACCCCCACCCAATGTTGGACTTTTGTTGCATTTAGGGATGCTACAGTGGTGTGTATTCATGGATGCCAAGGAAAATAAGGCTTCTCAAAACAATTGACCAACAAAAAAACATACAATTATTTATCTTTCGTCTCTCTGTGTTTCATAATTTTCCTTAAATTCGCAAGTGGCTGAATGTATCTCACACGAGAAAGAATTAGAGCAAGTGAAACAGCGCCCCTCTGTCTCTTTACGTGTAGGCCATCTATCTGATGCTGTCTGGTCCAAACGAGTATGACATTGTTGCCGCCAGTAGCATTGAAGGCAAGGGAAACCAGCGAGCATTTGGCCTCTCTTGATAAAAAAAGTGTACAAAATTTGCCAATCAGCATTAAGCTAAACTGAGCGAGCTCAACTGTGAATGGTCCTGGCGCACCAAAAAAAAGTATAAAGGGAACCCAGCTTGGATTTGGCTTCACTCCTATCAAATCCCATTGTAAGCATACGTCATTGACAGAAAAACTTGAATTGTTGCATCTGGTTTTGTTGTTGTCCTCTGCGGGCTAGCTAGCCAGCTGGCAAAAATTGTCCCTTTACTAAATTAGCCATGGATGGAGATAGGTATTTGGACTTGTGGTTTTACTTAATTCTCCGTATTGGCCAACGGCGATTCTGATCCAAGCATTAATTCATACATTGTTGTGCCCCTGGCATTAAAGGATGGAAGTTCAATATGTAGCTAGATGTATAAGGCTAATGTTAACTAGCTAACGTTTCCCATGAATGGAAGTTAGGCTTTTAGCCAAGTAGCCTAGGACAACAAAAAATAAAAGTGTTTACTGTATGACAGAGTGGTGGACAGTTTCGTCAACATGAAAGAGAGAAGGATGGTATTGGCATTTCTATACAAGTAGGGTGAGTCAGCATATGTTTTCTACTTGCACAAACTTGCACTCACACACACAGAAATCAGAACCATGGACAGCCACAACATATTTAGCTTACATTGATTGGACTAAATTGTTTTTGGTATCTTTTAGTTGTCAGTGTATTAGACTAAGCAGAGGTGATTTGATGATGTTGATATGTCAAAGTTGAAATGGTGCTGGAATAGTAGGCAGCTCCTGTTTTCTTTGTGACTCACGGTAACTCTCTGTTGGTCTAAATCAATAGTTGTTTTGTCGGCCGAAAATATTGGAAACATTAACTTGCTTGACCATGCTATAGGTCATGAAACTGTCTGTTACTGTACGTGCAATATGCTTTGTGGACTTCACTGGACAGAGGTTGCTATCCGGTTTTGTGAGAGAAAAAAATGTGTGGTTGAATTTTCCCCATTGATTTTACCCGCGCACTGCTACTGGGGAGCTAATGTCTCATTCAGGGGAGCTGTGCCCCACCTGACTCCCCTGTAATTCGCACCCTGGGTGGACCACAAACAGGCAAATAATGGTACAGTACAACAGTTGTGTGCAGAATGGCATCTCAGAATGCACAACTCATCGGTCCTTCTTGCGGATGGGCTATTGCAGCAGACGACCACACCGGGTTCCACTCCTATCAGCTAAAAACAAGAAGAAGCGGCTCCCGTGGGCATGCGATCACCAACCAACACTGGACAATTGAGGAGTGGAAAAACATTGCTTGGTCCAATGAATCCCAGTTCCTGTTGCGTCATGCTGATGGCAGAGTCAGGATTTGGCGTAAGCAGCATGAGTCCATGGCCCCATCCTGCCTGGTGTCAACAGTACAGGCTGGTGGCGGTTGTGTAATTGTGTGGGGAATGTTTTCCTGGCACACGTTAGGTCCCTTGACACCAATTTAGCAATGTTTGAACACCACACCTTGTAGAATCCATGCCCCAAAGAACTCAGGCTGTTCTGGAGGCAAAGGGGGGTCTGACCCGGTACATGGGTGTACCTAATTAACACCAATGAGTATAGGATGATCAAAATAATTATAATAATATGTGGAATTTTCAACACAATTTCAATGTATACAGTACATAGTTCTGATGATTATGTTGAAATTAGATTGATGGAACAACCTATTAGTCAAGTTAAGTCCATTTATTTAGGTTGAAGTTTTACTCTAATTTCAATGTATACAATGCTTGTGTGATCGTTTTTAAGACCTCAAATTACTTTTAATTAATAATCTTGTCTAACAACATGTATTACTGGGCAGTGCAAATTCAAATCAAATCAAATCAAATGTTATTGGTCACATACACATGGTTAGCAGATGTTAAAGCGAGTGTAGGGAAATGCTTGTGCTTCTAGTTCCAACAGTGCAGTAATATCTAACAAATAATCTAACAATTCCCAACAACTACCTAATACACATAAATCTCACAAGTAATCTAACAATTCCCCAACAACTACCTAATACACACAAATCTAAAGGGGTGAATGAGAATATGTACATATAAATATATGGATGAGCGATGGCCGAGCGGCATAGGCAAGGTGCAGTAGATGGTATAAAATACAGTATATACATGTGATATGAGTAATGTAAGATATGTAAACCTTATTAAAGTGGCATTGTTTAAAGTGACTCGTGATCCATTTATTAAAGTGTCCAGTGATCGTGTCTCAATGTGGGCAGCAGCCTCTCTGAGTTAGTGATTGCAGTTTAGCAGTCTGATGGCCTTGAAATAGAAGTTGTTTGTCAATCTCTCGGTCCTAGCTTTGATGCACCTGTACTGACCTTGCCTTCTGGATGATAGCGGTGTGAACAGGCAGTGGCTTGGGGGGGTTGTTGTCCTTGATGATCTTTTTGTAGTTCCTGTGACATCGGGTGCTGTAGGTGTCATGGAGGGCAGGTAGTTTGCCCCCGGTGATGCGTTGTGAAGACCGCACCACCCTCTGGAGAGCCTTGCGGTTGAGGGTGGTGCAGTTGCCGTACCAGGCTGTGATACAGCCCAACAGGATGCTCTCAATTGTGCATCTGTAAAATTTTCTCAGGGCTTTGGGTGACAAGCCAAATGTCTTCAGCCTCCTGAGGTTGAAGAAGCGCTGTTGGGCCTTCTTCACCACACTGTCTGTGTGGGTGGACCATTTCAGTTTGTCCGTGATGTGTACGCCGAGGAAATTAAAACTTTCCACCTTCTCCACTGCTGACCCTTCGATGTGGATAGGGGCTTGCTCCCTCTGCTGTTTCCTGAAGGCCACGATCATCTCCTTTGTTTTATTGAAGTTGAGTGAGAGGTTATTTTCCTGACACCACACTCCGAGTGCCCTCAACTCCTCCCTGTAGGCTGTCTCGTCGTTATTGGTGATCAAGCCCACTACTCTTATGTCATCTGCAAACTTGATGATTGAGTTGGAGGTGTGCATGGCCACACAGTCGTGGGTGAACACGGGGTACAGGAGAGGGCTGAGCACACACCCTTATGGGGCCCCAGTGTTGAGGATCAGTGAAGTAGGTCAGTTTCCTACTTTCACCACCTGGGGGCGGCCTGTCAAAAAGTTCAGGACCCAGTTGCACAGGGAGGGGTTGAGACCCAGGGCCTCCAGCTTGATGATGAGCTTGGAGGGTACTATGGTGTTGAATGCTGAGCTGTAGTCAATGAACAGCATTCTTCCATAGGTATTATTTTTGTCCAGATGGGATAGGTGCAGTGCAATGGTGATTGCGTCATCTGTGGACCTGTTGGGGCGGAATGCAAACTGAAGTGGGTCTAGGGTGGCTGGTAAGGTTGAGGTGCTATGATCCTTGACGAGCATCTCAAAGCACTTCATGATGACATAAGTGAGTGCTTACAGGCAGTAGTCATTTAGTTCAGTTATCTTTGCCTTCTTGGGTACAGAAACAATGTTAGCCATCTTGAAGCATCTGGGGACAACAGACTGGGATAGGGAGTGATTAAATATGTCCGTAAACACACCAGCCAGCTGGTCTGCGCATGCTCTGAGGACGCGGCTAGGGATGCCGTCTGGGCCAGCAGCCTTGCAAGGGTTAATATGTTTAAAAGTTTTTCTCACGTCAGCCACTGAGAAGGAGAGGGGTGGCGCAGACTTTGTTAGCGAGCCGCGACGGTGGCACTGTATTATCCTCAAAGCAGGCAAAGTGGGTGTTTAGTTTGTCTGGAAGCATGACATCAGTATCCGGGATGTGGTTGTATTTTGCTTTTGTAATCGGATTATTTGAAACTGAACCAGCCCTTTCTTGGAAACGTTTCCTCTTAATGAAAAGGTTGGAAGTAATATTCTCTACAAGTGGAACCCCAAGACTATATCAACAAAAATGAGCAATCGCTGTACCATCATTTTAGTAAGTTATTTGGTCTGAAACAAGACCTAAAACACCTCTGTGGCAAAACAGACTCCTGCCAATGATCTTGAATAGCAAAACAATTCAACAGTGGCATCAGAAGTGAATAACGCATTTAGAACATTGTTATATAGATGGGGTGCTTATATAATTTAGAACATTGTTATATACAGTGGGGCAAAAAAAGTATGTAGTCAGCCACCAATTGTGCAAGTTCTCCCACTTAAAAAGATGAGAGAGGCCTGTAGTAATTTTCATCATAGGTACAACTATGACAGACAAAATGAGAAAAAATTCCAGAAAATCACATTGTAGGATTTTTAAAGAATTTATTTGCAAATTATTGTGGAAAATAAGTATTTGGTCAATAACAAAAGTTTATCTCAATACTTTGTTATATACCCTTTGTTGGCAATGACAGAGGAGTGGCTTCGTAAGAAGCATTTCAAGGTCCTGGAGTGGTCTAGCCAGTCTCCAGATCTCAACCCCATAGAAAATCTTTGGAGGGAGTTGAAAGTTCGTGTTGCCCAGCAACAGCCCCAAAACATCACTGCTTTAGAGGAGATCTGCATGGAGGAATGGGCCAAAATACCAGCAACAGTGTGTGAAAACCTTGTGAAGACTTACAGAGCACGTTTGACCTCTGTCATTGCCAACAAAGGGTATATAACAAAGTATTGAGATAAACTTTTGTTATTGACCAAATACTTATTTTCCACCATAATTTGCAAATAAATTCATTAAAAATCCTACAATGTGATTTTCTGGATTTTTCTTCTCATTTTGTCTGTCATAGTTGAAGTGTACCTATGATGAAAATTACTACAGGCCTCTCTCATCTTTTTAAGTGGGAGAACTTGCACAATTGGTGGCTGACTAAATACTTTTTTCTCCCCACTGTAGATGGGGTGCTTATGTAATTTGAGCTGAAAGTATATATACCAGTTATCTAATAATAGTTTATTTTGTTATTTACAGTTAAGAAACTTTCTCAGAAGCAGTCTTGGAGACATTACTTCTCTACATCTATCAAGTATTGAACAACTACTCCATAATAACCGTGACTCATATAGATTTATATCCAGAGTGTACTCATTGCTAATGCAACAATGACCAAAACCAGATGTACATAAGTCAAGAGAGCAATGGGAATCTGATTTGAATATTACAATTGATGAGGGCCTATGGTCGGACCTATGCCAAGATAGTGTGTCAGTGACAATCAACTCTAGATACAGACTTATACATTACACTTTCCTCCACCAACTCTATCTGACACCTCAGAGGCTACATAGATATAACCCTGAAATATCAGAAATGTGTTTCAGATGTGGAACAACAGAAGGTATTTTTTTGCATTCTACTTGGCAGTGTACTATATAATTATGGAGGTCCCTTTCCCACTTGACCCTGAAATATGCCTTCTGGATAACTTTAACTTTTCTGGGTAACTTTAAATGTAAGTTTGAGGAATAACTTCAATATCAAATTTACAGAAATCGCAAGAAAATGTGTTGCATTGACATCAAATTCCCCTCTCCAAATTCCAAGATGGTCTCTGAAATGAATACGTGTATTCCTATTAAGAAGATGACCTATGCTTTAAGAAATAAATTCAACTACTACTTTGTATGGCAACCCTTCCTGGATTATATGGAAATACTTCCATTGGGGTTGGTGATATGTGCTTGTAGATGTTAATATTGTCTCTCCGTAATGTACTGTTTATATTGCTTTGTGTATGTGTTGGTCTCTCTTGTCTTTTGCCTTATTTAGTCATTATTAGTATTATTATTATAAAAATAAAAATAAATGTCATTTGTAATTGTTTTAAAAATATATATATTTTGGGGGAGGGGTGGGGAGGGCTGAATAAGCTTTTTTTGTAGTACTTACTCTTGCTGTGTTGTATTGTTTGGTTGTTCAATAATTGAAAAATAAAATAAAATAATTGTTATTATTTTGTCCAACAACATTGTGTTATTTTTTGCTATAGGCTGTGTTTGCAGATATCTTGTTTCATTCAGTATATATTTGATTGACATGCTCAGTAATTGTCAGGATGTAGTGATCTTCTGTTGGGGTGAATCAAATGAGATTACATCATAGTGTTTGTCATCCCATACATGTCATTTTTTGGGGACTGAGGATCTCCTCTGTAATAATTGGACGGAAGCCTCTTGTTAGATTGTAAGGTACACATTTACTAATGTAGATAGCATTTGTATCATAAAGGTGAGCAACAGCATACTGTATAAACTATATCTATTTGGTTGTTATAATACCTCAATGGAAAAGTACTTGGTGAGAGTCAAGTTGACACAAAGCTGCGGTTCAGAGGTCTTGTCTCAGGCTCTACAGACTATAATGAGTGCCTGTCAGGGTAACTAAAGTTTTGGCTGTCCTCTCCCTTTACGGGCTGGCTGGGATATCAAAGGCCCCGCTGATAAACAAAATAAACTCCCAGCACTGCTTTCACCCTTTATTGTCCTGCCCGGTTTTAATGTTGGCCAGGTGCAGAGTTAAGCACAAACTAGCATTTTTAAGCCGGCATGCAGCGAGCAAAGCATCCACAGAAGCATGCCTGTTGTTGGTATCACTCAGCTACAGTATGACCGTACATCCTCAGTACTGCTGAATAAATCCATTGTTGTTACATTGTATTTGAGGTACAAGGAATGTAGTCCATTGGTTACAGTTCTCGTGTAACATTCCTGTCCTGAACTCCAATGTTTTAGAGTAAAGTATGTCGTGTAGATAATAAGTACCCTGATATCAGTGCAATATCCATATAGAACTGAGACTACTCTATAAACGCTGACACGCGTATACCAGCATATGAGACTCACCTCTGAAGATTTTAATGATAGTTGGTGGAAGTGGACTATCACCCCAAAGAATGCAGAGGGGCCATAAAATGAAACTTTTGGCTGGGAGTCATGTGACGGATGGGTAATGCTCATTGTTCACGTTTGGCAAGCCCTAGTCTCTCTTGCACATTTTCCGATACTTTTACAGGTACGTTATTGCCTTAATCAGCGTCACTCATTTATGTAGGGCTTTTGAAACAGTAGTTTGAAGACACGTTTATGGAATACGGAACTAGTGAAAATGAGCTATTAGTGTCCTGTAATGTATTGGGGCAAAACTCCCTATAACTGTTCACCCAGGCTTTATATAAGCAGGCTAACACAATCTTGTGGAATGCAGACAATCCATGTTTAAACCCAGTCAAGAGTAACATTTATTTTCCTGCCCTAAGGTTATTGGTGAACTTTTGGAATTGATGGCTGCTGCTTTCTATTGTCATAAAATGTGCTATTTTCAATGAGTAATCAATACCACATCTCAAGTAGGATCCTCGGCAACGAGCGGCCTGCTCTGCCAAGGGCAGCGTTATGAGCTCAACATAGGATTGTCTACTATCCAACAGACAGAGACTGCCTGGGTTTGGTTTTCTGCATCTTGTACCCAAGCCTAATGCCTTCCGTCAATGGAATCATGTTTTCACATGGTTTCCCCTGGAGTTGGGCATGCATCTGAAATGTTCATCTCTTGCACACTTTCTCCCTCTCCCATTCTTCCTATCCCCTCTTCTTAGTATCTGTGGAGAGGAACTCTGCTTATCGCGTTGCAGTTTGGTCTAATTTATGTTCCATAAGTGCAGGTCTCATAAATACTCAAAGTGAACAAAGCCAAGTAATTCAATCCTGTGTCAACAAACACCAAAAAAACAGACAAATCTAATCCGTCCTGATTTGAAATATAATTTGAAAGAACATAAACTTTTACTTCTTTTGCACACATTGCCTGTGATTTCCATGAATGTTATGAGATAATATGAACACATTTCGTATATTTTAGGCAAGTTCTCATGACTTGCTAGTTGAAATGATAAAGACTCCAATGCAAACAACAGTTCTATTTCAATTTTATAACACTTTTCCTTGTATCCTTCACTGACCAACAGAATAGGTTGCCTCTGGGGAACAGTGACGAAAGCTCTCACCTCAAAGAAGACAGAGACAATGCTGTCCATCGCACCAAAAGGAGCCAGCAGAATAAACGACTTGATTCAGGTATGGATACTTTCTTGGAACAACAATTTCATTACATTCAAAGAATGCCTTAAACTTTCATGTTCTAATTTGTTAAATGACTGGACGGATGGGTATACATCAAGTTTTACCTCCAGGTAAAATACTCAAGACAGCAGGGATAGAGCAGGCCTGAACCCAGTATGCTGTATTGTTCATGGTGGGCAGTGGTATAGTGGAAACTATACGCAGGTATACACCGTAACCCTGTTTCTTTTCAGTGTACATTGCGTATATTCACTTCTTAATCCCCACTGATGCGTATCAAAGGAGTGTGGTGGAGTTATAAGCCGTATCAATTAATAAGGCTGATGAAATATATCATAATGTTTAGCTTAAAATGTTGATAAACTATTATTTCTTCACATTTTAAGCGCAGCAAGGAATGTGCACACAGTGGTAGGCCTAAAAGAGAATTCACTAGAACATGTTTTCTAGCCAACCTAATTCATTTAAATTTCCTAAATCATAGATTAAGTACACGTTTAAATGTCACATGATAAGAACAACCATCTATCAAAACGAGTCAATGGCTAGCTAACAGTCTAGTCTACTGACAAGCTAGCTAACTAGCTGTTTAGCTGGCTAGCATACCCACAAACTCATTTTAATCATATTAACCAGCTAGCTAGCATATTTTCTTGTCAAACTGTTAAATTAGTAGCCAGCCAGTTTCAAGTGATGTTAAATAACAATATAAGTCTTCTACAAAGCTTTGTTGCGAAATAGGAAGCCGATTCTAGATTTAATTTTTGATTGGAGATGTGGAAGGAGTCTGGAAGGAGAGTTTACAGTCTAGCCAAACACCTAGGTATTTGTAGTTGTCCACATATTCTAAGTCAGAACCGTCCAGAGTAGTGATGCTAGTCGGGCGGGCGGGTGCGGGCAGCGAAAAGGTTGAAAAGCATGCATTTGGGGTTTACTAGCGTTTAAGAGCAATTGGAGGCCACAGAAGGAGTGTAGTATGGCGTTGAAGTTTGTTTGGAGGTTAGTTAGCACAGTGTTCAAAGAAGAGCCAGATGTATACAGAATGGTGTCGTCTGCGTAGAGGTGGATCAGGGAATCACTCGCAGCAAGAGCAACATCATTGATATATGCAGAGAAAATAGTTGGCCCGAGAATTGAACCCTGTGGTACCCCCATAGAGACTGCCAGAGATCCGGAGAACAGGCTCTCCGATTTGACACACTGAACTCTGTTTGCGAAGTAGTTGGTGAACCAGGCGAGGCAGTCATTTGAGAAACCAAGGCTGTTGAGTCTGCCGATAAGGATAATGTGATTGACAGAGTCGAAAGCCTTGGCCCCGAATGCATGTCGAAAGCATGTTCAAATACAGGCATGAATTAACAATAAACATATTCTGACAATAATCAATATATTACTAAATATATTCACACTTCAGTCAATGGTGTAGGACCCTGCATAAAGCAGGGTAACATTTGTCCTCCCTTCGAATTCAACCACATTACAGATCTCAGTAACACAGGATAAGTAGCGCTCCTGAACACAGCTGTGTTTGACACACCTCCTGATGCAGCAGGAACAAAGGATTCACCTCTTCATTCAACGAGGATTACCGGTATGTTTGCAAACCATTTTTTACCTTTAACCTAGCGATTACATCACCAAAACATGTGCACTTGAAGCATACCAAGACTGAGTAACACAGCACTACAAACAAATGGCTGGCGCATCCAAAACCAAATTAATGTTGGCGTTAACTCTAACATGCATTTCTCTCTCATTACAGGCGAACATCGGCAGTACTGAAGGACATGGCTAAACACATATTACATTCAATAAATGAATGTGCATTCTCATAAACCCTTAAAGTGTTTCAAATGTCTGGTTACTTATATAAGGCATGTCTTTAGGTTGTGAAAGAGATTATTTGGACGATCATCACAATTGGGTTTATCATTTTAGGTCATTCAGAGTACATGTCACTGTTTCTCCTGTTTAAAAAATTACACAAGGCGCCTTTCCTTCACTGGGCGGGACGTTTAGTTGCATTTACAGAGGCTGGATCTATGCACTTTGGGAGGGAGACGCTGTTCCCCACTTCTATGTTGTTGGTATAAAACCAGAATATAAGTAATTACATTTTTGCGGCTGTTCTCCTGATTTCTTGGTTTGAAAGGAGCGAGCACTGGATTTTTGATGTGGTATTCAGTTCAAAGCCTGACATGCATTGCATTGGAACATTTACAATGCAGTAATTTGTTTGGGCGCTCTGTCATTAGAGGGTTTAAGTCTCTCTCTCTCCCTCGCTCTCTCTTTCCATTGTGGGCTACTGCTGCTGCTTAGATATCAGTTGAAGTGAGTCTACATATTTCAGCTTCACACAATAAGGTTGGTATGATCCTGCCAGAATCAGGATCTGGTGAGGCATTGTTCCTTTCCTCGGATTACCTCCAGTCAGGGGAGGCTGAGGAGATGATTGACATGTGTTTTGGACGCTGCTGCTTTCTGCCCTGAGGATATATTTACATGTAAATATGGTGCAGGTCCAGTGTTTTCATTGGAGAGGTACTGTAGGGAAGAAGTGGTGCTGTGATCCCAGCTGGAGAGCTGCTCTTTTGGCTTAAAGGAAAGATTCACCCATTTTGAATGTTACTGTATTTTTTCTTATCTCTGAGATAAAATATGCATATAAGAGATGCACAAAAACTACACTGAACAAAAATATAAATGCAACATGTAAAGGTCCCATGTTTCATGAGCTGAAATAAAAAATCCCACAAATGTTCCATAGGCACCAAAAGCTTATTTCTCTCAAATTGTGTGCACAAATTTGTTTACATTACGGATAGTGAATATTTCTCCTTTGCCAAGATAATCCATCCACCTGACAGATGTGGCATATCAAGAAGCTGATTAAACAGCATGATCATTACACAGATGCACCACTTTAAAATGTGCAGTTTTGTCACACAACACAATGCCACGGATGTCTCAAGTTTTGAGGGAGCATGCAATTGGCATGCTGACTGCAGGAATGTCCACCAGAGCTGTTTCCAGATAATTTAATGTTAATTTCTTACCATATGCTGCCTCCAATGTTGTTTTAGAGAATTTGGCAGTACGTCCAACTGGCCTCACAACTACAGACCACGTGTAACCACACCAGCCTAGGCCCTCCACATCCAGCTTCTTCACCTGTGGGATCATATATCTTTGACATTCTTGCATGTTGCGATTATATTTTTGTTCAGTGTATATATAACATAAAAATGGGTGACTCTTTCCTTTAATGCTGAGGATCTCCCCTGATGGTCACTGATGAGGTGTCAGTCACCAAGAACAATTAGGGAATAGGATATTAGGAGTTAGAAAGTAGTATGTTAGATTGGTGCCAGGAAAGGTTTCCACTGGTGATAAAGATCCACACAAGCACAAAGGTGCTGCATGCCATATGAAGTGTGCCAGAGCACAGAGTATTGCAAGAGAGGTGTTGGCAGAGCCCATTAATTACCGGGTCTTTGGCTGCCTCAGAAATGCCTGCCTGGTTTTGAACTACACGCATTCCCAAGATCAGCATTGAAGAGTGACTCCCCTACAAACATCCAAAGAAAAAGTATTGGAAAGGGTACAGGTACTATATAGAAGGAAAGGCCTCTCCAAAAGAGCCCCCAAAAGAATGTGACAAGAATAGGCAATATGGAGGGCAACAGCAACTGCAAATGTATATTTTCACTGGACTGAAAATACACTAGACGGTTCGTGTATGATCACACTGCTCAGGCTTAGGGCACTTCCGCCTGCCTTAGAACCAGACGATACGCTTCTGCGGTGAACAAACCATCTGTGACACCTTATCTGTTTTGATCTCTACCACCTTGGGTTTAGGAGACAATGTAGGAGGAAGGGAGGGAACCTACTCCTTCTGTACTTCCTCCCTGGGGAGATTTAACAATGTATTGAGGGTGGCGTTAATCTTCACAAGCACAAAATGATTGTGATTTTTCATCTGTCAAAGAGTACGGGGTCAGTGTTGTAACCGGTAGAAGTGGGATCGCTGTGAGACATGCCCTGACACAGACGACTGCTGCTGTTGAAAGGATGAGCTTTATGTTCACCTGTCATGAAGTTCCTCCTTCTTATCACCTACATGTGTCACTGAATTTATTCACAGAGATGTGTTCACACCGCAAAACCCATCTGTCTTTGCTTCACACTCGAATCTAATCCAGTTGAACAGAATTTTTATTCCAAGGTATTTATTCATTCTTTCTGGAGTGTAGAGTTTGTGGTTGCAGTGGAAATGGATTGTGAGAGTGAGTCATGAAAGCCTTGTCCTTGTATGCTCTGTGTGCCATAGTGTAAACTGGAACACTCAGCATGGGGACTATCAGAATGACATATGTATACATACATATGTGAGTCTTCAGAGTTTGTTAGCCCTACATATGCTTCGTACACCGGATATGCCTCTTCTCTGTCTCACTGCAAAATGGATTTGTCAGTTTTATAGGGGATATCTTTAAACACGGACAGGTACAGAGTTTCATGGATCTAAGGGGAAAGACTGCAGCCTTACTAAATCAGAGTCTTATTATGTCAAATAATTCTTTGTCTGTTTTGGTGCAGTCATAGTTCTACTGTTATATGGAAGAATGGGGGATGGCTGCCGTTTTACGGGCACTTTAACCAATTGTGCTATTTTGTGTGTTTTTTCACATTGTTTCTCATTTATTTTGTACATAATGTTGACGCTACCGTCTTTTATGACCGAAAAGAGCTTCTGGATATCAGAACAGAGATTACTCACCTCGAACTGGACAAATATTTTTTATTTAAGGAGATGGACACAAAGGATACAATGTTGCTCTCAGACAAGACCCAAATCCTTTTCATTAGCATGAAGAAAATAATGAAATACAGGGGGCGGAGATCAGGGTGCCTTGTGAGAATTTGTCAGTGAGTGTGTAACCCGCCTCTAGTATCCATTCTATTAGCCAACGTGCAATCACTGGATGAGCTCAGTTCAAGACTATCCTACCAACAAGACATTAAAAACTGTAGTATCTTATGTTTCACCGAGTCGTGGCTGAACGACGACATGGATAATATACATTTGCTTGGTTTTCCGTGCATCGGCAGGACAGAACAGCTACGTCTGGTAAAACGAGGGGTGGGGGTGTGTGTCTGTTTGTCAATAACAGCTGGTGCGCTTTATTTAACTAGGCAATTCAGTTAAGAACAAATTCTTATTTACAATGACAGCTTACCCTGGCCAAACCCAAACCTAGACGAAGCTGGGCCAATTGTGCGCCGCCCTATGGGACTCCCATTCACGGCCGGTTGTGATACAGCCTGGAATCGAACCAGGATCTGTAGTGACGCCTCTAGCATAGAGACGCAGTGACTTAGACTGCTGAACCACTCAGGGGCCCTATTAAGGTAGTCTCGAGGTATTGCTCACCTGAGGTAGAGTACCTCATGATAAGCTGTAGACCACACTATCTTCCAGAAGAGTTTTCATCTATATTTTTCGTAGCCTTCTATTTACCACAACAAACTGACTCTGGCACACTGACTGCACTCAACGAGCTGTATAAGGCCATAAGCAAACAACAAAATGTTCATCCAGAAGTGGCACTCATAGTGGCCGGGGACTTCAATGCAGGCCAACTTAAATCTGTTTTACCTCATTTCTACCAGCATGTCACATGTGCAACCAAAGGAGAAAAAATCTAGACCACCTTTAATCGACACATAAAGACACGTCCAAAGCTCTCTCTCGCCCTCTATTTTTTTTTAATTGACCATAATTCTATCCTCCTGATTCCTCCTTACAAGTAAAAACTAAAGCAGGAAGTATCAGTGACTCTCTCAATACGGAAGTGTTCAGATGACGTGGATGAAACGCTACAGGACTGTTTTGCTAGCTCAGATGAGAATATGTTCTGGGATTCATCCAATGGCATTGAGGAGCATACCACCTCAGTCACCGGCTTCATCAATAAGTGCGTCGATGACTTCGTCCCCACAGTGACCGTATGTACATATCCCAAACAGAAGCCATGGATTACAGGCAACATCCGCATCGCGCTAAAGGCTAGACACTACTCCGGCCGCTTATAAGAAATCCCGCTATGCCCTCAGACAAACCATCAAACAGGCAAAGCGTCTGTTAAGAACTAAGATTGAATCCTACTACACCGGCTTTGACGCTCATCGGATGTGGCAGGGCTTGCAAACCCAGCTGCGAGCTGCCCAGTGACGCAGGCCTACCAGACGGGTTAAATGCCTTTATGCTCGCTTTGAGGCAAGCAACACTGAATCATGCACAAGAGCACCAGCTGTTCTGGAAGACTGTGTGATCACACTCTCCGTAGCTGATGTGAGCAAGACCTTTAAAGAGGTCAACATTCACAAGGCTGCGGGGCCAGGCGGATTACCAGGACTTGTACTCAGAGCATGGGTGGACCAACTGGCAAGTGTCTGACATTTTCAACCTCTCCCTGACCGAGTCTGTAATACCTACATGTTTCAAGCAGACCACCACAGTCCCTGTGCCCAAGAAAGTGAATGTAACCTGTCTAAATGACTACCGCCCCATAACCCTCACATTGGTAGCCATGAAGTGCTTTGAAAGGCTGGTCATGGCTCAAATCAACACCATTTTCGTGGAAACCCTAGACCCACTCCAATTCGCATACTGCCCCAACAGATCCACAGATGATGCAATCTCAATTGCACTCCACACTGGCCTTTCCCACCTGGACAAAAGGAGCACCTATGTGAGAATGCTGCTCATTGACCACAGCTCAGCATTCAACACCATAGTGCCCACAAAGCTCAACATTAAGCTAAGGACCCTGGGACTAAACACCTCCCTCTGCAACTGGATTCTGGTCTTCCTGACGGGCTGCCCCCAGGTGGTAAGGGTAGGCAACAACACATCTGCCACACTGATACTCAACACGGAGGCCCTTCAGGGGTGCGTGCTTAGTCCCCTCCTTTCTCCCTTTTCACCCACAACTGTGTAATCAAGCACAACTCCAACACCATCATTAAGTTTTCTGACGACACAACGGTGGTAGGCCTGATCACCGACAATGATGAGACAGCCTATAGGGAGGTCAGAGACTGACAACAACCTCTCCCTCAACCTGAGCAAGACAAAGGAGATAATCGTGGACTACATGAAAATGAAGGCCGAACACGCCCCCATTCACACCGACTGGGCTGTAGTGGAGCGGGTTGGGAGTTTTAAGTTCCTTGGTGTCCACATCACCAACAAACTATCATGGTCCAAAAACACCAACAAAGTTGTGAAGAGGGCACGCCTTTTCCCCCTCGGGAGACTGAAAAGATTTGGCATGGATGCCCAGATCCTCATAGCATCCTGACCTGTTGCATCACCGCCTGGTATGGCAATTGCTCGGCATCCGACTATAATGCGCTACAGGGGGTAGTGCATGCAGCCCAGTACATCACTGGGGTCAAGCGTCCTGCCATCCAAGACCTATATTTTATTTATTTTATTGAAACTTCATTTAACTAGGCAAGCCAGTTAAGAACAAATTCTTATTTACAATGACGGCCTACCCCGGGCGACGCTGGGCCTATTGTGCGCAGCCCTATGAGACTTCCAATCATGGCCGGATGTGATGCAGCCTGGAGTATACTAGGCGGTGTCAGATATAGGCCCAAAAGTCATAGACTGTTGTCTCTGTTACCGCACGTCAAGCAGTACCCGGAGTACTAAGTCTAGGTCCAAAAGGCTCCTTAACAGCTTCTACTCCCAAGCCATAAGACTGCTGCACATACAATATATCATGTGCGGAGTACATATCGTACCTCACAAATCCACAAAGGTCAATTACAAAGACATATCTTTAAAAGTATTCAAGGAACTAAGGCAGTCATTTGTGTTATTGACTTGTTAATTGTTTACTCCATGTGTAACTCTGTGTTGTCTGTTCACACTGCTATGCTTTATCTTGGCCAGGTCGCAGTTGCAAATTAGAACTTGTTCTCAACTAGCCTACCTGGTTAAATAAAGGTGAAATTAAAATTAAAATCAATACTGCTTGGTAATGGGTCGCAACTGATCCGGCCTCCTACTGTGAGACTTGTTCAAATTGCAACAATGAAGCTGCTGGCTAACTTCACTCTTTTTAAATCAAATTAGCCAGAGAGACGACAGATTGGCCAATTGGCTCATCTTCTTATTACCCCCACCCATCCTCTCTCTGCTTGTGTTAGGTTCCCCTGGGCCACTCCTCTTCTCAGACAGCATAACATGACAAGGCCTTTGGCAGGACTGGGAGCACCAGCTCACTGGATTATATAATTATGTTTTTCCCCTTCAAGTGGAGCAGGAGAGAGGAGAGCAAATTTTCAGATGTGACCATTGGCTTACTCATTTTCTAGAATAACAGCTGTTTGTTTTTATAATTCAATTTGATTTAAACATTTCTTGTCCATTACTTTTAAAGACCAAGCAGCCCCGGTCTAAAGGTCTTTCCAAATTAGCTAAAAAGACAAATGATGTTATCGAACAAGCTGAGTATGGTTGAATTAGCAAATGGATATGTGAGTTTAGCTCGACATTACAAGCTTATTCAATTAAGGCTGAGCTTTAAAGCAAATAGCGACATTCTCAGGCCTCAGGAATGCATGTTAACAATTTCCCCCACCTGCTTCTTGGCAGGTCTGTCCTTTTATTTTGATTAAAAGAAAAAAAGACCATGTATTATAATCCCCTGCCATGAATCACAGTCTGCGCTCAGGGGTTAGAGCTGCACTGTGCAGGACCGATGCAGTATGAGGTTACACAAAGAAGATCCTATTCCATTTGGACAACTGGTGAGGGCTTCTTGACAGTCAGATATTTTAGGTTTGCGTTGTGCCTTTTTTATTTGATTTTTGGGGGGAATAGGCATGTTGCCATGTGGTAGTACATGTATGTACTTTCAGTTAGTACAGAAGAAACAAAGCAGAAATATTTTCTCAAAGTTCTAGCCATTACAAGATATTAAGTATCCTTGTTTTAAA
Organism: Oncorhynchus nerka; assembly: GCF_034236695.1. Lineage (NCBI taxonomy): Eukaryota > Metazoa > Chordata > Actinopteri > Salmoniformes > Salmonidae > Oncorhynchus > Oncorhynchus nerka. The sequence continues at coordinate 75,903,540 of NC_088417.1, forward strand.
TCAGGCTATTTTGCAGAAGTGGGTTTGAGCAGGAATGAACACTCCCAACCCAAAGTGTTTGACACACTGAATGTTTTCACACATTGACTCCCTCTATGTTCTCCGTTTGATCGCCATAATATCTGGATTCTGTTCCCTCACTGCTAGATTTCAATTCACTAATGACAAAGTGATTGAATGACAGAGAGACTGGTATGTATCTATAATTGAATGTATTGCAATTTGTTTGTTTAACACATGCTAACAAACATCATGGCTAAGTATGCTTTCGGCAGTATGACTTGATGTCTGACATATGCCAGACTGCGCACAGTGCTATGTAGAACAGTGTTTGTCACATGTATCCAAAATAACAGAGGTTACCCCAGTGCAAATGTTTTGTATTGATTCCAAATGGTAGACCGACCGAGGGACCATCTGTAATCCTTTGACTGTTAACAGTTAACACTAAAGTGTGGGATACAACAGAGTCCTCAGCTGTTGAGCCATGACTGGATGTGTTAATGATGGAAGTATATCAGCTGGCCCTGGGAGAGGACTTAAAAGAGCCCTCTGCACTATCAAGCCAAAGGAGCTGGTACTGAAGCATTTGCCAAAATAATAATTTCTCTTTCATGTCAGATGCACTTTGCCTTCATAAATATGCAGTTTGCCTTTGCAAGCCATTTCACAGCAGATGTGTTTTTGTAGTACGTGTTGTGAAAATGTGTTTTCAATGTTGGTCCTCTTTGATGCTAATTTGTTCCATTCATTAAAGCATTGTACCACTTTTTTGTTACAATCTGTTTATAGATGGAATATGGGGGATTCTTTTCAGAAATCAATTAATCATGAGTGTACGGCTGTTAGAGCTGTGTCACACTGGTGACAGCCTTGTTCTCTCTTGTTGTTGTTCTGTTCCCCTGCCTCTCCATAAAACATTTACCAGTATTTATTAACCATATCCACAACCATTAAATTCCTGGTGCACCTTTGGAGGCTGTGCTGAGTCATGTGCCTAAGTGGGGACACCTCTTGTAAAAACAGCTGAGTAATGAGCAGTGTGTGTGTGTGTGTGTGTGTGTGTGTGTGTGTGTGTGTGTGTGTGTGTGTGTGTGTGTGTGTGTGTGTGTGTGTGTGTGTGTGTGTGTGTGTGTAATGGAACTCATCTGGGCCAGGACCTGTCCCTTTTTACCAGGGTGATGGGAGGAGGACTTGACCTTGCTAGTTGGAATGAGTGGTTAGAGCATTGGGCCAGTAACCGAAAGGTCACTGGTTTGAATACAGGAGCCGACAAGGTGAAAACTCTGTTGATGTACCCTTGAGCAAGGCATTTAACCCTAATTTGCTTAAGGGGTGTAGTGCTACTATGGCTGACCCTGTAAAAATCTATCTGGTGTATGTGACAATAATATATATATTTTTTTTGTCATCATGTTCTTATTTTCACTCAACAAGAATATGCTTGTTGCTGGGGGAAATATATGATGGAGAAATGACCACGGTTTCCCCATCAACATGTACCTCTCGTCTATTGTCAAGGCAGGCAGGGTGTGTCCAAGGCTGTGGACATGCTGGCCTTTGGTGCCAACATTTTGTGACTGACAACCTGTACATAAAACATACTTATGGCTGCAGAGTAGAAGGGCTTAAGCATTACCGTAACTATCTATCTACTGGTATCAAAGCTGTCCATGTTGACTGATACAGTACGGCCATGAGAGTAAGCAGACACACTTGGGATGGAGGGGAGAGTGTGTTTAAATGTTTGTTATATCTGTACAAATCTCTTGTCAAACTGGATTTGTTCAAGGCGCAATGTCATCATAACTATCTTAGACAAGTGTTTATTCGGTTAAGTCCGAAATGGAGACTTCAATGATTCTGTCTCACTCTCCAACCACTGCATGTTTCATCCAAACAGAGCAAAGGAGTGTTAACTCATATATTATACACACATTACAATGTGTAAATACACAGAACTCCTCAGTGAAAAGATCAATAATTTTGTTATTTTTCACATATGGACATGGATGCTTTGGTAATTATATAAAAATACAAAGTACAAATAAGTCTTATTCTTTTCTAATCTTTTGAATCTTATATCTGATTGATGATTAAGCGACATGGGGTTTGTTTTCCAAACTATCTGTATGCAGAGAGTTTGCTGAAGGCATTTTGATCTATTACAGATGCGAGATCTTAATTTGAGCCAGATTGCTACAGCAGAAAAATAATCCTGCAGCAACAGGAAATGTGAAATATTATGTGTATTATAATGAATTTACATTTTTCTTAGGGGTTGATACATTTTGTGTTAGGTCAAATCAAGTATGACATTTTAAAGTGGAAATTACAAACTTAAGAAGCCTTCCACAACAAAAGAGTGATCAAATTTGCGCCGCAAATCTTACATCTAGCTTGCAAATCTTACATCTAGGATCTTACATCTAGCTTTCAATTCTTCTTTCCGGTAAAACAGTCTGTTCCTAGACGTCTGCCAATGAAAACAAAGTGAAAAGTGTTGTTATCACTTATCCAACCGATTAGTAAGTTGTTTAATGAGTAATGCTCCCTTTGGCTGTTTTCTGGCTATGACAGATTCCAAGATTCTCTGCTAGGTTTTTAGACAGATTGATTAGTGAGTGGGTGTTGTTGTAGGTGGACAGTTTCCTTTAATATGAGGAGCACTTCTATCTTGTTGATACAATATAGTTCCTGCATGTAAAGTCTTTCACATTTTAGCACAGTTGGTCCTGTATGCACATTGACAAAACGAAGGAAGATCCAATGTTTTGGAGTCTGTTTCATGTGCTCTCAGACTCATCTTTCCATCTTCAATGTAAAGTTGTTCACCATTCAGATCCATAGTTAGCCATGCAATACATGTTTACTTTGCACATCAAAGAAACTATTTAACTCATTTGAAATGAAAGTCATCTGGAATAAATACAACATTTAATCTAGCGTTTTAAGCAAATTGTTCTTCTTACTTTTGATCTCTTATGTTTTGAGAAAAATATATATGTTGCGTGAGAAGACAACCAGAAAACATTAAGAAACAATGGTAATTAAAACAGCAAAATGATGACATTTATTGAGAAAACAACTTCTAAGCCAATTCAAACAGACATACAAAGTGCATATCACAGGTCTTACAGTGTGATTGACAGTCTTCTTACGTATTTTCACTTTGTTTGCTGTACAGATGTTGTTTATTGAGTGGAACAAGGATGTTAGGATATTGTTTTCCAATTGTATAATTGTAGCGCTTTGGATGGGTCCATTCATGCAATTCAAATCAAATAAATGACATGTGCTGTGCACTCGTTACAGGGAATTTTACTTTCAATGTCCATCCCAGACTCTGACTCGGGTCCAGTAATATCCAAGTCTTGTTGTTTTTGGAGTCCTGACATTAATTACATTGTGCTCAGCAAGTCCCATGCTTGCAGTACCTGGCAGAAAGCTGTGGTTAAGGAAGTTGTTTTCAGGAAACCCTAACACACTTTATACAAAGAAATGGGTCCAAATAGAGCACAGAGCACAGCAGTGGGCACAGCGCCACACCATCTCTCACTGATAACAAGTGTTTCAGCTCAGGGCCCTCATGGCTTTCATGGACACAGTGATTGGGATTTTTTAACATCTCTGAAATAAATATTTATGTAACTTTTGGAATGTGATATTTTCCCAGTTTTGCTTTCTTAAAAGTTGTTCTTATGACTCATGCAACACACAATGCTCTTGGCTTCTTTTCATTCCATGTCAACATTTGGGAGAGAAGCTTCTCAAGCAATGGTCAACTCAAACTCTCTTTTTGTGTTGTTTGACATAGCCAAAGCTACTGCAACATACAGCAGTATAAACAATGAAAACGACCTTCAGAGACATTTTCCTCAAATCAGTAAAATTCCTGAGTCTTTAAATGATAATTACTCCCAGACCACCTCCTGCTCTAGACTTTTCACAAAGGGTTTGGCATTTCAGATGTTTCACTCTTAATGTGTTCCAGATTTTATATCACTTATTAAAGAGAAACATTTTAAAGTGGGAATTACAAACTTTGTGCATTCACAAAATGTCCAAAATGAGAAAATCTGTTTGTCTCGAGACATTATCTTGATACATCTACAAGGGTTAGACATACTGTGTGTCCTCTCAAAACTAAGCCCTCTAATTTCATGAACTGAATATTTTAAAATCATATTTGTTGAGTTTATTGAATTCAGGTCAATAGCATGCTGATTCTTTTCATAGCATTTGGGTTCAGCTTGTGTTAGCCACAAACATCCTCAAACTAACTCCAATCATTTACTCCACATGCTTCTGCACTATTATATGACTCGTGGGTTATCTGTAATTCTGCAATCCAGACTAGGGGAAAGATGAGATGGAAAACCGTAAATACATAGCTTTGAGAACTGATCAGAAGTGGCATACATCTTGTGCCAGGGGTGGAGTGTTTTAAGCTGTAATGTCCTGCATCTGCATCCCCCTATTCTTGTTTGACTCTCTTTATCTGTATGTTCTCTCTCTTTCACATGAATGGAATCACATCAGAATCACATGGAAACAAACGAAAAGAAAGGAAAAAAGGTACAGTAACAGAAAGACATTCCTACATCTATCCTTAGAGGAAAGGTTCATCCATTTTGAATGTTGTATTGCTTTTTGTGTATCTCTGAGTGATGTTCTATCCATTCACTGTGTCATTTCATGTTTTCATGTGTATCTGAGTTATTGGCTTTCAAGCAGGCAGTATGATGTAGCACTGTGATATAGTCGCTCTCAATACACTGGAAGTTAAAACCTGTTTGGGCTAGGGGGCAACATTTTCACTTTTGGATGAAAAGCGTGCCCAGAGTAAACTGCCTCCTACTCAGTCCCAGATGCTAATATATGCATATTATTAGTAGTATTGGATAGAAAGCACTGACATTTCTAAAACTGTTTGAATGATGTATGTGAGTATAACAGAACTCATATGGCAGGCAGAAACCTGAGAAACAATCCAAACAGGAAGTGGGAAATCTGAGGTTGTATTTTTTTTAAAGTTTTTTTTTTTTTTTTTTTTTTAAGATACAGTGGGATATTGGTAATCTTGCACTTCCGAAGGCTTCCACTAGATGTTAACAGTCTTTAGAACGTTGTTTGATGCTTCTACTATGAAGGGGGGCTGAATGAGAGGGGAATGAGTCAAAGGTCTGGCAGAGAGCCACGGGCTCGTGACGCGCGGTCATGAGAAAGTTACCTCTCGATCCATTGCTTTTCTACAGACAATGGAATTCTCCGGTTGGGACATTATTGAACATTTATGATAAAAAACATCCTAAAGATTGATTCTATACATCGTTTGACATGTTTCTACGACCAGTAATATAACTTTTTGGAATTTTCGTCCAACATTTCCTCTGGAATTGCCCGCTCCTCGTGAGTTTCAATTTGTTTCCTAAACGCTCGAACAAAAGGAGGTGTTTGGACATAAATTATGAACTTTATCGAACAAATCAAACATTCATTGTGGAACTGGGATTCCTGGGAGTGCATTCTGATGAAGATCATCAAAGGTAAGTGAATATATATAATGCTATTTCTGACTAATGTTGACTCCAACATGGTGGATATCTGTTTGGCTTGAGTGCCGTACTCAGATTATGCTTTTTCTGTAAAAGTTTTTTTTTAAATCTGACACAGTGGTTGCATTAAGGAGAAGTTTATCTAAAGTTCCATGTATAATAGTTGTATCTATTATCAATGGTTATTATGAGTATTTCTGTGAATTGATGTGGCTCTCTGCAAAATCACTACATGTTTTGGAACTACTGAACACAACACGCCAATGTAAAATGAGATTTTTGGATATAAATATTAACTTTATTGAACAAAACATACATGTATTGTGTAACATGAAGTCCTATGAGTGTCATCTGATGAAGATCATCAAAGGTTAGTGATTAATTTGATCTATATTTCTGCTAACTCTCTTTGGCTGGAAAAATCTAACTCTCTTTGGCTGGAAAAATCGCTGTGTTTTTCTGTGACTTGGTGGTGACCTAACATAATCGTTTGTGGAGCTTTCGCTGTAAAGCCTTTTTCAAATCAGACACTGTGGCTGGATTAACGAGAATTGTATCTTTAAAATTGTGCCTAATACTTGTATGTTTGAGAAATTTGATTTATGAGATTTCTGTTGATTGAATTTGGCGCCCTGCAATTTCATTGGCTGTTGGCGAGGGTTGTTCCGCTAGCGGAACCCCGTTCCCAGACAGGTTAATAGGAATCCGACTTTTAGATCGCGAAAATGTTTATCATAAATGTCAGATTTCAATACTGGCCAATGTCATAACTCGGGAAGATGTCTTCTCTCGAATGAGCCATTGATCATATTTTTGCAATATTCTTACCTCAAGAAATGTGTAACTTAACGGAGGATCTAGCACATTTTTCCTATTTGTCTGCCTCTCCAGTCCAGGGTACATTGCATGGTGCCATTGCCAGAGATATTAGAGAAAGGAGATAGGAATCCAAAGAATGAAGAAACATATAACGCCCCACCCAGCAGACTGTCGACCAATCGCGTTCACGTTGTCATGCTGCGTCACGCGATTGCTAAGCTAATCATCATGCAATCTCTTCTCAAAGTCCGTGTATATGTCGAGAAACGTGACTATTGTCCTCTAAAGTACGTAATGTCACGAATCCAAAACTATACGATATTACAGAGAGCAAGTTAATTATCTCACATCTCGGAAGAGTTATTTGTAACTTATTTTGTACATAATGTTTCCGACACCGTCTCTTATGACCAAAAAGAGCTTCTGGATATCAGGACAGCGATTGCTCACCTCATACTGGACAAAGATTTTTTTTTCTTTAACTAGTCTGACGTGAAAGATTTACTTCAGACACCCAACAAGGCCCAAATCCCCATCATTCGCATGAAGAAGAGACAGAGATATCGGGACGTATAAATGGGTTGAGGTGCCTTGTAAGGATCTGAACGGCGAGTGAGTAATCCCCCTCTACCATCAGTCCTATTAGCCAACGTGCAATCATTGGACAACAAAATGGATGAGCTCTGATCAAGACAATCCTACCAAAGGGACATTAAAAACTGTAATATCTTATGCTGAGTCGTGGCTGAACGACGACATGGATAACATACAGCTGGCTGGGTATTCGGTCCATCTGCAAGATAGAACAGCTGCCTCCGGTAAGACAAGGGGTGGTGGTCTATGTCTATTTGTAAATAACAGCTGGTGTACGAAATCTAATATTAAGGAAGTCTTGAGGTTTTGCTCGCCTGAGGTAGAGTATCTCATGATAAGCTGTAGACCACACTATTCATCTATATTTTTCATAGCCTTCTATTTACCACCACAAACTGACTCTGGCACTAAGACCACACTCAACGAGCTGTATAAGGCCATAAGCAAACAAGAAAATGCTCATCCAGAGGCGGCGCTCCTAGTGGGCGGGGACTTTAATGCAGGCAAACTTAAATCCGTTTTACCTCATTTCTACCAGCATGTCAAATGTGCAACCAGAGGGGAAAAAAACTTTACACTACCTTTATACCACACACAGAGACACGTACAAAGCTGTCCCTCACCCTCCATTTCGCAAATCTGACCATAAATCTATCCTCCTGATTCCTGCTTACAAGCTATGACTAAAGCAGGAAGTACCAGTGACTCGCTCAATAAGGAAGTGGTCAGATGAAGCAGATGCTAAGCTATAGGATTGTTTTGCTAGCACAGACTGGAATATGTTCCGGGATTCTTCCGATTTCATTGAGTCACTGGCTTCATCAATAAGTGCATCGAGGACATCGTCCCCACAGTGACCGTACGTACATACCCCAACCAGCCATGGATTACAGGCAACATCCGCTATGAGCTAAAGGGGAGAGCTGCCGCTTTCAATTAGCGGGATGCTTATAAGAAATCCCTCCGACAAATGCCCTCCGACAAACCATCAAACAGGCAAAGCGTCAGTACAGGACTAAGATTGAATCGTACTACACCGGCTCCAACACTCATCGGATGTGGCAGGGCTTGCAAACTATTACGGACTACAAAGGGAAGCACAACTGCACAGCTGCCCAGTGACGCGAGCTGCCCAGTGACACGAGCCTACGAGACGAGCTAAATTACTTATATTCTCGCTTTGAGGCAAGCAACACAGAAGCATGCATGCAAGCATCAGCTGTTCCTGACGATTGTGTGATCACACACTCCGTAGATGATGTGAGTAAGATGTTTAAACAGGCCAACATTCACAAGGCTGCAGGGTCAGAAGGATTACCAGGACCTGTACTCCCAGCATGCGCTGACCAACTGGCAAGTGTCTTCACTGTCATTTTCAACCTCTCCCTGACCGAGTCTGTAATACCAACATGTTTCAAGCAGACCACAATAGTCCCTGTGCCCAAGAACACCAAGCTAAACTGACTAAATGACTACCGACCCGTAGTACTCACATCTGTAGCCATGAAGTGGCTGGCCATGGCTCACATCAACACCATTATCCCAAAAACCCTAGACACACTCCAATTTTCATACCACCCCAACAGATCCACAGATGATGCAATCTCTATTGCACTCCTCACTGCCCTTTCCCACATGGACAAAAGGAACACCTATGGAAGAACGTTATTCATTGATTACAGCTCAGCGTTCAACACTAAAGCTCATCACTAAGCTAAGGACCCTGGGACTAAACACCTCCCTTTACAACTGGATCCTGGACTTCCTGACGGGCAGCCCCTAGGTGGTAAGTGTAGGTAACAACACATCTGCCACGCTGATCCTCAACATGGAGGCCCTTCAGGGGTGCGTGCTCAGACCCTTCCTGTACTTCTTGTTCACCCATCACTGCATGGTCAAGCACGACTCCAACATCATAATTAAGTTTGCCGACGACACAACAGTGGTAGGACTGATCACCAACAACAATGAGACAGCATATAGGGAGGAGGTCAGAGACCTGGCAGTGTGGTGCCATGATCAAGACAAAGGAGATGATTGTGGACTACAGAAAAAGGAGGACCGAGCCCACCTTCATTCTCATCGACGGGGTTGTAGTGGAGCAGGTTGAGAGCTTCAATTTCCTTGGTGTCTACATCACCAACAAACTATCATGGTCAAAACACACCAGATACTGACTGTTACTTTGTGTTTTGACCCCCCTTTATTCAGGGACACATTATTCCATTTCTGTTAGTCACGTCTGTGGAACTTGTTCAGTTTATGTCTCAGTTATTGAATCTTGTTATGTTCATACAAATATTTACACATGTTAAGTTTGATGAAAATAAACGCAGTTGACAGTGAGAGGACAGTTCTTTTTTTGCTGAGTTTATTAGTGTTATAAATTAAAGGAATGAGTGGTTTTGGGTGGATTTTTCCTTTAAGTGAACGCTTCCATTGCTACAGGTGATGGTGCAGTGCTGATGAGGTTATTTGTATTTTCTTTCATGTCATAGTACCCACTAATTCAGATTTTACTTTTTAGGTAAGAAGGGCCCTCCGGGTGCACCTGGCCCCCTAGGCCCTCCAGGGCCACAGGGGCCACCTGGTATTCCTGGCATTCCAGGCATCCCTGGGAACAACGCCATGGGCCCCTCAGGACCACCCGGACCTCCAGGCCCTGCTGGACCCCCAGGGCCACAGGGACCCCCTGGTCTTCAAGGACCCTCAGGTACCTCCTCACTTTCATTCCATTTGGCCCAAATCCTGATTTATTTGTGTTGTTCAATCTTTCATTCAAAAAACTGACACAGTAATTGTTTTCTAATCTACAGGGGGCAGAGTCAGAGATAGCCAGGTGTGTTACTCTTTTCATTTTTTTATGTTTTTTTAATGTATGTCCACTTTTCCACAAATGTATTCTTTCTTGTTGTGTTACAGCCGGCTGTGGTACATCTCCAAGGCCAGGAAACAACAATACAGGTCAAGGAAGGTAAGAGTTAAATTTTAGATCCTCTCGTCCTCACATCACTGAATTAAACACATTAAACGCACATTTACAGTCAGAAATACTTTTCAAGAAGTCTATTATTTGCTATTAGTTTCTCTAAGACCAGATCGGAATAAGTTAAGACATTAATTCACTGCAGGAGACATACACATACACATTGTGTTTACTGCAGTTTATTTTTTGCCTGTCTATAATTGTATGGCAATGACGGATGTTGAGTGACTGCCCTTTTCTCACGCTGAGATCTTTCAGAAGGCGTACTGAGAAACTGGAAAATGATATCCATGCATCACAAGGTGTTCAAGATGCACTCGAGATCTGGGGAGCTGGAGGTGTTGGTAGATGGAACCTACTTCATCTATAGTCAGGTAGAAGTGAGTACGGTCTTGGGCCTAACTCTTCGCCTGCATGTCACTCATCCTTTCTTTCTGCAGTCCCAGTGAATTATGATATCTCAAAGGTTAGTAAGGTCAACACATCTAAATTGGCTATGGTAAGGCTGACTATACTAGGCATAATCTATAATGAATCCTTGAGCATTGAGTCTAAGCTTTATTATTGACAGAAATCCAAATTAGATTTCCCCATGAAATTACTTGTATTAAATAGCAATTATCTGGATTACTATAGGCTACATTTCTCAGAACACACATGGTTGATTTTAACTGTGCTTTTGGCTGCAGAGGGAAATGTCTGGATGAGTGAAGGGAATGTATTGCATGCCCTTCAAACTGAGCCACATTGTACAAAGTGAATCATATGTTGTGGTAATTTTTGCCCAGTTTGCCTGCTATATCTCATGATTGGAAATAAATTCAGTTAAATAAGTAGTCTAGTAGTTAATTATCTGTATTCTAATATTTGTGTTATTTCCTCAGAATTTAAATCATATTTATGGCATGTTTGTCCACACATAACTTTGCCTACCAGGTTTACTACCTCAACTTCACTGACATTGCTAGTTATGAGGTGATGGTGGACAAGACACCGTTCCTGCGCTGTACGCGGAGCATTGAGACGGGACAGCGCAAGTTCAACACCTGCTACACGGCTGGGGTGTGTCTGTTGCGTGCCCGGCAGAAGATCTCCATCAAGATGGTGTACGAGGACACCTCCATCAGCATGACCAACCACACCACCTTCTTGGGGAGCATCCGCCTCGGGGATGCACCCCCGGCCAGCCACTCCTGAAGTGGCAGGCCTACCAACCTGTGTGTCATGCCACGACCCACCCCTCTACCAGCATATCCACTTATGGCCTGGGGGAGGCTCCTCCCACTCTACTCTTCCTCTGCAACCATCACCACCACCTATCACATATCAACCAATAGGAGATGAGGATGCCTACCTACTCCAGAGATGACATCATGTACAGTACTAAAGTATCTGCCCTCAGCCTGGGCCAGGCCCACCCCTTCAGGCTACTACTGAGCTGTTAAGCACCACCCTCCCTTATAATAGTGGGATGACCTGGTGTAATGATATTAACCGCTGCCTGTTATCTCTTAATGGAAGATTCCTTCCACAGAGCGATGATGACTATGACCTCTGGAGGTGATGATGGACAAATATGCACCCAACGTGTCTTAGCATTAAGAAAGGGAGGAGTTGTTTGAAGAAATAAATACATTAGACTTTACTTTTAGAATTTTGCATTTATAGATAATAACTTGGTTTCCCCGGTCATGACATGCTTGAGAAACCAAGGTTGACAGGAGTCAGTCATGTCTCCACTGAAAGAACTGTCTGTTAGTTAGACAACATAGGTACATACTGTAAACGTTTTTGAAAACAATATAGGTATACAATGTGTGGCAGTTGTCTGATGAAATTAACATTTATAGCTGAAACAAAAACATTTCTCTGTTAGAATGTGCACTGGTTAAAGCAAATTATTGATCTGTAGGCAAATCCCTCTCACTCTCTGTCTCCCTCTCTCTCTCTCTCTCTCTCTCTCTCTCTCTCTCTCTCCCTCTCTCCCTCCCTCTTCCTCTCTCTCTCTCCCTCTCTCTCTCCCTCCTTCTCTCTCTCTCTCTCTGTCTCTCCCTCTCTATCCCTCCTTCTCTCTCTCTCTCTCCCTCTCTATCCCTCCCTCTCTCTCTCCCCCTCTCTCTCTCCCTCCTTCTCTCTCTCTCTCTCTCCCTCTCTCTCTCTCCCTCCTTCTCTTTCTCTCTCTCTCACCCTCTCCCTCACTCTCTCCGTCTATCTCCCTCTCCCCCTCTCTCTCCCTCTCTCTCTCCCTCTTTCCCTCCCTCTCTCCATCTTTTCCTCCCTCTCTCCCACTCACTCTCTCTCCCTCCTTGTCTCTCCCCCTCTCTCTCTCTCTCCCCCTCTCCCCCCCTCTCTCTCTCCCTCTCTCTCTCTCCCTCCTTCTCTCTCTCTCTCTCCCTCTCTCTCTCTCCCTCCTTCTCTCTCTCTTTCTCTCTCTCTCTCACCCTCTCCCTCACTCTCTCCGTCTATCTCCCTCTCCCCCTCTCTCTCCCTCTCTCTCTCCCTCTTTCCCTCCCTCTCTCCATCTTTTCCTCCCTCTCTCCCACTCACTCTCTCTCCCTCCTTGTCTCTCCCCCTCTCTCTCTCTCCCCCTCTCTCTCTCCCTCTCTCCCCCTCTCTCTCTCCCCCTCTCTCTCCCCCTCTCTCCCCCTCTCTCTCTCCCTCTCTCCCCCTTTCTCTCTCCCCCTCTCTCCCCCTCTCTCTCTCTCCCCCTCTCTCTCTCTCTTGAATAATAAGGTCAGTATGAATGTTTCTTTTTTATTTGAAATTAAGTTGTTTGTCAAATATGGAATCACTTGGAATAATACTGTAGATTAAATGTTTTATTTTTCAAAATTACTAATAGCATGACCTGAAATGCTATTCATAATTTTACTATGTTGACCGGTCATGATCACAATACTTTTCTGGATGGGGTTATATTTCCTTTCTTTATTTAGTTCTGCTTGGGTTTGTTTGAAATAACCAATTCACTTGTCATTCCCTTTGAGCTGAACCAGTCATGTCCTGTGTCTGGAAGGCCATTTGTGTTTCACTTTTTCTCAGAAGAATTCTGTCTTTCCATATACATAGGCAGCTTGAAGCTTTTGTAAATATCACACACAGTCAAAATATTTTTCAGCATATAACTCCTTCTCATGTTCATGTTTATATGTGAGTGAACACATTAGTCTTTAAGGAATAATTTAAGGGCACAGAGTATCTGTCAACATGCAGTTTCTGGATGTTTATGAAACTGTTCTGCACTGTGCATGTACTGTTATTATTACACGGTTTGGTCGATCACCATGCAGTCAACCTTCAGGAAAATTGGTGACAAAAGCAGAATCTGGTCCAGTTGTTTTGAAAAGGTTTCAAAACAGTTACGGAAGGAACAATAGATGAAGAGTTTCATTCCAAAACACTATATATACATTTTCAGAAATGTTGGTAAATTAGTTTTTATTGTTTAGATAACTTATGAAAGAGATTGTTGTGTTTTCACCATCTAATCATGGCATGGGGTTGTTCGATGACAGACATGTATTTGTTTAAAATCTATCACTTGATGGTTTCATTTCAGAGAGACAAATAATCATGTTTTGTTGCAAAACGCTATATATCCACCTCACTCTCAGAGAAGTACAGTACTAGTCAGAAGTTTGGACACACCTACTCATTCAAGGGTTTTTCTTTATTTTTACTATTTTCTACATTGTAGAATAATAGTGAAGACATCAAAACTATGAAATAACACATGGAATCACATAATAAACAAAAAAGTGTTGAGCAAATCAAAATATATTTTATGTATTTTAGATTCTTCAAAGTAGCCACCCTTCCACACAAAGACGACGGTTGGAACCAAAAATTTCAAATTTGGACTCATCAGACCAAAGGACAGATTTCCACTGGTCTAATGTCCATTGCTCGTGTTTCTCGTCCCAAGCAAGTCTATTCTTCATGTTGGTGTCCCTTAGTAGTGGTTTCTTTGCAGCAATTCGACCATGAGAGCCAGTTTCATCATAGCGCTTGATGGTTTTTGCGACTGCACTTGAAGAAACTTTAAAAGTTATTGAAAATTTCCAGATTGACTAACCTTCATGTCTTAAAGTAATGATGGACAGTCATTTATCTTTGCTTATTTGAGCTGTTCTTGCCATAATATTAACTTGGTATTTTACCAAATAGGGCTATCTTCTGTATACCACCCCTACCTTGTCACAGCACAACTGATTGGCTCAAACGCATTAAGAAGGAAAGAAATTCCACAAATTATCTTTTAACAAGGAACCTAACGTGTAATGCATTCCAGGTGACTACCTCATGAAGTTGGTTGAGAGAGAATGCCAAAAGTGTTTAAAGCTGTCATCAAGGCAAAGGGTGGCTACTTTGAAGAATCTCAAATATAAAATAGATTTGGATTTGTTTAACACTTTTTGGCTTACTTTGTGATTCCATATGTGTTATTTCATAGTTCTGATGTCTTCACTATTATTCTACAATGTAGAAAATAGTAAAATAAAGAAAAACCCTTGAATGAGTAGGTGTGTCCAAACATTTGACTGGTACTGTAAGTAGTACTGCTAGGTTTTACACAGTCAAATGTGACAAATAACTACATATATAATAAAGAACTGTACACATTATATATTTGTGACATCTATATTTAAATGTAAAAAAAAATGTTTTTAAATGAACCAATACAGGAATAGAGAGCAATAGTAATGGTGTATTTTTGTAGGCACTAACTCCGCGATGATTCATTGGACAAAGCCTATGGAGAAATGAATTGAGTTTTTGTAGGGTTTTTGGATAAACACTGAAAATAAGGTCTGTAGTAAACACAGGCTTAGGATATCTTATATGTTTTGTTCTATGGGATCATCTTCGTCAGCTAATGTCACTTTTCGTGAATTTTTAAGCATTTTTGTCATTTAAAAAAGCACATAAAGGCTTCATAATTCATAAAGGTCATGTGACTGACATTATCTCATAGAACAAAACGTATAAGATCTCCTAAGCCTGTGTTTACTACAGACCTTCTTTTCAGTGTTCATTCCAAAACATTATTCTTTCCCCATTAATTTTCCCCGTAGGAATGGCTGACTGAACCAGATGTAACTCATTTCCAGTTTTTTGGACTACGCGCTGGCAAGCTTTATATGAGATCTGTATGTAAAATATGAATATTTGACATTTTAGTCATTAGCGGATGCAATTATCCTGAGCAATTCACAGATAGTGCATTCATCTTAAGATAGCTAGGTGAGACAACCACATATCACAGTCAAATGTACAAGATATGAACATTCCATTTTGGCTAAACAATGTATATATAGCATTTTGCACACACAAAAAAAACATTTTAATCTAAAATCTATTCATAAAAAACCTGAGAACAGGTATATTTTACACACACCTGAAGGTATCCATAAGCAATCACTTCTGATGAAAAAGTGCAAATGTTAAAAATGGGTGGATATAGCGTTTTGGAACCGAAACTCTTCATATATAAATCCATTTACCAAATGAAGTTCAAACGTATTACTTTGCAGTTATTATGGTAATTCCACATTATCCAGCAGCCTAATTTCCGCAATAAGAGTTGTTATAAAACATTACAACTTGCAGTTTACAAACATGCCCAAAAAGGACAGTAAGCCATGGTGTTGTAGTATTACGTAGTTGTAGTCCTTTGATTCAATTCAGTACTTAGAATGGTTAATTCTCCAATTCATGCTTTGCGATTAAATTCAATGCCTTTGTCAAATTGGGTCAAGATAGAATTGGCCCGAACTCTGGTAGCTATATGTCCCTTAATTCAAACGTTGTTTAGTTGAAATGTACATTGTGGTTTGTGTTGGAATATGCATTATTTGGATTGTTTGTAGGTAAATAGGGTATATTTGTTTCCCTGCTTTGTTGAATATAATGTACATTTGTATACTCTGTTGTGATTGTAAATATGTATAGAAAATATGATTCTGTTTTTGTAAATTGAATTGATTTATAATATTAAATTGTATTAAATTCACACTTGTTATATGATTTTTTTTTTAAACAATGCATATGGCAGCCAAAAGTTCCATTAAAACCATAGTCTTCTACAGTACTGACATACTGAGGTATATATTGCCTCTTTTGAAAATAGAGCAAATATACTGTATGTAGTAGCTTGCTGCAAGCTTCTGTTTGCAGGTTTGATGCAGGCTAAAATGCTATTTGCTTTCCACCCATGGGGGCCATGGACATACTAAGAGTGACAGTGTAAGCGTAACCACAATCAACCAGCTTTACCCACCATACAGGTATTCACCTTCATAAATGTAGTTATGAAAATAAGACAATATTATTGGCCTACCATTACATAGTATAATATCAATGTCCATCATTACAAGTCCTCTGGGTACACGTATACCTAAAAAGGGGTTCTGACTAGGTAGAATACAGCTTCGACCTGAAGTTAGGATATTTAACATGGCAGGTTAGGATAATTAGATTAGGGATAGGAAAGGGGATAAGGTTAGCTAAAATGCTAAACCCTAAAAAGGGCCCAGCTAGCAACAAGCTGTATGTAAAGGCCTGGTTACACCTTGCATTAACATGTGGTTTTTGACACCTGTCAAGATGATCCAATCAGTATCTGATTGAGACAGTAGATGTGGATTCCATGGCATCATCCTGCTCCACCAGTACAAGAAAATCAAACCTATCTTGTCTTTCCACAGAGCTAGACTGGGCTGGGGCCTCCATTTACTTGTCTGCAGATCAAGGACAGTGAAGGAGCTGTTCACATGGTGAATTAAGCACTAAAGGAAGAACAATGCGTAGAAGTACAGCATTTTAATGTCGGCCTAATGTTTGGAGATAAAAGGTCTAGCGACAGCTATGGATCCACGTTGTGTTGATGTGCAGTGCCCCCTTTTGGTAAGAAATCATATTCAGAACATTTTAGCAACAGAGAAGACTCATAACTGAAGTTTAATCAATACATTTGTGGCGTAGGAGCATTTATTTGAGTACCATCTCTAGGCTATGAGAGAATATTTGGTAAAAATGCAATAATGATTAATGCTCACTATTAACTTTGGAGCTGTCATATGATATAGTGAGAACCAACATATAAGAAGAATTTAAATGTTTTGGGTCAATTCAGGTAATTTTGAAAGAAATGTAATGAAATTAAAATCAATGCATGTTTTCTGTTATCAGTTGTAAAGATGCATAGCCTATAAGACCTATGCAATCCTATTTCATCACTCACAAGACGCAATACCCTTTCAGCAAAGACTTCAAACGTCTGCCTCTCCAACACCCAATACACACTATTTGTCATTTTGTGTGTGTATACTTCCATTCCTTTGGTGAAATGTTTAACTGTAGAACCCATGAATAAGCATTATCAGAGGAAGAAAAGGAGAAACAGGAAGGGCCAACCTTTGCATGCCAGCTCACACCCAAAAATGCACCTTTCATAAACATGAATGATTTCTCACTTCTCAAGCCTAACACCCAATCTAAAGCTGGATATCCAACAAAAGGAAGGATTTGCTTTGGGGTAGAATGGTTTTCACAG
The DNA here is from genome assembly GCF_034236695.1 of Oncorhynchus nerka. NCBI lineage: Eukaryota > Metazoa > Chordata > Actinopteri > Salmoniformes > Salmonidae > Oncorhynchus > Oncorhynchus nerka. The sequence goes on from NC_088417.1 coordinate 75,921,052, forward strand.
CAGAGAGAATGTTCTGGGGGGGGTGGGGAGTGGCTGTGGCAAATAAACTCCACTTCATTTCAGAATTACATAGGCTAGGTGAGAGCAAGACAATATTAAACTAAAAGTAGCTCACAGGCCCCACTGGAGAGAAAATGCATTTCATTTTTGTCAAGCAATAATATAAGTTTTGACAGTGAATATTTTGTTTTCATAATGAGACACAGGACTTGAAGTTAACCAACCAAGTGTAATATGAGATGCAACAAGGGAAGAAGCAATCAGCCAAAGATTAGAATAATTGTAACCTCTAGGCAACTTCAAAAAGCATAAAGAAAAGCATTGAACTGATACAACAAAAACAGAGGACATACTGACGCTACAATATAAGCGTGATGACATTCACGTTAGTCATTTAGACATTGTTATCCAGAGGGACTTATAGGGCACATTGACAGATGTTTCACCTGGTCTGTTCAGAGGATTTTATCCAACAACCTTCCGGTTACTGGGCCAATACTCTTAATCACTAAGCTACCTGCCGCCAGAAAACCCCCAGGACACAGTGGCAGAAATCTGCTGCTGTTCAGGTGGCCTTGCTGGTGTAAGAAAATCAGTCATCTCACCACGGAAATACAGGGCATTTATCTTGTTTTAGCTGTAACAGGAATTGTGGATCTGCCAGAAGGTTCTAAGAAAGGCTACTCAGGGGAAGAGATGGTGTATACCAAGGCTAAACATGAACATATTACAATACATGCACAATACTGAATCGCCATCCTTTGCTGATTATTTGTGGGACCACATGTGTTGAATAGATTCATTAAAATGGAAAAGCAATAATAGTGAAATTAGCAGTGGCAAGTCCCCTTTCAAAAACACTTTTAACATTATCCCCTACCGTGTTCCCATTGACAGTAATCAAGACACTAATAAGGTGTTCTGGCAAAGTCTTACCATAAGACTACTTCTAAGAGAAAATCCAGCATCTCTCAGGGAGGGAATATAATAGGGGTTAGATAAACACAAGTTTAAATAATCCTCTCACTAAGAAACCCTCTTTCAACCACTAATCCTTTGCTCATACCACATGCAGATAATTAACCATTTATACTGCCTTATTTGACCATGCCACTGAAATCCCTGTTTCTGGTTCCCTGTTTTCTTTGTTGATAAGGATTTGTTGGGTAGACTTTACTATAAGTCCAGAGGCTATAGTGTGATTTTATCAGGGGAGTAGTGTGTATATCACACACAAACACACACACTTGAAAAACTGATAGCATCACACTTTTAAGTGTAAGATGTTCTGTTTTGGTGGTTAGAATTCAGTAGCCTACCTTGATAATGGGCCTTGTTAATTGGATTAGTTGAGCTAACGTGAGTTTATTGTTTAGTTTGTCAATCGGTCGGTTCAGTCATTAATCTTCCCAAACCATGGTTGGATAAATCGTTTCGCTTGTCCACTCTACTACTGTAGATCAAACATAACTGTTTTCGATACCATTATGCCTGCCTCTCTAATCTACTACTTTAATTTATTGATGAACATTTTGGTGGATACATGGGACATTCAAAAACTGGGCTCGTCCGGGATTTGAATCCAAGTCCTCTCGCAATCTAAGCGAGAATCACACACTTTACGAGCAGACCTAACCTTCATTTGTGAAGAAGTCAATCTTGAACGTTTGTTTAAAGTCCAATGTAAAACGTTGTAATGACACTTATACGCGCACGTAATATTGACATCGGTCAGGGATTCCCGCTATTTAGAGATGTCAAATTATCAAACGTTCTCGTACGTATTGGACTGCACAAAATAGGCCTCTACATATCTTTTGAACACAGAGCCGAGTTTAAATATTGTAAAATTGTGGAAGTTATTGTACTGGCAAAGATTGGAGATGTTATCAGTGTCGGATTGTCACACATTGATTTAGATTAGATTACAATGTTGCAGATTATTTTTCAAAGGAACTCTTCAAATGACTTCAGGGCTAGTTAATTTAAGTGTTGAATATCAATTCATGAATGTATCCCGCTTTAGCCTACATGTCTAACACTTTGGATGGCTCTCTTTTAATCAATCATGATTAATGGCACATTAATGGAAATCTTTTGAAACGCGTAGGATGCATCAGACTTCTTAATAGGCCTATGTTACAGTCCCATCTCCACAATTCGAGTTGGATCCGTGTGCCTGTGTTCATTCCATGGTTCATTCACAAAATAAATCACCTGGGATTTATTTTCCATAAATTCACTTACAACTCCAGCACCTGCAAAAAGTACCTCGGTGTGCGTATGTTCTTCAGCCTTTGTCATTCACAAATCGCCAATTGAATGAGGCGTGGCTATCGTGGCGGCAACATAAGACTCCCTGGAGTCGAGATCACACCACCAGTGGCTTGCAGCATAGGCTATAGGAGGGCCAAACCGCCTGACCCCATCCCAGACCGCAGAGGCAAACTGAAAACAATCACTGGATCATCAAGGAATCGTTTGGAGCTATACTTTTATTTTAGGCAGAGGATTCACTATTTCTTTTTTACAATGAAATTCGGCATGGATTTATTTCTAGTGACATTTATTGTGAACGCGAACTGTTGTGCTGCTATATTTTGGCTGTAAGTATTCCTTACTATTTTATTTGTATGTAGCTATGGGTCTATTCAGATGCCTATGCTACTTTGTTTACTGACATATTTTTGTTATTTTAATAGGCCTATGCCATATGAAATAGCTGATTACCTAATTCAATGTTGTTGTTTTTACCTTTGCAGTGGACTTACTGTAAAGGGGAGCTCTGTAGGCTGGAATCAAACTCATCATTGCAAGCTACTAGATTGGTTGGCACCTGATCAATCGCAACTTTGCCGGAGAAACCTCGAGCTGATGCACAGTATTGTCCAAGCCGCCAAGTTGACCAAAAATACCTGTCAGAACACATTCAATGACATGCGATGGAACTGTTCATCTGTTGAAAAAGCCCCTCGTTTTACACCAGATTTGGCAAAAGGTAGGCTAAAGACACTTAGAGTATATCATGTGGCCTGTAAACTTCTGTGACTGGTTGTGATTTGCATTGATTTATCTGTTGGCTGTGCTCTATTGCAGGCACCAGGGAGTCCGCATTTGTGTTTTCGCTAGCGGCTGCTTTAGTGAGTCATTCCATTGCCAGAGCCTGCTCGTCTGGAGAGCTCCCCAGTTGCTCGTGCGCCCCAGCCCCTGCTGAACAGGCCGGGCCCGACTTCATATGGGGAGGATGCGGTGATAACCTGCGCTATGGTCTCCAAATGGGATCTGCCTTTTCTGATGCACCGATGAGAAACAGCAGATCTGGCTCTCAGGCGTTCAGACTCATGCACTTGCACAATAATGCAGTTGGAAGACAGGTAATGATCTAATCTCACATTGACATGAAATATACACTTTGATGCATGGGTAATTACGCACAAGTTATTGTGTCATTGTTTTTAATAGTGGCATTGGCATTTTGACTGTTTTTTTTTACATCATAAACAACATATTATATTATTAACATCTGCAAAACGTGGCAACACGTGTTTATATCCTAATATAATTTCTGCTATACTTTCAGGCACTTATTGATGCTCAAGAGACAAAATGCAAATGCCACGGGGTGTCCGGGTCCTGCTCTGTCAAAACATGTTGGAAGGGCCTCCATGATATTAACCACATTGCCATGGACCTCAAATCCAAGTACCTGTCTGCCACGAAGGTGATCCATCGTCATGTTGGGACAAGGAAGCAGTTGGTCCCCAGAGAGTTGAACGTTCGACCAGTGAGAGAGAGTGAGTTGGTCTACCTGGTCAGCTCTCCAGATTACTGCACACACAATGAGATGCATGGCTCACTCGGCACACAGGACAGGTATGTTTGTGTTTCTCTCAATGTTTCAGTGGAAATTGTGATTTTTACTCTACCTTTGACACCTTGAAGGTCTAATGTTGATCCTCATTCATAAGAGTTTTATATTGTTGTTTATTGATTGGAACGCATTTTTTTGTCTCCAGACAATGCAATAAGACATCCAATGACAGTGGGAGTTGCAATCTCATGTGCTGTGGTCGTGGCTACAATGCCTACACTGAGAGAATTGTGGAGAGATGCCAGTGCAAGTACCACTGGTGCTGCTATGTCACCTGCAAGAGGTGCGAAAGGACAGTGGAGAGATATATATGCAAATGAACTTTCCCAGAGACATGTGAGTGAACATGAAGCACTATTTTCACCACCATCATCTTGTCGAGTCGTGCAGACCCAGCAGTCACCTGACCTGACTCCTGTGTGCTTCTGTGCTACTACATAGCCTACAGGCTAAGTGCAATAAAAAAACAAGAGGAGCAACTCACAGACACTACCAAAGATAAGCAGATGATCTGGACTACGTTAGCTGTTTTAAAGAGACTGGAGGGCACTACTTTGAAGAGGATTGTGTTACTTGAAGAGCAAATGTGATTGATTGGGAGCTGTAGGCTATGAGTTTGATTAGTAAAATGTTCCGCAATAGGACAAGTTGAATAGATGACAAAGTAACTGAATCACAACAGACTTCCCAGAAGCTTCCCCAAATGCGAATTGGCCAGTCAGCTTTAAGATTTCCAACTGATAATGAAAAGCTTTTAACAATTTTACATCTTACACGTTAACAAAATCGCAAATAAGAGGCAGAATAGCTGATTGATCTTATGTTCATTTTAGTCACACAGGGTTAATGCCATACTACTCAGTTTAGGGATATTCTGATCATAGGCATGCAGCACACATATTATCAACAGTTTGAGCTGTATTTTTAGTTGTTTATGATTATATTGGGCATGTTGAGGTACAGTTGAACAGTTTACATACACTTAGGTTGGAGTCATTAAAAATCATTTTTCAACCACTCCACAAATTTCTTGTTAACAAACTATAGTTTTGGCAAGTTGGTTAGGACATCTACTTTGTGCATGACGCAAGTAATTTTTCCAACAATTCTTTACAGAGAGATTATTTCACTTATAATTCACTGTATCACAATTCCAGTGGGTCAGAAATTGACATACACTAAGTTGACTGTGCCACAGCTTTAAACAGCTTGGAAAATTTCAGAAAATGACATCATGGCTTTAGAAGATTCTGATAGCCTAATAGGCATAATTTGAGTCAATTGGAAGTGTACATGTGGATGTATTTCAAGGCCTACCTTCAAACTCAGTGCCTCTTTGCTTGACATCATGGGAAAATCAAAAGAAATCAGCCAAGACCTCAGAAAAAAATTGTAGACCCCCACAAGTCTGGTTCATCCTTGTGAGCAATTTCCAAACGCCTGAAGGTACCACGTTCATCTGTACAAACAATAATACACAGGTATAAACACCATGGAACCAAGCAGCCGTCATACCGCTCAGGAAGGAGACGTGTTCTGTCTCCTAGAGATGAACGTACTTTGGTGCAAAAAGTGCAAATCAATTCCTGAACAACAGCAAAGGACCTTGTGAAGATGCTGGAGGAAACAGGTACAAAGTATCTATATCCACAGTAAAACGAGTCCTATATCGACGTAAACTGAAAGGCCGCTCAGCAAGGTAGAAGCCACTGCTCCAAAATCGCCATAAAAAAGCCAGACTATGGTTTGCAACTGCACATGGGGACAAAGATCGTACTTTCTGGTGAAATGTCCTCTGATTGATGAAACAAAAATAGAACTGTTTGGCCATAATGACCGTCGTTTCTGTTTGGATGAAAAAGGGGGATGCTTGCAAACCGAAGAACACCATCCCAACCGTGAAGCACGGGTTGGCAGCATCATGTTGTGGGGGTGCTTTGCTGCAGGAGGGACTGGTGCACTTCACAAAATAGATGGCATCATGAGAGAGGAAAATTATGTGGATATATTGAAGCACATCTAAAGACATCAGTTAGGAAGTTAAAGCTTGGTCGCAAATGGGTCTTCCAACTGGATAATGACCCCAAGAATACTTCCAAAGTTGTGGCAAAATGGCTCAAGGACAACAAAGTCAAGGTAATGGAGTGGCCATCACAAAGCCCTGACCTCAAACCCATAGAAAATTTGTGGGCAGAACTGAAAAAGATGTGCGAGCAAGGAGGCCTGCAAACCTGATTCAGTTACACCAGCTCTGTCAGGAGGAATGGGCCAAAATTCACCCAACTTATTGTGGGAAGCTTGTGGAAGGCTTCCCAAAACATTTTACCCAAGTTAAACTATTTAAAGGCAATGCTACCAAATACTAGTTGAGTGTATGTAAACTTCTGACCCACTGGGAATGTAATGAAAGAAATAAAAACTGAAATAAATCATTCTCTCTACTATTATTCTGACATTTCACATTCTTAAAATTAAGTGGGGATCCTAAGTGACCTAAGACAGGGAATTTTTACTTGGATTAAATATCAGGAATTGTGAAAAACTAAGTTGAAATATATTTGGCTAAGGTGTATGTTCATCTCCGACTTCAACTATAGATAATTGTATATTTATTTTATTTTAAAAACGACACACAATGTGTCCTGTTAAGTTTTAAGCATCTGTGTATCATATGAGACTTGCCTGTGGCAGGTGCTGCCAAACTTGTAGACCTCATTTTTCTTTGGGCAAAGCAATAGTAACTGTACTATTTATGCAGCAGAGGCTGTAGTAACTTGACCCAATAACAAATCCACACTTTCATTAATTCCACTGAACTTAAGGCTCACGCTGTTTATACCATCCACAGTTAGCTAAAAGTTCAATCGTGGTACTTCAATTTCTGAAATATTTAAGGCAACTTAATGACGTTTCAGTCAATTCCACAGACACATTTTCTAAATGTGCCTGAAGCATGGAGTTCCAGTGTCTGAGATAACTAAAGAGTTGACATCCAACTGTAAACGTCCCCCATGTTGATTCAGAACCTGGTGTGAATATGCTTGGAATGCACACAAGCCCTCCCAACTGTGTTCAGTCCAAAAGGGATTCAACTGGTGATCATTTTAAAGGGGTAATTTGCAGTTGCTAACATCCATTTTTTAAACTTATGAATTGCTTAAGAATATAACTTATAAATGCCTCATGAGCTTAGTTTAACTGTCGTACCACATCAGAACCCAAAATATAATCTTGTTTTATTCCAAAGTTTGTCAACAAAGTAAATGTAAACAAACACTATATTGTCTCAAAACATTGTTATTAAAACTATAATTTTGATCAGTCTTTGCATCCATAGATCTCTATAGGAGCTATGGATGCATTTCTAAACTGCTGATTGCCTCTTTAAAAGGTCATGATCCACATACATATGGGCACATACCATTATATCCTCATCATTATTGGTGGTAAAGATTGATTAATATTATAGACAAGAAAACTGCATAAAAACTATAAAACAAAATGATATGGAATTGGTCAGTGGTCACTAAATATAACGGTTTCTGTCTGTGTTGGAGAATTTTGGATATGATTGATAGTGGCAACACATAGCTCCAAAAAGTATGTACGACTATTTACATTAGGGCTGTTAGTCTTTCACATGTTTTAAAACCCTCCCATGCAGCCATGGAAACTAATTACAAAAAAACAGGTGGTTCAGTTCTTGCTGCCTCCGAAATACACTCATGTTTCAGCCTGCCTTGTTGTGGAGCTAATTGCTGAAAAACATTGTTCTTTTTGAGTGTTACATTTGTAGATGTCAAAAGCAAAACAGCATGCAATTTTTGGTTATAATTCTATAGAATTCTATAGACTGCAGTAGGGGAGCTATAGGGCAGACATACAGCCTAATTAGCTCTGCTTACTCTATGTGGGGGGGGGGGGGGGGTGCAGTGAGAAGGACATGTTGCACATTTTCTGCGATGGACTTCACTATTAAAAAAAATGGGACTTCCAGATGACCACTTTCCAAAAGCAAAACATAGGCCATGGAACCAGTAGATTAATTGCCCTATTAGAGCTTTGTTTATAGTCTAATGTTTAAGGAAATGGTGCACTCTGAATCCCTTATTTCCTCCCAGAGGACAGAAATTGATATACAGAGACCATACCTTTTTTTAAATCTTTGTTTGAAGAGTGCGGTAGATATAGTTACCACTAACACAATTTGAGATTTAAATTCAGTTTATCTCCTAACCCTACACTCTAGTCTAGCCCTACACTCTTTTCATTTGAATAACTATTTTTGTAAGAAAGGATTCTTTGATGATTCTTTGGAATGCAAGATGTGTTCTACATAGAACCCTTATGAATCTGAATAAGCTTTTATTTGTAATTTTGGTAACACTTAATTTGGATAGTCCCAAGTAGATTGTGGTTTTTAGATGTCAAATATCTGTCAACCACATTTCCATTAACCTTAGCACTAACCCTAACCTTAAATCTTATCATAACCCTAAACTTAACACTAATCCCAATCTTAACCCTTACCCTAACCTTTCTTCTAAACCTAACCCTACCACTAACCGTCAGTGCTTTGTGGTAGAGGGGCACCCAGAGGAAAATACAGAGCATAGGGGTTGGCAATCCTCTCTAGTTGCGCCGTGATAGGCTTATTATTTTGTCACTCATGGGGACACTACCTCACCACATAATCTACATGGATAGCTAGAAGGTTCAAGCCTCCTTGGGTGCTGCCATAGATTTACATTAGAAGTGCCCATCCAAGAAGGCTCAAGGTCACTGACCACAGATAAAATGACGCCAAATCATGTTATATCTACCGTAGCTTAAATTGGACTGATCATGTCAACTTCAAACTTTTAATATCTTAGCTAGCAAGCTAAACAAGCGAACATCATCATGAATCACATCAACAAACTACCTGCAAATTCATTTCAATCCCTATCATATGAAGAGAAATTATAGATAAATGGTTGGAAATTAAACAATGAGTGGTTTGGAAGGAATCAGTGGCTAACTGCAAGCGTTGCAAAGCAATCACTATTTTGCTTCCCCTGCCTGCTATTTGGTGGAGAGGGTGTGTGGTCCAAGTTTGGGTTTAAGGGTCTCTTTTCCAAGCTTAAAAGGATGAACATTCACATAGGCCAAGAAAGGTTGAATATATTGGCCATGCTGTCTATCCAGCATGACTTCTGCCACATTCAAAACAACTGGATACTTGGAACTGGGTAATGTCAGACTTCTGTGAGTTCAAGACAACTGGGAACTCTAGAAAAAAAACTAGCTGTGGCTGGGAAAATACATTTTGAACGGTCATCCAACTTGGAATTCCAAGTCGTGAACTCGGGGCTCATTCAACCTGAAGATCACTGACGTAATGATTTGACCTTGTTCTTTTCCGAGTTGCCAGTTGTCTTGAAAGCACCATATATCCAGAGAATGCCAGGCTGTGAGGACAAAGTTTGATGACAAAATTTGCCCACGAAAGATCGCCACGCCACCATCCTGTTCAAGTGAGCACAGCACAACAAGGAGTCAAAAAATGCCAGGGAGATATGTATACTGTAGCTAAGAAAGTAATACTAAGTGTATGTTGTGTAGTAAGCTGTTAGTAGCCCATGTGATCACCCAAATAATTTGTTCCCTTTCCCCCTCATAACTTAGCCTACTGTTCTGACTTGGTGGTGCACATGTAGCCTATAGCCTGTTTTAGAGAAATCTCATCATTGAATATTGTAAGAGTTTTAATTGTCTGCTTATATGACCCTTTATTTATTCTACTGTTCTGAGTTGGTGTACAGGGAGAATACTGAGGGAACGGCCCATGTTCTGAATTATGTCACTGTACAATTAAGAAGTGCTGAACAGATAGCTATATTGACTACGACTGTCTTAGCTCGCTCATTATTGTCTTAATCGAAATTATGGATTGTCTCTTATCCACTCATCGTTCCCTTATGCCATAGTTTGTACATCTCAATTGTCAGTGAAAAACCACCTTTGTTTAAGCAAGTCATCCATATCAGCTATTTTTTTTAAAGGCAGTAAATGAGGCTGAATGAACAGTTTCGCTGCCAGACAAGGCTCTCCTGATAGCCAGGTGTAGCGGTGGTAAGGATTCCCTCCATGGTGCTGAAAATAAATATCTGCTTTTGGGACAGCTCTATGTAGGCCCTAACACTTTGTGGGCACTGTCAGCAGTTGATATTACTCTTCAATAACACAGACCCCAAAGCAAATCAGGGGAAGGAAAATTGGTTTATTCAAAGAGGACAAATCATGCAGGTAGGTAGATGGTAGATGTTCATGCTCCCCTGTCTTCAGTGATTCTCTCCAGTGAACAAAGGGACAAGATGTAGTTTATAACCCAGCCCTAGCCTGTGGTTGACCAATTAGAATAATTGGGCCAATGGCTAAATAACAAGTATCCTATTTCAGGTTGGACCAATGAGAACATGCCACACGTAGCTATGAGTTCAGGACTGACATTCCTAACAGATGTTGAACTGAAAACCAATTATTTCCATTGATAATTCCCTATTGACCGTTAGTACTATATTGACTTTTAGAACTCTTGACCTCACGTCCTCTGTGTTGTAAATTTATCTTTGAAATATTCTTACAGCACCGTTTGTCACCGTTATAGTGCAATTAATGTATTTTTTAGTGTTGTGTTATGTTGTGTAGTGTCTTTGCTGGCATGCATCTAAAAAATAAAATGTGTTTGGCCCACCAAGATTTATCACCACTGTATGGTTCACAGCAGCATCACCCTCTAAAATATATTTTGGTAAGTTATTTTTTCAGTTGATATTTTCAGATTGGAGTGAACTACTCTGCCATGGTAAGGCCTTTGTTAACCACATGGTCAACAACAATTGCCAGTACCTCATTAGACACAACAGTTCCTTGCCATCTGCCTCCCTCTCTGACAGGACCCTTGTCTACAAGCTCTTTGATTTCTTTCTCCATGTTGAAATTAATTGCATGAGTTCACAGACACCCTTTTACAGTATATGGTGACCAAATGTGGTTTCATTTGTAACTAGTCAAGTCAGTTAAGAACAAATTTCAATGACAGCCTAGAAACAGTGGGTTAACTGCCTTGTTCAGGGGCAGAACAACAGATGTTTACCTTGTCATTGTGGAAGGCAATTACTTTATGTGAAAGGTATTTCTAGATGAAACACTGATTAGGTTTTGTGAAAAAGTTACTGTGTGATTTTGTGTGTTGTACTTAGTCAATTGAAAATGTGCCTTAAAGTTTTGAAAAAACAGCATTTTGATTATCTGTTTTGAGTTGTGAAATTGTACCACATACTTGTGAAAATAGTACCAAAGCGATTTAACAACTGGAAACTGACGGATTTTGATGGGGATTATTTTATTATGTGACTTAGATCAACTCTAGGGCTAAAACTACCATTTAATTCAAGAGCAAAAAATGCAAGATACAAATGTCAACTGTTTTAAGTGGTGAATTGAAAGAATAGTATATGCTAAATATTATTTTCCATACGGTATTTGACTATAACTTGACATGCACAATTTTCTTTAATTTGTATCTAATGGCAGGTTGTGAGCATGTTGAGAAATACAGTGCGTTCGGAAAGTATTCAGACCCCTCCCCTTTTTACACTTTTTGTTACGTGACAGCCTTCATTCGAAAATGGTTTCAATAAAATGTTGATTTAAATGATCACCAAACTACATGCAATACCCCATAATGACAAAGTGAAAACAGGTTTTTAAAGACAGAAATACCTTATTTAAATAAATATTATAAATATTAGACCCTTGGCTATGAAACTCAAAATTGATCCATTGATCATCCTTGAGATGTTTCTACAACTTGATTGAAGTCCACCTGTGGTAAATTCAATTGATCCGAATGCACTCTATGTCAGTCTTACAGTTTCATTATCCTTTTACAGTACATATGTATGAGAAATCATCAGAAATAGGTGTATTGTAAAACAGTTGGCAACTGTAAAAATGTGGCACAGTGTTGTTTTCCATTTCTGCCCATCCAACATCGTACAAGATCACCTTTTCTAAAGTATCGCCTGTCTCACTTGAAATTCAGATAATAAGTGGAATATATTGTTATTTATAAACTGGGCCGTTCGAGTCCTGAATGCTGATTGGCTGTATCAGACCGTATATCACGTGTATGACAAAACGTGTATTTTTACTGCTCTAATTAAGTCAGTATAGTCAGTTTATAATAGCATAAGGCACCTTAGGGGTTTGTGGTATATGGCCAATATACCACGGCCTAGGGCTGTGTCCAGGCACTCTGCGTTGCGTCCAGCTCTTAGCCGTGGCATATCGGTCATATACCACACCCCCCCGGGCCTTATTGCTTAAATACAACCCAGGTATTTCAGCAGTGCATTGTACACTACACTACAATTCCAAAATATAGCACATAGAGTCTCTTTCCACTTTGTCCTATTGAAGCACACTGGCTGATGGAAAATGATGATGTAGTATTTACAGACACATCCATATATGATTTGGTTTTACCTTCCAACATAAATGGATGTTAAATGTATATATTTACGAGTTAAAATATTGAATTTTACGTTGTTCGGAAATGATCAAACCTATAAGTTAACGAGGCACTACATAGTTTTGGTTCAGTAGTTATCCGTTTGGAGCAGTTTAAATAAATAATAGTTCATTGTATTTTTTACAAATGACAAGAAGATCATATCAAAAGTAAAGTGAATATTGCATTTTGAAAAGCAGATACTTAGATTGAATATGTATCCAAATTGAAAGAGTGATTTGGTGCAGTGAACAACTAACTTCGTGAATTTGTTTGTTGTACTCAGTCAATTGAAAATGTGCTAAGAGTTTTGAAATAGGAGCCATTTTGATTATCTATTTTGATTTTTGTGCTTAGAGTTTTGAAAATGTAACACGTACTTGTTGTGAAAATTGCACCATAGTGATTGAAAGAAACTGTAATGAAAATGTATGTTTGTAAAGTATAAACATATGAAGTATGATATATACTGTATTGTAAACCGAGTGATTCGAGCCCTGAATGCTGATTGGCTGATAGCCTTGGTATATCAGACATCATCAGCTGAGTGGTTTGAGCCCTGAATGGTGAATGACTGGAAGCCGTGGTTTATCAGACCATGTCACTGGTATGACAAAACATTTATTTTTACTACTCTAATTACGTTGGTAACCCGTTTATAATATCAATAAGGCACCTCGGGTGTTTGTGGTATATTGCCAATATACCACGGCTAAGGGCTATATCTAGGAACCCCTCGTTGTGCCCTGCGTAAGAAGAGTCCCTAGGGCCTTATTGCTTAAATGTACTATTATGATTTTACGCCAAAGTAAGTTTAGAAAAATCTGATATTGACAAGATCAGAGATGTACTGTATGTAACAAATGCATCCCTAATATACAGTAAACATGTATCCAAAATTAATTTGCTGCTGTCTTTTTGATGGGGGGTTTACTTTACTAAAATGTAATTTGTCAGCACAGTAACATTTATGTAGCAGACACTTTTATCCAAAGTAAGTTGATACATTTTCATATGTTACCACAGTGGGAATTGAACCCATAACTCCAGTGTCACTAGTGCCATATACTTACTAACTGTGCCACCCAGAACCACTACAATAAATAAGTACAGTACTTTTAAATACAATACATGATTACAATACAGGTGGAAGGTGTATGATTTCCATCCCCATGAGCTTGCAACCCTCTCTTAGGACATGAATGAAGCATGCGACGTCAGGCTTGGATTCGCAATGCAACAAAAATATCCTCAAATGCAACAATGAGGACATTTACTGCAAAGTTATTGAGAAACTATGGCCAAATGCTCAAGACAGGCTTGATGCAAACTAGTGCCTGCTAAACATTATGTTTCTTTCATTCAATTAATTTGTTTAAAGTACACCTATGTTGTAATTATATCTAAACAACAATACATCTATATTTTGTATTAATGATTGTGAAAGATGTCTTACAGTAAATACCTCTCTCTCTCTCTCTCTCTCTCTCTCTCTCTCTCTCTCTCTGCCTACATTTCACTTTGTCTGTTATCCTGTGAGTATGTGTTGTGGTGTATGACTGTTTGTTTGTTGGTGGGAAAAGGGGGTACAAAGCCAAGTCGCCCATGGGCATACATTACCCGTAGGAAGACCCCAAGTTAGAACTGGGCGGACCACCCACTGTATTTTATTGGCTAGTTAGCTAGCTGTTCGTGAAGCAGGCTACACTAGCTTAGGGGTTTTTGGATATGTATTATTTCTATCCTTGGGTCCAGCTCAGCCCCTTTTTCCCACACCCCATTACCGTGTGTTTAAAATAAACCTGAAGTGTTTGACGGTAGGTTTAAGTTGTCTGTGGATTTATTTTAGTTCTCACTGTTCCTTTTCACTGTTATGATTTGCATGAGATATGTTATGGGTCTCGTTTCCATCCCCCCTAGACTGCAGGGCCAAAGGGGTTCGTAACAGAACTGGAGGCTCATCCAGGATTTGGCTTTACAGATACCCATGCCGCTCGTGCAAATTATTGTGGTGGTCTAGTTCGGTGTTGAGCGTCACAGCTGGGAATAGCTGATGTAGCATTCATGTTTGCTATTTGTTGGCTCTTGTGTTTTAGTGGTAGTTCAAAATGGCTACTTTTGATTTGAAATCCTTTTTGGATAACCCTACGTGGGAGGGTTTTGACAAATGTCGTAGAGTTGATTTACTGACCTTGGCCGACCATTATTCTGTATGGGGCGGCAGGGTAGCCTAGTGGTTAGAGCGTTGGACTAGTAACCGGAAGGTTGCAAGTTCAAACCCCCGAGCTGACAAGGTACAACATCTGTCGTTCTGCCCCTGAACAGGCAGTTAACACACTGTTCCTAGGCGGTCATTGAAAAAAAGAATTTGTTCTTAACTGACTTGCCTAGTAAAATAAAGCTATCTATTCCGCAGAGTTTAAACAACTGGTGTTAAATGTTTTGTTGGAAGAGCAAGTGCTTGTGTTACAGCTGCCTGAGCTTACTACCCATGTAGAACGAGGGAGGGGCTAAAGCTCCAGCCACATGGCCCCGTTTTGATCCACTAAGCGTTACAGAGTCCGGTTAAAATCCTTAGAGATACTGGTGCGGTGCAGTCGTTTATATTGTCTGATGTGTTACCCTTCTCCGACTATACCTACTGTGGTTCCAGTGTGTTAGTACAGGGTATTGAAATGGGTTTTGTCCCATTGTCATTGAACTTTGTGAATGTACACTCTGAGTTAATCAGTGGAATATTCAGAGTGGGGGTATGTCCTATGTTGCCAGTAAAAGGTGTGACCTTTATAATGGGTAACGATATTGCCGGAGGAAAGGTGGTACCCGTATTGGATAAAAGTGACCACTTTCTCTCCAATGAGCTTGTGTTGGACCATTACCGAAGACAAAATCGGGTAATCAGTTTCTGTTAATGGTTATGTGTATGGCAACAAGATACCCCAAGGCCATTCCTCTGCGAAGGACTACAGCTCCGGTAGTGGGTAAAGCCTTAATTAAATTCTTCACGACATTCGGGTTACCTAAGGTGGTACACACTGATTAGGGTACCAATTTCCTATCAAAGCTCTTCAAGCAGGTGTTAAAGTCCTTGTCAATTACGCACCGTGTGGCAAGCGCATATCACCCAGAGTCTCAGGGTGCGCTTGAACGATGGCATCAGACACTGAAGTCTATGCTACGTAAATATTGTTTGGAATCTGAGAAAGATTGGGATGAGGGAGTTCCTCTAGTTTTGTTTGCTGCTCGTAAAACTGTACAGGGGTCCCTAGGGTTCAGTCCGGCTGAATTAGTGTTTGGTCACACAGTGAGAGGACCAATGAAAGTCCTTAAAGAACAGTTTTTGTCCCAAGAGTTGTGTGTGTGTGGGAGATGAGAATGTGTTGGACTACGTTAGTCGCTTTCGTGAGCGCCTACACCAAGCCTGTGCTCTCGCAAAGGAAGCTCTGTCTTCCTCACAGAGGAGTATGAAAAGACACTATGATAAACAGGCTGTTTCTAATCCACTACAGCCGGGTGACCAAGTGCTGGTGTTATTGCCTGTTCCAGGATCTTCACTGTCAGCTCCTTTCTCTGGTCCTTATTTAATTGAAAAGAAATTAAGTGAAACTGACTGTGCTTCAAACTCCTGATAGAAAACGCCAATCTAGTTTTTGCCACATTAACATGTTGAAAGCATACCAGACCCGACCCATCACCCAGTTAGATAGTTCAAAAACAGCGGCAGGTACTACTGTCACCTCTGCTTCTGCTGCTATGATAGTGGGCTGTCATATTAATGATGTTGATGGAGATGGATTAGAGTTGCGCAATACTCAGCAGCAGTGTGTTAGATTGCCCAACTCAGAAATGCTGCTGTCTCTCCTGTGCACAACACATAATTGTGCAAAATTATAATTTGGAGATCCACCACAAAGAGGGTTCTGAAAATGTATTGGCAGATGCTTTGTCTCGTGTTTAAAAAGTATTTTTGTATGTTTCGTAAGGTTGACTTTGCTTGTTAATCTTGTTGGGATTCGGTGTAAATACTTTGGTCGCAATCCTTATAGGGTTGCTCTTTTAAGGGTGGGAGTCTTACAGATACAGGTATCCTGTGTTTATTTTTTTTCTCTCCTTCTGCCCTAGTCACAGGTGGCAGTCATCAGTCGCCAATCAGAAGACACACCTGCTCCTTTTTCCCTTACCCAATCACATCCCATTTTCCTTGGTTTAAAAACCCAGTCAGTTGTTTTCCCAAACATTCTCTCTCAAGATACATCTCTCTCTCTCTGGATTGATACATCTCTCTCTCTCTCTCTGGATTGATACATCTCTCTCTCTCTCTGGATTGATACACATCTCTCTCTCTCTCTGGATGGATACATCTCTCTCTCTCTGGATTGATACATCTCTCTCTCTCTCTGGATTGATACATCTCTCTCTCTCTCTCTGGATTGATACATCTCTCTCTCTCTCTCTGGATTGATACATCTCTCTCTCTCTCTCTGGATTGATACATCTCTCTCTCTCTCTCTCTCTGGATTGGTACATCTCTCTCTCTCTCTGGATTGATACATCTCTCTTTTGTTTTTGGTGCCTACATCTCACTTTGTCCTTTATCCTGTGAGTATGTGTTGTGGTGTATGACTGTTTGTTTATTGGTGAGAAAAGGGGGTACAAAGCCAAGTTGCCCATGGGCATACATTACCCGTAGGAAGACTTTGTCTAAGTACCCTAGTTAGAACTGGGTGGACCACCCACTGTATTTTATTGGCTAGTTAGCTAGCTGTTTGTGAAGCAGGCTAGACTAGCTTAGTTTTTTTTTTATATTTCTTTCTTTCCTTGGGTCCAGCTCAGACCCTTTTTTCCCACACCCCATTACCATGTGTTTAAAATAAACCTGAAGTGTTTGACGGTAGGTTTAAGTTGTCTGTGGATTTATTTTAGTTCTCACTGTTCCTTTTCACTGTTATGATTTGCATGAGATATGTTACGGGTCTTGTTTGCATCCCCCCTAGACTGCAGGGCCAAAGGGGTTCGTAACAGGTTGTTTGGTGAAGGATTTCTCCAAACAAAATTAATGCCCAATAAAAGGTTTTGAACGTAAGACTTGCTGTATTACAAGTGTTACCTGTTTTGAGTTTTGTACTAAATTCACCACATACTTGTGAAATGGCACCAAAGCAATTGAAAAAACTGTAACACTCAGTGAGGGTGGCAGGTAGCCTAGTGGTTAAAGCATTGGGCCAGTAACCAAAAGGTTGCTGGATTGTATCCCTGAGCTGACAAGGTGAAAATCTGTCGTTCTTCCCCTGAACAAGGCAGATAATCTCCAGTAGACTGTCATTGTAAATAAGAATTTGCTCTTAATTGACTTGCTTAGTTAAATATTTTTTTACAAGAACCCCAGTGTTGGTGTTAATATCCAGAGTTTAGTGTGATTGTCATTTTTACTCTGTGAGTAAAACACTCAACCACATCCATAATTTTTCTCATTGCTCTAATTTGATTTGACTTACTAGAATTCCCCCTTAGACGACGCCAATAGCTAGTCTCCCGGGGTCCGACACATAATGAAAAATACATTACTTTACAAATTTAAAAACATTAACATGTAGTGTGTGTGTGGGCACATCTATCAGTTTCACATACATGTCAATACATACACACAAAAAGTAGGTCACATGGGGAAGAGGCCATGAGGTGTTGCTTTATTTCTTTTTGGAATCAGATTTGCTGAATGAGATGGAAGGTAGTTCCATGCAATCATGTCCCTGTATAGTATTGTACATTTCCTTTAATTTGTTCTCAACCTGGGGACTGTGAAAAGACCCCTGGTGGAATATCTGTGGGAGTAAGTGTGTGTGTCACTGATGCGTGTAAGTTGACTATGCAAACAATTTGGAATTTCCAACACGTTAATGTTTCTTATAAAAACAAGAAGCGAGGCAGTCTCTTAGACAAGAAAGACTGGGTTGCATAGTACTGATGTTAGCACTCTGATGACGATGAAGAGCAAAATGTGCCACTGTTTGGGCCAGCTGCAGCTTAACTAAGTCCTTCTTTGCAGCACTTGACCATATAACTGGACAGTAATCAAGATAGGTAGGTATGCTTTCACTTCCAAATTAGACGTGTGTGTGGGCACGGGATGAATATTGTAAATAAAGAATTTAAAAAATAGATATCTGCCCGAATGGGATTAGAAGTCACCACCATTGAACTATGAGACAACTGTTTTAGCAGACACGCTACCAATAAGTCAGTGGTAGGGAAAAAAATACAACAAGTTGACAGGACCACCATTGTCATCTATTTCTTGTTACGATGCATATATAAACATATAATCCTCATAGCCTTCATGTTTATTTTTTTTCTCGTAAAAGCACATAGATGTGTATGAAACGATAAGCAAAAACGTTGAATTTGGTCATAGCCTGAAATGTGCCTCACTGGCTTTGAATTTTGTGTAACGTCAGTAGTCTAGTCAAGGAAGCATCATGCAAAATACGCTACATGAACAAAAGTATGCGGACACCTGCTCTTCGAACATCTCATTCCAGAATGGAGTTGGTCCCCCATTTGCTGCTATAACATCCTGCACTCTTCTGGGAAAGCTTTTCATTAGATGTTGGAACATTTCTGCAGGGATTTGGTTCCATGCAGCCACAAGAGCATTAGTGAGGTTAGGCACTGATGTTGGGCGATTAGGCCTGGCTCGCAGTCATCGTTCCGATTCATACCAACGGTATTTGATGGGGTTGAGGTCAGGGCTCTGTGCAGGCCAGTCAAGTTCTTCCACACCGACTTCAACAAGCCATTTCTGTATGGACCTCGCTTTGTGCACAGGGGCATTGTCATGCTGAAACAGGAAAGAGCATTCCCCAATCTGTTGGCAGAAAGTTTGAAGCACAAAATCGTCTAGAATGTCATTGTATGCTGTAAAGATTTCTCATCCACCAAACGTTACATTTGACACTATGGATTCGGGCAGGTAGCATTGTCCTGGCCTCTGCCAAACACAAATTAGTCCGTTGGACTGCCAGATGGCAAAGTGTGATTCATCACTCCAGAGAACGCGTTTCCACTGCTCCAGAGTCCAATGGCGGCGAGCTTTGTATTACTCTACCGGACGCTTGGCATTGTGCATGGTGATCTTAGGCTTGTGTGTGGCTGCTCGGCCATGAAAACCCATTTTATGGAGCTCCCTGCGAACAGCTCTTGTGCTGAAGTTGCTTCCAGAGGCAGTTTGGAACTCTGTGGTGAGTGTTTCAACCGAAGACAGACGTTTTTTTTACGCACTACGCGCTTCAGCACTCGGTCCTGTTCTGTGAGCTTGTGTGGCCTACCACTGTTGTTGCTCCTAGACGTTTCCACTTCACAATAACAGCACTTGACTGGGGCAGCTCTAGCAGGGCAGAAATGTGACAAACTGACTTGTTGGAAAAGTGGCATCCTTTGACGGTGGATGCAAAGTCACTGAGCTCTTCAGTAAGACCATTCTATTGCCAAGGTTTGTCTATGGAGATTGCATGGCTGTGTGTTTGATTTTATACACCGGTAGCAACGGGTGTGGCTGAAATAGCTGAATCCACTAATTTGAAGGGGTGTCCACATACTTTTGTATATCTTTTATGTCTTACCTGTGACTTGCTAATATCAGTTTTAAATTCTCTTTGCTAGTATTGTCATTCCGCGTTATTATTGATTACGCGGCCAAAAACAACTAAGGAAATGGCAAAAGGTAGCTAGGCGTGGCCAAGTTTTGGCAAACGTAAGGTATCATATCATGCCACGTTCACGTGCTAGTCAGAACTAGCTAGGAAACTCTGAAATGTCTGATGTACTAACTGGTTGTAGTTATACACGTGCCACATTCTATCAGTTAGCAAGTTGGACATTTCTGAGTTTCCTAGTTCTGACTAGCATTTGAACGCAGCATCATACCAAAGATTTGTATAACTAACCCAAGATGGAAACTACAGGCTCTGGTCTAACGGAGAAAATGAATTGTGGTGGGCAGAACAAGCAAGGGGGTAGGCAGAGCCAAGCACGAGCTAGTGAGATCAGTGTTGTCAACTAATTTTCAGGGTAAATTGCTAGAGGCAGGTTGAGTTGTTGCTAAAAGTTGCTAAATGACGTTGTGATGTCATTGCGTGATAACGTAAAACTGCGTCATTACGTAGAATCCACAATAACGTCACTCAAATTGACTGGCCGGCAAAAATATGATTTGACATTTGTTCAGGTACAGACTCCCACTCTTTCCTGTAAAATGTTGATTGATGTTGTAAGTTCTGTTCAAGATCAAACATTTGTGACCAACTATATTCATTGGGTTTGGCTCGTCGAACCCGTGCTACTGCTGCTGCAGTCAGCCAACAATGATTTGCAATTTGCTGAAATTGCTGCTGCCCGACTGCTGCTGACGTCACTCACAATGCACTTTTGCAGCCAGGCACGTGGGTTGTGACTGACTGTGTGACAGAGAAAATCGTTTTGTGTCATTTAGAGGGAAAATGCGTACATTTTAGCGTGAGTCACTTTTCAAAAGTTGCAAAAAGTTACAAATACATGTTTAAAAGTAGCTAAATGTGTTGCTAGGTGCTGTTTGAAAAAAAAGTTGCCAGGGTAGTCTGAAAAGTTGCTAAATCTAGCAACAAAATTGCTCAATTGGCATCACTGAGTGAGATGCTTTTGGCGGTTCTAGCATTTATTTGCATTTTTCGATAGGGAACGCATACTTTGAAGTGCGCATGTGCAATAACTCAATTCGCCCTTGCGCTCCTTCTAAACAACGCACTTTTCTAAAACTTTGGCAAAGGGTAAAGTCTACAAAAAGCAGAGCACTCTGTTTGTTTTAGTTTTGGAAACAGAAAACTGTAGGAAGATCAAATGTTTCGTCGATGAGAATTTGATAAATCGAACTCGCTTAATCTTCTACAACTGCCGGCCACCGGGCTTCCTCTCATCACCATATTTGGTAGTGAGTGGAAACGCCAACCGGATGCTTCACATTTATACAACCAGTGAAATATCTGATCCTATGATCATACTAAATTTGGGTTGCACAATTTACGTACAGCATAATACATTTAATGATAGGCAGGTTTTAGTGTCAGGCGGCTCAGTGGCCGCCCTTACAAAAGCAGATTGCAGTTTTGAAACTGCAGTAATTGCATTCGACTGTGTTTTTTTGACGCAGTAATTTCAGAATAACAGCAGTTAACTGTGGTTACACTGCAAAGTTAATGCAGTAAAGAAACGGTGTTCTTTTTGACGCAGTATTTGCAACATACTTCCGCTATACAGAGATGTTTATATAATTGATTATATGTTCATGTCTCCGTCCTAACACTGGGAGTCGTCCCAAATGCGGGAAGGCAGGCGACAAGTTTAGGTCCAAAATAAGCCAATTGAAACGCATTGGGCTTATTTTGGACGGATTTTGGCGAGAGTGAAACCTAAGCATTGCCCTAACCACAATAATGATTTTTTTGCGAAAATGCTGACTTCGTGGCTGTGCTAAATAGTGGAAACCATTTGAATATTGTCATAAAGGAAGTGAGCGTAGAATGAATACGGAAGCCGATAGTAGTCATTACATAGAAAAAAGAAAAAATGGCAGCCGCTGAAAGCACTAGCTTGTCACCAAATCAGGCAGAAGAACCGCCTAAACTATCTGATTTATTAGATCGGGGATGGAAACTATATGAGGAGGTGGACACCACAAACGATCCCATCGCAGCTACCCATATCCAGGTTAAAATCAAGCGTGGGATAACGCAACTGGAAGAGGCAACGCGGATGGTTGCCCAGCTCGACTTGTTCAGGTAGCCAACGTTAGCTAGCACCTAGCTAACTATAGATCGCTATCTACTCAAGCTTTGATGACTAGCCAGATACCCAGGTAGCTAGTTACTATCATGTATTGGGCATGATTATATATCAAAGAGTATAGCCAACTAAATAATGAACAGATTCCACCTTAGAGTTGCTTGACGGTTTTGCCAGCTAGATACTTTTGATTGGCTAGGATAAGTCGTAAACAATCTAGTTAACGTTCGCTAAGGCAATGCAAATGAAAGTGATGCTGCATGTTCATTCTTGTTCATTCTTCATGTTTGTTTTTTAGCCGAAATGAAGAATTGGAGGAGGTAACAACAACAGATCTGAAGTATCTGATGTTGCCTGTCCTCCTGGGGGCTCTTACTATGAAGCAAGTGAACCTGGCAAAACGACTAGAGCAAGTTCAGATAGCAAGATGTTACTATTTGGACTTCTTGAAAAGATGTAAGGAGTATAACATATCAAAGTTTGAGCTACCCAAAACCAATGAAAACTCTGCTGGCACACTGGAAGAAGAATCTGCAAATGGGCCCCCCAAACCTCCGGACTTGATTGCAATGGCGACAGTAAGAGCGGCAAAGATAGAAAGGTATCAGAAACATCTGCTTTTCAATTACAATAATTTTGACAATCGGGACGCGCGTTGTTTTGATTCAGCACTGCACAAGTAATATTTAGGCCTATGCTTTAAGGTCTAGTACCTGTCACGAGCCTCTTAAAATATGTTATGTCCCTCAGCTCAGCTATTTAACAACTTAAACAGCTCTCTTGTTTATTTTATAATGGCAATTCATCTGCACCCACATTGGTCTGATGACTCTTATTTATTGTGCTATACTCTGCAGATACACCCAGAGGAAGAACACAGAGGCCAAGCTATCAGAGATCAAGGCCGCAGTGGACAGTGGGCAGGCAGATGACGAGATAGTTAGAGACTTCTACATCCTCAACTTGAGGAAATGGATTGTTGTATCCCTGGAGGAGATTGAGAGCATTGATCAGGAAATGGGGATTTTGACCAGGATGGATGTTCTAAAACAGGTACATGGATTTGAAGATGTAACTAATCTTATTCACCAATGACTAATTGAAAGGGTGATTTTCTGATGCTCTTTATATTTACCATGTGCAGAGTTCAGCAGAGCCATCACAATCTAAAAGGCCTCCCATGAAACCCTTCATTCTCACCAAAGATGCTGTTCAGGCCAGGTAAGCACCTGCTCAAACTTATTAATTTCTCATTCTGCACATTTTTATGTAAAATGTTTTTTTGTTTTCCTACTCACAAAATAAGGACTCTGTCCAACCTCCCTTAACAAAATTAAATTACATAGCTACTTGCTTATTATATAACATGAAGTAAATAGTTGAATAATGTATAATAAATGTGTAATTTTACATTTCAGAGTGTTTGGGGCTGGCTATCCCAGCCTGCCTACTATGTCTGTGGATGACTGGTATGAGCAGCACAGGAAGAAAAATGCCCTGCCGGACCAGGGGATCCCTCGCAGCACTGGTAGGGTTAAAAGAGATGTTCCGAATTATTTTCTATTTACAGTTAACCGTATGTACATAAATTGTTTTGGGGAAAAGTCAAACGGTCATGATCCATTTTTTTTTACACTTTTTCTCATTCACCAAATACAATTTGTCCCCCATTCAGAGGACGTTGATGCAGAAGAGCGAGAGCAAGAAGAGAAAGAGAAGCGGGTTGAAAATGATGACGAGGAGGCCTTGCAGAAAGCTAGAGACTGGGACAACTGGAAGGATACACATCAGAGAGGCTATGGGAACCGTAAAAACATGGGCTGACAACCATCAAACACAGCAACAGTGCCAACCTGGTCTGCAGTATTCATCTGCTCTTATTCCCCCTTAAATACATTTTAACAAGTTGCCAGTGTATATGTAAAGGTGGCCTTGAAGAAAAGGGAGGTTTATACAATCCCAGACAGAAACTGTTCATAAGTGTCTGTTTATGGTCTCTTTTTCTTCTGATGCCGCATATCACAGTTTTCATTGTGGCCATATCAGAGGAACATTATTTAGTGGCAGCCATTAATATGATCTGTAGGCTCTATGCAAATACACAACTAAGCATTGACAACAAGGCCCAGTCTCTGTCGAGACAGCACCGTGCTGTGCTTAAGAAGATTAGTAAGTGAATTTGATGATATTGTCTAACAGCTGCTCCCAAACAGAGTATCCAGCGAAACTTAAACTGTTGACTTGTGAAATGCCCTAAGAAGGTGGTGGTAACACTCTACAGGTACAACAAATTGATTGAATTTTGTCATCCATACTTCATCTGATTGGTTATGTTAGCTCATGTGCTTATACCTAGAAGATGTGCATCACAAGAAACTCCAATATTGAAAGATGTTTCCTCTGATCAATGTCCATTGTGAAACTGAATAATAGTTTGCTATGTAGGTATGATATGTAGCTACCACTTTTCATCTTGTTTTGTTTTTGTTAAAGAACTGTGTTTGTGAAAGCCAATTTGCTCTTCTCAAAAGTATGGCTGACTCATTTTATTTATTTTCCACCTCTTACAAATGTACAGTTTGAACAGGCACTGGTTTTGACAGACTTGGTGGATTCCTTTGTCAGAGTTGATAACTCTTGGTCTATTTTCTCCACAAAAGCAGGAATTCTGTATGGTCTCCACTGTAACAAGAAATTATTTGAGTGTTTTGTACTTTTTCCCCATTGTTTCTTAAAGAAGTTGCTAGTGCATTGAAAATATGGATACGGTCCAGAATAAATATGATACAGAAAGCTGCTATGATCAAGCAAATTGTTATTGGCACATCGATATACACACATACACAAAATGTGCATTAATCAAAATCATATATTGAACACGATTACTATTGCTCCCATCTAACTTGATATCGTTTGGTGAAAGCATAAATTATGATCTCAAAATGTATTTGTTTCCCAGCCAATTAAATGAATGTATTGCACATCCTCACTAAATGTTTATTTTATACCCATTGGACAACTGTGAAAAGGATGCCCAGTAGACCACCTCAATTGTGGGTCACCTAGTCCTCGCTTCATGATGTGTCTTCAGTGGGCCTAGCACCCTCAATGGATGAGATGTTGATCTGTCTGAGGCTTGTTTAAGGTTATTTAAAATGATCTCTCCAAAGTATCCCTCAGAATTTTACTAGAATTGTCAGTTACATTTTTGACAGCAGGTGGGTATACAAGGAAAGGTTAGAATGTCTTTGAAAATACCACACACGCACCAAATAAATTATGAACAAACAAGCATTTATTTCTCGACTGTTATCTATAAGACTTACTCCCTCTGCATGTGGTTAGACTTTCTTTGTTTGGGTTTAGTAATTTTTACTCCATATTGTGTCAAAACCAGCCTTCACTTCCCTTGCAGTACAGTGCACAATAGATAGGGCAGGCTTCTTTGTGTCCACACAGATTCTTTCCTTTGCTGAGGGTAGGCGGAAACTGAGGCGCTTGATCTGAATTCTAAAGGGGCTTGTTGGATCTAATAAAAGCAGCTATTGTATGTAAATTATTCACACAAGAGCATATGACTCCGACTGTGCAGGGCAGTGGCTAGTGTGAGAGAAATCATTAGCAATGCAAACGCATGGTGTTCTGGTTCACAGATTCACTAATGGGAAGAAATCCATCTATACTGATGGTAACTCAATTGTTTCTGGGCGTGTTTGTGCACTACTTCTACTGAAGGTAATTTCACGAATTTAATAATTTGTTACAGCTATGAAATCTAAATTAAGTATACACATCATTTTTTTGTCATGATTTACATGTTTGTGATTAGGTTTCATGTTAAAGGGGATGAGATCTCTCCCTGGTCATCTTTCTGCCTAGTCAAACAAACATTTGTACTGATGATCTGGAAATGTTTATTTAGGATTAATACTAGTAAACTAAAAGTATCCTTATAAAAGTGTAATTGATGTATTCACATTTAAAAGCACCAGTTGTGTTGTATTTCATTCTTCTTCACTCATTCCTCTACATAGATAGCCTATTGTATGTGGCTTAGATAACCATAGCTGTGCTTTCCAGTGACAGCCATAATAGGCTGCTTGTGAAATATCTTAGAAAATCAGGGGTGCACACTGTAAGAATAAAGAAAACATGCTAATCCTAAATAATAACTATACTTAAAGGATTTATTGTGGAAATCTTAATTTAGCCATTCAATCTGCGATCTCATGTTCATATTCCTTTAACCTTCTCTTACCATATCACCTCTAATTTCTCGTTTTATAAAAAAAAATCTGCCATTAACATTTTTTAAATCCTGAAATATGTTTTTTCATTTATATCTTGATTTGACTGAGTTAAAGTGAAATAAACCTGAACCATGTTGTCTGTAGACTCTTTTGGCATTGGCTTATCATAGTCTTTGTTGTGACTTTACATATTATAAAACATTTCATAAAAGTCCCCACTATGACTCCACTCTGTGGTCAGTCTGGCTTGGGGAGGGGCATATATATATACCATGCAGGCTGGTGCCAGTGTCAACATGGCACACTGGTCACATTGGGGCAGATACTCCCTTGCCAGTGACTTTGGGAAAATGGTCACCTGATGTGTAGTGCCAGACCAAAGGCTTGCGCTCTTAAGCCGCCCGCCAACGTCAGGGCATGTAGAGAGGTTTGGTTCTCTACTGGCCGCACATCAATGTCCACGCTACACCGGCGGGTCAACATTGTCCTCCACCCTGGGTGCTGCCTATGCCTCTTACACCTCCTGATGAGCTTGGTAACTTCCACCTCTCCAAGTCTCTTCTACTGCCATGGCAGGAATGACTAAAACAATGGAATTCAATAGATCTGAATTATAACAAGATGGAGAGACCTCAGTTGCCGTTCGCTTTGACGGATATGGAATTAGTCTTGGGGGATTCTGCTTTTTGAGAATTGATGGCTTTATGGAGATTTCCCAATATCTCAGTCGCTGATCAGTGCTGGTCAGACAGTGGTGTTGACTGGTGAAGCGGGTTATGTGAAATCTGTGTTTTTAGTAAAAAAAAACATGCAATTAGTGTTTGTATACAGAAATCTTGTGGAAATATCATACTATTTTTCTATGCAAAATTATCAACAATTTATCAACATTATTGACCTCAAAGCTTTCTACAATTAAATAATTTTAATGGCGTCCTTGTTTTTCAGACCTGGAATCGAAAATGAACTGGGCGTCCTTTTATGCCGTCATCAGCGGTGTAAACAGACACTCCACGGGCATCGGTCGCGTCTGGCTCTCTGTTCTTTTCATTTTCCGTATCCTGGTCCTGGTGGTTGCAGCAGAGAGTGTGTGGGGTGACGAGAAGTCCGGCTTCACCTGTAATACCCAGCAGCCCGGCTGCAACAGCGTCTGTTATGACCACTTCTTCCCCATCTCACATATCCGTCTGTGGGCCCTGCAGCTAATTCTGGTGTCCACCCCAGCCCTGCTGGTGGCCATGCATGTGGCCCACCGCCGACACATCGACAAAAAACTCTACAAGCTGTCTGGCCGGACCAACCCCAAGGACCTGGAGCAAATCAAGACCCAGAAGATGAAGATTGCAGGTGCACTTTGGTGGACATACATCATCAGCCTCTTCTTCCGCATCATCTTTGAGGTAACCTTCATGTACCTCTTCTACATGATCTACCCTGGCTATAAGATGATCCGGCTGGTCAAGTGTGACTCGTACCCCTGCCCCAACACAGTGGACTGCTTTGTGTCCAGGCCCACAGAGAAGACCGTCTTCACTGTGTTCATGCTGGCTGTGTCAGGGATCTGCATCCTGCTCAACATCGCAGAGGTCGTCTTCCTAGTGGGAAAGGCCTGTAGTAGGCACTTAAGCAATGCTGGAGACTCAACCATGGGAGCATGGATCACCCAAAAGCTCTGCTCCTACTAGAACAAGCTAAATGGACCAACACTGTGTAACTGTAATTGGGCACATATGTTCAAAGCAATGGCCTTAACAACATTAATTAATGAGGTGTTCACACTTTTTCTATACTTTTCAAATAGATATGACTCAAAGGACAATTTCAGTTTGGATATAGAACAAAATCCAGAAGAGGAGACTGAAGAAAAGTATGGTAACCTGATTTATTAACAGTCCCTTACCTTGTAACGTCTCAAATTTAGCTGAATTCAATATGCAGTCACCTTCGATATGCTCTGCAAGATTCAAGCAACTAAATCGACTCATCATCCATTCTGTATTATGATTCATAAATAGTTTTCAATTCCTGATAGACATTTTAATCACTGATAATGTGGTATCATTAGGACAAAGCATTGGTACCCCTGGTTTATTGTAAATAGTAACCCAAGAAAACTGTCCAAGTGATGAATTTAACCAACATTTGGGGGTTGTGGTGGAGTATTACTAATAACTATGAGGCTATTCCAAAGCACTACTAATAACTACCTCACTTTCATAGTGAAATATCAAGTGCTTCAAGACATCCACATAGTGTTTTGAATGCTATGAATGAGACTGATTATGCAAGTGTATAGAGTAAAATAGAATAGTGAATGAGAAAATGTGCTTAGTTGAAGTTAAAATGAAAGAACCAAATGATTAATTTTCATGTCTATCTCATTATTTTTCTTACTAGATACTGCATTGCTGCTTTAAAACTATTGTGTGTGTGAGAGAAAGGATGTTTAGAATTTGTGGTACTGTAAAGTGTTTACTTCACATATAAGGGATTACAAAAACGGTAACTGTAATCCGTTACATTACCAGCAAAAAAATATTGTAATCAGATTACAGATACTTTTGAAAAACTAGATGATTCAATTAAATTAAATTCAGAAGAGATTTGAGAAGAAAAAACATATTTGACACTTCTCTGTTTTCTCAATGACATTCAAATAAACATTGAAAAAAGGCGCAAATGTAAGTTTGTTCCACGAGCGAGTCTGACCAGAAGTCAGATACCACTATGATAACAAACCAAATGGGTTTGATGGATCGCTGTAAAAGAGCAGGAACAGGCTTTTGTAGGCTACAGTCCAAGCTGTCTTCCAATGGTGCAACTTCTTTCGGCATCCAAAGATGATCTAACTTGAATAAACGTTTGGAGGTAAGAATGACAGCAGTGGTGTAGTCTACTGCGATACGGATATCACAAATTATTGTTATCTGCGTAGCGCATTGATGTGAATCACACTGCTGCTCTCTTATTTAGCTATTTGCGTTTTACGGATTGTGGTTGTTGTGGATGGCTATTCGAAAATCTAAATGTGTATTTGAACCCAATAATGGTTGAATTTAAGAAATTTAAGCTGCCTATCAATCATTGTTTTTGAAAACAGTGGACCACCAGTGAAAAATGCGCTCTCCATGTGAATCCAAAATATTTCTTGTTTTTCTCCAATGTTTGTAAAACATTGTAAATGTAAACAAATGCTTTATAGCCTCATAACATGGTTAAAACAATAATTTTATATCATGGGTGGTCAGTCCTTGCATCCATAGCTCTTGTCTATTAATCTGAGCATGGTTACATTTCTCCAGGCCCATCCCTCATCTTTTTACCAAAACTGAGGTTGGATGGCCGTTTGGTTATTGTTTCATCTGTGAATTTGCACTTTGAACAGCTGCATATTATCAAGATATCAAAGTGTCACCAACAAAAAGGTAAACAATTGGCCTATAGCAAATGCAGCATATGGCATTCATTTTTAACATGCAAATAGCACTTTTCAGTAGTGCTCAAAGCATGCAATTTCATGAGCGCAGCATTTATTTAAATAAATGAGCCCAATCAGTCCTCCATGACAACAAAATCATAAACAACAGAGTAGGGCTGGCTAATAAGTCCTTAGTTTTGGGGTTATGCTCAGGTTAAACTATTTGGCTAAACTATACTTCCATATTTCCAAGTCCTATTCTTGAAGATCAAGGGGTATACCATTTATTGGAATGACTGGAATTCTGATAGACTTTAGTTTTTAATGTAAAGATATCATTTAATTGTATTATTATATGTAGTAGAAAGCGAACGGTTAGAAGAAGTCTACATAACCAACCCATAATGTAACATCCATATATGGCCAGCTACGTAAACTTTAACATTGATTTATCCTGCATTAGATGTTGTTCAATTGGAAACATACATGTTTGTGTTCTTCTAATGCCTCTTAAGGGGAAACTAATCTAAAAGTAGCTGAATGTAATCAGATTACATTACTGAGTTTGGGTAATCCAAAAGTTGCGTTACTGATTACAATTTTGGACAGGGAACTAGTAACTGTAACAGATTACATTTAGAAAGTAACCCAACCCTGATAGTATTTTAGTTCCTGTGTTGTTGTATACCATGCCTTGTTATGTTGAATGTCTTGCACATATTTGTATTACTGTAGCTAATATAATTAGACATTCCTAATAAAACACTTGAGTTATATTATGTGCAATAGCCACGTGGAAATATTAACGAGCTAGTAGTACACGCAGCTATTATGAGTGTATTCTGAATGCTTTATGTGTGTTGTCTTGAGTTACAAGGTGACGTCGCTACAAAGTCTTTATGTGATACATCAGAAAGCCACTGGAGAGCAGCACAGACATATGAACCGAACCAAACATCAGGTACTAAGGGCGTTTAGATTATCTGCGGTTATGATCATTTGACAGTGCCATTGAGTAAGAATTGGAAAGAGAAAAATCCAATCCATAGATTTTATTGATTGAAACACAATCAAAGAATGAAGTCTCGTGAAGCTTTTTAAAGTCAGAGGTACTGTATGCTGCAGTTCTTGTGAGCTGTCAGACCACCTGTGAGGAAATGTCTGACGAAGCTTCAGCAATTAAAACCTTAGACTGGCCGGGTAGAGTGCATGGTCCCAGGTTATCAATAGCGTAGCCTTGTGAGGGGTCAGTCTCTGAGGCTAAGAAATATTCACCCTGGGGACAGCTGGACCTAGCAGGGGCAAGTGTGAGGGCATTTCTCTTTTTCTGGAGCACATCAATAGAGACCATATATAGAGAGTCTATCAGATGTGAGGTCTGACTGAGAAGAGAGACATCTAATCACAATAGTTTTCACTGCCCCGTCTGAATTACTTCTAAATGTAGATGTTATGTGGCATTATTTTTACATGACACTTTGCTGTTAACAAGCTGTTAATGGATAAATACAGCAATTCTTTTTCACGGAAGTCATATGGTAAGCATTCATACTGTGCCTTTCAAAGTGCAGATTTGCAATGTACCATATGTTCTATGTTTTCTGTTTTCTCTGTTGATTTATCTTACCATGCAATTTGATGCTTAAGGGGTTATGATTTCATCCATACAATGAACAGTCAGTTTAACCAAACAATGTTTTTTCTGTTTTAGGTAAAGTAAATATAGCTAACTGCTTCTGTTTGGAAGGATGTCCTCTTGTTGAATTTACAACCACCACAGACTATGAGGTTCCTGTCAGCCTGTCAACAATGACACTGGAGTATGTGCCAGTCAATGACAACCATAACAATGAAGGGAGGGCCCACCTTTATCATTTTCTGATGCTCTCCCGCTCCACACAGCCACAGGCCTTGGAACACTACCTTTCAACTCCAATTCACCAACCCCCCCAAACCCCCTGAGTGTGATAGCAAAGCCACTCCCTTCACAGTGAATTATATTTAGAGCCATGCCACGCAAGACTTAAACCCACCCACCCATTGGACTACTTAGACGCCACTCAGTCGTAAAGAAACATCACTTTAGCAGTGGGCCTTATAATTCTCAACAGAGAGTGAGTGTTCTCATCCTAGCTAACTGACACAGTGAAAGAGGGTGCTTACAGAGGTCCTATTGGTTACTTTTACAGGACACATTTACAGGACAAGAGCTGAAAACTCGTTGAATCCATTTGGAGACAAGAGTGCTTAACATTAGCAGTGTAGTGTCATCACTATCAAAGGACATGGCCTTGTCGGGGACAGGAGTACCACAGTGTAGACTGTGATAGCGACCTAAGTGGAGACGCCACTACTGGATCTGCAATTTCACTGGAGATGAGCATTATGGGAAGGTGGGTCTTGACGCACTGTATTTCTAGAAGTTTAACTGAAGAAACATACATTAGAAATAATTAATATGGTCAGTAATACGGTCAATACCCAGCTAGCACATAATGTTCTGAAAGCCATATGTTTCTTAGAAATTGGTGAAAGTGTGGGTGTTCTATGGTTATTTTGCATAACCAGTTCTTAGGCATAACATTTCCTACCATACATGTTTCCTCATAAACATGAAACTTATAAATGTATATATATTTTTTGTTATTGCGTACTACCTTCCCAAAACTTCTGGGAATGATGCCGGATAGTTGCTTGGCTTTTGAACATTCTCAGTACATTTAATTTCATTACTTTAACAGAACGTTTCGTAAAAGTTAAAAGATGGATTTCTTTTCAATTTTGGTAATGTTCTAGGAATGTCTCCAACTGGTTTGACATTGGGAATGTTCTCAAATTAGTTCAGAGAATCAATATTCTTCTGTGGGAATTACAGTGCTTCAGCATAAAGTTTCTTACATGTTTCCTCATGGTTCTATTAAAGTCATGTTCTCACTTTGTTCTGAGAACGTTAAGAAACTAAGTTTTTCTATGTGAATTTCAGTACTTCAGCATAATGTTTCCTACTGTACAGGTTTCCTCTTGGTTGTATTTAAAGTAATGTTCTCAAATTGTTCCGAGGAACATTAAGAAAACTTTGCATAAAAACCACACGAAAACTTGAATAAAGTTCATAGAACGTTCTATGAATGTTATTTAAAAACATATACATTCAGTTCTCAGTATAAAATAAAATTAATCTTCTTCTTCAAGTTTTATTGGCAAATCGCAACCAAATGACAGGTGCATACAACGCCACCTACTGTACTGGAGTGTGAGGCCAGTCACAACCTATCTATATCACTATATTCTCTTAACTAACCCTGAATTTCTAATAAAATAAAATAATAACCTCACTAGCCCCATCACCCCCACCCAAAATACCACATACTCATTCCCTTCCAACCTCTCTGACCCTGTCAAACAACCTCTCCCTTTCTACATCATACATTTCACAAAATAATAATACATTCAACCATTTCCTCTAAATTTAATTAGGCAAGTTAGTTAAGAACAATTTCTTATTTACAAAGACTGCCTACCCCAGCCAAACCCGGATGACGCTGGGCCAAATGTGGCGCCGCCCTATGGGACTCCCAATCACAGCCAGATGTGAAACAGCCTGGAATCTAACCAGGGTCTGTAGTAACACCTCTTGCACTGAGATGCAGTGCCTTAGACCACTGCGCCACTCAGGAGCCTGTACACCCATTACACATTCCAGTAATGCCTAAGACTAATGCCCAAGTGTTCTATCTATGCTTGGAGTTCCAAACAGTTAAATTAAGCTATTTGTTTTATTAAAAGTCTTATTGAAACATGTTCTCAGAACGTTAATAAAACCTCCCAGGAACATTTTCAGGGAACCATAGTTCTCAGGACCAAACAATGTACGTTCCCAGAATAGGTAAAAATGTCACTTCCGTTCAAAAAACGTATGGCTTCATTCCCAGAACCAATGGGAAACCAGAAATGTACTTTCCCACAACTTTCAAGGAACCAAATGTGCTAGCTGGGATATTAGTCTCTGAATTTCTGAAATGGTTCAACTTCAAACTGTTATGAGGGAAGTCAACCATTACAGTGAGTGTAGTTGCAGTGCAATGATTAAACCATGGACTATGAGGAATGTAATCACAGAAATCCCAGATTGATACGAGTTCTTGGCCATCCACATGTACAGTACACTGTCATGGAAGGCCCTTAGGTAACAGCTTCCTAGTTTTTCATAACTTTAAAATCCCTGTATGGAAAGTGAAACTCATCTGGGAACCTGACCGCCACTTCCATAGGCAAGTCCAACTGGCATCAATCAGTATGTTTACTAAAGTGACAACTCAACCCCTGGAAACCTATATCTAGGGAGAAGAGAGCTACATCCTGTAGAGGTCATGTGTGTCAGTGTGTTTGTCTTGGAGCTCCTGCCTGGCAGTAGGATACAGTGGCCAGGCCACTACCTTCTCCAGTGCATACTATGGGTACAGTCAGTACTTAGTATGCATTCAATGGGTACATAGTCGCTAGTGAAAGCCTACACACCCCTTGCACATTCTTCACATTTTTATGCTTTAAAAGGAAATCTAAAAAGGTAATATTTTCAAATATTGTGGTGGCAGCATCATGTTGTATGCTTGTCACCGGCATGGACTGGGAACTTGATCAGAACAAAAATAAATATGAAAGGAGCAAAGCACAGATAAAAAGTTAGAGGAAACCCTGCCTCAGTCTTCTGAATTCCGAACCTTGGGATAGGGTTTTATTTTTCAATGGGAAATTACACAAATGTTAATGCCAAAGACACACCAGAATGGCTTTCCAATAGATGTTGAGTGTTCCTCGATGGTCCAGTTTCAGTCCTACTTAAATCTGCTTGAAAATCAGAGACAAGGTTTAAATATTGCTGTCCATCAATGGCTCACAACCAAATTTACTAAGAGTTGTGCAAAGTTAGTAGAATCTTATTCAACGTAGGTTGTGTAATTCAGTAAGATTTTTGTCAAATGTAATTTTAAAGCAGCAAAATGTTAAGACTGTTGTGTAGACCAAGGTTATTATAGTTTTGTGTTTTTATATTCAGGGTTTTTTCTATTTTTATTTTGAATTCAGTTTAGTTTGTTAGTTTTCAAACCTGATTTGCTAGTTTTTATTTAGTTTGAGTTGTATAAAATATTTCTATTTCGTTTTTATATGATTTAGTTTCAGTTTTAGGTTTAGGGACCGAAGGCATACATGGGAGGCTATGAGCCATTTGGGTTGTATCGTTTTTTATATTTTTGAGGATGCCACTTCTTGCAACTGGGGGCCATTAATACATAAGGTGATGGGTCAGGTCATACAGTAGGTTAGGTAAGCCCTTCTCATGCTACATTGGAGTCATTCCACATCCCTTTTGATTAGCTGAGGAGATTTAGTCAAGTGTGAAAAGCTCTATCTAGAAACAGTTGATTCTTGCTTGTGATACAGTTTGGAAAACCTTGAACACAACTTAATTATCATTCAAAAATAACTTTACAAATACGAAAGATAAATTTACTGTTAGCTGTTTTACCGCAGATTTTCAGAGGTTTTTTGTGTAATACCGCTTTTTTGTGTAATACCGCATTACCTCAGGAAGTGCAATGCAAAACACCTCTGTGGGAATCAGTGTTAAAACGGCACACAGTAAATGCATCTTTTGTCTTTGTACAATCATTTTCGGTTGATATGAAAGTAGAATTTCTGAGGTTTCCAAAACCGTATTGCACACAGTGATTATTAACGTTTAGACAGAGTGTCGGGACAGTTGTAAACGTTTGCCCTGCTCTGATCTATTGTTCAAATGAGAACCCTATGGCTGTATGGTCTTGGGTTCTCGAGAGCTATGGTTAGGTTAGGTTTAAATTATAAAGTTCATCTCAAAGTGACTTGGTTTTAAAAGGAATAGAATGGTGCAAAACAATAAGGTAGAAGGAAACTCTCTCTCGCCCATGTTTACACCAATCCAATGCTTTTTAACCGTAGTAGTACATGTAAGAAGAATCAAGTTGGCTACCTACCTGTTTTCCCCCTTGTTAGCTAGTGATAGTTAGCAAAAGTTATGCAAAGCTAGGCCTTTTTGAAAGAAGGCCATCTCGTTGCCACATTTACCATCCAGATTCAGTAGCTTGAAAATCCCCCAAAAGCTTGAATGCCCAAAGTTGAGAATTTGTATTTTATTGTATTGTATTTAGTTTTGGAGTCAAACATAACAGTTTCAGTATAGTTTTTGTATTTCAAACAGGTTTGAAAAGGATTCTAGGATTTCTAGAAAACCAGGGAATTTATTGAAAGTTCGTCCCTGGTATTTGCAACCCTAGGTCTACTTGATGGGCGGTTTCTCCTCAGGGAAACAGGTGTTATGTCCTGCTGTTGCCTGTGGTGTGTCAATTAAAGGAAGGTTCCGCAGCCACTCCGTTAAATGAATAATAAAAACAGAGGAACTTGGAGGAAATTATTTATTTCAGAATAATTAAGGTAAAACCAAAAAAGATGCATACTGCACCCTGAGCTTTTCTACAAGACATTTCACAAGCATATGGCAACACTCTAGGTACATGACCAACATTATACTCTTCATGTTCTTCAGAACGTCTCACATTTTCGGGATTAGGACTCCAGTTTATGAAAAATAAACTGTGTGGAAAGAACAAGGCCATAGATTGCTCACTTGTTAAAGCATGGGCGTTA
This sequence comes from Oncorhynchus nerka, assembly GCF_034236695.1. Lineage (NCBI taxonomy): Eukaryota > Metazoa > Chordata > Actinopteri > Salmoniformes > Salmonidae > Oncorhynchus > Oncorhynchus nerka. The sequence goes on from NC_088417.1 coordinate 75,957,645, forward strand.
CTTTCTCTGTAGAGAAATTATGGCAAATTATTGCCAGGAAGCACCAATCTCACTTAGTTGGCCTCTGCAGGGACCAGATTAATGTATTGAACAAATGTTTTCATGCTAAAAGAAACAGAACCACAGAAACTTGGAGCAGAACCTAATATATAAAAGTTAATCTGGTTAATTTACAGAAACACTCTAAAAAAATAAAATAAAAACTACAAACACATTATTGAGCTGTAGAGGTCTGTTTAGCCACAGTAAAAATACTTGGCTCTTATCTTTAAATGCAAGCTTTTACAACCAAATAGATCATAAATGAAAATGCATCAGTATAGGTTCATTTATTATGCCACCCTGGGTGTAATAATATAGTATGGTTGAGGCATTTTCCTTATTAAACTATCCAAGTTATTATGCAATGGTTTTCAATCCAATTGTGATGTTTGTCTGATGCAGTACATTCGTTTATATTGTTTTTATTCTGATTGCAGGTTCCTGTTTCAAATCTCTCTGTAAGACTGAGCCTATGAGTGAGCCACTATGGCGGACTGGAACTTGTTGGGCAAGCTTCTGGAGAGTGCCCAGGAGCACTCCACTGTAGTGGGCAAGGTCTGGCTGACCGTGCTCTTCATCTTCAGGATCCTGGTGCTTGGAGCTGCAGCTGAGAAAGTGTGGGGTGATGAGCAGTCTGGCTTCACCTGTGACACCAAGCAGCCTGGTTGTCAGAATGTCTGCTATGACAAGACTTTCCCCATCTCTCATATCCGCTTCTGGGTGCTGCAGATCATCTTCGTGTCCACGCCCACTCTCATCTACCTGGGCCACATCCTGCACCTGGTGCGCATGGAGGAGAAACAGAAGCAGAAGGAGAAAGACTTGGCTGAGCAACTGGCCATCCACAATGACAAGCAGCAGCTGCTGCCTGACGCCAAACCCAAGAAGCCCCCCGTCCGGGACGACCTGGGCCGCGTCCGCCTGCAGGGGGTCCTGCTGCGCACATACGTCTTCAACATCATCTTCAAAACCCTGTTCGAGGTGGGATTTATCATAGCTCAGTACCTGCTCTATGGGTTTGAGCTGAAACCTCTGTACACCTGTAACCGCTCACCCTGTCCCAACGTGGTGAACTGCTACATCTCCAGGCCCACAGAGAAGACGATCTTCATCCTCTTCATGTTGGCAGTGGCATGCATATCTCTGGTGCTGAACATAGTGGAGATGTATCACCTGGGGTTCACCAAGTGCCGTCGGTACAGACACGTCCAGACCCCATGTGAGACAGGGTCCAAGGCCCCCAGCGACGCAGTGGTGCCTTCTGTCCCAAACTATAACTACTTCCCTAGGCACCACCCAGCCCCAGAGCCCTACCATGCAGACCAGTACATCATGAATGAGCCTGACTCTGCCTACCACCCCTACAACAGCAAAGTGGCTTACAAGCAGAACAGAGACAACCTGGCCGTAGAGATGAACAGTAAACCAGAAGGGGGTGACACCACAGAAAGGAAAGGCTCCAGTTCTGCTCCAGAGTCGCCCTCAGAGAAACAACGGCGACCCAGTCGATCCAGCAAGCACAGCAATAGTAAGACCAGACTAGATGATCTGAAGATCTGAGGGACAGTTATGGCGCATTTCCACCACTGGGTTTTATACAGGTGCTTGGCCTAAAGGTTCAAACTTTTGTGTTTCCACCTTTGAGGTGGGGGGGGGGAAAGTATTGGGCCATGGACCTACTGACTTGTGTCCAGAGTGGGACTTCTGGAGATGCATTAAAATAATGGTTAACAGTTAACGTAATAATTGAGTCGTTTCCTTCTCAAAAGCAAATGAGTTTTCAGAGGTTGTTGATTCTGCTCTGCACAAGTCCTCATTGTAGCTTTGGAAACAATTTCCGTAGTATAATACCAGGGTGTATACACAAGCGTAACACCTCATCATAGTCAAAAGGTGTCACAGTCAAATTTGTACAATATACATTTCACCCTGTACCAGAGTAGACAATGTGCCTTTGATGGAAAGCATTGTATCAGGAGAGCAAGGTTAGGGAAGGAACCATATGGAAGATAAGATTATTTCCTCTTCTGACATTCTTGATCAGAATGGACCATATCTGTATTATCTAAAACAATATACAGTGGGGCAAAAAAGCATTTAGTCAGCCACCAATTGTGCAAGTTCTCCCACTTAAAAAGATGAGAGGCCTGTAATTTTCATCATAGGTACACTTCAACTATGGCAGACAAAATGAGAGAGAAAAAATCCAGAAAATCACATTGTAGGATTTTTCATGAATTTATTTGCAAATTATGGTGAAAAATAAGTATTTGGTCACCTACAAACAAGCAAGATTTCTGGCTCTCACAGACCTGTAACTTCTTCTTTAAGAGGCTCCTCTGTCTTCCACTTGTTACCTGTATTAATGCCACCTGTTTGAACTTGTTATCAGTATTAAAGACACCTGTCCACAACCTCAAACAGTCACACTCCAAACTCCACTATGGCCAAGGCCAAAGAGCTGTCAAAGGACACCAGAAAAAAAATTGTAGACCTGCACCAGGCTGGGAAGACTGAATCTGCAATAGGTAAGCAGCTTGGTTTGAAGAAATCAACTGTGGGAGCAAATATTAGGAAATGGAAGACATACAAGACCACTGATAATCTCCCTTGAGCTGGGGCTCCACGCAAGATCTCACCCCGTGGGGTCAAAATGATCACAAGAATGGGGAGCAAAAATCCCAGAACCACACAGGGGGACCTAGTGAATGACCTGCAGAGGGCTGGGACCAAAGTAACAAAGCCTACCATCAGTAACACACTACGCCGCCAGGGACTCAAATCCTGCAGTGCCAGACGTGTCTCCCTGCTTAAGCCAGTACATGTCCAGGCCCATCTGAAGTTTGCTAGAGAGCATTTGGATGATCCAGAAGAAGATTGGGAGAATGTCATATGGTCAGATGAAACCAAAATATAACTTTTCTGTAAAAACTCAACTCGTCGTGTTTGGAGGACAAAGAATGCTGAGTTGCATCCAAAGAACACCATGCCTACTGTGAAGCATGGGGGTGGAAACATCATGCTTTGGGGCTGTTTTTCTGCAAAGGGACCAGGACGACTGATCCGTGTAAAGGAAAGAATGAATGGGGCCATGTATCGTGAGATTTTGAGTGAAAACCTCCTTCCATCAGCAAGGGCATTGAAGATGAAACGTGGCTGGGTCTTCCAGCATGACAATGATCCCAAACACACCGCCCGGGCAACGAAGGAGTGGCTTCGTAAGAAGCATTTCAAAGTCCTGGAGTGGCCTAGCCAGTCTCCAGATCTCAACCCCATAGAAAATCTTTGGAGGGAGTTGAAAGTCCGTGTTGCCCAGCAACAGCCCCAAAACATCACTGCTCTAGTGGAGATCTGCATGGAGGAATGGGCCAAAATACCAGCAACAGTGTGTGAAAACCTTGTGAAGACTTACAGAAAACGTTTGACCTCTGTCATTGCCAACAAAGGGCATATAACAAAGTATTGAGATAAACTTTTGTTATTGACCAAATACTTATTTTCCACCATAATTTGCAAATAAATTCATTAGAAATCCTACAATGTGATTTTCTGGATTTTTTTCTTCTCTCATTTTGTCTGTCATAGTTGAAGTGTACCTATGATGAAAATTACAGGCCTCTCATCTTTTTAAGTGGGAGAACTTGCACAATTGGTGGCTGACTAAATACTTTTTTGCCCCACTGTATACCAGATTTTATGTGAATAAGAAACCTTCTAAAGTGGGAATTTGAGGGGTGAAAACAGACTTAAAAAACAGGATAGTTCACCTCATTTGTCAGGGGCCAGTAACAAAAACCTTCTGTAGAGGCATATGATAATTTTGTTTAATTGTTCAAGGTAGTTAATTCTCATGAAACATTTCACTCCTCAAAATGTAACTTCAACTGAAAAGGATGCCAGATGCCATGTGTTGTGCTAGAAACAGAGGTGGGCTCCTGTTCTTCTTCAGTTGTTACTGTACAGAACAATCCCTTGGTCAACCGACGAGACCCAAGTCTGACTTGCACAACTCCCAGAGGTAAAGGACAAGTGCCATAATGCTAACTGGAGAGGGTTGCCAGTGAGTCTGATTGCAAAGAGAGAGGCCAATCGAAGTACAAATCTTCATAAATGAGTTAGTTTGGGTATGCAAACAGTAATTGTTGGAGGTTCTCTCTCATCAGCCAAACATTTGCCATGCAGAGTATAATATTTCAGTGTCCCAAAACAAGTTGTTTCCTTATGAACCCATAATATGCCGATTATTCTGACGGGAAATAATACCAAAGCAATTGCTCGTCTGTGTAATGCTTTTGGCACAGACTACCCACTAGAAAGTTTACATTTGTCTGTTAAGATAAAGCATGCATTTGATTTTACAACCATGAATAGTGAACTGTTGTTTATGAAGAATTTGTACAAGACATTCATTCTTGATTCCTTCAATTAGAAAAAGACAGAAAATAAACTTTATAGTACATAATCAACTTTTCTCAAGACATTCAGGACATAAAATGCATTAAACCGTAAGTTTGTAAATGAAAGACAATTAAACAGGATCAAAAAGTTTAAAATAAAAGATTTCTATCATGAAGTTAGGCTTCTTTTGTGTGGTTTAATGAACGGTTAGTTATATGATTGTAACAATAAGAAATTATGAGGGGCAATATATATACACATTAGCTATGAAGTAAAAGGTCTGCCATGACTATGAGTTTCTTGATACTGTACATGTGAACATCTCCGGCAGCAATAAATGGTTTCCACCTCACTGGCCACAGGGTAAACACAGATTTAAAGTGTTTAAGTTGAACATTACTGTTTATGTTATCAGTGTATGAACATTAAGCTTTTGAATGAAACAAAATCCAGTGAGGCTGGCATAGGGAGTTAAATGCAGTGTCAATTAAATAGTTTTATGAACTAAAGTAAAGTACTTTCATACAGCTGTTCTGCACACTTCATAACAAACAAATATATGGGTTTCCAATACAAACCAGACCTTTCAACTAGTTGTCTTTGACGATGCCCAAAGTACCTAAGCGTTCCAAATACATTATCTGAACTGAGGGTGGTATACGGCAGTGCTAATATAGTTTCTAATCAGATCTAGCTACAATGGTAATTCTATGGGGGAAATGCTCAATGAACTATTTGTGTAGGGGTGATATAACAACCATGGAACAACTAAAGGCATTGTAGAGTACAATGCCAGGGTTGTGGGTCCTGTGTGGCTCAGTTGTAGAGCATGGTGCTTACAACGCCAGGGTTGTGGGTTCGATTCCCACAGGGGACGAGTACGAAAAGGTATGCACTCACTAAGTCGCTCTGGATAAAGCGTCTAAATTACTAAATTAAAAAAATTGAAAAAGTAACTTGTGCTAGCGGCTTCCACATCAGCATCAATATATAAACTTGTTGCGTGGCTGTCAGTCCATGTCTCCCTGTCCCGGGTGCTCATCATAGACATCCTTGACAGCCAGGATCCTGTTGAGCATAATTCCCAGCCTGCCCTTGTCCATGGGGATGTCAGAATACCAGCGAGGACTCTCAGCCATACATGTGCTCTCTGGCTGCAGGTAGAACGCACTGCAGCTGCTCCGCACACCATCTGAGCTGTAGGAACAAAGACAGACACCATATGTGAATCTAAAAAAGGAAACTATACAGTTTAATTTATTCATTGCAATGTATCAAACCCATTCAGAATCTATGACACCCAGGGTTAGTCCTTCAACTGGCGTTTCAGTTGTGCGTACCTGGCCAGTCTACATTGCTTACCATTTGGAGAGGTAGAACTCAAAGAATTTGACTGGGCATCTGAGAGGGTTCAACCGGTTCTCTTGTTGCTCCAGCTCAGAAGGCTCATCCCGTTTCCTCTTTCCCAAGCCGCCCTCTGTGTGTAAACAGAACAGAGTACACGCTCACTTCACTTCCCTTGGTGTTTATTTTAACACTTGGCTACAGTTAGTGCCAAGCTAAACTGATTAAGCTGATCGCCAACAGTTTAGTTTTTCATGTCACTGTCGGTCATACTATAAAAAGGTTATTCAAATTAATATTATTTTGCAATGGACAGGGTCTTTCCTACATAAAAAGGTACTTTTGGCTGTCATGAAGGTCACAAGTCCACATGTTTCATCCAACGTTGATTTACATCTAAAACACTTTTCAGACATTCAGTCAGTGATTCTCTACTCGTATATCATGTTGCACAACTCAAGAGTTGCTCCTTTTAGCTTCCTGGTTTTCCCAAACAGTGGCAGGCCAGGGGTTGGCGTTTGTAGTGTGTATGGCCAGGGCCAGTTCTAAGACGCATACCATGGTACACCTCCCATGCTTAGCAGCTCTTCAAAGAACTCCACGTTGCGGTATAAATAGCTGTCCGACACACTGCGAATAGCAGTATGGACCAACCGGGGGGGGGGGGGGGCAACAACTTCCTTCTCCTACATCAACAGCTCTCTCACTGTTATTTGGAATAGTTAAGACAAGCACTCATAGAACACCAACTGTCAACAGGTGACAATGTCACACTAAAATCCTCTTTTTAATTTTATACATCAGCGTAAAACCACCAAAGTAGTACCAAACTGATCCATTTCAAACTGACCTACAAAGCCAGAGGAATCTAGCTAGTGACACTGATATCCAGAGAATGGTCAGGCCAAGTTGAAAATAGACCTACGTTAAAACACGTGATTATGTTTCAGTCAGAACATGCCAGTAATCAGAAAAACACTGAGTAGGATGGAGATGTGGGTCTAGGCTAACCTATATGTTTTAAATAAACAACTGGCACAAGGACAATTTCACAGGAGTTGGTCTCCAAGCAGTACAACTCATTAGCACCATATTATTTGATCGCTGGAAGACAGTTTATCTTCAATGGAAGCTCTTTGAGGTCAGCAGGACCATGTTTAGGAGTGGTGGTCCTGCCTAGGAGAATTGCCCATCACCATCTAATTGCATTAAAAAAAAACTGTAGTGATAAGGGGATTTAATAATAAGAGAAAGCCACTCTTATAACCTGGGTTTAAGACAAATATCAACCATCATTCCTCAGCAGATAAAGGCAAAGATCCTACAATGCATACATACAAATTATATAAATTACTGAAATTGAAAATATGTTTTGTTGGAAATAACGTATGATATCTACAAGCACAGTATTTTTAGGATGTTTTGGAAAACACATTCTTACCACTAAACTGGACCTCATAACACTATACTAGACTTTCAAACATTCTAAATATGAACTCAAAGATTTAATTTCACCTAGTTGGAGATATTCATGTAAAATGACTCCATACCCTAGCCCTGGTCAGGTCCCCTGTCATTCAGCTGAAATGTGGTACAACTCAAGATAGGCGACCTGCTTCCCCCCACCCCAAGCTGGGGTCATGACCCATGACCCAAAGCAACACAATCTCTCATTGGTTACTGGGAATGACAACTAGCCAATCATCCATTGGGCTAAGGAGCATATTAACACTTCTCATTCACTGGGCTTTCTTATACCACATCAAATCTCAGACATGAAAATGACAAATTAATGCCAATGTTGTGTTGTGACTTGTACCATATTTAAAAAAAAAAAATTTATTCACAACAGCTCTGATGGAGACATGTAGTTTCGGTACAATTTTATAAATGCTGACAGATAATTTGTCCATTCGACATGGTGGGATCTTTTTAATGTCGGTATAATTAATTAAGCGAGAAATGGCCGTGGAAACGCATTCAGGTGACAATGTCACACTAAAATCCTCTTTTTAATTTTATACATCAGCGTAAAACCACCAAAGTAGTACCAAACTGATCCATTTCAAACTGACCTACAAAGCCAGAGGAAAAAAGCATTCATGTGTGAATAGTGACATAATAACCACCATGTAGAAGTAAACTTAAGAGTCACACAATGATATGGTGTGTGGTCCTTTCACTACAACTCGGGAAAGCATGCAGTTTATTAGGCTACAGATTAAATAAGTTATGATGAACTTTACAGGGTGGTTAAAGTGCACGGTGATCTTAATGCCCCTTTCTAATAAATATTGAGGGTCTTATTCTGGTGACATGATAATCAATGCTTTACTGCCGCTTGACAAATATTCTCACTTATCCATAGCAATCTCATTATGTAGACTAGCCTACCTGCACTGTATCTGAGAGCTGTTGGCTACAGCACACGTGCCAAGACCAGAGTAGGCACAGTTTGTGACAAAACTATCAGTAGAGTTGAAAATGCAATGGAAACACATTGAACTTTAGATTTTTATTCGGTACATGAAAACTTAAGCGGAAAAGTATGTTGTGTCCACTACGCCATCACACACACACTGACTTATCTGCAACAAGTCTGTTTGGTGGAAACACACCACTGGTGTGAAAAAGCACATTTTCTTTATGCAGATTTTATAATATTTGCATATATCAATTAGATAGAAACCTGGCTAGTCACACAAACTCTTACCTTTACTTGTTCTCTTGTGTTGTGATTTTGGGTGGTAGCAGACACTAGACGACTTGACCATGCCATGTGGTGTAGACCTCCTCTTGGCCTGCCGCGTGACTGTAGAGAAGGAGAGCTGGAGGTGCTGCTCCACGGTGGTCAGACCAAAGTATTTGGTGTTGAAGAACATGAGAGTGTTGAGCAGGACAAAGGGAGAGTACACACCCAGCTGTTTACACTCCCACAGGTGCTCCTCCAGGACACGAGAACCGAGACCACCTGCACCCAAACACATTACTTACACCCCAAATACAACACAGACAAAATGTGTGAAAATAAAATAGAAATATGAACTCACCATTAGGTGACATGGAAGGCAGCCATTGGCTGACAATCTTATTCAGCTCCTCAGCGAAGGTGACATATAACTGGTCTGTGAATATATTCACCATCCGGTTGTTTTCAAGGAGATACTGGAAAATATACAAGACAAGACCACTGTGTTCAAATGTTTTAGTTGAACACTGTATAATACATTTTTTTAATAATGTAAGATTTGAATAAGCCCCTCTTCCACAAATTGCAAATATTAACTACAAGACCTGTTGAATCCCCAGACAGAGGTAAAATACACTGTCAGGTTTGTAGCACGGCCCTCTAGGATGAACAATGTCTTGGACAAACTGCGACAGGCCATGGTTCAGTTCCTCAGGACTACACACGAGAAGGTCTAATGGTTTCTCTATAAGGGAGAAAATTACAGGCACTTTATTATCAGGATTACATTGAAACATTACAGCCCATTTTACTCACAAGAGATCTATCAAACTCAAAGCAGAGCTATCAAAGACAGGTACATTTAAAGTTCCAGTCAAGAGATATCCTACGTTTTCTGTAGTCAGTGTCCGAGTGCTTGCTTTGGGCCCATGACCTCCAGGCTTTAACCCCAAGAGAGCTGTTCAAACCAGCACCGAGAGGCTGACTGTCCAGGGGATCGTGTAGGGTCATCTCTGACATGGCCTGACGCTTGGGTCCCTGTGACACAAAGCCTATATTAGACATCACACTACTATGACCTGTTAAGGGGTAGCTACTGTAGTTGGTTAGTTAGTTACTCATATTCTCTTCCGAGTGCACCCATTACATAAATTCTACACGTGCATTGATCATTAAGAATTTGTCTGGTCCCCAAAAAAAAGTAAACATTTCAGTATATATGCCAAATACTCTCTTGTTTTAAGGACACTGTTCATTGGTAAACAGTCCATCTTGTAGGTTTTGTGACTGTTGCCTTATGTTACATGAGCTGCATGTTGGGGACCATGCCTGCCTGCCTTCCGCCAGGGATATATTTGTTATTCAGCCATTTCACCTTTGGGACCCTGTTGCAGCTGTCTAAGTATGCAGAACATGAGCACTTTTCCCCAGTAAGTCTGACACCAAGACATCTCATGTTGGTGCCAGCTTTTTCCTGATGTCCAGCATCCTATGCGATTCCACTGCGTCTCTCAAATAAGTTGAACGTTTATGACACTATTTCATTCAATACAAAATGATAGTCATTGTAAGGTCTAGAAAAAAAACTGACAAAATACGCTTGTATTATAGGCTGTGTTTATTTATACCTTCTGAACAGTGACGTCGGCGCTCTGCTCTGCTGAAGTAGCATGAGGCGGCATCCCACAGTCAAAGAGGAAATCAACATTGGGGTTCAGGTCCAGGGAAGCTAAAGAACACAAATGAGAATGGACACAAAATATATATATCATAGACTGTTGACAGAGTGTGTGCAATTATAGTGTACGTTTACACATCTCAGGCAGCAAAGCAAACTAATCAGACCAGGGGTCTCCAACCTTTTACTGCATTAGAACAACTTTAAAAAAACGAAACATCTCGCGAGCTACTACTTTTTTTTTTATAGCATTCAAATAGGCACATTGTTCTTCTCTTCTCCCCTGCAACTCTTCCCCGGGTCCTGTAAGTCGTTGGGGGCATTTCTACTAAGCTAACATGGGATATGGATCATTTATCTATTTGATTTGGAATTTTGAGACCCCTTTAGGGATGAAAAAAACATTGATAAATATAGAATTTGGCCTTTACTACTATAGCCCACAGAAATGCACCGAATAACACATTCAAAAATAGCAACAAAAAAAAGAGTTAAAAAATAAATAATGATTAAGGTTTTGAAGTGTCTGTCCTATATCTAGGAGATAAGAAACCTCAAGAAATATGTTTTTTGGACACATAACTAACCCCTTGTTTTTGTTGGCACAAAACTACCTCCAAACTTCCTTTAATTTGTATGGGTTGCCTTCAGCCACCATCGTGTTCATGAGTCTCCCCTTTCCACAGTGGGTCATATTAGTTTTTAGCCAAAACGGTTGACACGACAGACAGAAGTAGGCACATCAGCATTACCGACTTCAAGCAAAATGGAGAAGACCATCGTGTTTGGGAGTCATCTTTCCATAGAGTGGTCATATTAGTTTTCTAGGCCAAACCGTTTGGACATTACAGACTCATGGTTTGACAAACACCGATGTAGCTTGGCCACCTTTCACCGCAGATGCAGAAAGGCCGACATGTGCGACTGCAGTGGATTAAGATAAAAACCATGTAAAACAAAAAAATAATATCTAGCTTAAACTGACAGATTTTTATGTTTTTTTGTTGTTGTGTTACTTAGATTGACGCACAGGTGCGTCAATAGACTTAAGGATTTAATAAAACACTAAGTGGGGCCCTATCAAATCTGTGACCCCAACCCCAAATTCTGTTTCATATTTTCCCAAATTATGTTCTTGGTTTTATTTTTTCTGGTTTTATATATTTTTTAATCTCAAAATTACAATTGTTCATAGAAAACAATGACATTGGATGTTCGGAGTCCATGTCAATGCTTAAATCAAACCAAAATAAAATTTTTAGGTCTGGAAGAAAAGTAATACATTTGGATTGAGTGCAATGGCCCTTTAATTGAGCATCTGGGCCTTTAATTGCGAGTGAGGAATGTGCCGTCTAGGATGGTTCTGTACCGCTGCTGCTCATTTCATGGCAAAGTTGGCAAATAACAAATGGTATACTAACTCATGAAATACTTCTGCCAGGTAAGCCTGCTTTGCAGTTAACATTTAATTGAGAAGGTTCTGGGGAAAGTATTTCTTTCAACCCAGTAGACGGTATCACATCAACTGGCTACACACAGTTATAGACAAGCTTGCGCACCACACAGACAGGGGAAATATTACTGGAAATTAATTGGCAGATATTGTGTTAGGTTTGTCTTTTTAAGCCAATAGTTGCTAACCAGGGGTGGGATAATGTAAATGTTGCATCGACTAGATAGTAGCAAGGAGCTTGCGGCGTCTGATACTTGGGAGATTTGTTTATGACAGTTTGCGGTGGAATGTGCATGTAAAAATGCATGTACTTTCAAAATTGTTTGGCGAGCTATCAACCTGTTGGAGACCCCTGCATTAGACATGACATATTATAAAGCTTGAACCTGCCTTTGGTGAGCTCATCTACTGGGTCTTGACCTGGCTCAGTCAGTACATCAGCCATATTGACGGCCATGGAGAGGATGTCATCTTGGGATGAAGAATCAAATAAGGTGCAGTCCCTCAGCAACGGGCCTGCTTTCTGATCACTGTCCAAATCTAAATAAACACATATAACCACCATATAGTTACAATAATTATATCTAGAACATCAATGGCAAGTTGACTAAGTAGAGAGATCCGGAGGAGCCCGTGCCTTTATTTTCCTCTGCTATCATGTCTGCCATGGCCAGAATGTCAGCCTCCAGTGGATCAGACGGGATCTGGAGTTTAAGGTCATTTATGTATTCCACAAGTTTATCAATATGATCCAGTGTGACGGGTAGGAACATGGGGACAGGGATCTAACAGAGAATAAAGAGAAAAACAATAAGCAGATAAATAGGACAGTCACTCTAGAGAACCACAGATTGCAGCCGTGTGTAAGCACCCATAAGGAACACGTTTGGCTGGAAACAAAGAGTTACTCTAGACTCTAAATTAATGACGATAAGCCTAGAGTAAATTTTGCACAATACACAACAGGACCTAGACAAAACCAACTCACCGGCAGAGGCAGGGCCATTGGTATGGGAGTGTACTGAGAGTACATATTCAAAGGTACAGGAACAAACACAGGTACAGGGACTGGCAACACCACAGGTGGGGACTGCAAGAAATCATCTGAAACAACCAGACAACATTTATTAAAACCACGAAGGTGCTTTTTTTTGCAATTGCTAATATAATATATAATTGTTGGCCTGATTTAACATAAAGCTCTTAGCATATGCATAGGGATGTTATGTTTAAAGCTAGAATCCTTAGCTGCTATATCCATTTTTGGACTTTTAAATGAATGATATATACACCTATTGATTCTTAAAAGAATAGATCTTAAATATTAAATACAGTGTTAGTGAGTCCCATAGATGGGTTGGTTGTTGTGTGAGCAACTAAGGGGCAAAACAGACAGGGTTGGCTTAGAATGTTGACTATGTAAACTATATTTAGTCTGCAAATGTTTATAGAAAACATACATTAATTGAAAACATACAATGAGCAGTCTCAACTACATCGTTACAGTTGTTGGTTAGCTAGCTAGAATTAAATTAGACACGACAGTCAAAATAAGACATGGTATCAATAAGATACACTATATATACACACAAAAGTATGTGGACACCCCTTTAAATGAGTGGATTTGGCTATTTCAGGCACACCCATTGCTGACAAGTGTATAAAATCGAGCCCCCAGCCATGCAAACTCCATAGACAAACATTGGTAGTAGAATCGCCTTACTGAAGAGCTCAGTGACTTTCAACATGGCAACAACATAGGATGCTACCTTTCCAACAAGTCAGTTCGTCAAATTTCTGCCCTGCTAGAGCTTCCCCGGGCAACTATAAGTGCTGTTATTGTGAAGTGGAAATGTCTTGGGAGAAAAAACGGCTCAGCCGCAAAGTGGTAGGCTGCACAAGCTCACAGAACGAGACTGCCGAGTGCTGAAGCACGTAAAAATCGTCTGCAACCGGCCCCCATTTCCTGTTTCAGCATGACAATGCCCCCATGTACCAAGCGAGGTCCATACAAAAATGGTGTCTCGAGATCAGTGTGGAAGAACTTGACTGGCCTGCACAGAGCCCTGACCTCAATCCCATCGAACACCTTTGGGCTGAATTGAAATGCCGACTGCAAATCAGGCCTAATCGCTCAACATCACTGCCCGGCCTCACCAATGCTCTTGTTGCTAAATAGAAGCAAGTCCCCGCAGCAATGTTCCAACATCTAGTGAAAAGCTTTCCCAGAAAAGTGGAGGATGTTATAGCAGCAAATGGGGGACCAACTCCATATTTATTCACATCATTTTTGAATGACATGTTTGACAAGGAAGTGTCCACATACTTTTGGTCATATAGTCTACAATGGGCTGAAACGAACCACCTACGATTCCCCACTTGGCATCTTCCTGTCATTGTTGCTAGCTGACCATTCAGAATCATTGATTGCTGCGCATCATTTTCATTATGTTGTCAGCCAACCAGTCTACAGAAAGGGACATGGGATTACATTCGCCATTACCTGTCTGGCAACTCTGGGACTTCATCTCAGGTTTACATGCAACACCAGTAGTGGCCATCATGGGTTTACACATGGAGGATTTGTTCCTTTGGGAGAGAGGTAGAGTGAAGGGAGGAGCAGGCTTGGCTACAGTCCTCTTCAGGCCTCTTCCTGTGGCCTGAAATAACAAACATTGACATAAATAAATGTTTGGATGTTCACTCAGCAGAAATATGAGAAAAGTTGCTCTTTGCTTTATTTCAAAATCCAATCACGTTTTTTTTTCAAGCAGAGAATACATTTGTATGCGTGGTAAAAGCTAAGCTCAAATTTATTTTTGTGTCCTTTCGGTAGCATTTCCCCCCAACTTTTGGAGCAGCAAGTCAAAAAGTACACTTACTTCACTTGTCTTTATAGCTGCAGGGGGAGGTGTAGACTCTGGGGAATGAGCTGTAAGTCCAGTAAACATATACAAGTTTAACAGCGAATTACTGAGACGAACATGTGTTTACATTTTACAGATTTGAGGGAAATCACAAAAACAATAGCAGTAACTTTGTAATATTATGTCAAACAGTGAAAATCAAACAAACAATTATATTACAACACAGCATACTTAGAAAAAACAATTCCCATGTATGGACTGGGTTTATGATAAATACAGTATGGGTGTTGTGTTTGCATGTGTTGGCATATGTGAAGCAAACGCACTGCTGAGCAGGCTCCCAGGGCCCTGCTTGGTGTCTAGGTTTGGCTGGTTCTGTTGGCTATAGAAGCGAAGGAGGCATGGCTGGTCACAGTAGTGTTTGATCTCTCCCCTCCAGTGGATGGTCTCCAGGAGCTCCCCCTGACGTTTGCAGGCATGGCACTGTGCTTCCTAAGAGAACACACACAGCTCAAAACACACACAAAAACCATACATACAGCACATACATTGTAGCCTGGTAACAGAGGACACTGCTAACACAATTTGATCGCAAATCATGCACATTCTGGATGCATTCTGTCATGATGACAATATTGTGCCAGTTTAGCCCATACATTCTGAAGCTTTCATTCCTCAAACAAAAAGTGTCTATATTACCATACAACAGACAATGCACAGTGAAAAGAGGGTGAACTGAATGCAGCCTGTGTACCGGCAGCAATTTAAAACTTCTCAGGGCCAGTCATATGGTCATGGTGTAAATATGGCATTGTTATTTCGGACATACTTTCAGGTACCAGAGGAGGTATTTGCTTTTACAATCTTCGCTGCAGAAGTCCCATGTGTTGCCATCCTGTTCCTCTGTGACCGCCCGTGAGCAGGTCTGAGAACAGTATGTACAGGTTATACAGCACAGGCCCAGTTGTTGAGCAAAGTCTTGCTTGTACAGTAGAATGCAACCTTGGTAAAAAAAAAAGAGACAACAAAAAAACATAAGTCTCTGCCTAGAGACACAGTAAAGTGTTTCCATGTAAATCGACAATCTATTGCATATAAAAATGAGCACAGAAATGCATGCATCATCCTAACCGTCACTGCAGAAGGTTTTCTCCACCCCAGAGAACTTTATCTTCTTATGCAGCAGCTTCTCTTGGTTGCAGTGCTCACACACGGAAACCACACCATTCAGACGCTTGTAGTCCTCACAGCACTCCTTACAGCAGAACTGATATATTGAGTCCTGAAAGCAAGCAAAATAATAATATATTCAAGCCTGGTGTAACAAGCGCCATTATCTACCAACTGAGCCATACAGGACCACTGAATCGTGGATGTACCTCTTGAAGTAGTCTTGAAAAAAATAACAGTTTTCACTAAACCACTTTTTTGGGCACAATGTATGTAAAATGCACATTTTGATTACCTGCCAGTCTAGGATTTCTGGTACCCCACTGAACATGTTATGACAAGAGAGACAGTTGAAGTAGAGGTCTCCATTGGGACTGTTGCTCTGTGAAGAAGAGTATATTTCTTAATTGGAGATTTAACAAGAAGAGCAAACATTAAGCAAAGGCAAAAACAACAACAAGCAACCCCACAGAACTAGTATCAAAGAGGGACTCAAGAATGTCTCAGCCCATTCTCAGACATTTTATTGCAAGGTTTTTGCAGAAACAGACCAAGCCCTAATTCATAGGTTCTTCGGTAGAATAAAGGCAAAAGCTTTCAAAGGTTGACCCTCTCCACACTAAAGAGCTTAATGATGAGTTTTTATTTTAACGGGCTCCAGAAGTGAGGCTGAACTGCCCACTGCAGCTGCTTGGTCTGCATTTTAACTAGCATTTTCTGCTTAACGGGCACCTACGGCCAAGCCTGTGCATCACACTGTAAATATTAACGGTTCCCTTTTTTCACTTTCAGAATCCATCACCAATTTTTTTTGTTGAACAACTGAGGTACTCAAATTTACGTTTAACACCAAATAAAGTGTTGTATACACATCTGGCAGACCATGTTGTGACTAAATACTGGACAATGCAACTGTAGGTTGCAGTGTTGTCCAAACTCTATTAAGGGTATGGATTTATCCAACCTGAAATTTGCTCCAACAGCTAGGGCTACAGAAGACGTACACGGCCTCATTTGTTTTACAGTAGTAAGGTTCAGTGGGGCTTCTTTTGCAGGAACTGCAGGCTTCACTGGGCACTGGAAAAGAAGCAGATGTAATAATAGTGAAAAGCCATTCACAGTCAGACATCACGTTAATACATTCAGATTAAGCAAAGGTGAATTAATACAGTAGTGAACAAGGAGAGTAGAATGTACCTGTGTCCCCAGAAGTTTTGATTTTATGTGAGGCGATACAGCACAAAGAACAGAAGTGTCTGGTCTTGCCATACTGATCCACTTTAGACAGCATGTCAAAATTCTTACACAGAGTCCTACACCACTGGCACGAGAGCACCTTAGTGTTTTTCTGAAATCAAAGACGACACTTTGATTAAACACAAAGCAGACAAATCACTCTCGTATCACTCAATAGTACAGGACTGTACATTCAAGAAGAGATCAGCACCCACCATCTTATACAGCCTGAGACAGGAAGAGTTGCAGAACCTCCTCTGTTGGCCCTCATGCAGTAGGTACTCAGCCCGGGAGGTGAAGGTGTTGATGTAGGTGCCACACGCGTCACAGCAGCTGGTCTTCAGGCCCTTGGTGGCGCGGAAACGGTTGAAGCAGGCATCGCTGCACATCAGGTGAATCATGTTGCCCATGGTTACCTCATGGTTGATCTGAGGCAGAAGAGGGAAGGAAGGTAAGAAACTCGGGGCTGAATTCTATCAATCCTAACTTCAAATAATGCCACCCTTTTTCATTTCCCATTAGTCGACCAAAATCTTGTAGTCGGTTATAATGTATTCTGCTGCCTGCTCATAGCATACAAAAAGACGCAATAGCAGCATAAACTTGTCGATATTGATTTCAAAGTTTGACAGAATTCCTGCCTCATGCAGACTCCATAATCCCAGCATAGATCCAGTTACACACAAAATCTTTTCAATTATGAAATATCAACATGAGGTGACAGTGGAATGTGGTGTCACTAGGGTTTAAGTATTCTTTGTCACTACTTCTGGGAAAAGCCCATGACGTGACAAACACTTCACATACACTACATTGACTGAGCTCGAATTGAAGCATGCTGATCAGATCTCTAACCAGCAATTCCAACAGAAAGACAACTTTAAAGAAGGTATACCATAATCACATTATTGTGTGGTTTTGCAGTACTTGGCATTAAAAAGTGCTTACTTATTTTTTATACATTTTATTGTACAAATTGACAAATGACTAACAGATGGTGGGGGGAAACTCAAATCAGAACAAGGCTTATGCCAGCTTTTCAAGGTAAGCATAAAATGTTGACTTGTTGCTAGAGTAGACGCTACAGTCTTTAAAATAGCTTCAATATAATGTATGACTAACAAAAATGCCTACAGCATTTTAAACCATAAGCAAAGCATTGTGGAAGTGTAGTCATACTGTGTTAAAGGTCCAATGCCACCATTTCTATCTCAATATCAAATCATTTCCATGTAACAATTAAGTACCTTACTGATTGTTTTCAAATAAAATAGTCGTGCAAAAATTATGATAGGACTGTCTGGGAGTGGTCTGAGTGGGATGGGAAAACTGAAAAATACTGGTTTCGGCAGAGAGGTTTGGAACTCTTGTTGGTCTATTTAAATGGAACTGACAGCGTTTTAGCAACATCAAATCATATTAAAATCTGTTCATACACACACCCAGAAAGAATACGAAGCTACTAATCTAGGACAAAAGGGCTTCTCAACAGTTTTACCCCCAAGCCATGAGACTCCTGAACAGGTAATCCAATGGCTACCCCATCTATTTGCATTGTGTGCCCCCCACCAACCCCTCTTTTACACTGCTGCTACTCTCTGTTTCTCATATATGCATAGTCACTAATTATCCATTCATATACATACTACCTCAATTGGCCCGACCAACCAGTGCCCCCGCACGCACATTGGCTGACCGAGCTCTCTGCATTGTGTCCCGCCACCCCCTTTTACGCTACTGTTACTCTCTGTTCATCATATATGCATAGTCACTTTAACCATATATACATGTACATACTACCTCAATCAGCCCAACTAACAGGTGCCTGTACGTAGCCTCGCTACTGTTCTAGACTCGCTACTGTATATAGCCTCGCTACTGTTATTTTTACTGTTTTTATTTATTTACTTACTTACCTATTGTTCACGTAATACCTTTTTTGCACAGTTGGTTAGAGCCTGTAAGTAAACATTTCACTGTAAGGTCTACACCTGTTGTATTCGGCGCACAAGACAAATAAACTTTGGTTTGACTACTCAGATATGGTCATTTTCACATTTTAAAACATTGTGTTTGGTAATGACGTTTGTGAATATTCTATAGCAATATGGGCTTCAAGGTGGCGCAGCGGTCTAAGGCACTGCATCTCAGTGCAAGAGGCGTCACTACAGTCCCTGATTCGAATCCCGGCTGAATAATATCCGGCCGTGATTGGGAGTTCCATAGGGTGGCGCACAATTGGCCCAACATCATCCGGGTTTGGCCGTAGTTGTAAATAAGAATTTGTTCTTAGCCTTTTTGGGATAGGGGGCAGCATTTTCACTTTTGGATGAATAGAGTGCCCAGAGTGAACTGCTTCCTACTCTCTGTACTCTGCTTGGATGAAAAGGTGCCCATTGTAAACGGCCAGCTCCTCAGTCTCAGATGCTAATATATGCATATTATTATTAGTATTGGATAGAAAACACTGAAGTTTCTAAAACTGTTTGAATGATGTCCGTGAGTATAACAGAACTCATATGGCAGGCGAAAACCTGAGAAAAATTCAACCAGGAAGTGGGACATCTGAGGTTTGTAGTTTTTCAAAGCTTGGCCTACCGAATACACATTGAGATATGGATGAGGTTGCACTTCCTACTAGGGCTTCCACTAGACGTCAACCATCTTTTGAAACTTGAATGAGGATTCTACTATAAAAGGAGGGGCTCATGAGACCTGTTGGAGTCAGTGGTCTGGCAGAGAGCCTTGGTCTCATGACGAGAGCTCCCGACAGAGTTACCTCTCATTCCAGTGCTTTCCTGAAGACAAAGGAATTCTCCGGTTGGAACATTATTGATGTTTTATGTTAAAAACATCCTAACGATTGATTCCATACATCGTTTTGACATGTTTCTAAAGGACTGTAACGGAACCTTTTGAGTTTGTCTGGATGAAGTGCCTGCGCCTCATGAAGATGGATTACTGGGCTGAACACGCTAACAACAAGTGGCTATTTGGACATAAATGATGGAACTTTATGGAACAAATCAGTCATTTATTGTCGAACTGGGATTCCTGGGAGTGCCTTCTGATGAAGATCATAAAAGGTAAGTGAATATTTATGGTGTTGTTTCTAACTTTGTTGATTCCAAAATGGCGCATATTCCTCTGGCTGGTTTGGGTTCTGAGCTCCGTTCTCAG
This sequence comes from Oncorhynchus nerka, assembly GCF_034236695.1. Classification (NCBI taxonomy): domain Eukaryota; kingdom Metazoa; phylum Chordata; class Actinopteri; order Salmoniformes; family Salmonidae; genus Oncorhynchus; species Oncorhynchus nerka. The sequence goes on from NC_088417.1 coordinate 75,977,702, forward strand.
ATTATGCTTTTTCCGTAAAGTATTTTTAAAATATTTTTTATCTGACACCGCAGTTGTATTAAGGAGAAGTCTATCTTTCATTCTGTTAAAAACACTATTATCTTTTATCAATGTTTATTATGAGAATTTCTGCTAAATCACCAGATGTTTAGGAATCAAAACATTACTGCACGTAAGGCGCCAATGTAAACTGAGAGTTTTGGATATAAATATGCACATTATCGAACAAAACATATATATATTGTGTAACATGATGTCCTATGAGTGTCATCTGATAAAGATCATCAAAAGTTATAGATAAAATTAATCACTATTTCTGCTTTTTGTGACTCCTATCTTTGGCTGGAAAAATGGCTGTGCGTTTTTCAACTTGGCGGTGATCTAACATAATCATATGCTGTGCTTCAGATGTAAAGCATTTTTAAAAATCAGACACGATGGGTAGATTAACAAGATGTTTATCTTTCATTTGCTGTATTGGACTTGTTAAAACTTTTTATGGCTGCAGGGGCAGTATTGAGTAGCTTGGATGAAAAGGTGCCCATTGTAAACGGCCAGCTCCTCAGTCTCAGTTGCTAATATATGCATATTATTATTAGTATTGGATAGAAAACACTAAAGTTTCCAAAACTGTCAAAATATTGTCTGCGAGTATAACAGAACTGATATTGCAGGCGAAATCCTGAGGAAAATCAAAACAGGAAGTGGCTTCTATTTTGAAAACTCCATGTTCCATAGCCTCCCTTTGCTGGATTTAAAGGAATATGAACCAGATTCCTTTTCCTATCGCTTCCTCAAGGTGTCAACAGTCTTCAGACATAGTTTCAGGCTTTTATTATGAAAAATTAGTCAGAACGATAACATCGCGTCAAGTGGTCATATGAGTTTTGCTCGCGCAACAGAGTTTGGATAGGTATTGCTTTTCCCTCTCCTACTGTGAAAGACATTTGCGGTTGATATATTATCGATTATATATCTTAAAAACAACCTGAGGATTGATTATAAAAAACGTTTGACATGTTTCTGTGGACATTATGGAAACTATTTGGAATTTTCGTCTGCGTTGTCGTGACCGCTCTTTCCTGTGGATTTCTGAACATAAAGCGACAAACGGAGGTATTTTGGAAATAAAAATAATCTTTATGGAACAAAAGGAACATTTGTTGTATAACTGGGAGTCTCGTTAAGTGGAAACATCCAAAGATCAAAGGTAAACGATTAATTTGATTGCTTTTCTGATTTTCGTGACCAAGCTTCCTGATGCTAAGTGTACTTAATGTTTTGTCGTGTGATCGATAAACTTACACAAACGCTTGGATTGCTTTCGCTGTAAAGCATAATTTCAAAATCTGACACGACAGGTGGATTAACAAAAGACTAAACTGTGTTTTCCTATATAGCCATCCTACAATCTAAACTTGATGCCCTCAATCTCACACAAATTATCAATGAACCTACCAGGTACCCCCCCAAAGCCTTAAACACAGGCACCCTCATAGATATCATCCTAACCAACTTCCCCTCTAAATACACCTCTGCTGTCTTCAACCAAGATCTCAGCGATCACTGCCTCATTGCCTGCATCCGTAATGGGTCAGCGATCAAACGACCTCCACTCATCACTGTAAAACGCTCCCTGAAACACTTCAGCGAGCAGGCCTTTCTAATCGACCTGGCCGGGGTGTCCTGGAAGGATATTGATCTCATCCCGTCAGTAGAGGATGCCTGGATATTTTTTTTAAATGCCTTCCTAACAATCTTAAATAAACATGCCCCATTCAAGAAAATTAGAACCAGGAACAGATATAGCCCTTGGTTCTCCCCAGACCTGACTGCCCTTAACCAACACAAAAACATCCTATGGCGTTCTGCATTAGCATCGAACAGCCCCCGTGATATGCAGCTGTTCAGGGAAGCTAGAAACCGTTATACACAGGCAGTTAGAAAAGCCAAGGCTAGCTTTTTCAAGCAGAAATTTGCTTCCTGCAACACTAACTCTAAAAAGTTCTGGGACACTGTAAAGTCCATGGAGAATAAGAACACCTCCTCCCAGCTGCCCACTGCACTGAAGATAGGAAACACTGTCACCACTGATAAATCCACCATAATTGAGAATTTCAATAAGCATTTTTCTACGGATGGCCATGCTTTCCACCTGGCAACTCCTACCCCGGTCAACAGCACTGCACCCACAACAGCAACTCGCCCAAGCCTTCCCCATTTCTCCTTCTCCCAAATCCATTCAGCTGAAGTTCTGAAAGAGCTGAAAAATCTGGACCCCTACAAATCAGCCGGGCTAGACAATCTGGACCCTTTCTTCCTAAAATTATCTGCCGAAATTGTTGCCACCCCTATTACTAGCCTGTTCAACCTCTCTTTCGTGTCATCTGAGATTCCCAAAGATTGGAAAGCAGCTGCGGTCATCCCCTCTTCAAAGGGGGACACTCTTGACCCAAACTGCTACAGACCTATATCTATCCTACCATGCCTTTCTAAGGTCTTCGAAAGCCAAGTCAACAAACAGATTACCGACCATTTCGAATCTCACCATACCTTCTCTGCTATGCAATCTGGTTTCAGAGCTGGTCATGGGTGCACCTCAGCCACGCTCAAGGTCCTAAACGATATCTTAACCGCCATCGATAAGAAACATTACTGTGCAGCCGTATTCATTGATCTGGCCAAGGCTTTCGACTCTGTCAACCACCGCATCCTCATCGGCAGACTCGACAGCCTTGGTTTCTCAAATGATTGCCTCGCCTGGTTCACCAACTACTTCTCTGATAGAGTTCAGTGTGTCAAATCGGAGGGTCTGCTGTCCGGACCTCTGGCAGTCTCTATGGGGGTGCCACAGGGTTCAATTCTTGGACCGACTCTCTTCTCTGTATACATCAATGAGGTCGCTCTTGCTGCTGGTGAGTCTCTGATCCACCTCTACGCAGACGACACCATTCTGTATACTTCCGGCCCTTCTTTGGACACTGTGTTAACAACCCTCCAGGCAAGCTTCAATGCCATACAACTCTCCTTCCGTGGCCTCCAATTGCTCTTAAATACAAGTAAAACTAAATGCATGCTCTTCAACCGATCGCTACCTGCACCTACCCGCCTGTCCAACATCACTACTCTGGACGGCTCTGACTTAGAATACGTGGACAACTACAAATACTTAGGTGTCTGGTTAGACTGTAAACTCTCCTTCCAGACCCATATCAAACATCTCCAATCCAAAGTTAAATCTAGAATTGGCTTCCTATTTCGCAACAAAGCATCCTTCACTCATGCTGCCAAACATACCCTTGTAAAATTGACCATCCTACCAATCCTCGACTTTGGCGATGTCATTTACAAAATAGCCTCCAATACCCTACTCAACAAATTGGATGCAGTCTATCACAGTGCAATCCGTTTTGTCACCAAAGCCCCATATACTACCCACCATTGCGACCTGTACGCTCTCGTTGGCTGGCCCTCGCTTCATACTCGTCGCCAAACCCACTGGCTCCATGTCATCTACAAGACCCTGCTAGGTAAAGTCCCCCTTATCTCAGCTCGCTGGTCACCATAGCATCTCCCACCTGTAGCACACGCTCCAGCAGGTATATCTCTCTAGTCACCCCCAAAACCAATTCTTTCTTTGGCCGCCTCTCCTTCCAGTTCTCTGCTGCCAATGACTGGAACGAACTACAAAAATCTCTTAAATTGGAAACACTTATCTCCTCACTAGCTTTAAGCACCAACTGTCAGAGCATCTTACATATTACTGCACCTGTACATAGCCCACCTATAATTTAGCCCAAACAACTACCTCTTTCCCAACTGTATTTAATTTATTTATTTATTTTGCTCCTTTGCACCCCATTATTTTTTATTTCTACTTTGCACATTCTTCCATTGCAAAACTACCATTCCAGTGTTTTACTTGCTATATTGTATTTACTTTGCCACCATGGCCTTTTTTGCCTTTACCTCCCTTCTCACCTAATTTGCTCACATTGTATATAGACTTGTTTTTTTACTGTATTATTGACTGTATGTTTGTTTTACTCCATGTGTAACTCTGTGTCGTTGTATGTGTCGAACTGCTTTGCTTTATCTTGGCCAGGTCGCAATTGTAAATGAGAACTTGTTCTCAACTTGCTTACCTGGTTAAATAAAGGTGAAATAAAAATAAAAAATAAAATATTGCACTTGTGATTTCATGGATATAAATATTTGTAGTAATATTTATTGAATGTAGCGCTATGCTATTCAGCGGTTGTTGATGACACTTATCCCGTTAGTGGGATTGCAGCCATAACAAGTTAATATGTGAAAGTTACATATTTCTAAAAAATATTTTGGCATTTTGCGCAATGCCTTTTCAGCGGAATGTTGTTGAGGGGCGCGCTAGAAAGGTTAACAGACTTGCCTAGTTAAATAAAGGTTAAATAAATTGTATTTATTTATTAAAAAGCAGCCATGCGTTTGGACAATTAATAGACAATGCAGTAAATAAAACCTAAGAGAAATATATGTATTGTCCAGGACTGAACTCTACACAGACTGGTGCACCATAGCCAATGAGCGCAAAAGTAGGACTATATGCAAATAAGCCATTTGCCACACGGGCCTGCCATCATTCACTTTGAACTGGACTGTGTGTTTACAGGCAGTAGCAACAGTGAGACTTACGTTTATTACAAAACCTTCGCCAAAAGCCACCTGAATGGATTTCTGCAAATATGTAAACATGACGGGAGTCCTCTTACATTTGTGAACTTTACAGCCCTATTGATCAAACAACCATGAAAAGGTAGGCTCTCTCCCCCTCAAGTGCCTGTGCACATCAAAAACAACCAGATCAACAACTAATGTTAGCCAGAGCGAGATGAGCTAAAATCTAATGAGGGAACAGTAGATAAACCCTCAAACTTTTTCAGCTTGTAGTTGGCCGTCAAAATTGCACAGATAAACGATGGGGAAAAAGTAACCTGCTCACCATTCTGCAGCTTGCCTGCCAATGCATGCTTGTCCCAACCAATGCATGCTTGTCCCAACCCACGTTTTGACAACTGAATGGGAACTTGCCTGCCTGCCCACCCATTTGACTGACGCCAAATACATTTGATTGACAACTAAGAGATATGCTATGGCTGGGAGCTCATCATCTAAAATGTTATGGTGAAAGCTTTGGTACCTCACGCATGTGGTTGCACACGCTGCATCTTTGGGCAGGGGCACTTGGTTTTGGGGGCTGTGTCGGGCCCTTCTCCAGCCGGGCCTCATACAGGGAAAGACAAGTGCTATTGCAGAATTCTTGGAAGGACTGTGACTGGCCAACCTGTGCAAGCATGGTGTCCTTTCTATTCCCCATGTCCCTAAAATAGAAGACACAAACCTTGAGGTAAATTTCACAAATATTGTTGAGATCAAAACGATGCACAACGTTAACACTTACTTTACTATGAAATAGCATGAGGAATGTTATAAAATCCACTGTCCTTACTGGAAGGAATAGCAGAAACTAAGAACACATTCATTGAATATCTATTGAGAGGCTTACCTTTTACAGAAAGCACAGGGCTTTTTCTTGGGGGCTTTCTTGCCAAAGGAGTTAAGGCAGGTGGAGCTGCAGAAGAGCTGAGGCTGACCCCTGCGCTGGTAGGCAGTCTGTCCGCTCTGCAGAATCCCACTGCAGTTGGCACAGAGGACCCTAGTAGGCTGGCGAGGGGTGGCGGCCGGGGTGGAGGGGGTCCTCCAGACCTCTGAGTGTACGCAGGGGTAGAGGCAGGACCAGACAACTTCGGGGAAATGAGGCGGGGGGGCGGAGTGCTCTGGCTCCTTTGGGAGACCCTGGTGGAGCGCCGGAGGCCAAACCGTGCGGGGTCAAAGTCTGTGTCCCTCGGATCATCAGCTGCATCGTCAGAACCGCTGTCCGTTAGCTGGTCTGCAGCAGAAGACAACGCATTTAGATCAGCGTGATAATCATATAATTGGAAAAATAGTCCTACATAATGATAGTTGAGACCGAGGTAAAATTAATTAGCTAGGCAGATTTACGAAAAACGTTTTACCTCCACCAGACAAGTTTTGCGTATTTTTCCTCACTTCTCCACGATTAGAACGACCTCTCTTTCTCCCCTACAATAAATGAGAAGAGTAACTAACAGTAATTAACTTACTTTTACAGAAAATGTCTAGAATTCACGAAAAGTTTTTTTTTACCGTAGTCTTTTGACCATTTGGATCTTCGACGGCGACCTCAGTTTCAGGTTGTTCCTCAGCTGAAACACAATTGATCATCAGTAACTAAAGGCTGTTCATGACATAGCAGATGCAGACTATATGTAAACTGACATGGCTATTTGAAGATGTGATTGCTAATCGTTTCTCAAAGATGTGTAATTAAGCCTAAATCAAGTTTTGCATTTCCCTTTATACTTCTCAAACTATTTATGTGGCACTGAGACATCTATGTATGTGTGACATAAGTTAATAAACTTATGAGCCTAAAAACCTAAAGTTCCTTACTACACACCTTCACCTGGTGTCAATGGCTGGGCCCAGGATGATAGTGGGGACATACCGCCCCCCACAGGCTGTTCTTTCTCACTCTTTTTCTCTGCTGTGCCCTCTACCTTTGGCACCAATCCATAGAATGATAAGGCTTCCTCTTTGCCTGGACCATCCTCAGAGTGTGAGCTCTCTACGCTGACTATAGAAGGCATATTTGGATCAACTTCATCTTGAACAGATGCAGTGGGATCTTCATGCACTATGTCCATTTGCTCCTCTCCTGTCTCTGGCATCTGTGTCCCAGTTACAGTCGGAGTTCCCTCGGTGACCTCCAGTCTGTCTGTTCCAGGCTCAGCTCCCATTTCTGACCAGGCTTCTGTGTGACCCTGCCTGCCCCACTCATCCTGACTGAGGCCTGTGGCTGAACCGGAGGGCTCTTGGAAGTCTGAGTGTTCTGGCAGGCCTGAGGGCTCTGAAAAGCCTGAGGGTTTTGAAAGGTATGAGGGTTCTGGATAGACTGAGGACTCTGAGAAGCCTGAAGGTTCTTGAAGGTATGAAGATTCTGGAAGGACGGAAGGTTCTGGAAGGACAGAGGGCATTGGAAAGACTGAGGGTTCCTGAAAGTCTGATGGTTCTGGAAGGACTGTGCGGCTGTAAAAGTCCTCCACCTGGACTTTGGACAGTTCCAGTGAGTCTGGGTCCCCCAGGATGCTCAGACTGTCCTGAGTTTTCAGCCTCTCTCTTTCAGATTGGGTGAGAAAGGTTGTCAACTCGTCAAGGGCCTGCTGCTCCCCACTGTGTCCCTCTGTTCCCAGTGAGCCAGAGTAGGCCACCTCCATATCAGTCTGTGCAGGCTGCAGGTCCATATCATTCTGTGCAGACAGTAGGTCTACATCAGTCTGAGCAGGCAGCAGGTCCATATCACTCGGTGCAGACAGTAGGCCTTCATCAGTCTGAGCAGGCAGAAGGCCCATATCAGTGTGCCCAGAAAACAGGTCCATATCAGTCTGTGTGGATAGCAGGTCTAGATGTACATTCTCATTGGCCATTTGAAAAGTGGCTGAGGTTTCTGGATGCTCTGAGGGTTCCATACTGCACCTAACATCACAATTTAAGAGAAACGAAACAACAAAAACAATGGTTTGCTTCAGTCTCACATGACAACCGATTTGTACTCATGTCAAATCAAATGTGGTGGTAGGTTTGAGAAATTACAGCCACAAGTTGCTAGTTTATTGTGGATCCGCTATTCTAGACCACGAGATCACACAAGTGAAGGCATACATCTAGTTAGCTAGCTAGGTCAATTTATCTAAAGTTTGGTACTCGTTAGCTAGCAGTTGTCATTAGTTACCACAGCCACAATGGAATAATTACATTTATGGCTAAACCCCGCCTATTTATACAATTTCTCGTCAAATCTGATTATAAACCTAATCATAACCACACTGCTAAATTTATGCCTAACCCTAATTTAAGCCCAAAAAGTTGATTTTTGTTTTAATTATTTTTTACGATATAGCCATTTTGACTCTGTGGCTGTGGTAACTAGTAATAACCACTAGCTAGTTTGGCTATGGCAACGTTGCTGCCTTTTGGCGCGCCTCACCTGGCGTCTCCATTTTTGCAAGTTAGAATGCTAGCTAGCTAATGCTAGCTATTTAGCTAACTACCTGGAAAGCTAGATAGGTACATGTTAGCCCATTATTATATATAGAATATCAATACTATCTATACAATAGACATAACTCGCTACTTGCATGGTAAACGTATAATGTTTTATGACTCTACAACGAGACCGCTAATAACGTTACTGGCTAACGTTAGCTAATAGCTAGCTAGCTTCCAATAAGCTATCTGCTAGCTAACGTTACGAAGCTAACGTTGCCTTATGCAAACTAGCAGTCAAACTAAATCACTAGCTAACTAATTCTAATACAGTAACTTTATTAAAATATAATATTAATGATTCAAACATAAATTATGATAGACTTCTACAAAGTATGGTGCATTTACCTGCAAATATGAAATGTTGCTGTAGCTAGCTAAAATGTTGCATGCAACCACCACCAAACTGCGGTGTGTGTCTAGTTTCAAGCTACAACTTCTTCTTCTTCTATGGCGGTCTGCAAACAGACGTTAGAAGTGCATAGCGCCACCTACTGTACTGGAGTGTATTGTCAAAAAACAATGGTCAATGATCAAAACAAACAAAAACACGAAACCCTCCTACCTAATCATGTACTACTAAGAACATGAAAAAAAGAGCCCTTCTAACAAACCCCCGTCCAGCCTTTTGAATCGTGTTCCACTGACCTTTCTTTGCAGGGCATATAAATGCCAACCTAAGAACATGAAAAAAAGAGCCCTACTAACTTCTAACAAACCCCCACCCTGTCCCGCCTTTTGAATCTTGTTCCACTGACCTTTCTTTGCAAGGGCATATAAACCGACCGTAGTGCCCGGGAGTCCCACCTCTTCTACACGTCTATAAAAATGATCTTAGCCTCTACCCAATATAGCACAAATATCAATTATATCTAGTTTAAAGCCCATTTGGCAACTTGGTCTACAAGTCCGTTCCCTCCCACACCTGAATGGGCTGGGACCCAGCAGAAACACACTACTACAACCACTCTCTCAAGTCTCCTTAAGAGTCAATGCCTCCAATAGTAGATCACTCATATTAAAGTTACCAGAGGATAAACTACACAGTACAGACAAAGAATCTGAGCATAATACAATTCTAATAGGTTGAGCGTCCTCACCCACTGGAGAGCAACTACCATTGCCAACTGTTCAGCATACAGACAGAGTATACAGACAGTCCATCTGTTAGTCTTCTACATATCTCCACATCAAATTCAGCAATGTAAACTCCCGCTCCCGTGTATCCACTATCAGGATCCTTGGAACCATCTGTAAACACCTTTTAAATTAGCATGAAAGCTACTACTAATGTCATTTTCAACCAATCTTTTCTCTTTTCCACCAATGTTAAATCAACAACAGGTGTCGAAAGTGACCACGGAGGGAAATCCACAAGCTACAGCTTTCTCGTGAGCTCTCTACGCTACAACAAATGAGCCAATCACAATTAGCAAAGGCCCTATCTGACTATGGTCATTTGGTCCTGTACCTAGGGTCATCTTCATGTCAGTGAGATTTTAGAAGAGTTTTGTAGACCTATTAGCTTTTCTCACGCACTTCCAGTATTCTGACTTATGGAGGCTAAGTAGTCATGGGTGTTGGTAGCAGAGGCTGACAACCACCCTGTCAAAAAATGTAGCAGCAGTCTCGACATGGGAATAGGGGATAATGCGGGTATCTAGAATCAAATCAAATTTTTAAAAATTGGTCACATACACATGGTTAGCAGATGTTGATGCGAGTGTAGCAAAATGCTTGTGCTTCTAGTTCCGACAGTGCAGTAATATCTAACAAGTAATCTAACAATTCCCCAACTACCTAATACACACAAATCTAAAGGGATGGAATAAGAATATGTACATATCGATACATGGATGAGCGTCATAGGCAAGACGCAATAAAGAGGGAAACATGGTAGGTGTATCTCTACGTAAGCATAGCAAACTATGACCTGAAGAAGTGGTTCAAACCCATCCTGGCTGTTCCATTCATTCACTTGGTCTATTTGTAAAACAACTCTTTCATTCAAAGAAACACATTTGATGTCTAAGATTATTGTATTACATTGTAACATTTTATTTCATTTCAAGATGTTTGACATTCACATAAAGTGCCACTTACTACATAACATTCCAAAGGATTCATTTTCCTCCAGAACCCCCCCCCCAACAAAAACAGGCAGTATAGACTTAAATTATATTTACGTTAGCTGTGATTATTGTAATTAAGACCATTAATTGGCAACCAAGCAATTACATTTACAATAAGTAGGCCCAAATACATTTGTGCTATGAGAGTCATCTTAAAGCGTAAATAGCTTAAAGGTAAAATAAAAGGTAACGTAATATAGTTTCACTGGTAATACGCAATTATCCTATGTATTGCATCAAGTTGATAAAGATCTGACTACACATCTAGAGCATAACCAATAAAGCCTATACACAATCTCTTTATTTCTAAATGTGAGTGTAGTCCACAACAATCTATCATGACAAATTGAGAATTGTGGCATTTCAAAAGGTAATTGCCCTGCAAATATTTTAATAGACTTGTTCACGGGTGAATTTAACTTCCCACTCAATTCACCACTAATGCGATGTAAAGAGTAAACTGCTAATTTCCAACACTAACACTTGTTCTCCAATGAATATGGGCTCTTATAACTTTACTATATAGATTTTTTTTAAATGCAGAGTAGCTACCTCTCTATGATATTTTACAATATTGTGCTGTCAAGTAAAGGCTTTAAAGTGACATATACGTATATTCATCTTAGTAGCTACTATAACAAGGAACAGTATTTTAGAAATATTTACTAAGCCAAGTGATTATTGGTGTGGGATAAGGGGTCTATTTATGAGACTATAATATAACAGCAAGGTTTGATTTTGCACGCTGATGGCACTGAGGAAGAACGCTCAAATACAGAAAATACAAACCATGTAAACGTTGCTCAGATGTCCTTTTCCTGACAGACTAATTTTGAAAAAAATAAACATTTATAACTGCTTATGTAAAATATGAATATCCATAATACACAGAGGACATTGAAGCAGGTTTTTTCAATAAACAATGACAAAAAGTCAGCATTTTACAGTCCACATCAAACCAAGAAATAAAGTCATACAGAACCAACTGTGTTGCATTTGGAATGATTAGTTATCATCATAAGGTATCCCATGCCCATGCACAGTTTCATGCTTTAAAGGACTTCAAAAAAGGAAAACCATATACAAAGGAATGTTTAACAGGCCACACTACCAGTTACACCTATCAAATAATTTCATCTTCAGTCTCACAAATATAATCAAACAACAAGAATTTCCTTTTACAAGACATGATAAAAAACATATGAATATAACATTTACTCTGAAAAATATTTAGTAATCCCTTTGAAAATCAATTAAACTATACAACATCAATCAAAACAAAACAATCATAAGATTAATCATGTTTATTGTCCATTCCTCTTTATATCAAATGATATATACATTACTTAATTTCCCTTGAAGACTCAAGACAGTAGTCAGATAAAAAATATTGTACAATGTCCTCATTTGACAACATTGGTTGCCTCAACTGCAACTATCCAATTTGTTTTTAGTTTGTGTCCTGAAAGTGATTTGAAATGGCAATGACAACATGCTCTTCTTCCCTCACTCATGATACTTCAACAAAACAAATGGAATCTGTAGTCAAAAGCATAATATAGGTTGTAAAAAAACTGAAATGTAGAATTCCAACAATCATCCTTGGGCCTTTAGCAAGTAGTGGTCCCATCGTTTTCAAAAGCCCCTCTCCACAAAATTAACAGAAATAAATTAGCCATTTCCCGTCATTACAAAGTAAACCCAGAAATACAATAACATGGTGATGTCTCTTTCATCTCTCCATTCTAGGTTTCATTCATTGCATAATTATGGATGAGCAACAGTAAAGGTATCATATACAATTATCTATCCCATCTACATGTGCTGGTTTCATGCAATGATTGACTTCCATTGTTGACTTCAAGTGATTACCCTGGAGTGTTGCTGCTCCCTACATATTCCACACAGGTCAACTGATCACACTTACCCCAATTTGAAAGCCTGGTGTTTCTAAAAATTAGCGAAGCGATTTAAGGCTGCATGAGAAAAAACACTTTGGCACATAGAAGCAAGATGCTTGAGCAGGTTTGCTGGTGTGCAGATGACAGGACTAAAACAATGAATCTACCAGATACGACTGGAATCTATAGGCGTTAAAAGGTGTGAATGTATTCTCTACGAGTGTATTCCTTGCGTTTGGTTACAGTGAACAGGGTTGGTTTAGAATCTACTCCTGTTACCTAACCAGGCGGAGAAAGAACAGTAGAGAATGGTGAACATAGAGACTTATTAGCTTTGAGAAGTTCAGAACCACAGTGTATCCTTCAGTTCACTTGTTTGTCTTAGCTTTCAACTGAGCACCCTTGGCATGGTCCAGTCGGGCCTGAATGTCCACAGGCCTCTCAAAGAAGCGCACAAGGACAGGCTCGTTGAGCAGCGATGCCAAGATCTGCTCAAAGGCGAATGACCACTCCACCTCCTGTGGGATGGTAGCGCAAGGGGTGTCTGAGCTTCTCTCAGGGGTGCTGTAGGACTCCCTGTTGAGTGGAGCCCCCTCTGGGGCAGCCTGGGTGGGGCTAGTGGGCTCCTGGAGCCTGCGCCCTACTTCTTCCATCCTCAGCAGAAGACTGGTGACACGAGCCACAGCACGGTACAGAGACTCCTCTTCTGGGTCACCATGGAACAGATTGTAGAGCGTTTTGGAGAACTGGATGAACTGAGCCTGACACCAAAAAATGGGATGAATACAATTAAGATTTCGTCATTGTGTTTCTTTTTGCATAAAGTAATGACATAACATGTGGATTAAATTGTTCAAAGTTGATCTGTTGGAAAGATAACTGCATTGCATATTCACCTGATTGACTAAATGTTAACCTAGATATGGGTGTATTTACCTGGTTAATTCTGGGTAAATCCTTGATGCTCTCCTCTTTCTTTAGTATCTCATCTTGCCATTGTTTCAGGTAGGCCTGCAGATCCACTTTCCCTTTGCCTGTGGAAAGTGCAGTTTTCAGACACAAATGGGTCATGTGTACAACGATCATCTGTTTAAATTAGCAATATTGTGAAGAGCTTGGTAAAAGAAAAAAAGAGACAGGCCAAATAAATTACCTCTTTCAGGGCTTTTCCTGATCACGCCATCTTCTGGGAGATCAGACACTACATAGTGTAAAGTACATTCATATAAGTCAAAGGAAGTCATACAGTAACTGTAAAGTACATTTTGCTATTCTAAACCATAACCAGTTAGAAATTATATCATATATAAACCTTGTCTACAAGAACACGTATCTAGATCGTAGCGAAACAAATTGTACATGAAAAAAGAGACCAACTTAAGAAATTGTTAAAGACAAACAGACAGATGAGCATTTACTAAAGAGAAAAGCACAGAGAAGCCAAGAGTGAAATGGTTATAGCAGAGAAAGAAAAGAGCAAAGCAAGCTGACCAGTCAATCGACTCAAGTGGGATAGGTCGTCAGTCATTGGAATAAAGTGAGGAAGTCTTTGGCCTTTTGAGTGGAAAGGACTCCCTGTGAAAGCTAGAAGAAGACATTGTCTGTGAGAGCATGCAACATTACTGTAGGGACAGACGTAAGAAACAGTTCACAAAGAGATTAGTTGGTGAGTAGAAGAGTAGCACGAAATATACAGTACAGTTGAAATTAGAAGGGCACAGTCCATAGCAAAACTATACTGGGAGTACGGTTGCACATTTTGGGGAATATTCAGAGGTGGAAACTTTCCGTGGGAATTAACGGAAATATATGCAAATTCATATTAATACCATTTAAAATGTAGATGTTTTTTTTCATTGGATATATTTACCATATCATATGGAGACAAACATAATCCTTCTACCTTATCATAGGTAGACATAATTGCAAATGATTAAATCCTTACAATAGGAAAAAAAACAAAAAATGAGTTATGAATTGAACTTTAATTAAATGAGTTGACTCTTCACATGGGATGCTTTCACTGAACAACAAAAGGGAATATTGAATGATCCCCAATAATCCATCACATCTCCCATTTCTTTTTTTAAACATACATCTGTAAAATGATAGTCTAGAAACTAAAGCTTTGATTGTCTTCCTCTCAGGTTCCCATGTCTTCTCCCTGGACCTCCTCAATATCCACCTCTTGAACATCAGACTGAGGCCTTATCTTCACTGTCACTTTCCAACCTTGATGAGGATGGCTCGTTGTCAGGCTCAAAAAGCCTCATAGACCTGGTTGATCTCTGCACCAGACAGGATGCTCTTGCCAGCATACTTGGGGTCCAACATGTACGCTGCCGCGAGTATGGGCTTCAGGCAGAAGTCTTCACGCTTTTTGATGTATTTCAGAACTACAGTTTCCTCTGCTTGGAGCAACAGTGAAGTGGGCAGGGCAGTACGGATTTCTTCTCTGCAAGCAAAGTCTGAACATCAGACAGGATGGCATTGTCTCCCTCAATCCGTGCAATGGCTACTGCTATAGGTTTCAGGAGTTTCAGGCTGCTTACCACTCTCTCCAAAGAAATACACCACCCAGGAGGACCCTCTTGATGGGGCTGTCCATATCAGCAGACTGTGATATGGCCATTTATTGGAGAGACTCCTTCCCCTCCAGGAGACTGTCAAACATGATGACAACACCACCCCAATGGGTGTTGCTGGGCAGCTTCAATGTGGTGCTCTTATTCTTCTCACTTTGCTTGGTGAGGTAGATTGCTGCTATAACTTGATGACCCTTCACATACCTAACCATTTCCTTGGCTCTCTTGTAGAGTGTATCCATTGTTTTCAGTGCCATAATGTCCTTGAGGAGCAGATTCAATGCATGAGCAGCACAGCCAGTGGGTGTGATGTGAGGGTAGGACTCCTCCACTTTAGACCAAGCAGCCTTCATGTTCGCAGCATCATCTGTCACCAGTGCAAATACCTTCTGTGGTCCAAGGTCATTGATGAATGCCTTCAGCTCATCTGCAATGTAGAGACCTGTGTGTCTGTTGTCGCTTGTGTCTGTGCTCTTGTAGAATACTGGTTGAGGGGTGGAGATGAAGTAGTTAATTATTCCTTGCCCACGAACATTCGTCCACCCATCAGAGATGATTGCAATACAGGCTGCTTTCTCTATGATTTGCTTGACCTTCACTTGAACTCGGTTGAAGTGCATTTGCATCCAGCAAATGAGTAGATAAAGCATATCTGGTTGGAGGGGTGTATATTGGGCGAAGAACATTCAGAAATCTCTTCCAATACATTTGTCTGACTACGTTCATCCGTTTCTCTGACTACGTTCATCCAAACTTCTGATTCCAGGAGAACCATGAGCTGTTGCTATTGATAAGGTGTCTGATTCATCATTTTCATCTCGAATAGAAGTAGAGGGACTTTTGTCAGAGGTTGCTTGTTGTGAGTGCTGAGGGAACTTTACGCACTTGGCCAGATGATTCTGCATCTTTGTTGCAATATTCCCATATGATTTGGCACAGTATTTGCAAATGTACACAGCTTTTCCTTCTACATTGGTTGCAGTGAAATGTCTCCACACATCAGATAGTGCCTGTGGCAGTTTCCTGTAAAGATTAGAAAAAAATGAGCAAAAAAACAACAAATACAATTCCATGTACAGATAAATAGTTAAGTAGTTAGATTAAAAAACTCCTTTGTAAGATAAATGTTTTAAATTGAAACATGTATAGAAACAGGTCAATTAACACTCCTCAGTTAGCAGGCTCAAGCAAGCTAAAACCTATGGGTGCAAAAACTAACTAGAAGAAATTGTTAACAAGTTAGAAATAATTTAAACACACTTTGCTGTAGGCTACTATTTACTAGTTAACAAAATAATCATGTAGGTCATATAAAATCTATTCACCCCACCCAGTACTGTAATCAAAACTTACCAGAAAGCATGTAGTCTGTGACTCAGACAGAGTAGTAGTGTGGGCTCAATAGCATCTCACTGATGGAAGAGTGCACTGTGCATGCAGTGAGTTGCAATTCCATTGAATTGGGGATAGCTTAACCAAAATATGCCACAAGACCTAGAATTGCCTTATGAGTATCCCACAAAAAATGTTATTTTTTGATGAATTTAAGAAAAATTCCAGGACTTAACTTCCCATGGAAAAATTCTGGAAATTTACCGGAAAGTTTCTGACCCTTTGCAACCCTTTTTTTTGTTGTTCATCTTTATTTAACCTGGTAGGCTAGTTGAGAACAAGTTCTCATTTACAACTGCGACCTGGCGAATTTGGAGTTAGATTTGTTTTTTATTCTAAATGATGTATTCAAGCAGAAGGAATACAGATCAAAAGTATCATGGATGTAGAATGACAAGTGAGAGAGAATGTGCTTATGCAGTTTCTGGTGATCTTACTTACCTGGTGGCTGATGAAGCTTGAACAGGAATTTCAGTTTGTTGGTGAAAGTGCCACTGTACAAAATGTCTGCAGAAAGAACAACATTTGCATGAAAGGTTGCATGAGTTTGATGCAGGATTAGATGTGACATACCGTTCACACAGATAATGGTGAAAACGGAGAGTGGGCACAGCGATCATAGACCTGTAGCAATGCATCAGATCACTGGTCTAGCCTTACCCAGGGCACAGCAGAACTCTTTGAAGTTGACAAGGCCATCCTGGTTCTCATCCAGCAGGCGGAAGGCCCAGAGGAAGAGGGCATCATTGCCGCTGCAGAGGGACCATGGCTCCAGGAGGGAGAAGAGCACCCTGAACTGATGGAAGCCCAGCTGGTACTGCTCCAGATAGGCCAGGCTGGGGTCGTGGTGTAGCAGCACTGGGCTGTTCATCGTCCAGTAGCAGCTGAGGAAATGTTGCCTCTGGAAACACATTGAAGTACTCAATTTCCAGCAGTTAAATCTGTCTTTTCAACAAATTTCCATTTTTCATGCCAGTCATGTCAACTCTGTGTCTATGAGAAGGAATATTAATGCATGTAGTGTACAGTATGCAGCAGTATGTAGTAGTGATTGTGATACCTTGAACAATGCATAAAGGTTATCAAGCTGGGGAGCACTGAACTTTACTTCTTGTGACACTACCCGTAGCTAAGGAAAAAGTAAATATAAATTAATGCTACATGATATTGTTGTAAACAATGCCAAAAGGTTGCAATGGAAGTTTGAGGATGTGCCACTCACCACATTTTGTTTAGTTGTATCCTCTAATGTTTGGATTACATACAGTTTGTTTCTTTTCCGCATGCGCTCTACTTCCTCTGATTTCATGTCTCCATATTTCTATAAGCAAATTAAAACGGCTAAATGACAAGCCTGACATTGAGACATGGGGTCAGTCCTAGCAACACTGATCGTTACAGTACCTCATAGGCTTCTTTGATGAGATCACTGATGTCCACCTTGGAGAGGGATGATGCTTTGTCGTTGTTCCCCACTGAGTTTTGCTGCACTGTTTGTGGTAGAGGACTGTCCTTATTGGTCACATTATCGAAAAACCTGCCAGGGCAAACAGAGCAGCAGTTAAGTAACATGAACAAGATGGGCATTCCTGTAGAATTAACTCACTGTTTTGGAGATTGTTACTTCACAATCCATCATAAACCTAATACAGTACTTTGAAATAACCAATTCAGTTGACCTTCAGATCTCGCCCTCTCTGTGTTGACACTCACTTGCTGAGGATGGTGACTGCCTCAGCGTCGTCATGGGAGCTGATCAAACCCTCCATGTTGTAGTCGAGCACAGCCAGGCCCAGCTGCAGGATGGCTTTGATGCCGTCGTAGAAGAAGCAGTCAACCACGTTGACAGCACTCTCTATGGGCAGGACACTGATAAACAGGGTGAGGAACCAGGACAGGGACACAGAGGAGAAGAAGGTCAGGTCTGTCATGTGCTCTGTCAGCTGGGTGAGGTGCATTCGGATCAGCTCCTCAAACACCGCCTGGTCCACCAGGGCACCTGAGGAAATACAAGATATTTGTAAACAGGATTTATAGCAGTTATGGGAGAAAGTGTAAGCCAGGTATTCAGTATCAAACACACATACAGTGCATATATTTAACGTGATGCAACACTGAAAATATATTGTTATTCAGCTGCGTCTCTCACCAATGATCCTGCGGTTAAAGTAGTCAGGCAGCATCCTCTCACAGACAGCCACTAGCAGCCAGAAAGCCTCCTCCTCTTTAGCATAGAGCAACAGGACTGACGTCAGGATGTTCATGGCCTTCACAAGAGAAAAGGAGGATAGATGTAAAGATGCCTATGAGCTTTTTGAGAGAACGAACGCAGGGAAGTGTTATAGGGGTTTCTAGCTTAGCACCTGGCAATAGCCGATTTTGGGGTTCCTGTAGGCATATGCAGTGAGGACTCTGCGCAGGGCAGAGATGCCTGTGTCGCTCTGGAAGGCAGGGTGCTCTGGTAGGGAGCGGTGCAGGTCTCTCTCTATCTCATCAGTGGCAAGGGTGCTGGTCCCCAGAGACTTATCCACTATCTCACTGTAATACCCAGGGTTAACGGCCATGTCATTGACTGCACCTATGGTACCAAGGCAAAACACCACACCATATTTAAATAAAACACATATTGCAAAACATTAAAGACACCACACTTTTACACATCAGTGAAGGAGACATATGAGCCAAATAACAGTGAAAGAGCCATATCAAACAGAACCTGAGAAGAGCATCCAGAGCTCTCCTCTTAAGGCCTCGGGGACACCACGCACAATCAGGTCTCGTGTCTTCTTGGTACAGAACATACTGGTGCCACGGCCATACTCTGAGAAGTGGATGTTCCATGACTGCTCCTTCATCTTCTCCTTTAGCTGTCAGGCAGAGATTAAACAGCGGAATAAGAAATGAGCTGTCAAGGCTGAGACACCTAGACAGTACAAGGAGAGCACATTCTCACACTGGGTGGAAAAAACAGCACTCCTAGAGAAACCAGAAATGGTATATTTCTTCATATTAGGAGAGAAGGTCATATTTTAAAGTAAAATCCCACCATTTTGGGATCCAGGTTTTCAGCATCCTGGGGGTGGAACACAGTCATGAGGGCCTCATTGCTGACAGTCTTGCTGCTCTCCTTCTGTCCCACCATCATAGCAACCTCCTCTGGGTTGTCCTCAAAGTGATTGATGAGGTTTTGGCACTCCCCTCTGATGCCCTGCAAGGCACAGTAAACCCACAGTTTGTTTTCAATGGCATTAATTAGAGCCTGGCAGATATTTTTCATTTGGTCCAGTTGGTTACACACTGCCAAATGTCAAACGAACTAACATGTTCATGCAAGTATTTTGTTTATTGGGCAAAAATGCTCATGTTAAATCCATCTATGATCATCATGGAGCATCACTTGTGTGTCCCAGCCAATCGTTATAATACTTTAGGTCTTCCAACAACATTTGGGAGGAAAATAGTGCAATAGTTGCTCTAACTACGACGTTTTTATTTATTTATTTCACCTTTATTTAACCAGGTAAGCAAGTTGAGAACAAGTTCTCATTTACAATTGCGACCTGGCCAAGATAAAGCAAAGCAGTTCGACACATACAACGACACAGTTACACATGGAGTAAAACAAACATACAGTCAATAATACAGTAAAAAAAAAACAAGTCTATATACAATGTGAGCAAATTAGGTGAGAAGGGAGGTAAAGGCAAAAAAGGCCATGGTGGCAAAGTAAATACAATATAGCAAGTAAAACACTGGAATGGTAGTTTTGCAATGGAAGAATGTGCAAAGTAGAAATAAAAATAATGGGGTGCAAAGGAGCAAAATAAATAAATAAATTAAATACAGTTGGGAAAGAGGTAGTTGTTTGGGCTAAATTATAGGTGGGCTATGTACAGGTGCAGTAATCTGTAAGATGCTCTGACAGTTGGTGCTTAAAGCTAGTGAGGGAGATAAGTGTTTCCAATTTAAGAGATTTTTGTAGTTCGTTCCAGTCATTGGCAGCAGAGAACTGGAAGGAGAGGCGGCCAAAGAAAGAATTGGTTTTGGGGGTGACTAGAGAGATATACCTGCTGGAGCGTGTGCTACAGGTGGGAGATGCTATGGTGACCAGCGAGCTGAGATAAGGGGGGACTTTACCTAGCAGGGTCTTGTAGATGACATGGAGCCAGTGGGTTTGGCGACGAGTATGAAGCGAGGGCCAGCCAACGAGAGCGTACAGGTCGCAATGGTGGGTAGTATATGGGGCTTTGGTGACAAAACGGATTGCACTGTGATAGACTGCATCCAATTTGTTGAGTAGGGTATTGGAGGCTATTTTGTAAATGACATCGCCAAAGTCGAGGATTGGTAGGATGGTCCATTTTACAAGGGTATGTTTGGCAGCATGAGTGAAGGATGCTTTGTTGCGAAATAGGAAGCCAATTCTAGATTTAACTTTGGATTGAGATGTTTGATATGGGTCTGGAAGGAGAGTTTACAGTCTAACCAGACACCTAAGTATTTGTAGTTGTCCACGTATTCTAAGTCAGAGCCGTCCAGAGTAGTGATGTTGGACAGGCGGGTAGGTGCAGGTAGCGATCGGTTGAAGAGCATGCATTTAGTTTTACTTGTATTTAAGAGCAATTGGAGGCCACAGAAGGAGAGTTGTATGGCATTGAAGCTTGCCTGGAGGGTTGTTAACACAGTGTCCAAAGAAGGGCCGGAAGTATACAGAATGGTGTCGTCTGCGTAGAGGTGGATCAGAGACTCACCAGCAGCAAGAGCGACCTCATTGATGTATACAGAGAAGAGAGTCGGTCCAAGAATTGAACCCTGTGGCACCCCCATAGAGACTGCCAGAGGTCCGGACAGCAGACCCTCCGATTTGACACACTGAACTCTATCAGAGAAGTAGTTGGTGAACCAGGCGAGGCAATCATTTGAGAAACCAAGGCTGTCGAGTCTGCCGATGAGGATGCGGTGGTTGACAGAGTCGAAAGCCTTGGCCAGATCAATGAATACGGCTGCACAGTAATGTTTCTTATCGATGGCGGTTAAGATATCGTTTAGGACCTTGAGCGTGGCTGAGGTGCACCCATGACCAGCTCTGAAACCAGATTGCATAGCAGAGAAGGTATGGTGAGATTCGAAATGGTCGGTAATCTGTTTGTTGACTTGGCTTTCGAAGACCTTAGAATGGCATGGTAGGATAGATATAGGTCTGTAACAGTTTGGGTCAAGAGTGTCCCCCCATTTGAAGAGGGGGATGACCGCAGCTGCTTTCCAATCTTTGGGAATCTCAGATGACACGAAAGAGAGGTTGAACAGGCTAGTAATAGGGGTGGCAACAATTTCGGCAGATAATTTTAGAAAGAAAGGGTCCAGATTGTCTAGCCCGGCTGATTTGTAGGGGTCCAGATTTTTCAGCTCTTTCAGAACTTCAGCTGAATGGATTTGGGAGAAGGAGAAATGGGGAAGGCTTGGGCGAGTTGCTGTTGGGGGTGCAGTGCTGTTGACCGGGGTAGGAGTTGCCAGGTGGAAAGCATGGCCAGCCGTAGAAAAATGCTTATTGAAATTCTCAATTATGGTGGATTTATCAGTGGTGACAGTGTTTCCTATCTTCAGTGCAGTGGGCAGCTGGGAGGAGGTGTTCTTATTCTCCATGGACTTTACAGTGTCCCAGAACTTTTTAGAGTTAGTGTTGCAGGAAGCAAATTTCTGCTTGAAAAAGCTAGCCTTGGCTTTTCTAACTGCCTGTGTATAACGGTTTCTAGCTTCCCTGAACAGCTGCATATCACGGGGCTGTTCGATGCTAATGCAGAACGCCATAGGATGTTTTTGTGTTGGTTAAGGGCAGTCAGGTCTGGGGAGAACCAAGGGCTATATCTGTTCCTGGTTCTAATTTTCTTGAATGGGGCATGTTTATTTAAGATTGTTAGGAAGGCATTTTTAAAAATATCCAGGCATCCTCTACTGACGGGATGAGATCAATATCCTTCCAGGACACCCCGGCCAGGTCGATTAGAAAGGCCTGCTCGCTGAAGTGTTTCAGGGAGCGTTTTACAGTGATGAGTGGAGGTCGTTTGACCGCTGACCCATTACGGATGCAGGCAATGAGGCAGTGATCGCTGAGATCTTGGTTGAAGACAGCAGAGGTGTATTTAGAGGGGAAGTTGGTTAGGATGATATCTATGAGGGTGCCCGTGTTTAAGGCTTTGGGGGTACCTGGTAGGTTCATTGATAATTTGTGTGAGATTGAGGGCATCAAGTTTAGATTGTAGGATGGCTGGGGTGTTAAGCATGTTCCAGTTTAGGTCGCCTAGCAGCACGAGCTCTGAAGATAGATGGGGGCAATCAGTTCACATATGGTGTCCAGAGCACAGCTGGGGGCAGAGGGTGGTCTATAGCAGGCGGCAACGGTGAGAGACTTGTTTTTAGAGAGGTGGATTTTTAAAAGTAGAAGTTCAAATTGTTTGGGTACAGACCTGGATAGTAGGACAGAACTCTGCAGGCTATCTTTGCAGTAGATTGCAACACCGCCCACTTTGGCAGTTCTATCTTGTCTGAAAATGTTGTAGTTTGGAATTAAAATTTCTGAATTTTTGGTGGTCTTCCTAAGCCAGGATTCAGACACAGCTAGAACATCCGGGTTGGCAGAGTGTGCTAAAGCAGTGAAAAGAACAAACTTAGGGAGGAGGCTTCTAATGTTAACATGCATGAAACCAAGGCTATTACGGTTACAGAAGTCATCAAAAGAGAGCGCCTGGGAATAGGAGTGGAGCTAGGCACTGCAGGGCCTGGATTCACCTCTACATCGCCAGAGGAACATAGGAGGAGAAGAATAAGGGTACGGCTAAAAGCAATAAGAATTGGTCGTCTAGAACGTCTGGAACAGAGAGTAAAAGGAGGTTTCTGGGGGCGATAAAATAGCATCAAGGTATAATGTACAGACAAAGGTATGGTAGGATGTGAATACAGTGGAGGTAAACCTAGGTATTGAGTGATGAAGAGAGATATATTGTCTCTAGAAACATCATTGAAACCAGGAGATGTCATTGCATGTGTGGGTGGTGGAACTAATAAGTTGGATAAGGTATAGTGAGCAGGACTAGAGGCTCTACAGTGAAATAAGCCAATAAACACTAACCAGAACAGCAATGGACAAGACATATTGACATTAAGGAGAGGCATCCTTAGTCGAGTGATCAAAAGGGTCCAGGGAGTGGAGAGGTTGGTTTGGGGGTCACGGCGATTTAGACAGCTAGCCAGGACATCGGTAGCAAGCTAGCATAGGATGGAGGTCTGTTGTTAGCCACCTCTTGCGTTCCGTCAGTAGATTAGTGGAGTTCCGTGTTGTAGAGGGGATTAGTCCAAATCACACAACAACAAAAAAATAAAAACAATAGATATAGTTATAGAGGCCCAAGAAGAAACATAATAATAATAAAAATAAATAAATTGTCCGATTGTCTATTCTGAGAGCAGCCGGTAAGACAGCTAAAGGTTAGCAGGCCGCAGATGGGCATTCAGGTAACGTCGCGACGGAGGAGCCAGCCGGATCTCCTTCGGGTAGATAACGTCGGCAGTCCAGTTGTGAAGGCCCGGTGGGGCTCCGCGTAGGCAGTAAAACGGGTCCGGATAGGTGACTGCAGCCCAGGAGTGATTGACGGAGCTCAGGAGTGATTGACGGAGCTGGCTAGCTCCGGAGTAATTGATGTTTGCTCCGGAATCGACGAAAGCGAATAGACACACGGATAGCAGCCAGCTAGCTGTGAGATCCGGGAGTGAATGTCCAGAGAGCAGTTGAAATCCAGGGACATGGAGAGAAAAATCGGTCCGGTATGTTCCGTTCCGAGCCGCGCTGCGCCGTACAAAACTGGTGATAGATTTTCGAGTTAAAGGATAGCTGATGACCACAAACCGTGGTTAGCTGAATACTAACGAGTTGCCAGTAAAGAAGCTAACTAGCTTCTGATTAGCTCCTGGCTAGCTTCTGGCTAGCTTCTTGGAGTTTCTGGCTAGCTTCTGGCTAGCTTCTTGGAGGATTGCAGATTTGAGGTAAATAATACGTATTTATACATATCAATTGGTGAGGCAGGTTGCAGGAGAGTGTATTGAAGATGAGTTGATGGAAAATAAAAATAAAATGTATGTGAAAAAAGTTGTAAATATATATATATACACGACACGACAAGACGAGGACAAAAGACGTCTGAACTGCTATGCCATCTCGGGCATCTTGAAACTTGGACGTGCAGTGAATGTATTCAGTAGCCTATATCCCCTGTATAGCCCCGATCTAACCTAATCTGCATAGGATGTGCTCATAAATGTGCTGCTACTCACAAAATGTTTCAGAGAAACCAAGTTCTGATAATGCGTGCATTTGATCAAATGCTCATTGTCAAACAACCAATAATACTGCACATCTCTGCTTCTTTTCCTGTGCTTGGTCCAAACTGCGTTCACACCTGCAGTGAAACACACCACGGTACGAATGGAAATGGACCGAGATCACCCTTTTAGAGAGAAGGTGCATTGTTTGGTGCGCTCCCGAGTGCAGTTAGAGTGTTCACACCAGTTCAAATTAACCGAACCAAGGGGGTAAACGCACCAGAGTGAGGAAAAAACGGTTTAACCAATTTGATGTGAAAGCCCCCTTAGACACATTTGGAGGGTTGCAGACGGACTGGAATTGTCCCCTTGGGGCAGAGACCTAGCAGTAAGAAGGTCCAAAACAGGAAGTTAGTCACCTCAGTTGATGCAGAGTGTTGAGGACTGGCAGTCATCCCACACCTCCTGCGGATTGCATTGCCGAGACGCTCAAAGTCCCGAACTTCAGAGAACCTCAGAGCCCTCTTACCCCGCACACACACAGTCAAAGCCCTGCTGCTACGGTCCGGTTTCTCCACACCAATCACCTGCAATGATAGGTGTTTGGGTCAACAACATTGAGCAAAACCACTGAGCCACCAAGGTTATTAAATTAGTTTAGTGTCAAGGTAGTGTGCTGTGTCTTGCCTCTCTCATGGGGATGATGACGTGGCACTGGCTGCCATCCTGGCTAGCGAAACACAGGTAGCTCTCAGACAGACAGATCTTCCCAAGCGTGTTGAAGTGGCTGAATGGAACCCATAGGAAGCTCTCATAAACCTCCAGCAGGTTCTCCTCTTTAGGCAGCCTGAAGAAGGCCCGGAATTGCTCATTTCTAGCATTAGTTTCCAAGCCTCTGAAGGAGAGCAAAAAATAAAAGTAGTGAAAAAGGGAGGACAGCTTGAGAGCATGGAGGTAATAATTAAAAAAAAAAATCAATATCATCTCCATTCACTATGGTGTCCTGAAATAACTTGTCAAATATGAGTAAAAAAGAACAGTGACAGGCAGTATACCTCTTGGTGATCTGTAATGGGTCTGAGAGGGAGGGCTCTTCCTGGAAGGTCTCCTTATCAAATAGGCGTTTGATGGAGTAGTCAGCAAGCTGCTCCATGATCAGAAAGGTCTCACTGAGGTGTAGGAACATCGAGAAGTAGTGGTTCTCCCCATTGGCCAACACATGAATGCTCTCCGTCAGAATGACATTGGACGTTTTCTCCAGCCTCCAGATCTCATTCCACGAGACTACAAGCTTCACTGAAGTGGAAAAAGATGATCTTTAATGAGTAACTCGCTGCCCTTCTGTCATGACATGGAATGATAATACTGTATCCAAATACAAGTAAATGGATGAAGCCTGACAGTTCCTGCATTTAAGTGACTGTTAGTCAACAGTGAGGGCTTGTTCAGGTTTCTGTCTCGTCTCACCCTCAGAGCCCAGCAGATATGAATAGAAGGACAGGAAGTTGGTGCTGAGGTAGAGCCAGCCCTGGCAGGGCACGCGGCCCCTCCAGTAGCTACAGGAGTAGTAGGTGACCAGCTTCTCCTTCTGAGGGAGGTCAAACCATTTCTCAAACCTCAGCAGTGCTTCACGGAACTTCTCAGGGTCGTCCTCCTGCACGCCTGACACCTTCCCTTCCTCAGCAATCAGCCCCTTTATAGAGAGAAGAGGAGGACAACATCTCTCATGGTCACTGAAGGAAACAAATATAATTAGCAGTCTAAACACGTCAGCATGCTATCTCCATTCTGTAACATTTATGTCAAGGCATATAAATTAGCATCATATCGTTTCTTAAATTCACATTTTTATTAGCTTTCAATTTTTTTTATTTACCTTTATTTAACCAGGCAAGTCAGTTAAGAACAAATTCTTATTTTCAATGACGGCCTAGGAACAGTGGGTTAACTGCCTGTTCAGGGGCAGAACGACAGATTTGTACCTTGTCAGCTCGGGGGTTTGAACTTGCAACCTTCCGGTTACTAGTCCAACGCTCTAACCACTAGGCTACCCTGCCGCCCCCAATAAACAGTCAAAGGTTTTCATATCAGTGAATCAGTGAAAGACCATAATCACCACCAACTGTTTTCAAAGAGTAAGCACTTGCTGTATCAGTAGGCTTCACTATATTAATACATCATTAAGTCTGTAGGAGGCCTCCATCTCCCTGTGAGAGTGGCAGAGATCAACAATAGCAGTGTCTGTGTAAACTGTGTGTTTAATTATCTGTAGCGATTACTTACTCTGATCTTTCCCTGCACAAAGCTGGTGATGTCATCGCTGGAGTCAAACACAGACAAGGTTCTCATGATGTTCTTCTCCAGCCACTCCCAGTGTTGGTTGATCTCCTCCTTGGTGCCACCTAATCACAGGGAAAACTCAGTCACAATGGAAAGGAAACTGTTTACACTATGCATGACTAAGCCATCTATTGTCACAAAATGGGAAATGAGTGTTGACTAAAATACAATCTGAAAAGGTTGTTATTACATGATTGTAGTTATTACATGACTGTAGCCTTTAATGTTTACTTGTGGCTATTCTGACAATGGGGATAGTTGAGAAAATGTAGAGCAAAAACTCTCACCACATGCTATTGACCAGTAGATCTGAGAGTCCGGTGTCTGGTGTAGAATGCGAAATGGAGCGACCTTAGACGTGGAATCCATCATCGTATCAAGAGTTCCAACCAGAAGACCTGTCAAAAAAGTAAGTAACAATCATACTTCCCATTAACAGTCAGACATTAGACATGCATGATAAGACATTTTAAAATCATGAGGCAATTTCATGCCTATTGATTTTACAGTATCTAGCAAACAAAACAGCCCTCCCACCTGGGTTATCAATCATGTAACATAGAATAGTGGAAAACTCATTGTGCTGATTATCATCACATTCAAGTGTCCTGCCTGTCGTGGTTCAAACCAACAGTGTTGTGTTACCTATCTAGGACCGTAGTTGCCTTCATATATTATTAACAAGGTCAGAGCTAGGCCTTTACTGCTATCCCGGCCCGACTGCATCAGCAGCATCTATGGCTGCTGGGCTGGGGGATCATGACACAGCTGTACAGTGGCCTTAACCTCGCCCCCAGGTTAATTGCTACCAAGAGCTGGCTGGTGGACTAGACCACATCTATGAACTGATGACACAGAGTTCATTTCCCCTGTAAATCATCCATTATAAAAGTTTGGCAGAATTTCTACGTAGAAAACCTGTGCATCTGCAAGGGCCCAATTAAGTGAGCAGGTATCCCTAAATAATATCCTGCCCTCTGCCCTGTGGCCATTTGAGATTTACATCTGGATACTTCAGGATAAAAAGGTCCTTGAGTTAGAGGGGGCTTCAGGGCAGACGTTGAACAGGAAGGAGGAGAGCAGACACTGGGGGGCCTCCACCATAATTAGCCCAGTCAGAAGAGAACGCTATTGTGTTCCACTTCATCAAAACCCATTACTTACCTGTAATTATAGCTCTGATGTTCTGAGGGACAGAGCTAGATGGTGTTCTCAGTGTCCCTTACGGAGACATGTACCATTACTATCGGTAGACTACAGCCACTGGCACCGGCAGCTTCAATAGACTAGAAGGACACCAGATTGCCATTTTTTGTTTTAGAGATGTGGCAAATGTGAAAGTTAGCTATTCTGTTTCAGTCAAGTGGATTACTGTGATCAACAGCTGATAATTGGCTTGTCAGAGGCTGTGTGACCATGTGCAAGAAAAACTACTATTATTGGGAAACTACTATTATTGGGAAACAGACAACTGACATTCACTGATTGCATTAGAGCAGACAAGTTAGCCTGCCTACTCACTCTTGGTGTATTTTTTTTTTAACCTCGTTTACATGCACACCAATATCCCACTATTATTCGGGATACTCAAGTATTCTGTTTTGTATTGACGGGTATAAACATATCCTGTTTACAATAACCCTGAAAAGGCTTGTATCCCGGTTATGAGAAACCTGGATAACATGCCTGGGATATACTGATCATAAACGGGATACTGTGGCATGTAAACATCTTATCCTGTTTGATGTTGTTTTTTGCGGTTTACGCAGGCTCAGTTTCACATATTGTGTGATGTTTTTATCTGATTGTTAAACAAATCACTTCAAAAAGTAGGCTACCTGTGCAGTTCAAACCAATCATTTCATAATTTATTTTGCTGGTAGGCTCCTCCGTACTGAACCGTTTCTGCTTAGAATCTCCGACATTTGGTAGGCCAGATTATAATTTTGGACATTTGGTAGGCCATATTATAATTTTGGACATTTGGTAGGCCATATTATAATTTTGGACATTTGGTAGGCCATATTATAATTTTGGACATTTGGTAGGCCATATTATAATTTTGGACATTTGGTAGGCCATATTATAATTTTGGACATTTGGTAGGCCATATTATAATTTTGGACATTTGGTAGGCAATATTATAATTTTGGACATTTGGTAGGCCATATTATAATTTTGGACATTTGGTAGGCCATATTATAATTTTGGACATTTGGTAGGCCATATTATAATTTTGGACATTTGGTAGGCCATATTATAATTTTGGACATTTGGTAGGCCATATTATAATTTTGGACATTTGGTAGGCCATTTGTCAACTATAGTTAGATACATGTAGCTTCACTTGTCATAACTTTTTGCCCTAAAAGAGTAAATAAAGTAGTGCTCACCAGAATAATGTCTTCCATCGATAGAATGAATGCATTAATAATCTAACACCAGTAAAGTTGTCTGTTTTGTTTAGGGTCCATGGAGAAAACTCCAAAACAGCAGAAAGATTGGTCATGTGCAAAATATTGGTTTTAACCAGTAAGGGAAATGAAAAGACTTCAGTTCATCTTGGGCACATATTTGATGTGGTTGAAATACTGTCTGCTTGCATAACAGTGTCAAAGATAACACATTACATGCGCATTTGCATTTTCTCAAGAGATGTTGAAATAAATAAATAATATTTCTCAACTCCTGTCCAAAGAAAAAATCTACATTTGTTGTAGAATTTTACTGTAAGAAATTAAATATTATTTTATGCTACATGTGAGAGGTTATAGGCCTAC
Organism: Oncorhynchus nerka; assembly: GCF_034236695.1. Classification (NCBI taxonomy): domain Eukaryota; kingdom Metazoa; phylum Chordata; class Actinopteri; order Salmoniformes; family Salmonidae; genus Oncorhynchus; species Oncorhynchus nerka. The sequence goes on from NC_088417.1 coordinate 76,007,311, forward strand.
AATCAGGGGTCCATATTTCAGTTACTATTCCATTTACCCCATATGAACTGAAATGAGGAATATTCTGTTTATTCATGGATACAGGGATAGTCGTGAGCGGGATATCAAAGGTGCATGTAAACCGCTTATCCCGAATAAGATAAGACTAAGCGGGATATGAGCTACTATCCGGAACACTGGGCACATGTAAACGTGTTCACGGACTGCTGACTTGCATGTTTAAGGAGGATCAATGTGTTATAAAATAGGGAAGCATTGATCTCAAAGATCAACAAACACTATTTGCATGATGTAGAATAGGATCATCCCATTTCAAAAGCTAGGAATCAGTAGACCAGACAGGGACTGTGGAACGGATGAGCACTGACCTGGCTCTTCTGCTCTTCTCTCTAGGGCATCATGCCTGAGTACATTATCATACAGAAGTGCTGTGTGCCCTCAGTATAACCTACTGCTCCACCTATAAAGCTAAAGCAAATGTCAGCAACCCAATATGACACTACTGTGTCATTTTGTGTGTGTGTGTACCAAATCAACAGACATCTCTGACAGCATCATCAAGTGTTGTGACAGTGGTTTGCAGCCTAAACAGAGGCAATTTTATTGATGACTTAGTCAGTGGTAACAAAGTAAATCATCTGTATCGTAGGCAGGCTATACCATCTTCAACCTTTTCTTGCCTAGGGACACCATCCCAGGAAAACCAGCGACCCAGGGAACCCCATCATACGTTCACGCAGGTGAATGATAATGGCAAGGAGATGTAATCAACATTTTAAAATTAATAGATTTGGTGGATAGTTTGGAATAGGACTCCAACATTGCCTATTAGCTAGAAAGGCAACTCTAAACACATTTTCGCTAAGAGAGCAGCTGTTTAAGTAAAGGTTAGCCATGTGTTGGCCAAAAAATATGTCCAAGTCAAGAAAGCTTACCAGCAGCACTGGTAGCCTATTCGCACTGGTAGCCTATGGCAGTTACTCCAGTGAGTGTAAATGGCACCAATTAGTGTCATTTGGTCAATATTAGGAGTGGAAAAAGAAAGATCTACAGTAGGTATGTCATTTAAAATGTGTTTATTCTGTTGTTAGCAATAGCAATCCACACAAAAAATCTAACATTTTGGCGAACCCCTGTAGTACCTACGCAGGCCCATTGGGCGCTGCGAACCCCCGGTTGAATATCCCAGCTGTAAACGGTTAAATTGCGATTCCTATTGCAATCTAAACTAATGTTTGGGGTCCAGCCTGTCCATTTGACACGAGGATCTGGAGAACTGTCTGCCTCCCACCCCTATGTTTACATGACAGAATCTGAAGGGGGACGTTAGAAAATAGACCGGAAATATTAACTATTGTCCGATGGCATGCACACTTTGCTAGAATGGCACTGGGTTTTACCAGCCCAGCAAAGAACAGAACACATACCTGTCAAACCTCCTCCTCCTTCCCCATATCCTCGCCTCCTTTGTAATACGAAATATTCGTTGCCTTTTTCTGCCACCCATAACTTTAATGCATTTTTCAGCAATATCTCTTCAGGTTTAAGCCACATTTTAATACACATATATATGTTGAATCAAATGTGCATGTCAAGCTGTTCATTTCGATTGCAACCTTTACCCATGGACATTTGTTTGTGTGAGCGCTGAGCAGACCCTTTCCCACGTCCACAGAAACCTTGCCAAAGTCAACGATACAAGGGCTTCTGGGGATTGTAGTTTCTTGACATTGGTGCGTGTATGCACAAGAATGAGCTCGCTTGATACTGTTGACTTGATTTCCCATAGTCCTTTTCGGTCGAAAAGTATCAAATATGTCATTTCTTCAAAGTACTGCGACATAATAACTAGAGCGTCAAACACAATGATGTATATACAGTGTAAACAAACACCAGTGTTGTAATACTCGAGACCGGTCTCGGACAGTGAGGACTGGTAATTTCTTCCAGAAACCAGCCGAAAATAGCGGAGTAAAAAAACGAATAATTATCTGCCTCCATTCAGTCCAGTGTTGCCAACTTCTCAGTAAAAAAAGTAGCTATTGGCTGTGCTAAAAGGCGCTAAATGATGTCATCGCTTAATTAGCATAATTGGCCATGTGCATGTAATTGTGATGGACGCTGAAGGAGAGAGAAATAACATCGTGGGAGAGACAAAAAGTGAGTACAGAAACACCCTAAATATGTTTAGAACTACAAATGAACTTTCTTCTGTCAATTCTTGTTTTTTTAAATGTCACAATTCTAACCCTCCTCCTTTATCCGGGCTTGGGACCGGCAAAAGGGACCCAAAAGAGACACTCTGGCAGAGTTACTTAGTTTTTTATTTTATTTTTCATTTAATAAAAAAAAAAAAACTTAATTTGGTTTGGTTTTTAACCTTTTAACCTTTAACCTCACTTAGGAGCCTACAACAAGTCACAGTAAAACATGAACATTTTTAGTATATTTTTTTTGTATACAATCTAAATGGACCAAAAAGAGACGATAGAAAAAAACTGTCAATTGGCAATGTGAGAAAATGATCGTAACTAGTTTGGCCCTAATTCAGGTTAATTGTTTTTTTTCTTCCAGACCCCCTGCACACACACACACAGGCTGTGCTGGCTCACAGAAAGAGTGGGTCATCGTCATAATGGTTAAGGCTCTCTATACCAGGTTCAGCAACTGAGGGAGCTGACTTAAATGAGTAAGCAGCTGATGTGCCAAAAAGCTGCAAAACATTATCAGGCAGCTGGTGCTCATAGCAAGCCTCAACAGACAGCTTCAGTCCATATCGAATGTACAGGATGGAGTTAAGGGTCTGCAAGGACATCCGATTTCTAAGTTAGCTTTTTACCACACTCATCTGGCTGAATACTCTCTCGACTTCGGCTTTCTATTCTGCAACAAAGCCTCCTTCACTCACGCTGCCGACCTTACCCTAGTTAAGCTGACTATCCTACCGATCCTCGACTTTGGCGACATCATCTACAAAATAGCTTCCAATACTCTACTCAGCAAATTGGATGTAGTCTATCACAGTGCCATCCGTTTTGCTACCAAAGCGCCTTATACCACCCACCACTGCAACCTGTATGCTCTAGTCGGCTGGCCCTCGCTGCATATTTGTCGCCAGACCCACTGGCTCCAGGTCATCTATACGTCTATGCTAGGTAAAGCTCCGCCTTATCTCAGCTCACTGGTCACGATAACAACACCCACCCGTAGCACACGCTCCAGCAGGTATATCTCACTGGTCATCCCCAAAGCCAACACCTCCTTTGGCTGCCTTTCCTTCCAGTTCTCTGCTGCCAGTGACTGGAATGAATTGCAAAAATCGCTGAAGCTGGAGACTTACATTACCCTCACTAACTTTAAACATCAGCTATCTGAGCAGCTAACCGATCGCTGCAGCTGTACATAGTCCATCTGTAAATAGCCCACCCAATCTACCTACCTCATTCCCATAATGTTTTTATTTACTTTTCTGCTCTTTTGCACACCAGTATCACTACTTACACACCTTCATCTGCTCATCTATCACTCCAGTGTTAATATGCTAAATTGTCATTAATTTGCTACTATGGCCTATTTATGGCCTTACCTCCTCATGCCATTTGCACACACTCGATATAGACTCTTTTTTTTTCTATTGTGTTATTGACTGTACGCATGTTTATTCCATGTGTAACTCTGTTGTTCCTGTCGCACTGCTTTGCTTTATCTTGGCCAGGTAGGTTGCAGTTGTAAGAACTTGTTCTCAACTGGTTTACCTGGTTAAATAAAGGTGAAATAAATAAAGAAAAACATTTTAAACTTCAGCATTCAAGTGTGGCAAGGACAACACAGACACAGCAGGCATTGCAAGTACTTGAAACGGGTTGATATCAGCTGCATCCCTGAACTTCCAAATATCAATCCAGAAGCCCAGTGTGTTTATTTGTATCATTCCATTTACTAAGATGGATGGCACACCATGGGGGCGGCAGGGTAGCCTAGTGGTTAGAGCTTTGGACGAGTAACCGGAAGGTTGCAAGTTCAAACCCCCAAGCTGACAAGGTATAAATCTGTCGTTCTGCCCCTGAACAGGCAGTTAACCCACTGTTCCTAGGCCGTCATTGAAAATAAGAATTTGTTCTTAACTGACTTGCCTAGTTAAATAAAGGTCAAATGTAAAAAATGCTGGACAATTTTGTCTATCTTTTTCTATTTCTCCAGGGCTCTTATTGTGCTTTAGAGTTTCCTCCACATTGAAAACTGACACGTACTGCAATGCTTAGATGGTGTCCGGCAGTCTCACCCTCAACTCATTAGTGAGGGAGATGGTGAAGGCTACACACCCTTTTCGGACATTGTTTTCATCCTCAGGCGCAAGGTGGAACTCTGCTGCCTTGACTCAAAGGTAACCAATGTACGGTTTGGGACTTATGTATCCCTCGATTGGCCCTTTGAGTACATCAACATTTGCCAGTGGATTCAGCAACCTGCTGCTCACAGACTTGATCAGGCTAACCAAGCTGTCAAGTAGCTTAAGAGGATCTACTTGCTCTCCCTCAAAAGCCTTGATGGCCAACTGTACCTCACCCAGCACTGACTTTAAAAAAAAGTCAGATATGTTTTGAGGATCACTTTACATGAAGTATAAAACCTCAGCCATGTAGCAGTGTTCACTGGACTTGGTGACTGCGAAATGCCTAAGCTCCTCCCACTGGTCCAAAATGCGTGAAACCGCGGGTCCAATGGAGAGCCAACGTGTGGCACACACCTTGGTTATCTGTAAAGGTTTCTCCTCACAGTTGATGGTCTCATATATGGCCTTGTAGGCCTCCCTGCGCTTTGGAGACACTGAAAACCAGTTATAAGTCTCTCGTACCACACTACAGGGGATGGTGTCATTGGAAGCATGACTTACAGCAAGCTACAGAGAGTGGCACACACAGCGAATAAGAACCAGATATTTGAGCCCATACTCTTCCTTCGGCACTTTATGGACCCCATTGTTAATCCCCGTCATAAGAGGCATTGTCAGTCCCTATCCCCAGGAGTTTCTCTTTTTTAAGACAACACTTCTCGAGGAAAGCCACAACAGCACGGGCTATAGATTTGGCATCTCCTCCCTCCAACTCAACAAGCCCCAGAAATGTTGATACAATTGTCTGCTTGGTGTCACCAAGTGCAATGGTATATTTTTAGATGACCTTATCACAACCCCCAGGTACTTAGAAACACTTACATCCGTGCACACATCGAGGAGGAGGCTGAAACACTGGTCATCCACATCTGCGACCAACTTCTTCAGAGTATGTTGCTAGAACACCATTAATCATTTCTGTGCATTTTGAAGTGGGTAGCAGCAGTGGAGTCTGAGAAAGCAGCTCTACATTCTTCTCCAATGTGATCACATGCCAGCATGGAACAGTGTTCAGCGATAGCTAATGTCATGGTGCCTTTGCCTTTTTTGCAGAGTTATTTTTTTTAACCATAAATGGCAGCTTGTTTTGGGTGGAGCTGTTAAGGCTTTGCCTTTTGAGTATGTTTTTGAGTTGTCATGTGTTTTTTTTTTTTGTGTTTTTTTTACATCACTAAGTTTGGTGTAGAAATCAGCCTTACAATACAGGCAGTATGCCCGTGAATCATCTCCAATAAACGGCTTCAACCAGCCTTTGAATTCAGGGTTTGATTCCCACTCCTTTCTGTATTTTTGAGTGTACAAGTTTAGACTGAGACATGATGAGCAAGCCAGCTAGATGTTTAGCTTATGTCACAGAGAGGCACACACACAGTGGACAAGGCGAGTAAGTGACTGAGGCTGTGTGAGTCAAATGCAGTGATTTATTTTGTGTAGTGATTTATTTTAGACAAAGAACATTTTACATTTCCATTCTGCCCTGAATGTAAGCCAGGGTGGGATCAGCCAGCGGCGGCTTCCCGCGTGCGTGATTAATTTTCAGTCTGGATGTTTGTTTTTTTGTTGCAGTGTGCAGTTTGGGGCTGTGTTCAATGTGGGCCGAGTCAAACGTTTGACTCCACCCATGTTTGACCCTGCCCCTTTTTTGTCCATCTGAGGTTTGTCCACACTGAATTTGAAAGCAAATCTTAATTGAACCTAACCTACATGGATAAAAATATAAACCATGGAAGTGAGACTGTCATTATGCATAACGTACTTTGTAATATTCATGTTATACCAGTGCAGTGGTATATTTTTAGATTACCAACTGTCGCACCGATGTTAGCATAGCGTTAATTAGCACCCATTTGCACTTGAGCTAGCTAATTGCTTGCAATGAGGGTATCTTATTTGGACCAATTTGCCTATTTGAGCAGTAATCCTAGGTTTACATGTAAAGTTATGTAATCGATTTGATCGTTTATTTTCTGTGTTTCTTCAATATATGCCTTGTTGTGTTTGGCTGGCTCTAAATGTGTATCGTTGATGCCGACGGCTATTCCCTAAGTTACACTTAGCGAGTCTACACAGCCTACACACAGTATATACAATAATGAAATCACCTGGTCCCAACATACATGGCAAGTCAAGAAAAGTTATTGTAATTTGTCCACACTGCAAACTGAAGTTAAATAAGAAAAATTTCAAAACACATTTACGAAGAAAGCATACACATTGCTTTGAAACAGTGTCCAAGGAAAGATTTTTGGCGGTGACAGCAAATGGTTAGGGCCTACATAAACCTACATAAACCTGTCCCAACATCAGACCCAACACCTTTCCACTGTTACACCTGGCTATCAGCGGAGCCTTGTCTGGCAGAGGAACAGTTAATTCAGCCTCATTTACTACCTTTAAAGAAAACATTGCTGACATGGCTACCTCCCGAGTGGCGCAGAGATCTAAGGCACTGCATCTCAGTGCTAGAGGTGTCACTACAGACGCTGGTTCGATTCGGGGCTGTATCACAACCAGTCGTAATCGGGAGATCCATAGGGTGGCGCACAATTGTCCCAGAGCTGTCTGGTTCAGGGGAGGGTTTGGCCGGGGTAGTCAATGTAACTAAGAATTTGTTCTTATTTACATTACTTGCCAGGTAAAAAAAAAAAAGAATAACCTGCTTTAAAAAATGTGGTTTCTACTGACAATTGAGATGTACAAATTATGGCATAAGGGGATGACGAGCGGATAAGAGGCAATCCGTAATTTCAATTAAGACAGCGAGCTAGGACCGACATAGTCAATATACAGTTGAAGTTGGAAGTTTACATACACTTAGGTTGGCGTCATTAAAACTTGTTTTTCAACCACTCCACAAATGTCTTGTTAACAAACTATAGTTTTGGCATGTCGGTTAGGACATCTACTATGTGCATGACACAAGTAATTTTTCCAACAATGTTTACAGACAGATTATTTAACTTATAATTCACTGTTTCACAATTCCAGTGGGTCAGAAGTTTACATACACTAAGTTGACTGTGCCTTTTAAACAACTTGGAAAATTCCAGAAAATGAGTCAATTGGGGGTATACCTGTGGTTGTATTTCAGGAAGGAGATGCGTTTTGTCTCATAGATATGAACGTACTTTGGTGCGAAAAGTGCAAATCAATCCCAGAACAACAGCAAAGGACCTTGTGAAGATGCTGGAGGAAACCGGTACAAAAGTATTCACAAAATAGATGGCATCAAGAGGGGAAATTATGTTGCTTCAATATATCCATATCTCAAGACATCAAGTTAAAGCTTGGTTGCAAATGGCTCTTCCAAATGGACAATGACCCCAAGCATACTTCCAAAGTTGTGGCAAAATGGTTTAAGGACAACAAGGTATTGGAGTGGCCATCACAAAGCCCTGACCTCAATCCTATCAAAAATCTTTGGGCAGAACTGAAAAAGGTGTGCGAGCAAGGAGGCCTACAAACATGACTCCATTACACAAGCTCTGTCAGGAGGAATGGGCCAAAATTCACCCAACTTATTGTGGGATGCTTGTGGAAGGCTACCCAGAAAGTTTCACCCAAGTTAAACAATGTTTAAAGGCAATGCTACCAAATACTTATTGAGTGTATGTAAACGTCTGACCCACTGGGACTGTGATGAAAGAAATAAAAGCTGAAATAAATCATTCTCTCTACTATTATTCTGACATTTCACATTCTGAAAATAAAGTGGGGATCCTAACTGACCTAAGACAGGGAATTTTTACTAGGATTAAATGCATTTGGCTAGGGTGTATGTAAACTTCCGACTTCAACTATTTGTTCAGCACTTTTGAAATATACAGCGACAGAATTCAGAACATGGGCCGTTCTTACAGTATTCTCTCTGAACACCAAGTCAGAACTGTAGGATAAATAAAGCGGGCATATAAGCAGACAATGAAAGCTCTTACAATATTCAATGATGACATTTCTCGAAAACAGGCTATAGGCTACATGTGTACCACCAATGGATGTGAGGGGGAAAGGGACCACATTTTTAGGGTGAGGTTATTACACAACATACACTTAGTATTACTTTCTTATCTCCCTGGCATATTACATCATTTTTGCAGCAGCATACAATACATTTTTGGACTCACCTTGTTGTGCTGGGCTCACTTGAATAGGAAGGTGGCGTGGAGGTCTTTCGTGAGCAAATTTAGTCAAAGTCTTGCATTCTCCGGATTTATGGTGCTTTCACGACAACTGGGAACTTGGAAAAAAACAAGGTGGAATCATGACGTTAGTGATCTTCGGGTCGGAGCTCTAGAAAGAGGCCCGAGTTCCCGACTTGGAATTCCGAGTTGGATGACCGTTCATAACGTAGTTACCTAGTTCTCAGTCAACTTGAACTCACTGAAGTCCGAGATCTCCCAGTTTCCAGTTGTTTTGAAAGCGACAGAAGTCATGCTGGATTGACAGCATGGCCAATGTTGAATGTTTATCCTTTAAAGCTTGGAAAAGAGACCCTGAAACCAAGACTTGGACCACACATCCACTCCACTGAATAGCAGGCTAGTGATTGCTTTGCAATACGTTTTATCTATAATTTCTCTTCATATGACAAGGACTGAAAAGGATTTGTCAGTAGATTGTCGATTTGATTAATGATTATGACTGCTAGCTTGCTAGCTAAGATTTTGAAAGTATGATGTTGACATGATCAGTCCAATCAAAGCTACTGTAGATATGTGATTTGACTTCATTTTATCTGTTGCCAATGACATTGAGCCTTCTTGGATGGGCACTTCCAATGTAACCCTATGGCAGCACCCAAGTGGCTTGAATTTTCTAGCTCTCCCCATAGATTTTGTGGTGACGTAGTGTCCCCATGAGTGACAGAACACTTAGCCAATCATGGCGCAACTAGAGAACATTACCAACCTCTATGCTCTGTATTTTCCGCTGTCTGCCCCACTACCACAGAAAGCGCTGAGCTAGGCTAAAACACCTACATCTTGGAGCTGCCTTACTCAAGAAAGCAAAAAGGAGACCATTTTTGTATGCGGCGTTATTAACTCAATGATTATACTTTTTCTTTTTTCTTTTTACATTGTTTTCAAACTGATATGTGACACATATTAATGCCAAAATAACATTCAAAACAGGCCTGAATGACGAGTCACCACTGTCAGTTCCATGTTAAATGCAGCGTTTCACACAAGTTATTTTCAAAGATGGCTAACAGCAAGCGTGCTGCAATAAAAAACACAGTTCCACTCACCAGATGATCATAATTTGAAACTTAACTTCTTGTTGAAATGTATTCTTGAAAGGGGAGAAGCTAACAAATTAGCAACATCCTATTTGATAACACCTACTGCAACTGCAGCAAACTAGCCGACAACAAAAGCTAGCTAGCTAAACCGTGGGAAAACTACTGCTCGCTATTGCGTAGTGACCTGTAGGCCTTCAAGGCAGAAGTTTCCATACATTTTTGTAAAAACGGTCCCACCCATTAAGTCAAAATATGATTGGTTAATTCCAATGTCACTCTAAAATGTTGTACTAAAGTTGAATGGCAGATGCCTTTATCTAGTTTCTGATGGCCTAGCCAATGGCTGACTTAGCTAGCTAGATTTCTCCCCAGAGACCAGCAAAGAAAAATCTTGATTGGATATTTTCTCTGTGTTAGAAAGGTTTAACAAAAACGGAAGAGATTAAATCAGAACGTCATTGAAAATAATTTAATTATAATTTTTAATAAACCCTTAGCCCTTCTCTGAAGTACCAGAAGGCCCATTGTTCCTGTTTGGGTTAGTAAGAATTTTTAGTGTCTCTTGTCCCTCAGCAAGCAATGTTTTCCTATTCTGAATGTCCAAAGAATCAATGTTGTTCTGAAATATGAACACAAATACTGGACATTTTGAATTCTTATTATTGTGGCGATTTGACAAATAATTCCAATCATGGTCTTGACTCGATTTCCTCCAGTCTTTGTTTTGAATCCATCTCGCTTTAGGTGGTCTCAAACACAACACCGACAAATATGTAGTCTGTCTAAGGTGAAGTGCAGCTGATATAATTGACTGACACTATGAATACTAATAATGTCCCTCATTTTTGCATTAAAATTAGAAAAATTAAATTACAGCCTACAGGGCAAATACCACTAAAATGCCATTACCCTTCCCTGCCCATTTTCCCAATTCACTTTTTTTCCACAGAATTCCAGAGGTCTCAAACTGAGGTGAGCATGGCCTTTTCTAACAATGAATTGCATCACTAGTGAATGAAGATCAGAACCTTTTTAATCCCATTTACAAACAAAATGAACAAATTAGCACTAAGCAATATTTTGATCAAACAAATGTATTTACAATAAGTATTTTAATATATACCAGTTTAGTACATTTCCCACATAACTGAGTAAAATAAAACTTACCTTTGTCCCTTTATTTAAGCAAAAATACTTAAGACATTTACTCTGGAAAGGCTGAACAAGGTGAAGACCAATTTTGTGTTTAAAACCTGAGACATGTATTGACATTAAATTAACTAATTAATGCACAATCTAGTTAAATACACAGTGAACTCATTGCACTTTTCTATTAAAGTAGGATGGCATGGAATATCTTTCACTGGTGAATCATTTTAAGGTACACACCCAAAAAGCACAGGTAGTTACTGAAACATGTACAAATATTTGCATGAAGCCAGGGGGTTTAAATAGATGCTCTTACACTCATACCAAGACTCCGTATTTCCAAGTTAAAATACTACTCCTAACATGCATCAAACTCATAAGACAAAAAAAATAAAAAAAGACATGTAGCTACAGGTACAGATCAGGAAGCGCTGGGTGTGTGCCAGGGCACCTAAGTAATTGTAATGTCACAAGCATACAGAAGGAGGAAGCAGTCCCTCATTTTGGAATTTACCTCAAACAAGTGGCAAACCAAATTCACATGTACATTCAATTAGCAACAATGAGACAAATCTATATTTCGAAACTGGAATGTTCCTCAATCTTATGCGCTCCTCTGCTAGACAAGGCAAACCAAGGTATGTAGAGACACTAACATCCTATGCTTAGACACATACAATAGGTAAAACTGAGCTTTGTATAGCAGTGTGCTTGCTGTCAAAGTAATTTTCAAAGCTGTAAATCTTATCAGAAAATGCCTTACACTAACTACTGCATTATTGGATGTTCCTAAATGTAAGGGTCTTTGAAACTGAATTTGCATATCACCTCAAACTTTCATTGTCATGAGAACTGTCACCTATAATACCCCATTAAAAACAGACACATGGAGAGTAGTCTAATCCCAGTAAACTGTGGGTGTGAAATTAGCTATAAAAAAACATGTAAAAATATGTAACTAACTGATCCATTGACTGAAGGAATTAAACCTCAAACGTAATCAAATAAATCATTAAAACGTACAATTAAATCGGAATTAAACTGGACTTGAACAAGAGTGAACATTACAATTTCCTAACTTAGTGGTAAGTGCATCATCAATTTAATGTTAAACAGATATGCATAGGTAGGTTGAGGCCTCTTTTCCTATGAATAATCTCAGGCCCACATTCCTGGTTTCACTTGCTTCATGACCACAGGAAACATCTTTGAATGTAATTGATTGTGGTGCAAGTCCCATTAGCCATGCTCCAGGGCTTGGTGTGAGCATGCTGTTCACGTCCGGGGTTCCAGTTGGTTTTGTGAGTCGCCCTCAAAGGCCAGGTTGTCATAATGGGGCTGGATGGCCACCTGGACTGACCCAGGGTCAGGATAGTGCCCCAACGCTGCAACACAAACATGATTACAGTCAGTCAAGCCTCATAAGTGCTGCTAGCTAACTGTACAAGAACCAACCTGCTGGTCAATATTTATTTTGGCACAATGGCTGATACAGAGGTCAATGGATAAGCAAGCTAAAGAGGAGGGAAACTGAGAGGCACTTCAGCACCAGACAGTAACAATAGTGGTTGTTTGATCAGGAATATACTTTGTAGTGGATTCATTGTTATCTACTTGCAGCAATCAAACGAACTAGACAAAAGTATCTGAAATTCATTAACGGGAATATCTAACCCCTAGCATTTAAAAACCATGGGAGCAAAATTCACACAATGTCTTGAGCAGGGTTGCGGCTTTATCACAGTAATGTAAAAGCCTGCATCTTCTAAAGACCATGCACAAAGTAGTACTACTGCCAACTGAACTACAGTAGTCCCCCTTATGTCTATAGAAAAAGCTCTCAAAGCTATTTATGTGATGTTATAAGACTTCATCAAAATAATTTGCCTCCGAATGTGAATGCTGTGTCTTACTCTCAAATGTGTGGGTCTCGTCTGCTGGGCTGCTGTGCTTCTCTGTGCCCTGTACGGAGGCATAGCCTGAGGAGGCATAGCCTGAGGAGGCTGTCTCACTGCGGGTGTCATCTGGGACGGGGATGCTAGGGTAGGACCTCATGTCTGGAGGCATGGTTACTTGATGACTGGGATGCTCCTCCTCTGGCTGCTACTCAGGGGGATACAAGTGGACTGACTAGCATCACTGACAAGTTTCATATTCTCCTTAGACAATGGCACTAGCAGTGTAAATATTGTTTAATCTACAACAGTAATTTAATCAAGAACTTCAGTGAACGACAGGCAAAGGTTATTTCAAAGTACAGGGTAATGCAGAGGACATGATGCAAGATACAGTTGCCTACCTCTACTCCCAAGGCCTTGAGGATGTCACATTTACACATGGGGCATGTCCTGTGCTCCAATAGCCAGGGCTCAATGCAGGTCTTGTGGAAGAAATGACTGGAAACAAAAAACAAACAAGAATCATGATATCACAAAATTAAGGGAATTGTAATAGCAGACAGGGGTAGGCCTACTGTACTCCATGTGACAATATTAAACTAGCAACAAGCCACTGCAGTTAGGCACTTACTTGCAGGTGAGGATGGTCAGCACGTCGCCAGACTTGTAAGCATCAATACACACTGCACAGGTGTCAGCATCAGGCCCAGTCTCCTGAAAAACATATAAAAAAATATATTGTAGTGACTAGGGCGGTCATGACATTTTGTCAGCTGGTTGTCATGCAAAAGACTGCAGGTCTCACGGTAAATGACCATTAATTAAACATAAACAAGTTTTGCATCTCCAGGCCTTTCACGCATTCAAGCCACTGATGTGCGCCTTTGGAACATCCACATTTAAAACGTCTAATAAATCAATTTAATATACACCTTCACAATAAATCCATTATTTATTTTAGCCAGGTCTAAAGAAACATTAAGATATGAAAATGTATTTTAGAAGAACAGAATATAAATTGATCTACTGCATGTTGGTATCTGTCTATGCTCCATGTTGTAGGCTTGTTCATTTAGCTGACAAGATATGCTTGTAAGTCCCTTGCCATTATTTTATAGTAAGAAGTATATCATTGAATTTAGCTGAATTAAATAGAAAGGATATTCCGGCGCAAGTGCGCATATGAAGTGGCTGTTGAGCATAAAAGTATTCATTTGAAACAGGTCCTATATACTATATTTAGAGTTACTTGGCAACTTTAGTTGTGAATCATACAAAACTTAAATCAAAACATATGGGCTGAATGATGCGACTACAGGCTATTGATGATTTGAGAAAGTCAGAAAAAAAGCTTTAGCTCAGTTCCTTACCTCAGGATGCACAGCTGTTCTCATCAAGTGATAATATTTTCATAGCATAGATGTGCGAAATAGGCGCAGCAGAGAACTAAATACAAGAACACTTATTTCCCTCCACACGTTAAACACTATTCGAGGAGCTATTACTGGGCTATTCAAAATCATATACAAATTCACTATAATTGTAAGCCGCCTTGCACAATCAATGAACCAACAGCCTCGCCTGCGGCTTTACCTTCTCTCCCAGACTCATGGATAGAAAGTTTGGAGCCTAACATAAGGTAACCAGTCCATCCAGTATCGATAATAATACAGTCCACACTCATAGGCAATTACTAACATTTGGTCTAGCCTATACTCCCAAAATTAAACAATGTGCCAAAGACATCTTAAATCAGTTGTGTTTTTCCTGCCATTTGTAATGGGCTATGTATTGTATAACAGCACAACTTGGGCTCATAAGCCTATGCATAAGCTCCAATATGCATATGGGTGTTTTGAATGAATCACCACCTTAGAAAGCGTTGTCCATTTTGTTGTGTTAGGCTTTAAAACATCCACAATGACCATGTTTTACACTCAGTTTCAAACTGATCATCGCAGTGAGGTGAGTTGATGATCCTGTTTTGATAAGTGTTTGTGATTTCGTTCAATTTTTGCATTGATGTCAGAGTGGTTAGAGGGACAATAGAGCCCTGATGAGTACCAGGCCATTAGGCCCTGATGGTCATTAGGGTACTACCAACGTATGTCCTGAGTGCATAAAAGGAGATTACCGTGACTCAATGATCACGTTGTAATTTACTGCGGTCATGACTGCCGGTAATACGTCACCCCAACAGCCCTAGTAGTGACACTGAGCATACATGTAGTCTTCATAAGAGCCTGTGGTCCGAGGCAACCAATTTTTCAAAAACTGAACATTGCATTTGATACTGATCACCATGGTTGGGGGAGACAAACAGTCACTTCCCCATATGTAGACCAACAAAGTAAAATTGTTTAAAATGTGCAGTAGTCTGAGTAATGGGTTAAAACAGAAGCTTACAATACTCTGCATGTCCTCAGAACAAGAACCATACAACACACATCAGTAAAAATTGCGTATGCCATATGTTACCAGTTTGAAACAACCATATTTTTCAAATTATCCTCAAAGTGATGCATAATAACCATCAACACATCCGTATTATACTTAAACATCTCCCCGTTTCACCTCATCTCCCCGTTTCACAGTCCGGACTTGCAGCTGACCAATGGCTTTCTTGGCCTCTGCCTTGAGACGTTTCTGTTGGAGAGAAGAACGTGTTCAGTATTAGAACGTGAGCAGGCTACTGTTTAAATTACATTATTCATCTGCTTCCTCTGACAACTAATTTAAATCAAACACATTCAGCAACCCACTACGTGGGTGGACAACTGAAAAACATCACTATAATAACTAGAATGCAACAACAAAGCAAACAAAAACATTTTTTTATTTCCTATACTGTGACCAGAAACAACTGAAATAACAAGGAGCAGGAGAACCGTATGCGACGAGGTCATGTTAGAGAACATGGGTGATCTGGGAGAAGCAGAGCGTTCATTAGAGGAGCCCCTGCCTGTGTCATTAAGCCGTTCCTCTGAGATCATGTATTGGAAACGTTACATCAGCTTGCATATAGGATGGCAAAACAGCAGATTTACGTAGATCAGGGACTTTTCGTATTAGGCATAAATAATCCTGGAGGGACAGTCTGACAGATTCAATTCTAAAACTATAATTTGGGAAATACAATAAAATCATGCTTTGGACATATTGTACATACACAATTAAAGACTACTCTCTCTGTGCTCATGCAGCCTCCCCATGGCAACAAGACAAAATGTGCACAATTGTACACAGGAAGAATCAACGTTATGTAAGGGGATTTAGGAGACAGAAGATGAGTCAGGGTCAATATTGGCTTTGAGGATTCTCTGGAAAATGTCATTATGTAGATGTTTTCTGTGATATACACTGAACAAAAATATACTGAGTTACATAAGTAAATCAGTCAATTCATTAGGCCCATAATCTATAGATTTCACAACTGGGACTACAGATATGCATCTGTTGGTTACAGATACAAAACAAACAAAAAGTAGGGACATGGACCCGAAAATCAGTCAGTTTCTGGTGTGAGCAACATTTTCCTCATGCAGTACGACATCTCATTCGCAGAGAGTTGATCAGGCTGTTTATTGTGGCCTGTGGAATGTTGTACCACTCCTCTTCAATGGCTGTAATAAGTTGCTGGATATTTGCGGGAACTGGAACACGATGTAGTACATGTCGATCCAGAGCATCCCAAACCTGCTCAATGGGTGATACAGCTTATGCCTGCCCATACCATAACCCACCACCACAGGGCACTCTGTTTACAACGTTGACCTCAGCAAACCGCTCACCCACACAACACCATAAAACGCTGTCTGCCATCTGCCCGGCACAGTTAAAACCATCCATGAAGAGCACACTTCTTCGATGGCCACTGGCATGCTGGAGGTGAGCATTTGCACAGTTAGTTATGACACCAAACTCAAGACCCTGGTGAGGATGACAAGCACGCAGTTAAGCTTCCCTGAGACAGTTTCGGCAAAACTTCAGTTGTGCAAACCCATTTTTATCAGCTGTCTGGGTGGCTGGTCTCAGACGATCCCCCAGGTGTAGAAGCCGGATTTGGAGGTCCTGGGCTGGTGTGGTTACACGTTGTGAGGCCAGTTAGAGAATTTAGCAGTATGTCCAAAACGTTGTTGGTGGCAGTTTATGTTAGAGAAATTAACATTAAATTCTCTGGCAACAGCTCAGGTGAACATTCCCGCAGTCAGCATGCCAATTGCACACTCCCTCAAAACTTGAGACATCTTTGGCATTGTGTTGTGTGACAATACTTTTATTGTCCCTAGCACGAGGTGTACCTGTGTAATGATCATGCTGTTTAATCAGCTTATTGATATGCCACACCTGTCATGTGGATGGATTATCTTGGAAAATAAGAAATGCTCACTAACAGGGATGTAAACAAATTTGTGCACAAAATGAGAGTAATAAAGCTTTTTGTGAGTATGGAACATTTCTGAGATCTTTTATTTCAGCTGATGAAACACTGGGCCAACATTCACAACAGGAAGTGTTTTTGTTCAGCATAGAAAGAGTTTGGTTTTGGATATCAAAGACTAACATGGCACAGATGGTTTTGATGCTTGACAACATTCTTCATAATCCTTAAAGGGGCAGATATTAAAGTGAATATTGTTGCATGTTCACTTGACCGATATGAAGATTTGAGGGAGGCAAGTTGCGGTCATTCTAGTTCACAGGGCAAGCACGAAGCTGGAGTTTTGCATATGATTACGGCCTGAACAATGGTGCCCTGTGCCCTCTGAGCATAAGGTCCTAGCTCAGTGGGCGAAGTCAGCTCTGCTCTAACTGCTCAGCTACCCACTCAAAAATACACTTCTCTGTATCAGTCTGTCTACCCAGCCTCCCTGCAGAAAGCATTGGATAATCAGCCACGTGAACAGACACCCCTTAGACCACCGGGTGTTTCAGACAACACACAGCTTCACTGCTTCTGGGAGTGATCATGAAGCAAGGACAATACGTGGTACACTGTTAATAAGTAAACAGAACCTGCAAGCAAGCACTTGAGACCAGTCAGTCTTCAAAGTCAAGGTTACCCCCTATATGCAGGAGTAAACAGTGCTGAGAAAAGTACTGTAACTTTGAAAATCATGGGCCTGTTCACGTGAGTGGTTTTACCTTGCATAACAGCCCAGATCCAATCAGATGAAGTGGAAATACTTGTTGCGCAGCAGCAGGTTCAAAGGTTTTTTGGAAACGCTACCTTTGAGTGGAACTGAGCATTCTTCCCATAGTAAACTTTTCTCCACCATATAAGCCTAACAGTTCAGTTACACTCAGTGAATTCAATCTGACAAAACCTTTGGACAAAGAAACTTTTCCTTTTTCCTGCAGGGTTCTTGTGTTAAAAGAATATAAAGAGACAATTAAACAAGCTGCTTGGGACAGACACCTGCAGACAAAGAACGTGTGCAAAGCTGTAAGGGCAAAGAACTGTAAAAGACTAAACACAAGGTGGGATCTTGTCACCATCTGAAAGAAAACCAGTACAAGTCAGGACTCCTACCATTCCTTTTAGAAGGGAAACTCACTGCCGCTCTATCCCAACACAGATTTCAGAAAGAAGCTAAAGCACAAGATCCCAAAGGCAGAAAACAGGAAAACAACATAAAATATTATAATAAGATACATTGCTGTCCAGGGGTTCTCTGGTTGGCTGGATCCGTGTCATGCAACAATCAAGTGATTAACAGTAATATATATATATATGAATCACCTCTACATAGATGAGCAGTCAGACACTGACTCAACAGGAAATGTTCTCTTTATTTTAGTTTCGCCTGACTCCCTCTGTATTGCTGAGGAATGCTGACACACCCCAAACTGTGTAGCCCCACTAAGTGTTCCATAATGTTTCCAGTTCGTTGAAACACACACATAAGAGAAGGTATGTTTGACGCAGGAAAGGAAAACAACTGTTTCCAGTGGAATTTCCCCAGTCATATTGTTCTACAGATCAAAAGGTGATAGTGCTGCAGTATTCTGTTTCATCACAAACCACTGAATTGTTTGATTTGACCTTTATTTAAAACAAGAGAGTAACCATTGAGACCAGGGTCTCTTTCATAAGGGAGCCCTGCATATATAATTCAGGGTAAATAATTGTCATCATTGTTCGAGAGACTGGAGACTGACCTGTTTGCGGTTTTGTAGACGAACGCTGTTGAGGCGGCGAGCTGAGTAGAAGATGAAGTAGCCCACAGTGGCTGCTGTTACCACGAAGAAGGAGATGGAGACAAAGAAGACAGAGTAGTGGCTCATCCAGGGACCATGCTGCTTACCCACTTCAATAGTCATCGAGACCGGAATCCCTTGCCTGATTAGCTCAACTATCTCCATGCCCCGTCGGTGACCAATCATGATAGCAACCATACCTTCTGTTCCTGTAACCAGGGGGAAAACAAAGTATGAGGAAACATTACACTATCCCCAGACACATATACAGGCTGGGCCTTAAATATACCCCCAAGTGCCCTCAACTGAATTTCACTATAGGCCTAATGTGTCTATCAAACATATTTAACGAGCAATGTATGAATATGGTGTAATTTAATGTCAAAAAATATCTATTGCAAAGTATCCGTGTTTCCCATAGTATTTTTCCCTCCAGCAGTGGTGGCAATGGTGGGGGGTGCATTTCTTCTAGCGCAATGACATGCTAGCTGTTCCCATTGACTTCCAGTCATTGAGCCAATGACAACATACACTAAGTATTTGGTAGCATTGCCTTTAAATTGTTTAACTTGGGTGAAACATTTTGGGTAGCCTTCCACAAGCTTCCCACAATAAGTTGGGTGAATTTTGGCACATTCCTCCTGACAGAGCTGGTGTAACGGAGTCAGGTTTGTAGGCCTCCTTGCTCACACGCTTTTTCAGTTCTGCCCACAAATGTTCTATAGGATTGAGGTCAGGGCTTTGTGATGGCCACTCCAATACCTTGATTTTGTTGTTCTTAAGCCATTTTGCCACAACTTTGGAAGTATGCTCATGATGCCATCTATTTTGAGAGGTACAACAGTCCCTCCTGCAGCAAAGTACCCCCACAACATGATGCTGCCACCCCCGTGCCTCACGGTTGGGATGGTGTTCTTCAGCTTGAAAGCCTCCCCCTTTTTCCTCCAAACATAACAATGGTCATTATGGCCAAACAGTTCTATTTTTGAATTGTCAGACCAGAGGACAATTCTCCAAAAAGTACAATCTTTGTCCCCATGTGCAGTTGCAAACTGTAGTCTGGCTTTTTTATGGCGGTTTTGGAGCAGTGGATTCTCCCTTGCTGAGTGGCCTTTCAGGTTATGTCGATATAGGACTAATTTTACTGTGGATATAGGTACTTTTGTACCGGTTTCCTCCAGCATCTTCACAGGGTCCTTTGCTGTTGTTCTGGGATTGATAACTCAGTTTTCACACCAAAGTACATTCATCTCTAGGAGACAGAACACGTCTCCTTCCTGAGCGATATGACGGCTGCGTGGTGCCATAGTGTTTATATTTGCGTACTATTGTTTGTAGAGATGAACGTGGTACCTTCAGGCGTTTGGAAATTGCTCCCAAGGAAGAACCAGACTTGTGGAGGTCTACAATTTTTTTTCTGTGGTCTTGGCTGATTTCTTTTGATTTTCCCATGATTCAAGCAAAGAGGCACTGAAGGTGCTTCAGAAACTTCTAAAGCCCTGACAATTTTCTGGAATTTTCCAAGCTGTTTAAAGTGTATGTAAACTTCTGACCCACTGTAATGGTGATAGTGAATTATAAGTGAAATACTCTGTCTGTAAACAATTGTTGGAAAAATTACTTGTCAGGAACAAAGTAGATGTCCTAACAGACTTGCCAAAACGATAGTTTGTGAACAATAAGTTTGTGGAGTGGTTGAAAAACAAGTTTTAATGACTCCGACCTAAGTGTATATAAACTTCCAACTTTATCTGTGTGTGGGTATATACACTGCTCAAAAAAATTAAGGGAACACTAAAATAACACATCCTAGATCTGAATGAATGAAATATTCTTATTAAATACTTTTTTTCTTTACATAGTTGAATGTGCTGACAACACAATCACACAAATTATCAATGGAAATCAAATTTATCAACCCATGGAGGTCTGGATTTGGATTGACACTCAAAATTAAAGTGGAAAACCACACTACAGGCTGATCTAACTTTGATGTAATGTCCTTAAAACAAGTCAAAATTAGGCTCAGTAGTGTGTGTGGCCTCCACGTGCCTGTATGACCTCCCTACAATGCCTGGGCATGCTCCTGATGAGGTGGCGGATGGTCTCCTGAGGGATCTCCTCCCAGACCTGGACTAAAGCATCCGCCAACTCCTGGACAGTCTGTGGTGCAACGTCGCGTTGGTGGATGGAGCGAGACATGATGTCCCAGATGTGCTCAATTGGATTCAGGTCTGGGGAATGGGCGGGCCAGTCCATAGCATCAATGCCTTCCTCTTGCAGGAACTGCTGACACACTCCAGCCACATGAGGTCTAGCATTGTCTTGCATTAGGAGGAACCCAGGGCCAACCGCACCCGCATATGGTCTCACAAGGGGTCTGAGGATCTAATGGCAGTCAGGCTACCTCTGGCGAGCACATGGAGGGCTGTGCGGCCCCCCCAAAGAAATGCCACCCCTCACCATGACTGACCCACCGTCAAACCGGTCATGCTGGAGGATGTTGCAGGCAGCAGAACGTTCTCCACGGCGTCTCCAGACTCTGTCACGTCTGTCACGTGCTTAGTGTGAACCTGCTTTCATCTGTGAAGAGCACAGGGCGCCAGTGACGAATTTGCCAATCTTGGTGTTCTCTGGCATATGCCAAACGTTCTCCACGGTGTTGGGCTGTAAGCACAACCCCCAACTGTGGACGCTGGGCCCTCATACCACCCTCATGGAGTCTGTTTCTGGCCGTTTGAGCAGACACATGCACATTTGTGGCCTGCTGGAGGTCATTTTGCAAGGCTCTGGCAGTGCTCCTCCTGCTCTTCCTTGCACAAAGGCGGAGGGAGCGGTCCTGCTGCTGGGTTGTTGCCCTCCTACGGCCTCCTCCACGTCTCCTGATGTACTGGCCTGTCTCCTGGTAGCGCCTCCATGCTCTGGACACTACGCTGACAGACACAGCAAACCTTCTTGCCACAGCTCGCATTGATGTTCCATCCTGGATGAGCTGCACTACCTGAGCCACTTGTGTGGGTTGTAGACTCCGTCTCATGCTACCACTAGAGTGAAAGCACCGCCAGCATTCAAGTGACCAAAACATCAGCCAGGAAGCATAGGAACTGAGAAGTGGTCTGTGGTTACCACCTGCAGAAACACTCCTTTATTGGGGGGGTGTCTTGCTAATTGCCTATAATTTCCACCTGTTGTCTATCCCATTTGCACAACAGCATGTGAAATTTGTCAATCAGTGTTGCTTCCTAAGTGGACAGTTTGATTTCACAGAAGTGTGATTGACTTGGAGTTACATTGTGTTGTTTAAGTGTTCCCTTTATTTTTTTGAGCAGTGTATATAAAATGTATTCGATGAAACATTTAATTTGGCCTTTACGTCATAAAAAAAAAAAATGAATCACAAGTTAAATAAAAAAATATGTAAAATTAGGTTAAGGTTTTGTGTCTGTTCTATATCCATGAGATAAGAAAACTCAGGGGGAAAGAAATACATATTTTAGAACCATGTTTGGTCATGTTATGTGGCACATTTTACCCCATATGAACTTCCTGCAATTTTTACAGCCCGGTACTGGGTTACTTTCGTGTGCATCATAGAGCAGAACAGACAGTCTTCCCTTTTGATATTGGTAACATGAGTTTGTAGCTCCAACGGTTTGGTCTAGAGGGTCAGTTTTGTGAGAAATGAGGACATCCGTGACAGAGTTCAGACGACTTCCTAAAGCTTGCGGATGTCGTAGAGCAGTGTTCGTGAGTCTCCTATCTTTAGATGGTGGTACTTATGAGTTAGTAGGTCACACGGTTAGGGTTTTCCAGACGATTGTGATGATTTTCTTGTCCGGATCCTCATGTGTAGACAAACTCCACTTGTTATGGAATATTAGTGTCAATGTGTATTGTTCTCTGTGAAAGCACACATCTTCAGAGTTTTAAACAATAGAATGATCCATTACACAGGTTGTCATCCAGCCCGTCTCAGTAAGTGTTAGGACTTAATGTTAATTTCTAGTTGGATTCAACACAATGAAAATGATCTAAATTGGAAATGACAACTGGTGCATAAAGCTCACACCAGTCAAGCACAGATGAGCGACGTTGAACAAGACTCAATTGTTTTAGCCAACAATGTCAACTTGGAATATTTCTTACTTTTTTTAGGTTAACAAGTACTTCACTAGAATTTAATTATAATTCTGAGTACAGTACTATTTAGATGTTTACACACAGTTGACTTCAAACCTTATCACACTAGAACAGAGGCCCCTAGTTTCTGACAACTATGTGACTCATCCAAACAGAAACAACATTTCATAAATGTTGTCCGTATTCCCTAAATTAGCAGAGTCACTGTACAGTTCATAGGGACTAAATATTACAAGGTTAATTGCGGTTTCAGTTCAAATCTAAAATCAACCAACTTGTCTTGACCATTAGGCTATGAGATCGTTTCATAAAAAAATATTAAAAAGTAAAAAAGTATTGAGTGAATGAAGTGGAACACATGTAGAGTTGTTCTCCAGAACCCAAGGCATTAACAAAGCGTTCTGCAATATTTAACTTTTTGGGTGACTGGATCACATTCACATAGAGTGAGTTATATAACGTTTCATTCTAATTGCAAGTTAAAATAAGCTGTAGATATGTTCTATAGGCGATATTTATATGCTTCCCGTTCTTATGTTTCGTTTTTTCGTCTTGTGCTTTCGGTTTTGTACACCAGCTTTAAACAGCTGAAATTACAATATTTTTGGCTATAAAAAATATATATTTCACAGCGGTTTAGATGGTACAATGATTCTCTACACTACACTTGCATTTTTTGTAATTCCGTTTGTGACAATCATAATTTTAGCAACCAGGATATTGCGGAGCGATTTTTGCATAGTGCATATTTAAGAGTTGTCAGTTATAAACACCGATTACCAGTTGGACCATGCTAACTACAATTCCGACGCTCTGTCGTTTAGAAACGTTAATAACAATCGCTTGTGATGTCACAAGATATCAGCGAGAAATAATAAGTTAAAAAGGTACACTGTAACATGTTTGCACAGATCCATACACAAAGCTGACGAACTACACTTCCTCCCCAGTTACCCTTACACACAGGTGTTCGATCATGCTAGGTAATTAACACAGGTGAGCTCTGTTTTCCGCCTGTTTTACGTAAACAAGCGCTGTAAACTGAGATATGACAGGGTGGAACATTAACCCTATAAAAATGTGATTAGTCATTTAACCTTTTGTTTGTATTATTATTTATCGCTTATATGAAAGATAGTCCATATGTTTCCAAAACCGTACCGCAAGCGATGCATTTTAACTTCCAGAACGAGTGTCGGGGCTCTTAATAATAACAAAACTCCTCCGGATAAAGGAACCTTCGTGAAGACGCTCAATGTAGTTAATAACGTCTATGGGCTAATATATAGCCGAGTTGCCAATGTTGATGTAGGCTACATACCTGGGTGCGACATTTGGATGACTCGATTGTCTGTACCAAGATCATTAAAAATTACAGCAGCAATAGCTCCTTTACTGGCCGCAACATTGATCTTCTCTGAAAAAGTACATAGTTGGCCGCGTTGAATTAAGGCGATCCAGCCCTTTGACCCACTGGGTACATCATAAAAAGTATTACTTTCGCAACTGTAAATCGGATCAGGTAAATACACGTCGCCCATCACTGTGACTTTAGGAGATTGTTGTCCATATAGTCCGCTTTCCTCTTGTCGCCATACGGTTTCGTTGTTTACAGAATCAATAAACGACACATTCAGGTAGGCTGTACATATGTAAGTCGCATCCGCAAAATGCAAACTCGTCACCTGAAGACTTGAAGCCACAAACAGCCATGACAATAGATACCGTTTCGCTAAAGGTTCCATAATCCTGTTTACGACGTGGGTTTCTATAGTGCCTTTCCGCGTTCAACAGTCGATAAAATGTATGAGATTTTTTAAAAACAAAAAGTTGCAGTGTAACTAGGAATATAATGTCAGACACCGCTGACAGGTGAACTAGTTTGAAGTCGAACTGTCCTCTTCGTCGAGGTCAAATTGAGAAGTACACTCCCATCTTCATGCTTAAAGGAGAAGCACACATTTAAACCAAACCTCGATGGTTATTTACGGCGAAATAACAATGTTAACGATAGAAATGCTTGCAAATTTGCTGATGTTAGGCTACGGCCTAGCCTATGTTGCTGAAAGGACAGTAATTGATTGAACAGTGCAATAATAGGCAGGTTTCCATTGACCCACGTTTATTCGACAAAAACAAAATAAATAAACATTGTGAGATGTGTAATGAAACGACAGAAATGAGATATGTTCTTAAGATCGACAACATTTTTATTTGTTCGACAGGAGTGCATGTTTATTTGGTCGAACTTTCTTAATTGCGACAAATTATGATGGAAACTGTGTTTTCGAATAAACGATGATTGCCAAATAATTGATGTCATCACATAACTATAAGGCTTCACTCAACATTTAATTATAAATACCTACTGCTTGAAAAATACATTTTTGTTTGTAATGACTTTCAAAAATGCCTGAATTGCTTCGTCTTGCTTTTATGGTTGGCTGGCAAGTTTAACTATCCAATTATTTCAGATCTACAGGAGTACAAGATTCAACATGGCACTGGCCGTTGGCACATGATAATTATTAGAATATGGCAAATAATAGTCCATTATTGAATTCTGTCCATGCTGACTTTCGCGGGCTAGGCCTACCTGAGACGTGAAACAGATAGGTGCGAGGGGCAAATAGGTAGGGATGTTATGTTTTATTTTTTATTATTTTTATTAACAAATATCAACAAACAAGAGGAATAGTCACATGCAAACAAGCAAACATTAAAAAAATTACATTGCCAGGAATCCTAAACAAACAAATCATATTCATTAATTAGACAACAAGTTTTAATTGCCTTTTTGTTTTTCATTTTAGTTAAACTAGTGCCATATTAGGGATGTTATGTTTGACACCAGAGGCGCTCCGAGGCATGGGTCTAACGCTATAGTGCAGAGGGTGTCATGCTGAGGCAGTGAAGAAAGTAGAAGATGGGTCAAGGGGGAGGGATCCTAAGAGGATTCGTGTGAGTAGTCGATCCAGTAGCAATTTTAGCATGTACATCTTGGTTGGGTAAACTCCCGAAAAAAGTTTTTTAATGCATACCAGCAAAGCCAGTATACAAAACTAAACAATACATTAATTGCACTATAACGGGGACCACAAACTGTTAGGAACTACATAAAGCTGTCCCAACAGCAGAGATTTATTTTCAGCACCATGGAGTGAATCCTTATCACTGCTACACCTGGTTATCAGCAGAGCCTTGTTTGGCAGCAAAACAGTTCATTCAGACTCATTTACTGCCTTTAAAAAAAACATTGCTGATATGGATGACTTGCTTAAACAAATTTGGTTTCTACTGACAATTGAGATGTACAAACTATGGCATAAGGGGACGACGAGTGGATAAGAGGCAATCCATAATTTCAATTAAGACAGCGAGCTAGGACCGACATAGTCGTAGTATTTGTTCAGCATTTTTGAAATGTACAGCGACAGAATTCAGAACATGGGCTGTTCTTACAGTATTCTCCCTGTACACCAAGTCAGAACCCTATGATAAATAAAGGGGGCATATAAGCAGACAATGAAAGCTCTTACAATATTCGATGATGACATTTCTCTAAAACAGGCTATAGGCTACATGTGCACCACCAAGTCAGAGCAGTAAGCAAAATTAAGATGGGAAAATAGACCAAATTATTAGGGTGAGCTACTAACAGCTTACTACACAACGTACACTTAATATTACTTTATTAGCTACAGTATACATATCTCCCTGGCATATTACATAATTTATGCAGCAGCATACAAGACATTTTTGGACTCACCTTGTGCTGTGCTCACTTGAACAGGAAGGTGGCGCGGCGGTGTTTCTTGAGGGCAAATTTTGTCATCAAAGTCTGGCATTCTCTGGATTTATGGTGCTTTCAAGACAACCGGAAACTCGGAAAAAAATAAGGTTGAATCATGACGTCAGTGATCTTCCGGTCGGAGCTTTAGAAAGAGGCCCGAGTTCCCGACTTGGAATTCCGAGTTGGATGACCGTTCAAAATTATTTTCCCAGTCAGCCTGAATTCTGAGTTTTTAGTTTCCAGTTGTTTTGAAAGCGGCAGCAGTCATGCTGGATTGACAGCATGGCCAATGTATTCAACCTTTACTGTCCCATGGTGTTCCGTGTGAATGTTTATCCTTTTAAGCTTGGAAAAGAGACCCTTTCAGACAAATGTTTTAAATCCTTAAACTCAGACTTGGACCACACACCCTATCCACTGAATAGCAGGCAGGGGAAGCAAAATAGTGATTGCTTTGCGACGTTTGCCGTTAGCCACTGATTCCTACCAAACCACTCGTTGGGCTCCCGAGTGGCGCAGTGGTCTAACATACTGCATCTCTGTACAAGAGGCGTCACTGCAGTATCTGGTTCGATCCAGGTTGCATCACATCCGGCAGTGATTGGGAGTCCCATGTGGCGGCGCACAATTGGCCCAGCGTCGTCTGGGTTTGGCCGTCATTGTAAATAAGTATTTGTTATGAACTGAATTGCCTAGTTAAATAAAGGTTAAATAAAAAAGTATATAAATAAAAAATAAAAACATTTTAAAGTAGAATTTCCGACTTGTGAAATGTTTACGTCCAATGGCCGCTGAGCACCGACACGTTTTATCTATGATTTCTCTTCATATGACAAGGATTGAGAAGGATTTGCCAGCAGATTGTCAACGTGATTCATGATGATGACTGCTTGCCGAGCTAAGATTCTGAAAGTATGATGTTGACATGATCAGTCCAATCAAAGCTAAGGTAGATATAACAGGAAGTATCAGTGACTCGCTCAGTAAGGAAGTGGTCAGATGACGCAGATGCTAAGCTACAGGACTGTTTTGCTAGCACAGACTGGAATATGTTCCAGGATTCTACCGATGGCATTGAGGAGTACAAGTGCATTGATGATGTCATCCCCACAGCGACCGTACGTACATACCCCATCCAGAAGCCATGGATTACAGGCACCATCCACACTGAGCTAAAGGGTAGAGCTGCTGCTTTCAAGGGGCGGGACTCTAACCCGGAAGCTTATAAGAAATCCCGCTATGCCCTCCGACGAACCTTCAAACAGGCAAAGTATCAATACAGGACTAAGATTGAATCGTACTACACCGGCTATGACACTCGTCGGATGTGGCAGGACTATTACGGACTACAAAGCTGCCCAGTGACAATGAGCCTACCAGATGAGCTAAATAACTTCTCTGCTCGCTTCAAGGCAAGAAAAACTGAAGCATGCATGAGAGCATCAGCTCAGATGACTGCGTGATCACGCTCTCTGTAGCAGATGTGAGTAAGACCTTTAAAAACAGGTCAACATTCACTAGGCCAGATGGATTACCAGGACGTGTACTCCGAGCATGCGCTGACCTACTGGCAAGTGTCTTTACTGACATTTTCAACCTGTCCCTAACCGAGTCTGTAATGCCAACATGTTTTAAGCAGACCATAATAGTGCCTGTGCCCAAGACCACTAAGGTAACCTGCCTAAATGACTACCAACCCGTAGCACTCACATCTGCAGCCATGAACTGCTTTGAAAGGCTGGTCTGGTCATGGCTCACATCAACACCATTATCCCAGAAACCCTAGACCCACTCCAATTTGCATATCGCCCCAAAAGAGCCACAGAAGACGCAATATCTATTGCACTCCACACTGCCCTTTCCAACCTGGACAGAAAGAATACCTTCGTGAGAATGCTATTCATTGACTACAGCTCAGCATTCAACTCCATACTGCCCTCAAAGTTCATCCCTAAGCTAACGACCCTGGGACTAAACACCTCCCTCTGCAACTGGATCCTGGACTTCCTGACGGGCTGCCCCCAGGTGGTAAAGGTAGGTAACAACTAGGGTTGCAAAGGGGATGGAAATTTTCCATGGGAAGTTAAGCTTGGAATTTTGGGAATTTTGCTTAAATTCATCAAAAAAGTTAGCTTATAACAGTGAACTTTTTTTTGTGGGATACACATAAGGCAATTCTAGGTCTTGTGGCATATTTTGGTGAAACTATTCCCAATTCATTGGAATTGCAACCCTCTGCATACACAATGCATTCTTCCATCACATGTGCTGCGAGTGCATTCTTCCATCACATGTAGAGCTGATTCTCAAGATCTTGCACACTAATGAGATGCTATTGAGCCCAAACTACTACACTGTCTGAGACAAGGGACTACATGCTCTCTGGTAAGTTTTGATTACAATACTGGGTGGGGTGAATATATTTTACGACATGTTAACTAATACATAGTAGCCTACAGCAAAGTGTGTTTAAATCATTTCTAACTTGTTAACAATTTCTGCTAGTTAGTTTTGCTACCATGTGGGCTTTAGCTTGCTTGATCCTGCTAACTGAGGAGTGTTAATTTACCTGTTTCCATACATGTTTAATTTTAAAAAACATGTATCTTACAAGGGAGTTGTTTAATCTAACTACTTAACTATTTATCTGTACATGGAATTGTATTTGTTTTTTTTGACAATTGTTTTCTAATCTTTAGAGGAAAATGCCACGGCACTATCTGATGTGTGGAGACATTTCACTGCAGCTAATGTAAAAGGAAATGCTGTGTACATTTGCAAATACTGTGCCAAAACATATGTGAAGAATGCAACAACGATGCAGAATCATCTGGCCAAGTGCATAAAGTTGCCTAAGTGCTCACAACAAGCAACCTCTGACAAAAGTCCCTCTACTTCTATTCGAGGTGAAAATGATGAATCAGACACCTTATCAATAACAACAGCTCATGGTTCTCCTTGAATCAGAAGTTTTTTTGACTCAATTGAGGAACGCAGTCAGAGAAATGCTGATGAATGTCTTGCATGAGCTCTGTATGCAACTGGTTCACCTCTGATGCTCACAGGCAATGTGTATTGGAAGAGATTTCTGAATGTTCTTCGCCCAGCATACATCCCTCCAGCCAGACATGCTTTATCTACTCATTTGCTGGATGCAGAGTTCAAGTGAAGGATAAGCAAATCCTAGAGAAAGCAGACTGTATTGCAATCATCTCTGATGGGTGGTCAAATGTTCGTGGGCAAGGAATAATTAAGTACATCATCTCCGCCCCTCAACCAGTATTCTACAAGAGCACAGACACAAGCGACAACAGACACACCGGTCT